>NC_090925.1:1137325035-1138750035 GCF_040938575.1 Ambystoma mexicanum | reverse complement strand
TCATTGTGGAGGAAACAGTTTAGGCCATGTATCTGGCATTTCTTTACAATTTGCTATGAAGGAAGGACTCGCGTTTCCAAATTGTCAAATACTGTTTTCCCGTATTGCCCAAAGACAAAAATGGTTGCGTTCTTCTGCATTTGGTCCACAAATGGAGAAAGCGAGACGCAATGTGAATAAGGCTGTGTGTGCCTTTTTAAGAGATATTGGCATGTCCTCTTTCCATAATGACAACATTTAGTTTCGTAGCAGTTTCATTTTCCGCAGAGATGGCGTCCACCTCACATATGCTGGTAATCAGAAGTTTCTTCACAATTTACAAAATGCATTGCGCCCTCTTTTGCAATCACACTAACCTATCTGGCAATCAGTTTTCCCCAATCCACTGTTTTTGAACCACACAACACACCACCAAAAGGCTCTTTTCAGAGCAGCCACTTACTCCCAACGTACACTTTATTGCGTTTGCGCCGCTAGCACCCTCCCTTTTTCCCCTCTACGACTGTCTGCAAACTTTTGCTGAACTCCGCAGGGGTCTACGGCCTTCACTTCATAGTTCCATTGTTACACTGAGAAAGGCGGCTCTGAAAAGAGCCTTTTCTGTCATTTTTGTTGTTTTTACGTTCATTAATTAACAGCACTCGACACACTAGGAGAAGAGGTGAAAGGAAGGTAAGGAAGGGACACCAGCCACGGGGATAAGAAAGGGCAACTGAACAGACAAATATTCCGGGTGATCTTTATTTAGGTAAGGAGCAAATCTTTTGGTGCTCAGTGACTGCAGCCTCAAAAGCACTTTGAAAATTCTCCCCCCTGCAGAGTACTGCATCACAATACGTGCACACTACTGTCACCTTTGAAAGGTAAGGGTCCACAGCATTGCGAATGGCTCGTGAAGCAGCTGGAGGGAGGCGCTCCCCCACAGGAGTGTCTCTTGTGGTGGGAGGAGCGGATTCCGAGGATGCTGTGGAGGAACTCAAACGACTACGCTCTTCACATGGCACCACCATGCGAATGTCCGCAGTGTGGAACGAAGTGAGGTGTCGCTTCATGGTTGTCGTACCAAAACTGTACGCTCCAAATCTCCCGCGACTCAACACCACATCGCACTGGTTACACTTCACCAGGTTCGCACATGCTTTTGGTACGTTCCCATAAACGGAAAACAACCGCCACACCCACGACTCCCGCTGAGTGCTCCTAGTGCGGAGTTCCTCCACTTCAATCTCCTTCTCCTCTTCTTCCTCAATCTCTACATCCTCACCCATATATCTCTCTGCAGGCCCTTGGTGAGGTGGTGATGGTGGCGAGTTTTGGGGTGGTGTAGAGGCTAATAACCCAACAGCAGCCATGGAAGCCATACCGATTAGTTTCCTTTTCGTCACTACAGCAGTAAAGGCAACGCACCTCGATCTGCTATAGCTAGGACAATGAAGATGCGCTCGGGGGTGTGGCCTTTTGAAGGGGTGCAGGGGTGTGCCTCGTGACCGTCTTCATCCCTACAAAACGGAACACACATTTTACACAGCAACTCCTGAGGTGGCCTATTGTTTGGGATGTGTGAAATTACATTTTTACACTCCACAATACTTTGCCTTGTGTCTACAAGTTCATTTTTAGTGTTGCCGAGGCACACAAACCGCGGAAACTAGTCCCCACGCTCAGCGTAGGTGCGGTCACAAGATGACATCCTCAACACATCCACCCCCTTAATGAAAGTCCCCTGGATAGCAAATGCAAAGAATCAAACATGCGCATGCGCACAAGTGTCCTACGGACAGTGTTCGGGTTCTCAAACTACTTCAAAGTGCGACACAAGTGAGACGGACAGTTAGGAACTGCCGCAATGTTGGCAATCCTTTCGTTTGTACTGCGCATGTGCACGCATGCTATGTTCACTGTACGGACAGTTCCAGTGTCCTTAGGACAACACCATTTTGTTTGCCTACGAACTTGCCGGCCACCGTGCCTGTTCTACGGACAGCACCATTTTGACTGCGCCCAATAGTGACCGCTATACTGTCCTTCACACACTCCCTTTTTACTCATTTACACCCATTCCGGACATCTTGTGTGTTCTACGACCATGTATTATCTCGTTTCCAAGCGGTACACCGAGGTAGTATATCCTTTGGACACCCCTTTCTGTTTATGTATGCACATTTTTAAAAGATGGTGCAGTCACACATCACATCCGTATTACTTGGCATTAGACAGCACCCACATTCCATTGCTTACGGATAGGTCGAACAGGCGCGCTGTTCGCGAACATTTTACGTCTTTAAAAAAAAAAAAATGTAACCACCAACTCTTTCTCTACAACTACTGTACAAAACCATTTACTACACACACACACACACATCACTCTAAAGAAACAGCAGAGGAAGCGGACACTGAAATATGGGGGAATTTAGATTTTAAACGGGCTGGTTATGAGGGGAAGATTTGTGATGGGAAGAAGGGATGGATACTTCATCGAAACGTCTATTTTCCTCTTGCAGGTTTGGGGATGGTCGCTAGGGAACGGAGAAGCAGGGCAGGTGCATGTGAGGCAATGGTACAGAACTTTTCCTCTCACAACGTCCTCTACAAACTCCCGTAAACTTTGAAAATTGTCGTTCAAAATGTCCATTTTCTGCTGTATCCTTTTTATCCTGTCTTCTATCTCGTTTGTTGCCCTTTCCTCTTTTTTTTCCTGGTCTGTTGAAAAAAACACCATAAGTTAAATGCCTATAAAATGCTGGTCACTATTCTCCATATGCAGACCAATGTGTACCATTGTTGTCGCTGTCTTCAGACATTTCCCCGTGCGGGAAATACTCCTCCAGCCACTCCAAAGTACTAGCCATTTCTGAGACAAAACAGCAGAAAGAAATTATTATTTCTGCACCACATACCAAAAAAAACCACACCCACATAAAAAAATGCCCTGCACTCACTCTTTTGATGTAATCGCCCTTCGTCCTACTGCGTCCGTCCACTATCGTTCCAGGCTGCCGAGTTTCTGTGAAGTGATTACAGTGGAGGCATCTTTTTTTTTTTTGGTTCCATCCACTTCATTCTACATGGTTATTAAATGTATTTTCTTTTCCCACCTTCAGGTTTCCATATTTACTTATTACTACTTACAATAGCTTTATGCCCTTCTTCAACGTTTCACACTTTGTGTATAAGACAATAGTACATTTACAGATACCCCCCGCTTCTTTGGGTAATGTTGATCCTGTCCGCCCCCGTCCGCAAACAGGCGCTCAGTCCGTCCCTTTCTAAAATCAATAGGGAGGGGGTTCTGTATGTTCTATGTTAAATGTATGTCAAGTACATAGATTATACTACATATCTCTCAAAATCACATGATTAAAGTGTACATTCTGCTCAACAACTTCATTGCCACAATTTCATGCTTCAGTTCCAACTTCCAAAAACCTGTACAATTCCCTACACAAAAAACTTTGTTAAGGGGATGTTATGGTTAAGTTGCCCTCGCAAAAACAAGTGAAATTCACTAGAAAAAAAACTTTCCTCCTCCCCTTTATGCTTCAAATTAAAACTGAAAAACCCCTGAAATTCGACAGTCATGGTCAACTAAGCCCCCAACCCTGCCACCACCCTTGTGCACTGCTAACACTGACACCCAGACCATGAAAGATGTAATCTCACATGTCAATGATGACATCAATGACAACATCACTTGTTTAGCCCCTTTCTTTTCCTTCCCTGCCATACATATATATGTACATTCAGTAAAAAGATTTCACTAAAGGCATGTTACACTTCATAGTGCAACCAAACACCACTGCACATTCCCCCATTATAGTAAGCTAAGCAACCATAACCCACCCCATCTACGTGCATTGCTAAGACTAACACCCAGGACATCAAAGATGACATCACAAATAACATTGATGACATCACTGATGACATCACTTGTGCAAATATTCCTAAAAAGTCCCTACCTACAAGGGGTTCTTTCTACTATGTTGGTAGCAAGATGTGAGGGGTGATTGTGTAATGTTACACATGTAATAACTAGCTCACAAATTCCTTTAGTGAAATCTTTTTACTGAATGTACATATATATGTATAGCAGGGAAGGAAAAGAAAGGGGCTAAACAAGTGATGTTGTCATTGAGGTCATCATGGACATGTGAGATTACATCTTTCATGGTCTGGGTGTCAGTGTTAGCAGTGCACAGGGGTGGTGGCAGGGTTGGGGGCTTAGTTGATCATAACTGTCGAATTTCAGGGGTTTCTCAGTTTTAATTTGAAGCATAAAGGGGAGGAGGAAAGTTTTTTTTTTAGTGAAGTGTACAGGTTTTTGTTAGGACAACTTAACCATAACGTCCCCTCAACAAAGTTTTTTTTTGTAGTGAATTATATATATATATATATATATATATATATATATATATATATATATATACACACACACACACACACACACACACCCACCCACAGGGGTCGGTAGGGTACATATGGAAATCTTTCCTTGCACATTATTTGATGTGTAACCCCCTTGCTGTGAGTGTGACGTTAAACACATGCCTGTAGCTGTAGCTATGCTGAATACGACATTCTCCATGTGAAAAGTGGAACTTTTTAGCAGATTCTTTTTTCTTTTTTTTTATTGCCCTAGAAATGCTTGCCCTTTGCTACCATATAAAAGTTTGCAATGGCAGCATGAGCGGCCTCCTTGCCATTACGGTTCATTGGAAACTTGCGTTTTCTAATGGCTGTGCAGGACGAGTTTGTTAGTTCCACGACCTCCGACAGAAACAAACTTATTACTCCTCCTTTGAAGTCGCTAGTAGTACCTTACTTGCTGTTTTTCTTCCTTTTTAAATGTTTCTCATGAAGTGTATACTATAACATTTTTATACATGTGTCTTTCTTTAAATATCAAAGCTCTTTGATATCTTTGGATTGAAATACTGCTCTATGCACATTTTAACTAACAAGCATGAATCAAACGACCATGCTTCAGCATTACAAAAGGCCATTTTGACATTGATTTAGGCAACTTGTTTTGTTTCTTTCAGTTATTTGCAAAACTCATCCACAAAAATGATTATCCTCGGAAGATAGCTCATGCTGCATACTTCTGTGTGCAACTTGTAGGTTCAGGATTTCAATCCTGGCAAAGCAGCTTTCATTCTTCTGAGGTTAACACAATGAGCAGGAACGTTTCGGGCAACACAGACCCCATCAGAGGGCTAACAGAACTCTGGATGTTTAAAACGAAAGCAGCAGCATAGGGGAAAGAAAAGGGCACCAGATGTGAGGCAGGCAACATTGCAAAGCAAGGAACTTGGGCTAAGGGGGCTCAGGCAGCCAACAGGTGAAGGGATGCTAGTATGAGGTCATCACCCAACGCTTCATACTTTAGGGGTCAATACATTGAATACTAGAAAAATGCGTAATATCACTTGTTATTCCAGGGCTTGGCAGGCAGGAATCTGGCATAAAGCGCTATACATAAAAGGGATATTGATATAATTAATAACACAAGAGAAAAGGGCCTATTGGGTATATAGATTGTCTCCAACACATCCTTCTTGCAATATATTAATTTATCTATTTTCATTCTGGGGCTATAAATGTACACTTTGCAGCGCTTGCATTACAAGCTGTGTTCACTATTCCCATGGGATATACAGAAGGGTTATCACCTTATTGCCTTCTAACACTGGTTCTGCATATCAGTCATTTACTGACAAAGAAGGGTTTAGAGCTCTTCAGTGGGCATTTCGTGTTTAAGCTCCCTGACGGCTGGCCGTCTCATGATAATCAGCAGCTATTCACCTCATATTTGTCGCCATTGTAATGTATGCAAAATGCACCCCATTTGTAACATACCATTTGTTGTAATTTTTTGGGGGGTGCCAACAATGCTTCCCGCCTGGGGTGCAATCTGGTGTAAGACCGACCCTGCTGCCAGGACAACGTCCCAAGGAGCTCCGGGCAGCAAAGGGGCTCTCACGTTGCTCTGTCTCATCAGAGCGTTACAATGTGAGACATTAGGCACTGATGGGAGGGTGTACGGGACTAGAAGTGACTTGACTATTTAGAAATGTGAATGGGAGCAACTGATCAGAAGTGAGAAGGGTGCATAATGCTGCATGCTTTATGAATTAATGGTTATGGCTCTTAAACCCATGGGGGATTGGTTATGTTCACATTAATCTGCACTATGCTACTGTGACTTTGCATGCAGGATGGGGAGAATACAACTAAAGCCATACTCTTATTGCTCAACATATTTCTACGACATTGAATATAGTGTATAGTTAGTTTACTATTAAAGACTAATTTATTGAGCAATGTGGTTTGCTTCCAAGGTAATGCTATAAATAAAGTATTATTTAAGCACATGAAATGCAAAGCAAAACCTTAATAAATATCTATATCAACTAAACCTGGGAAGATGTCCACATCCCGGTTTCACCATTCAAACAAAATGTGTGATCCTGGGCAAATCACGTAATCACACTGGGCCTCATTACGAGTCCGGCGGTAACCGAGGCGAAAAAACTGCCTGGTTACCGCCGGACTCGTATTACCATTCCGCCTCCGTGATTCCCGGAATTACCGAGGCATTAACCACCCTCTTAAACAGGAATGCCAAACCGGGTACACAAATCATCCTATTAGGCGACTTCAACTTAGGCTACAAGGACCTAAAAGACTCCAATGCCTCCACCATAGCTAACACTATTGGGGAAGCAGGCCTCACTATTCGGAATAACGGCCCTACGCACTCTAAAGGCCGCACATTGGATTGGGTCGCAGACATCAATTGCGTTTCCCTCATAACAGCAATTGAACCTTGCATATGGACAGATCACTATCTGATTTCATTGACCATTTCCGACCTTCCTCAACCTAAATCTACTAAACCTCATGCTCCTCCTGCCCTCACCCGATGTAAAAAAAATATAACACTTGCGAATCTTCTCCCCCTGATCCAACCTATCACCAATCACTCTAGCCAGATCTCTAACCCTAATGATCTAGTCGACCTGTACAATAACACAATCAATTCGGCGATTGACGCCATTGCGCCGCTGAAACTCACTAAATCTAAACCTACTGCCCATCTTAACACCTGGTTCACTCCCACGCTAAAAGTCCTACGCAAAGAGAAACGACACGCAGAAGCCTGCTGGAGGAAAAACCCTTCTCTCCACAACAAAAACCTTCTCACTGCCCTTACTAACAGCTACAAAAAACAAATCATTCAGGCAAAAAAAGAGACCTTTAATGACAGAATCAATAAAGCGAACTCGAATACTAGGGAAATCTTCTCCATTCTGAGAGAATTAGAATCCCCAATTGCACCCATAGACTCCTCTACCAAAGACAAAGCCTGGTGCACTAACATTCAAAAAGCCCTATGCAACAAAATCACAATGTTACAAGACAAAATATTAGCCAAAAAATCTGCCCTTCACAACATTGCCCTCTCCACGCAAAAAACCATCCTCCAGGAACTTGCCGTCATCCAAACTAAACCTCCTAACCAATTTAGCTTTAGAGCCATCTCTATTGTGGAAACTAAGAACAGCATCATGTCCTTGAAACCATCCCGATGCCTTGGTGACACCTGTCCAGCCCCAATTATTAAAGAGGCTTCACATGAACTAGCCCCCTTCGTCACATCATTTATTAACTCTTCATTCAAATCATGCACTGTGCCATCCAACCTTAAAGATGCTTGGATATTACCTCTCTTAAAGAAAGTAAACTTGGACCCCAATGTCCCAACGAACTACAGGCCCATAACAACTATCCCGTTCCTCCTCAAAACCTTAGATAAAGCTGCATATCTTCAGATCCAGGATTATCTGGAGATCAACAATCTACTAGGGACAAGAAAATCAGGATTTAGACCGAGACATGGAACCGAAACAGCTCTCCTTGATCTTAAAAACCAACTAGACGAGCGCAAAGACAGAGGAGACATCTCTATTCTCCTACTCCTAGACCTATCAGCAGCCTTCGATCTGGTAGATCACAAGGTACTCTGTAATCACCTCAAATCGGCAGCCAACTTCTCTACAAAAGCCACAGCATGGATAAACTCATTCCTAGACCAGAGAACCATAAGAGTCTTCTCACCTTCATCAGCAGCGGATCCTGTCCCCATCACCTGTGGAGTCCCTCAAGGGTCATGTGCTTCACCCACGTTGTACAATATTTTTACAAAGCCTCTCTTTGATATACTGGACAAACTAGGGGTCTCATATACCAACTACGCCGATGACACCCAGATTCTTATCCCAATCCAGGGTGACTATGAAAAGGACCCCAGACTCAAACAATATTTACCAAATCATCCAAACCTGGATGGCCACACATGGCCTATGGCTTAACGACGACAAGACTGAGCTCTTAATCATCGGGTCCACCAATAAACTGAACAAACTACCCCAGCTGTACAATTCCATCATGATCGATGGCATCAAAATCAAGGTAACCAAGGAAGTCAAAACCGTAGGATTCTACCTAGACTCAGCTCTCTCCCTTGACAAGCAAGTAAATGCTACAGCCTCAGCAACCAGTTACACCTGCAAACTTATCCACGCCTGCAAACCATACCTATCCACTGATAGCTGTACCACCATAGCGCAAGCCCTCATCCTCTCCAAATTAGACTATTGTAATGCACTGTACCTAGGCACCAGTAAACATAACATCAGCAAACTCCAAACCTTGCAGAATAATGCCCTTAGAACAGCCGTATGAATTCCCAAAGGGCAACACATATCTGCCCATAGAAGAGCCGTCAACTGGCTGGCCATCAATGACCGCATCAAATTGAAAACTCTGAACATTACACACAATTGTCTGAACAACAAAGCACCTGCATACCTTACAGAAAAATTCACAAAACACACTTCTGAATGACCTATCAGAAAGGCCTTCTCAAACAGCATCAAAATCCCCAACTTTAAACTGAAAAGAACTGGTGGGTCCAGTTTCCCAGTTTTAGAAGCTCATCTCTGGAATTCCATCCCAGATGCACTCAGAGCCACCCCCTCCTTCCATGTGTTCAAAGCTAACGTCAAACTCTGGCTTAACACCAGCGACTGCTAAATGCCCCAACTGCACCAAATACACTGTACATTTATTGTAAATACGTGCAACTGTAACATATGTAACTGTAACATATCCCACATGTAAGTCTTCCGACACTAACATAAGAAATGCTTGATATATGATCCTGTAACATTAGAAATGTAACTTATTTATGTACCTGTAACCTAAGATTTATTTTCTGCAAGCGCCCAGTTGCTCAACGGCCAGGTGCGCTCTATAAATAAATAAACAATACAATAAACAAGACAATTACAACCCCGGTTTTCTGGGAATCACGGAGGCGGAATGGTGTTAATCCCCATTCCCATTGAGTCCTATAAGACTCAATGGGAATGGGGATCATGGAAACACTGGCAGCATCTCGTAATGCTGCCGGTGTTTCCTCGTCCGCCTGCAGGCGGGCGGTGTTAAACCCGCCAGGTCAAACCCGGCGGGAACATCACCTCCCGGCTGCAGGAGTCGGGATCAGTCGGTCCAGAAACAACGGTGGCGGCGGGTTTACCGCCACCGTTATTTCTGGACCGCCTGATTTGTAATGAGGCCCACTGTCTTATCTGAAGCTCTGTAAGTGATTCTGATTCACCCCATAGCTAATGTTATTATATCATGCTATATTAAAAAAAGCCTAATGACCATAGAGTTGCACCATATATAATAGTGCAATTTAAGTATTGTATGCTTAAAAGTTAAGTGCCACTTGGATTACTTATGGCAACTGTTTCTGAAGTCACTTCCATGGTGACTCCCAGTATCAAAGACTGATGATGCTCCTTGTAATGTCCTCTTCTGTGAAGTCACCTCCGTTGGTACAATCCATATGCACATTTTGAGGTTTGCATGTATTTTGCCCCAGAGCGCCTGGACAGGGCGCTAATAGATGAGTTTCCTGCATCTGTAATGATCCTACAGTTTTATTTATTTTGTTATGTATCAAAACGCCATCTGCCACTAATGTTACCAAAAAAGTAGATGGGACAAGGGTGGGTGGTTTGGGGGCACAAATGAGACCATATGGAATTGCGCGCACTGCATTTGGGGGGGAAAGTATCAGAACTTTTTTCGTGGCTTTGCCCCCCCCCCCACCCCTCACAATATTGCAATGCTGCATACTCCCCTGCAGTCACCTCTGCCATGTGTCTGATCTCCAGCCAGGGTGGGTTAGGGTATTTGGGAAAGGGGGCAATTGCAAGATGTCTTAGCTGCTGTGTTGTTGAGTGCCATTCAGAAATACTTATGCACACTGTCACATAAGGGCAACAGACATGTTCTCAACCATTCTACAGAGGGGCTATGTGCCATGTAAATGATCACAGGATTCGTTTTCTAATTTTCTATTTTTCTTTTTAAGTATATGCCACAAAGGTACGCACAGTATCAGCAGCAGTACAGTCTTAATGGCAATCTTTTTCTTTGATATACATTAACTTCCCTCCCATTCTAGCTTACCCGAGCATCCACAGCTTTAAAGAATAACATCAATTCAGAGACGTACAGGGCCCTGTGTTTCATCAAATCCCTTCATTGGTGTTGGAATGGTCTCTACACTAAAGTAGTCTCATCCTAGAAATAGCACAATAGAAAAAAAATATAAATTAAATTCTCTCTTGGGCTCATTGACCAAGACCCTTAAACAAACTAGACCACTCAAAAATGATTCTCAACAGCTAGTGACACCAGAATGCCCATAACAAGAGCCCGAAGGAGATGATAGCCTCGAGTTTTTTTTCTGTCAAATATTTAGGTCAACCAAGTCCCACTGAAATCTTGATGCCAATCGTATTAAATATTTTAAAACAGAATCAAGAAAGAAAGTCTTGCAGAGGATATTCCTGTACGACAAATGTTTATTTAAAACAACCACAGCTCCAAGCTTGCATCTGGGCAGAAAGTGAATTGTTCTCGCTTCCTCAATTTCAATGCATCTATTAGAATATATTTAAATGGTTTGGTCCAATCATGCAGTATGTTGTGTTCATATGATTTATACCATATACCGCTGTCATTTACATTGTCTCCAGGAGCTCAGACGGACCTGAAAAATACAGGGTTGGATTGGGTTAGTAGGGATAAAGAGGAAAAAAAGACTGCTGTGCTCTTGTGTTGACATATTCAGAACAGAAGAATCCTCAACTCCGAGTTGGAGTTTCTAGGTGATTTGCGTCATGAGCGCATGAGGTGTGTCCAGAAAGGATATATTGGGTACCAATGGTGCTGTGATGCACTGAGCAGAGGGCTTCAGTACATTAGATGGTTGTAGAGATGTGATGTTCCGTTTCCATCTCTGAAAGGGATTATGAAGATGTGTTTGAGTGTCTTAAATTGGTTTGTGTGTAGTGTGAGCACAGAACTTAAGTAGTCAGTCAGTAGGGTTAGCAAAGGTGAAACAAGAAATAATGTAGCTATAACGATCGACTCTACTGGTGCATAAATGGTTTACTCTGGCTGCAAAATCAGTTAATCTAGATTAACTATCTGCAAACGAATTAATCTAGCTAATGAAATTGATCAAACTATACAATCAATTCACCTAAATTCAAATTAATGACTATCTGCAACAATATGTTTAGCTGTGCATACAAGTAAAATATTTGAAATCAGAAATTAATCTAACTATACAATGAATGAAAGTCAGAAAAGTCAGTGTAGATATGAATAAAATTAATCAAGCTGTAATAGTTAATCTAGCTGCACTAGTAAATTACTGTATCTGCACAATGGATTGACCTGGCTATATCATAAATACAAATAGGCTCAAAATAATTCTTCTAGCTGCAACAATCAATGTGCATACAATTAATCTAGCTACAAATGAATTCATCAAACTGCAGTAATGTAGCTGTGCAGAGGTTATCTAGCCATAGAATGAGTTCATCTGACTACACAAATAAAGCTATTAGTAAAAGAAATAAAATGGCTGCAATCAAACTAGCCTTGCATTGACTTAATCGAACTAGCTGTAATCTGAATTGGTCTAGCTACACAATGAGTTAATTTAGTAGCAGCATACCATTGAGCTGTGCATACAATTAAACTGGCTGGAAAATGTATTGATCTAGCTACACAATTAATGAATCTAGTTTCCAATACAATTATTCTAGCAGCATCAATAAATGTAGGCATGCATAAAGATAAACATAATGCAATAAAAATTAGTTGAGCTACACAATATATATAATCTGCCACATGCACATATTCTACCTAAGCAACTCAATATTATATAATGAATTAATATGGTTGCAATAAATGAATTCAGCTGCAATCAATAAATAATCGGCAACAAATACTTTATGGACAACGGAGCAGCAGTTGGTGACAAACTAAGGATATGTTGTAGACCATAACATGTCATATTTTGAAAGAGGTAAGGAAAAGACAAGAACGGAACAATGCCGTGCTTTCATTTGTACATCTTGGGAGGAGGTTGCTATTGATTAAAATGTGCTATTTCTAAACTTGCATTGATGAGTTTATAACCTGTGCATCAGGACAGCATAGAGCTGTAACCCAATCTTTTGTAGTGCAATTGACAGTAATGAATACCCAAGTATTGCGAGACACTAAATCAAACTGTACTACTATCGTTAGAAAGGAAGCTTCAAATGTATTTTTAGGACCCAGTCACATCAGAAATAAAGAAATGATTTAAGTAAGCGTTAATCCTATTAAGCGCACAGTTCAGAAAGCTAAACAATATTCTCAGCCTGGACCTTAAGAGTCGTAAAACCTTTCAAATACCGAGCTTTGCAGTTCAACAAGATAAAAAATACCGACACAGAAATCAATACAGCTCAGGTTACAAAGTGGGAAGGCAAACCAGGTTCTCTTTAGACACTTCAAAACTGCGGCGTGCCCATTTTAACAGTGTGTATGGGTGCAGAAGGGGGAGACTGACATGTAGCATGTTTGGGGCTATAGACTTTTTTGAGATTAACAAAGAGAAAACCTAACTTTCCCTGCCTCAGCAAAAGTGCTAATGGGTCTGTCAGGATATCTTAGTAACTTAAAGAGTCAATCGTCCTGTGTCAAAATGTCTCTACATTCGCCCCTTACACATGTAACTGAACTAAAAATGTTGTACCAAGGTTCTTGATCCTGGACTGGCTGACAGTTCTGGTTGAAAGTTCTCCAGCAGCTTGGAATGGCTCCCTTCCCCTGAGTTTAGTACTACACAAACCAACTAAAGGGTTGCAGGTCCTCTAACACTCTAGGTCACAAAGTTCAATTCTTGTATCCCGGGGGAATGACTCCCTTCTTCCTCTTGATCACTGTTTTGATACTCTTTGTGGGTTCAATTGCCAGGAGAATTACCCCCTTCCCGTGGTCTTTCTCAGACTCTAGATTACAGTTCACAACATCAGGGGGAATGACTCCCTTCCCCTGGGCTTTCTCAACACAGTTCAAAACACCAGGCAGTATGACTCCCTTCCCCTGGCCTTTCTCAGCACAGTTCACAACACCAAGGGGAATGATTCCCTTCCGCTGGCCTTTCTCATAAGGAAAAGATCCAATTGTGATGAGGGTCCCAGATCCAGGTTTCTCTCCCCCGCCCCAGATGTACTTGGTATACTCTCCTGCCAAGTACTACGATGCAGGAAATGGTGCACAACCTCCTTTTCTCGTGGGTGCGGGTCTTAGACCCGTACTTCTGTGTGACTTGGTTTTGGCAGACCTGGTTCACTATCCTGCCAGGTACGGCGTTCTCCTCGCGTCCGTGTGGGTTAGAAACACCCGCAGGCACCATTAGTTTTCCTTTACATAAGGTTGTTCTTGCCGTGATTGTTTACGCCCCCCTTCTGAGCCTGAGCCATCTAGTGGCAGATACTACAGTTAACTATTGGTTGCTATGACACCTGGCGCAAGATGCTGTCCAGGTATAAGCTACGCTTGTATCTCAGAGAGTGTTGCCTGTGATGTGTACGTTAATTAAAATTCACTTTAAACTGAATCAGTTCGTGTCCCTTGTTCCAAACAGCATAAAGTTATCTCATGCAAGAAAAAAGCCACAATCGTTATCCTGCAAGGAATGTGTAAAAACAGGTGCAAGCTGCGCTTGCAATTGTTCGTAGAGAGTATTACCTACAATATGTGTGTTGGTGTGTTAGTGACATTTTCTTTTAAACTAGATCGATTCGTGTCCCTTGTTCAAAGCGACAGTTATTTCATGCAAAAATGGCCACGATCGTTGTCCACTTAGGTGTGCGCCTTCCCTAACCCTTGGTCTTGTGATTGGAATAGTCATTCTATTTAGGAAACAATTCCAAATCAAGAACACCCAACTATTTAGTCATCCTTGCTGGTGCTTGTGTAGTGCATATAGTTATTGCACGCAAAAATTCCACAACCGTTGTCCACTTAAGTATGCCCCCTCCTACCTCTTACTCATGTGACCTTAATGGTCATTACATTTAATTTTTAGGAGACATTTACAAATCAAGAATGCCCACCTGTTAAATCATCCTACCTGCTGCTTGTGCAATAAGGATTACATCACTATCTAGCAATGATTGATCTAACCAAGGTTAGTCGGTAACAGTTAGCTTCTGGCGCATTTTAACAGCATTTTCCCCTAAACAGAGAACAGATTTGTAGCTATCTCTGTTGCTAAATGTAATGAGAGATGTTCCTTCTGTTTACCACGAATTACTCTACCCAAAATTATATGGCATTATAGAAAAGACCCCATCTCATGATCAAAATTTAAGGCCATTTAAAGTGGCAGATTAATTTCGCTTCCGTCTGTCTTAAACCGCGTTCCATGTTGCCGCCTCTAACATTTCTTTGTATCTTCTTAAGTCCAATAAACCTTAGATGATCTTTATTGTTTAATTGGTGTTCTTGTTGCCAGTGCAGAGCAAGGGGCAGTCTTTGATCCTGGCTGGCAATGGAAGATAAATTATAAGTTACTCACTGTAGTTCCCTTTCTTCCATACTGCATGGGCGTCCCTTCCTAGGGACGGGAGACTGGACTTTTTTCACCAGAAAAAACCTTCTTCCCCAGAAAAAAAACTTTCCCCTTTAAATTTAGAGGTGCGCAGGGTGTGGCCCTGGGAGCATGCGCTGCCCTCACTCTGCCCTCTGGCGACACACCTCAGTACCCATTGATGCATCAACAATAGATTAACATTGCCTAATGACACCAGTTTTATTGGAGGGGGTGGGAAGTATGGAAGAAAGGGGACAAAGAAAGTTAGTCACTAAGGTGAGTAACTTATAATTAATCTTACGTCCCGTCCCCTTTCCTCCATACTGCATGGGCAATTACAACGGAGTGTAGCCCTAGGGTGGAGAGGAGACCCTCTTTAAGCAAACAGGTTTCTAAGAACCGCCTGTCTGAAAGCCGCGTCTTATCTAGAGCTGGCGTCCAAACAGTAGTGCTTGCAGAAAGCCGAAGGGGTGGCCCATGTTGCCACCCTGCTTATAACTTGCCTGGGGACATGCCGCTGGAATGCGATGGCTGTCGCCTTGGCTCTGACCCCATGGGTGTGCATTTTGGCCAGCAGTGGCTTATGCTGTCCCTCGTAAGCTTCTTTTATGGCCGAGACCATCCAATGGACGATGGTGGTCTTGGAGGCCTGATACCCCGGTCTTGATCCGCCGAAGGCGAATAACAATGCATCTGACTTGCAGAAGCCCTTGGTTCTATCCAAGTAGAATTTCAGGGCCTGACATTGAGGCATTGCAGAACTCTGTGCCTCGTCCTTAGGCTCAGAAAAAATATAGCCAGCACCATTTCCTCGTTCAGATGGAATGCGGAAGGGACCATGGGTAGGAATGCTGGGTGTGTCCGCAGGACTACTTTATCCTTGTGAAACGTAGTATAAGGCTCTGAGGCGACCAGCGCCTGCATTTTGCTGACTCTGCAAGCCGAGGTGAGGCTGACTAGCAAGGCCGTCTTAATGGTGACCAGCCTGATGTCCGCGGATGCCATTGGTTCAAATGGTTTGTGCGCCAGGGCCCCCAACACTATGTTTAGGCCCCACACAGGGTGTGGCATCTTGATGGGCGGGTAGAGCCTGGCGAGTCCTGCCAAATGCTTCTTGACAATCGGGTGGGCAGAGGAGAACACCTCTGCCTCCGAGTTCATGTAGGCCCCAATGGCCGCCAAGTACGTGCAGCAAGTGCCTACCTGTACGCCCGAGTGGGCGAGGTGCGCAGAGAAGGAAAGCCCATCGTCCAATGAACATGCAAGGGGATTGATATTATTAGAGTCTGCCCAGTGGCAGAACCTGGTCCACTTGGGAGGCTGGGACTTTGTCCACTGCCTAGTACTCGACGAGCTACCAGATCTCCTCCAGAAGAGTTGCTGTCCCAATCTGTGGGAGTGGAGGGCAAGAGGGAGGAGAGGCTGTGATGCGTAGGCGGTACCCAGTGGATACTACAGAGAGGATCCATGTGGCCGCGAAATTCAGGTGCCAGAAGTGTGCATGGAGAGCAAGACTGCCCCCGCTGGAGACACATGGACCCGGAGGGGAGTGTCATGCCTTGTTTCCTTCTGAGGCTGTTGTGGAGGAGGGGGACTGAAAAAGCCATTAGCCCCCTTCCCCTTTTTGTTGCTTGAGCCGATATTGGGTCCGCGAGCGGTCAGTTTGCCAGGACCTCCGCCCTTGGAAGGCGCGGAACCCTCCGTATGTATGCCCCGTGTCCAAGCGCTGCTGTGACTGGGTGTACATTTTGGGCGTGGTCTTTGTAAGGATGGATAAAGACTTTGCCGTTTGTGAGCTGTTTTTCTTTTTATCCAGCTCCTCGTCTGTAGTGGAGTGGAGTGGAAGAGGTCACCCCCTTCGAACGGCAGGTCTAAGATGCGTTCCTGGACATCCGGGTTGAATTTCGTAGCAGAGAGCCAGGCCCTTTCTTCTCCTGTCCATGGCGATGCAGATGGCCCAGCCAGAGATGTCAATGTGGGCCTATAGTGGACTCCATGATGTTTTGTGCCACCATCCTGGCCTCAGCCAGTCCTGCCTTGAACAGTGATTGGCTCTGCACCGGAAGCTCTCAGAGGAAATCTGCAATTTCCCGCCAAAGCCTCTGGTTAACAGCTGCCAGCATGGCATCCACGTTGGCTTGACGAAGATGGAGGGACCTGTTGGAATACAGCTTCTTCCCGTATGCCTCCAAGATCTTCTCCTCCTTGCCTAGCAGTTCATGCGGACGAGGAGGCAGAGGACGACTGAGGCTTGGAGTATAGTGATGCCACAGCGAGCACCGAGGAGTGCGGCTGAGGGTGGGCCGATAGCAATAGTGTATCCCCCTCCATCTGCCTGTACTTGGTGTCCAGGCGTCGATTGACCGGCTGGCCCACGTGGGGCTTGAGCCAGCCCTTCGTGGCCAAGGCGACAACGTCCTTCTGCATCGGGATCCTGTTCTTTCTGCGGGACGCGAGGACTTTGGCGAGGACCCCCTCTGACGGTTGCACAACCTCAGGTTGAGGAAGGCCCAAGTACTCCGCCAGCCCTGCAAGATGTTCATGGAAGGCCTTGGCTGATGAGTGTGTCGGGGTCATACTCCTCATCCATGTCCACTTTGGGGTCCGGTAGTTCCGTTTGAGGAGTGCTGGGAGGTGAGGGCTGAGCTGTTGAGACCAGAGCCGGAAGCTGGTACGGAACTGCCTGCACTGTAGGTTGGGGGGCCGGAGTGGGCGGTGGATGCTGCACAGGGGCACCTGTACTGGGGCCTGTAGTGCCAAAGCCAATGGTGGGAGCACGTCCCTGATGGCGTCACTGAGGATCACCCCCATCCGAGAAGATTTCATGAGCCCGAGCAACCGTGTCCTCATAGGCCGGAGGGGTGGTAGGTGATATTGACGGGGTAGCGGGCGGCTCCTGGAGCCGTTGCGTGCCCTGCCCATACAGACGCAGTGGGAACTTGCCCTGCACAAATGAAGGATAGGCTGTAGGCCACATACCTGGTTGACACCAGTCCCACCTTGACACTCGTTCCTCCATCTGCTCCCTTCCTTGGTGCGGTATCAGGCGGGTGTCTGTAATGTCTGGCACAGCAGCCATTTTGTCTATCTGCCTTTCACGTGCCTGCGATGTGTTGCTTGGTTCAATGGGAACAGCCTCGTCCAGGAGTGTGGATCATGAGGCCTACCCTGCTCCTCAGGCCGAGGCCTGGTAGGCGTTTTGCCCTCGGCGGATCTGCCGGGAGAGCTGCATATTGGCGCCCCCTTGGACATGTTGCCAGTACTAGGGCATGGCCCCTTGTGTTAAGACCCGGTAAAAGAACCTTCCTGTCACCGGGAGGATCCACTGACCCCCTCGTGCTGGTATGAGAACCTGAGCGGTTCCTCCTGCGCGGGGAGTCACTGGAAAGGAGTCTCCTTTGCACGGTGTGCTGGAAGAGAGTGGCCCTACCTTGGGCCTGGATCGATGATTGACGAAGTCCTTCAGGTCCTCTGGAGGCAATCCCTCCACCTGGCAAGTCTGTTCTTCAGAGACCTCGAGGAAAGCACGTTGCACGGGGTACATGCTTGACAGCTGTGGTATGGGCCAAGGCAACGTAGGCAGAGGGCGTGGGGATCTGAAGTTGGAAAGAGTCCATCGCAGGATGGACACCTACTGAACCCTATAGAAGTCGGCTTGCGCCGGGGAGGAGCATGACGCCTGAGGACAGAGTACCTGAATGATAAAAAGACAAAAAGACAGAAGAGAAGAAGTATCCGCGCGTGGAATCACATGGCCGAAGCCAAACCCAGGAGCGCTGTTGAATTCGGCCCGTTCCCATAGACGCAGAAAAGGAGACTGAGGTGTGGCGGCGGAGGGCGGAGTCAAGGCAGCGCATGCTTCCAGGGCCACACCCCCACGCCTCTAAATTTAAAGGGGAACAAGGTTTTTTCTGGTGAAAAAGGTTCCGTCTCCTGTCCCTAGGAAGAGATGCCATGCAGTATGGAGGAAAGGGGACGGGACGCAAGAGTAGTGTTCCTGTATTCTTGTGTGTCGGTACGCATATAAAGACAGCACAGAGTATGAAGATACACAAGGTACCAAATGGGAAATTAAAGAGCCGATTAACTGCAGGACCCAATATGTGGTTGATGCACTAATTTGTACATGCAAGAAACTTTACATTGGCAGCACAATAAGAAATCTAAAAACAAGAATACAGGAACACTTATCTTCCATTGCCAGCCAGGAAAAAGACTGCCCCTTGCTCTGCACTGACAACAAGAACACCTGTTACACAATAAAGTTCATCTAAAGTTTATTGGACTTAAAAAGATACAATGAAATGTTAGAGTTGCCAAGATGGAACGTACCTTAAGACAGATGGAAGCTAAATTAATCTGTCACTTTAGGGCCACAGAAGTGGCTTTACATTTTGATGATGAGATGGGGTCTTTTCTATAATCCCATATTATTTTGGGTAAAGTAATTAAACAGTAAGAACGTCTCTCATTACAATCAGCAACAGAGATAGCCGCAAATCTGTTCTCTGTTGAGGGGAAAATGTAAAACGCACCAAAAGATGACTGCTACCGACTAACCCTCGTTAGATCAATCATTGCTAGATAGTGATGTAATCTTTATTGCACAAGCAGCAGGAAGGATACAGTTGTGTATTCTTGATTTGGAAATGTCTTCTAAAAATTAAATGTAATGACCATTAGGGTCACATAAGAGGTAGGCAGGGTGCATACTTAAGTGGACATTGATCGTGGCTTTTTTGCATGCAAAACTATATGCACTACACAAGCAACAGCAAGGATGACTAAATAGTTTGGTACTCTTGATTTGGAAATGTTAGTTAAATAGAATGACTATTCCAACCAACCCAAATGTTAGGAAAGGCGCACACCTAAGTGGACAACGATCATGGCCTTTTTGCATGAAATAACTAACTATATGTCGTTTGGAATGAGGGACAGAAATCGATTTAGTTCAAAAGAAACCTTCACTAACACACCAACACATATTCAAGGTTATAATCTCTACGAGCAATTGCAAGCGAAGCTTCTACCCGTTTTTACACATTCCTTGCAGGATAACGATTGTGGCTTTTTTCTTGCATGAGATAACTTTACATTGTTTGCAACAAGGGACACAAACTGATTCAGTTTAAAGGGAATTTTCACTAACATACACATCACAGGCAACACTCTCTACGAGAAAATATAAGCATAGATTGCACCTGGACGCCTCTTGCCTCATGTGTCATATCAACCGATAGTTAACTATAGTAGCAGCCACTAGACGGCTCAGGCTTAGAAGGGGGCATAACCAATCACTCCAAGAGCAACCTTATGTAAAGGAAAACTAATGGCGCCCGCGGGTGTTATTAAATCACGCGGCCGCGAGGAGAACTGAACTCCATGAAATGGGTAAGGTTAAAAAAACTCTTAAATACTTTTCCTAGCTAATTAACCTGCACCGAGAGGTAGCCATGAGTGTAATAGGAAGGTGAAAATATACGCTATGGCAAACACGCATGATTATTTTTGCAAACGTAATAATGAATGGAGGTGCTCTAGCATGCTCATGCTATAGCCTTTATTCTATAACTTAGAGCGAACGTGTTGAAAAAACACAGAATGTAACCTTGTAAGCAAGACGCGATCTGAGGTAGAGAACCAACATGTGGCTAATAAAAGTTTCTAATAAATAAAGCAATGGTGATTAGCCCAGATGGGACTAGCAGCTACTATTGCTAATATATGATGCTAGAAATGAGGAAACTACAGGTATAGCGTATTGAAGTAGGTGCACAAAATATGAAGAGTTAATTATGAAGAAGCTTTACATCTCTAATTAGCTATCAACAGGAAGAAGAGCGCAATCTCTGTGCATATAGAGTATACAATAAAATTAGATCACATGATAAGAATTGCATGTTTTTTCTTTGTAATGTTTGTAGGCACAAGGATTATACCCAACTATTGAAGTCTGAATAAACTGTGAAGAGAATCTTCATTACATATTAATTAGGTAAGTTAGACATTCGTTTTTAAATTACTTGGTGACATGTATACATGGAGGAACAACTAAAACAGACTTCTTTACAAGTAATGAGATTGATTAACATTAATTGATGTCTTTTGAATGGGAACTATGGAAGTCACTAAGACTTGAGGAAATGTGGGAATATCAATGATTGATAATCTCTGGGCATGATGTGCTTTGGTAATGATACCACCAAAAAAGGTACTGAACAGCAACTGATGTTTTCTAAATGGGAATAGGTAAATCTAAGTAACCAGTCGATGGAAGACTTTTTACTAAATGTGGGAGCATCAATGAATTACATATTTATTGGGCATGATGTACTTTGGTACTACTGGAAATAGATCCTAATTTTGGTTTTATTTGGTCTTTTTCTCTTTATTGCTTTCCATTGTCTATATATTTCTTTCTCTTTAACCCAATTTATCCTATCTTGACCCAAACCCCTTAATCTCCGTCTCTATTTTCGTAAACACAATATCCAATTTTGGTGGTTACTCTGTTTTCTGTTTATGCAAACAATATGATGAATCACACGATTTTTAAACATTGTAATTCAGTATTTGTCCAGCTTTGAAGAAGGTCAAAGGCCGAAACACGTGTCGCTTAACGGACATTACCGCATAACGGACATTACCAGTGATTAAATACACTTCCAACTGGAAGATATGACCAGTGAATAAATCAATTTTTGACTGGTGCAACTTGTATCATGGCACTTAATTCTGTTGTAAACAAGAAAGCAGTGGGAGCACTCTTTGCCCGCACGCAATGCGACAGAAGCCATCAGTTCAGATTTAATCAATTGACCCTTGTTGCGCCAGGAGTCCATCAAAGTAACCCACAACTACGTTTATCTTTGCATCTCGGTATATATTGTTTATCCCAGAATACAGTGTATATATTTCAATCTTTATATAGAAAGCTGAAAGTATGTATGTGTGTGTGTGTTTGTCCGGCTATACAAATACACACTGTTGAACCCACTGCTACCAAATTTAGCATGGATTCCTCATTTGTCTGGGGCAAGATTGTAGTCCATGTTTGGATGCAAAAAATTCACTCCGTAGACACCCTCATTTACTGATGCTCAGCCCGATTCACTACAGTAGGTACTAGAAGGAGGCAACATTTGGAAAAGTGTCTGAGGCGAAATGTTCGATGGGTTGGTTATTCCTTTGAAATGTATTGCTACTGTATACAGTTCGAAAGTGTTGATTAAAGCATTTTTAAAGTGAATTTAAAAAAGAAAAATGTAAAAAAATATTTTTCTCACGCCACTCCAAATATGGGAAATGGCAAGGTTACAGTTTACTTAAGTTCATTCCCAAGAAGAGAGCACAATCAATCTTTCTTGGACCTTTTCTCAAATGTACTGAAGCCATTGAATGACTGAAACATGCTGCACAAAAAAACGTAATCGACTTGGAAAAGCTCCATTTAATGCAAAGCGAAAATCAATGTCAAGAGCTTCTGAAACACAACAAACAGCAGCACGACTTGCCGACCAGAAGACCAGAGCAATTTTCTTCAGGGCAAATGAGATGTCAGACCAAACTGAAGCAAGACTTACTGACATGAGGACAAGAGCAACATCCTCCAGGGCACATGAGACCCCACTCGATCAGGACACAGGCAACGCTGGGTACCCCAGCTAGCATGCAATATATGTAGCTCATATACAGCATTTGCATCTCAATGTACAATGAACATATCTCAGTGTATGTTTCAATATTCAATGTATGCATCTAAGTATACTGCGTACATATTTCAATATATAAAGCATTAATCTCAAAATACTGTATATACATCCCAGTATACAATGTATGAACCTCGGTGTACAGTACCTATGCATACATACTTAAACACGGCGGCTTGTTTATGTTTCAGATCACAGATACAGGTATGCCTTACCCCGCTCTGATAAATGACATTTGGGCAAACAAATAAATGATATACTTTTTCTAGAATTAAGCATTTCTGTTGGACTAAAAGAGGGTTACACAATGTACCCTTTGTGTCCACTAGATGGTTATTTCAAGTATTATTGAAGACTGACATTAAAGTTTGGATGTACGAGATGATTAAAGAGAACGAAGTTTGAGAGATCGTGTGTACAGCTGACTGCCAGGAAAATAACGTGGGCAGTAGAGTTTGGTGTGACTTTATATTCCAATTCCAGATACAGCACCACAGATAAGGAGAAATTATTTATAGTGCTCTTTCTATGGATTCTTCTCCCGCAGATTCCTCATCTGATAGATATTCCTTCCAGCTCTGCTGCCTTGTTAACATTTTCGATAGGGGGTTTAGTGGACCTCAGCCCGGGCTGTCAACTGTCGATCCGTCTTGCTCGGCATCTGGCCGTTGGCTTCAGACAGGACGTCAGGCATCGTATAAATACCTCATCATTATGCCCCATATCTCAGTTTCTACTCCCCCTCCTCCCCCGAGCACACCACGCTGCGTAGAAAAACAGAATAAAAAGGGCTAATGAGCCCTTAAAAATGAAAACTAGACCTCGGAGGAGGAAGAATTGCAATAGACACTAGCCTGTAGCGTCATAAAAAAATATTTGTTGGTGTTTTTTTTTTTACATGTGGCAGGAAAGAGAAAACGGACACAGAGGACCATCACCAAGTCAAAGTGAAAGAAGATACGCACCAACACCAGGTTTCTGAGCGGGGCTGGATGGGAGGTGAGATGAGGAATCTGTGGGAGAAGAATACATAGAAAGAGCATTACGCTTAGTCATTTCTCCTTCAATGGGTTGCTTTTCTCCCGCAGATTCATCACCTAATAGACTCCCAAAGCAGTAGATGAAGGAGGCGGGCAGAAAATTATACTAAGAAATTTTGCAGTACTGCCTAAAGGTGCATCAGTTGTACGAGCCACATCCAGGCTATAGTGCTTAGTAAAGGTATGAAAGGATGACAATGTTGCGGCGTGATAAATATCACGGACAGGCACTCCCCTCTGTAATGCTGTTGACGCTGAGACTCTCCTTGTCGAATTGGCCCTGATGCCTGCTAGTAATTCCTTTCCAGCGGATTGGTAGCATTCCGCTAGACAGGAAATTATCTAGCGGGATAACGTTTGCTTAGTTATTGGCAGACCCTTACGGGCTAACGAAAAGGCAACTTCTGAAATCAGCTGTCCTCACAATTTAATAACTCCACGCCCTTTTCGGGTGCATGCGATATAACCACTCCCCCTGCTTAGAAGCGTACAGAGGAGGGTGGAAGACCGGGAGGTCGATGGTTTGCGACAGGTGGAATTCTGAGACAACCTTAAGGAGGAAGCCAGGCTTTACCCCGAGTGAGACTTTCTCCAGGAAAAAACGCAGGAAGGGTGGTTTACAGCATAAGGCCTGCAGTTCACTCACCCGCCGAGCGGATGTAATAGCCACTAAAAAGGCTGGTTTCAAAGAGAGAAGACTTAAGGGACAAGAATGCATAGGCTCAAAAGGAGTCACCATCAGAAAAGTCTGTAGCAGATTAAGGTACCAATCCAGTACAACAAAGGGAGTTGGCAGAAACTTATTGACAAGGCCTTTCAGGAATTGCGCCATCACCAGGATCGTAAATAAATTACCTTGATCCAGGGATCTCTTAAACACAGAGAAGGCCGCCAAATAACCTCTGACTGTGGTGACATGAAGGCCTGCTAAAGCCAGTGACAGTGGGAACTCCATTCACTGTAGTGGTGGGGCAACAGATAGGGTCAATCTCGCGTTCCCTGCACCATGCCTCAAATCTTCTTCGTCTGCACGTGTACAAAGATCTTGTAGACTGTCTGCGTGCAGGCAGAAACACCTCAAGTATTTCCTCATAGAGGTCCCAGTCATCATACCTCATCCTCTCAAGAGCCATTCATGTAGGTTGAGGGATTCCGGGGTCAGGTCGAGTATCCAATCTTCTGACTGGGTTAGGAGATCCGGCCACCTAAGGCAACCGGTGAGGTGGATAGATGGACAGATCCGAGAGGATGGAGGACCACATTCTTCTCGCCTAGTCTGGGGTGATCAAGATCATGGTCACTCGAAACCTCTTCAGCCTCCGGAGAACCCATGGAATGACAGGAATCGGAGGGAACGGGTAACGGAGATGCAAGGTGCAATCCACCAGAAATGCATGCCCCAGTACACTATTCGCAGGGAATTCCCTCGAGTAAAACTATCTGCACTTCCTGTTGGATTTGGTTGCAAACAGATCCGCTGCTGGGGTACCCCGGAGAGAGAGAGAAGACCTCCTCTAGGACTTCCTTGCACACTTGCCACTCATGCAAGTCTGTGCCCATCCTGCTCAGAGCATCCGTCAAGTTGTTCTCTGTGCCCACCAGATGAACTGCCGACACCCAGATCCGGTTCTCCAGCAACCAGAACCAAAGCATAATTGCCCCAGTGCAGAAGGCGCGGGAGTGCACACCACCTATGTTCAGTGCATTGCCATTGTGTTGACCGTAAGAACGAGGACATGTTTCCCCTGCAGAGATGGGGCAAATGCTTTCAGGGCAAGCCGGATAGCTCGCAACTCCAGCTTGTTGATGTGCCACTTGAATTCTGTTGCTGACCAGAGGCCGCTCACCTGCAAATCCTCGCACTAAGCGCCCAACCCTTCCGAGATGCATCAGTGACCACACTGGGTCTGAGGCCAAGGAGGCCAGAAAGGTTCCCCTGCCAGGACACTGCTCCAACCGCCCACCAGGACAGGTCGTTGACCACTAATACAGACACCCTGAGGAGATCTGAGAGAGTACGGAGGTACTGAGACCACTGACCCATCAGGAGCCAGTGTAGGGATCTCATGCGCAATCTAACCTCTGGCACAAGAAAAATGCAGGAGTCCACCATGAGAACTAGGGGGCGGAAGAAGGAAGCCACTGGTAGAGTGGCATGGTTCTGAAACAAGGTGACCATTTGTGTCAAGCTCACCATTCTCTCCTTGGGAGGGAAGGCTTCCCCCACCAAGGTGTCTAGGACTGCGCAGATGAACTGGAGCCTCTGGACTGGCATTATTTGGGACTTCTTTACATTTAGGGAGAAGCCCAGCTTGTGCAGCAGGAACTTCTAAATGGGTCAAGACCTGCACCGCAGACTTCCCTCGGATCAGCCAGTCATCCATATCTGGAAATATGTTGACCCCAGATCGCCTGAGGTGAGCCGCAACTACAGCCATGAGCTTGGTGAAAACCCTTGGGGCGGAGGTTAGACCAAAGGGAAGAACCTTGAACTGTTAGTTCACATCCCCCATGCTGAACCTTAGGAACTTCTTGTGCTTTTGATGGATTGGCACATGGAAATAGACGTCCTGTAAACCTATTGACACCAGCCAGTTCCGTGGTTCGAGAGCGTGGAGAAATTTGCTCAATGTAACTATCCTGATTTTGTCTTTCCTCAGAACTTGTTTAAGGCCCTGAGGTCCAGAATGGGACGGAGACCTCCTCCCTCCTTGGGTACCAGGAAATACTGGGAATACCAATCCGATCCTCTCTGCTCAGGCGGTACTTCTTCCACAGCACTCTTCAACAGCAAGGTGCTCGGTTCTTTCTGGAGCTCCTGTCCCAGTTGGATTGGAGGGGGTGGGGGGGGCAGTCTGTCCGGTGGTTTTAATACAAGTGGCAGACTATAACCCCACTGAATGAGCTGAAGAGCCCAGGGATCGGAAGTAATTCCCTGCTACTGAGGCAAATGCTCTGTCAACCGTCCTCCAACCGATGCACTGTGAGAGGGGAAAATCAAAGCGGCTTTGGAGGGTGGGTCGCCGCCGACATTGCTTGTTGGCCTTTAGAAGCCCCTTGGTCCCTACTGGAGCTTGAGAAATGCTTCTACCCTTGCCTGGCTGGTGGGAGCTGCGCTCTCCTGCCATAAAGGAGCATACCGCCTGTAGCCCCATGCCGTAGAGGCGAAGCTGAAGGGAGGTTTGGCCGGCAGCGCAGCTAGGCGTAAAGATTTACCAGCAATTTTGGATTCCTTCAATTTTTCTAAGGAAGCGTCGGCTTTTGGGCCGAACAGAAGACCACCTTCGAAGGGCATGTCCAGAAGTTTAACTTGGACAGTGGGCAGGAAACCAGATGTTTTTAAAGGAACAAGTTACTTACCTGTAACTTGTTCTCCAGCATGGGTCTGGCATGGATTCACATGCTGATGAATATTCACTGTCGTCAGGCTGGGAATCCTCGGTAAAGAAAAAAATCTGTTTCAGTTTTGTTTCTGAACTGTCTTTCTCCTAATAACCAATCGCTGGTCTCTGGGTCATACTGCCCCCAGCCAATGACTGCCCTCTCACTAAACCCCTCCTCTGTCAGCCATCTTCAGATTTGGTAGCACGAAAAGTGGCAGTAGGACCAAGAAAAGAGCCGCAGAGGGGTAGGCGGGAGGGTTCGCATGTGAATCCATGCCAGACCCATGCTGGAGAAGAACAAGTTACTTACCAACTGTAACGTTCTTTCAACTGGATGTTCCCCCCACGTATTCCTCATCTTGTGATAATTCGTTATCTCCAGCTTTGCTGCTTCGGAAAAAATGTTTCTCGGCAGAGGGCGCTGTGCTCGAGGTCGTGGCATCGATTGTCCCTCGACGGACTCCGTACTCTGTCGACATCACCAATGGTATAAATAGCTCGAGCCGCGCCCGTTGCTTCAGTTCTGTTTTTTCGATGAAACATATAGGAGGAACACCCAGGCGTGCCCCATGACCGATACATTCTTCGTGAGAGGAAACTGTAAGAAAACGTAAACTGTACTGTGGGGTAGGATGGGAGGGTCGATGAGGAATACGTTGGAGGAACATCCAGTCGAAAGAACGTTACAGTTGGTAAGTAACTTGTTCTTCTAATGGATTGTGTCCTCCCACGTATTCCTCATCTTGTGATAGGCTCCCATAGCAGTAACAATTTTGGAGGCGGGAGTACTAATTTCAGTTTTCGTGGACAGAATGCAGAACTGCCTTGGCAAATAAATCCTCATTAGAGGGGGCAGTATCCAAACAATGTTTAACAAAAGTATGCATTGTTTTCCAGGTTGTAGCTGCACAAATATCTGCTGCCAAGACTCCCCTCTTTAGAGCCGCAGAAGTAGCCATTCCCCTTGTAGAATGGGCATGAAGCCCATCTGGTGATTCTTTTCCCGCTACTCTGTAGCATTCAACTATGGCTAATATGATCCAGCGGGAAATGGTCTGTTTTGTTACAGATAAGCCCAATTTATGACCAGTATAACCCACGAATAGTTGGTCATCTTGTCTCAATTTAGCCATCCTTGAGATGTAAAAACTAAGACGCCTCTTGGGATCTAGTCTGTGTAATCTCTCCTCTTCCTTGCCCAGATGAGGAGGAGGATAAAAAGTTGGTAGTACTATTTTTTGTGACAAATGGAAGTCCGAGACTACTTTTGGTAAGAACGAAGGTTTAACTTTAAGGACTACCTTATAAAAAATAGTATATGGTGGTTTGCATGAGAGAGCCTGAAGTTCACTAACCCTGCGGGCTGATGGGGCCACAAGGACAGTTTTTAAAGCTAAAAGCCTCAATGGACATGAATGCAGAGGCTCAATAGGTATGCAAGTCAAGAATTTTAGTACTAAATTTAAATCCCAAGTTGGTACATGAAAAGGTACTGGATGGTATACATTAGTAAGCCCTTTTAAGAATTGAATAATTAACGGTATTTTGAAATATGAAACCTCTTCCAAGGAGCGCTTGAAAATGGACAGCGCAGCAAGGTATCCTTTGATTGTTCCTATCTGGCGCCCCAGATTAGCTAGATGTAATAGAAAAGAAAGCACCATAGGGGTGCCACACTGAAAAGGGTCCACATCCTTGTCTTTGCACCAGTTACTAAACCTGTTCCAGCGACATCGGTACAAAGATTTTGTTGCTGGTCTTCTGGCCGAAAGCAAGATTTCCATTACGTCATCCAGAAGATCCCAATCCTTGTATCTCAACCTCTCAGAAACCATGCGTGAAGGTTGAGTGTATTGACCTCTGGATGGAGAACCCGACCTTCCTCTTGCGAGAGAAGATCCTCTCTTTGCGGAAGACTTATTGGAGGGCAGATGGACATGTCCAGAGGTCCGGGTACCACGTCATCCTGGCCCAATCCGGGGCAATTAGGATCATGGTTTTCCTGAACTTTCTCAACCTCCTGATTACTTGAGGAATCACGGGGACTGGGGGAAACGCGTACTGCAGTGGAAACTTCCACTCCACTATGAATGCGTCTCCCAGAGCTCCTCTTTGAGGAAATTCCCTTGAGCAGTACTGATCGCACTTCCGGTTGATCGCAGTGGCAAACAGATCCACTTGAGGGGTTCCCCAAAGGGCGAAGATTTCCAGAAGGACTTCCTGAGCTATCTCCCACTCGTGAGAGACCATGCTTTGCCTGCTCAGAGCGTCCGCCGCCGTGTTCTTCTCTCCGGCTAGGTAAATTGCCGATAGAGAGATTCCTTCTCGTATTGCCCAGAACCATCGCTGCATTGCCTCGCTGCACAGTGGCAGTGACCCTACTCCTCCTCTTTTGTTGAGGTAGTACATGGCCACTGTGTTGTCCGTCATTATCAGGACATTCTTTCCCTGTACAGAGGGCAGAAAGGCCTTCAGAGCTAGTCTGATTGCCCTCAGCTCCAAAAGGTTGATGTGTAGTTTGGGCTCCGATGGAGACCAACGACCGCTGATGTGTGCTCCCCACCCCGTGAGTGAGGCGTCCGTCACTACTGTTATCTCCGGCCATGGTTGCCAGAAAGACTCTCCCTTGTGAATGTTGTTGTTGCAAGCCCACCATAGAAGATCCTGAGCAACTGCTCTTGGGACTTGCAGAAGATCCGACACATTCCCTGAGAACTGGGACCACTGAGTTCTGAGTGCCCATTGAAGGGATCTCATTCTCAACCTGGCCTCTGGTACTAGGAAAATGCAGGATGCCATGAGGCCGAGCAACCTGAGAAAATCGAATGCCGGTAGACGTTGGGCATTCTGGAATTGTGTTACCATCTGCTGGATGTGGAGAGCTCTCACCTCGGGAGGTGAGGCTTTTCCCGAGGAAGTGTCCAAGACTGCTCTGATAAACTGGAGCTTCTGGGATGGTATCATGTGGGACTTCTTGAAATTGAGGGAGAAGCCCAATTTGTGGAGGAAGTGGCAGGTGATCGAAAGATATTCCTGAGCTTGTTCTGGAGAATGTGCTCTGATCAACCAATCGTCCAGGTAGGGGTAGATGTGAATGCCCCCTCTCCTGAGACTTGCTGCCACAAACGCCAACAGTTTGGTGAAAACCCTGTGAGCGGAGGTCAACCCGAATGGCAGAACTCGGAATTGATATTGAGATTTGCCAATCGCGAACCTCAGGTACTTTCTGTGCTTTGGATGAATTGGCACATGAAAGTAAGCATCCTGAAGGTCCAATGATACCAACCAATCTTGGAGTTGGAGAGCCTGAAGGATCTGAGAAAGAGTCACCATCTTGAACTTGTCCTTCCCGAGGAACTTGTTCAAGTTTCTCAAGTCCAAGATGGGTCTCAGTCCTCTGTCCTTTTTTGGGATGAGAAAATATGGGGAGTACCAACCCCTGTTCCTCTCCGCTACAGGTACCAGATCTATGGCACCTTTCTCTAGCAGCGTTAAAATTTCCTGCAACAGGAGCGGGTCCGGAATTTTGGCGGAGTTGGCTCCTGGTGGATGATTGAGGCCTTTTTAGAAAAGGAAGACAGTAACCTTGGGCTACTGTTTCCAGTGCCCAAGCATCTGAGGTAATGCCCCGCCATTCCTTCAGATGTTGAGAGATCGAGCCTCACACTGGTGTTTTGTGTAACAAGGTCTCAGAGGGATTTGGAGGCGGCATGCTGGAGTGGCTGAGGGTCCAGATGCCGCTCCTGAGGCTGATTTTGCACCTCTTCCTCGTGCTCCACGAGGGAAGTTTTGTTTGCCCCTTTGAGAAGCCTGTCCTCTTCCTCTACCAAAAGAGGAGTAGTATCGAAAAGAACGACCACTCCAGGAAGATAAGCCAGAATAGGGTTTTAGAGGCTGGCGCAAAGAGGCGCTAAGTGATTTAGCTGCCGCTTTCGAGGTCTGAAGTTTTTCTAGGCTTTCATCAGCCTTTCTGCCAAAGAGCCTCGAGCCATCAAAGGGCATGTTGAGGAGTCTAGCTTGCACGTCTGGTGCAAACCCAGACTTCCTCAACCACGCAAATCTGCGTAGCACAACCCTTGCAGCCATGGATCTGCTGATACTATCAGCAGTATCCAGTCCAGACTGGAGACATTCCCCCATTGCCTCCTTCCCGTCTTTAACTATATTCAGGAAGCCTTCCCTTTTCTCGCCTTCCGGAATATGATCAGCTGCTGCCGAAATACAGTCCCTCAGGGTATGGGTAAACCTGGCTAGGGTACAGGTGACATTTGGCGACTTAAGTGCCATACTGCCGGACATGAAAACTTTACGTGCCCAGGAATCAACTTTTTTATCCTCTCTATCTGGAGGGATAGTTGGATAAGCAGTTTGTTTTGAAGTGGATGCTGCCTGAATGACTAAGCTCTCTGGAGTCGGATGTTTATTCAAATATTCAGGATCCGTTCCAGCTGGCCTATATTTTTTTGGAAAAGTGCTATCTGCAGCAGCAATACTCTCTGGTTCCTCCCAGTTTTTCTCCACAGTCCTTTGAAGGGCCTTGTGGAAAGGGAGAACAGGATCTTTCTGAGGTCCCTTGATGATTATATCCGTCATGTCATCTTGTTCAAAAATGGGTGAAGTATTACCCCAACCCATGTACTCAATTACCCTGGTCATAAGACCCCTGTAGCCAGCATCTGCATGCTCTGTGGGATCAAATCTGGCGAACTCTAATTCTGGGGATGTGTCAATTCCAATGGCAGAATGTAGAGCATCACTCAGGTCTCTCATTCTAGATTCCTGATCAATAAATTCCTCAGGAACTTGTCTTGTACCATAAGAAACTCCAAAAGGAGTAACTTCGTCCTCTTCTAAAGCAGATTCTTCATAAATTGCTGACAGACTTGAAAAAGTCTGATCTGGGCAATGGAGTGAATCTCCTTTCTTTCTCTACTGTCTGCATCGAAGGAATTGATAAATCCTTCGAAATTGTCGAAGGGATCTTCGAAGACGACTTCGATACTGGCATCGAGGACGTTTTTGGTTTTGGAGTCGAAATTATCGACGCCGAGGGCATCGACAAAGTCGTCGAAGTCTTCGACGACTTGTGTTTTTTGCATGGCACTGGAGAAGTGCTCGACTCTCGAAGAGTCTTCGACCGATTTACGTTGATTCGAGTTCTTTTAGATTCCTCAACGCTACCGGTCTTTGCCATGGTAGTCTTGGACTTCCCTTTGTCGTCCAATGGAGCGACTTTAGGGGTATGGCTGTTTAGAGGGTCTTTCGAGGGGGTCGGGCCGTGTTCTCGAAAACCTCCATCATCCTTTTGCGGAATTCTTCCCACTTACTGGGAGAATCCGATTAAGTCGGACATCGAATTTCTTCGGTAGACTGAAGAAGATGAGGGAGATCCATGTCTCCTCTTCATTTTTTTAGATGATGACGAAGAGGGTCTCGATCTACTCCTAGATCGAGATCTCTTTGAGTGCCTATGGCGATCCGATTCCTTCAAATCAGACGCTTTCTTATTTCTTTTTTGACATAGCCTTCTTAGAGGCTTCCCTCCCACCGACAGTTTACCTCTCCTCTCACAAAGAGCTTTCTCGGTCATGGATTGACAAGACCCGCAGTCGTCGGTTCGGTGACTGGAACCGAGATACCAGAGACAAATCTGGTGGGGATCGGTGATCGACATTTTAGATCCACAATCTACACACTTCTTGAACCCCGTCTTGGGTGTCGAAGGAGTTGAAGATGACAACATTTTCTTCACAGAGAATAGAAGCGCGCCGTTCTCGATAGCGAAGCGATCGGAAAAACGGAACTGAAGCAACAGGCGCAGCTCGAGCTATTTATACCATTGGTGACGTCGACAGAGTACGGAGTCCGTCGAGGGACAATCGACGCCATGACCTCGAGCACAGCGCCCTATGCCGAGAATTTTTTTTTCCGAAGCAGCGAACCTGGAGATAACGAATTATCACAAGATGAGGAATACGTGGGAGGACACAATCCATTCCAACAACAGTTTCAGGTAAGTAACTTGTTTCTTCTCCAGCATGGGGTCTGCATTGATTCACATGCTGCTGAATAAAATTACATAGCAGTACACACATGCACAACCACGGGAGGTGGCAAGGCTCAACATTAAGCATCTCTTATCTCCTCACCAGGCTCACCTTCAAGCGAACAGGTTGCGCAGCACTGTTTGGCCGACTCGGGACTCATCCCTGGAAGCCCGGTCGACGCAGTAGAATTTCATGAAGGTGTGCGTCAACCTCCACTTAGCAGCCCTGCAGATGTCCAGCAGGGGCACACCAGACAGGAACGCTGTAGTTGCAGCAATCGCTCTGGTCGAATGGACTTTCGGACAGGCAGGCCACTGTCGGTTTGCAAACCTATGGCAGTGCGTGATGCAGCCGGAGAGCCATCTGGAAATGGAAGCCTTGGAGAGGGCTTTCCCTTTGTTCACAGGTACAAAGTTAAACAGCTGTGACATCTTCCGAAAACTCTGTGCGGTCCACGTAGAACATCAGCGCTCTAGCCACATCCAGCGAGGGCAAAGTCCTCTCAGCCGGCGACAAAGGCGACAGGAAGAAAACAGATAACACCAAGGGCTCGTTGAGATGGAAGTCCGATGGCACCTTGGGCATGAAGGAGGGGTGCGTCCTCAGCGTGACCCTCGTTCCGTGGAATGTGAAGTACGGAGGCTTACAGGAGAGGGCCTGGATCTCTCCCACTCGTCGTGCAGAGGTGATGGCCACTAGAAACGCTGTCTTCCACGATAGGAATTTCAGAGGTGCCGAATGCAAAGGCTCGAACGGAGAACCCATGAACCTAGTCGGCACCACATTGAGCTCCAACGCCGGGGCCATAGCCTTCACCGGCAGGAACGAGCGAAAAAAAAGTCCTTTCATAAACTCCTTAACCAGGCGATGCGAATATAGTGACGACCGCCCCGGAGTTCTGGTGTAGCGGGAGATAGCCGCCAGATGGATCTTGATAGAAGCGTGTGCTAGCCCCGCCTTGGCCAGCGACAGCAAATATGGCAGCACTTGAGGAGCTGTAATCCGTAGAGGGTTTATCTTCTGTGCACGGCACCAGACGGTAAACGTCTTCCATTTATGTCTGTAACACTTGAGAGTTGAAGCAGCCCTGGCCTTGACAAGTACCTCCTTGCAGACCGCCAGGATCTCGTATCCTCCAAACTCTAGCGCTGCAGGAGCCAAGCCTGCAGGTTCAGTGACCCCCGGGTCGTGGTGCAGAATCACGCCTCCTTCCCTGGCGAGAAGATCTGGGTCCGCCGGAAGCTTGACTGGAGGGGACGCCGGCACGTCCAGGAGGTTCCGGTACCATATCTGCCTCGGCCACGGCAATGCAACGAGGATCATCCTGCACCGTGACCGTATGAGTTGAAGAATCGCAGAAGCAACGGCAACGGTGGGAACGCATGGAGAAACAGGCCGTCCCAGGGGAATGTGAACACATCCCCCATGCTCCCCGGCTGGGGAAACCTGCTGGCGACCCTCCGGCACTTGGTGTTCGTCGCCGTCACAAACAGATCGATCTGGGATTGCCCCATCGTCGAAACAGTAGGTCCACCTGATCCTGCCGAAGTTCCCACTCGTGGAAAGAGCGCAGCTCCCTGCTGAGTAAGTTCTTCACTCCTGCCAGATGAAAGGGTACCAGGAACATCCTCTGGGCGACAGCCTAGTGCCATAGGTCCTACTTCCTTGGAGAGCGCTGCTTCCGAATGTAGAACATTGTGGTGGTGTTGTCGGTGAAGACCTGTACCACCTTGCCCTTGAGGTACGGAGGGAATGACTTAAGGGCCCAAAACACAGCTCGGAGCTCCAGAACGTTGATGTGCAACGATCTCTCCTCTGGGAGCCACATGCCTCCTGCATGGAGATTTCCGGTACGTGCGCCCCATCCCTCCAGGGAGGCATCCATCGTCACCATATCCTGATGCACTGGGGTTTGAAAGTCTGTGCCCGCCGCGAGATGCGCGCGGACACCCCACCACCGAATCGTTCGATGGAATGTCTCGTTGAGGGCAATCTTGTCCTCGAAGCTTCCCGCCACTTGCATCCAACGGGCATCGAACAGCGGCCGCATCCGCAACCTGCACAGCCGAACGAGGTAGATGTATGACATCATACCGAGCAGGGACTTGATGGACCTCACCCTGGCAACTTCCAGGGTCAACAGCCGTTGCACCTTGCCCAGGTTGGCTTTTATCCTGTCCTCCGACGGTGAAGCTAGGCGCGCCACCGTGCTGAGTCTGGCTCCCAGGAACCGAGTGTCCTGCGATGGCTCCAAGCAAGACTTTGCATAGTTTATCAAGAACCGGAGTTCCATGAGCAGGCGGACGGTCCTCGCTGTGTGTTTGACAGCGAGTTCTCTTGACTTCGCTCGGATGAGCCAATCGTCCAGATAGCGGTAGATGTGGATCCCCTGCAGGCGCAGCCGCACTGCCACCGTTGCCAGGCACTTGGTGCAGGCCCTTGGGGCCGACTTCAAACCGAAGAGAAGGGCCTTGAATTGGTACTGCTGCTCTTTGACCACGAAGTGCAGAAACATTTGATGCCCCTTGTGGATGGGGATGTGGAAGTAAGCATCTCCAGGTCGAGCAACGACAGTAAGTCTCCTTCCTCCAGCTGTCCCAGCACGTGTTGAAGGGTGACCATCCCGAACTTCTGGGATGGTATGTATTTGTTGAGGCGGCGGGAATCTAGAATGGGCCACCAGCTGACGGTCTTCTTTCGGACGAGGAAGTACCACGAGTATACTCCGGAGCCTCTTCGGGGCGAGCTCTATCGTGGCCTTTTCCAGCATTGCTCATACCTGTAGAAGTAGTTGTGGAATGTGGTTTTCTTTGCTGGCCACAGGTGGAAAACGGGGACACTTCCTTTGGAACTCCAGGGTGTGTCCATGGGCCAGGGCATCCAGTGCCATAGGTCCTGCGCTTCCTTGGATAGAGCTGGGGATCAGGTGCCCCCCTGTTACCGAATGTAAACATTGTGGTGGTGTTGTCGGCGAAGACTCGAGATGGACTTCCACACCCCGAAGTTCGCCAGCTGGCCCCCCACCGGGGTGCTCGGGTGGGGGCCCGACGTCACGGCCGGTTCAGTCCTGCTTCGCCGAGGCCGTACCACCGTGGGTCCCTTGGCGACAACGGTGTCCTCCGGCCTTGCTGTGGCCTCTGTAGGCGTCCTGGGACTACAAACGGGCTGCTTGATGGTACGACCACGAGCTACCACCGAATCCTTTGGAAGCACCCTGAGACTTGCCTCCGGGGCACCGAAAGGACGGTCGTCGTTGTAGTAGTGTACCCAAGGCACGGGCCATCTCGGTGTCCGCCTTGATGGCCTGCAGTGACTCGTCCACTGCCTTGCCGAACAAGTTGTCTCTGTCGAAGGGCATGTCCAGTACACTCGCCTGGACGTCCTGATGTGGCCTTGAGCCAACCACGCCGGCGAAGGCAAACGCTGTTGCCCATCTGGCAGAACCCGGTGTCGGCGATGTCCGTGGCCACCGTGATGGCATGGTCCGAGGCCACCTCGCCTTCTTGTAGTATTTTAAGGGCCTCTGCCCTCTTGTCTGGGAGGAAGTCCAGGAGAGGGGCGATTTTAAACCACAGCTCCCTATCGTAGCAGACCATGATAGCGAGAGTGTTGGCCACCTTAATGGTCGTCGCCACCGAGATTACCCGTCGTCCCATGGCGTCCAGCTTCTTCCCCTTGCCGTACGTTGGGGAAGTGAAGTTGATGCCTCCGACCCCGTAGATTTCTTCCTGGCCACTGTGGAGACCACTGAGTCCGGGCACGGCTGCGCTCTGAGGCACATCGGTGCAGCATCTTGAACCCAGTATTTCTTCTCGTACCGGTCTCTCTTCGCCGGGGTCAAGGATGGGTTCTTCAGAAGGGACAGCCATTCGTCCCAGATGTCGTCCAACAGCGGGACCGAGAGTACGGTCTTCCTCTTGGCCTCTCGTCGTTGATAAAGGAAACCCTCCTTTTCCTCGGGTTTGAGCTGGAACAGCTCAGAGGCCCTGGAGATCATGGCGTGGAAGGATCCGATCTCATCGGGGAGAGAAGCCCTGTGTACCGGCGATGGGAGATCCAGCCTGTCGCCGTCATCCGTGTCCGTCGTTGCCGTTTCCGTCGTCGCCGTATCCCGCTCCGTCTCGTCCCTCGGCGGAGGGGATTGAGGGGAGGGATGGTACGGTGGAGGAGGATGGACTTGTCTCCTCTTAGCTGGTGGATCCTCCGACGGTCCAGGCACCGGATCGCCCGGTGTGAGCAGCCTTGTCCTCATCTCCGTGCACAGGATGTGCAGCGCTTGTACGATGTCTTACATGGAATCAGTTGCGATGGGAGTGGCCTGGGGTCCGGTTTCTCCCCGCCCTGCCGTTCCTCGTCGGTTCCCTCGTCGCTCTCCCGATTCGCCTCATCGGGGTCCTTCCCGTAGGGTCCGGCCTCGACGCCCTTTTTCTCAGGCACTGTCAGGCCCGAAAGCTCATCCTCAGAAGAGAACTCTGAGTCTAGCTGGACCACTGCGCCCCCCCCTTTCTTCTCGGCTAGGGGCGAAGGTCTCGGGTAGATGAGCAGCATCTTCTTGGGAGTCTTTTCAATGGGCATGAATGCAGAATCCCTCCGGGCGGGCAGGGTAACTTTGGTGGATGCATCCTGGGGACCTGCATCCGCGTCCTTCACCAGGGATTCCACCTCATTGAAGACGTTCTGCAGTCCATAACCAGGGCAGATCTTAAACAGAGGCGTTGAGTCTCCTTTGTCTTCGGCCATGTCCATGTGGGGTAGGCCTCAAGAAACTTCTGGAATCCTCCAAGAATCGAAGTTCAACGAAAATTTGCCATTGAGAGGCGTAGAAGCTTCTGAAAACGGGTCCCCGTAAATCAGATGATGATTCGGAGGAGTTTGAGGCTCAATTGACCGAAAAAAATGGAGACATTTCTCTGAAGAAACGCAATACACAATAGAAGCTCAAGAGATATAGCACGAGGACTCCCAACACTTGAACGTGCAGTAAAAATCTGAAGATGGCTGCCAGAGGAGGGGCTTGGGTAGAGGGCAGTATGACCCAGAGATCAGTGTTTGGTTATTAGGAGAAAGACAGTTCAGAAACGAAACTGAAACTGATTTTTTCTTTACCGAGGATTCCCAGCCTGACGACGGGGAATATTCATGAGCATGCAAATCCATGCCAGACCCCATGCTGGAGAATAGGCGTACCTTCTTAGTGTTACTGCTGATGCCATAGATCAGCCCACACAGTCAGCGTTGTCCAGGCCCGTTTGCAGCGACTGCCTGGTCACCTCTTTCCCATCTTCCACTAGCTGTAGGAAGCCCTTGCGCATCTCTCCTTCTGGGACGTACTGCACAGCATTTTCAACTGCTCCCCATAGAGCAAAAGAGTACTTGGCAAAACTGCTTACCAAATTTGTAGCCTTAAGGGCCATACTGCCCAAAATGAATGCTTTTTTGCTAAGGAATCAACTTCTTTTGATTCCCTGTCAGGAGTCAGAGTGGAAGATGCAGGTCTAGATGAGACAGTGGCAGCCTGCATAACAAGCCCCTCCAGGGAAGAGTGAAAAGAGATGAATGAAGGTTCTCTTCTAGCCGGCCTATATTTCCTGGCAATGGTGGAGCTGACGGGATGAATAGAACAAGAATGCTGCAACAGAATTGTTAAAGGATCAGCAATGGCAGGGTATAAAGGCATATTGTGCTCTGTGGTGAGGCCTTCATCTAAAATTTCAGTAAGGTCATAACCTTGTATCGGTGCCACTGACAAATGCAATCCTATGGTATCAATAACCCTTTCTACTAAAGCCCTGAGTTTAGACACATTATGAACATAGGGCTGGGATTGCTGAAATTCAAGGTCTGGAGAGGTGTACAGACAGCTGGCCTCATGGATGCCTTGAGCTAGCTGTAAAAGCTGATTTTGGTCTTCAAAATAATCAACCCCTCCTATACCCAAGTAAATGGGGTCGACATCACTGGATCATCAGCGTCATTATTGCCGAATATACCTACCATGGTATCGACAAATTCTGATGAGGGTTGTGAAGGTTTTCTCGACAATCGTTGAGGGTTTGTCTTTTGACGCTGATATGGTGGATGGCGGTGTCGAGACGCCATTGCATCAACATCCTTGGATGCACAGGGTTGATCAGGCTTGCATTGGACCGGTTTTCGTTGTCATAAGATTTATCGGCGCCGACGTTGTCTGTACCGGGGCACTAGAAGGGTTGGTACCGCAGAACTAGAGGGTTTCGGAAATGCTGAGTGCTGCTCTTGGCTCCGAAGCCTGCTGTGTGGGGGGAGGGGCGGGGAGGTTAGCTGCGTCAACTGCAGCATGCTTTTAAACATGTTAATAATAGAGGACTTATAATCCACCCACTCTTGGCAGGTGGTAGGCCCCATCAGTGGCGCCTTTTCTTCTTTCGGGACGAGGAAGAATGGCTCAGTTGGGACCATTTCTTCTTCCCCGTATGTTCTTTTTCAGGGTTGTGCCCCTCGGTTTCGGACTCTGAAGACCGAACGGTCGACCGCGCCGGTGACTTAAGAGGGCGGCTGATCGAGAGCGAGTTTAGCTGCTCGATCGCAAAGATATTTGGGCTGCATTTTGACACACGACAGACACCCGTCAGTCAAGTGACCCGTGCCGAGGCACTAGAGACAACTCGTGTGGGTCTGTGATGGACATCTTGGTGCCACAGTCTGAATACTGCTTGAAGCCTGATACACGAGCAACGACATCTTGCGTCGAGGAATTGGAAGAACAAAAAGTTTTGACAAAACACTGAGTGAGTCGAAGACTTGCCTGTGTTCCCAAGCAGCGTGTTAGCATGTGGACAAAAGGAACCAAGATGTGGACCGTAGTGACAATGTATTTATAAGACGCCTGACGTAACGTCCCGTGCAGACGACCAGATGCCGAGCAGGACAGATTGACAGCCTGGTCGAGTTCCACTACGCCCCATGTCAAAAATTTTCCAAAGCAGCAGAGCTGGAAGGAATATCTATCAGATGAGGAATCAGATGAGGAATCTGTGGGAGAAAGGCAATCCATTGAATTCAAGGTTAACCCCCTATTCTGCACCGTGTCATTGCAGAGAATATATATATATATATATATATATATATATATATATATACATATATATACACACACATATATACATATATATATATATATATATATATATATATATATATATATATATATATATATATATATATATATACACATATATATATATATATATATATAAAAACAAAAAAAGAAGGGAAAAAAGAAAGCGGAATATCGCTTCCTGGACGGCACTCTTCCTTAGTCATAGAAATCATCCAGAATACGTCAAAAAAGGATCTCCATCAAACGTCCTTTATTTGTAAAGCATGGTGGACAAGTTGTTCAGGAGAGAACAAAAACAACAACTACGCGTTTCACCCGAAAGGGCTTTGTCTGGTTGTAAACATAAATGACAGGCTTCCCATTTAAACACTCGTGCATGCAAGAAAGAAGTCCTTCTTTACTTTCCCTTATGTTCCCTTCTCAAACCCAATGCATATTTCTCTGAGTGACATCTTGGAATGGTAAAAGGTATATACATATATGTCCTACATCCAATGTGTTACTTCTAAAAATGTTACAAAAGTAGCCCCTCAGATATTCATGGGCTAATGTATTATCCCCATATCTATAAAGTGCATTGTGCAATATGACAATGTGTGTTCCCACACATTTCAGAATGTTCATACTGTCATAGGTCATGTATTACCAAATTCTTCAAAATGTGACCAAACATTCTTTTAAGAGTAAGCCATTTCCATTTAAGTTACCACAGCATGAAATCTTAAATGTCATTACCAAAAGTGCAAAGTGCATTATAGCTGCCAATATTTTCAATTTGTCAAGTCTCTAATATCTTGAATAAAGTGCTTAGTGCACAATAGCATCTTTTAAAATGCAATAGCATCGATTAAAATGCTTTTTTGCAACACAATTATCTCTCAGTATTACAGGGGGTAAAAAATAGTTGTTTTTCATCCTTAAGAATATAGTACAATAGCCAGCATCACAATCAATATTTCATCCCCTCCACTGTTGCTTCAGTGCAGGATAAAGTGCAATATGTATGATAGCAGCAAAAATTCTATATCATATAAATGACTAATGATACAAATAAAGTGCTAGGTGCCACATAGCAATCTTGCCGAGGTTTACATTGGTTATAAAAATGGTGTTCCTATTTGGATAAAGTGCTTAGTGCATTTAGTATATAACTTGACTAAGATGTTTATGAATATGTTCTGCTTGGTCACAGCAAATATTCTGTGTCATATGCATGGCAAAAGTTACAGATAAAATACTTAGTGCAACCTTACAATTTTGGCAAGGTTTATAAAAATGGTGTTCCTATTTAGGTGAGGTGCTTAGTGCATTTTTTAGGGGACAGGGGAGAAAGGAAACAATAAAAATGATGCATTTACCAAGTGTCTAAAAAAGTGAGCCTATAACGGATTGAAAATACATATATATATATATATATTCTCTGCAATGACACGGTATATATATATATATATATATATATATATATATATATATATATATATATATATATATATATATATATATATATATATATAATATATATAAATATATGTTTTCCTGCTTTTGCGATTGAAGACAGAGGTGTTACCCGCCATGCAATCAGCATGGTAAATGTTCTCAAATTTAAAAATGTTAAATAATGGGTGTTACCCGCCATGCAATCAGCATGGTAAATGTTCTCAAATTTAAAAATGTTAAATAATGGAAGCACATGAGATAGTGTGGTGGCTTGTGGACAGGTTTTTATTTTGTTTTATTTGTAGTTTGTCATTTTTTAGAATTAATAGAGACAACACAGGATGGTGAAGGAGACCTAGAAATATATAAAAGAAAAAAACAATATGCTGCATTCAAGTCCTAAGGAAGATGGACATTGGCTCTATTTTTGAACAAGATGGTGTACTGTCAAAACTAAGTGAAAGGGAAACTTACAAATTAAAGGTTGAGGAGCTTTTCCATCTACATGGGTGCTCCTTCCAATTACCTTTAGTTGACGAATATTTTAGTTGCAATTTTTAACAGTATGTATATGGGATACATTACTCAGCCGAATCATATTTCTGATGCTTGTATCTGCTTAGAATCACATGCTATGCATAGGCCGACATCTAGTGGAAGCTGCAGAGTGTTACAGTTGTTTTTAAAACTCAAAAAGGGACGTAGACAGGGCGTGCCATTAATACTAACCCTAGCGTGACATCTACTGTACCCATGGTGCTTCACGTGTCGAGGTCCCTCAGATTGTTTTGTTTCTGACATGAGGTTGCATGAAGTGTAGCGTGAGTACAGGTGTAATAAAGCAGATTATACATCAGATAAAGCCCAGATAACATCTATGCACCTTCTACTCCAAGGAGAGGAAGGGGGGCCACATGTGAATCTAAGCAGATACAAGCATCAGAAATACAATTACAGTGAATAATGTATCCCTTCTGAGGCTTGTGGAATCTGCTTAGATCACATGCTATGCATAGATTAGCAAGCAGTGTTTGGAGAAAGTGTTGGGTTGTGAGAAGGTACAGCGGCAAATAGATTTTTTAGCACTGCTTGTCCCACCTGGAGTGTCAACGCAGTAGTGCTGAGTAAAAACAAAAGGATAGAGCTCCATGTAGTCAGTTTGCAAATGGCGTCCAGCGGGCCGTTTGCAATAAAGGCCAAGGTAGCTCCTGTACCCCTGGTAGAGTGAGCTCTTGGTGTGAAAGGCAGCGTTTTATTTGACAGAGAGTAGCAGAGCTGTATGCATCTTAGTATCCATCTGGAGATGGCATTGTTGGAAATGCGGTCTGCTTTCCTGCCTGGAGCCATAGAGAAAAACAGTTGGACTGTTTTCCTTAGTGGTCTGGTCTTATTTACAGAGTTTTTTCTCAGCCGAGCTTGATGGATTTTGGAAGAAAGCTGGTGGTTTGATGGCTTGATTGACATGGAACTTTTAAATGAACTTAGGTGTAACCTAGCGTGCGTTGTTAATACCAATTTGTCTTTGGGGATAACAAAGAAAGGGTTTTGCACTGACAAAGCTTGCAGTTCACGGAGTTTCCTTATGGAGGTGATTGCCACCAGAAAAGCTGTCTTATATGTGAAGTGTTTAAGACTGGATTTATGCATAGCCTCAAAGGGGGAGGGGGGGGGGTCCTATGAGCTTTACAAGTACTACATCTAGTTCCCACCCTGGCGGCGGGTTTGAAAAGGGAGGGTGGAGTCTTTTTACTCTCTCCATGAACACCTTAATGACTGGGATTTTCCACCAGGACACCTTACTTTGATAAGTGGTGTACGCGGATAGAGCCGCTAGTTGAACTTTGATTGAGTTAAATACTAGGCCTGAGTCTGGTAAGTGAAGTATGTAATGAAGAGAATTCCATTGGGTTTATCTGTTTTGACTGGCACCATAATGATAGGATAGGTTATTTATAACGCACTTAATACCCAGAGGTTTCTAAGCGTGGACCGAGGATCGAACCTGTGTTGCTCCGTGTTGCCTAGCTTCCAAGGCGAACACGTTGCCCCTGAGCTATTCTCCCGAGACCGACAAATCTATTCCACTTGTTAGAATAACAGTGTCTAGTGGTTGGTTTACGTGCCTCCTTGAGGATTTCCATAAACCTTTGAGGTAGAGTTAAATGGCCAAACTCTAGGACTTCAGGAGCCAAGCTATCAAGTTCATAGACTGAGGTTGAGGGTGTTATGTTGTATCCCGTGCTGTGTACGCATATTGAAGGGGCACAGGAGTTTGATGTGTTGCACATTGCCAGTTTGCACAGATGTGGATACCAAGGTTGTCTTGTCCCCATATGAGCAACTAGGATTAATGTCACTAATTCTTTGTGCATCTTATTTACCACTTTGATCATCAGAGGAGTTGGGGGAAAGCATAAGCACATTTCACTGACCAGTTCATCCACAGGGCGTTCAACTTGGAGTCGTGTTGGGGAAACCTGGATGCGAAGTCTAGGCATGGTTTGTTTTGTCGTGTTGCGAACAAGTCTAGAGGGGGGTAGCCCCATTGTGTGAAGATCCAGTCTACGATATCTTTCTCGAGTTGCCGCTCATGCTCTTCTGGTAGAGGATCTCTGCTTAGAGAGTCTGCTAGAGAATTGAGTTCCTAACATTGCAACATGTTCCAGGGGAACATGCCCCGCTTGAGTGCCCACTTCTATATTTTTTGTGCTAGCCTGGATAGACTTGCCGGGTGTGTGCCCCCTGTGAGTATTTGTACTGTCTGATGTAACAGGTGTGCTTGGAAGGCTTGTAGTGCCCCGAGCACTGCTAGAAGTTCCAGAAGGTTGATGTGATTTTGGGCGGTGATCTGAGTCCACAGACCCTGCGCTGTGTGATGAAGGTAATGACTCCCCACCTGGTGAGTGATGCATCTGATGTGACAATCGCTTGCACTGCAGGGATGTGAAAGGGTTTCCCCCTTTAAAAGGTTCTCCTTTGTCCACCAGAGTAGAGCTTGTACTAGGGTCAGCGAAATAACCAGCAGATCGTCCCACTGACCACTTGCCAAACACCACTGTTTCGCCAACCACTCTTGTATTCGGCACATGTGCAATCGTGTGTGTAGGACCATGTAAATGCATGATGACATCATCCCGAGCAAGCGCATTGCTTTGCGTACGGTTATCTGGCGACCGGCTAGATACGGAGTTATTTGAAGAAGTATGTTTTGTACTCTTTCATTTGACGGAAAGACTAGAGACCCTCTTCTGTTTTCATGACAGCTCCTAGGAACTGTTTGGTCTTGTTTGGTACAAGGCTTGACTTTTTCTCGTTGATTGAGAAACCCAATTGAAAAATTAAATCGTTTGTTCTTTGGGTATTTTTCTTGCAAATTTGGGGGTTCTCCCCTGTGATCAGCCAGTCATCCAGGTAAGGGTAAGCTGGGATCGACTCCCTGCGTAGATGGGTTGCCACTACCGTCAGTACCTTGGTGAATTACCCTTGGAGCCGAGGCTATGTTGAAGGGTAGCACCTTGAATTGGTAGTGCTGGTTCGCTATTTGAAACAAGAATCTTCTGTGCGCTGGGAACATTGAAATATGAAAGTATGCATCTTGCATATCCGAAATTGCCATGCAGTCCCCCCGCTTTAGCAGTGGGATTACTTCCTGTAGCGTTGTCATGCAGATTTTCTGTGGCTTGACATAGGTGTTTGCAGGGCGCAAGTCTGAGACAGGGCTCATTGTAAGGTCTTTTTTGTGGCACAAGGAAGTACATTGAATAAATACCATTGTTTACCTGGTTCACCGTGACGATTTCTATGGCGTCCTTTAAGAGCAGCGCTTTCACCTCTTCCAAAAGGAAACGTTCTTCCTGGGAGGTGTTCCTTTGTCTTAGTGGGTTGTTGGCTGGTTGTTATCAGTTCTATGCAATAACCACCCGCCACGGTTGAAAGTACCCACTTGTTCAAGTTGATTATCTACGTATGGGAGGGAAAGTATGAAATGCGGACACCTACTGGAGTGGCATTGGAGGGAACCTGTACCGAGTGGTCATTGCATGGGGGTGTTGAGTCGCCTCTGGAGGAGGATCTACCCTTACATCGAGACCTTCTTTGGCTTCTTTGAAATCCCTGTTGAGGACTGTCCCTGTGACAAACCCCAGGACTAGATTTGACCTTGTCACCTGTTGCTCATTGAGTTTTGCCCTCTAAAACAGCAAAAAAGATAGCCCCTCTTTGTCCGGAGGGTTTGTCGGTGAGCTGCCCTAATGATTTAAGTGTGTCATATTCATCTTCCGCGCTCTTTAGAGAGTCTTCCACCGCTCTGCAAAACAAAATGTTGGGTTTGATGGGCATATTAAGGAGGGTTGCCTGGGTTTTAAGCTTAAAGCATGACTGGCGTAGCCACGCATGGCGTTTGATCAGCGTGCCCTCTGCTATGATTCTTCCTGCATTGTCTGCTGCATCCAAGTTGTTCTTGAGGATGCAATTTGCTATTTGCTTGCCCTCTCCAATGGGGAGTGACAGCTGTGTTTTAAGGGGATCTGGAACTGATGCCATTTGTTCTTCAATGTCATCCCAATTGTGACAGTTGTAATTAGCTAATAGAGTTGTGTTACTAGCAATTCTAGTCTGCTAGGCTGCCGAAGAGGTTACCTTTCTTCCAAAAGTGTAAATCTTTTGACTCTCCTTATCAGGAGGGGCTTCGCAAGAGGCCAGAGGGGTTCATGCTCTCTTTCTAGTAGTTGTTACCAATAAAGAGTCTGGTCTTAACTGTCCCCTGATGTATAGGGGGCATGAGGGGCTGCTCTGAATACTTTCTCAATACGCTGGTTGACTGCCCGTGTTAAATTAATAGTAAGCAGAAAGGGTTGAATGTGTCTCTGTACTAATTGTAGGAGGGGGTTACATTGGGTTGCTGACTTCTTATCCCCTAGTATGTCTTCAACCAAGTCCTTATCGACTTGTGTCTCTTGTGGGTCGATTTTAAAATGCTCTGCCGCCTTTAGGAGTAGGTCATTATACTGTATTTGGTTATCTACTGGTCAGTCTGCCACCGGTGGGTCTGAATGATCTGGTGACTGGATGACGTAGACATCCTTGTCATCGTCATCATAATATTGGTCAACATCTCCCATGTACCCTTGCTCGTCTGGGTCTGTATAAGTTCCAGGGTCCTGGGAGTCTTATATGGTGCAACAATAAGCATGCTGCCCATGTCCTGCTGCGAGGTGGAAGCTTCTGTGAAGTCTGTGCGGGCTCTTTTGGCAGAAGACTGGATAACTGCTGCCACCATTGAGTAGTTACTGGCCTGCTGTGTGGTGCAGCCGGAAGGTCTTGCAAGACCTCAGGGTGGTCGTCAAAGATATTAGTCCTCTCTCAATTTGGACATCCTGGACACATAAAAGCTTAACCTCCTAGGGTCCAACCAGTGAAGTCTTTCCTCCTCCTTGCTAGGATGCGGCGGAGGATAGAATGCTGGCAGCACAATTTTCTGCTGTAGGTGAATCTCCGAAACAACCTTAGGCAAAAAGGAGGGCTTCACCCGCAATACAACCCTGTCCTTGTGAAATATAGTAAAGGGTGGCTTGGAAGAAAGCACTTGCAACTCGCTCACTCTTCTAGCAGATGTAAGAGCAACCAACAGTATGGTCTTAAAGGTCAATAACCTTAAAGGGCATGAGTGCAATGGTTCAAAAGGAGCACCCATCAGGAATTTCAAAACCAAGTTGAGGTCCCATACCGGAACCTAGAATGTAGAAGGTGGGAACACATTTGTGAGCCCTTTCAGAAACTGAGTGATTAACGGGATCTTAAAATAGGAACAATCCGCTTAAAAATGGACAGCGCTGCCAGGTAACCCTTAGGTACCAACCTGCAAAACTTATGTGCCAAGGAAATAAAGCAGAAAGGATAGAACATCTGGTGTCTCACATTGAAAAGGATCAACATTCCGGTCTCTGCACCAGTCACAAAACGTATTCCAACTGCAACGCTACAGAGACATAGTTGCTGGCCTCCTAGCCGAAAGCAACACCTCCATCACGTCATCCAGAAAGTACCAATCCTTGTACCTCAACCTTTCAGAATCCAAGCGTGAAGGTTGAGAATATTGACCTCTGGATGGAGAACATGACGTAAGACAGATTGCCATATCCAGAAGGTCCGGGTACCACGTTCTCCTGGCCCAATCCGGGGCAATGAGGATCATGTGGTTTACGAACCTCCTCAACCTCCTGATTACTTGGGGAATGACGGGGCTGGGGGAAACATAGCAGTGGGAATTCCCAGTCCACCACGAACGCATCTCCTAGAGCTCCTCTCGTAGGAAACTCCCTTGAGCAGTACAGCTCGCACTTCAGGTTGACACCGGTCGCGAACAGATCCACCTGAGGGGTTCCCCAAAGGATGAAGATCTCTTGAAGGACTTCCTGAGCTAGTTCACACTCATGGGTGACTGCTCTGCCTGCTCAGAGCGTCCGCTGTCGTGTTCTCCTCCCCGGCTAGGTGAACCGCCGATAGGGAGATTCCTGCTTGAGTGGCCCAATAGCAGAGCTGCATTGCCTCTCTGCACAGTGGTAGTGACCCTACACCTCATCTTTTGTTGAGGTAATGCATGGCCACTGTATTGTCCGTCATTATCAGGACATTCTTTCCCCGTACATACGGCAGGAAAGCCGTCAGTGCAAGTATGATTGCTCTCAGCTCCAAAAGATTGATGTGTAGTTTGAACTCTGATGGAGACCAACGACCACCGACAGTCAAGTCGTTGGCGTGATCTCCCCACCACGTGAGTGAGGCATCCCTCACTACAGTGATCTCCAGCCATGGTTGCCAAAAGTGTTTGCCTTTCAGAACATTTTCCTCGCAGGCCCACCACAGCAGATCCCGTAAGACTCTGGTCGGGATCCGGAGGTGGTCCGACATCTGTCCTGAGAACTGGACCATTGCGATCAGAGAGCCCATTGAAGGGATCTCATCCTCAACCGGGCCTCCGGCATCAGGCATCAGGAAAATGCAGGATGCCATGAGGCTGAGCAACCTCAAGAACTCGAAGGCCGGAAGATTATGGGCATGCTGGAATTTTGTAACCATCTGGAGAATGTCTTGAGCCCTCACCTTGGGAGGCGAGCACTTTCCCAAAGAAGTGTCTAACATATCCCTGATGTAATGGAGCTGTTGGGAAGGTCTCATATGGGACTTCTTGAAATTGAGGGAGAAGCCGAGTGTGAAGGGAGCGGCAGGTAATGCTGAGATGATCCCGGGGAATGTTCGGGAGAACACGCCGTGATTAGCCAATCGTCCAGGTAGGGGTAGACGTGAATCCCCCCTCTCCCGAGATGCGCTGCCACCACCACCATCAGCTTGGTCAAGACCTTGGGGCACAAGTCAATCCGAATGGCATGACTAAAAACTGATGGTGTGAGCCGCCAACGGCAAACCTCAGGTATTTCCTGTGCTTGAGATGGATTGGCACATGAAAATAAGCATCCTGAAGGTCCAATGACACCAGCCAATCCTGAAGTTGGAGGGCCTGAAGGATCTGAGAAACAGTGACCATTTTGAATTTGTCTTTCCGGAGGAACTTGTTACAAATATCTGAAGTCCAAGATGGGTCTCAGTTCCCCGTCCTTTTTGGGAATAAAAAAATATGGGAAATACCAACACTTGTTCCTCTCCGCTACAGGCACTGGTTTTACAGCGCCTTTCTCTAGCAGGGTTAATATCTCCTGCACAAGGAGCGGATCCAGAATCCTCAAAGTGCGTTTCCCCGGTGGATTGGTCTGAGGCTTCTTGATAAAGGGAAGGCAGTAGCCGTGGGCTATTGTTTCCAGAGTTTATGTATCTGAAGTAATGGCTCGCCATTCTTCGAGATGCTGAGACAGCCTGCCACCCATTGGTGAAACGTGACTGAAGCCTTCAGAGGGGTTGTTTTGAAGCGACTGTTGCAGAGGCCAATGGCACAGAGGCTGCTGCTGGAGCAGATTTGGGACCTCTACCTTGTCCACGAGGGAACTTACTTTGGCCCCTTAGAGTGGCCATTCCTCTCGCCTTTCCAAATGAGGAGTAATAACGAAAGGATCTACCTCTCCATGGTTGTCCACTAGCACGAAAAGGCTGAGGTTGCCTAACGTCGACACCTAAAGATTTGACAGCCACCTTAGAGGTCTGCAACTTCTCAAGGCTCTTGTCAGTCTTGCTGCCAAAAAGATGAGACCCGTCAAATGGCATGTCGAGAAGACGAGCCTTCAGATCAGGTGCAAAACCCAACTTCCGCAACCATGCAAACCTGCATATCATGGTGCTCGTGGCCATGGATCTGCTGCCACTATCCAAAGAATCCAATCCAGACTGGAGGGACTCGCACATGGCCTCCTTGCCGTCCTTAATAGCCAGGAAGACGTCCCTCTCATCCCCTTCTGGAATGTTCTCCGCCGCCATGGAGATGCACTCCCATAGTGTGTATGAAGATTCTGCAAGCGCACAGGTGGAGTTGGCAGTTTTCAAAGCCATACTCCCCGCTGAAAATACCTTCTGTGCCCATCCATGTACATGCTCATCATCCCTATTAGGAGGGATGGTAGGGTACGTGCCCTGCTTTGAGGTAGCTGTAGCTGCCTGGACCACCAGACTCTCGGGAGTGAGGTGTTGTGACAGATAGCTGGGGTCGCTACTGGAGGGGCTGTATTCTCTTGTTAGAGACTTGTCCACTGCTGGATTAGTTTTGGGGTCTCCCAATAAGTGGTCACCCTTTTTTGTAGAGCCACATGGAACGGTAACACAGAATCCGTAGACTGACCCTTGTCCAAAATATCCGTAAAATCATGTTGCTCATAAGGCGCTGGCGGCCTAGACCAGCCCAAGTACCACCACCTTAGACATTAGGTGCCTATATGATGAATCGGCATGCTCCCCAGGGTTTGGGTTGCCGAACTCCAGCTCAGGAGAGGTATCAATCACACTTGCATTATGTAAAGTGTCACACAAGTCCTGCTTCCTGCTCTCCTCTGAGATGAGGCACTCCGGCACATTAGGCGTGCCATACTGCAGCACAAAAGAGACCTGCCCCTCCTCTGCCGTACATTCCGACTCCTCAAAAATACAAGTGAGGTTTCTAAAGAGGGACAAAGCTTTTCTCTGGTATGGAGGCCAGAGGCTTTGAATGCGTTGAAGGCGTTGACTTAGACTTAGCCAAAGTCTTTCTAGGAGGGTCAACAGGCTGAGCCGGTAAACTAGGCGGCTTCGGCTTCGACAACGGCGCCGATGGCCTGACAGGTGCCAACGATGGCATTGATGGCTTTGAAGGTTTGGAGGGGTCTCGATGGGAATCTCACCGAGTACCCGGGCTCGAGGGCTTACGAGTATCGGGTCGAGACCACTCCTTGCCGGCTTCTACAGAAGGCGCGGACAGATCCTTGTCCTGTCTCTCAAAAATCTGAAACATCTCCATCAGGAAAGCTGCCCACTGCGCTGGTGTCAATGACTTGGAGGGGCATGTCACCCTCTCGGGTACCACCTGATGAAGACGATGAGGAAGTGTAAGAGGATTCAATTCAACACTACAGCTAAGTCAATGCCTAGTCTGGGATACTGAATGGAAACCCTTATTGATATATCTTTATGTCCAGTTCATGCGTTCTGGATGACTACCCCTATATAACACCCCTCTCTTGGAATCCCCCTGACCCCACTGAGCCAAGAAGTAGTTCTGTTTTGCAAGTTAAAAGGTTTATTGGAGAATTTAAACAATATATATATATATATATCACACTTCATGATAAATTAATACTTGGATATCACACTTAATCTGAGCAGTAATCAATAATGGATAGTCTGGCACTAGCACACTTGTGAATAGGAACAGAAGAATAAGGTGATAGAGAATGCTTTATATAAGTTCAGATGGATGTAATGTTGAATGAAAATGCAATACAGAAAATACTCAATATGATTTCAACAAAACAATGTAATCACTTTTCTCTGGCAATCCCCTCCCCCCTTTATGCAATGCAAGGAAATGGAAGGAAAGCACACAGTTCTCAGAAATGCAATCAAATGTAATTCAGTTCACCCCAGCAAGCTTAGACTACAGAAGTTTGAAACACAGGCCCAAAATGCTTTTATATGCGATAGCGATATATTGGAAAATGTGCTAAAATGATTCTAATTCCCTCTGGAGGTTCAGGTTGAGGATTAGTTGGTTTAAATTAGTTCAGGCCTACTTTAGCAATGTTCTAGGAATGATTGGCAGGTTAAACGGATTTTTGGCAAATGAAAGCAAGGAAGCTGCTGTTTTCACACGTGGAGAAATTTGCAAGTCGCGGCAAAATTCGCGAGTGCGTTTTTCGCGATTGCGGCAAAAGTATAGGGAATAGGAATGCGGTTCTAGGTTCGTTGAAAAGCCAAGATTCCCGGCTTTCAGAGGAAAGTTACTGCTGCAAGTCTCTAAGACAAACGGTCACAGAGATATGAGCGATATGGTAAAGGTCGTTTTTCAGATTTGAAATTTTAAAAGTTCAAAGTGACAAGTTACAGCTAGCAACTAGAAATGACAGGTGACAGCTTTGCACATGACAGGTGACAGTTAGGAGACAGTTCTGGTTAGATTAAAATGGATTGAATTATATTATTTTAACTAAGAGATTGGTTCTGCACAGTTCTGCTAGGTACTCACAATATATTTAGAAATAGAATGGGCCTCGCCACGGATCTGGTCAGGTTTTCTTCACTCGCCACGGATGGTCTCTGCGCACAGCGTCTGGGTGAGCTCTCTGGTTCTGCGAACAGCGGTCTGGGTCAGCTCTGCTCTGCCTCTGGTTCTGGATACTGCTCTGCTTTCTCTGGGTACAGCACTGCTTCTGGATCTTTCTGCACAGCTTTCTTTGGACCCAGCGCTGATCTGCACGGCTCCTGGATGCTGCTATCGCTGTTAGGTTTGCTGGATGCTGAGGCCCGCTGAGAAGAGTTCTCAGTTTGTGGGTTGATGGGGCTCCTTACAGTAAAATGGTTATGTGGAACCCCACAAAAGGGTTGAATCTTTAAAGTGGTCCAATGAGTCATGATTTCAGCAACTTTTTGACATCAGTAACAGTGGATTTTGTTAACAAAGATCTTTCTTTACACTGGTGGGTGGCAAGTTAGGTAACCATTTTGGTGTGCGCACAAACTGCGTGGTTCTCCTGGATTCTGGCGCACTTGTGGGCTTTTTGGCCATCTTGGATTTTCTAAGCCCACAGCACCAAATGTTGCAGCATGATAGCTCAATCGTGGGTCAGGACACCCAACAGATGGCGACTGGAGGTGCCTTCGCTTCGACAAGGACGAAGAGAGGCTGGAACCACTACGAGATCGTGAGCGCTTGGACTTCTTCAGACAATGAGTCGCACCTGGATTCATCAGTCGAAGCTCCAGCCAGTCGGGATTTATGGGGCTTGGATACCTTGCCTACCTTCAATTTCCCATTTCGTTCCCACAAGGCCTTCCCTGTCATGGCCTGACATTTGTAACAAGTATCCGTTTTGTGTCCCTTGCCCAGGCACCACAGACAGACTTGATGCAGGTCCGTTATCGACATCTTGGAGACTCACTCCTTACACTTCTTAAAGCTGGAACGAGGAGTTCTTGGGGTGGAAGACGAAGACATTGTCGAAGATTAAGCAAATAACAGTACTTCAGAAGTATGAGGCGCTCACGAAGCAAACACGTTTGCGGAAAAACAGAACTGAGGCCAACGGGCGCCATGCGTGCTACTTATAACCTCCAATGATGTCACCCTCGACGGAGGCCGTCGAGGGACATCGACCCGATGCCATCGACGCAGGGCGCCCTCTGCCAAATTTGTTTTCCAAAGCAGCCGAAGCTGCCCCTTACATGTCAAAGATGAGGAATACATTGGAGGACACAATCCATTCAAAGAATGTGTGGGATGTATTGACCCACTCCACTGTGCTATGCGGATCACCCTGCCAGTTATGGGGAAAGAAACAGCAACAATGGGGGCAAAACCCTTGTGCGTGCCAAAAACCTACCAAAACCGTGTGCTTCAGCACAAAAAAAGAGGGATGCACAACCTGCCACCCATGGTACATGTGCGGTGGAATAGAGCACGCCATGCAGAATGTGCCAGTGGGTCCCATGATCAGCAAACAGAGTGCAGACACAGAAGCAGCACTGTGCAAGTGAAACCCCAAAATCTGCCTACAAATGTCATTGCTTTGTTGCTATAAACTCCAAAATGCCTATAACACAACGCTTTTACATTTAAAATCTCACCTGGTGCTAAAATTTCATGTATCTAATGAAGCATTGTAAATATAAAAAGTCCTAATATGAAGAGCAAAACATTCATCAGAAAACTGGATTGTCTGTAAACTGACAGCATCTATGCCAAAATCTGGGTGCAGTACCCTCGGCCGCCTGAATGACAGCTGTCAGAAACGTTACTAATGAAACTTTAAAAGTGAGCTAAAACTCAAAAGCCTGCTGGATTAGCAAATTGTTGCCAAAAGGAATACAGATCTTAGTTGTGTTTTTATCCCACAGATTTTAAGGCTGAAAAAATAATGTACTTATGTTTGATGCAACAAAGTTGTTTTTGCTGAATTTAAAAGTTAATTAGCCTGGCTGGGGCTGCAGAACTGGAAAAGCAGGTTTCTCTCCTGGAAGGTAGGCCTTCCTCTCAGAAGAAACTCACGTGGGAGGTGTTCATTGCTTGTTGGCCCAGATTCTTGCCTATAGAAAGCTAAGGAACAATGGACATCCTCCAACCCAGGATATGGAAGTTGTAAAAGACTTCCAAACTGCTGCAGCCCAGGAAACACCTGGCTGACAGAAGCAAATTTCAAAGGAGGGGGCCCCCACATGCTTCAAGGAGTGACAAATACTGACCTTTTGGTGTGAACAGGATATGGAATGGACATTTTTAAAAGGTGTATAACTTATGATCAAAAGGGGTGCAAAATCTGAAAATGGTAGATTAATTAACCTAATTTTTAGCACTACCTTTGAAAACTTAGTACAACCGTGTAGCTTATTCTGAACAGGAATGGCAATAAATGTGGGTTTATGGGGGTCTGTATTTCTGCTAGAATTGTGAAACTTTATACACTCATTCCCATGATAAACACACACATTATGGAAAAATTGGAAATTATATTCATAGCGAAAAGGATAAAATTCTGTAGAAAGTTGATACCAGATCCTACAGCTGCGAGATTTTGATGAAAAGATGCTACATAAAATATGGCATCTTTGTGTGTAATTTGTATAAAAGTGACTAATGAAGAAATTTGTGTTTAGTGTAAAATCCAATTTTTAGACCAGTGGCTAAAGAGAGGTCTCTGAGGACTGTAAAGCAAATAATAAAATGTGACATCAGCCGGCCTTGATCCAATCACCCCAAATGCAAGGCAGAGATTAAGTATTGACCCTATACCAGGTCAAAGGGGCAAGCTTAGCTAAGCCGGCCCCTACACCCCCATTGTGATGTCATTTTTATAGCGTAAATAGAGACAGCTGACAACACAGAGACAGACAGATCCACTCACTCTCCTGACTGCTGGCGGAGCGCCCCGCTGCTGAAATCTACATTTTCCTTGTTCCAGACTCCAGAAACTTGGCAAAGCAAAGGCCTATTGCATAGCTGAACCATTCTCAGCTAGGATTCAAATTCTAGAACAGACCCGCAAAAGCCTAGGGGAAGCATCAAAATACAGCCGGGCATGCCGTTAATACTTGCCTGCTGAATTGAAATATCCTCAGAACCAAGAAGGGCAGATCCCGTCCAGTCCTCTGCCGTGCTGTGACCAGAGCGCCTTGCTGACCCTGTCCAGTCCGATGTGCCAGTTTTAGTCCCTGACAGATCCCATTCAATGGTCCAGAATCCTGACGGTCCAGAATCTTAAATGCATTTGTCTGTGAGTATAACAGGAAGCTAGAAACTGTTGATTCCTGTGCATTATCTTGTCCCCTCCTAACCTCTGAACTATCCTTACTTCCATAATCAGTCATATTGTTTAAATCCGTAGTGAAATCTTATTCTGTCCATCTGTAAAAGCATCCTTTTCCTAGTCATTTTGTCAACTTTGATTTATTAATTTCATTCGAGTGACCAGCCTAGCGCTCCAAGGTGGACATCGAGGAACCAGGATTGAGTTGCGAATCACTCCTGACTCTTTCGTTGTGCCGTCCTGGTGGCTTAGCTTGGATGCTCTATTTTTCTGATTTTAAAACTATAGCCTCTGTCCAAATCTGCGCCAATCTCGCAAAAACGACCTTCACTAAAACCTCTATAACTCCCTCTGTTGTGTCATACAAACAGAATTTCAACTCCTACTTGTACCTAACATCCATAGCTATCTATAGAACCCAAAACTGTGCGATTCTCCTGTTATCGCGAATATGGCACACAGAAAAGTTTGCCGCAAATTTTCATTTTGAGAAATTTGTACACGTGTGAAATAGCTTCCATTTGTTTCCGACTTGGATTTTAAGATTGCAAATGTTTTCTGCTGACTAAATCATTACTTATGTTTGTGTGCAACTGTTCAAAGCGGCTCCCATAGGAATAGACAACAATTTAAGCATTTTTCCACACATTTAGAGTTCTTGCTCAGCCACTTTAAAAGTCATTCTGACAGTTAAAAAGTCCACTTTGTTTTTCTCTTTCTGTGTAAGGGGGGGGGGGGGAGAGGGAAGTGAGACACTGTTTGATCTGTACTATTCCTGAATAACTGCTCTCTCCTTCCATCTCTTTGCATTGCCTATTGGGGGACGAGGGGTGTTGGTGGGGGGAACCTCTAACCATAGTACTATCTGATCTGAACCAACACAAGTATTATTTTCTGTGCTGCATTTGTTTTGCTCATTACTTATTCCCAGTGTATTAAATATATGATTCTGTGTTCTGTCACCCCCATTGGTGATTGCTGTTTACCTATTAATATATAGGTTGTGATTTTGATCTAAAATAAATTATACCTTTTACAAACCAGCCCGATTCCTGGTCCAGCGTGACCCGGGGTATTTTTAAGTAAGGGGTGTGATATGAGTGGTACATCTGTCAAATAATTGAATCTAGCTATCAAATAAGTTTTTCCATTGCGCTGTACACTAGGCCAAGAGCAGAGGGTATCGCTGGATTGAAAGCCTTAACAAATGGCTTCTTTCCATTCAAGTTCAATATCTGCTGTGTTTTGTGTATGTTTATGCTCATGGATAGGAGAATACTCATGCATATTTATTTCCCTTGCATTTTAGGATTGTAACAGTAATAAGATGGAAAACTTAGTTACTATTGGGAAGTTTTGTTTTAACAAACAAGGAACAAGTTTCTTGCCTGTAACTGTTGTTCTCCAGCATAGGTCTGGCATGGATTCACATGCTCATGAATATTCCCCGTCAGTCTGCGAATCCTCGGTAAAGAAAAAAAATCACCATCAGTTTTGTTTCTGATCTGTCTTTCTTAGTAGTAACCAATCACTGGTCTCTGGGTCATACTGCCCCCAGCCAATGACTGCCCTCTCCCTAAACCCCACCCTCGGCAGCCATCCTCAGATTTAGTAGCACGTAAATGGCAGTATGACCAAGTGAAGAGCCGCAGAGGGGACAGAGGGAGGGTTTGCATGTGAATCCATGCCAGACCCATGCTGAAGAGCAACTGTTACAGGTAAGTAACTTGTTCCTTCTCCAGCATGGGGTCTGGCATGGATTCACATGCTCGTGAATATAAGAATACATAGCAGTACACACATGCACAACCACGGGAGGTGGCAAGGCTCAACATTAAGCATTACATAAAACTCAACATTAAGCATCTCTTACCCCCTCACCAGGCTCATCTTAAGTGAACAGGTTGCGCAGCACTGCCTGGACGACTCTGGACTCCTCCCTGGAATCCCGGTCAACACAGTAGAATCTCGTGAAGGTGTGCATCGACCTCCACGTAGCAGCCCTACAGATGACCAGCAAGGGCACACCAGACAAGAACGCTGTGGTAGCAGCGATCGTTCTGGTCGAATGGGCTCTCGGACGGCCGGGCAACGGTCAGTTTGCCAACCGATGTCAGTGCATGATGCAGCCGGAGAGCCATCTGGAAATGGAAGCCTTCGAGAGAGCCTTCCCTTGGTTCACAGGTCCAAAGTTCACAAACAGCTGTGATGTCTTCCGAAACCTCTTCGTTCGATCCACGTAGAACTTCAGCGCTCTAGCTACATCCACCGAGTGCAAAGTCCTCTCGGCCGGCGACGAAGGCGACGGGAAAAAGACTGGTAACACCAAGGGCTCGTTGAGATGGAAGTCCGACGGCACCTTGGGCATGAAGGAGGGGTGCACGCTCAGCACCACCCTTGTCTTGTGGAAAGTCAATTATGGAGGCTTGCAGGAAAGGGCCTGAATCTCTCCCAAGCGTCGTGCAGAGGTGATGGCCACAAGGAACGCTGTCTTCCACGACAAACTTCAACGGAGCCGAAAGCAAGGGCTTGAATGCCAGGCCCATGAGCCTTGTCAGCACCACGTTGAGTTCCCATGCCGGGGCTGTAGCCTTCACTGGCGGGAATGATCGGAACAATCCTTTCATAAACTCCTTCACCAGGCGATGAAACCACAGGGACGACCGTCCTGCAGTTCTGGTGTATCGGAAAATCGCTGCCAGATGTATCTTGATGGAAGCGTGAGCTAGTCCAGCTTTGGCCAGCGACAGTAAGTACGGTAGCACTTGAGGGGCTGTAACCCGTCGAGGGTTAATCTTCTGTGCACGGCACCAGACAGATAACCTCTTCCACTTGTGTCCGTAGCACTTGAGAGTTGAGGACGCCCTGGCCTTTGCAAGAACCTCTATGCAGTCAGCCGGGATATCGTACCCTCCAAACTCTAGTGCTGCAGGAGCCAGGCCTGCAAGTTCAGCGACTCTGGGTCGTGATGAAGAATGGCGCCTCCTTCTGTGGAGAGAAGATCTACGTCTGTCGACAGTTTGACTGGTGGGGACGCTGACAAGTCCAGAAGGTCCGGGAACCATATCTGTCTCGGCCACCTCGGTGCGACAAGGATCATCCTGCACCAGGACCTCTTGAGTTGGTTGATGAGCCTGAGCAGCAACGGCAACGGCAGGAACGCATACAGGAACAGGCCGTCCCAGGGGAACGAGAAAGCATCGCCCATGCTCCTCGGCTAGGGGAACCTGCTGGCAAACCTCTGGCACTTGGAGTTCGTCGCAGTCGCAAACAGGTCGTTTTGGGGTTTGCCCCATCGCTGGAAGAGTTGATCCACTTGATCCTGGCGCAGCTCCCTGCTGAGCGAGTCGGCAATGGTGTTTTTTATCCCTGCTAGATGAAAAGGCACAGAAACATCCCCTGGGCAACGGCCCAGTGCCACAGATCCTGGGACTCCTTGGATAGGGCTGGGGATCTGGTTCCTCCCTGCTTCCAGATGTAGAACATCGTGGTGGTGTTGTTGGAGAAGATCCTCACCACCTTACCCTTGGGAGACGGGAGGAATGACTTGAGGGCCCAGAACACTGCTCGGAGCTCCAGTATGTTGATGTGGAGCGGCCTCTCCTCCGGGAGCCACAGGCCTCTCGCGTGAAGATATCCGGTGTGCGCTCCCCACCCCTCCAGGGAGGCATCCGTCGTCACCTGGTATGCTGGGGTCTGAAAGTCCGTGCCCGGGGTGAGATGCGCTCGGGTGCCCCACCATCGAATTGCCTGGTGGAATACTTTGTTGAGCGAGATCTTGTCCTCGAAGCTGTCCGTCGCTTGTGTCCAACGGGCGTCGAGGAACTCCTGCAGAGGACGCATCTGAAGCCTGCACAGGCGCACAAGATAGATGCAAGAGGACATCATCCCGAGAAGGGACTTGATGGACTCACTCTGGCCACGTCTGTGGCCAGCAGACGCTGTACCTTGCCCAAGATGGCCTGCATTCTTTCCTCCGACGGCGAGGCCAACTGCGCTACTGTATGGAGCTTGGCTCTCAGAAACAGCGCAACCTGCGACGGAACCAGGTGGGATTTGGGGAAATTGATGGAGAATCCCAGGTCCGTGAGCAGCCGGACGGTCTTTGCCATGTGTTCGACGGCGAGTTCCCTTGTCCCTGCTCGGATGAGCCAGTCGTCCAGGTAGGGGTAGACGTGGATCCCCTGCAGGCGCAGCTGCGCCGCCACTGGTGCTAGGCACTTGGTGAATACCCTGGGCGCCGACTTCAATCCGAATGGGAGGGCCTTGAACTGGTAGTGCCGCCCTTGGACTACGAACCTGAGAAACTCTTGGTGTCCTTTTAAGATGGGGATGTGAAAATACGCATCCTCCAGATCCAACAACGCTAGGAAGTCGCCTTCCTCGAGCTGTCCCAGCACGTGCTGGAGGGTGACCATCCAGAACTTCTGTGGCTTGATGTATTCGTTTAGCCGATGCAAGTCCAGGATGGGACGCCAACCTCCTGTCTCCTTTCTGACGAGGAAGTATCTTGAGTATACTCCGGAGCCCCGGAGCCTCTTTGGGACGAACTTGATGGCTCCTTTCTTGAGCATCCCCCTTACCTCTAACAGCAGTTGAGGGATGTGGTTTTCCTTCCTGTCCACGGGCGGAATTCGGGGGTACTTCTTTAGAAATTCCAATATGTGCCCGTGGGCTAGGGCATCCAGCACCCAACGGTCGGTGGAGATGGATTCCCACACGCTGATGAACTTTGTCAGCCGGCCTCCCACTGGGGTGCTTCGGTGGGGGCTCGACGCGGCGGCCGGTTCAGTCTTGCTTGGAAGCAGCCTTGCCGCCTTGGCCTCCCTGGCGACGACGGAGAGATCCACCTGACTTGCCTCGTCCCCTGTAGGCTTCTTGCGACGAGGACCAGGCCACCTGACGGTAGGTCGAGGAGCCGCCGCTGAATCCTTTGGAGGCACCTTGCTTGCCTCCGGAGTTCCAAAAGGGTGGCCGCCGCTGCTGCAGAACTCCCAAAGCCCGAGCCGTCTCTGTGTGGGTCTTGATGGTCTGCAGCGACTCATCCACAGTCTTTCCAAACAGATTGTTCCCGTCGAAGGGCATGTCCAAAACCTTGGCTTGCATGTCTTGGCAGAAATCCGTCACCTTGAGCCACCCCCGCCGTCGAAGGCAAACGCTGTTGCCCAACTGGCGGAAACCGGTGTCAGCAATGTCCGTGGCCACAGTCATGGCGTAGTCCGACGCCACCTCACCCTCCTGTAGGATCGCCAGGGCCTTTGCCCTCTTATCGTTCGGAAGGAAGTCCAACAGGGGGGCGATCTTGTACCACAATTCCCTGTCGTAGCGGGCCACAATCGCTAGGGCGTTGGCTACCTTAATCGTCGTCACCGCCGACGAGATGACTCGTCGTCCCACGGTGTCCAGCTTCCTTCCCTAACCGTCCGGTGGGGAAGTTGAGGATGAAGCCGATGCCCCCTCCCCCCCGGTTTCTTCTTGGCCGTTGCTGAGACGACCGAATCCGGGGTCGGCTGCACCCTAAGGCACAACGGGGCGGCGTCGGGGACCCGGTACTTCTTTTCGGTCCCTCTTGGCAGGTGTTGTGGACGGGTTCTTGAGGAGGGCAAGTCCCTCGTCCCAGATGTCATCCAGCAACGGCACCGCGAGGACTGTCTTCCTCTTGGCCTCGCGCCGTTGGTAGAGGAAGCCTTCCTTCTCCTCAGGGCAGAGCTGAAAAAGCTTGGATGCCCTGGCAATCATGGCGTGGAAGGAGCCAATCTCGTCGGGCGGGGACACCCGAGGAATCAGAGACAGGAGGCCAGCCCCGTCGTCACCGCCGTCGCCATCCGTCCCCGTTGTGGCCGTGTCCGTTCCCGTGTCGTCCCTTGGGATCGGGGAAGGAGACAAAGGCTGAGAAGGCCGTGAGGGCTTAAAGGGCACTGGATGAATTCTCCTCCTCTTGTTCGGAGGGCTTCCCAACGGACCCGGCACAGCTGGGTCGTCCGCCGGGGGTAAGGGCAGTCTCATCCTTATCTCCGTGCACAAGGCTTGGATTGCCGTCAAAATGGCCGCCGAGTTGTCATGAGGCTCGGATTGCGACGAGCGTGCCGGGAACGACGGTTGTTCCTCCACGGGAACCTCGTCGTCGTTGCCACCCTCGCTCTCATCGTTCCCCTCCTTGGGATTCCTCCCGTGGGGCTGGGCCTCTTCCAGATTCTCGGCCAGCTCCTCCTCAGAGGTTGTGTCCATGTCCGTAACGGACACCGCCACCCCCCTCTTTTTCCACCGGGGTCTTCACAGGGGTCTTCTCGATGGGCTTAAAAGAGGATTCCCTCCGCGGAGGCAGGGAAACTCTGGGCCCGGAGGTCGCCTCCACTGGGATAGCCTCCACAGGCTTTGCCAGGGCCGCAGCGACTCCCTCGATAGAGGCCTTAGCCGGGTGGATCAGGGCCTTCGCCGCCTTAGGCGCGCTTGAGGCCTTCACCTTTGGGGGAAGGTCACCGCCTCGCTCCCCCTCGGCCGGTTCCTTCGAGATCAACCGGGGCTTCTCCAGAAGCTTGGCTGGGTTCTCGGATTTTCTCTTCCCCGAGCCAGAGCGTTGGCTCGCGGTTGATGGCATCGGTGAAGGTGCGCCCTGCCTGGCAGCCAAGGAGCCCGACCGTTGGGCGCTCCCGGTGCCCGCGGACATGCAGTGCTTTGCCTTCTGTTGGGCCCCCGTCGCCGGGGCGCCCTCACAGGATTTAGAAGACCGCTCGAACAACTTCTTCTCACATGCTGGGCTCTTGCCTTCCAGCCACTTGGAGAGGCGGGTCCGGTGAGCCCTCAGTCCGATCCAACATGTTCATGCAAAATGCACAGTCCTTCTCCACGTGCGTTTTGTCCTCGTGGAGTCAATAAAGGCATTTCGAATGCTCGTCCTCCTTGAACACATTTTGTAGGTTGCATTCAGGGCAGATCCTGAACAGTTTGCCGGGAGTCGAGCTTCCCTTATCCTGGGCCATGTTCTTCTCGTCCACGAGATAGGCCTCAGAAACTTCTGGAATCCTCCAAGAAGCGTAACTCGACGAAAACTTCACCCTTGAGGGGCGTAGATAAATCCGAAACGGGTCCCTGTTGATCGGATGTAGAAACGGTGAAGCTTGAGGCTCGATTAGACTGAAAAATTAGAAATCTCTTTGAAAAAGCACAAAACGCAGTAAAAGCTCGAGAGCTATAGCACGAGGACTCCCAACACTTGAGCGTGCGGTAAAAATCTGAGGATGGCTGCCGAGGGTGGGGCTTAGGGAGAGGGCAGTCATTGGCTGGGGGCAGTATGACCCAGAGACCAGTGATTGGTTACTACTAAGAAAGACAGATCATAAACGAAACTGATACTGATTTTTTCTTTACTGAGGATTCCCACCCTGACGACGGGGAATATTCATGAGCATGTGAATCCATGCCAGACCCCATGCTGGAGAAATGATGCTTTTCAGAGAATTCTTGCATTGCACAAAAGTATTTTTCAGAGTTCCTGGGTTGTGTCCATTTATCATAAAACTGTGTCTATGCACTGTGTTCATAGACATGAATGTTTACGAGAACATTTTCCACAAATGTAATAAACGTGTTCAATTGCAGACATCTTTACTACACAAATGTTTTGGTTGCACTCTTATTGAGGCACATTACCTTTACTCTTGCAATTTAATTTACAGTGTAATTATTAAACCTGTCTGTAAAATATTCCTACCTCAAGGCCTTATCTAGTGCACGGATGAGTATGCAATGTCTAATTTAAACATCCTTATAAATGGTCAGCGGGTGCACTACCTTTGTTAAACAGTGAGGGGTTGTCATTACACCCATCAACTTTTCAGATTTTCAAGACTACACTTACAACATTCAAAACCTTACTCTCCAGCCAGTGCAAGCGCCATTACGAAACTATGAAATGTAATAAAAACATGTCCCTGTAGTGGTAATCCAGATAGGTATTTAAAATGTTTTTGTAGTGCTTCATGCAAGATTCCTCCAACTTCTAAGCACTGTGATTATTATGGGCTCACTAGAAGGATGCAAGGCGAACTTGGGCCAGCCAAGTTGACCAGAAGTTTGGATGTAGATTTTAGCATAGCGCAGTTGTCTCTGCGCTCTTTTATAACATCACTGGCATACCATTAAATAGTACTAGTTTCAATAAATTAGCACTTTCATTAATCATCAGACAATTTTGCATCAAACCTCAAAAACACAGCATTCAAGTCGTGTTTGCCTTACTCTGTAATTGACATGGTTTGTGTTAAAATTAATATATATACAGAAGAGACCAAATGTGCAGACATGGGTAGAGGAAAAATGAAATGAGTATTGAGTGACTTAACACCCCCTTCTGCAACATGCTCAAAGAAGTGAATCGGTTCAAGAGTGGCTGCGAAATGGCACACAAATCATTTGTTCTACGATTCAATTCTTTCCATTTACAGTTTACATAATTCCTATTATGTGGAGTCTTTCCAGAAGCAGTTAGCCTTGATATTTGAACTAGTCACTATCAATACTATATTAGTTCCTTCTGTGAGGTGCTTGCGCCTCAAGGGAAATTACTGTTGCATTATCGTCATCATAAACTTTATTTCAGTTAATCAACCATAAAAGTACACAGACAAAAAGACAATTAATTCATAATACAAAGGAAGTCGAACTTAATAAAACCATTGTATCAAATTTAAAATGTACACAGAATACATTAAAATACAATTAAGACCAAGGGTGGATCTTTGCTACAAAGTGCAAGTGCTTTCCATAGTCAGTTCGAGATTTTGGAAGGATGAAACGGGATGAGGACAGTCAATAACTCGCACCCTCACCTACATGACATCAATAATCTGGTTTCGGGCTTGGCTAAAATACTCGGAATTAAACTAATCAACCATACTCTATGGAAATAGTGAGCCGATGCTCGAACAACATGCATGTCCTAACACTGGCTCAAGAATCTCACAGCACTGACCGATTGTCGGACCTCCACCTCCCTCAATTTTGGGATCAAATACATTTTTCTCAGTTTAACAGTCCTACTACAAAACAGAAAATGCATAACTGTCTCATTACCCTCCTCACATAATGAGCATGTACTTGCATTAGTGGATAGCCAATTTCGGGGCCTGTTCATAGGCTGGAAAGATCTCATCTAAGTACGATTTGTATTTGTATTGATGCCTCCAGTCAACATAAGCAAGTTCAAGTTTCAAACGTGAGGCATCGACCAGTAGGCATTCGTTACTTCTCTGCTTAACACTGTTTTTGATATTCTCGATCGTGGGGGGCCTTACAGCAGCTGGGCGTGCCACAAATCGATCATGTCAAGATCCTGAAAAAGGGTCTTGACGTGAGATGCCCATTTTAAACTCCTACCGCCCACCATGGCTATGAGGTGGAGTGCTGCATTCCAATAGCTTTCAAGACCGTGCTGTTTCCACAGTCTAGACCAAAAAAGTGCTGGTCTAGCACTGACTTGGGCGGCAACTGAGGTGCCACCCAGCACCAGAAAGAGCTGTAGGGGATTGGCAGAGAACAGCAACAGTTTCTTCAGAAATATATGTTTGTATGTGCAGAGCTTCCGTATATTACTATACCCCCACAGTTCAGAACCATACAAAGCAGCATGGATAGCTTGCTTATGGAAAAAATCCAAAGCTGGGAAACTGCAACTCTTGCATGCTTTGCATGAAACGCCAAGATTGCTCCACCAACCTACTCTAGAGTGGAGGACGGTTTAGTGATCTGAGCCATCCCAACCACTGGACTCCTCGAATCTCAGCCCTAAATAATCATAAAATTAAACCTGTTCGAGCACCAAGCCCTCTACTTCAATCTTCAGCGATCTGCGTTTCACAGATGTAGGTCTGAAAACCATCACCTTTGATTTGTCGATTAGGCTAAGTTCTAACTCATTACATTTCTTCAAAAATACAGACAATGACCTCCACAAGCCTTGTAGTGATGTAGCGATAAAGACTGCATCAGCAGCATAGAATAGGGCTGGATATTTATCAGATTCAATTTCAGGGAAATCTTGGCAATCCCTCAGTAGTGCATCTATACATTCTTTTATATAGATGTTAAAAAGGAGGGGGGGCAAAGTACAGCCTTGTCTGACCCCCTTTTCAACATCTAATAGCCGTGTCAGGTCACCTGCAAGCCTGAAACGTGCACTTGCCCTGTTAGCAGTACAAAGCAGACGCATTATGTTAATCAGGGTCCCTGGAGCTTTCCACACATTAAGTATCAGCCACAGGCTTTCTCTACAAACGGAGTCAAATGCGTTTTTAAATCAGCAAAAGCCACATAAAGGACTTTTTTTTTAAACTTTCTTTTTGCAATACAAAATACATTAAACATTGATCAATCATTCCTCTAGTTTCTTTAAAACCAGCCTGAAGGTCATGGATTATAGATTCCTTATCAGCCCAATCCTGTAGGTGATTTAAAAAGACCTTCCCAAATTGTTTTCCTTTGCTATCTAGAAACGAGATTGGGCGATTGTTTCCTGGAATGTCTCTTCCACCTTTTCAATATACTGGTATATCACTGCCCGCCTCCAAGAATCTGGTATGTCCCCCCTGCACAAGATGGCGTTAAATACCCTACAAAGAAATGAGGCCCAGATAGCCACCTCATCTTTTAGCAGGTCAATAGGAATGAGATCTGGGACTGCAGCTTTACCACTTTTTAGAGAGTTAAGGGCTGTTACTACCTCTTCAATAGACACCATCAGGGCAACAGCATTGATGTGGACCCAGCAGAGGCGGTTGGCATTACACATGGCACTGTGGTATGATAGAAAACAGCAAAATGCGACCACCAACCATCTTCGTTGATGTGGCAAAGCAATGGCTGGGCACCCTTCAGATCTTTTTCCAAAACCAGCTTCCAAAAAGTGAATGGTCCCCTGATTGAAGGGCAGCTTGAAGGGCATCCCATTTCCCTTGAATAAACTCCCTTCTTGTTTTAATGAGCATCAGGTTTTTATATCTTGCACGGTGCTCACAGAAATGGTTTGTCCAACCCTAAGCTCGATTTTGTACAGTTGAAGATTTCAGCCTTTGCCTGATGACATTCACGATCGTACCAGCCAGGCTTGTTTAGTACTTGTTTTTTAATCCCCTTCCCTGGGACTGAAATATGTGGAATGAGTTTACTGGGTAATTGCCCATACACAACTAAGATCTCCTCAACATTGATATTTTCTTCATAAATTGCTTCTAAATTATCCAGGATAGAATAGAGGTTAGGCTTGAAAACGGGACAGGTGGAATTAGACCACCTAATGGATTTCCGAGCATGGCCACTGACCGTCATTGGATGAGAGTGGACGTTAGTACAGGGGGGACCCAAATTTGTTTCACCGCCCCCCATACTTAAGGTTAATAAAATATGTTCACTTTCGGTTCTCCCAACCACTTCAAAGTCAGTGACCCTCGACCAGTCCAAACATGTGACAAGAATGTAATCAATATGAGAGTACCCACTGGGCCCCTTAAAAGTCAATTTTGCTGTTTGGTCTTTGCTAAAGCGCCTGTTACAGGCCCTAAAGTTGAGATTGGCAAACATGCAACAAGATTCCAGGGCCAGATGATGGAACCTTTTCGGGCTAGCAGCTGTAAAGGACAGGATGTGCCAAGCATGATCTTGGTTATCCCATAGATTTGCCAACTCCTTCCCCGGTTCAAATTGGAGATTAATATCCCCTGCAACAAGGGTACTGCTTTTAGAGAGCATTGATGGGGGTCTGCTAGTTGTGTGCTCTTCTAGGGAGGACAACGTGGCCATCCCATATAACATGGACAGTCTATTGTAGATAGACTTTCCTTTACTCCTAACCTCCTTGTAGATGGACTCTCCTTTACTCGCCCCATCTCCCTTACCTCCCTTGCCTGTCACTTCCACCTATACAACATACGCACAATTTGTCCCTTCCTCACCTTCCACGCCACTAAACTTATAATATCTTCTTTAATCTTCTATCGACTTTTCTACTGCTCTGTTCTCCTCTTTGGCCTCCCTTCCTCACATCTAGCCCCTCTCAAATCCATCTACCATTCGGCCATCCATTCCCTCTGTCCTTTCTCCCTCCAGGACTCTATCACTTCATCCCTTACCTCACTAGGTTGGCTCTCCTTTCACTCTCAACTCAAATACAACTTGCTCTGTCTTGTCTTCAAATCTCTTTATGGACATGCGCCCTCTGCCTCCCCTCCAATGTTCCCTCTAATTATATTTCTCTATGTGCGGAACTGGTTTGCTGTTGTACGCACATTATTTTTCATGTGCGCAACTGACTAATGAGGTAAGCCACTTTGTGAGCATGCGTATTTAGTGAACTACCGTCGCAGAAGAGAGTTTGGAAAGGAATTTCCCCTTCCCAGCCACTGCAATTCTTGACAAATCTTACACTTTTTCCAAACACATAGGCTAAAATAGAATAGGTCATATGTGATTAAACAGAAAACTCAACCAGTCCAAGACTTCAACATCTGCCACAGTACCTTGCAAAGGTTTTATGCCACTGGAAAATCACTCGTGTACTACAAAAAACAAATATCTCTTGTCAAACGGATGTGGCTGTCAAGAAATTCAGATAGAATACAACATTTGCCGATGGATTAGTGTCAATTAAAAGCAATGTGTCAAAAACATGCTTCTAGGAGTTCAAGTGACACTTTAATGAAGTAATTCAAGGGCCAGGAGAACATGCATCTAATAATTTGTGTAAGGATGATGATTGCATCAGAATAACTGCACCTCAGAATAAGATGATTAAATATTTCTGTGCCTCTGCATACTATCCACATAACGTTGACCTTTGGGTAGTGATAACACCATCCTTACAGCTAAGAGACATATACACCATCAATTTTTACTCCCTAAAAATGAAAATGTGCCCAACAAAAACGAGAAACAATGAACATTTTGTTGCTTCAACCCACAAAGCTCTGCTGATATTTTTCCGAATTAGTGACCAGCAGCAGAGCAGTGGCATAGGAAGGAACTCTAATAATATGAATGCCTGATCTCAACAGGAATTTTAAGGGGAAGAACATCTTTTAATAAGCAGAAAATATCCCTAGTGGCAAAGCAAATTACTTTTTTACTCCCTGAAAAATCATTTGACTCCAAGTAGGGAGCAAAATCTGATTAGAGCCTTGCTTTTAACCCCGACATAGAAAGTAAAATGACAGGGAACATAATATAGTCTACAGTTTTGGTCACCCTTCCACACCAGAGCCTAGACAAATTAAACACAAGCTTTATTGAGGTTGATTGTGAATCTCTGTGTAAGAAAATCACATATATGTGTCTTTTAAGTTAATGGCATCAAATTTCAAGAGATGCAACATATTGAGTACCTTCTACTGTAACTATGGATCCCTCTTCTGTAATTCTTTGTTAGGAGTTAAATAAGATGCAGGGAGATGCTAGAGACGATACAGAGCACATGGTTATATTGAAAAGCCCCCATCAGCTGAGCATAGAAAGAAAACAAAGGTGCTGTTGTCTGGACAGGTACTAGAATTAACTATTCTTTAGCAAACAAGCAACACATTTCCTTCAGTATACTGCCGAAACGTCTGACTTGGTTTTTGAAATGTGCTGCTTTGTTCATCACCCCCAAGGAGTGATGACCTGTGCTCTTCCACCCATACCCTTCCCCGGCCCCTGTGCTTGCCTCCAATACTAGTTGATAGACCACTGTAAAAAGTGAGGGATTGTAGCAGTAAACACTCACTGGGATATTGCAGACCCAGTTTAGTTTAGTTTATTTGTAACGTGCACCGAACCCGGAGGTAACTGGGCGCTAGAACTTGATTAAGTGTAACAGGCATATAGAAGAATTTACAACAACACAATAACAATAAGAGCAGGTTGACCGATGGTTACAGACAGGTCGGAGGTTGAAACAGTACATGTAAGAAAGTTAGTCTAGTATTACAGAGATACATACAGAGAGATTGAGCAGGCACAAAATTATTGAAAGCGTGTTAGCGGACGGTTAGTGTTTCTTATCGAAGAGCCAGCTCTTTAATTTGGCTCTAAAGGTCCAAAACGAAGCCATTCTGATGCTGAGGGGGGAGGACTCACAATACTTTGCAAGGAAGGCACATTTAATACTCAACATATTATGTGCATTTTAAGAATGTCATGACTCCGCATGTACGCAATTCTTTTGCAGTGCATACAGGATTGTTTGCAACATACCCCTTTCTTATATCATTGTGTAGGATTACACAGTTCTCAGTGAAACTGTTTTGCATAGCAGCGAGTTACCATATAATGTGTGACGGTCTATGCCCAAAGGAAGGCATTCTATTCTCCTGTCTGAATATCCAGTGCCCTGATACTATGGACAAGTAATCCCAGGCATAGTCCATACCCATTATCCTGTGTAGGCAAAGTAAATGATATTGCAGTGTTGCTATACACTTATAGGGTAATGTTAGTAATGCTAAAGTTGGAGATCCTGAGCATCACATTTGTCTTCAAAAAATCCTTACAGGGCAAATTAATATTTTAGTTTTATAACACGTTAACTTGCAAGGGGGCCGCTTCAAAGCACTTGCGTGATGTCTGTACTAAGAAGAAGAAGAAGTATGGGATAAGGTTACACATCCAGGTAGCCTGCTTACTTACAGTCAGTATCCAATATTTTAGCTGGTAGTTTGATTGTATTGTGTGGGTGACGCTTTTGGTAAGGCGCAATGAGTAACAGAAATTCTGGCACGTGAACATTATTCATATTATTCATTTTACAGGAAACATAAAACAAGTGGATGTAGGTACACATCTGCTAACCTTTTGCAGAGCCAAGATGAGGAGGAGTCAAGGTTGTCCGGTACTATCTTAATATGTTCTGGGGCAGAAGTTGGAGTCATAAGGTCAAAGTGTGGTAGAATCAAGCTTAGGAGTCATGGGTGAAGAGGGAACATTATTTGGTTATTGTGTGCAGGCATATCTCGGTTAGATTCTTCTGTTCGTGGAGCCAGTTTTTCATATTCATTTTTTACCTCTTGTGTGTATTTTGCTGTTAGGGATTTTAGGTGTTTACGGTCACCCTGGCATAGTAGTGTAATGCAAATTAGCAGAATATCAAGATTAGTTGCTTATTTTAAGAGAAAGCTAATTTCAATTAATTGCTGTGGCTTGTGCCTCATTAAATATTTTTGAATAGGTGATAATTGTCTGTGTGCGCTGCTAAAAGTCTTCTGAGCGGCACCCTGAAGGAAGCTGGGCAAGCGCACGTCTGCTCCCCTCCCTCCTCTCCTATTCTCCTTCTCGCCCTCTCCGCTTTGCTGATCACTTCCTACACACTGTCCCACCTGTGCCTTGTGCACAATCCCGTTTCCGTTCCTTCCAGCTTCTTGCACCACTTCACTGGAACCTTCTCCATCTCCATCTCCCTCTCTGCTACATCACCTCTTACTCCTCCTTCCGCACTTCTCTAAAATCCCACCTACTCCACTCACCTGCCTGACAGTTTTCTCCTGATCTTGACCACTGTCCTGTCTTGCACAAGTTTATATCTCTGAATGGTTCATGTAAATTGTTCTGTATGATTCATGTAAAGAATTCATTTTGCTTTTTAAAGTATTACTTGTTGTTCTATGTAAAATGCTTTGGCTAAAAGCGCTATATAAAATTCAATAAATACAAATAGATTGATCATTGGCATCCATCTGGAGCAGCAGTGCTTGCAGGTCCACTGAGCCTGTGGGGCTGGGCTCAATCCTCCAACCTAGAGTGATATCAACTCAGACCAAAAGGCCGCTGCTAGTATGCCCCCTGTCCCCCTTGGTAGCTGGAATAGGGAACGTCTGGTACCCCTGAAGGTGGGGTGCATCGACTGCCCATGTTTCTTGTAGCATTATAATGTGACATACCTACACCAATTTGGATTGTCAAGCAACCTGTTCCATTATGTCATTCCTATTCTATGAGAAGCGAGCTTGGATCACTTAGCCCCTGCTGGGAAAGTTCTTTGAATTCGGACTGCTGAGGCCTAGGCTGTGTAGTTCTATGCCAGTGCATCTTACTTTTCTGAGGCCCTTCATTTACCTATTCAGTGTAGGGGTGCTTGCATTGCTCCATCCCAATATAAATCATCAATATTCTCCACTTCAAACTTGCAGCATCCCGAATTTAGTTCCACAGCTAATAAAACATGACCACCCTCATATTCAATTGGTGAAGTTTCAAGGACTTCAGCTGTTTCTCCTAGAAACAAAGCCAGCTCACTCTTTATCGGATTCCAGTAGACAATAATTAAAAGATGAAAATAATTCAAATTCTCTACAAAATGGAATTCTTTGGCTAGCAAACCATACTTTGACGAGTGAGTCCTACCCAGAGACATCCTGAGAAATGTTTACTGCAGTCAAAAGTCCACCGGAACGGCAGCCTTTCAATCGACAGGTTGAACAGTAATGCTAAAACCATTGTAACGCTCACCTGGTATCCACGGGGACGCCACTCAGCATGTTTGGACCTCCTTTGACCTTGAACCCTTCCTTGGAATCTGTTCGACTGGAGACTGGGCCTGAAACACAGGATGGCCAGGGTTTAACTCTATTGTCTCTGCTTGCTTGACCCCTTCTTCCCTGGGGACCAAACCTTCCCCTTTGTCCACTCCTCACCTTGTTTTCTTGTGTAGCATGCTCTCCGTCCTGCCTTCGGTGAAGGGGTGCGTCGACTGATGCAGGCTTGATGCTGCCTAGTTGCTTCACTGGCGTGGGCCCGACAGACTGGGCTTGCCGTAACTTCAGCCCGACCGGTAAGTAGAATGAGTCTTATGAACAGTTCTTTTGACTCTTGTCTCTTCTAATGTGTCTTTCCTTCCTTAGGTGTTGGAGGGGGGGGGGGGGGTCAGAGATGGTGTCGTGCTGCCGAGATGAGCCAAGCACTAACAGTGAGTGAGAGCGCGATGCTGCCCGCTCTTCCTTGTATTAACTAACGTTCGCCTCTGTGTCGCTTTCAGGTGCCGCAATATCCCAGCGTGGCTGCCAGCTGAGAGGATGAGGTGCAGTGAGTAAGCGCGATGTGCGGTGCCTCCTAATGCTTTCCGTGCTAACCTGGAATGTCTTTTCCCCTTGCAGGTCGATGGGATGCTCCGGAGCTGAAGTTACCCCGAGCGGCTTAAGTTCAGGTAAGCGTTTGACTCTTCTTACAGTTTTTGCGTAAGCTACAATGTACAGATTGCTTACTAATGTCTTTTCTTCTGTTCGTTTATCCTTCCCTAGGATGCGGCGTGCCGAGATGGAGATGACACCGCCGTAGCTGCCCAAAGGATTGGAGGAGCGATGGATGAAAGCTGGATGCTCTTCAAGGTAAGTTTATTATTAATGCTGTTCAGGATGCCTTCAGGTAACCGATCCGAGCACGGCGAGTGTCACGCTGCAGGTGGAGAGAAACGCAAAGCGTGTTTCTCGGCCGGGGCGTGATTTAAATAGCCTTCAAGTATCCCAGGTATCCCTGGGTTGAACCACACCCAAAAGGCTAGACTGCATATTCAGTTCAAGGAACTGGATTATGTGGGGCCATCCATCTTGCCCACAATGCACTACAAGTCCAATGCCAAGTGAATCTTAGGGCTGTATGTGAGCCTGGCACCGCAGGCGCCATGTCTGACTCCAAGTGGGTCTCTGGGAGGATGGAGAGGCCCTTAGGGGCCATATAGGTGATTGTGGCCTGGCCCCAGCCTGATATCTCAGAGGGCTGGGGCAGGAATCATGACAATCATCTAAAAATACAGGAAAAGTAGGCCGTGTTTCCTGGAGTAGGATTACAAAAGAGTTTTTCAGGTCATTGCATTGTATATCATTAGCTAAAAGATTACAATGTCCTCTGGAGTTCCGTGAAATAATCTTTATTTCAGAAACAGAGCTAAAGGCATCTGCGAGGTAGAAGATGATCTTCCTAAAACTCCTGGCAGTCCACAGGAGTATTATTAGACTTTCCATCTGACAGCACATTTTTTTTTACAAGTAATAGTCAAGTCTTCAAAGGGCTGTGCAGACTGGAATCTACCAGAAAAGGGCTGATCCAAATTATATGTGATTTTGTGTCGCGAAAAAGCGATGAGATATGCCATCGTTCTAAATTCTTTGGCCTCAGAGTACCATTTCTCTAATAATTCTTGATACAATATACAAAGCCACAAAGTTGGGCGGTATCCTCCAAAGATTGGACTAATGCAACATCTTCAGGGGTTAGTAGTCTCAGCTTAGGAATCTCATTAAAAAGCAGTGGTCTAAGTGTGCAAAAAGAAGTAGTGGGACTATATTCCCTACTGGCCTGCCCCTGCTTCCCACAAACCCCATCACCACACCTACTACCCGCACAATACAAACCCACAGACAAACGTGCCTGCTTTTTAAGGGAATACACAGTGCACTGCACTGAAAGTGCAAGTTTCAACTTCTTCCTACACTTTTAAAACAAAACCATTCCAGAACGGTTTCTTTTTAAAATAAAATAAAAAGTATAGGAACAGTAAAAAAGTAGAGAAGCACCTCTCCCAACCGCTCCCGGCCACTTCCACCACTGTTAAAAAGTGCTATCACGTTAGTCCTGTTAAGCAGAGGTCTGTGGCTTTCGGGAAGCATACATTCAAGGAGCAGCCTGTCCTGTTGATTTGCAATTTGCCAAGTTCATTGCTACCCCTATTAATATTGTTACTGCCTTCTTTCTGTTGATCACAGGCATCAGTTTGACTCACCAGTCACTTTTGCGTAAATGTGCCTGGGGGCTGATCCTGTGAAATATTATCCTCTCTAAAACCACAAGTATCAGGATTCTCTTCTTGGTAGAGTTCTTGGTTTGAATCATTAATTTGAGCTTTCATAATCTCAATCAGAGGGGCCTCCTGATCTTTCAGTAAAGTTGTCATTCGTTTAGCATTCAAAGACAGGCCTTACTCTCTTTTTCTTTGTTTTTTTGTTATACACTCTAATTCTTTTCTGGATCATTTGTTTTGGGTCAGGATGGGCCGGTTAAAGTCCTTAAAAACCTTTGATCGGCTTTACGATTTAATCTAGCTTTTTTCCCCATTTTTAGTTTTTGTCTTAGCCTTTTTGCTTGTAGCAATGTTCAGCGCTTGTTGTACTAGAGGTGGGGAAATCAGTTGTACCGAGTGCTCAGAGAATTTCCTCTAGTGACCTGTTCTATAGTCTCAACAGGTATAGGAGTCACCTCAGACGCTTCAATTTCCTGGATTAGCATGGAGAGTTAGTCCTCTACCATCGAGTTGGGGTTTATATACCTTGATCCTATGAGGCACTTTCCCAGATTTACATTTGGGACCCTTGATTCCAGAAATTGTATAATAGTCCTAAAAAGCTCATTATGCTGTTTAGCTTCTGCCCAAATTGGGATGGTTCGCTGGAATACGAGTTGTAGCTGTGGGTGGATTATGCATGGGAGAGGAGTATCAATTAAAAAACTTTGAAGAGGATTGCACTAAATGACCTACCAAAAGGGAAGGCGTAATTGACAAAGAACCTCGACATGCTGACCATTTAGTAGTGTCTTGACTTGTCTCTTTTACTAACTATGCAGATTCTGATACATTACCATTTTCGGTGGTCAAATCTGAATTGTGCAACGTGGATTTACGACTTCAAAGAAGTCACTCATCCTTTGTCCTTTCAAAATTGGGTCAAAGTCTAAGGGGGTCATCACAAGTTGCAAATAGCGTTACCGCAACTCGGTCCAGCGTTATTAGCGCCAGATCCAGAGTTGCGGAAAGGGTGTAAATCCCCATTTTATTTGTGTAAAACCCCATTTTATTCAGCGTTGATAGGACTCTATGGGGCATTTACCATGGTGCAAATTGCGCTGCAGTAAAAGTACTGAAAATGGGCAGAAAGTCCGCAGATTTACCTCAAGCTCGAAGATAGAGGTGAATCTCCCAACTTTCCGCCCAAATGCAGGATTGGGCGGAGCGGTAATTCAGCAGTAATAGCGTTACGCTGCATGTTTACCGTTCTGCCCAAACCTTGATGAAGCCCTACATTTTTGATGTTTTTCTTATTGAAAAAGTTTCATCTTTTTCCTACATTTTGCTACAATCCTTGCAGACGAACTGGAATTAAGTGGTGATGCCGTGTAAAACAATGTTGTGGGGATCGAACTGGTTAATGGAGAAGTCCCAGTAAGAACAGGTGGCAAGAAAGGAGCAACTTCTGTATCATTTGCATACATCTACTGTTAAGTTGTATTATCTCCTGTTTTGGCAGGAGAGTTTGCTGATTTAGAAGAGCAACAAATATACTATATTCATGAACATATGGGCCCCATTTATTAGTTTTCTCCAGGATTTGGGGACACATTTCAAGCCACACTTGCTGAGAGGGTGTAACCTGAGTGTACAGGGCGATGTTTGGGCGCATTTGTCGGATTAGCCTGTAGTGGCTTGAGAGTGGACTGCACTATGAGTATCAGACTCTGAAAAACAATTGTCTGTATGCTTTTGTTTACAAATTTCACTCTCTAGTTATTCTCATAGTTATTCTGTCTTCGCTCAACTTTGAATGGAAATGAATTTATAAATGAAGGTTTGTTTCAGACACTGGGTTGGTAATTAAGTATTAGCCACTCATAACTGGGATAGAAGAATCCCTCACCCCCAATAAAGAAAGTCTCGATAAATGACAATTCAGACCTATAAGCTTGGAACCCGTTGCCCTTCCTGCATAGTTCAGCCCAGCACGGGTTGTGGCAACTGCATACCTTCTTAAATGCTGCAGGAACATAGGAATGACAGGAACATGTGGAAATTAATATACAGGATAATAATGAATTTATCCCAAGAAATACTACGAGGGTAAAAGCCCTGGGACAGGATGAGGACCATCTTCTGGATGGAGGACAACAGATCAACCCAGGATGACCTCATGTCAAAGATGTTTTCCGTCACCTTTTGGTGCAGCAGTTTACTCAATGAAGTCATCGCCTGCCTCCTGATGGCATCCTCCAGAATGTTGCGTGTCCCGGCTAGATTTTGTATTTTATATGTATTCAAATAAAATCACTGTACAAAGGGCCTTTTATTAGCTGGAGCAGTCGCAATAATATAGTACTTTACGCAGGAAACCGGATGGTGGTGTGAAAGGAGCCGGAAATAGCACATGGGGAAAGTACATGACAGATTAAATACATCTTAAGCAATCACTGCTTACAGAATTTACATATGTGACAGTGGTCCGAATTATTGCGAGTGTGGGGGCGATTGGTAGCAAACAGACTCTCGAGCTGCCTCCTCAGAGAAAATGTAATACTTAAGGGTGTCCTGGAAATGGAGTTCCATTGATGAGGGAGCCAGAAACGTGAAGGAGCAAAAGGGGGAGGGTAGCACAGGATGAAAGGGGGCTATGTTAGGTGTAAAAATTGTCTCAACTTGACGCTTGCATGAATATCCGGTTCCATGGCATTTCGCTGACCCCCTGTTTTGCAGAAAATGTTCATCGAACATTTTTTTCAATTTATTTTGGAAGGTGCTCCTCCCACCCAAACCCCTTTCATTAAATGTATTCTTTTTATTTCCCTTCCCCCACCAACCATTTATTTACCCTTTCGCACCGCCCCCCAACCAAAACGTCGATAGACATTTTCAGCAAAAGTCCTGTGGCAAAACACCTGTCGGAAAAACAGGCATCGGCAAAAGGACACAATATCGAATATCCACCCTGCATGTAGGTTGTGTGCAGAGTTGGTGGAGGGCACAAGTAGAAGAGTTCAACACCTTTTTAAGAGAAAAGGAGTAGAGCATGAGACCCATGAGAAGGTTCAGCAGTGATCTAACCTTCTTAGTGCCAGGGTAGCAATGAGTCTTTTGATAGATGGGAAGGTGATTTTTCAAAAGCAATCAAGGGCTGAAGTGATTGTGAGGCATATGTAGGTCAGAATGAGAGGACAGAAGTAGAGGGCGGTGGAAGAGCGTGGCATTGCTTTGGCCGAAATATATCACTTCATTTTTGGAGGCGATGTGAATCAGGCAACACGCTGCCATCCAATGATAAGAAGCAGAGAGGCAGTTAATGATGCAGGAGAACGGCCCACGGTTGAAGAAGGGGAAAATAGAATATTTGAGAACCATTGTAAAATAGATGACATGAGAAGCTAAAAGAGGTGACTAGTTCTTTGAGAGAAGAGTTGAATGTGAAGAGGGGAGGACGAAGAACTGAACCTTGCCCTCTGGATGTTAATAGTGGAGGTCAAGTGTTCCAGGAAAAGAAGAATGGGATCATCCAGATAGCAGCATACACAATTGATTATGGTGCCTAAAGACAAGATGCACGACTAAAAAAAAGAAGGGATAAAGAACTTTGTAAAAGGCGTAAGAGTATTCAAGCGGTACGAGGATAGATTACAGATGGCAGTGGTGAGACGTAGTTCAGAGACAACACATTTAACAACTTTGGAATAGTGAACGATAAATATGGGTCAAACGCTGCTTGGGTGCTTCAGGTGTGGGGTTCATCCAAATGTACTTTGGTAATTGGTCCGGGTAGCTCTGCCTCTTCAAATTCAAAGAGGAATAGTCATTGATTGCGTTGTCCTGTGCTGCTTCTGCTTCCTTGCAACAGCCACCCCACATCCTCTGTGTGGCGCTAGTGGAGACGCTGGAACATGGGAAACTATGTGGCTCTCATCTGCCACTTTTATGGACCACAAACATAGTAACCTGCTGCTAGACCGTCTTGGGACGTTTCATTGAACAGGAGTCATAGGTTTATGTAAGGGTTTCCAAAGCAGGTTGGCATAGGAGCATAATTGCACGATAGCAGCGAGGATAACAAATCATGTTGCGTCTACAAATCGAAATGCATATGTGGATGGTGATCTCCGAGTGCCAAGACTTCAGGCGACAGTCTTCCTCCATCAATGAGCATCAGGAACACAACAGAGCCATCCCATTCATAAGAGAAGAAAGCACTGCTGCCTACAAAGGATATAGTACATGGTACTTGCACTGTGGGCCGGTCTTGGTGTGTTAGACAGATGTGAGCAGGGTTTAAAGGTCTAGTGTCTGTTGGGGGAAGGATATTGTGGAGGAGAACCCTCATAGCATTGGAGTATCCATACCAATGAACCACATGCGTTGCTGATGTGCAACCAAGACAGACACCTGCCTCTTGCAAAACTTTAAAAACTTAAATCACAAAGTCTTATGGACTGAAAGACAGTTACCAAAAAAGAACATAGTCAACAAGACTGAGGTGGAAAGGACCAGGACCGACATCTTAGGTACCTGAAGAAAGGTAGGACAGCATTTTCGCCTCCATAAATATGCCAGTAACATCACACACGTTGCATGTTGCACCCACAATGCTTGTGCCTGGCCTGATTTGAAGCCCTCTGTTGACTGTTTAAACATCCCCAGACCCAGTCCACAACTAGAGCTACTGCAACATTTGGGCTAACAAGGTAGTTGTTGAAGTCCTCATTCCCTGCAACTCAAGGAATTACCTGTATTATGATAACACTATTAAGAGACCACCACTTTAATTATTTTGTAACAGTCAAATAAAGTGAAGCCTTTTCAATATATTTGGCCAAATGCACATTTAGGTTCCTTTTGTTAGACCATTGATAAGAACCACGAAGCGGAAACTTCAAGATGGCCACCGCCACTGTCAAAATGAAATCAAGGCCAGTATTTAAGGCCATCTGGGCTCTCTGCCGCATCAATATCGTGCAGACCCACCGAGCCCCACCCACTCTTGAAGTTAAGCCAAATCAAACAGTCCAGGTACAATTGGCATGAACTAATCCACAGCTGACCCTCCGCCCCCTTTCCCTCCCCCCCCCCCCCGACTACCTCCAAATTCTTGCGCCCAAAACATACCTCTCCCAAGCCCAACAACTTTTCTCATGCTCCTATGTTCGGTACAAAACAGAGGCTCAAACCTTCACCCCCTGCATCCGGTCCCCGGTTGGCTTAAAAGATGCTCCATTCCAACCCTGCCCGTCTCCATTCTATGCATCATGACCCTTGCTGCACGATCGCAGCATAACCTGCATACCACCCCCAACACCGAAACACCTTGAGCACCCTGCCGATCTGCCTCCTCCCAAAACCTCTCTGCACTCTCTCATCGCTGGCTCACGCTACGCACAGGCCATCGGCCACTCTGTCCAACATGCGCCAAAAAAGGCTGTACCCACATCACCACCTCAACATCTCCTTGCCCCATAAGCCAAAGCCATAACAAGAATGCGCCCTGCACTGCCTGACAACAGTGCATGCAGCACGCACCGAAGAAACTTGTACATCCTGCAAAGAACTTGTAGCCTTCTAATCTGATCCCACCCACGGTCGCTCTCCTCCGGCAATGCCTCCTGAGAACGTGCACCATCAATGCCATCTCCTCTCAGATCCAGGACCGTGAAGCACACAGCAAAGCCAGGGTCACCTGCCAGTACAGCTCACCAATGGAATAAGAAAATATGCGAGTGCCACTTTCATCGGATCCTCGGCATCCAAAATAGATTACCATGACTTTCTCTCTGCCAACAAATCCAATCCTGATGCAAACTTGATGCTACCACCTAACGCTGCTGCTACTGCATCTTACCACACAACAGCGCCAAGACCCTCCATGTCTCCCCCTAATGCTGCCAATACTGTGTCATGCTGTGGCTGTGCCCAAACTACTGTTATGCTACAAGCCAATACTGTATCATACCATGCTAATGCCTTAACTACTGTTATGATGCATGCCAGCGCTTCAACTAATGCTCCATGCCATACAAAGACCCTACACTGAGCTAGGATACTGTCATGATGCCTACCCCCGGGGAACCAGACCAGGCCCAGCAACCCCGGAAGCAGGCATCAAGTTGTCTTGAGCAAGCCCAAAAGCCCCTGTTAGGGGCTGTTTGGGTGCGGTCCTGGCACCTATGGCGCCAGGCTCATATGAAGAGCGAGTCCTGGCGCCATAGGCGCCAGGCTCTTAGAGTAAACTTACCTGGTGCAGACCATGCTGCAGAGCTCCAAGCCAAATGAGCCTTGGAAGGGACTTTTTTACCTAGGGACTATTTTTTACTCGGGTGGGGCTGGGGAAGAATACTCACCTGGGACTACTTTGGAGGCTATTTAAACCACGCCCGAAGAGCAGCACACGCTTCGCGTTATTCTGCACCCAGCAGCGTAACGCTCACCGTGTCTGCAAGCCTGCATCCAGTCTTCTGCCACGCCCGCCTCGAGTCTGTAGCTCCTAGAAAAAGGGAGGAACAGAAGGAGAAAGGTTAGAATAAGAGCAAACCTTCGATCCTTACCTGGATTCCGGATCCACTGCACCTTCGAACAGGAAGAAAGAAGCATTTACGCGCACCGCCTTGCCTGCTGCAGCGCCGCGCTGAACTCACCGGCCCTCGGAGCATCCTCACGATCCACTGCATCCTTCTGTACGTTCCGCCGCATTCTGGCAACTAAGGGGAACACAAGAACAGCAAAGGTTAGCCAAGGAAATAAACAGAGGCAATAGTAACTACCCCCATAGACTTACCTGATTACCGCCGGGGGTACTATTCCTCTTCACGGGTCGGCGCAGTCTCCATTGCATCCTCGCCGCACCCCAGCCCCCTAAGGGGAACAAAAGGGCGAAAAGGTGTGACAACGGGACAATAAGGGGAACTCTTCTCACCGCAATAGACTTACCTAATTTTACCGCCGGAGGCATAATTCCTCGAACTTCATATTTTCTCGCCACACCTGAATAAGGGAACAGGCAGCTTACATTCTGGCCTTATTTTATTGAACTGTGTAGGATAAGCCAAATCCTTACCTGAACTTTGTCAGCTACCACGAGGAACTCTTCGCTGGGGTCAAGCTGCAAACTGCAAGGAATCGGACAAGAGTGAAAGTCAGACATGTGAACTCTTACGAACTACATATTTTTTGGAGTCATTATTGTTCTGTAACTCACCGATTCCTTCGAGCCAGTGAAGCAACTGGTTATCAACGCGCCCCTGCGCTCAATGCAGGATGGAGAGCTCATCTTTTCAAACCATCAGGTGAGACTATAGGAGGGGACATCAAAGGTGATCTGTGGGGAGAACAGCGGGGGTGGGAGGAATTTACACTCGACTCCACGGGTGGTTAATTCCCTTTCTCCATTTGCAGAAGGATATTCCTACGGGCCAAGCAAACGAAGCTAGGTGGGCCAGTCCAGTCCGTCATCTCGGCCCTACGCGTCACATTGGTGGAGACCGCAGCTCTCAAGTTCAGATCGACGCCTCTGTGGGAGCCAGGTGAGCGTAACAGATACATGATTATGCTGCCAATATTGTTTCTTGCCTTACTAATGCCCTAGAGACCTAGCTAATCCACCTCCAACACGAGAATAGCCAACGCAAAAAGATTCCAGAGAAATCTTCACTATTCTCAGAGAGCTCGAAATCCCAACCGCCTCACCCCCATCACCAAAGATGAAGCCTGGTGCACCAACATCCAATCAGCCATGCTCAAAAAATCGACACACTACACACAAAATTCCACACCAAACTAGCCACCCTACAACCCCAGCCACACCCCACTGTCACCTCCACTTCCCCAACCTTCCCACAGTTTAGCTTTAAAGCGGTCACAGACCCTGAAGTCCTATCCATGCAGAAAAGCTTTAAACCATCCAGGTGCAAACGTGATGTATGCCCAGCACCCATCATCAAGGACTGCTCTGAAGCCATAGCACTACTTCTCACTACCTTCATCAATGCCTCCTTTGCCACAGGCATTGTGCCTTCCAGCCTCAAGGAAGCCTGGGTTCTCCCGCTACTCGCTACAAAAAAACAACTCCCTATACCCAGCAGCTTCCAACAACTACCGACCAATCACCACTGTCCCATTCTTACTGAATATCATTGATAGAGCAGCTTACCTGCCAATCCAGCATTACCTAGTGTGAGAAACCTGAAGGTGTCTCACCCGCTAGTCCCCGGGGATCTGTTATCCAGGTGGCCAGGACATGGCCATCGTTTTTGGATCCAGTTCCTGTGGGTGGACCAGTGCCGGAGGATCACCTGGATAAGGGGTCTTCAGGGAGTGGAAGTCGGACACCGAAGGGTGAGACGCGATATTCCCTTCCTTAGGACATATTTTCCCCATCTTAGCTGGTAGGATACTTGGGAACTCAACCCCTCATTCTCCCCCACCCCCTTTCATGACACAAAGACTTACTCACAAACAGCCCACCGTGAGCAACAATGGGCTAACACCAGAGCTGTATACCTGACATGTCCCAACACCATGGTCAGGCAAGGTCATGCAATTACGGATCATTACACACACCTGACTTCCATCACACTTCTCCACATGGATAAAAGGCGGAGCACGCAAGCACAAAACACACGAAGAGACAGCAGTTCCCAGATGGCAGTTTAATACAAGGAGAAAGACGGCGAGACCAGAGAGGGTCACAAGCAGGGAAGTATGCTGGAACTCTAATAAAGAACGTTACTTTCATGAACCTTGGAAAGTAAGAAACCGAAGACCAGGAACCAAGGCTGATCAAACCTGTGCAGTGTGTCGGAGGTACCCGGGGCTCTGCTGTGTCGATAACCCAGGCGGGAGGAGCGATTGCAGCTGTGTTACTGTCCTTGGCTTCTACAACAAAGTGACGTCAGAAAAGACAGCACAGCCGGCGAGTCTGACAGACTGATACGTAACCAGCTTGGGTTTTGAATCAAGGTTGCAAGCAGCAACTTTGTATAAAGAGAACAGTGGGTGAGGCGTTGGCGATGTGCGACGCAAATGTAATTGGAAATTAAGAGTAATTGGACTTTGGGAGCTCATTCGAAAGTCTCCGTTTGGTATCCAGCTGATGCTGAGTGAATTAAAAAGGAAGATTGAGATCAAAGTTGTCATGCAGCGGGTCAAGTTAAATCCTGTGCACATTCGAAAGTCTTTGATCATTTAAAGTACATTGCCATAGGATTGAGCCCGGCTGAGGGAGACTAATTGAGTGGCATCCGAGCCCGGCTGAGCGGGATCCAGGGTGAACACCCGAAGTGTGTACATGCGAAACACTGAAGGGGAAAGAATGTTTCTTTATTGTTTTGTGCAGCAGGCCCTCTGACTCAAGAAACTTGGAAGAACTAAAGAGACTTGAATACAGAAGGTCTTGAACTGTGAAAATTTAACTGCATCCTAGTGCCCCAGAGGCCAGAGTGCATGCTTTGTTTGAGTGACGTGTGGAAGGGAGGCCAACAGCCCGAGCATCCCGACATATCATTTTGTGAACACTTTTCTTTTTCATGAACATTACCCCACATTATTTGTAAATTAGTTGTAAGGATTAGCAATTTTTTTTTTTTTTTTAGTATAGGCCCTTTTATTTTACAAGCCTCCAGTAGGACTGCGTTATTTGATGGTAGTAGCTTGCTCCCATCTGCAGATTAGATAAGCATTTATCCCAACCTTTCCGAAAGTTAATAAACACCCTTGAATTGTGGTCACTTGTGTCCGTCTTACTATTGCCACCATGCATTCCTTACACTAGAAACAAACCACATCTTGGGAATGCGCCAGTCCGGATTCCGCCCAGGCCATGGGACCGAATCAGCACTACTGGACTTTAAAAAATCAGATGGATGAGTTCGGAGATATGGGGAAACGTGTCCGTCTCCTCCTCCTGCTTGACCCATCGGCAGGGTTCGACCAACTTTATCAGTCGGGTACTATACATCAAATACCTACGTTTTCTACTGTGGCAAAAAAGTACCATCATAATATCCAACAAGGATATCTATATATATATATATATATATATATATATATATATATATAATATAATATTGTTGACAATCGGGAGTTTCACCTTATATTCCTGTGTTTTCCAAGCTGGGCCGGCCAAATTGTGCTCACTCGCCCCTTGTTGTTGCCCCCTGCCCCTTCTCTCCACATGTATATAGACAGCCAAAGCTCTTCAGAATTTCAGTGCCGCCTGTCCTGTCATAGTAAGCAGCTGTATCCTCCATCTCACCACTCTGCACATTGGCAATAGGATGAATACCATTATAAGATGTTGACCTTGGATTCTGCCATACTTTTTTGTTTTCACTGCATTTCCCATGCATTCGGGTTCATATTAATTACGAGAGCAGCCGCTGCAAGAGGTCCTTCACAAAACCCCATGTCATAAGAAGGGAAGAGAGCCACCAGACGCTGACGCAACACTTCACCAGCCACCCCAGTCTGGAACCCACATCATAGCCAAAGCCGCCTGTCTGCCTTCTGGTATGGTTGCGTCTATATGTGAGGGAGAAAGGAGAGAGGAGACTGCGAGCCATAACCAAATTGAAAAGTTAAAACAAGATTCTAAAGAAAAGGTAACATTTTGTTTAAGTGGGTTGTGGATGAAATGTGTGTGTGAGAGTTTGAATGAGTGTGCACATGTGTGAATGTTTTGGGGATGAGTGTTTGGCAAGGGGCCAGATTGGCATTATGAATGTTTACAGTAGCAAACAGCCATTTACTGAGAACACATCACAAAAGAGATTTTCTGTGGCAACACTGGCATATATGTGGGCACAGACAGCATGAGAAAATGTTCGGTAGGGCAACGAAGGCCTACATCGGAGACACAGGCCTCTTGAACCCGTTTTACAATGGCTCTGCTGGCCTATTTTGTGGGACCATCCCGAGTCGTTTACAATGGGGATGGTAGTATATATTTGGGCACAAACAGCATGGGAACATGCTTTACTGTGGTTCTAGCATGTATTGTGAACAAGGGAATCGTGAACATGTGCTTTACAGTGGCAGCTGAGTTCAACTTTATCTATGATTAAGCCAACTGAATAAAAGGCTAAAAGAATGGTTCTACCTTTAGCAGGCATGTCACGATATTCAGGCATATGGTATTGTAACTGATCCTCTCATCTGTCGACCCCCATGTAACTATGGTCGACCAGTCCTTATTTCTGCTGTTGTTGTCTAAACTGTCTGTAACCTCTGTATAAGCTTTAAGCGCCCAGGTACCTGAGGGTTCGGTACGCGGTACAAATAAAGAAACTAAACTAAAAAGGGGCAGTCCAGCCCCTACTGCTTGGCTACATCCTTTCTGCACGAGCCCACAAGCAATCCCAGACATGTTCTGAGCTTATTGGGCATATCAGTGAGGTGTAGTTTGGTTCTGTGTAATGGGTTGGCAGGCTGAAGAACAATGGTATGGAGAGTTGCCCAAATGGTAGAGGTTAGGATGAATTCTAAACCTTTAAGCAAACGCCTCTTTTGCACCCTAGAGTCACGCTAGTGGAACGGGTGTGCCCGGATGTGGGTCCTGAGCCTGTTGGGCCTAGAGAGCCAAGCTACAACTCACTGATGACACCAAATGAAGCCGAAATATGTCTGGGGGTTGCCCGTGGTATCATGCAGAAGTGATGTGACCAAGGAGTTCAGGTTTGACTGCCCCTTTTGGGATGGGACAAGGCCCGACTTGCATAAGGCCTTTCCCTCTTTCTGTAATGGCTTAGCAGGCTGAAGAACGATGGCCTAGACGGTTGCCCAGAGCAACAACAGAGGTTAAGAATAATTTTAAACCTTCCAGCCATTACCTCTTATTTTGCTTCTTTTCAAACAGACAACATAACAGTATGCCCTCTGCTTTTCAAGAGCAACTCAGACCAAGCACACATATGCCTAATTTGACTAGATGAAAGAATAGGTGAGCCTATCAAATTAGGAGCTTACGTAGTCGAAACATAAGTCTGTATTTCTTTTTCCTATGATTTATAGGTGGATATCCTTGCAGGCAGATAGAACCTAATTTAAAACTGTACAAAAAATGTATAACCAGGTTTCCTAACACAAAAAGGACCACCTCAAAAGGTTCCTCACTCCACTGAGGAAACAATACAGCAACATAGAAAAGGCAGAACATAAGCAGAATCCCAGCTAATACTTTTGAAGACAGCTGCTCAAGTGTCCGTTTGGTTTAAATGGTCTTCAAAATATTAAAATGGAGGCCATACACTAATTAGTGGTTTTATTGTGCTTTATTTCAGATATAACTGTATCTAGGTTATGCCACATCCCAAAGGAGGACAAAAAATGTTTTTCCACTGTGGAAGACTGGACAGTAGCGGTCTCACTCATATGTAAGCAGCATGGCGATTCAAAGTTCATACCGAAAAATCAAACCTAAATCGCCAGCTTTGGAATCATTTGGGTCAAATGGTGTGGAAAAGCAAAGAGCCATCGTAATGCAGATGAATTAACATGCCAAGTAAGAAGTAGTTTACAAATTATTCCTGCAGTTGTGTTTTTGCATTCCAAACGTACGTGTGTTTCTTTTTTTAACTCATTTTGGTACGTTAGCATGAATTGTAGTGCCTTGTTGTGGTAGAAATGGTGTGTGTTTGCATAGGTCAGCAGGGAGAGTATTTGTTTTCCAAAATAGAACATGCACTTTTTAAAGTTTGCTGAATAAATACTGCTATGTGGTGTCACCATATGGGTTCTTGTAAATCTATCAGAAGCATATTTCATTTAATACATCTGGGAATTTACCTTTTCTTAAAAATACTTGCAAACTTTCTCCTAGAAGGCAGTCTTTTTTGTATTTAAAATCGATTAGTGGCAGTGCTGGCATATATTGTAGGCACAGCCATAATGAAAATATTGTATAATGCTCCTGCCATCCATCTACTGAATTGTTGTATTCCTTCGTCGTCGTCCCCGATTGCTGTCATGCCTTCATTTCCCACGATGTTCTTACTGCTGTAATTTCCCCGTTGTCATTGCATTTCATCCCCCCACCCCATTTTGCTGTCATTCTTTACCTTCAATCCCATGCTCTCATTCCTAAAACACCCAGTACCGTAATTCCTTCCTTTCCCCCGTTGCGGTCATCCCAAATGCCATTCTTTCTTCAGTACGGTCAGTCATTTCTCATTCCTTTCCCACTAAATGCAATGAACACCTACAAACACCACAACTGTTGGCTTTGCCAGTGCTTGCTAATTATCTGTGGCTTTTCCATGTTTCTTTTGAACATGCATATCAGGAAGGATTCTGTGCTTGTGTGGTTGGAAATATTTTTTAAAAGGATGCGACTGTCCTAATCGAATTCTGTAAAACTTGAAAAACATACTTTGAAATGTATTATTTGGCCTGTTTAAAAAAATAGTCGGGAGTGAGTCTAGTCTCTTCCAATGCCCTTCATGATAGAAGGTCTAGCTTGCTGCGCCAACTCGATCGAGGATACCTAAACCTATATTTGGTAACCTTACTGTTGCTGCATCTGGCAGTCGGCAAGGTACAACAAAGAAATTCCCCAGTCCATATTACTACAGGTCAAGAAAGCATTTTGACATGTTGGTCACTAATGTACAATTTCTTTGTCAGAGGTGGTAGACTTTGCCTATGGTGCTGCATGGATATGGCTCACGCAAGCAACATATAAAACAAATGGAAAAGCAAAAGGGGAAGTCTCAAGACAAATTGCAACAGTGTCTTAGAAAATGAACCATCACATGAGAAGCACTTACCACAATCATTTCCGAAGGCTCCAGCACAATGCATTCACAGCCTCTTTTGCCTCCAGACTGCTTACCAAAGCTGAAATATAAAATGTTCAGATTTAGAACGCATGCATTAGAAAACATGGAAGAAAACAAGTACATTGATCTAAAAGTAAAACGTGTTAGTAGGTTGTGGCAGTCAAGTGCGTTAAGTTCATACAAGATACGATGAGCCATTTATAACACGCCTGCACACATGTGTTTCTAGGTGCAACAAGATAATGGAGGGAAGACAAAACAAACCGGTCTTACTAGGCCTTATGTAATTCAGTTTGTGCACGGGCGATAACGCAAAGTAGAGGGGGGCAGGGGGAAGTGCAATCAGTGTAGCATTGCTCCGAGTACATACAGCCAGGCAGCGTGGCCCTGGGTAAGTGCAAGGAGGCTTCGGAATGTAGGGTTAGAGTTACAGCCCCTAAGTGCGTGGTAGTGCAGGGGCAGCTGGTCATGGAGGAGCCTGGTACCCAGGGAGAGACTCAGGGTAGCCAGGCATCCAGTCAGCGCAGCAGACCGGTAGGTCAGCAGGGGAGAGGGAGAAAGCAAAGGCAAAAAAGAAGGTCTTGAGATGCTATGGGATCTTCAGGTGGTCCGGCTCAAGTTTGAGAAGGGCAGGGACGCCATTCCAGAGGGAGGAACCTGCAGAGGAGAGAGATTTGCCCCCACTCTCTGCCTGGAGAAGCGTCTGATCCCGGAGGAGATGGCTGAGCGAAGGGCTCGAGAAGGAAGGTGTTTTGGAAGAGAGTGTTGGATGTAGTGCGGGCTCCGGCCCCAGAAAACCTTGTGGATGATGCAGAGGCTCTTGAACTTGATCCTTGCAGACACTGGGAGCCAATGGGGAGATTTCAGGGCTGGAGAAACAGTCCCTGGGCTTGAGGCCAAGGACAAATCTTGCAAATATTTTTGTGTGATAAACAAAACAGAAGTTATTAATGAAAATTTGATTTGGCCCTTCCCTTGATTTCGAGAGATGTGAACATTTGTGGGAGGGTGAAGGACAACATTAACATTGGAGCTATGAAGTGTCATATTTTTCACTGATACGGCTCCTGAGTAAATGAAGAAAAAACGTATCTCTGCATAGGAAGGACGTGCCCACTTCAGATTAGCATCATCTGATTTGCCTTAACATGTAGTTTGTAAAAATATATCTATATATGGAAAGATTAGAAATTTAGACTACTTGCCATGTTGATACATTTTCTGAGTCTGAAAAGGCCAAGCCCACATGTCAGTTTGGGATATGACAGATTTCTCCTCCCACAGCCTTCCTAACTCACACCCCTCATCTCCTGGTCCTATTAGCACACAGGGGGCAGGTGGGTAGAGAAAAACAACCAATCCCTTTTGCGGCAATCATGACAAGTTTGTGATGTCATTTGCCCTACAAGTAGGCCAGTTTGCATTAGAACAGGGCTTTTTCCACTTATCCTGGGAGGTAACCTGCTGCTGAACTCTTGTGAAAAACACCCAAGCAAAGAGGCCCCAAATCTTGCATCGGAGACAGGGACCAGGAGACATAGAAGCTGACTGGGACCCCTTGGAGGAGGGGACTATCCTTGACTGACACCCTTGCTTTCCCAGAGGTGCCCTGCTGTTCTGATGCCCATTACAAGGCCTCTCTTATAAGTAAAACGATCCCAAAGTCATAGATTGTATAGGCCCTGCATTTTTTCTGAAGCATTGTTTTAGTCATTTCCCCACAGAAAAATACCCTGTTTGTCTGTGTAGATCCTTAGCATATTTAATTAAAGCAAATCAATGAATTCCCCAATAGAAATCTCAGGATGTGTTTTGTTAGCATTCAACACTAACAAGCTCCTACCAGTGTGTTTTGAGCCAGTATAAACAAAGGTCTGCCAAAAGAATGAATCCCAAAACCCTGTTTCCAAGGGAGGGTGCAAAACGAAATTCCCCATTTATCCCCTTCATTTTAAATCAGAAGTGTGAAGCCTTGTATTTCCTTACACGTGTGGTGGGAAAACAAAATTGACCCTTTATTCCCATTGTACTCTGACCCAAACCATAAATCTCTGCCTGTTCTTTTCAGGCGTGGAAAAACAAATGTTCACATTGCTTTTCTTTCCCGCATATTGCATCTGTGGTAGTAAGTGAAAAAGGATTTTTCCCCTTGAATCTCTTTTTCCAAAGAGTGCATTTTATCAGAATCCCAAAACGATTTTCCCATTGTGTTTCCACTCTCTGCCACTTGCCTTCAATTCAGAGGGGTCACCTCTAATTGAGGTTTGGAGGGTGGGGGTTGCTGGGAGAAAAAAGTATTGTAACCAAATCAGCAATCACTGCGTGTCTTGAATTGCTCTTTTTCTGTATTGGTGGGTAATTTTTTTAAAAAGCTGCAGGAAATTGTGACTGCATATCTCAGTCTTAGCTTTGTGTTGGTGCACTTACAGAAGTCATTTTTGTTCTTGTGTTGCCACAGCATTGGTGGCTGATGTTTGTCTGTCTGTCAAATTTGGTTGAAATAAATTTATATTCTTACTACACACCAGCCTGGTTCCTAGTCCATTGTGGCAGCAGGTATTTGTTGGGAATGTGTGCGAGACGGGTTGGAGGAATTACCAAACGGAACCTTAACAAAGGAAGAGTGGTTTGTTGTGCGCCACCTTGATTGGGGGGTAGGGGAGTAATTCCCCGAGTTTGGTGTGACCGTGTAATAAACCGCAACAGCACACCTATCCTGAATTGTGGATAGACAGTCAGGAATGAGCGAGAGGAGAGGAGGCTGAGGAGAGCCTGAAAGAGAGCAGCGTGTCATCCGCATAGCACTGAAAGTTAGAGGAGAAGGTGGAAATCAGGTGGACCAAAGGGGCCAGGACCACATTGAAGAGCCAGGGTGAGAGGTTTGAGCCCTGGGTCACACCACATGTGGAGAGAAAGGACCCAATTGGACCTTGGAGGGTCAGTCCGGGGGGAAAGAGGTGAATCACTCCAGAGCCTGAGCCGTGATGCTCAGGTTCTCATGGAATTAGTTGATCATGATGGTGTGATTGACCATGTCAAAAGCAGAGGAAAGGTCAAGGAGGATGAGGACAGAAGGAAGGCTTGAGTCGAGATTAGCGAGCAGATCTTCACAGGTGTTCAGGAGAGCAGTTTCTGTGCCTCTGGCTGCTCTGAAGCCAGACTGATGGTCATGGAGCCAACCAACAGATTTGCAGTAGAGAGTAAGATGGGAGATGGCCAACTTTTTCAGGAGTTTGTCCAGGAAAGGAGTGATAGTTTGCCAGACTGGTAGGATCGGCAGAAGGCTTTTGAAGGAGGGAGTGGTTGAGGACAGAGGAGAAGCTCCAGTGGCAAAAGAGTGATTGCAGAAATCGGCCATGGCTAGAGCAAGGGTGTCAATGTGGTCCTTGATGGTTCTGGAGGAGCGGGGGAGCACCTGTTTGGACAGATCTTTCATATATCGGACTTGTCTAGAAACATTATCAGGTGTAGTCGGAGAGAAATAGGATAAAGAAGCAGGAGAGTGAGAGGTGGCCGAAGGGGGGCCAAGAGCGGAAGAGGGAGAGAGAGAACAGAATGTCCTGAGTTTTAGTGGTGAACTGAGAATCCAGAGCCATACAGAGGGTCTGTGAGGGAACAGGAGAGGCGGCAACTGCAAAAGGATTGGCCAGCTCTTTGCAGATTTTAAAGAGTTTGGCCGTGTTGTTGGAGGCTGGAGAGACGCAGGCTTGGATGGGGGGCCTCTACTTTGACAGGACGGAGAGTCTGTATTGCCTTTGGAGCAGGCGGAAGGCCAGTTTGTCAGAGAATGCACCCAATGCCCTCCACTTCTTCTCAGCCACACTAGACTTGTGTCAGTTACATTTTTCTGTCACTGCTGAGAGGTCCAGATTGTCAGGTAAGGGCTCATGGCAGGGGTGCAGGGTTAGGGGGTTCTAACCTTCAGATGATTTGCGATTCACTAACTTTAGAGACTGTGGGGGAGGGGCACACTTACTTGGGTGGGGACATTTGCCACCAAGGCATTTTTATGGGAACTAGTGTCAAGTTTGCAGCAAATTCTGAAATTTGAAGCACATCAGGCCACTGACACTTCCTTTGAACATGATCGGATTGAAGGACAAAATGCACATTTTTATTGGTACTTGCCAGCACATTAATGCTGTAGTTAAGATGTAGCTTGTGGTTGGATTTATCAGCTGCTAGTTCATTGTGTATATTCAGCAGCATTGTAGAATAATTAAGCAATAAACCCTGATGGGCGGGGTAGCAAATCCTTTAACGTTAGCCAAGGGGCCTTACCAGACAGGATAATGCCCCCGTCTGGAGGAGTGTATTCCTATTAGCATCCTGGGATGTTTCATCAGGATGTTAATATTCGTTTTTTAAACTTGAGAAAAGGGTGCTTTTGCCGTTTCTCAACTTTAAAAAAACTAGAAACCAAGATGGCTGTCATGGAAATTGCGGCCATTAACGCGGCAGGGAAGAAGTATGAACACTCAGTGTTCCTGGCGCCGGCGATGGACAAGGAAGCTACAGGTAAGTGGGGTGAGGGGTGTGGAAATTAGGGCAGGGTGAGGCGGTAGCAGGGAAGTGTGGCCAGCATTTACCTGCTGTCCTAGCAGTGATGATGGTGACTGCCCACTTCAAAGGAGCCTCGGAACACAGGCCTTACAATGATGTAAAGTCTCCATTCCAAGCTTTGGCGGGCCGCGAGGCTGCCCGACGACTCAGCCAGGATGCTAATCCCATTTAAATCATAGTCTTGCTAAAATTGGAATTTTCATTTTAAACTAGTAGACCTCTTGCATATAAACTGAGCTTTAAAAAGTAACTATTTGTGAGTCACTTTCTTTATGTGGATGTTCATGACCAAATGTGGTGTTGAGAGCATGCAACTCCTATAAACATTCTAGTGAGACTCTTCTGGTGAAAATTCCCTTCCCTTCACGTCTGAAACTAAAGAAAGTTGTATCCAATTCCCTCTCACTCTTCCAAGCACTCCCCTAACATTTAAGTGCCAACATACCATCACTGTTTCAATTGCCTAAAAAAAAACGCATAAGAAAATGCAGAGTTGCTCACAATGAAATGCTTTGCATAAGTAATTGTTGGGCCTTGGTTAACACTGACAAGCACCATTTATGATCCACATCGCGTCCTGCCTGCCGACGGCTCTGTAGATGAGCGAAGTCAAATCAACATATGCCAGAACAGGGCTGGGGAGGTGTGATGGTTTGATGGATACTGAAGCCCCATTTGCGCAATGGTCGTTGCACCTGAATCACGGACAGTGTTATAGTGATGAACTAATTGGGGCAGGATGGTGCACCCAGTCTGTCTTCTTCTTGCTTATAGATCAGCTGTGATTTTTGGATACCAAGGCTTGAGCCTCATTACTCCATCTTCTCGGGTTGAGTGTGTAGTCGTGGGACAGGATTCTTCTTGGTCTGTGTGGGCTTGTCGCATTAGGGCTGGTTTCACAGGGTGTTCGCCGTGATGGGCCGTGGGTAGCTGTTTCGGCACACACGTTTTGTAAGCATCCCAGTTCGTCTGCAAGCAGAACAATACGAGGATGTGCACCTTAGTGGTGACCCCCAGACTAAAGTCCCCTCTTACTTTTTACACTGGTTCTCCCAAGCCCCTCAACTTCCAGTAGGGCAGGCATCGTCATGGGAAGAGGGCAGAGTTTAAAATAACCCCTCTTTGTCAAGGGGAGGAACGTCACTCTGCCGCTTTAGCAGGTAAAGGAGCAGGGATTCATGTGCATTTGTTGTTACCCACAGGCACGGGAGCGAGGGTAGACCAAACTAAGGTACACCAGAACCAGAAGCAAGAAGAACGAGCAACTAGTAGGTTACTAGAGGTTCACTGAACGTTCAGTGTATACACTGGTTGAAACCAGGGATTGCAATTAGAATTTTTGCAACATGTTCCATATAGCGTCTGAAGAGATCATTTTAGAGCGTGTAAGCACTGTTAACCGTTCGCATTAGGTACAATGGATTAAGGGACACGTCTTTCAAGCAATTGTGAATGTATGACTTTTTCCCATAGCAGATTAAGATATCATCTAAGATATGAAAGTGTTGGGGATGTGGCACATAAAAAGACTACGATTGACATCACCAACCACATACTACTTTCAGTTGATTTAACACCACCAATTAACTTTGTGCTGCAGGAGTGCATCATCCAAAAGTGGAGATGATAGTCAGGTGGCAGACGGACACAAGGATAATAGTAAGTAAGTAGCGTTGAATATTCCAAGGGTCGACTGTAGCATTTTACCCTCAGGAACATTTGCCCTTGGTCAATACAAAAGAACATACAAGGAAAATCGTATTACTTATAACACTCTATGATTGGGTGGTTGCACAGTATGGGCGGCATTAACCTACAGGCTGCCACAGTGCAAATGCCGTACGCTAGCATGTTAGACTGACCAAGTGTTGTTTTAGGGAGCAAACGGGATTAGAACAAACAAACAAATTCTGTCAGACCCACTGACTGACACTTCTTTACAGGTCCCAGCACAATAGCAGCATTACCAGCACAGGCGTCACCCACTAACTAGTTGTGGGCAGACTTTGCAGCCATAGCACAAGAGCGAGGGAAGGAGTGGGCGGCGACAATGATGGCCTTACCTTTCAGGCAAACAGTAGCAGCCCCTTCCCAAGACCACACACCTCTGGTACCAGCGTATAATGCACCCGTGCCCTCAATGCTAGCCCCCAGCACATGAACAGCAGAGCAGCAGGAACAGACCAACTAGAAGCAAGGGTGGCACTGGCAAGAATAAAGGAAATTGGAGCACAGATGACACCAATACACTTGACACTGACTTACCCACCCTCAACCCAAAACCTGCCCTGCCTCCCAGAAATCTGAAGCCTCGGAGCAGACAGAAGGACATTGCTGTGTCAACATCAGCAGTGCAGCCTGGACATTCAATTCTTCAATGGGCACCACCCAATTTAACTGCTAATAACCTGGCAGGGCAAGAGCCAAAACGGCAGGGTGCCTGCAGGTTTTTATTAAACTCTGAGTTAGTTTACAGGCGATCCATAAACAATCGGCGTTGTTAATTTAAATCTAATAATTGCTGATTATCTGCACTGACACTTTGTTAATTTACTTCCAGGTGAAGGGTTTCACGTCCAGCAATTTTGTTCTGGGGGAACAGGTCAGTTTCGAATTGATTAGTTCCGGGGTATCGTTACTTTTCAACGACCTGGTGTATTCATGACCCAGACAAGAACACTTACATAACATAATAGTCCTGAAGCTGTTTCCTATTATAATGACTTTTCACCTTCACCCAAAGCATTCACCAACAGAAAAGTGTTATTTTGGTCTGACAACGTGTCACACGTGTCACAAACTAGTTGTCACACAGCGCTAGGTTTATTCTTCCTTTCCTCTCCTTCCCCCTGAAGCTCCCTGTCTCCAGAGCTCTGGTTCTCTCTAGGCTGGACTACTGCAACAGCCTCTTCCTAAATCTGCCTGCTTCTACTTTCCGCCCTCTGCAACTCATCCAGAACAGGACTGCGAGACTTGTCCTTGGCCTCAAGCCCAGGGATAGTATCTCTCCAGGACTGAAATCTCTGCACTGGCATCCAGTGGCTGCGAGGAGTACGTTCAAAACTCTCTGCATTGTCCACAAGACCTTCTGGATCCTGGGGCCTCAATACCTTCAACTCACTCTTCCTAAATATCTTCCTTCTAGAGCTCTTCGCTCATCCGCCTCCAAGTTCCTCAGGGTCAGTCACTTCGCCAAGCAACGAGTTGGTGGTAGATCTCTTTCTTCAGCTGGAACAGCCTCCCTGCCTCCCTGAAACGGTTCCCGGAAGAACCTCAAAACCATCCTCTTTGCTTCTGCTTTCTCTCCTCGTCTCCCCTGCTGAACTCATGGCTGAAACTGCACTGGTCACCTGGCTACCCTCTGATCTCGGGGCCAGATCCCCTCCCCTGCCAGTTGCACCCCTGCACTGCCTCCCTGGCATCCCCCCACACTCTGTATCCCTACAGCCCCCTACCAGCACTTGACACCCGATGTCTGCACTTACTCTTGCACTTGCCACCAACCTGCCGCACTTTACTTATTGCTTATTTATTCTATTTATTTTACTCTCGTTCCCATGTACTGCACTGCCCCCTCCCCCTTTTCCCCGCACTTTTCCCCTTCCCCTGCACTTGCGCGATCTCCATGTCACTTGGCCTAGTAAGATCGTTGTCTCAGTCTTCCCTCTATTCCCCCTCCCTTGCCTCGTCGTGCCTCTAAACACTTGTGTATAGGCACGTTATAAATGCCATATCATAGCATTGAGGCAGTTAGTGAAGTCTTGTCTGCATGAGAATGTGGTGTTTAGAGCAAGATACAATGCTGATTTAAAAAATGTGGCAGCCGAGTCATTTTCTAGTTTTCAGGTAACAAGGGTTTGTGCTGCATGGCCTCAGGCAGAACTGTTGATGACCCCTTTCCTGAATGAGCTATGGAGCTTGGTGCAGTGTACCCGAGAATCCGGGCATTAGCGGAGCTATCACTCATCCGGGAACAAGGATCTGCAGCCAAAAGAACTATGGTACGTTTCAAGAATTCACACTCGCTAGGGAAGGGCGCTGCCATAAATGCAGGGGAATAAAATTCTAGAATTCGTATTATGGGCATCGGTCCACAGCAAATCCAAGTCATGTGTGTCAGCTCATTTAGCTTCAGTTGCCTTCTAGACAAAGTTGGAAGTGGGTGCCATTCAAAAGACTTTACCATCAGGGCAACGCTGAAAGACTGCCAGGTTGGAACCACAGCAAAGGGATCAGAGGCCCCTAGTCGATTTGTGTACATTGAAGGTGCTGTTGGACAGCCTACAGGCTGTTTACAGCTCCCAATTTCAGACTGTGCCGTTTGCCACATCCTTATCCACAGCCTTTTTTGGTGTTTTAATGTGGGGGGTGTAGATGTTGGTGGCACCCATGATAGCATTATTGTCAGGCGGTCCAAGACTGACCGGGGATAAGGGGAAGGAGCCAGGGGTGAGGGGGGACACTGCAATTAGCTCCTCTGGTTGACAACCAGTACTGCCCGGTGGTGAAGTTAACTCAATTGATGCAAATCAGACCCACATGTTAAGGCTACTCCTTCACACACCAGCAACCCCTGACTCTTCCAATTCCGGAAGCTGCTCACTATGCCCTAGTCAGCAGCGGACTTGGAGGCAAAGGAATTTGCTTCAAACTCCTTTAGAATAGCTACGACAGCCTTCAATGGTGGGTTACCCGAGCAGGGCATACAAAAGATTGTAGCCATCAGATTTCCATTGCCCAAACTATATGTACGCCCTAACATGGTCCGTGAACCTATACAATGGGAGCATGGATGGGTCTTCTTACGGGTACCATTATATCTGTATAGTATGCTAGTTTGGCTTTGCAAGGTAAATTACAAAAATATCTCGAGACAATATAAATCTGTGTAGTAATGATCATTGTTAACGAGAAGACTGCAGTGTTGTGGGTTGGAATTAAGCTGATATTTTGCTGAAATTGAGAAGGTCCTTTTTTTCTCCTACAAAAACATGGGCATCTGGGTGATTGGACACTCTTACATTGTTAGAGTAGCACAACAAACTCAGAAGGGTGCAGGGGGACGATGTCTCGGTTTCAAGGGTACAGACATTACGTGGGCCGGATCACTGGGCATGAAATGCGACTCATTGTTGTGCATTGTTACGAAAAGGCTGTCATGGGATCCCGTTGCCCCCCTCCACTCCCCAAGTAATTGTGATTCATCTAGGGGGAACAACCTCACTGAACTGGGCAGAGGGCCCCTACTACATAAAAGTCACTTTAATGGCATCGGACACCTCAATGGTGCATACAGAAATATGGTTGTAGATGATAACTAGGGTCCGGTGGAGGGGAGGAAGATTGCACAAGGCCATCGAACTCTCCAGGCAGTGGCTAAACGTGGCATTGGAGAAATGCATCAAGAGTCAAGGTCTTGGTTTCCTAAGGCACACTTTTATAAACTTACGAGACCCAGGGATTTTTTTTTGTCTGAAGGAGTACATCTCTCAAAAACAGGTAATGCCATGCTTCTGCTTAACATACAGGGGCATTACAGTTTTGGTTCCAACTAGGTGAGGGAATTCTGGCACAGGTGGGGAGAGGGGTGGAGCGGTTAGTCATCAGTTTGCTTCCTAAGAACCCTGGCGGAGTTACAGAGTGATCCCAAACAAGAGTAGAAGCTACAGCAACAAAAGACGAGGGTGCTGCACTCGCATACGCTGGGGCCGTGCCATGACGGCTGACCTCAGGAAGAACGCAACTGCACTCTATGCGTAGAAGAGAGGGCACTCAAAAGCACTGGCAGACACATGGGGATAACCAGGTCATTAAAAATAACTTTGCCCCGTAAGTAATCCATTCGAAAGTGACCTTGCGTCATAAATCGAGATGCAAGGTTTTATTGCTCTAACAATCACGCAGACCACCAAGGAGAAAAAAAAAAGGAAAGGAAGCAACTGGCCAGAAAACAAATATCAACATTCAAATGAGATAATTATACCTGCGGGTATGTGGAGTGATACACAACAATGTTCTCTGCTCGAAGGTCTCCTATTGTGCTACTGCTGGCCGGAGTTACAATCTCACCTCGGAAGACACATTAGCAAGAAAGGCACACTGCGGCAAGAGTGGTGCAGCTGCCTGGGAAGTGAAAGGGAATAGTTTCTTACCTGTAACTCCATTTCTCCAGCATTGGTATCTTTCATGGATTCACATGCTTTGAATATTCCCCGTCGTCAGGCTGGGAATCCCCGGTACATTATATAGACCCTTTCCCGTAGGAAAACTTTTTCGACGCTTATGCGTCCTATCCACCTCGTTTTGTATCATGCGTGCCCGTGCCGTCAGGACGTCATGATATAAATACAGGCCCCGCCCCCGCGCTCCCTCAGATTTCGGCCCCCAAAGTAGTGGGGGAACCGGTTTGCATGATCAGGGGAGGCAGGTGGGCGCATGTGAATCCATGAAAGATACCAATGCTGGAGAAATGGAGTTACAGGTAAGAAACTATTCCCTTCTCCAGCATTGGATCTTTCATGGATTCACATGCTTTGAATAGATTACATAGCAGTACTACCCCCAAGAGGAGGTGTGCATGCAAACCCCTATACATTCTTCGCAAAAGGCCGTTCCCTAAGATTATGTATACATCAGTAATAGTTTACATAGGGAAAAAACGGACCACATACAGTCATAAATTCCACAGGATGCCACCCCGCAGCCGGGGCTTACCTTACTGGAATAGGTGTCGAAGCACCGCCTGTCCCATCCGGGTGTCTTCGGCATGTTGCTGCGACAGGCAGTAATGGCGGGTAAAGGTGTGTGTAGTCGCCCAGGTAGCCGCCATGCAGATGTCCCCTAGAGGGACTCCGGCCCACAGTGCCGTCGACGATGCCGCTGCTCTAGTTGAATGAGCTCTTGGCCGTCGTAGAAGAGGCTTCCCTGCCTTGGAATGGCAGTACGAGATGGTAGATGACACCCATCTTGAAAGTCCTTGCTTTGAAATGGCTTTTCCTCTAGCACCCAACCCATAGGCCACAAACAGCTGTCTCGTTTCTCTGAACGGTTGCGTACGATGAAGATAAAACTTGAGAGCCCTTTTTACATCCAATGTGTGTAGCATGCGCTCCGCTCCCGAGCATGGCTCCGGAAAAAACGTAGGCAACACGATAGAAGAGTGTTTATGAAACACCGAAGGAGCTTTTGGTATGAACTGTGGGTTAGTGGCTAGGACTACCTTGGTCTTGAAAAATCGTAAGTATGGTGGGTCCACCATTAGAGCCTGAACTTCTGAGATACGTCGGGCTGAAGTGATGGCCACCAGGAAGGCCAATTTCCACGACAGAAACTTCAGAGACGATGATGACATTGGCTCAAACGGAGGTTTCATAAGAGACGTTAAGATCAGATTGAGGCTCCACTCCGGTGGAAATTTCTTCTCTGGAGGGAAACTCCGAAAGAGGCCTTTAAGGAAGTGCTTAATCAGGCGGTCGCTGAACAATGGTGCCGAGTGCCGTCGACGAGTAAACCTGGAAATGGCTGCTAGGTGTACTTTTATTGACGACACCGACAGGCCCATTTGAGCTAATAACAGCAAGTATGGAAGGAGCTGTTCCGGCCTAATCGATTGCGGGGCCAAACCTGGTTGATCCTCACACCATTGACAGAACCTTTTCCATTTGTACGCGTATGAGGCGTTTGTGGAAGGTGCTCTTGCCGCTTGCAGGATACGTCGACAGTCCTCCGGAATCGTTAGCCGACCAAATTCGGCGAAGTCAGGAGCCAGGCCGTCAACTTGAGGCTGTCCGGGTCGTGATGCCAAACGACACCCTCCTGTCGAGACAGAAGGTCGGGGGTCTTCTGGAATCTCATCGGTTCCGCCGCCGCTAAGTGTAGTAGGTCTGAAAACCACACTTGTCTGGCCCAGTATGGGGCCACCAGAATTACCCGACATGGGTACCTGAGGATCCATTGCAACGTCCTCCTGACAAGGGGAAAAGGAGGAAATGCGTACAGGAATTTGTTCGTCCATGGGAATGAGAACGCATCCCCCAGTGAGCCTTGCTGAGGCCATCTGCTTGCGTACTGATGGCATTTCTTGTTGTTCTTCGTTGCAAACAGGTCTATGGAAGGGTGTCCCCATTCCTTGAATACTTGTTGAAGTTGTTGGTCGTTCAGCACCCATTCGTGAACTTCGTTCATTTCTCTGCTGAGGGCATCGGCTTCCACGTTTTTCACTCCTGGTAGGTGAAATGCTAAGATTTGTATGTTGTGTTGAAGGGCCCAATGCCAGATTTTCTGTGCCTCTGTCGATAGGGACCTGGAACGTGTCCCTCCTTGTTTCCTCAAGTAGAACATCGTAGTGGTGTTGTCCGTCATGACACGCACCACCGAGTCCCTCAGTTGCGGAAGAAAAGACTTCAGAGCCCATCGCACTGCTCTCAGTTCTAGCAGGTTGATATGCAGGGAGGACTCCTGCAAAGACCACTGGCCTTGTACCTGTAACATATCCAGATGAGCTCCCCATCCGCTCAGCGATGCATCCGTCACCACCGTCTTTTGGAACTCTGGTTCCAGTAGAGGCATCCCTCTCGTTAGGTGAGTAGACACTTTCCACCAGCCGAGTGCTTGAACTAGTTGTTCGTCGACGACCAGTCTGTCGGACCAGCGACCTCTGCTCTGTGCCCAACGGTCCGCTAGAAATTCCTGGCAAGGCCTCATAAACAGACGGCAGTTGTTTATTAACGGAATGCAGGACGACATGGTCCCTAGCAGGGACATGTACTTGCGCACAGAGACTCTGGTACCGCCGCTCCATTCCGACGCCTTGTTTTGAAGTTTCTGAATTCTTTCGCTGGATGGTTTCACCAGGCTTGTGTGCGTATGAAACTCCGCTCCTAGAAAGACCAAGGTCCTCGAAGGCTCTACTGAGGACTTGTTGAAGTTTATTGCGAAGCCCAGTTCCTGTAAGATGGACATTGTGGCTCGTAGACTGTCTCGTGTTTGTTCCTTGGATGACCCTCTGATTAGCCAGTCGTCTAGATATGGATAGACATGATGACCATCCTTCCTTAAATGGGCCGCTATAGGGGCCAAGCACTTGGTGAACGTCCTGGGGGAGGACTTGAGCCCGAACGGGAGGACCTTGAACTGAAAATGCTTTCTCCCGACGACGAATCTTAAATATCTCCTGTGTCGTGGGCGTATTGGGATGTGAAAATAAGCATCCTGAAGGTCTAGTGAAGAGAGATAGTCCATGGGTTGCACCGATCTGATAACCTCTTGGAGTTTTAGCATTTTGAATTTTTGGCTCTTTAGCCACTTGTTGAGTACCCTCAGGTCGAGAATGGGCCTCCATTTGCCGTTTGGCTTTTTGACGACAAAGAACCTGGAATAAACTCCTTGGCCTTCCTGTGCCACAGGAACTCTCTCTACCGCCCCTTTTCGCAACATAAGCTCCGCCTCTTGTCGTAGGATTTGGAGGTGGGGCTGTGTCGAGAATAAAGGAGGAAGACGCGGAGGCTTGTCTTTGAATTGCAGCGCATGACCCATGCGAATCGTGTCTAGGACCCATCGATCTTTGGTGATGCATTTCCATCGGTCGAAGTGATGAGAGACTCGACCCCCCAGGACGTTCCGAAGGCCGTCATTGGTTGCTGGTTTGCTTGTTCTTCGTTGACGACGGACCTGAGCCTCGCCGCCTGGAGGCTTGATAGTCCCTGCTTCCACGTGCCGACTGGGACGCTCGTCTGAACCCTTGTGAAGAGTACGAGGGCCTGTTAAATCCACGGTCCCTCGAGGCTCCAAAGCGGGAGTTTCCAGAAGCACCTCTGAAAGGGCGAAAAGAGCGAAAATTTCTACCCGTTTGAAGGGCGCCGAGGGACCTAGCAGTATCCGTGTCTTCTTTCATCCCTTTCAGCGCTTCATCAACCTTTTCGCCAAACAGGTGCTCCCCTTCGCATGGCATGTCCAGGACTTTGTACTGTACTTCAGGACGGAAAGTAGTACATTTGAGCCACGCTTGTCGACGAAGCACTACTCCATGGTTGATTTGTTTGAAACCAGACTCTGCTAGGTCCACTGCGATATTAATAGCGTGGTTCGAGGCCTCCTCGCCGTCCCGCACCAGTAACATAGCTGCTTTTCGGTGTTCGTCTGGCAGGTGTTCTAGGATAGGGGCTAATTTGTGCCACATTTCCCTATCATATCGTGACACGATCGCTAAGGAATTGGCTGCTCTTACTGTCGTCGCTCCGACCGAGAGCACCTTCTTTCCAAATGCGTCCTGCCTCCTAGCCTCGCTTTCCGGTGGCGTTGAACATTTTTGCTGGACCCTGGCCTTCCTAGCTGCTGCCGCCGACACCACCGAGTCAGACAAAGGCTGTGATGTTAGACATTTTGGAGTGGACTCCGGAGCTTTAAAATTTTTTCTCGATCCGTCCCTTTATGGCTGGTTCCGAGAACGGATGGCGCATCGTTTTGAGACCTTCTTGCCACACGTGGTCAAGGATTGGGATGGCAAATACCGATTTTCTCCTTTGACCCATATGGTCAAAAAGGAAACAGTCTTTCCTCTGCTCCTCAGGAATCAAGCCGAATTCGGAACACGCTTTCCCCATCATTGCATGGAAGGCTCCCACATCATCAGGGGGAGATGGCTGTGTCTGGCTCCTCGTAGACTCCAATTCTACATCCGAATTCCATGTCGGGTCCCTCGACGGTGACAGGGAGATGTCTGACCCAGAGTCATCATGTATAGAGTCGGACTCCGACAACTCACCCTCCTCCTGAGCTCGAGGACGATCTTTTACCGCCTGGGGAGCCGATGGGTGATTCGTCGACGAGCGAGCCGTACAAGTTTGCTCGTCGACAGAAGGTACAGACAGAAGTGACGATGACGTCCCAGGTTGAGGGAACTGGGTATCCAGCCGCTGTAGTAGCTTCTGAAGAGTATTAAGCACATCCAGAGACAAAACTGTCTGGGGGTTCAGCAACGTGGATGATATAGGTACCATACCCCCGCTCGCACTCGTCGCCGTCGTCGTCGACGTGGAAGGCCGTAAGCCTAAATCCAATGGCTGCAGAACCATGTCACCTTCCCCTTCCGCCGAGCAGGCCGTGTCTGGCTGCAGTAAGACCTCAGGGGGGATCGGGTCATAGACCTCAGGCAGCCAAGCCATAGACTGAGTTTCCGTCGACGAAGGAATCCCAACCGCTGCTGCTTGAACGGTAATAGGCATCGTCAATGACACCGAGGTCGACGAGGAAGTCGTCGTCGTCGAGCCTTTAGACTTCGTTGTCGATTTTGATGCCGACTTCCCGGCTGAAGCTTCTCGACTCACGGAAGACCTGGGACGGTCCCCTGAGGAGGATTTAGACAGCGCCAGCCTCTCCGTCTTAGATGATGAGGAGGAGGAGGGCTTTTTATGAGATGAGGAGGATCCAGCATGTTTCCCCTTATGCTTGTCCTCAGGGCGAATTTCTGCTGGCCGCACCTTCTTCGATGGAGGCTCCGACTTGCTCCTGGAGGCCGTGGAGCCAACTTCCGAAGCCGGGTAGGCACCCGCTCCGTCATTAAGCCAGTCGACCAGCCTTCTTTTACGGTCCTTAAGGGTTTTTTGGGAGAAACCCTGGCATATCTCACATGTATCCGCCGTGTGGTGCGGGTGGAGACAGTAGATACAGTCCATGTGGCCGTCTCCTTCATAAACCTTTTTGAGGCCACAGGTTGCACATGGGCGAAATAACGCCTTTCCAGACATAATTCTCCAGATTTGAACTTCGCTTACGCGAAACAGACAAAAAAACAATCTAGTTATCACTAGTAGTAACACGAAGATCCCACTGCTTTGAAAGACGGTTGAAATCTGAGGGAGCGCGGGGGCGGGGCCTGTATTTATATCATGACGTCCTGACGGCACGGGCACGCATGATACAAAACGAGGTGGATAGGACGCATAAGCGTCGAAAAAGTTTTCCTACGGGAAAGGGTCTATATAATGTACCGGGGATTCCCAGCCTGACGACGGGGAATATTCAAAGCATGTGAATCCATGAAAGATCCAATGCTGGAGAAATTATATTCTGAATTGAAAAAACGCTAGAAGCTGAGAAGCAGAATCGGACTTCTGTCACCAACACTTTTCACACGGGGAGGCAAGCAGCTGTTGACTCTGGCCCAAAAAGCAATTTCAATAAGTCCTAACACTAATGGGATGTTGAGATGAAAATTCTTATTTAGGAGTGTGAAGACTAACAGCACCCTGAACATTTTCCACGTGGGGCGGCCTGGAACAAGCTCCCCTATTAGACTTTGGCTATTAATCAAACATGTTTTCAGCAGCAGGCCCTTACTGCATTTTTATGAAACATGTTTAGTACCGATAGAAACACGCTTTGTAGAAAGGGGGTATATGAAATAGCAAGATGGGAGCCTGAGCAAGCAACTTCTGGAAGTTGAGACGGTTCCATGTCTTTACATTTGTAGAGATCTTTATCCATTTGCTTCAGTACATTTGCATCGGTGTTTAAATAAAAAATAAATATGGATCCTATCGATTTATTCTATATCCCTTAACTTTCACATCAGATTATCTTTTTCTTTGAAAAATTAGCAAAGCCGATGTAATTGCACAGAGGCAAATGTATCGTTGCAAATACATAAAAAGCAAATGCTTCGATGTGGGCAAGACATTTGTGGGTTGGACCTAGCCGACTCCCCTTGCTTTTCTGACACTTGCTTATATCACAGCAGTGCTGAAAGAACGATGGTGTTAAAAAAGCTGGTGAAATGGAAAGATCTAGTCCAAGTGTTCGATTTGAATAAGTCCTATTGGAACAGACATGAATGCCAACGCTGCGTCTCCTCCACCTTCTCTGGTGCCGATGGCTGAGGGCACACTTTGGCTAGCTTATTTGGAGGCTTCCAACAGGAAATCTGCTAGAACTGAGCCTGGGGATACATTCATTAAGGGAAGGAAGCCTCTCAATGTGTGGTGCACTGGTACAGGGTGTAGCATGCAAAGGGGGCTTTGGGCCTCTGTTTTGAAAAAACTGTTCAAGGCTAGCAGCTGCACTTAATGATGAGTTGAGAAGTAGGAAAGGGCCATCCTGTGATGGAAAAAAGGCCCAAGACAGTGAATAACTTGTTATGCTTGTGCGGATTTTTGAAATGTTTGAAAACTTACCGGAATAATATTGAGACATTTATAGTACGCCTCTATTGTCCTTAAAAATTCCATTTAGTATGTGGCCAGAGTCCTTTATGAAGACATTTAGAATCTCTTCCTGGTGTAGACATCAGTGGCACTAATGTTGTTAGCTGCCAACAGAGCGCATATACACACTCAGAAAATACAGGGCCTGCAAGCTGTTTCTCTCCAGATGTCTTCCACTACAACTCCTATAGTCACACACCACACGATTCACTACGGTATTAGTGCTGGTGGGGATAGTCTCGAGCTCCAGAGGTTGCAGATTCCAGAATCACTTGATGCTGCTGAGGTCGTTTTTTTTTTAAACTCTTTATTTCTTTTTTCAAACAAAAATAAATAACAAATGCATCAATAATCACAGCTTAGGTCATTGGACTATAAACAAAATCTTAGTTTAACACAGAAATCAAAGTAAACAGCAACTGTAGCCCTAGAATCCACAAAATAACCCAGACCTAACCCAAAACACTGTGTACGTTAGCCTGACATCCACAAACAATTAAAACGACACGAAACAAATTACATTAGAGACACAACAACCCACCCACCCAAACACACCCATTAGTTTCAAAAGCAACCAACTCCACTTCACAGTTTGATTAGTTCGATTCAGAATCACCCATAAAGTTCCATGAAACTTCCCTATAGTTCCTCACAAAATACTTCCTTGTGTTGTTTATAATGCATAGGGCCTCATTACACGGTAAACCATGGCGCTATTAGCGCCATGGTTCATGCCGGTAATTTACCGGTACCGCCTTGGTGGAAAGGGGAATTACCGCCCCATTCCAAGGTTGGCGGGGCGGTAATTCCCCCTTCCATCATTGCCCTTCCCCCTTCCATCATTGCCCCATAGGGCATAATGGGAATGGGGAAGGTGCTAATTACGGTACCGCAAATTGCGGTACCGTAATTAGCTCCCTGGGTCCCTTTGCGGGTTGGTTTTTAACGCCTGCAAAAAGCAGGCGTTAAATTCCCCAACCCGCAAAGGGACCTCGTAGTAAGGCGGTAAGGATTTACCGGTACCGGTAAAATACTGGTACCGGTAAACCCTTACCGCCTCTCGTGTAATGAGGCTCATAGTCTTCCCATAACTTAACGGCACTTGCACATCTAAAATCCTGAGGTCTTTTTTTTAACTGAATCGAAAAATAATCGATTGATTGTGCAAGCTGCACTGTAACATAAGCAAGTGCGTTCATGTGTAACCAGATGTTCCCTACTATATGGTTGCCAATACTTATTGTGATCAACTAGGTTTACAATGCTTAGTGCTTATGCTAAATAACTTTTCAAAACAAAGATGGAAAAACACAAGCAGATCAGGGCATCTCTAGGTAGGGTTCAGATGGAGCCGTGGCGCTGCTTCATCATATTGGGCCTCCTCTGTGGACCCCAGTGAGTAGTGGGTGCCAATGCCAAGAAATCCACTCCTGTGTTAGATGTCAGCAAGGCAAGCCACAGCATCAACAAATACAGGAAGCCCAGTGCATTAGCCCATCCAGGATTTGGTATTACCCAAATTGACCTTTTATAATTGACCTTTTGCACAATTGACCTTTATATTATTTTAGTTACTTTATATATGTATTGGGTTGGTTTTGGATTATAAATATAAAGGGATTGGGTGGAGGGTTGTGAGGTGTTTGGATTGGGTGCAGGGTTGCGCGGGGGTTCCCCCCCATATATGTCCTAATTGACCTAAATCAGGTAAATTATCCCGAGGTCAATTATGAAAAGGTCAATTAGTATACAACCCAGGATTTGACCCGATAGCTACTGCTGTACACACATCAGCGAGTCTTCCCATTGTTTTTGAATATTGGGAACCACAGCCAGTTATGTGACTGTTGCTAACATCTGTAGACAACCTGCATAGCACTGCAGCTGTTTGTATTCATCTAGGGCTCACTCAGTGCCCGTCTTCTCTGGAAGTAGTAAATCAAACCTGTTTTGCATATCTGTTTCTATTGTGGTTTCTTATATATTACCCACTTGATTTATCACACGAGTTGGCGTCTTGCAAGTCCTCGTTTAGCTTGTGAAAGGCAAATATACATCATTGTATTTTGGTTTCAAAACTGAATATGGAGCCGTCTATTGCACTGTTAAAACTGTAAATTGTGGAACTAGGAAAACAGGGTTCCCACATTAGGTAATCCTCAGCTAATCACTTTCACACACTGCCTTTTTTCCTTACCTACCAAAATTGGGATCATCCAGCAGTAAATCCATTTTGTTTTCTATTGAGAGTCTACCTGATGTACTGTTTGACTATAGGATCACTGCATATACATTTATAATTTTAACCATTTATATAGTGCACACTGTTAGTTGTCTTTGCTCGGTTATAGCAGCATCACCGAGACCTGGTTCTCACACAAAAGTTAAACAAATGATATAGTACAATGTTTAGTGAGAAATATTTTCAAAATGTACAAATGGGCACTTATGCTACTCCTTGGCATTGGTACCCCATGACTGTTTCTTCAGACATCCTTGGTGGTGAGCAACCATTTATTGCAGTGTGCTATGTCATTAGCATACACTTATTTTGAAAAAGGCTGGAGACAGCCTTTTCAGCTGCAAAGTTTTCATATTGAGGTGCTGCCCACCAGGAGAGCTTTTTTTGTACTGCCATGAGTACAAATTAAAAAAAATAAGAAATGATTAATTAAAAATGGTGTTTACAGATTGCCGAGCGTGAGAACAAACTGCAACGAAACGGGTTTCTCAAAATAGCAGTATTAGTTGCTTTTTAATTAGATTAAATCTTGCAGTATACAGTAAATTGCTCAGGTTTCCTCATGCCATACTTGAACGGTTCATCGTGTCCTCGTTTTTGCTAGTCCAGTATCGCAATGTCATGTTGCTCAGTATTTATCAAACTTCTCAATGGAAGGGCTTTTTGCATATACACACTGGTCCTAAATACAGTTTCCCATCAGGTTGTTTGATGGCTCTCATTTTATGGCTGTTCAGAACAGTAACAATACTTTTTCAACTTCAGACAAGCCGGTATGCAAATCATCTTTCAAGCATATGAATCTCATTTTCATATCCATAAATCGTTTGTATTAAGTGCAGCAACACAATGACACGGGAGTGTTGTTGCCACTGCCAGTTATAGATGCCCCCCTCCCTAAATATTATTTCTGGAGACGCCACTGGAGCAGATATGTAGGCGGTGGAAAGACCCCTTTCTGAGTCAAAGCTCCACATTCTAGCGTAATCGCCTACTCTGTATAGCTCAACCACCACTCGAATCGCCGAGAGGAATAAACACAAATGCCCTCTGCTCAAATATTTCGTTCACATACTCTCCTTTGAGCTGGGATCCACTGACACCCATACGCCCAACATTGTGTTGATTTATGTGACAAAGCTATTGGTCTGACCGTGCTGGTTGGTTGTGGTGTCGTAAAGGGGGCTGGGTGTCATGCTGTGTGATGCAGAGTTTGGGGGCTGCACACGAAGCATCCCCTGGCTATCCCCACAATGCCACCTTCTGGAGACAGGGGGATTGGCACACGAGACCCTCCTAAAGACTGATCTCTAAGGAATCACAGAAGTACTGAATGTAATCTGAATTCTAAGGAATTAAAAAATGATGCCTCACTTTTTCGATAATTACATCCTTAAAGAGAATGTCTGAAAATTCAAAGAATTCATTGGCCTACAAGTTCACTTAAGCACATTTGTTCCCACCGCCTCTCTGGTAAATCTTTGCTCCTCGTTAGAGAGTTGTCCCGTTTAACAGTTAGTCAAGGCTGCAGAGATGGATGCAAAGAATGCCAATTTGGGAGTATGCACATAATGTATATGGAGTGAAAGATGGTAGAAGAGCTTGTTGTAGGCTTGTTCCATGCAACAGAGCGGGTCAACAGGCCTGTTCACACAAACTACTTTTCTGCAGTTCACCAATCACTTGTCAGGAGTCGGCCCAGTCCAGAGGGTGGGATAGGTGGCCCATATAAACGAGGATTCGCAAGGGTCAGGGTCGGTGCTTGGAGATGGCGAGTGGATTGCGAATGCAAACTGAACACAGGCACGATACAGGAGTTTGCAGAAGGAGGTACTGAGAGAGGGCTAAGGGGAAGGTGGAGGACAGACGTCCTAGGAGATGGATGTAGGAGAGCTAGGAAACAGGTGGTGAGAAGAGGGAAGAGGTAGTGGAAAGATCATACAGAGGAACAGGAGAGACGAGGTAAGGAGAAGACTGCTGAGAGACAAACCAAGGACGGAGGAACACATGAGAAGGCTGTGAAGGAGAGAGGAATGTATACACTGCATCCCTATACAGTGTGTGAGAAGGCAGGGAGGAGGAACAAGCACATGGCGAGGAGTCAAGGAGATTCGACAGATAGTAAGACTAACAGGCTACAAATTGCGGTAAGCCGCTTAAGAAAAAGCTACCGACCGTAGTGACATCTGCACTCATAATCCAAAGTCCTTTCCTCCATACATATGGCTGTCTGAGCATGGGGATGGGACTAGAGCTCTCTTTGCACAGCACACAATGTATATTCCAGTTTAAGAAAACATTTAGCTGTGTGGTAAGGTGCAGCAGCGTGGGCGTGGCTAGCCCAGCTGACCCCACCCACCAGCAACAGCAGTTAGTCCTTGGAACCGTTTGATGGTTCACTGAACCATAATCTTAACAGGGGAACAGGGGTGAGTCAGATGGAGGAAAGGCCTTATGGACTAGGAGAACAGAAGTTAATAAAGTAACATTTTCATACTCTTACGTCCCGGTCCTGTCCTCTTTCCTCCACACATATGGCAGATTCAATAGCACTAACCTAGCCGTGAGTCAGGAATATGAAATCATCCAAGTTTTGTAAAACCAACTGGCCAAATCTGGCATCCACCCTGGAGGCAGGCGTCGTAAACCTGATACTTCTTTCATATAGGAATCTTAAGGAGGCAACAGGTCTCCTTTTCAGGCAGATGTTTCTTCTGAGACTGCAGCTCTCGTGATACGAGATAAATACGAAGGCCAGGCGCTCAAGTGAAAAGGAAGGAGGGAGGGACGTTCGCTTTCAAGCTAAAAGGGCAAGAAAGACAAAACAAAATAAGACAATTCAGTAGGTATAAGGCCTGTGAGAAACAAACCACCTTCCTCAAATCCCACGTTTCTCTTCCTACCTCTAGAAGGTATTGATAACAGCAGTTGAATCTAAGGAAAAACCAAAGACCTCCTACCAGTGGAAAGGCAGTCCTAAAGGACAAGAGAACCGCCCGCCAATCGCAGCCAACAGACAGAAAAAGTCACTGTACACAGGGACCTAATCCCGGGAGGAACGAGCGTGGAAACTAAAAGAAATCGGACAACTCCACTTCAGGGAAAGCACACAAAAACCCAGTAGAGTCCCAAATGCAAAATCCAAGGAATAAGAATGTCATGCGATGAAGTAGTAGTAGCTTGACAAATACCCTCTTTGGTTCCCTTCTCCTTCTCCTCACCTGCACTTGGTTCTTCTGATGAACTGTCTGTGTCTATGGCTCTCCTTTCTCTCCAAAGGTCCAGTCCTTTCCTGTTGAGTTTGGGACGAGCTCCACTGGAAGCCACCCTGCCTGCTGTCAAACAGCAAGGCAGAAGGGACCCTCAGGGAGTCCGCCCCCAATCCCAGGGAAAAGCGTGGCTGAAAAACCCTGGTGTGCTTGGATGTTGTAGCACTACGAATATCGAGGCTGAAGGCTTTCCGTTGATGTGGATGAGAGGACTTCAATTCCCAGAAGACACCGCTGGAGTCGAGCTAACGTACGTAGCTCTGTTTGGATGAAGACCGTAGCCGAGGAACGAGGAAGAGGTCTGCAGAAGGCTGCGATGGGAAGGAGCATACAATCGTAGATGTATGTACAACAAGTTAGTAAAGAGCATTAGAGTGGTAGAAGGATCAAGGACGACAAAGTGGGAGGAACTGAGGAGTAGAGGAATCACCAAGAGAGATCAAAGGCTCAAGTGGGGAAAAACATGGGGAGTCAGGGAGGAGCACTAGCGTACAAAACCTGGCGAGGAAAGTAAGGTTGCAACGCCACGATTACCGCGAGTGACGCCTATATATATGCGTCATGACGTTAATGCGTCATGACGGTAACGTGCAGTACGTGGGAAACTAGACCGCTGGTGGAGGAACGGAATCAGCCCTTCCATCGGCTCCATAGCTTCCATGGAGCGCGCGTCATGACAGTATAACCCCTTCGCCAAGGCCGTCCTCCAGGCTTGCCCGGATGGTGTCTGTGGAATATGCGTAGGAGTCTGGAGGCATGTAGATTTTTGGCTGGTTCCCAAGATCTTTCTGTCCAAGGGTATCCTTTCCACAGTGCGAGGTATTGTAGGACTCCGTGTTTGTAACGTGAGTCTAAGATGCGTGAAACCTCATACTCTTTGGTGTCATCATCCACACTGGGTATCCTTCTTCTGGAGGTTCTCAGAAAAGGATCAGGTATATATTCCTTAAGAAGCGAGGTATGGAACACTGGATGTATTCTTCGAAGAGAGTGCGGGAGGTTTAGCCGAAAGGCCACAGGATTGATCCGTTGATTTATGGAAAACGGTCCAATATATCTCAGAGTGAATTTACCTGAGTGGACTCTCTATTTAGTGGATAACCATACCTTGCTTCCTTTCTTCCAATCAGGATTAGGTCTTCTGTTTTTGTCAGCCCATCTCTTGTAAGTCTGGCGACTGGCTAACAGGGTTTCTTGAGCAGACCTATGAGTTTGTTTCAGAGTGTCCAGTAGTAGGTCTATAGTAGGGACATTAGTGGGTTGAATAGCAGGAAATGGGATGTGTTTGGGTTCGTACCCATATGTACATTTGAAAGGACTCATTCCTATTGCAGTATGCTTGGTGTTGTTATACGAGAATTCTGCAACCGATAAGAGATGATACCAGTTATCCTGAGTCTGGTTGCAGTAACATCTTAGGTACTTTTCAAGTGTCGCGTTGAGCCGTTCGGTCTGTCCGTTTGTTTCTGGGTGAAAGCCAGAAGACAACGCTCTCTGAATCTGCAACTGTTTGCACAAGGTTGTCCAGAACCTGGAGGTGAACTGGGTTCCTCGATCAGACACAATTGAGGAAGGCAAACCATGGAGACGGACTACCTCCTTTAAGAACACGTCTGCTGTGGTAGTGGCAGAAGGAGTGCCTTTAAGAGGAATGAAATGAGCCAGCTTACTGAAGGAGTCGACCACTACCATGATGGCAGAACATCCTCCCGATCTGGGTAACTCAACGATAAAATCCATAGATATATGTTGCCAAGGTCCAGCAGGTGGTTCCTCTTGTTGTAGCAGCCCCAATGGTTTAGCCGAACTGTGTTTGCTTTGAGCACAAACTGGACAGGAAGAGACGTACTCCACAACATCCTTATTCATCTTTGGCCACCAGAAGTTCCTCTTCAATAGTTCTAGTGTAGCAGTACGGCCCTTGTGACCAGCCATGGGAAGATCATGGCACCACGAAAGAGCTTGGTTCTGGAGTTCTTGGGTGGGTAGGTAAAGCAAGTCATTTTTAAACAGGTATTCTACTTTGTAGGATAGAGAGGGGTCTCTTGGAAGAGAGGTGGCTTTCTGGGCTTGCAGAACCTGCTGTAAATAATTATTTACTGTTCCTATGAATCTCTTCCCATTGAGCAGCCATTCCTGTTCGGGGTGATTCCCTGATCCTTCTTGATGGCTGCGGGAGAGTGCATCAGCTAAGTGATTGTCTTTACCCGGTAGGTATGTGAGTATGAAATCAAATTGGGAGAAGTAGTAAGCCCAACGAGCATGACGTGAGTTCTTGCATTCCATCTGTTGGAGAATACTTAGGTTCCTGTGGTCTGTTCGTACCTGAAACGGGTATTTCGCTCCTTGCAACAAATGGCGCCATTCCTCACAAGCCTGTTTAATTGCTAACAGTTCCTTCTCGATCACCGAATAGTTTCTTTCACTGGAGGTGAGTGTCCTGGAATAATAGGCAATGGGATGTTCAAGTCGATCCTCCTTCCTTTGTAGCAGAGCTGCTCCAATAGCCCCTTGTGAGGCGTCGGCTTCTACGATAAAGGGTTGAGACTGATCAGGCTGCCTGAGGATAGGTGCTGAGGTAAATGCTTGTTTGAGCTGATGAAAAGCGTAATCTGCTTCTGACGTCCAACGGAACTTCACCCCTTTCTTTAGCAAAGCTGTGATAGGTAGGACTATGTTGGAGAAGCCTGTGATGAATTTACGATAGAAATTTGTCAGCCCCAAGAACCTCTGGATGTCCTTGACAGAGTTGGGAACAGGCCAATTGTTAATAGATGTAGTCTTGTTAGGGTCCATCTCAATGCGGTTTTCTGACAGTATAAAGCCCAGATATGAAACCGTAGAAACCTCAAAAAGACATTTCTCTGGTTTGACTAATAGGTGGTGGTCTCGAAGTCTCTTGAGCACTTCTATTACGTGTAGACGATGTTGTTCAATAGTGTGAGAGTACACTAAGATGTCATCCAAGTAGACTACAGTGGACTTGAACAGAAGATCACAAAAGACCTTGTCCATAAATCTTTGGAACTGGGCTGGCGCGTTAACCAAACCAAAGGGCATTACCTTGTACTCAAAATGACCTAATGGAGTACGAAAGGCGGTCTTCCATTCGTCCCCTTGTTTGATTCGTAGGAGATGATAAGCCCCTCTGAGGTCTAGTTTGGTGAACCATCTTGCCCCTTGTACTGCTTCCATGATCTCCTTTATCAGAGGCATCGGGTATCGATCTCGGATGGTTTGACTATTCAGGCCCCTGTAGTCAATACAAGGTCTGAGTTCCTTGGTTCCCCTCTTTGGTATAAAGAACAGAGAAGCTCCAGCTGAGGAAGTAGATTCTTGTATCAAGCCATTCTGGAGATTGCTGGCTAGGTAGTCTCTTAATGCTTCCTTCTCCGGGAGGGATAAGGGATACATTCTCCCAAATGGAACTACCGCATTAGGTATAAGGTCGATCTTACAGTCCTCGGCTCGATGTGGGGGAAGAGGTCTAGGAAGAGTGTCAGCAAATATGTCGGTAAATTCTTGATAGGCTACAGGAATGGAGTTAATACTCCTCGCTGGCACTGTGTCACCCTGATGTGAATGTGGCCCTTCCTCCCTCAAACAGGACTGCATACAAAGGTCAGACCTGAACTCTATAATGTTAGTTACCCAGTCAATTCCCGGATTGTGTTTTCTTAACCAGGGTATCCCGAGTATTACGGGAAAGTGGGCAGCCTTAATCAGATCGAATATCACGGTTTCATGGTGAGTCTTCATCTTAACCTTGACTTCTGTGGTTTCTTGTCGGATAAGACCGGAAGACAAGGGGGTACCATCCACTCCTTCTACCGGTATGGGTTGAGGCTTTTCTCTCCTAGGAATAGCGTATTTACTGGCCTATTGGTCGTCCATAAAGTTCCCAGCTGCACCACAATCAAGCATTGCCAGACACTCAACTGCTTGGGTAGAGGTCCATTCCAGAACGATCTTTAGGACCATAAGTTGGTTTGAGGGAGTACATGGTATAGGTGGATTTGTAACACAGGGATTAGCAAGAGAAGCCCCTTCCGTGTCCCTGCTCAGGGTCGGGGTCTGTCGTTTCCCGATCTTCGGGGAGGTACTTCCGGACAATCTCTTAGAAGGTGCTTCTCAGAACCGCAATACATGCACAAGTGCAGGTCTTTTCGTCTCTTTCTTTCTGCTGCACTGAGGGGACCCCTCGCTGCACCTATTTGCATGGGCTCTTCAGTCTGGGAAAGAGATCTGTCTGGAGTGGCAGGCGTGTATGAGGATGGTGTAAAAGGCGGATTGGATCTGGTCTTCCTTCTTTCTGCTCGTCTCTCGGAAATTCGAAATTCCATCTGGAGGGTCAGAGCGACCAGTTCTTGGAAGGAGGAGGGTCTTGATACTCGAGAGAGTTCATCTTTCAAGTCTTCATGTAGTCCTCTCCTAAAGAGAGTCTGCTTAACTGAGTCAGGCCATCCTGTCTCCAATGCTATCCTCTGGAAGTTTGAGGCATAGGTTTGAACATCAACAAGACCTTGTTTGAGGTCTAGCATGTTTTCATAGGACGTGTACAAGGTCTCGGTCCTTTCAAAGCGTTCTCTGAATTGTAGTACAAAGGCATTGTAATCATTCAGAACAGGATCAGTTTCTGTAACTAACGGGGTAGCCCATGCTAGAGCGTTACCCCCAAGGTTTGAGACGAGGAAGCCTACTTTTGCTTTGTCGGATTCATACATCCTTGGGCGCAAAGTGTAGTATACTCTACAGGCATCGAGGAATTCCTTAATCTTCTTGGGGTTCCCATCATACTTCCCACAAGGTATGGGCATAGGTGGGAGATCTCCCCGAACTTCTTCTCTCAGAATCATTTGTTGTCTCAGAGCGGCATTGTCAGCCTTAAGGGCGGTATTTTCTACCCTCATGGTTTGGAGCTCAGCAGTTATCCCCTGTATGGCATTGACCAATTCTTGATACTGCTCTAAGCTAGCCATCCTTAGGCGTTGCAAACTGTCATGCGATGAAGTAGTAGTAGCTTGACAAATACCCTCTTTGGTTCCCTTCTCCTTCTCCTCACCTGCACTTGGTTCTTCTGATGAACTGTCTGTGTCTATGGCTCTCCTTTCTCTCCAAAGGTCCAGTCCTTTCCTGTTGAGTTTGGGACGAGCTCCACTGGAAGCCACCCTGCCTGCTGTCAAACAGCAAGGCAGAAGGGACCCTCAGGGAGTCCGCCCCCAATCCCAGGGAAAAGCGTGGCTGAAAAACCCTGGTGTGCTTGGATGTTGTAGCACTACGAATATCGAGGCTGAAGGCTTTCCGTTGATGTGGATGAGAGGACTTCAATTCCCAGAAGACATCGCTGGAGTCGAGCTAACGTACGTAGCTCTGTTTGGATGAAGACCGTAGCCGAGGAACGAGGAAGAGGTCTGCAGAAGGCTGCGATGGGAAGGAGCATACAATCGTAGATGTATGTACAACAAGTTAGTAAAGAGCATTAGAGTGGTAGAAGGATCAAGGACGACAAAGTGGGAGGAACTGAGGAGTAGAGGAATCACCAAGAGAGATCAAAGGCTCAAGTGGGGAAAAACATGCGGAGTCAGGGAGGAGCACTAGCGTACAAAACCTGGCGAGGAAAGCAAGGTTGCAACGCCACGATTACCGCGAGTGACGCCTATATATATGCGTCATGACGTTAATGCGTCATGACGGTAACGTGCAGTACGTGGGAAACTAGACCGCTGGTGGAGGAACGGAATCAGCCCTTCCATCGGCTCCATAGCTTCCATGGAGCGCGCGTCATGACAAAGAACCACTTACAGTTACCAAGCACAGCATCCAAAGGCAATCCAGAAGCAGTCCAAAATAGGCAGAGTCCAAAAACCACGTAATCCAACATAGAAGGCAACCAACCCAAAGAAGGAAATCCAGTTAGCAAACCAGGGTCCAGAAAACAGAGGGTCCAAAAGCCAATAAAGATACATAGACGAGAACAAATGAGCCTTCTCACACAAAGCAAATCGAAGTTGAAGAGTACTGCGCTGGTCATCCCGTTCTCTTTTAAATGTGTTGACGTAGGAAAATGCTAGTTCCAGGTCGCATGCCAGTTGTCATGGTAAAGGAACGCAATGCCATCCTGTTCCGTGCACGAGCAAGTAGGCCTCTGGGAACCGTAGCCCTGACAGAAGCCTCTTGCGCAAGGCACCACAGGAGCCTCGATTACCCCAATGTCCTGGGCCTATGACAACCAGAGATGGCGTGCAAGCGGACCCGGGACCCGACAGCTGTGTCCATGCAGTAGTGCTTGAAAAAAACTGATGGTGAATCCCACATGGCAGCCTTGCTGATGACATCCGGTGGAACATTTCTCTGAAACGTAACCATTGTGGCTTTAGCCCGAACTGCATGTGAATGAAGGTCCTTAGGCAGTTTTATTTTGAAGCTTGTAAGCTTAAAACATACAAGAGATGACCCACCTTCAAATAGTAGCCTTGGAATTTGCAGAACCCTGTTGCTGACTCCCAATGGTCACAAAAAGGTTGCCTGATTTCCTGAACTCCTAAGACAGATCTAGATACAACTTGAGTGCACGTCTGTAGATGACAGAGCTTGAATCTCCCTGATCCTTCTGGCCGAAGTCTTAGCGACCAAAAAAAAGCAGTGTTCCATGACACGCGACATCCACCGAAGCCATAGTCTTGAACGGAAGCTGCTGTGACCACATTAAGGTCCCAGGATGGATGGGGCTTAGTGAATGGAGGGTAACTGCGCATGAGGCCCTCAAACCATCTCTTAATTGTAGGATTATCAGAAGACAACAAAAGCTGCTGTGAGCCTATATAAGCTCCAATCGCAGCTAAACAAGATCTACAAGACTAAACCTGAAAACCTGATATAGCCAGGTCAGATAGAAAAAGAAAGAACATTGTCCAAATGAGCTGAGCTCGGAAAGGCGCTCCAGCTTCCAGTAGCAGAAACACATTCGTTTTCTTTTATATTGCTGCCCGTTTGATGTTTTCCTGATCGCCAGAATTATTGATAGGACACTAGGTCTCTGTAAACAAGCTTTTCAGAAACAAAAATGCTAAGCTCATTGATCGAGCGGAAGGATTGAAAATCTGGACGGAAAGCATACATGTCCTGGTGATCTCAAGAGATTGGTAGAGATTCCCCTAGAGAGCCCTGCCCATGACTCATCAGGAATGCGTAAAGTTGGCATTCGCGATTCTGATCAGTTAACAAGTCTATCTGAGAATTTCCCAACATCCACAAATCTCCTGTACTACCAATGTCTTGAGTTCCCATGCATGATTGGAATAAGACAGGCGACTGAGTCTTTCTGCCTCTGTATTGAGATTCCTCGCCAGGTGAACTATTTGGAGAGTAATCCAATGCAAAATGTCCCATTGCCAGATTTCAATCACCAGGCGACAAAAGGAGAGGCAGGGGACTTTGTATCTCCTTGCTTGTTTAAATAAAGCATGGCCGCCATGCTATCGATCTTTATGAGCACAGAGGTATCTTGTTTGATTGACAAACAATTTGAAGGCCATGAAAATAGCCAGAAGCTCCAGACTATTTATATGACATTCCTTCTCTTTCGGAGTCCACATAGAATCTGTTTGCTGCCAACCCAGAGACGCCCCCAACCTGGGTGGGTAGAATATTAAAAGTTACTCGCTGCAGTGACTAATATACTCCTAGTCCATAGTCCCCTTTCCATCACACTGTCTAGGCATCCCTGCACAGGGACGGGACTGCCAAAGTAGTACAGCATCGGATTGACGGAATGGCTTAGCCCTGCTGAGATACAATTTAAGGGTTCTTAAGTCCAAACAATGCAGTGTGTTTTCTGCATCAGATTGAAGAAAGATCAGGAAAGAAAGCTGGTAGGATAATCTCTTCATTTACATGAAATGTTGAGATTATTTTGGGGAAGAATTTTGGATGAGTTTGAAGAACTACTTTGTCTCTGTGAAAAAACGTGGCGGGTTCTAAGGCCACTAGTGCTTCAATTTCACTAATCCTGCCTTCTGATGTTAGTCCCACTAACAAGGCAGTTTTTAGTGTCACCCACTTCATTCCCGTGGAGGACATAGGCTCAAAAGGCTTTTGCACTAAAGCTGCTAGAACGACATTAAGGTCCCATACCGATGAGGCCGTTTGATGGGAGGGTATAATCTTGATAAGCCCTGCAAATGTCTATCATTTCGCATAATGTCACATTGGCTGTTCCAAGGCGTCATAGGTGATGTCTGATGCTGAACTCTTTGGAGTAGGATTCCAGACCTGCCAGTTTTGGGGCATTATAGTTGGCATGCAAGTTCACACTGTGGAGGTTGTTTTGGCCTGTGTTTGGATTTAGAAGAGACTTCCCTAGATGAAGGTCCGGTTGTTCCCTCTGTGTTGTAGATATAGAGCATATGGGTTTTGAGACAAAGTGATCCAGTTGAAACAACACACATTAATTGTGTGTTTCAGGATTTACCATGACTGCCTACTTTCCTGACGGACTATAGACGCAGGTAGGTGTTTTTTTGAAGGGGCGTATTGATATATGGGATACATTACTCACCGTAATCGTATTTCTGATGCTTGTATCTGCTTAGATTCACATGCTGTGCATAGGCCGACATCTAGTGGAAGCTGCGGAGTATTACAGTTTGTTTTTCGAAACTCGAAAATGGGCGTCGACACAGGCGTGCCAGTAATACTATCCCTAGTGTGACGTCCACTGTACCCAAGATCCCTCACGCGTCTAGGATCCTCAGATTGTATTTTTTCTGACATGAGGAAGCATGAGGAGTAGCGTGAGTACCGATAATCCAAGCAGATAGACAGAACGGTAAGACTACAAGCAATCATGCGCCTTCTCTCGGAGGGGAGGAAGGGTGGGTCGCATGTGAATCTAAGCAGATACAAGCATCAGAAATACGATTACGGTGAGTAATGTATCCCTTCTGAGGCTTGTGGAATCTGCTTAGATCACATGCTGTGCATAGATTAGCGAGCAGTACCAGAAGAAGGAGGTGGGATGTGAGAAGGGTCATGAGCAAACAGGTGTCTTAGAACCGCTTGTCCCACTTGTGTATCTGTCTTGGAATGAGTGTCAATGCAGTAATGCTGAGTAAAAGTGTGAATAGAGCTCCAAGTAGCTGCTTTGCAAATGGTGTCGAGGGGAACATTTGCAATGAAAGCCAGAGTGGCCCCAATGCCTCTAGTAGAATGGGCCCTTGGCGTAAAAGGCAGAGTTTTTTCAGAAAGAGAGTAACAGCTGTATACAGTTGATAATCCACTTCGAGATCGCGGCTTTAGAGACGCGATCCCCTTCTCTGCCTGTAGCTACGGAGACAAACAGTTGATCTGTTTTCCTTAGCGGTCTGGTTTTATTTACATAGTAGAGGACCGCCCTACGCACATCAAGGGTGTGTAGTTTCACCTCAGCTGAGCTTTGCGGGTTCTGGAAGAAAGCCGGAAGCTCGATGGACTGGTTTACATGGAACTTAGATATAAATTTAGGTGAGAACCTAGGGTGTGTGCGTAAAACCAGTTTGTCTTTGTGGATAGTAAAGAAAGGATCCTGCACTGACAGAGCCTGAATTTCACTGACCCTTCTTATAGAGGTAATGGCTACTAAGAAGGCCGTTTTATAAGTCAGGTGTTTGAGACTACTTTTATGCATGGGTTCGAAAGGGGGGCCCATGAGCTTAGCTAGCACCACATTGAGGTCCCATCCTGGCGGTGGGTTCGAAATAGGAGGGTGAAGTCTCTTTACTCCTTCCATGAAGGCTTTAACTACTGGTACTTTCCACCACGATACTTTGTTATGGGATGTGGTGTAAGCCGAGAGGGCTGCCAGGTGTACTTTCAGAGAGTTAAAAACCAAACCTGCGTCCAGCAGGTGGAGCATGTATGTTACAACGTTGGAAGGAGTGCAATCAACTGGGTTGATTTGTTTATTCTGGCACCAAATAACGAATCTCTTCCACTTGTCAAAGTAACAGTGCCTTGTGTTTGGTTTCCTGGATTCTTTTAGGATGTCCATACACCTCTGTGGTAAATTGAGATGGCCAAACTCTATGACCTCAGGAGCCATGCTGCCAGGTTCATTGAGTTGGGTTCCTGGTGCACTGTTTGACCTTGTTGCTGGGACAGTAGGTTGTGCCAGGCTGGGAGTTTGATGGGCTCGCACACCGCCATCCTGCGTAGGTGTGGAAACCATGGTTGTCTCGCCCACATGGGAGCAACTAGGACGAGCGTCATCGATTCCTTGTTCATCTTGTACACCACCTTCCTGATGAGGAGTTGGTGGAAAAGAGTACGCAAACATCCCTGACAAGTTCATCCACAGGGCGTTCCCTTGGGAGTCTGGCTGGGGGAACTTGGATGCAAATCCTGGACATTGTTTGTTTTCGCTTGTGGCGAATAGGTCTATAGTGGGGAAACCCCACTGAGAGAAGAGATCTTCTACGATATCTCTGTGAAGGACCCATTCGTGTTCTTCTGGGAGGGAGTCTCTGCTTAGGGCATCCGCTAGGGAATTGAGCTCCCCTGGAACATGTTGTGATGACAGGAAGATGTTCCGTCTGAGTGCCCATATCCAGATTTTCTGGGCAAGCTTGGACAGATTTGGCGAACGAGTCCCTCCTTGTTTGTTCAGATAGAACATGGCTGTCGTGCTGTCCGTCCGGATCTGCACCGACAAGTTTAGCAGATGGGGCTCGAACGCCCGAAGCGCTCGGAATACTGCCAGAAGCTCTAGCAGGTTGATGTGGTTCTTGGCTACTGAGTGAGACCAGAGACCCTGAGCTGTGTGGTGGAGATGGTGAGCTCCCCACCCAGTCAGGCATGCATCTGTAGTCACCACTGCCTGTACTTCTGGATCGTAAAAGGGTTTTCCCCTTGCGAGATTCTCTCTTGTCCACCAGTGTAAACTCTGTACGAGTGTTGGCGAAACGACCACTAGATCGTCCCACTGACCACTTGCCTGAGACCACTGTTTCGCCAACCATTCCTGCATGGGACGCATGCGCAGACGCGCGTGGGGGACCAGGTAAATGCATGACGCCATCATGCCCAGTAACCGCATTGCTTTGCGTACCGTTATTTGTTGACCTGACTGATAATGTGGAATTTGCAGTAGTATATTCCGAATTCTCTCTTCCGAAGGGAAGGTCAACCCTTTCTGCGTATCTAGGATTGCTCCTAGGAACTGTTTTGAGGTGCTTGGCACCAGACTTGACTTCTTCTCGTTGATAGAGAAGCCTAATTCGTGGAGGAGGTCGATAGTCCTCTGAATGTTTGACCTGCAAATTCCTGGGGTTTCCCCCGTTATGAGCCAGTCATCCAGATAAGGGTACACTGGGATTGCCTCCCTGCGTAGGTGTGCAGCTGCCACCGCCAGTACCTTGGTGAATACCCTTGGTGCTGAAGCTATCCCGAAGGGCAGTACCTTGAATTGGTAGTGGCGACTGTCCACCTTGAAGCGCAAGTATTTTCTGTGCGCTGGGAGCATGGAAATATGAAAATAAGCATCTTTCATATCCAAGGTTGCCATGTAATCCCCCTTTTTTAGGAGGGGGATTACCTCTTGTAGCGTGGTCATACGGAATTTTTGGGGCTTGACATACTTGTTGGCAGGCCCTAAGTCCAATACTGGGCGCATTGTCAAATCTTTCTTTGGCACAAGGAAGTAAGTTGAATAGATACCCTTGTTTACCTGGTGTCCTGGGACGAGTTCTATCGCGTCCTTTTCTAGCAGAATGGCGATCTCCTCGAGAAGGATCTTCTGATGATCTAAGGAGTGTATTCTTTGTCGTGGAGGGTGGTTCCGGGGACGCTGCAGTAATTCTATACAATATCCTGTGGACACTGTTGACAGCACCCATCTGTCTAAGGTGATCCCTTCCCAAGCCTGGGTGAAGTTGGAAATGCGTCCCCCTACTGGGGTTGCGTGAGAAGGGACCCTGAACTGAGCGTCACTGCTTTGGTGGAGGCGTGCCACCTCCCTTGTTGGGGCTGCCTCTGCCTCTTCCACGACCTCTCTTGTTACCCCTGCCGTAACTTTGGGTAGACTGCTGGTTGTTGTTCCATTGTGTACCCTGTCCTTGGGCATAGTTGCCTCTTTGTGAATTTTGGCCGCGTGGGCGACGAAAATTACTGTTCCCCCTCTGGTTAGGGGGTTTGTTGGTAAGCTGGCCAAGGGATTTGAGAGTCTCGTATTCGTCCTTGGCATTCTTAAGTGCGTCTTCGACCGCTTTCCCAAACAATAGATCGGGTTCCACCGGCTTGTCTATTAATGAAGCCTAGGTTTCTGTTTTGAACCCCGACTGCCGTAACCACGCATGTCTCTTGATAACAGTACCTTCTGCTATCAATCTTCCTGCGTTGTCCGCGGCGTCGAAAGTTCCTTTTAATATGCAACCAGACACGGCTCTCCCTTCTGCCGAGATCCAAGCCAACTAGCCCTTTAACGGTTCAGGAGCAGAGGCTATGAGCGCCGCGACCTCTTCCCATTGATGGCAGTTGTAACTTGCCAACAGGGTGGTGGAGTTTGCAATCCTTGCTTGGTAGGCGGACGTTGAGGCTACCTTCCTGCCAAACCCGTACAGTTTTTTGCTCTCCTTGTCGGGAGGAGCTTCTGACGACGATAAGGGTGTCCCAGCCCTCTTCCGAGTGTTGGTAACCACTAGGGAGTCTGGTTTAAGATGTCCTCTTATATAAAGAGGGTCAGACTGGGCTGCCCGAAAAAGTTTTTCGACTCTGGGGTTGACGGCTCTGGTGAGGTTAGGATTCACCAGGGATGGATCTATTCTACGTTGGATGGATTTAAGGATAGGGATGGTCTGAGCGACCGGCCTCCTCTCTCCCACCAACTCTTCTGCGAAGTCCCTTTCCTCCTGTACACCGTGGGTGTCGATGTGAAAATGTTCTGCTGCGCGAGCGAGAACTTCATTAAGGAGGGGCTGGTTATCAACTGGCGAGTCGGTAACTGGGGCTTCGCTCTCTACCGGGGAATCTACTCTGTAAATTTCCTGCTCATCTTCTACCTCCTCCAGGTCCTCATCATCCGCATAGTATTCAGTCCCGGTTTGTTCCTCCATAATTCTAAACTCCTGGTCCCCTTCAGGGAAAGGCTGTCCTTGGTATCTGGGGTGTGGAGTAGAGTATGGAGTAGAGTAAGGCTGCATCTCGAAGGGTTCAGGTCTTTCGAACCGGGCCTTTTTACTTAGGGGGATAGGATCAGAGGAGCCCGAGGGTGTGGCCCCTTGAGGGTCATACGAAAGGAAATGTTCTGGGTTTTTGTTATAAAAATCAGCTAAGGAAGACATCCTTGACATAACCCTGTCTATGTCTTCACTGGACCATTCTTTGGAACAGGGTATGACTTTAGTAGGCAACTTAGAGGACTTATCAAGGGTACCCTTGCTGGATGTTGATGTCCCAGTAGATTTGTGTTTGTCTGTCTGCTTAGGGTGGAAGGATGGTCTTACAGGAGTGGAAGGCTGTGCTTTCCGCTGTTTCCCCCCATCCCCGTGCATGGAAAAATGTTTTCCCTGCCCCTTGGAGGCCCCAGAGACTTTCGACGCCTGGCGTCGAGGGTCTGGAGAGGTATCTGTGTGTTTCGAGCGTGGGGCCTCGCTGGTGTTAACTGCGGCCTCGGTCTCCTGGAGCGCGGCCTGGGGGTGGAAGTCGTTTTCGTCTTCCGACGATCGAACTTCCGTTAATCTAGGGAGCGAGGCACTCTTGGCAAGAGTGGATGATTGCCTTGCGTCATGAGGCGATCTCGATCGAGAGCGCCCAGAGGACACCGAGTCGGACCGTTCTATCTGTGCCTCTTTCCGAGAAGTCGACGTCGTCGAGGTTCGGTTGGACTTAGTGTGCTTAGTGTGTGTAGGGTGTGTAGCGCTTGCGTCGCCGGGGGTCTTCCCCATAGCCGCCCTGCCGGACAACCTTCTGAGGTCGGGGACCTGCGCTCGGCAGTCTTTCGACGCCGTAATGCCCTCGCCGTCCGAAAGTACGGCGTCGCTGCCATCGCTGAAGGCGCCCTCCGCTGCCATGGCCGCCTGCCTGGCGTGGTGGGCCCAACGCTTTGTCGAACGGTCCTTAAGTGTCTTAGGCTTAAACCTACTACACGCTCTGCAGTTTGCTTCGGGGTGGTCCCTCGGCAAGCAGAGATTGCACGTGGCATGCCTGTCGACCCAAGGGTATTTGCGGTTGCACTTGGGGCAGAATTGGAAAGGGGTACCCTCCATACGCACCTTGAGGCAGTGGGCTGGTAAGTGTAGGAAATATATAAGGTGTACCTATATACCAAGAGTGAAGAGTATGTACCACCCCCCACTCTCCCTACTTGCAGGGCCGAGGCCAGCGGCCTACTAGGCCCGGGCCGAGGCCAGCGGCCTTCCGAGGCCCAGATCCGTCGTGCAGCAGCCGACGGTCGATGTCTTCTCCAGCCGTCGTCGAGTGTCGACGTCGGGGTGGGGAAGGATGTTAATAAATAATTTTAAACTTCAATAATTAGCAAAAGTATGGCTAAGGCCAGGGGACTCCGCAAGATGCTTCCGACCAGTATGGCGGAAAAAAACAATCTGAGGATCGTAGGCGCGTGAGGGATCTTGGGTACAGTGGACGTCACACTAGAGATAGTATTACTGGCACGCCTGTGTCGACGCCCATTTTCGAGTTTCGAAAAACAAACTAATACTCCGCAGCTTCCACTAGATGTCGGCCTATGCACAGCATGTGATCTAAGCAGATTCCACAAGCCTCAGAAATATATATACGCATTTATACTGTTGTTAATTTGACACATGTCCTATGGGTTGTATTGTCGTGACTTGGCATTTTGTTTTTATGTTGTAGTTGGGTGAATGGAGAGACTTGAATTGTGGTGTCCACACACTAGATGAAAACCTAAATCTACATTATATTACCCCTGATAACAAGCAGTCTAGCAATGTCGACAGAAACATGTAGGGTCTCTATGTATCATTTATGTATATATTAGCATTAGGGTTGATGTCACATCTTTGCATTTCCTCTGGTGGTGTTTGTGTATAACTTTTTGGACACTTCTGATATTACTTCATGCATTTTGTCTTGTTATGAATTAATATTTCAGTCATGTATTTTTCATAAACATATTTGAATCATGCTTCAATAAATATTATATGTCTAACCCCTGGTTGGTTAATAATTAAAACCGCCTTTGTTTATTATATCATCATCATGTGGCCATCCAGTAGGCTGTTTGAACGCCTTCAAAGTTGTATTTTGGTCCCATTCATTTAATCACATTAATTATTTCTTGCCTGTTGGATTATCTCTGAATTTTGATCGGATAGTCCCAGATGCCCGAATGTTAATTACTCAGGAACCAAGCCGCTCGGGCCAGCAGATCTGGTGCTGGGTGGACCAGTGCCCATCTCTGCTTAGTCAGGAACTGGACATTGACAAGCCATGTAGATCACATCAGAGCACCATATTCTGGATGGCCACTAAGTTACCACACGGATGATGATGAAGTATCCTGTTGATTTCCTGAACTTGCACAAGATCCTTTGAATTAGAGGGGTTGGAGGGAACGCATAGCACCATAGGTTGTTCCATGAGATATGGAACGCATCCCCTAAAGATTGGCTGTCTGAGCCCATCTGTGATGCAAAGTAGTGCCATTTCGAGTTGTCTTTTGTGGCAAAAAGGAATACACCCGGGTCTGCCCAAGACTAGAACAGTGGGAAAAGGGCTTCTGGACATATTTCCCCATTCGTAATTCCCCAATCCTAACCTGCTCAGTCTGCCCACTTCCCAATTGTTCTCGCCCAGAAGGAGTATGGCTGACAATTGAAAGTTGTGGGTAAGAGCCCACTCCCAAATCTGTATAGCTAGTCTGCACAGGGGAGGAGATAGTGTCCTCTCCCCCTGCTTGTTCACACAGAACATGGACGTGGAACTGTCCGTCCTGATGAGGACCATCCTGTCCCTGATGAGTAGAAGGAAGGCTTTGAGCCCCATCCCTATAGCGTTGAGGTCCAAAAAGGTGATGTGTTGCCATATGCCCTCTGTAGACCATAACCCATGGACCGAGAAGCTGTTGGCTCCCCAGCCCTCTAACGGCAAGTCTGTCGTGATCCTAACCAAGGCTTCTGACAGAACAAAAGAAGCCCAATTTGTTTCCATGTTCACCCACTAAGGATCATGAGTTAACTCTTGGGCAGTCTGATTCGGACCAGTCTTCTTGATTGCATGACTTTGCTAGATGCAACTGAAATCTCATTCAGAGTCTGGCATGAGGCACTGCAAGCATACAGGCTGCCATGTGCCCCAGCAAATGTTGGCTCTCTGCTGAAGAAGTGACAAACTGTTCTCTGAAAGTCCTGGACTCCCTCATGAGTTGTACAAATCTTGTTTGCCGGTGTCCCACTTGATTCCCAGGAAAAAAGAGAAGTCTGGGATGGCATGAGATCGAACTTCTTTAGGTTGATTGAAAACCTCACATCGAAGAGCATGTTTGCGAGATACTGCATCGTCTTCTGTGCTTCCTTTGGCGAGCTGGCTCTGACAAGCCAGCCGTCTAGATAGGGATAGACGTGGCGACTATTGGCCTGGAGTACTGCTGCCACTGTGTTCATGATTTTCGTGAATACATGAGGAGCGGAGTTTGAGCCAAACGGAAGGAATTTGAATGTACTGAAAGTGGAGTCCCATCACTGTGAATCGTAAAAAGTGTATGGGTGCCATATCGGGACATGTAAGTATGCACCCATCAGTTTCAGGAAGCACATCCAGGCTCGCACGCTGAGAGATTATGCAGTCTGCAAAGACGTAACCATCATGTGAGGAGAAGGTTGAGGAACGAAAGTTCCAACACTACAGGCAAGCCTGGTTCTTCTTCTGGATGGCAAACATCCTAAAGTAAAACCCTGAGCCCTTTTGGGAGAAGAGTACTTGCTTGGTTCTGTATGAGACCAGCTATCCCTCCAAAAGCTCTGGTGGCCCTTTCTAAAGGAGAGGAGGTGAAAAGGGAGGATGTTGATGTATTGGGAGGCAAAAACCTGTGGAAACTACGGATAGTATCCACTGGGCAACTGTGGACCCAAAAGCTGCCCTCATTGTTTCTTTGCATCGGAGGCTGGTGCGGAGGAGGGGGATGGGAAAAAACCCTTTCGAGTTGTACGCTGTTTGCAGCTGTGGAGGCTGGGAGACCTGTCTGGTTGCCTAGCTCTGCTCTGCTGAAAGCCTCTAGAACCCCCAGATTACATGGGTCCTTTGTCTGTTCTGCTGTGCCCCTGACCAAAACTATTGGGAGTAGGTATAGCTAAAATAGCTAATGATTTGGTAGTCTGAGAATTCCTTCATTTTCAGTAGGTTTTTTATCTGTAGATGCATGGGACAAATCCGCTCCTTCAAACGGTAAGGCCAGTATATGGTCGTGTACATCTGAATTACATTTAGTAGCGTGCATCCACGACACATGTTTGTTTCAATACATATACCTCTGTCTGCATTGTCCTAGGGCCTAGGATTGGTCAAAGGACCATTATAGAAAAGAAAGAAAACAATGATCTAAATACCTCTGAAGCACAGAAGCACAAAATAATACATCATACAAACAGACACAGCTATAGTTGGTTAAAAGAAATTAAGTGCCTTCCACCAAAAGTAAATTACAAGAATGCACTGCTTGGACTTTGCTTTATTCGAGTAAAAGTGTCTGTAGTAGATTACATTTTTTGTGATAAAATAATGTTTTAAGGCAACTGTGATTCTCACAGCAAAAGAAGGTATGTAATATCAGAGGATAGAAGGTTCAACACAAGGTTTGGCTATGTATGTTCGTAAGATTGTACCACCACAAATAGCACGGTATATTTGGAAATGACCATCCTAGTTCTTTGAATACAAATTGAACTACAAGTTGTTTATGTAAAAATTATCTATTTGTCTTATAAATGAATAATGGTACACTAATGAAATGACTTTTCTGGCTTCTTTATATGTCACAAAGTAATAAAATAGGGCAATGAGAAACGCCCAATCATGAGACAATTCATAAAATGTAAGACATTTTCTTTCTAAAATCATGAATGTTGAAACAGGATGGTTTCTTAGGTAAGGAGGTATTCTGCACCACAAACTTATGGTTTAGAATGCAAAACGAACGCCTTTTTAAAATTCAAGTGTTAGGAAACCTTTTGTTATAAAAATACAGTGTGCCCAAAGGACTACTCAAAAGGAAAACCATAGCATTCAGAGGATAAGAACAAGGAACAGATCACTGAAATAAAGCTATCCAATCTTAAAATACGTTTTTGGTGTGTATGTTTCTCAATATTCGGAGGAGTAAAGACATTCTGTTTTCTGTAAGGGAGTTTGTGCATAAGAAGGCACAAAGCTTTTAAGCCGACCCAAATATCTGAAAGGGTGAGAAAACAAGAAGAACCACCCTCAACGCAAAGACACCTAAGGAGTTTCTGTATTAGAACAGAACAAACAAGAGGAATACTATGAACTATTTTTTGCAGGAAAACGTGAAGAAGAATCCAGGGGAAGGGAAACATTCTCTAGAGCAAGGAACCATATCCTGGAGATACTTTAAGCCAAAGACATTATCCTTTTCACCTTCAAGTTAATTTCTTTAGAATGTGCAGGTCATACTAGTACTTTGGACACAGGACGGTTTTGTTTTGGACATTTTGACACTGCCAGATCCTTAGTTTTGAGTTCAGTTAGGGAAAACCGCTAGTGCAGGGACACAGGCATTTTCCCAACCCCTTTTTATTTATCAATAAAAGTATTTAGCCAAAACCATGTCTAACTTGTGTCCGACTTTCATTCCTGACTGCTCACATCAGACAGTAACTAATAACGTATGGTAGAGCAATCTAACATGGGTGGGTATCGTGTCATATGGTAGGGGAAAACAAAGTTGTGAGCAGAAATTAAAGTTACTCACTGTAGTGACTAGAGTACTCAGACCTTAGTCCCGTTCCTTTACTCCATCCTTGTAGGTGTCCCCCAACATGGGGACAGAACAGAAACCTTTGGCAAGAAAAAATATGCAACCCCATCACATTTTGCAGTGTGCAGTGCCGTGGCCCCAGGCGTTGGCCAGCCCCCGAGACCCTGCCCTCTGCAGCGTCAACTCAGTCCCCTTTTTACATTTTGGACACTAATACCCGGCTATGTTGAACAAGGACTGAGTATGCTAGTCACTTACAATGAGAAACTATTTCCTTTTTACTGGCATCATTTGGTTTTTACATTTATATTTCATAATTTACAAGATTGAATTATCAATGTCTATAAAACTCTTTCATCACTTCTGTTTTCTCAGTTACCATCAACGAATATGTCCCTTAGCAATTTTACCAGCACTAGGATGAGTTATCTGCTGGCTTCTCAGGAGCTCTAACCACCAGTCTTCATACGTTTTTCCCACCTGTTTTGTAATAACATCTGCCATATGTCTTTTTCGTATATGTTCCAGTCCAGGGCAAAACATCACCAAGTGTTATAGTGTTTCCACTATATCCGGGTTTTCGCACCATCTGCATATTATTTTTGTCTTTTGTGTTGACATCACATTTAGGATTTCCCCTGTAGGAAAAAGATTTAGCCTGAATCGGAGATATTGGTCTCAAAATGCCCAGTTTGGAAATTTCTCCAAATATTGTGGTAAGGTATTTAGTTTTCGACTTTCCACAAATGATTTGCCACAGTGTTTGAGCTTCTGGCATTGATCTTGTGTTCTTATCCAGTCCGCTCTATATAGTTTCATCTTTATTCTTTCAGTATTATCAATTAACTGTAACGCTCACCTGATTCCCACGGAGGCGCAGGTCTGGCTTCGAGTGCTGATGCTTCTTCAATGGTGAAGCGCATGACTCTGAAGATGGACAGGAAGGGCCCTCTACTCTGGCTTCTCCGGCTCGCAGGAATATTCCCCTGTGCGTGAAAAGGGAGTATTACCTACTGACTGAGTTATGCTCAAGCCTCCCACTCTCTTCCAACCCTCCACGATACCCTTCCACGTTTCCCTGTGAAGTCTCACCTTAGGGTCAGGAAGGATGAGCTCTCCATCCTGCTTCTGATGCAGGGGCGCATTGAAACCCAGTTACTTCACTGGATTGAGGATTGGTGGGAGTTCAGGTAAGCTTGACTATTCAGGTAAGGCTCTGTAAAAGTTCTGTTGCAAGTTCAAAAGTCCAAGCTTAATAATAATGTTCATTGTCTTTTGCAGCAAGCGCTAATGCTCATGTCTTTCTTCCCCTTAGGGGCCGGGGTTCGGAATGCCGGAGATATGGCACCGACCTGAAGTGAAACGTGCAGTTCCAGTTCCAGTAAATGGCAGGTTAGATCTGGATGAGCGCTCGGGAACTGTCTTTGCATACGCTCATTCTATGTCTTTGTCTTTTTTCCCCATAGGGGCCGGGGTCCGGAAAATGCCTGGAAGCGGCAAGACCCGAAATGAAATGGGAATGACCCAACAGGTAAGTCTTATTCCCTTCCTTCTCTCACCTCTTATTCTTGTCTTTTTCTCTAGGCTCTGGGAAGTGGCTGTGTATCCGGATGATCGCTGCTGAAGATGGAGGAACCCAGGAAAGGCGAGTGAAATGCAGCGCTCGTAACAAAATGCTTTTAAAAAATAATGTCTTCCCTTTCAGGATCGTCGGTGATGTCTCCGTGGTGCAGATTCAGCTGGTAAGGTCTCTTGTCTCCCTTTGCAGGTGACCCAGGATGCCGACAGGCGTGGCTGAAGTCCAGATGCAGGAGCTGACACGGTGAGCGTCCAGCTGCGAGGAGCAGAACAACGCGAAGCGTGAGTTGCTGATCGGGTGTGGTTTAAATAGCTTTGGAAGAAGTTCCCAGTGTGTATCCTTCCACCGATCAGGTATGTATCCTTCCCCGACCACACCCGGGTGGAAAGTAGTCCCACAGGTAAAGTAGTTCCATTCAGGCCTCAAGAGGGCCTGGATGTAGCAGCATGGTCTGCATCAGGTAAGTGCACATTAAAACACTTGAACACATGCCTAGCTTTATGAGCCTGGCGCCTAAGGCGCCAGGCCAGGGGTCCAACATGAGCCTGGCGCCTAAGGCGCCAGGACTGCGTCCAAAGGGCCCCAGCTTGGGCCCGCTGGCACTCTCCTGGGGGAAATGATGCCTGCCTGTGGGGATGCTGGGTCGGACCTGGCTCCTTGGAGGTAGGCATCATGACATTAACATTGCCTCTGTTTCACCCAGATCTTGGATTGTGGCTTGACAGATTTATTTTCCATTCTGTTAGTGTGACGTCCGCTTTGTTCGTCATTGCCTCCTTAAGGACTGTGAAGCCTCCCATACTAGGCACCTCCAATCATTTGTGATACAATGCTATGGTTTTACATGTGACTATCATGTTCAGTGCAGTGAGGCCTAATTCCATTCTTAATGCTTGCATTGGTATGCTTGTTGGTAGTCTCATTATTGTCTTCCAGAACATGCCTTCAATCACCGTCTAATTTTCCTGTTTGAATGTGAAAACTGTTTCTGCCCCATATGTTAGTATGGGTATTACTTTTAATCTATAAAACACAATCAATGGTTTGATTGTAAATCCACAATATCTCCCCATCAAGATTTTCCCCTGGTTTGCGAGAGTCTTCACTTTGGCTTTCAGCATTATTAACCTTTGTTAATCCGTTCTTGAGGTGTTCAGTAATATTCCTAAATATGTAAACGCTGTGACTTGGGGTATCTTTTTTCCATCCAGGTGCCATGTGTAGCTCTTTTTTCCACTTTCAATTTTCCTTCAAACGCCATTATCAAGGATTTTTGTGGATTGAGTTTTAGTCCGTTGGATTGTGTATATATGTTCAAGGCTTCCAGTTGTCGCTGAAGTCCCACTGGTGTTTGATCTAGCAGGACAATATCAGCATAGAGTAATCAGTCTATTTTAACTTTTATTACTCATACTTCCCAGCCGTAGCCTTGGCCCTGCCCGTGTAGGCATGAATCCCAGCGGGAACAGCCTTACCCATGGCCGTGTAAGCCTCTGCAATGGCCTGGACCATCCAACGGGCAATAGAGGCTTTGAACGCATGGGTGCTGTGAGCCGAGCCCCATAACGTGATGAACACCACCTCAGACTTCCAGAAAGAACTCATCCAGGAGAGACAGAACTTGAGCACTCTCCTCAGATCTAAGGAGTGCAACGCCCTATCCGACTCCAAATGCATGTTTGGAAAGAACACTTACATATGAAGAAGGTTTATTCCCACCAGGATTAATTAAAAAAAATAATAATGATATATAGGTATTTAGATTATATGTAAGCTGTTGCTTTACCCAGATCACTAAGTAGCTCTGCTATCTATTTGAAAATGTAATGAATACATCTTCATAACTCATATTGAATGAAGCAAAAACAAATTAGAATCATTAGTACATTAGAAAAACATACAGCTATTAAATATGAAAAAGCTTAAAACCGTCCCAAAGGACATAATACATGTAAACAAATATCAAACACAGTCATTTGATGGTCAAACAAATTGTTAACTAATATATGCATCCCATGTCTCCAGTTCCCAACAGTGATCGAGTTTTCCCTCGTGTGTATATGATATTGGAAAGAACAGTGGCATGCAGATTTCCTGATTCACGGAGAGACCGCATAGGGCAAGATGTTTGGATGAGTGCGCAGGATGACCTTGTCATTGTGGAAGGTGGTGAAGGGTTCGCATGACGACAGAGCCTGCAGCTCACCGATTCTGCACATAGAAGTGAGTGCTACCAATAGCACCGCCTTTAGCGTCACCAGCCTGATGTCCACCATGGCCATCGGCTCAAAGGGTTTACTCTGTAAAGCCACAAGAACCACATTGAGGACCCAGAACGGGTGCAGCCTATGTACTGGAGGAAATCACCTGGATAACACCTTGAGGTGAGCCTCAACTACTGGGTTGGCCGCTGAAGAAAATGTGCTCTGGAAATTCTTGTAGGCCCCAATGGCTGCAAAATAGGTGCGACAGGTGTCGACCTGGATGCCAGAATGAGCCAGATGTGCAGAAAAAGCCAGCATGTCGTCCAGGGAGCAGATGAGGGGATGCAGCCCCTTCTCATGAGCCCAGTGGCAGAACCTGGACCACTTGCTCTTGTATTAAGAACGCATGGAGGGCCTCCTATCCTTCTGGATGATTTTCCAGTTGTCTGAAAACTGGGATTGTTACAGTCTTAGGTGATCAGAAGCCAGGCCGAGGGCCAGCCTGGCCAGATTCGGATGCTCCACCCCCCTGCCCGGCTGCAACAGGAATTCCCTGCTGGGGACCGGGAGAGGCACAGGCACCTGGGAGTGCAACTGCAGCAGATCAAAGAACCAAACCCTCAATGGCCAGTGAAGGGAGAGGGGGCAATCAGGATGAGGCTGCAGCCCACAGAGGCTCAGAATCTGCACATGGTTCGCTGGAACAATGGAGATGGAGGAGGAAGCGCATAGCACTTGCGGCCGTACCAGCAGAGTTGGAACGTGTCCCCCAGATACCCCTGAACCGCCCATGAAGCGAGAGGGGGCACTTGGAATTCAGAGGCGATGCAAATAAGTCCAAATCCGGAAACCCCCATTTCTGGAACAGAGGCAACAAACAGTTGGTGTAACTCCCATTTGTAGGTTTTGCACCCCATGCACCACCTCCATGCACAGGAGGGGAGAACGGGTGCCGCCCTGCTTGTTCAAGTATAACATTGTTGTGGAACTGTCGGTACGGACCAGACCCGCCTTGTCCCTGATGACTAGCAGAAAAGCCCTGAGCGCAAGGCCCACCGCGCGGAGTTCCAGCAGATTGATATGCAGGAGGGCCTCCGTCCTGGACCATGCGCCATTAATCGAATAGCCCTCCAGGGTAGACTACAAGCTTGCGGGGGAAGAATCCATTGTCACCAAAAAGAGTGGGCTCCTGTTGGTGAATGGGGCGCCCACTGCCACATTGCAGTCCAAAAGCCACCAGTGAAGATCCGGAAGGCGGGACAGAGGGATAGGGATTCTGTCCAATTAAGACCCCATTTACTGATCCCAGTTGTCCCCCAGGTACCACTGGAGTCGTCTCATCTCGAGGCGGGTGTACCGCACAGTGAGCACACATGATGCCATCAGGTCCAGAAGGTGCTGGAACCACCATGCCGAGATGGCTGAATTGGCCAGAAAGTGCTCTATCGCCGCGTAGAGGGACTGGAGCCTTTTGGACGTGAGGAACACCGACTGAGCGACTGCATACCAGCGCACCCCAAGGAACACCAGGTCCTGGGCGGGTGTCTACTGCAACTTCCTAGTTGAGGAAGAACCCTTGCTGGTGAAGAACCCTAGCTGGTGAAGAACATGCACCATTCGCTGGCCGGTGTGCACTGCCCCCTCGGGCGAGCTGGCTCTCTCCAGCCAGTCGTCCAGATAGAGGTATAGGTGGTGGCCTTTCAGGTGGAGGAGGCCGGCCACCGCATTCATGAGCTTCGTGAACACACGGGGGGCCAAATTTAGGCCGAATGGCAACACCTTATACTGGAAGTTGTGTGACATGATCGTGAACCGCAGGAATTTCCGGTGCGGCTGATAGATGGGGACATGCATGTACGTATCTTTGAGGGCTAGGGGACACATCCTGTCCCCTGCACATAGAGACTCCGCTATGTGTGCTGGGGTGATCATCTTGAAGCGTTCGAGATGTAAAGGTAGGTTGAGGAATGACAGGTCCAGGAATACCCTCAGGCTAGCCTGGTTGTTCTTGGGTACCACAAAAATCCTGGAGTAGAAGCCGGAGCCCCTGTCCGACTGAGGAACCGGCTCCACCGTCTGCATGTCCGAAAGAGAAAGGATCTGCCGCAACAGTGCCAGCGGCCCTATCTGAAGCAGAGGAGAAGAAAGGTAGAGGAGAAGGATGAGGAAGACTGAAGCGCGTGGAGACTACCGAAAGAATCAAAGGACTCCTGAAACAACACTTCCACTGTCCGTGACGAGAGCAAGCCAGCCCCCTACAGGCGAGCTGTGTTCCCTGACCGTTTCATCATTGCTTTTTGGCATCCGAGGCAGGAGCGGAGGAGGGGGAGCGAAAAAAGCACTGCAAGACCCTCTGCTGCTTTCTTCTGTGGTCGCTGGGGGACCTGTGTGGCTCTGCATACCGCGGTCCCTGAACCCCTTCAAGCCATTGAAGGAGCAGGGTTTGAAATCGGACCTGCCCTGGGTCTAGGGCAAGGACTTTTGCATTTGTTTGGTCAGGATGGCCAAGGACTTAGCAGTCTGCGTGGAGGTCTTTTTGTCAGCTCGTCATCAGTGGATGAATGAAGAGGTCCATCCCTTCGAACGGAAGGTCTAGAATCCTCTCCTACACAACCAAGGAGAATTTTGTGGCATGCATCCACGCCGTCCGCCTCATCCCGACCCCCAGGCAGAGGCCTCTGCTGGCTGTGTCGATCTGAGAGACAGAGGATTCCACAAGGTCCGGCGCAACCGCGCGGGCCTCCACCAATCAGCTTTAAAGGGGGACCGGCTCTCCAGAGGGAAGTCAGGCAGGAACTTGCAGATCTCTCGCCACAGCTACTGATACACTGCAGCTAGGAGTGTGTCGGCGTTGGGCTGTTTCAAGTGCAGCCCGGCGTTGAGAGAACATCTCCTCCTGAAAGACTAAGACGTTTTCCTCCTTGGAGAGACAGCTGGAGGCGGCACCTGCTGTGGACAACAAGTAAGATGGCTTGGAATACAAGCAGGCCGCCGCCACGACGGAAGAGTGTGGTTGAGGGTGGGAGACAGGAGGACTCCAATTTCTTGTTCATCTGGGCGTTGGCCCGGGGCTTCTCCCAGACCTTTCTAGTCACTGAAAGGAGATCTTTCTGAAGGGGAATGCCGTAGCGGCTGGTAGTGCACCGGTCAAGGACCTCTACCAGCACCCCTGATACCTGGGGGTTCTGCTCTGGCTGGGGTACTCTCAAAAACTCTGCAAGACACTGAAGACTGTCATGAAATTCCTTCACCGATGCCGAAGGCTCTTCATCCTGTGGGTCGTCACCATCATTATCTGCCCTTTTTTTTCCAGAATGGGGGGTGGGGGATAATAGAGTGTTGGGGTCCTGCATTAGAGGAGTCGGAACACCCTCCCCCTCCACCCAGTCAGATCCCAAAGGCAGTTGGACCTCGACAGGCGACTGCAGAGGAGGCGACGTTGGTGGTACTGGCGCTGGTGGTACTGGAGGAGGAAGTCTTGGAAGCACCCACAGGGCCTGGACCTGAGGCAGAATGGGCTGCAGTACTGGCACTCCCGGAGGACCCAGGGGTGGAGGCCAAGGAGGCACGATCGGAGGAACCACCTTCTTGATGAGGCCCTTAAGGAGCCCAGACATCTGGAGGGAGCACATGAGGAGAAGGAAGTGCTCGAAGAAGCGATCGTCACAGGCTGCCGGATCCAGAGGGGGCATCGCCCTCTGCCGCGCAGGGCCTTCTTTCCTGATGAAAGCACCTAGGAGCCTGGGGCAGGTATCCAAAAGGCTGAGAGTGATAAATGTAACCCTGCGGAGACCATCCGCCTGTGTCACAGTGCCTGACGCCACTAACTGAAGAAAGAGCACTAGAACCCTTGAGTGACCCACTCCGAATGCGAAGGAGCCAGTTCTGCCACATGCTTGTCTGCAATCTTTGGGCCTGGCGCCTCGCCCTGGAAGAGACGGCGCACAGGACCCACGCCACGTGCTGGCTCTGACATGGGTGAGGATTCCTTGCCCCCAGACCCAGAGAGCTGCAAGCCACACACGTGTCCCAGCAGTGGTCGGCCCCAGGGACTCAAGGCGGAGCGCATGGGGGTCTGAGGCCGGGAACGATCACAGGATGCGCATCTCGTGAAGCCTCCTGCAGCCGACATGCACCGGGGGAGGCAAAGCACAGAAAGTAGGTGAAGAAACCCAAAAAACAAAAGAACAGGGAGCATGCAGAAAGTTGAAAAAGTTACCACGCCTAGCTGTCAGGTCCGACACCATCCGTGCAGAAAAAGGGATTGAGGTGAGATGCCGGAGGGCAGGGTCTCGGGGCGCCCATGCGCGCTATGCTAAATTTAAAGGGGTAGCTTGTTATTCGCTGCAAAGGTTCTGGTACCTTCCCCATGTTGGGGGGGGAGGGGGGGAGTCACCCACAAGGATGGAGGAAAGGAGATGGGACTTACGAGTAGAGTTGTTGACAAAGTACCCAAGGTTAAGGGATGTTCCGCTAGGAAGCGTACAGTTTAAATGTAACCAACTAAATGTATCTTGCATGCTAGATGTACGATCCTCATTGTGTAAAACCCTATAAAAACCCAGATGAGCCTGCACTCGGGATCCAATTTCTTCACCAGGTTCCCCATTTATTTCTCTACAGCTGTAAAGAAATACATTTGCCTCTGCTATCCGCTGCCGACTTGTACCAAGTTTGGGATTTATTTGCAGTTCTGACAATCCTGATTGCCAACGACCACACTCGCACTCAACAACTCGCAAACTGGCATAAGACTCTTTTTCACTTTGGCCTCCAGACTCTTGAACAACTTTTCTGTGAAGCTCAAGAATATCTCCAATCATCTCCTTCCGCTGAGTCCATATAACCTGTCTCTTACAACTAAACTAACTTCCTCACCCTCTGAAGGCCACGTACACTCTACACATACTAATAAAAGCATCCTAACACTCAAGAAAAACAATTTTTTGAAGCATAGCTTGTAACTGCCATTTTAAAATGGGGTTCTATAGACCTAATATTTACTATTCTACTATCCATTAGCCAACCACGTAAACTACAGCTATATTTAAAGTTTTTTTGCGCGAAATAAAAACAGCCATTCACAAGGGCTCCTCTTTAGCAACTGCACGATAGAGTCAGTAATGCTCAACATTGTTGCAATGCTTCATTGTTAGTGATGCCTATAATGAGGAAAGGGAAAACTAAAACACACACATTAGGTTAAAAGGTGCCAGCCTTGTAGAATGACCTATCTAAACAGCTGGTCTACAATATATAATGTTTTACTTTAAGGAAGTTATTGGAAAACAATTTTTCTCAGACATTGGCTCGACATATTTCACTTGAGGATGACCTTCACAGCAAAATACTGTGAATGGTGAATAAAAGGGGAATAGACCAAACATGAGTTCGGGAAAACATTTATTAGGCTACTCGACCCATTACAGCCTTCTCTGGCAATTATCCCCAATTTCTGTTCTAGCGGTTAATCTAACGCCACCAGAATGTGAGTTTCAGGGATAGGGGTTAGAGGAACTTCTACACGAGCTACAAAGGAAATAAAGAGGCAGGGTCTGGCTAACAGTGGAACAGCGGACCAAAAGACAGAAAGTGTTAAGTTCAATAATAAGGGAGCATTGTGTTACATCCAAAGTCCAGTTGCCTATTCTTTTTTTCGATTCTATATCACAGGAGGCCAAGGTTACCTCCTCCAAAGCCTCCTTCAGTTCGCTCACAGTTGCAGGATGTTTAAAGCGCCACCGAGACATGCTTCATGGCCGGCTCTGTCACAAGCTTTGACACTCTCCTCCCCGAAGGCTACAACATCCTCTCCGCACCCAGGTCTAAGCATTCCCAGAGTGGGTGTAGCTCTGATCTTCCCCGAGTGGATCTCTGCCTCTCATTCCTACAAAGGCCTACTCCTCTTTCGAATGCCTCGTCTGCAGGCTCTGTCACTCTCCTAGCCATTCCCTTACTGTGGCTAATATCCATCGACTACCTGGTCAGATCTCCTTCCTCTGTGAGTGTGCGGACCTCTCCTCTTCCGTCCTGCTCTCGACCACTCAACTCCTCCTTCTTGGAGACTAACAACCACCTGGATGCTTCCTGTCCTTCTCTGGACTTTTTTGCGTGACCTCTGCAACTCTCTTTCACTCTCTTTCCTCCCCTCTGGCCTGACTCACTCTGCAGGGCACACTCTGGATGTTCTGATCTCTGCATACCTTCCCCTTTCTATCCCTCTCACCACTCCTCTCTCCTGGAGTGATCACTTTCTCCATTCCTCCCATCTCTCTTTCCACCACCTAGGCCAAGCCAACTCCAGCACTGCCACCTACTTTCTCAGTGATCCTACCCATGAAGTGTGCGTCAGTTGAGGCTTTCGCCGCCACTTTCTCACGCCCCCCTCTCCCTTCGGCTGACTCACACCATGACACAGCCCTTTCTATGCTCCACTCTGCTATATCTGATACACTTGATGTTCTTGCCCCTGTCATGAAGATCCGCTTGAAGCCCAAAGCTAAGTGCAACTCCTGGTATGATTTCGACCTTGTCACCCTTAAACGCAAGGGCAGGGCGGCTGGAAGGAAATGGCATGCTTCCTGTATATCCTCTGACAAACTGGCCTGCCGCCTGCTCCAAAGGCAATACCGGCTCTCTGTCCGCACGAAGAGCCCTCATCCAAGCCTGTGCCTCTGCGGAATCCAACAACTTGGCCCGAACTCTTTAAAATCTGCAACAAGCTGGCCAATCCTGCTGTAGTCTCTACCTCTCCTATCCCATCCAAAGCCCTCTGCACGGCCCTTGCTTCTCATTTCATCTCTAAAACTCATGAAACCCGGTCCTCTCTTCTCCTCCTCCTCCTCCTTCTTCTCCTCCTCCTCCTCCTCCTCCTCATCCTCCTCATCCTCCTGCTCCTGCTCCTGCTCCCCTCTCTTCCTCTGGCTCTTCTGTGGCCACCTCTCTTCCCTCCTTCTCTGCCTTTCCCCTGGTCTCCCCAGACGAGGTTTCAAGACAAATCTGATCTATGAAAGTATGGTCAAAACAGGTTCTCCCCTGTTCCTCTAAAACCATCGAGGACCACATTAACACTTGCTCCTGCTTTAGCCGACTTCTGCAACCACTGGAGTCTTCCCATCCCCCTGAAGCACTCCCATGTGCACCCTCTTCTTGAGAAACCCAGTGCCGTCCCTTCCTGCCCTGCTAACTACCGCCCAATCTCCACTCCTTTCCTGGGCAAACTCCTGGAAAAACTGGCCATCTCCCAGCTTAATCTTTATACTGAATTGGACAGTTGTCTCCATGACCATCAGTCTGGGTTCAGAGATGCCAGAAGCAAGAAGACTGTTCTCCTGAACATCCGTGAAGACATGCTCTCCAATCTCGATTCCAACACCCTTTACTTGATCTCTCTTCTGCCTTTGACATGGTCAACCATGCCACCCTGCTCAATAGTCTCGGTGGTAACCTGGCTATCACCGATCAGGCCCCGACTTGGCGGACCTCTGTCTCTCTGATCAACCCTCCCAGGTCCAACTTGGGTCCTCTTCCTCTCCTCTATCTCTAGCTGTCCTATGCGGCCGACAACTCATTTTCAGACTCCCTTCCGCCATCTCTTCTCCTACTCTCATCTCTGTCTTTCCGCTATCCAGGAATGGTGTGCCGCCAACGATCTCTGCCTTAATGCCAGTATGACCGATTCTCCTCATCGGCACACCTGCTCCCTCTTTTACTATTGCTCTCTGGACGGCCTCTTGGCCCCCTTCCTTCTCCCACCTCCGAGGCTAAAAACCTCTGGGTCATCTTCGACTCCACTCTCTCTCCTCACATCTCTGATGTCTCTGAGAAGTCACACTACCAGCTGCACCTCCTCAGAGGTATTCTTCCTTTCCTCTCCTTCCCCCAGAAGCTTTTCTCCAGAGCTTTGGTCCTCTCTAGGCTGGACTGCTGCAACAGCCTCTTTCTAAATCTACCTGCTTCTACTCTGCGCCCTCTAAACTCATCCAGAACAGGACTGCGAGACGTGTCCTTGGCCTCAAGCCCAGGGACTATCTCTCCAGGACCAAAACCCTCTGCATTGTCCACAAGGCCTTCTGGGGCCTGGCGCCCCAATACCTTCAACTCTCTCTTCCTAAATATCTTCCTTCTCAAGCTCTTCGCTCACCCGCCTCCAACTCCCTCAGGGTCAGTCGCTTTTCCAAGCAACGAGTTGGTGGTAGATCTCTCTCTTCGGCTGGGGCCTCCCTCTGGAACAGCCTCTCTGCCTCCCTGAAACTTGGAGAAACATCTCCGGTTCCGGAAGCACCTCAAGATCTTCCTCTTTGCTTCTGCTTTCTATCCTCCTCTCCCCTGCTGAACTCCAGACTGAAACTGCACTGGTCACCTGGCTACCTTCTGATCTCTGGCCCAGGCCCCCTCCCACACCAGATGCACATCTGCACTGCCTTCCGGGCAACCCCTGCACTTGGGGGCTGTTTCTGTATCCCTACAGCCCACACCTGCCTTGAAACACTTGTGTGTAGGCGCGTTTTAAAGGCCTTCATCCTTTCAAGGTCGATAAATTGAGAACCACTCTGTGTGATAATAATCTCTTCTGTTATTTCAGCTCTCTAAGACCTATGGGTGTGTAGCACTATATAAGAAATACATTATTATTAATATTATCATTGAATGGTGCTGCAGGTACCCAGTATAGCGGGGTAAACTGGATAAGCTGTGCTGGGTTCCATGCCGTCCACGGTGCGAATGACTTACCTCAATGACAGGCACCCTGCCAGGTGACTCCTTTTACAGGACCGGTTTGGGCAGGAGGGGCCCCTCTGGTCCTGCCAAGCCTACTGGGGAGGCCCCCGAGGCTGTAAAGGCTAGTACCGACCTAAGGGTCGAGGGTTTATGAAGCCCATAACCGGCTCACCGAGAGCTCATCTGGGCCTAGAAGAGTAGCTACCGATGTACAGGTCAAGGACTCATTGAAGGCAATTGCCTGAGGGGGCGAAAGTGACCACTGATATAACCTCAGAGCGTACAGCAGGCATTGAGGACATAGGCCCAAGACTCCACTAGCTCCTGTCAACGGGCTTGATCCCAAGGGTCGCCACAGACCTTTGCATCAGGGCACCACGTTGGCAGACGGTAGCCCTTGTATCCTTACAAATGTAGTCCATGTGATCATAGCTAAGATAGCGAAGAGCCAGTGCCAATCCTATAAATATAAAATGGCGGACCACCAAAAAAATGGGTTGGAAGAATCTGGGTCCAAGCACCACACTGAGAATGCTCCCAGGCCACACCAGAAACAGTGAGCTGACTGGCTGGACCCCTGCGTCTTCGAACCCAGGCGAGCTGGCAGCCAGACACCTCCAAGGCATACATCTCCAATTGCCTTACCTCCAACAGTTGCTCGCGTGTCACTGGCTGGTACAAGAATCTCATTAGCCTTCCCAGTAAGGGGACAGCTGGTTTGTTTGAACCGACATATCGGAGGACCATATGCTGGGCACAATCAATGTAGCTCTGCCAGGGGCTTGGTTTTGAGAACAGTGATGCGTAAACCTAAGGTGGATGATATGTGGTTACGATGTACTAGGTGTTCCTTGAAGATGTGCAGGCATCTCCAGTGGATTTGTTACGGCCCACACTCGAGCCTAGGGGAAGAATACCAGCTTGACTGATTCAAGGGCTCTATCAGTGCTTCTACACTAAACACCTCTGGGTAGCATCATCCACATTTCCTCCAGGGTAGGAGCTTGTTAATATAAAAGAGAAGCTGAGTGGGGTTGTTTGGCTCATGCCAGGAATAGAACCAGATAGAGCAGAATAGAAGGGGCAGAGAAGTATCCAATTGAGTGGGCGGCTTATGAGCTGGCCTGTGGACCTGCGGTCACTCAGTCTTGCACAACAGACTAGTATTTCAGAAATGCTTCCTTGCTGCAGACTGGTGACATGCATCCTTGGGAGTAGAAGGGAGAGAGAGTCTGGGGATGGCCTACAGACAAGCACAGGTGCTGTGATTGTTCTGACATACCACTCTCTCTCTGATTGCCAGTGCAATCAAGCAATTGCTAAACATGGCAGAAAGAGAAGTCACAATATGTAGAGGGGAAACATGGTGGGGAGGAGGAACCTAAAGGTCCTGACCATTCTTATGACCCAAATGGACCCAGCCAATCATGCACACTATTAGGGCAGTCAAGCATGCCACCACAATTTAAAAGCATACAGAACCAGCCTAGCAGGGAGGAAGTTAAGGGTATCGCCTTTATGTCACCTACTAAAACCTTCTTCTACACTTACTTTTTCTACATTCACTTGGTCAGACATTTACTTCTTCATGCTTTTATTTCTTCGTACCTTAACTTAATCTTCACATTGTCAAGTTGACAATGGATATGGTATGGTTAGCTGAAAGGTTAGGGTTGGGGTGTAGCTGTGGGTAGGGGTGGACTATGGGTGAAAAATTAAGAGGTTAAAGGGGGGTCTCCCCATGTAATGACTAAGCAAATGTTAGAAGAAGTGACAGACCGAAGAAGTAAAGGTATGAAGAGGCAAAAGTGACAGTGAATATATGACTAAGTGAAGAATTAAAGACCTACATCCCGGTGCTCCAGGTAATCCATCTGTTTGCATAGCAGGAGGTTGGAGACATAGTCAGAGCAGGTGGGAGTAGTAGTTTGCTGAATAGTGCCCAGTTTGTAGCTTTTGCAAGAGATGGGCCTTGCTGAGACTGCTTGGGGCTATAGCCAACACCCTGGTGGAAGCCAAAGACCACCAAAACTGGGGAGTTGCTGCTGTGGGCCACTTACCGTGACTCTGTGGAACACATAGCTTGAGAAGGAGAAACCAAGAGCCTGTGGTGAGTACACGCAACCAAGAGAATGGTGGGCTTGCACTTTGCGAAGGAGAAACCAGGATCCTGTAGTGGGCTCTGTTTTAGCATAGTAAGCTGTGGCTGGTGGATGAGAAAAATTTCTGTCTGAAAAGGACCAAGGGTGAGGCAGGGGAGACATAACTACCGGTAAATTCTTTGGGGCATCCCTGGGGATTTATACATTCTTGGTGGTAGTGGCGTGTTAGGCACACAACTTCCAAAACCAAAGATGCAACAAATGATTTATGGAGCAATTCTCACGGACAAGAAAGAAGCTTGCTGCGATATGATATATGGGATTGAAGCAAGCTACCAAAATCCCAGCAGAATGGAGGAAGGTTCAGGCTCTCCCCTACTTATACTCAAAACTCTCAGACTAGCCACAATCAGCCATCCAATAACACACAAGGGCACTTACATAAAGGTTCTGTGGGCCAGCCAACAAGGCTGGCTCTAAAAAAACACCAAACACCCAGGCATGTCCACACAGTATGTGTATTGGCCTGTCTAGGCCCAGGGACCAGTCGAAAACAGCCCCCACCAGAATAGCGGCAGGGACTGGATGCAGTGTGAGCCCATGTTTGTACCACATTCCTTTTTAGGCCTCCCTCATGGTTTCCACAAACAAAGGCATGGCCCAAAAAAGAAGAGATCAAGACTAACAAAATACATGAATACCCCAATGGATACTAGACCGGTACACTGGGTCACTAATGTGGTAAAAATCAGCAGCAACCCTACTGAAGAGAAAACTAAATTACACCGGACACCTGCCTACTCTATAAAAAACAGTGAAGGATCATCCTAGGACCATAATGGTTTGCTTACAAATCAACCCTGTAATAAGAGCCTTATTGGGCTACCATAAGACCATATTATAAACAAAAAGTGTTGCTGGGGCAGTAGAAGTTCAGTAGAAGTCCCTCTGACCACAAAAATAAGTCGCCCATTGAAACTAATGGGGAAAAAAGCTAAGCATTTAGGTGTCCCACAAAATGGCAGAGAACCCCAAAAATGGAATAATGTCCTAAAAGCAGAGAAGGATCTCATGGTGGACAGTGTCAAATTCTGTGTGTAGGTCAAGAAGAATGGGACGTAGGCTCCAAAGACTAAAGGCATGGCACTGCCCGTTACACTACAGTATATCTAGGGACGCCCATCGGATCTACTACTTGACCAGTCTTCCAAGCACTCTATTTCTCTCAGACTCCCTGCCCACAGAGTGGACTGGCATCACTTGGCCTAGTAAGATCGTTGTCTCCGTCTACCCTCAGTTCCCTTCCCTTGCCTCGTCGCGCCTTGAATAGGCACATTATAAATGCCATATACACCTCAGGATGAACAGGAACTCGTTTCAGCACACATATATATTATAGATCAAAATCTTCAGGAGTTAATATATGCAAATAAACACACAAAAAAAACGTTCTGTTGCTGCAGGCGATGAAATGGGATTGGGACAGGCCAATTGTAGTGTGTAAACTAAAAAAGTGAAGTCACTTGATAATTTTAATATTATTAAAACACATTACATTAGTTCTCATCCCGTACAAAGTGTTCACATACTGAAGCTAAAAAAAAAAAAACAAGTTTTAAAGATGCCACCGGCAGGTCACATGCATTTAGAACCACTCCCATCAGAGCTCCCCATTGAATTTCCTGAGTAAAACTGATGGGAGTGGTAGTCAAAATGTGTTGAGTGCAGAGAAAAAGGACATTACTTATCCGAATTCATGCAGTTTCAGGACCGAAAGGAAAACAATAGATGTTGCTCTGTTAATGGACGCGGGTCAATGGTCATTAGAAAACATTTCTAAACATTACTAAATGCATTACATCACTACTGAATGGGGTCATGCTGTGTGCATACTGCAGCATTGTTTAAAGATGCTTCTGCAAGGTATTTTAAACCACAACTCCCACCAGCCCTCGCCATTGAATGAGTGTGGCTAGGAGGCAGATGTTAAATGGAAAAGATCATGCCAAATCCCATAACTATCCAAGCAGAGGATGCAGGTGTTCGGCTTCAGCACTGTGCCTCACCCACCTCCCCACCCCACCCCCACAAAACTGCTGCAGGGGCGAGAGAAAGGCCACACCCCACAGCAATGTTCGGATCATCAGTTAACAGAATTATTTTAGCCTGGGGCAAACCAGAGTTTATCAACAGAACTATCGCGTCTCCCACAAGTAGATAGACAGGCTAAAGGGTTTGGTACGTGCCATCATGGGAATTATAATTCTGCAACATCAACACATTGGCTGCGCATGTCTGTGGACAAGAATAAATGATAAGGGAGGAAGTGGGGGCCGGGTGGAGACTTGTAGTAGCATTGTGCCTTTTGGAGTACCGTGATGCATTCCACCTATAAAAAGTCTCCTTGCACTATATGGGTCAGCTGACGGCTTGGGGGAAAGGGTGTCCTCGGGGTACGACGGTGGTCTTGAAAAGTAACGTCAAATCGAAAAATAGACAAATGCAAAAGTAACCTTCGTACCAAAATATTAACTGATAGTTTTTGGACGTGCTTGATCACATTGGCAGTAGTATCACGATTCGAGTCATACATTATTAGTGAGCCCTTCAAAAAGTGGAATTCTACGTTTTAGTGATATGTATTGTGTCGGATGCGTATACAATTTGCTCCCATTACCTCATACCCGATTCTCCAAACCTAAAACCACTGCAAACCTGAAGCTGCCTGGAGTCTCTCTGGGAAGTCAGACAAATCTTTGACAATCACATTTGCACATGCTCAAGGCTTTGCTAATAAGGTATAAGATGAATAACCAGCCCAGCGCCCCAAGCCCAACACTAAAAACCAGACGCTGATCCATCCACACAAGGCATGGTGCCTGTCAACAGGGCAAAGAGTTTGATCCATGGCATGCACTATATACAGTACTAGTGCTGCGGAAGAGCCAGAACAACCTGTAGGACTTGGGCAGCCACTGCACATTTTAGGCTGGTGCTCATGAAATAAACCCAGCCAAAATCAGCAAAATACAAATTTATTTAAAGCAGCATTTAAATGCAGGTGTGCAGTAATTAAAAAGTGGGATTTGTTCATGGACTGGCAACCAAAAAGTAGAGTTGGATGTCAAAAGCCTTTGAAGCTGTGCCTGACGAGCACCGTTACACAGACAGGGGATTGCACCCCTGACCCTACCTCGCAGTGGTGGCAATTGCTGATCCAACACCAATGAGCCTGTACACATTCTTATACGTGCCATGCCAGGAGAGCGTCGGCAACTATTTGTGGAGAGGGAACTGAAAAGAGCGCCTGCTCCAAGTGTACATAAACTTTGAGGCTGAAGTATGTAGGTTTTTGTTCCACCTGTCAAAGAGTAAAGAAAAGCAACAAAATAAAATGAAAAGAAGGCCAATTCCAAAGGGCGTGGTTGGTGGAGGTGGTATTCGAACCCAGCTCTCATAACTGCTCCCCATTTCAGTGGCCTGTGTCCTAATCATCTGACAATCCAACGCTGCATGCTGGAAGCACATAGAGGGGTGTCTGAGCATTAACACATCCGGATACGTCACCATGCGCTCGGTTCCGTCAAACCTTGTGCATGGGCCGCGCAGATTTCATCCAGCGCCACGGCGTGGAGAGATGGGGGATGTGCAGCTAGTTTCTCTTCTGGCCTAATGGCAATGAAGAATGAAAAATAAGTCATCAAAAGGTCACTCACAAAGCAACAGGTATCAATAAGGGTAAAAGTGCATTCTCTGTCCCATATTTCGAATGTCGATAAGTACAGAAACTCCCCAGGGATGAAGCTGTCCAGATGGCAGTGAATCACTTGTTGACCGATGTGTGAAATCGGAGTAAAGAAATTCGATGAAAAACAACAAATAAGAAAATACATTTTAAATATCAAGAAACCATTTCCTCTATTGATGGTAGTGTATTGAAATTAATTTCCATTTTTCCACCTGCACCAAGATAACAGATGTCATTGATCTTCAGTTGTGCTCAAAATGTGAATGTCAAAGTGGTGGGGGTGATGTGCAAGAGATCAATACACTCCTGTCAAGATATGAAGGAAGCAGTAGTTTAAGGTTATGGCCATTTTAAGGCTTAATACCATCATTTGTTGATATAGTCTGAAAGACTAGCAAATTAGTGGTATTGGTTGAATGAGGGCCTGTGGGCTGAATGTATGGTGATGCAGACTACCACCAGTTCCAGGTAACGGAAAGCTGCACACCGTGAACTGTGAGGCACTGACTTCCGGCGCCGAGTGGTGAAGCTATAGAGTAGCAGGGAGAACTAAAACATGACAAAAAACCGAATGGATGTTGATTCTATAGCAAGTCTGGAGGCAAGAAGTATGGTTGCATCTTGTCACAGTATTCCTCCTACCAGAGTTTTTAGGTTGCACACAAAACCCGCTTTAACTCAGACATGGGACCAAAACTAAAGGGAGACTGTCTGTGATGATGACAGAATGTTGCATATAGCAAGCATGCTTTCCAGCTCTTCCAGAACTGTGCATGAATTCACGATTCAACGTTCCAGGAACTGTTCCTGCTTACAAATATGACAGTAGAGGAGTTTTAGGGCTAACCGAGTGGAAGATTCCGATGCATTGAAGCGTTCCAGGCCTATCGTGATCATATGCAGTACTCATCCAAGAATCCTAGGTTATACAGAGCAAACATCTACAAACAGTGGGACCAGCTTGATCCCTGTGCAACATCAGAATGAGTAAGTTGCTCACCTGTAACTCCTGTTTTCCAGCATTAGTATCGTTCATGGATTCAGATGCTTTGAATATTCCCATGCAAAGCATGTGAATGCAAACCATGTGAATCCATGAAAAATCCAATGCTGACAAGGGAATGTTCTCACGTTTTGGCAACTGGCAGTGGAAAGTTACGGGTTTACAAAAATACCATTCAGTATCATTTTAAGTAAAATCAGCAAATAATCATTTCATATATTGTTATCCTGTTGGGGTAAATCCACAGATAACTTTAATATGTTAACCCTTTTCGTAACTACCTCCCGATCCCCTTTCCCTCTAGCCAGCGGCAGTGCAGGGTGTCCTTAAGTGAGTGTTCTACAAAACCCCCTAGAATACGATCCATATTCCCTAGACTAGCTAGTACATGAGACTATTAAATGCACAAGGGCGAGTATTATACACCACATTATCCATCAATGCTTTCATGTCGTCTAAGGTCAGTATGCAATAAGAAGTCCGTATTTGATTCCAGTTATGTTGCACCGAATATTGATCATGTGTTTCTGTTTCAGGTACATATTCCAAACGCTCTCGAGGTGCCATGACCAGAAGGGTTACTTAAAGGTCTATCGATATAAGGGATAGTCTTTACAAACACAAGGTGGGATACGGTTCCCACAAGGTAATAATTTTAGAAAGCCTGGACAAGAAAAACCTGTATTGCAAAGATGGACGTTACAAAGGTTAATAATAGCATGCAAGAGTTTCTTTGTCTTCTACATACTGGTTTGTGTGATGCATCTGTCTGGAGTACCCACGGCGCACACAACCTATACCCTCAGTTTCGTTATTCATTATCACAAGCAATTTCATCATTTTATAAATGATCTAGAGAAACAAGTTTCCGGTGTGCTGAATACAGTGCAATAAACTGCTTGCAAAAAAGCCAGAATGTGCAGACAATTGTATTGTACCTACCCCTCGTGCAGAGGAGCCAGCCTATTAGCATACATCTGCACCCAGCCTTTCAAGCTCCGGCCTCTTATTCCCTCTCCTGTTTCACAGGAATAGTGTGTGAATCATGATGGACAGATATTCCTTTCAGAGGGATTCTTGGCAGCGGATCAAAGCGGCACGTGGTGGCAAGGCAGCGAGAATTCAGGCACTGCATATGAAAGCATACTGCTGTATCTTTCCACAACACAGAGCGCCACAAAACAATGGCCCCGATATCATCTATTGCAGCTAAACACTGTGGTTCAATCTGGGTACCTTTAGCAGGACACATTACCTTCAGGACCTATGACCGTATGGCAATGCATTGTATGTCCCATTGAGATAGGGAAGATTTCAACAAGACAATAGGCTAATAAAGAAAATGAAAAATAACTCAAAATAAGACGATGGCAAACATTATCAGCCCAGAACTGAAGACAGTCATTTTATTAAGAAGATTGGTCCCATTTTAGCAGACAAGCGGAAATTAGCTTTATGTTTAGGCTTCCAACATATACAGGACCAGTGGGTGCTTTGAAAACTTTTAAGGGAAGCACGAGTGTTGTTGGTCAGGAGGAAAGTAGGAGGAGAGCAAGGTTGCTTTTGCTAAAGGGCTGATGCTGGGAAATAGAACAAAACTGTTTTTCAGTGGGTAAGCGTCAATGCGTTAAGACCACCACATTACTTGCCCCCTCGTAATGTTCTTTATGATGCATGCTCCTCCCACAGATTCCTCATCTTTAATTAATTTGTATCCTGCTTAGCAGTCTCGGAAAGTTTTCATCAGCAGAGGGCGCTCTGTGCCATAGAGTCGATCGAGACCCTCAATGATTACCATTCCCACGTCCAGACACGAAGTTGATGATCGTATAAATAGCATGCATCATGCCTGTTGCCTCAGTTGCTAGTTTTTCCCCCCCTTTCTGCTCAGCCATCTTGAGGAATAGATAACCCAATGGGCGTTAAAGTAGAGTAGTATTAGACAGCACCCACAGTCAGAGGGGTAGGCTGGGAGGGCGATGAGGAATCAGTGGGAGGAACATCCATCAGAAAGAACATTACAAGGGTTTGTTCTTCTAATGGATTGTGTCCTCACACAGATTCCTCATCTTTGATAGAATCCAATAGCAGTTTTGCAGATAGAGGTGGGAGAAGTGGATTTGTGTACGTTATTAGCACATAATATTGTGTAGAACTGCTCTTTCAAATCAAGCATTCTGGCCTGACTGTGTGTCTAAACATTTATGCTTTGAAAATAAGTGTGGAGTGAGGTCCAAGTTGCAGCATTGCAAATATCCTGCACTGGTACACCTCTTTGGAAAGCCAAAGTAGTTGCCACTCCTCTGGTGCAATGGGCTCTTAAGTTTTCAGGGACATAATTTCCTGCAACGGAGTAGCATTCCGAAATGTATAGGAGGATCCAACGTGATAAATGCATAGGATGATCCAACCTGATAAGAGTTGGTTTTGTCATGGCCTGGCCTAACTAGTGAACAGTGTAGCCAATAAATAGTTGGTAATCCCGTCTGACATTTGCCATTCAAGAAATGTAGGTGCTAGGAGCCCTATCCAAGTCAAGTCTGTATAAACTCTCTTCATCCTTAGAAGGGTGAGCAGGTGAATAAAAAGCTTGTAGTGCCATCTTCTGTGTCAGATGAAATTCCATCTCCACCCTGGGAAGGAAGAAGGGATGAACCCTCAGAACTACCTTCTCCTTGGAAAAGGTAGTAAAAGGTGGTTTGTATGACAAAGCTTGTATCTCACTCACTATGCGAGCAGAAGTGAAAGCATCCAAAAATATGGTTTTCAAGGTTAAAAACCTGAGTGGACAAGAATGGAGAGGTTCAAATGGAGCTCCCATTAACAAAGTTAGTACCAGGTTCAAATACCTGGACGGCACCAGAAAAAGGACTGGTGGGAATGCATTTGTCAGTACTTTTAAGAATTGTATGACAATAGGCCTCTTAGACTAAGAACCTTGTTCTGGCGTGCATTTAAAAATAGAGAACGTCACCAAGAATCCCTTAACGGTAGCCGCCTGCAACCCTTGGTGGGCTAGGTCCAGTAAAAAAAAAAAAAAAAAAAAAAAAAGCACTGTAGGTTTATTGCAAGAGAAAGGATCTATATATTTAGCTCTACACCAGCTACAAAACTTGTTCCAACAGCAGCTGGGGTAGTAATGTTGCCGGGCTTCTAGCCAAAAAGCAACACCTCCCTAACGTCTTCCAGGAGGTCCCAATCGTAATTTAGCCTCTCAGAAACGAGGCGTGAAGGGTCAGTGTTCTGATTGCCAGATGAAGAAGATGGACTCCCTCTTGTGAGAGTAGATCCACTCTTTGGGGACGACTAAATGGAGGGCAGATGGACATTTCTAGAAGGTGAAGGGTACCACTTCCTCCTGGACTAATACGGGGCAATCAGGGTAATGCCTGTCCTGAACTTCCTTAACCTCCTAAGGACGTGAGAGATGATGGGGACTGGTGGGAACATGTATAGCAGTTGAAATTTCCAGTGCACTACGAACACATTCCGCAGAGCTCCTCTGAGGAAATACCCTGGAGAAGAACAGGTTACACTTCCTGTTGATACTGAATGCGAACAGATCCACTTGAGGTTTTCCCCTAAGGGTGAAGATCTCTAGAAGAACTTCCTGAGCCCCAAATCCCACTGGTTGGAGAGCGTGCTCTGCCTGATCACAGCTTTCGCTGTTGTAGTCTCTTCCCCAGCTAAATGAACAGCCGACAGACATCCCGTTTTGTACAGCCCAAATACAGAGCTGCATAGACTCCCTGCACAGTGGTAGGGACCCTACACCAGGGTTCAAAATTGAGGGGAGCTAGGAGCTATCTAGAAGGGACTGGTTAGCTTGAATGAAACAGCTACCAGGAGCTACTTTTAGCTCCCCAGGCAATTTGTGCCTTTAAAACATCAGACGTCACATTAACTTTGAGTATTTGAGAATGCTACTATAGAAAAATGAGTACACATCTAGTACACATCTAAAAACACAATGAATCAATCAAACATTATGTCCAAAAACGTGTGCAACTCATGTGGAAGTTAGATTCATGGTGAGCTGGGTGCTCGCTCCTGGTTCACTAGAAGTAGCTCCTGCCTCCTGCTCATCGAATCTCAATTTCGAACCTTCTGCACCTTTCTTGTTGAGATAATGCATGGCGACCGTGTTGTCCGTCCTTTTCAGGATATTCTTTCACTGGATGGAAGGTAAAAAAGCTATCAGCTCCAGTCTGATCGCCCTCAGCTCGAAACGGTTTATGTGCGGTCCTGATTCTGCAGGGGACGCATTGTGATCGCTAATGTGAGCTTCCATCCCGTAAGGGAAGTATCTGTGACTACAGTTCGCTCCGGGAGGGGCTGCCAGAAAATTAAAAGTAATTCACCGTAGTGACCAACGTACACCAAGTCCATAGTCCCCTTTTCTCCATACTGTATTGGTGTGCCTCCCTAGGGGCCGGAACCTTATTTCTTCCAAAAAAAAGTGAATTTCCCCTTTAAATTGAAGGCACACGTAGGGACGGCTACGGGTATGACATGCCTCAATAGCCCCCGCCCTCCGGTGCCTGGCTTCAGTCCTCTTGAAAGTGCCAGATGGCTAATTTAGCCTGACCTACTTTTATTGGTTGAAAGACATAGGTCGTATGGAGGAAAGGGGACTATGAACTAGGAGTAGGTTAGTCAATATAGGGAGTAACTTAATTACTCCTACATCCCATCCCCCTTTCCTCCATACTGTATGGGCGATTACAACAGATATAGCCCTTAGGGAGGAGTGTGAGTGTCTACTTTGCAGACAGGTTTGAGGATTACTTGTCCGAACTCAGCATCTGACATGGCACTAGCATCTAAACAGTAGTGCTTGCAGAAAGTCAATGGTGATAGCCATGTGGCAGCCTTACTGATGTGTCACGCACCTGCCTCTGGAATGCGACCGCTGCAGCCTTAGCCCTCACTGGATGTGCATGCATATTCGCCAGGCAAGGATTCTACTGCTGTTTTAATGCCTCTGAAATAGCCTCAACCATCCATCTGGCAACGGAAGCTTTCAATGTGTGAGCCCCCGATCAAGATCCACTGTACATGATCAGCAAGGTATCATACTTCCTGAACAGTTTCGTCCTGTCTAGGGAGAACTTGAGAGCTCTCCTAACATCCAAGCAATGCAACTCTCTCCCCACCTTCGACTGAGGTTGTGGAAAGAAGATTGGGAGAACAATCTCCTCATTGATATGAAAGGAAGAGACTACTTTCGGCACACATTTTGTGTGTGTCCTAATGACCACCTTATATTTGTGGAACATCGTTTAAGGCTCTAATGCGACCAATGCCTGACTCTCACTAACGCGTGTGGCAGATGTGGAGCCCACCAGCGCAGTCTTGCAAGTCACTCATTTGATGTCTGTAATAGCTATGGGCTTGAAAGGCTTGTGCGCCAGTGCTACCAGCACCACATTGAGGTCCCACAAGAGATGAGATTTTATGACCGAAGGGTACAGCCTGTCTAGCCATGCCTCTTCACCACTGGATTGTCAGTGGAGAATGATAGGCCCTCCATGTTCCTGTATGTGCCAATTGGCACAAAATACGTGTGACACGTACAACTGTGCTTGCTAAGTGGGCAGAAAAAGAAACCACTTGATGGAGCGTGCTCAATGCTGGATCCACCCCATTGTCGCTGGTCCAGTAGCAGAACCCGACCCACTTGCTTTTGTACTGGAGCCTAGTGGACTCCTTTCTAGCATTGTGAATAATGTCTAGATTGGCCTGTGAAAGCCCTAGCTGCTGCATCTATAGTTTTTTAGGTACCAGGCTGTGGGGGCTAGGGACTCTGCCTTTGGGTGCACTACTGCCCCTCCCCCCCCGGTGGGAGAGGTGCACCAGGCCCATCGACTGCAGGGGAATTGGGCCCTGACTTGCCATCCTCACCAGGTCGGAGTACCAGCACTGTGCTGGCTACTCTGGGACAACCAGGATCATGCAACAGTATGCTGCATCTTGGAACTTCCAGAGAACTCTCTGGATCAATGGCATTGGGGAGGGGAATGCGCAACACCACAGCCTGTCTCAGGAGATTTGGAAGGCATCCCCTAGTGAGCGCCTGCCTCTCCCCAGCTATGAGGAAAACTGCCTGCACTTCGCGTTGCTCTCTGAGGCGAATATATATACCTACGGCTGGCCCATTTACCTGAAGATGACGTTGAGGACCTGCAAGCCCACCTACTATTCGTAGTTGTATGCCGGAAGCCTGTTCAACCGGTCTGCCTGTGTGTTGCTCTCTCCCGGGAGTTTAACAGCAGTCAAGTGAATGCCCCAATTTAGGGCACATTCCCAGATCTGAATTGTCAGTCTGAACAGCACCGGAAACCTTGTCCGTCCTTGCTTGTTGAGGTAAAACGTGGACATGATATTGTACATTCAGATGAGCAATGCCCTGTTCCCCATCAGTGGGAGAAATGCCGATAAGGCCAATTGAATTGCTCTCAGCTCCAGAACATGTATGTGCTCCTCCTGCGGAGATCACTGACCATACATTAAATAGCTATTGTGAGGGGCAGCAATGCGAGGATGACAACTTTTGCATGATCAAAATATGCCATTTTTTTATATTATAAAAGTTATCAAACTCCTCACTATCTGACTCTGGCAAGGATTTCCCAGTCTAACAAAACTAAAGGGAAACACTGACACAGGATATCTGGCCCTCACACGTAAACATCAACTACACAAAGAAAATATATGGCAATTAAAATAACATCAACTTTGATATTTACAGTTTGATCATCTTTTAGTGACCTGGGTGAAGTCCCTTCCTCCGAATTCAAGGTAAATTGAGCCCCAATGTTCAACAAAAAGAAACAAGGAAATCCATATAGGTAATACAGTCTCAACTCAGTACTTGATGTTTCAATGTCAAGGTAAAGTTTTGATAACCAAAGTTCCAACAACAACAAAGATTTATTTCTTTGTGAAATAAGGATTTTCCACTACCTCAAAATAGCATCAATGTTATTCCGAGCCATAATGCTTTGTCACCACTTCCAGTTATCCAAGAAGACTTGCCACAGTTAAAAGGAAATACAACTTCTGTCAATGTTAGTGAAACACAGTTTTTGGTTAACACTTCGTATGTCTCACTTAATAAGATTAGGAATCAAAGAAGGTATATCTGTCAGGATGACTTCACAGCACTTCTACTTCCACTTCAATAACTAACTTCTAGAAGAGATCACCATGAGGACATGCTCCTTTGCCTCAGAGGTTTCTACTTCACTTGCACTACTGAAGATTTGCACCTACTGACAACCAAAGACACTACTACAACTTCAGTACTTTGTAATACCACTAAAGCTTCAGTACTTTTTAACTTCAAACATTTTGGTTCGGACAGGATTGTTTCAGGTATACTTCAACACCTTCAAATAGGCAAGGCACTTTTCCTCTGAATAATATCCCTTTTCAAATGGGCAGCCTCTTTGCCTCTCTTGTCTTATCACAATACACAACAACCTACAATTGCCTTCCGAACACGCTTCTCTCTTCGATCCACAGTCTTTGGCAATGTACGCTTCATCAGCCTCAAAGAATATTTATAAGTAGCAAGTTTCCCTTGCCTTTATCCCCTTGCTAAATGTTAGCCAGGATAATTACCCAGAAGCTTTGGTGCGACTCTTGGCTTCAGGTAATGCTTGCACACTTGTATCGTGTCAAATAGAATTACATGATCACACCCGAAAGCTACATTTCAAGTGTCCCAGTGTTATAGAATGAACAAACAACTTCGCCTCACTTCTACTTTTACGCAAGTGCTTTTTAAGCTGGATACTGTGTCCGGCAGTGATCGAGCATGGAATCAGAACACCAGGTTTACTCATCGGCTTGTTTTCCTTTCTACAAATGTTGCACCACTTCAGCACCTTCTGGCTTCACTTGGGACCCACACCCTTCCTCGCTTAAGGGGTCTCTGGTCCAGGCACTCAATTAAGAGCCCCTCTCACTCCCGTGACCCAGCTTCATGACAGCTGCTTACATGGTCTCCAACACGCTTCTCGCTGCGTAATCTCCGCAATTAGGCTCACATGGGGAAAGTCAGCTTTCCTGCACGCCTTCCGCTGCGAAGCCTCTGCACACCAGAGTTTAGGGAAGGAACAAGTTGCTTACCTGTAACTGTTGTTCTCCAGCATGGGTCTGGCATGGATTCACATGCTCATGAATATTCCCCGTCGTCAGGCTGGGAATCCTCGGTAAAGAAAAAACCAGTATCAGTTTCGTTTCTGATCTGTCTTTCGTAGTAGTAACCAATCACTGATCTCTGCGTCATACTGACCACAGCCAATGACTGCCCTCTACCTAAGCCCCGCCTCTGGCAGCCATCTTCAGATTTGGTAGCACGTGAAGTGGCAGTATGACCAAGTGAAGAGCCGCAGAGGGGTAGGCGGGAGGGTTCGCATGTGAATCCATGCCAGACCCATGCTGGAGAACAACAGTTACAGGTAAGTAACTTGTTCCTTCTCCAGCATGGGGTCTGGCATGGATTCACATGCTCATGAATAAAGAATACATAGCAGTACACACATGCACAACCATGGGAGGTGGCAAAGGCTCAGCATTAAGCATCACATCAAACTCAACATTAAGCAAATCTTACCTCCTCACCAGGCTCACCTTAGGCGAACAGGTTGCGCAGCACTGCTTGGCCGACCCTGGACTCGTCCCTGGAATCCCGATCGACGCAGTAGAATTTCGTGAAGGTGTGCGTCAACCTCCACGTAGCAGCCCTGCAGATGTCCAACAAGGGCACACCAGATAGGAACGCCGTAGTAGCTGCGATCGCTCTGGTGGAATGGGCTCTCGGACGGCCAGGCAGGGGTCGGTTTGCCAACCGATGACAGTACATGATACACCCGGAGAGCCATCTGGAAATGGAAGCATTCGAGAGAGCCTTCCCCTGATTGACAGGTCCAAAGTTCACAAAGAGTTGCGACGTCTTCCGAAAACCCTTCGTGCGGTCCACGTAGAACTTCAGCGCTCTAGCCACATCCAGCGAGTGCAAAGTCCTTTCAACCGGCGACAAAGGCGACGGGAAGAAAACAGGCAACACCAAGGGTTCGTTGAGGTGGAAGTCCGACTGCTCCTTGGGCACGAAGGAGGGGTGCGTCCTGAGCACTACCCTCGTGTCGTGAAAAGTCAAGTACGGGGCCTTGCAGGAAAGGGCCTGGATCTCTCCCACCCGTCGTGCGGAGGTGATGGCCACAAGAAACGCTGTTTTCCACGACAAGAACTTCAACGGAGCCGAGTGCAGAGGCTCGAACGGAGGTCCCATGAGCTTGGTCAGCACCACGTTGAGCTCCCACGCCGGGGCCGGAGCCTTCACCGGCGGGAACGAGCTGAGCCGTCCCTTCATGACCAGACGATGAGACCACAAAGACGTCCGCCCCGTGGTTCTGGTGTATCGGGAGATCGCAGCAAGATGAATCTTGATGGACGCGTGCGCCAGTCCAGCTTTGGCCAGCGTCAGTAGGTACGGCAGTACTTGGGGAGCCGTAATCCGCAGAGGGTTAATCTTCTGTGCGTGGCAGACAGAGAACCTCTTCCATTTGTGTCCGTAGCATTTAAGAGTTGAGGACGCCCTGGCCTTTGCAAGAACCTCTCTGCAGTCGGCCGGTATGTCGTATCCTCCAAACTCTAACGCTGCAGGAGCCAGGCCTGCAAGTTCAGAGACTTCGGGTCGTGATGGAGCATGGCGCCTCCTTCCCTGGAGAGAAGGTCCGCGTCCACTGGCAGCTTGATTGACGGGGACGCTGACAAGTCCAGAAGGTCCGGGAACCATATCTGCCTCGGCCACGCAGGTGCGACGAGGATCATCCTGCACCGTGACCTCTTGAGCTGGTTGATGAGCCGGATCAGCAATGGCAATGGAGGGAACGCGTATAGAAACAGGCCCTCCAAGGGGAACGAGAAAGCATCGCCCATGCTCCTCGGCTGGGGAAACCTGCTGGCGAACCTCCGGCACTTGGAGTTTGTCGCCGTCGCGAACAGATCGATCTGGGGTGTGCCCCACCGTCGGAAGAGGCGGTCCACTAGATCCTGTCGTAGTTCCCACTCGTGGCACGAGCGCAGCTCCCTGCTGAGTGAGTCGGCAATGGTGTTTTTTATCCCTGCCAGATGAAACGGCACCAGAAACATCCTTTGGGCGACGGCCCAATGCCACAGATCCTGCGCCTCCCTGGACAGGGCTGGGGACCTGGTTCCGCCCTGTTTCCTGATGTAGAACATGGTGGTGTTGTCGGCGAAGATCCTCACCACCTTGCCCTTGAGGGAAGGAAGGAAGGACCTGAGGGCCCAAAACACTGCACGGAGCTCCAGGACGTTGATATGGAGGGACGTCTCCGTCGGGAGCCAAAGGCCTCACGCGTGCAGATTTTCGGTGTGCGCTCCCCACCCTTCCAGAGAGGCATCCGTGGTCACTGTCTCCTGGTGGCCGGGGGTCTGGAAGTCCATGCCCGCCGTCAGATGTGCGCGGGTGCCCCACCACCGGATCGCTCGTCGGAAACTCTCGTCGAGTGTGATCCTCTCCTCGAAGCTGCCCGTCGTCTGGATCCAGCGCGCGTCCAGGAACTCCTGCAACGGGCGCATCTGGAGCCTGCACAGGGGGATGAGGTAAATGCAAGAAGACATCATTCCGAGGAGGGACTTGATGGACCTCACTCTGGCCGCGTCGGCAACCAGCATCCGCTGAACCTTGCCCAGAATGGCCCTCGTCCTTTCCTCCGACGGAGAGGCCAGAAGCGACACTGTGTCGAGCTTCGCTCCCAGAAACAGTGCGTCTTGCGCGGGCACTAGGTGGGACTTGGCGTAGTTTATGGAGAATCCCAGGTCCGTGAGAAGTTGGACGGTCCTTGCCGTGTGCTCCACGGCAAGCTCCCTCGTCTTGGCTCGGATGAGCCAGTCGTCCAGGTAGGGGTAGACGTGGATCCCCTCTCGGCGCAGCTGCGCCGCCACCGGTGCGAGGCACTTGGTGAACACCCTGGGTGCCGACCTTAGTCCGAAGGGAAGGGCTCTGAACTGATAGTGACGCCCTTGGACCACGAACCTGAGAAACTTTCGGTGTCCCTTTAGGACGGGAATATGGAAGTAGGCATCCTCCAAATCCAACGACGACAGGAAATCGCCCTCCTCTAGCTGACTCAGGACGTGTTGGAGGGTGACCATCCGGAACTTCTGTGCCTTGATGAATTTGTTCAGTCGTCGTAGGTCCAGGATGGGACGCCATCCTCCCGTCTTCTTCTTCACGAGGAAGTATCTTGAGTAAACTCCGGAGCCCCGAAGCCTCTTTGGGACGAGCTCGATGGCGCCCTTCCTGAGCATCGCCTTTACCTCCAAGAGAAGTTGAGGGACGTGATGTTCTTTCCTGGCCACAGGGGGGACGCGCGGGCACCTTTTTTGAAACTCGAGCGCGTGACCCTGGGCTAGGGCGTCCAGCACCCAACGGTCGGTGGAGATGGACTCCCACACGCTGACGAAGCTCGCCAGCCGGCGTCCCACCGGGGTGCTTCGGTGGGGGCCCGACCCCACGGCCGGTTCAGTCCTGCTTCGACGAGGCTTTGCCGCCTTGACCTCCTTGGCGACGACGGCAGGGTCCGCCTGACTTGCCTCGTCCCCTGTAAGCTTCCTGCGACGACGAACGGGCCGCTTGACGGTAGGTGGAAAATCCGCCGCCGGAACCTTTGGAGGCACCCTGTTTGCCTCCGCCGCTCCGAAAGGGTGGCCGCCTGTGCTGGAGAACCCCAAGAGCCCGGGCCGTCTCCGTGTCTGCTTTGATGGCTTGAAGGGAATCGTCCACTGTTTTCCCAAACAGGTTGTTTCCATCGAACGGCATGTCCAAGACTCTGGTCTGCACGTCTTGACGGAAGTCAGTAGCCTTGAGCCATCCACGCTGCCTAAGGCACACGCCGTTGCCCAACTGGCAAAATCCAGTGTCAGCGATGTCCGTCGCAATCGTAATGGCGTGGTCCGACGCCACCTCTCCTTCCTGCAAGATCTCTAGGGCATCCGCCCTCTTGTCGTCCGGTAGGAAGTCCAGCAGGGGGGCCAGTTTGTACCACAGCTCCCTGTCGTAGCGGGCTACGATAGCCAAGGCGTTGGCCGCCTTAATCGTCGTCGCTGCAGACGAGATGACCCTGCGTCCCATCGTATCCAATTTCTTTCCCTAGCTGTCCGGCGGGGAAGTCGACGTAGAGGCCGCACCCCTCCCCCCCCCCGCTTTCTTCCTGGCCGCCGCAGAGACGACGGAGTCCGGGGTCGGCTGTGCCCGGAGGCACAAGGGGGCCGTGTCCGGGACCCGGTACTTCTTCTCGTACCGATCCCTTCTAGCCGGCGTCGTGGATGGGTTTCTTGAGGAGGGCGAGGCCCTCATCCCAAATATCGTCCAGTAGAGGCACGGAGAGGACCGTCTTCCTCTTGGCCTTGCGCCGTTGATAAAGGAAACCTTCCTTCTTCTCTTCCGGGCAGAGCTGGAAGAGCTCGGATGCCCTGGCGATCATGGAGTGAAACGATCCAATCTCGTCGGGCGGGGAAGCCCGGGTGGGAGGTGACGACGGCAGATCCTCGTCGTAAACCTAGTCGTCCGTACCCGTCGCGGCCGTGTCAGTCCCCGTATCATCCCCACGTGTCGTGGACGGGGAGGAGGGCTGAACAGGGCGCGATGGCTGAAAAGGAGGTGGAGGATGAATCCTTCTTCTCTTAGGGGGAGGGCTCCCAGAAGGGCCTGGCTCCGGGTCCCCCGTCGGGAGCGGTTCCTCCGCTGGTGGTAACGGCAGTCTCGTCCTTATCTCCGAGCATAAGGACTGTATAGCCAACAAAATGGCCGCAGAGTTGTTTTGCGGCGCTGGTTGAGGGGAGTCCGACGGGCGGTCAGGGGCCCCGTCGGCACCCTCGGGCTGGTCTTCTTCCACGCCAACGCCGTGGCTTAAGACTTCGATCAGCTCTTCCTCAGAGGTTGAGGCCGAATCCACGACGACCTCCTGCCCCCCCCTTTTTCTTCTCCGTCGGAGGTTTCACGGGGATCCCGTCGATGGGCATAAAAGAGGACACCCTCCGCGGTGGCAGGGAGACTCTGAGCCCCGAGGTCGCCACCACTGGTGTAGCCTCCACAGGCTGAGCCAGGGCCGCCGCGACTGTCTCGATAGAGGCCTTGGCCGGATGGATTAAGGCTTTCACCACCTTAGGTGCGCTCACCGCCTTCTCCTTGGGAGGAGGGACACTGCCTCGCTCTCCCTCCGATGGGGCCTTCGAGCTCGTCCGGGGCTTCTCCAGGAGCTTCGCCGGGTGCTCGGCCTTCCTCTTACCCGAACCAGAGCGTTGGCTCGTGGTTGATGGTGCCGGGGAGGATGCGCCCTGCCTGGTGCCCGTAGAGCCCGACCGTTCGGCGCTCCCGGTGCCAGCGGACTCGCGGTGCTTGGCATTGTGTTGGACCCCCGTCGCCGGGGCGTCCTCAAAGGTCTTAGAAGACCGCTCGGATTTCTTCTTCTTTCCGCCTGACGGGCTCTTCCCTTCCAGCCAGTTGGCGAGACGTTGATGGCGGTCCTTCATGGTCCGCTCCGACATATTGCCGCAAAACGCACAGTCCTTCTCCACGTGCGTCTTGTCCTCATGTAGGCAGTAAAGACAAAAGGAGTGTTCGTCCTCCTTAAAGACATTCTGAAGCTGGCATCCAGGGCAGACCCTGAACAGCTTTCCGGGCGTCGAGCTTCCCTTCTCCTGGGCCATGTCCGAGATGGGCCTGAGAAACTTCTGGAGTCCTCCAAAAGCGTGGCTCGACGAAATCTTCACCCTTGAGGGGCGTAGACGAATCCGACACGGGTCCCCGTTGATCGGATGAAGAAACGGTGGAGCTTGAGGCTCTTTTTGACCGACAAATCGAAGTTCTTGAGAAAAAACGTGAAAAAATAGCACTAACGCTCGAGAGCAATAGCACGAGGATCCCAACACTTGAACGTGCGGTAAAAATCTGAAGATGGCTGCCAGAGGCGGGGCTTAGGTAGAGGGCAGTCATTGGCTGTGGTCAGTATGACGCAGAGATCAGTGATTGGTTACTACTACGAAAGACAGATCAGAAACGAAACTGATACTGGTTTTTCTTTACCGAGGATTCCCAGCCTGACGACGGGGAATATTCATGAGCATGTGAATCCATACCAGACCCCATTGCTGGAGAACAGGACCCACACAGAACAAGCAAGTGTAATCTGCTGCCTCAGAGGTCCGGCTTCCCTTTGATTCTCCCACTTCTGCCTGGATTGCTAACACCATGCCTGCTTCCTTCTGCCTCTGCTACTACTGCACGCACTCCAGTCACAGTTCCAACTTCTAATTGCCTGTACCCGAGGGGGCCTTTTATGCCTCTAGGGTTCTTTCAGGTGTGGGCTATTAGGCTCAATTGTCCGACTACAACTACAGCATGACTCTTCAGCCCCCTTCTTCATCCTAGTACTTAAGGGATTATGGGACTTGTAGTCCCCAACCACAAAATTAGCTCTTTTTAGTAACTTCTTGATCTTAAGGGTAGATTTAGGTCTATGTCTGGATTATGGAGTTTGCCCGTATATCCTATAGTGCATTGTGAATGCTATATGATCCTGGAGAATTTTGGATGGAGGGCAGCTGCGTCTTGGTTGTAAGAGCCAGTGAGACAGAGGAGGACTTGCGTGTCGTCAGCATAGTTTGTGTAGGCTATGCCTAGCGAGTCTAGCATGTCAAAGAGTGGTTTAGTCTGGCGTACAGCACTGCCAGAATGCAGGCCGCCATGAGACCTAACACATGCTGATACCACCATGCCAATGTTAACTGTCTGTCTAGGAAGTAGCCCGTCGCCCTGAGGATTGCCTTGACCCTTTCCTGAGTGGACAAATACTTTGCCCGACTGGATCCCATAACAATCCGAGAGAAATCAAGGACCAAGTAGGGTTAAACTACGGCTTGGTCTGGTACACCGAGAAGCCAAAGTGGTAAAGAAGGTCCATGAGGTACTCCAACGAGTAGCTTGTGTAGTAGCCCTGCTCTGAATAAGGGAAGCAATTACTGCCAGCAGTGCCGGTGAGCATATCTGTAGAAGTGGGGGAGAAAATGGGTGCAGGGTGGCAACTGTGGGTCAAACCCCCCCAGACCACCGGAAACCACCAAAAGGTTTCCAGGGGTCTCTGAACAGACAACGCCATTGCATCTCATGGAGAGCCAATCTTCCCCCACTGGGCAGCGGTGTAGCGGGATGCCACCCTCATTACTTATTGGCTTCTGAGGCTGGGTAGGAGGAGGGAGACTGGAAGAACCCCCGGCAAGTGGTGCGCTGATGCTTGCACCTTTGTGGATTGTGCGACCTGTCCGGCTGCCTGGATTTACGATCCTGAAAGCCCCTGAACCTGCCAAAAGCCCTGCTCCTCTGGTCAAACTTTCCTTGCAACTGCTAAACAGTTTCACTGCTGGTTTAGCCAGGATTGCCTGCAATTTCGTTGTCTGCAAGCTTGACTTCTTGTTGAGCTCTTCATCCATAGAGGAGCAGAAGAGCTCTGCCCCCTTGAAAGGGAAATCCAGTATTCTGTCCTGGACGTTGGCATTGAAGCTGGAGGCATATCCGTAGTCAAACAAATGCCTCTTCCCGCTGTGTCGATGTGTGCCACAGTGAACTTGAGCAAATCTTTCGCTACCACCTTAACGTCTGCCAAGCCCACCTTTAACGGGCCTGCCTATGCGGAGGGACGTCTGGCAAGAAGTCCACTGTCTCCATCCACAACTTCTGGTTGGCGGCTGCCAATATTGTGTTAACATATGTCTGCCTGAGATATAGGGTTGAATTCTGGTAGACCTTTTTCCCCATAGGACTCCAGCAGCTGCCTTATTTCCCTAGAAGGGCTGCTGCCGAAGACCCTGATGCACCGGAGGGCTGAGGGTTTAGTGTACATGGATGCTGCTGTTACAGATGAATCCGGATGCAGGTTTGTGAAAAGGAGAATGGCCTCCTCTTCTACCTGCCTGTACTTGGCATCCAGCCTCTTGTTGACCGGCTGTGCCAAATGGGGCTTCAGCCACCTCCTGTTTGCTAATGCCAATACATCCTTCTGCAGTGAGATGCCCAATTTACTGTGCGCCCTAAGGGTCAGTACTTCTGCCTGCACTCCAGACTGACAACTCTTACTGTGGAGGGGGTACCCGCAAGTTCGGCAAGCCCCTCTGTTCTGTTGTGAAAGGCTTTCACCAACGCTGAGGGATCCAGGTCATTGTCCTTATCCATGTCCTTTTCTGCCTGCCCCACCAGCACCCCGTGTTGTGGAGCGCCACCTAAGACTGTGATGTTGGGGACGAATCTGCAGATGCCTACGGGGTTGACCCGCCATCCGCTGGGGGGAACTAAATTCTGCTGAGGCTGAATGTCTGTGGGCGTGCCTTTCCCTTCTACCGGGGTGGCGAAGGGCTGGCCTGTACCAGCTGGGGAGCTGGAGGGGCATGGCGCACCACCTCCTTCATCAAGGGCTTTAGGAGCCCCATCACCTGCTGGGACCTCAGGAAGCTGTCGAAGGTTCTATCTTCGCAGGGCAGTGCCATTGGTGACGCCAAAGGACCACCTCCTGCTGATGTGGTCCACAGAGCTGCTGTCCTGAGCTGGGGCCCACCGCTCTATGTACCGCAGCGTGGTGGCCATGACTGGGTACAAGGTGCACCTGTGTAACCAACCATTCCACCCGACAGGTGAAATCTGGCCTCCAAGGAGCATCAGGTTGCTCCATGCCTCTTCCTGCTGAATCACTGGCTGTAGGACTCTGCCGCGACATGGGTGCTGCCTCACAGCTAGGTGCCATTTTATTGCGTTTCCACCCCTCAGCTGATGTTTTGGGGGGACCCGAAGGTCTCTCGATCTGGGGCCCGCCATCTGTGCGAGACTCGAGACACTGAATGGTACTAGGGTCCTCAGAAACCCCTCAGGCTCAGTGGATTCCAAGGAAAGGAAAGGAAACCCCCTTATGGAGGGCTTTATTAAAAACTTCAGCACTTAACTTGTCAGGCTTGCTTCTGCATCGCACAAAGTCTGCCACATGGCCTGGAGAGGAAGCTGTGAAGATCTCCCTCCACCGAGCCAACCGATAAGAGTAAGAGATTGACATGCTGCGCAGTCTTACCACTGATGGCCCATGCCTAAACACTGGAGGCCTAGCGAATACCAGTCCAGCGCGGGAACACAACCCTCGCAGGAGAAGCACTGAAGGCATCACGAAGCAGACACAGACAACAGATTCAAGTTTGGTCTATAAACCTTTATTAACTAAAAATGTAGGATCGAAAAAGGACAAACTTTCCCTAGCTAAGGTGGGATTTCCCTACCTAAAGGAAACTAAGGGCAGTCTGTCAGGAAGTCCAAAGCAAATCTCTGTGTGTCCAAAACATATTCTTGCCCTCACAACTAAATGTATACTGTGTAGGGATGTCATCATCAAACTAAGTAGTGTTCAAGTAAATGTTCAGAGCTTCTTCCAACTCTTGGCTTGTAACCAGATTTCCCTTGCCCAAGTTCCAGATGCTTCACAAGATACAGGGGTTCCCTTCCTCAAGAGTTCAAGTCTTTCAGCTTCCCAAAACATAAACCATGGCACATTTCCCAGTTCTTTGGATATGGTTACCTTTCACCAGTTCATATAGTCAGTTCAGTTCCTTGATTTCAGGTCACATAAGCTATTCAAACAAGCTTTTTTGTGGGTGCTTTCATTGGCTTTTTCATAGAGTGGTATACTTGGTCTAGGCGCAGTTGTCAGGTCACAGTTCACCCATTACAGGTCAAGCAACCAATACACCTTGCTTGCTTCCTTTCACCAGCACGTTGCCACTGCCTCAGCTTGACCATGGTGCTTGATTCACTCTCATATTACATCCTCTTCATGGCTTGGAATATAAGGAACAGTGAATACAATTGTGCTGCTTCCCTCCCCTGATGTAGGAGGTGTTAGCAAAAAAGGCCAGGAGACTAGAAGAAACAGCTAGACATAAACATCAAGATGAGCAAAAATATTAACAGGAAAGATTTCATCCACCATTCATGACAATCCAATGTAAGGCAATACAAATATGGAGCCAGTTGCCATTTGATCAATTCTACACCACCAAAGAACAACTTTAGGCAGGTATTTTGTGGATTTACTCTTATACCTCACAAAACCACACTCCGGACAACGGAGGAGCTGATGGAAGGCCTACACACATGGGATGCCCAGAGCATAGTACAATGCATTGTGGGTCCCAAAAGTCTAAGAAACACAACTTGTGTTTATTTGACAAACTTCTGAGCCCAAGGAATACTAGCTTCCTCTGAGCTTTTTCAGACCAGCAAGGACTCGTCACTGCAGGCTATCTCAAACATGATCGGGCGCTGTGGAACAATCATCACTCATTCCTTCTAAAGTCTTCCAAGCAAAATGCACTGAAAACGTGAGAACCAGAGTGAACCACCATGTGAGTCTGGTAGTTGCATCTCCTACTTGTGACCTATTCTGGCTTAGATAGTTATGCACCAGCATCGTTTCTTCCATGCAGGCTACCACTCAGCTGCTCTGACTTTGTGGCTCCCTAACCACATTCCACTTGAGACAAGTCACGGGGGAGAATACTAAGCTTAATATTCACTGCATCCAAATTAGGATCAGACAAATGCAACACCCATATCAAACACTGGAAGTAGTGCCACCTGCCTGCAGCGCTTTGAGCTCTGCAAGCTGAAGTCACAAAGGGCTCCAGTTACGCTGATCGGAAGATGTTGAGCATGCTTTAGCAATCATTTGTGGCCATCTCTCACTTATCTGGTGAAAACTCTTTGAAAACATTCAAGCCCAACGTAACTTTCTCCCTGGCCCTATCCACGAGTCGGCTTTCTCCATTTTAGCCAATTATTGACCCAATGAAAACCATTACAACACAAAGTGTTCTAACTTTTTTCTTATATCATAGACCTACATGGGTCCCCATTGACATCCTCTAATGTTTGCCTGAATGTTTGGCTAATATTTGATCAAATTATTTTTAAATAAAAATGGTTCAGGCTATTTTTTATTCAATTGACCTCGTATGCGCTGAAACAGTCAAATAGCTGCGCTGGTTCCTGTGAGCGCCATGGTCTCAAAACTGCGTTTTGCAATAACAAAAATATGGCTGCACCATTCTGCCAAGCAATTATGGGGCAGGATGGAACCAGGGGGTACACTGAAGGAGCTTGCTAGTGTGTTCCTACACATACAAAGGAATAAAGTGAAACAGCAGGGTTGCTTTGCTGCAAAGCCAAATCCCCATTAAAAATGAAACTTTTTCACCTTTAAAAATGCTGCTCTGACACTATTTCCATTTGTTCTTCTTCCAACCACTGTGATTAATAAGGCCCTGCCATGCCCATGCATATCCCCACTGTCCCTCAGAAAAACCAAGCCTTATTCCAGAATGACAGCCTGTGCCAGGCAAAACCTGAAAACCAAGACAAGGAACCACTGACTCGAACCGTAAGACAATTTACATAGTAAACCCATTCGAACTGTCAGTACTCCGGTTCATTCCTACCGACATACAAACTTAGTCGGGACGCTCCGATTGATATTCGGTCACATCCTAGTCCGTATGCACCCCCTCGCTTAATAGAGCTCTCACTGCGTGCCAGTGCTCTGCCTAATTGTGAAAGCGGCATTACCGAGGTTTATTTGCTAACTGTTCAGATATGGCCTGTCATTACATTGTGTAGTCACTCCGTCCTGCGGTGTAACCGCCCTGCCTCCACTCAGGCTAGCCATGTTGGCTCATTGTGCTCGTTGCTAGCTAACTGCTAGCTACTACTCCTCCATCCCTCCTCAGACACTACACTGCCACAGTAGCCCAAACCTGCCTCAGTGCACATACGTGTGACCACTCTCTCAACATGTACTGATGGTCCTGCCTATGCCTATACAGCCTGACTGCTATGACCATGCCCCTAGCTTGAATCACGTGCATGGTCATCCTCCTCCCTACTCATCTACTCCGACTGCCTGATGTGTCTTGTGGGTGATGTCCCTGCAAGTCTTGTTATACCTGGCCTTCCCGCCCTACTGCGCCATTTAGCGCCTACTGCTCAGCAGCACTATTACACTATGTACTTTATCTAAGATGTACTACGACACTCAATGGATGCATCACACCCAAATGTCTCTTTATTTAGCATCAACTAGCCTAGAGGTGCCCTGCGCCCTGAATTGCATTTAGCCCATTTGTAATTGCATTGACTAGCCTAGTGGTGCCCTGTGCCCTGAATTGCATTTAGCCCATTTGTAAAGTGCATTGACTAGCCTAGAGGTACCCTGCGCCTTGAATTGCATTTAGCCCATCTGTAATTGCATTGACTAGCCTAGAGGTGCCCTGCACCCTGAATTGCATTTAGCCCATTTGTAAATTGCATTGACTAGCCGAGAGGTGCCCTGTGCCCTGAATTGCATTCCACACTGCCCTCTGCACACTGCAATTTGAGTTGACTGCAATTTGAGTTGATGCCCATGTTATTGCCATTGAAACGCCTAGCTAGTGTCCACACACACGTTAGCTGAACGTACAAACTATTCTTGCTAATAATTTATGAACCTCACTGCCTCTATCTCCAGAGCCAAGTTACCCATGATGGCCGCACTTAGAGGTGCCACTCTAACTATGGCTACTCTCCTCCCTCTGTTCCAGAATATCTCACTTCAGAACTGTGCCTACACAACCACACCACTTTACCCAGACTTACTATCTCCAGCGGACTGGATAAACAGATTCGCCAGCCCACCTACACCCTTAATACCCTGTCCCACACCTCTTAGAAATACAAGATTAGCTTCTTATTGTACCCTCTACCACCTTCTTGAACGCAGCCCCACCGACCAGGATTAGAAACGCTAGACTCAGCCATCGCACTAATCCTGATGTAAAACTCGCTAGAATGCTCACTAATCAGGTTAGGAATCTCACGCAGCCCACCTCGCTTACTGACCCTCCACCGAGTCACAAGCCTGCAACACCTCACCCACCACCACACACGAAAGTCAACCTTCCACTGACCTCAAGCATCAATGCACGCTCATTGGTAGCCCACGCTACTGATGTCGCCGACATTATCTCCACCAACCACCTAGACTTTATCGCCATCACAGAGACATGGCTCCACCTAGCAGCCGGTCCCACAATAGCTCTAGCCACCCCGGATAACTACACCATCATCCGAGCTGACAGAAAAAATGGAATAGGAGGAGGAATAGCAATTATTGTGAAATCCACCCTACACATCAGATAAGTAACTAGCACAACCCTACCTTCAGCCGAACTCCTATCCGTCAAACTCCCATTATCTGACACCCAAACTATCCTTCTCCACATTATATACAGACCTCCAGGACCCCCCTCCACCTTTGAAGAAGATATCTCTCTCTTACTCACTACCAACCTGAAACCTAAATCTCAAATCATCATTATGGGCGACTTCAACTTGGGACTTAATGACCCCAATGACAATCAGGCAACCTCCATTAATGACACCATTACTCATCTAGGCCTCACCCAACACATTAATAAACCTACACATACAAAAGGAAGCTCCTTGGACTGGCTTGCAGACGCCAACTGCAACCTCTCACTGACCGACATCACTCCTTGTGCTTGGACTGACCACCACCTTATTACCTTCTCTCTACCCAGATCCATACCATCTACCACACTACCCACTAGGTTACCTCAAATAATCTCCAGAAATAACCGCAACATCACTATAGAGAACCTTAGACCTCTTCTCGTGCCTATCAGTAAAACTAATCTACCTACGCAAAATGACAACCCATCAGCCATTGTAGACCTATACAACAATACCCTAGAACTAGCTCTCAACCAGATAGCGCCCCTTAAACAACGAAAAGCCAAACCCATTGCCCACTCCAACAAATGGTTCTCAGCAGAATTAAAGGCTCTCTGCAATATCAAAAGAACTGCAGAAACTAGCTGGAGAAAAGCCCCTTCTCTTTCCACTAAAGATAAGTTCGCCTCAGCAACCTCCACCTACAAATCCGCCATCTTAAATGCTAAAAAAGAGATCTATAACATGAGAATACAAAACGGCAAATCTGGCACTAAAGAACTATTCTCTATACTAAGGGAACTCGAATCACCACTGCCTCCTTCAGAGAACTGCATTAAAGACAAGGCCTGGTGCAATAATATCCAGCTGGCCCTCGCTAATAAAATTGCCCTCCTACAAACTAAGATAGAAGCAAAAAAAGCCAACCTTGCCTCCAAACAGAATCCCATCAGCATAATAAACCACACAACCCCTAATTGCCCTTCCTTCCACTTCTAAGCAGTCACAGAAGAGGAAGTAATCAAGATAATCGCCAGTCTCAAACCATCCAACTGCAAAGGTGACATTTGTCCCGCCTCCGTCATCAAAGACGGGGCTAATGAGTTAGCCCCTCTCATCACCTCCTTGATCAATGCTCCCTTCAAAAACTCAGTGGTCCCCAATAACCTTAAAGAAGCGTGGGTCCTACCCCTGCTCAAAAAACCCAACCTAGACCCCAACGTCCCCACAAATTACAGGCCCATCACCACAGTCCCAGTTCTCCTCAAAATCTTAGACAGGGTTGCCTACCTCCAAATACAACAACATTTGGAAGACAACAACCTCCTAGGCCTGCGACAATCCGGCTTTAGACCAAGGCACGGGACTGAAACTGCCCTCTTGGATCTAAAAATCCAAATGGATGATGCCAAAGATAAGGGCAAACTGGCCATTTTGCTCTTGTTGGATCTATCTGCTGCCTTCAATCTGGTTGACCACCAGATCCTCACTCAACACCTCTCCTCGGCTGCTGCATTCTCTCAGAATGCCACTAAATGGATCCAGTCATTTTTGTCTGACAGGTCGACTAGGGTCTTCGCCCCCACCGCAGCTGCGGACCCTATCCCAATCACATGTGGAGTGCCCCAAGGCTCCTGCATTTCCCCCACACTTTACAATATCTTCACAAAGCTCCTCTTTGACCGCCTTGACGATCTGGGTGTCAGCTACACTAATTATGCAGACGACACCCAGGTCCTCATCACTCTCACTGGCAGCTATGAAGAGGATGTCGCAGGGCGTGGCCAGCACGCATGCCGTAAAGGCAGACCTCCACGAAGCTCCGTCCGCGATCCTGAGACTAATGCTTAACTTTCGCTGATTCCAGGTTCACAACACGAGTTGGGGCCAGAATATTGTGGGGGAACCGATTGCCAGCACTCGGCAACAATACTGGGCGGAATCGGAGTGCGGACGACGGAAAACGGGAAGCCCGAAGTCGAGCCCCCTGGGACTCCAAGATGGCGGCGCCCGCCGCGGAGTAAGATCGAGCCGGCCTCGGCCCCCCGGGTCATCCTACGGACCGCTGCGGCTGGGGTGGCCGCTGTGGAGGAGCCTGTCGCCTGCTCCGCCGACGGACACTCGAGAGCGGGAGGCCGACGTTGGTTGCTGCTGCGGCCGCGGAGGTCGGAGGAGCCGTGGCGTGGGCGCGGCCAGGAGGAGGTTGTGTCCGCCGCGGACGCTGGAGCCTGGAACACAGAACAGCTCCAGCGGCATGAAGGTGAGCGCGACCACGATCACGGCTCACAGCTGAGCGGAGATACGGGGAACGGTACTGGAGGCGGCGGGACCCCCAGTAATACTGAAAGCGGGACCGGGTTCCCTTCACGACACTTCCTAACGGGATCACATGAAATTGCCCCATACGGCCTCCCAGCAGCCTGAAGTTGCGAAGGCCTAACGCTGACTCTCGCGAGGAGGACTGGCCTAGACCTGTGGGACCCCGTTCGCCCTAGAGGCTGCCTGATACGCATGAAGTTCCATGTGAGGTAGACCCCAGCAGAAAGATCCCACTCACTAAGGCCTGAGGAAGAGAAGGGCGAATAATATACTGGGAGCCCCACCTGCCTGCCAGTAACCCATTGGAGACGCAGGCGGGAACCAGAACTAAACTGATCGCTGCCTGCAGCCCGGGACTTATTTGCACCACTACGACTCCCAGAACTAGGCCCTCCATACAACCTGTGCCCACAGCCAGGTCAAGATCTTGAAACCTAATTGTGGAAACACCAGCGACCAGAAACATCCGAAAAGCTGGGGTTGGATCCCTGGGTCCAAAGTTCCCTTGAAGCCCACACGTAAACTTTGATACAGGGGTCGTCGACAGATCTGCACTCTGCAGGGGGTAGCACTTGTAGTCCTCAAACCAGGAGATGTCTCCCCCCAGGACCAAGCCGAAACTAGTCACGATGGACTTATTCACGACGGTCAGACCCCAACGGCAGTCATCTCAACAAGACCGAGAATTCCCTGAAGACTCGCCTCAACAAGGGGAAGACCTTAAACACACGCAAGTCCTCCAAGCAATAGCCGCCCTCCGCACATCACTCGAGGGACGGCTCGAAGAGGTGAAGTCAGACATGCAACTCATGCGACAGGACGCCCGTAACCTAACGGAAAGAGTTACGGTGACAGAGACCGCTCTACAGGAAAATGTTGAGAGCACCCGAGACCTAAAGATGACGGTCAGAGATCTAGAACAAAAGGTGGCTAGGCTAGAGGCCCGCTCTGAGGATGCAGAAGGTCGGGCGCGCCGCAATAACATTCGTATACTGGGGGTCCCGGAAGACCTAGAAGGTCCAGACCCGACGACCTTCATTGAAACGCTCCTACAGCAAGAAATAGGGGCGGCAAACCTCTCCCAGGGGTTCTCTGTCGAAAGGGCCCACAGGTCTCTCCAGAAACGTCCCCCACCTGGATCTCATCCACGCCCAATCATAGCAAAGATTTTAAATTTCAGAGACCGCGAAACCATACTACGGTTCTCTAGAGAAGGCGGGGAGATAAAAAGAAACGACTCAACAATAGTTATATACCCGGACTACACCCCTGCAGTACAACAAGCCAGAAACTCTTACATTCCAATAAAAGCCCGGCTGAGAAAGCTCAACTTGAAATACATGCTCTTATACCCGTCACGTCTCAAAATTCTATATAAAGGGAAAGCAACGTTCCTAGAGACCCCAGCCGCAGCAAACATGTGGCTTGAGCACAACAACCTGGCGGACGACAAGGAAGATCCACTGAACTCAGATCGAGGATGACCACCCACCCCCCGACGAACGCAAGCAGAAGGCAGCCCCTGCAGATAACAAAAGGAAATCAACACGAACCGAAGTCGGACGAACCACTATGAAAGTCCTACTACAAATCTCGCAACATCGGACGCGAGATCGGAGGAACACGCAAGCGGCGGACAAACAACCCACCCCACCAGAAAAGGTGTAAGCAGTTTGCTCACACACAATCCTGATCCGGAAGGCCAGGAGTGGCCTGGAAGGCTCAGGAGCCCCAGAGCGCTGTAAGTTAAAAGCAGCTGCTAGGGTCTGTTTGGAAAGTTTTGTTTAGTTTTTTCCCCCATTCAACACAATGGGATTTACACAAGTTCAAAAATCTCCAACCAGCGAAAGACTTGGGGCCGGAACGAGAGGACAGGTGGGGAGAAGATCAGGACAGGATGGAAGGACCAACGTGGTCAACAGGGGACGGACAACTGTGAGTGTTACTCAACTACCCCGCAATGGCGGCTAGAACAAATATAAAAATATTGACCTGGAATGTGAGGGGCCTGGGTTCATACCCACGCCGGAACAGAATCAAGTCCTATTTAAACAGAAAGAGGGTGCAGATAGCGCTACTGCAAGAGACGCACTGCACGGCAGAATCCCTAGCGAGGCTAAGTGAACATTGGGGAGGCCAGGGGGTCGGAACTTCATACTCTAAGTATGCTAGAGGGGTATATACCTGGATTCACCCACAACTCCCTTTCCAAGTAATTAAGTCCGAGGTAGACCCAGAGGGAAGGTTTGTAATACTATGGGGCAGGCTAGAACAAATAGATATTTGCATAGTGAACTCTTACCTCCCCAACACTAACATCCCATCGCACCTAAACTCCATGTACGCCAAGATTGCGCCACATAGGCATGAAATCCTTTTTTGGGGGGGGAGACTTCAACTGTGTCCATGATCCGATAATTGATAGGTCCTTCCCGCATCCAAAAGGGCCCTCAGCGGCCACAACAGCCCTCTCCCTGTTAGTCGACAGGCTACACTTGGCAGATACCTGGAGAGAGTGTCACCCTGACGCTCGAGGGTACTCATATTTCTCCTCTCCGCACGGTCTCCACACCAGATTGGACTATGTTTTCATAAGTAACGAACACCTGCCACAAATAGAAGAAGCCCAATATCTGGGCAGAACCATTTCCGACCACTCGCCACTTCTGGTGGGTTGGAATCACACTGGCCCCAGACCTCCTATCCCAATGTGGAGAATGCCGATAGATGCCCTGGGAGATCCGACATTTAGGGAAGACCTAGACGAATTCATAGAAAGCTTCATAGAAAGAAACACCGGAAGCGTAGATCGCTTAAGCACAATGTGGGACGCCCTAAAAGTAGTAACGAGAGGGGAAATAATAGCAAAAGCAGGGGGCATTAAGAGACAACTTACGGACGAGCTGATCCACTGGGAGCAGCAAATAGAGCAATTGGAAGCAGCCCCGGGCGCCACAGAACAAAGGGAGGATAGCCTCAAAGAACTCAGAACTAACTCTACCTTAGCATGGAATAGGCTCGCCAAATTTGATTATGCCACCAAAACTAATAGAATACACACGGAGGCAGACAAACCAGGCAGAATGCTAGCTTGGCTCTGCAAGAAAGAACACCCCAGACATACAATCACTGGGGTACAAACTGAAGAGGGGGGGATAGCACAGACCCAGCAAGCCATAAACGATACCTTTAAGGGCTTCTACGAACGCCTTTACTCTCATAATGACCAGATCCCCCTAGACAAAATCATGGACACCCTCGAAGAGATTGAACTCCCCAAGATGCCCCCTGAACAATCAGAGGCCCTAGATGCAGAAATCACAACCGAGGACATCACAGAAGCTATTAGATCACTAGCTACTTGCAAGTCGCCTGGGAGCGATGGTCTGCCCACGGAGTTTTATAAGGCGTATGAGTCCACCCTAGCGCCCCTGCTACACGAGGTCTTTCAAGAAGCACACGAGACAGGGATATTACCCGATAGCATGAGAGAGACCCTCCTGATCCCGATTGTTAAGCCTAATAAACCCCCTGATAGATGTGACTCCTACCGCCCGATAGCAATGCTTAACTACGATGCGAAAATTCTGACAACAGTGTTAGCAAGTAGACTGGCCAGAATTATAGGGGGAGTAGTACATGAAGACCAATGTGGCTTTATACCAGCCCGAAACACAACCATGAATTTGCGCAGAGTGCAGCACGTTATCGCCCAAACTGAAGCTTGCACAGAAGCATACGCACTGCTGTCCCTGGACGCCATTAAGGCGTTCGATTCGATCTTTTGGGAATGGCTATTGGCGGTCCTGGAGGGGTTTGGCTTCGGCCCGAGGTTCATTAGGTGGATCAAGATACTGTACACGGAACCTAGAGCCAGAGTAAAAACTGGGAAGCACATATCGGAGGTCTGGAGCATATGCAGAGGAACTAGACAGGGTTGTCCCCTCTCTCCCATGCTCTACGTACTAGGCCTAGAACCCATTGCTATCTATTTCCGTAAGCAATTTTTTGATGATGGGATCCGGCTGGGAGACACACCACATTATCTCTCTCTATGCGGACGATATTCTTTTATTTGTTAGAGACCCATACTACAATGTGCCCACGATGCTGGAGGTCCTAGACAATTTCGCGAAGGTTTCTGGAATAAAATTCAGCAGAGCTAAATCCTGCCTCTTCCCCCTGGCAAATCTTAAGGGACAGGAAGAATCGGAGCTTCCCTCGGTGGGAATACGGTGGGAACATACCTCGTTCAAATACTTAGGCATACACATAATGCATTCCCCGGAACAAATGCATGAGCGCAACACTAAGGCTGCTCTCCCGGTCTTGAGGAAATCTATAGCCTTCTGGGCAAAACTTCCCCTATCCATGATGGGCAGGGCCTCCATAACTAAAATGATCGTCCTTCCCAGATTCTTGTATGGATTTCAGAACGTACACTTCTACATCAAAGCGCCCTTCTTTCGCCTACTGGAAAGTATGCTGAGAGATTTCCTGTGGGGGAAGGGAAGACGCAAGATAGCGCTTACCACGTTGTCATTACCGTATACTCAGGGGGGAATCCAACTCCCGAACTTTGAAAAATACTATCTGGCAGCGCAGCTTAGCTTTGTCACCAAGTGGCTAGCAGACGATGCCACATCGGAAACCCCTCTCCTGCAATCACTGGTCTCCCCGTTGTATATGAAAGAACTTTCCTGGGCCCCCACCCACCTGATAAGAAATGCCCCCCTAATGGTCACTCTTGGACGCAAAATCTGGCATAGGACTGAATCCCTCGCCCATGTCAAACACCAATACTCCCCGAACATACCGCTTGTCTCGGACCTATGCAGATCCCCTGGGGATCTGCAACACCTCAGGCACTGGGAACAGAAAGGGATATACACATGGGGGGACTTATACACGGAGGGGGTGTTCAAAGAATTTGAAATACTTCAAGAAGAAAATGATGTCCACACAGGCCAGTTTCTGTGGTATCAAAAGTTAAGATCCACGGCACGCGCCAGATGGTCGACATGGCCGGAGGAACCAGACACAAACCCCCTGCTTACGCTACTGTATGAACTGGGAGAAGGAGGGAGACCAGTGTCTCAGATCTATAGCCACCTAAATGATACCCCCAACCCACGCAGTGATGGACTGAAGTCCAGATGGGAAACAGACATAGGCCGAGAATTAACAGTTGGGGAATGGGAAAGAGCCCTGACATTTCCAAAAACAGTATCCAGAAATCATAGATTTAGACAAATACAATTGAATCTTCTGCATCGGACATATCTAACCCCATCCAGGCTGGCCAAACTCCATAAAACCCAGAGCTCCAAATGCACCTGGTGCGAAATGGACAATGCAGACCTGTTCCAGGCATTCTGGCGGTGTGCCAGAACACAGTCCCTGTGGTCTTTAATTCAGCAGACAAGTGAAAACCTGGGGCTGACCAGATATAAATGGACTCCTGCGGAGTGCCTACTCGGCACATACCCCAGACCAGCAAAGCTAAAGCACCTCGTTAGATTAATGGACATTATGTGCATTCTGGCCAAGAGGACAATTGCAATGTCCTGGAAGAAACCATCGGGACCGCAACAGAAAATCTGGCACAGTGAACTGAAACGATGGGTGCTGGCAGAAACGAGAGCCTGGGAGGAAAGCGTGGCCAGATCCACAGATGTCTCGAGCACGACCTTAGACGCCTGGAAAGGACTCACAGACCCCTTGTTCTACCCCTCCGACGATAAGCCCCCATGAACCAGCACAAACCCACAGTGGGTAGACCCACGGACAGAATTGGACTCCTCGAGGCAGCCCAATCCAAACTTCATGCGATCCCTGCCACGGGAAGTTCCCCCCCCCCCCCCTGAAAGCCCCAATCCCCCCCTGTGCCCCACTCGGCACCGGCTTCTCAAGATACAAACATTTGGAGATAGTTAAAGTTTTAATGTTAAGTTGTAAATGTTAATAATCCGAGATGCAATGTGATTAATTGTTTGATGGCACTCATGGCACTTTTCCTGTGCTTGTAATAAATAACAAATGCCAATAAACAGATTTGAAAATAAAATGAAGAGGATGTCGCAAAGCGTAATGAAATCTACTTAGAAATCCAAGCCTGGATGGCCACACACAGTCTTTGCCTCAACGACGATAAGACAGAACTGCTTATCGTAGGCTCCCAGGCTCGCCTCAACAAACTAGACCAAAGGTATCAATCCTTTACCATTGACGGCAACATCATGAAAGTCTCCAAAGAGGTCAAAACACTAGGTGTGTACCTCGACTCCACCTTGTCACTAAAAAAAACAAACTCCACCATCTCAGCCACCACCTACACCAATAAATTGATCAATGCCTGTAGGCCTTTTCTCTCCACCTCTAGTTGCCTCACCTTATCAAGAGCGTTGATATTGTCTAAATTAGACTATTGCAACACACTCTACCTAGACACTACCACAAAAAACTTGAACAGGCTCCAGATCCTGCAAAATAATGCACTAAGATGTGCCCTTAATCTACCGTGCAAGGCTCACATATCCACGGCCAGCAAAGAAGTCCACTGGCTCCCGATCCGCGCCAGAATCAAGCTAAGAACCCTGGTCATCACCCATAAGTGCCTGTCACGCACCGCCCCTCGCTACCTCTCAGACAAATTCGCTAGACATTGCTCCACTAGACCCACCAGAACCCCTTACCTGCACCAACTAAAGATCCCCAACTATAACCTAAAAACAGCAGGAGGTTCAAGCTTCCCAGTGCTCGCAGCACAATGCTGAATACCCTTCCTCTTGCAATTAGATCGGAAGCCGCATTCTGGCCATTCAGAGCCGTGGTGAAATCATGGTTACTAGCCTAAACATCCAATCTCTCAATGACACGTTCGGCCAGCCGCCGTTCGCCACCATGTAGTAATGCTCACCCTGGCTTTATCCGATTCAGGACCACCCTGTAACCAGGTCCTCACTCTCCACTGTAACTATCTTGTACCCTGTTCTCTGTATAGTTTATTCTTGTATGTAACTACTCAGAGCCTGGACTAATGTATGCTCTGACTGGTATATTAAGTTGTTTGTGTAACGATATGTAACTCTGCTGTGCACATGATTATGCGCCCAGCTACCTGAGGGTTCGGACGCGCTTTATAAATAAACAAACTAAACTAAACCAAACCAACAAACGCTGTACTGCATCCAACACGGAAGAGCACTTAACTTTGGCTAAAAAGCATCAAAAACACTGTCTGAAAAGGAATCAGAGCTGTATGCACACATGTCAATGTTATGGAGACCTTTGCCTTGTACAGACGGTGTGTAAACCATATTGGAAAGACAGATGCAGAACCGAAATTAAGGGAAACACCAGTTTTCACCACACATGTAAAATTGGCCTGTGCAAGCTAAAGAAAAAAAATGCCTGTTAAAAAGCAAACTGTGGAATGAAAGCCTGCCTTATTTAGCAATGTGAAGAGGTTTTGTTGCTGGGGAAAGTACACCCATGAGCTATTTTTATTCCTTAGGTTTAATTCAGTACCCAAAAATCAGGAAATGAAAAAGCTAAAAAGAAATAAGTTATTCCACATGGCTGGCTGAAACTTCCCCCAAGGGGAAGGGGACTATCATAAAAACTCTCAGCAGAGAATAACAACCCCAGGATAATTACAGGGTGTTGAAGAATCTAGTCTCTGCTAAACTCACGGACAATGAGATTTCTGGGACAAGGAGATGTGAACAGAATGTCGCATGTGATTGTGATTTCTGCAAGGAGCTCCCAGGAAGATCCCCATGGCGACCCTGCTGTTCAGGGGGTTTGCTTGCCAGCTAAGACCATACATGCCTTACAAATGATTGCCATTTGGTGCTAAGGACTATGAATGAATACAAACGTAAAGACTTATCTCTGCAGCCGGACTTTGGAAAAATGTAAATATTTCACTGTTTAGAAATAATTTGATGGCCTTTCTTTTAAGATGTCATAGGTTTCATTGCTGCATAGGGAACAGAAGTAACAACATAATGCAGATGACCAAAAAAGAATACATGTCCCAAATGTACAATTTTATATTTACATACCTTAGGATCAACCCCACGTACATATAAAGTTATGGAATTTTAGGTAGAATTTTTCATGCTTAAAATGATCAAAAAGTAGTAACCGTCCAAAATAATGTCTCACAGATTGCAGGATTGGACGGCTGTCTTACATAAAATATGTACCTGATTATGCAATTTATTATGGTGCTACCATTGTAGAAAAGTGTAAATACTGATATGACCGATATTTGGCAAAAAGGTCTGTGGGAAGTCTTTTTCCATCGTAAAATACGTCATAAACTGGGTACAACCCAGGGGAGGTAACCAACATTGACTGTCCAATCCGGTTGTTTAAAGGCATGCTTAGCTAAACCGGCCCAGCAATATAGTCAATGATGTCACTATGCTCTATATAAAGGGTCCCTGACAGAACTCCAGACACTCTCTTCCTGATTTCCTGCGTGGCGTCCTGTTTCCTTCATCTTACACTGATCCAGATTCCAGATCCAACTACCAGGCCAAGCATTGCTGACCCTTCCAGCAAGGCCTCAATTCTAAAATCCCAATACCCAAAGGGAGAAGCGGTGGTATTTTTGTGGGAAGCCTCGTGAGACCAGCCTAGCTTGCTGCCCACCAATTGCAGGCCAATAACTGCATCCAGAGGTACCTGTGCCATCCTGTGACCAGAACTACCATTTGGTATCCAGTCCCTGCCCAGCTGATCCTGTCCTGCTGATTTTGTCCGGCTGTCCTTTGTTAGACCAGATCTGTGTGGTGACCAGAACGCTGATGGTCCAAAAATCCTAAAACTAAAGTAGACTGCGAGTATTAATAGAAACCCATAGAAATCCGTATTATACCTTGCCTTGCTGTGTCCTTAGTTCCCCTCTCTAAGCCATCCTATTCTGACCCCGATATCCTGTTAAAATTGTTGGCATTATTTGTGAAGCCCTGCCTTTGGTTCCTAGTGTTAGCGCCGATTTTCTCTTCATTTTTGTTTTGCATAGAACATAAGCCATTAGCGATTTTGATAAAATAAATTAATTTTCCCTGAAGGAAGCGGGGTACACTATGTGAAGGATTACAACTGCAGTGTAACTTTAGAGATTCACAGGTGGCATTCCTCTTTTTCTTAGCAATGAAATCTAGTTTAATTAAAATTTGCAATCCATTTTAAAGCCGCTTTTCTGTTTTTCGCTGCACGATTTTTCCCAAAATGCACCTCATTCTATCTTGCCTATCTCATTCAGTTTAACAGCTAGAGACGTAATTTCACTTCTATAATATACCTGTGATATATATCTATCCCTCTCCCTAGCAATTTCACCTGTTTTTCAAAGAAACCATTTTAGTAAATTGACACTGAAAAATTTGTAAAGTTTCCAACGTGTCATTTTGATTGCAAACTGTTTAAAATCTTCCACTCATTTTTTGAACTGTATGCTCTTGGTAATCCATTGCTTGTGATTGTTTGTACCTTTACATTGTTGCTTTAGTGAAGAATTGTATCTGCTTCAAGGTTTTTACACACATTCATTATTTTATTCATCCATTTCCGAGTGTCATTTTAAACATTGCAAGGGTTTCAAATCCATTTTTCACTCTTATTTGGAGAGGGAAGGTCGGATTTGTATTCCGTTTTGAGCTTCTTATTCCTGATTACCTGCTGTTTCTTCATATCTATTCAGAATGGATTTGTGGGTTGAGGGAACATTGCAGGGGGAAATCCTAACTCGAGTGCTATCTTTCCTAAAATCAAAAAGTGCTTTTATTCCCTGGTGTTTCGTATATGTGTCGATAGAAGGTTAAACTAAGTGCATTGTTTACATTCCTATTGTTATTATCACCCCATTGGGGATTACTGCCCCATATTAAAAATGGTATGATTTTGTTTGAATTTAAAAAAAAATAATAAATATTGTATTTTACCAGCCAGCCTGGTTCATGGTCCATTGTGACCCGGAGTATTTGAAAAGGGGGGTGTGATATGAGCGTTGTACCATCTCAAAATTTAATATAAAAGGTAAGCATTTCAGTTGTGCGTTGCAGACTAGGCCGAGACCAGGGTGTGTGTCGCCTGATTGACCTGCATACCGCAACACATCTTTTAATGTGTCCTGTGCTTGCTCACCCACTCCCCCGCGAATAGAGGGTGATCAAGGGATGCATAAAGGAAGCCTTAAGACTATCCCTGTTTGGGACCATATGGTCTTGAGTGTTGTGGTGTTGTGTGAGCCAGTCCTTCCCTTGAGGTGAAGAGGAAGCAGAGAGGGCCCCAATTTCTGTTCACCCCCCTTTTTGAGCCAGTATGCAGCTCATGCTCCCAAGATTTGAGAAGAAAGGAGAAGCTTGCGAACCCAAGAACAGTTACCCGCATGGACTGAAAGTCTAGAATCTGCACCACAGAGACCGATCGCCGCTGCAGAATGGCACAGGAGAGAGAAATGCCGGCTGTAGCCATGCATCACCACAGAGCAGAAACCAACAGAGTGGGAATGGTAAGGCTCGTTGGGAAGCTCACATTTGAAAGGGACAATCCACTAGAGCATCACTGACTTAATTGGGTAAAGATCCCGAACTTACCGAGGGAATCCCTGACATCGGGCACCAAAACATGAACTTTAAGGATCTTCTACCACTGTCAAGTCATTAACATGGCTAGCCTGCATGGAGAAAGTGGGTGGTGCTAAGTCCCATTTTAAAGCTTTTCCTTACGCATACATGCCCTGGAGGGAAAATTACAAAAGCAGATTGGTTCGGGATGAATGGCCAACCAGCACAAGGGGAGGGATATTTAAACAGAGGAAAGAAAACAGGAAGAGTGGGTATATTGGATGAGGCCAGAGGTGAACTGCGATCAAGAAACCAACAAGAGGGAGGAGGGAGCAGTGGCCTGCAGAGAAGAGTGCTGGAGCAGGTGAGGCATTGGTTTAGAAATGATACTGGTTCTGCACTGTTATTGTGCGTGTGTGAGGCAAGTGTGTATAGAGGAAAGAGTACAGTGCAAGTGTGAAGACTGGTAAATGGTGGGAGGAGGGTGACTGAGTAATGGTGTGGGAGGAGTAGTAATGATGGAGGAAGGGGAGTCGTAGAGTGGGAGGTGTGTGTGAGTGGCAGTAGAGTGGGGGAGGAGTAGTAGTAAAGTGGGAGGGGTAAAGTAGCAGTACAGTGGGAGAAGTAGTAGCAGCAGTGTGAGAGAAGTATAAGTGGGAGGAATGTTAACACCAAAGGGTCGAGGCAGGAAGAGTGAAAAATCGGAGGGACCAAAGGTAGGTGCGGAGGAGTCAAGGGAGAAGAAGTAGGCAGAGTAGAAGGATAAGGTGACAGTGGATGTGAGCGAAACCTGTTGGATCCTACAAAGCAATGGCAAGGCAAAACCCCAATCCTAATCCTAATTAGAACACTAACCTTTGGTGAGAGAAGGGAAAGTTAGAAGGTCCCAGAGGAAGTCAGAGAGCCTGCATTTATGGAGTAGTGCGAGCCAGAACTTCAACATTAGGGGGTCAACAATCGGTAGTACCAAAGCATAAAATAAGCAGTGCCGCATAGCAATTTGCTATGCAATTCTGTAGGTTTGCTACTTAAATTGACAGTTGTGTAGCACAGCTGGCTATTTAAATTGTCCTGTGCATTCCTCTCTCGACCTGTGGGCTCTCTCCACACTCCTTTCTCTGTGCATTGAAAGTTCAAAGGGTTCTAATGTAGAAGGAGAGTGCAGCAGTAATAATCTCCTTCAATCTCAAAAGTGCCAAAGGCCTTGAGAGTGCTAAGCAAAAAGAGAAGAGGTTGTGTTTTTTTTAAATAATTGCGAGCCAAAAGTAATCGGGATGATCATTTTATTAATAAGATATGACATACATGTCATTTATAATGCGCCTGTACACAAGTCAACTATATCCTTTTTGGCAAAGAACAGTGTGGGTCAACTCCATTTTATTTTACAAGACAGTGCAATTCCATTCTTAACAATGCAAGCTGTTGCATAATGCATGATTAAACTACTGCTACTGTAAAACACTGCATTTTCTCTATGTTGCTTTATACCAGCTAACCTGTAAGCGAGATGGCCACAAATTACAATATTCCACCTGGTTTGACCAGTTCTCTGCCTGCTATGCCATCTACTCTGCTTAGGTCTCTTCCTTTCTTTCCTCTTACATAATGAATGCACAAAGCTAACTAAATGTTTACACAAAGTAGTGATCAATACTTTCATCCAGTCTGTACATCTTTACATCTACTGCAATATCAAACTGTAGATGGCCTCAAGAACTTGCTTTGTTCTAAGATTGATTGCATTATATATTAGCACCTGCGGGAGATAACTGGCCAGTCGAGAATCTGCAAGTAGCCGCCAGTCTTTCATGCCGGCCCACTGCACCTCCCCACAGCCTTCACCCTGTCACTGGAACCAGTGCCCCAGGCCAAATCTCTAATGGAGTGCCACACCGGAACTCTCCCTGCCCACTCACCTGTGCACCTCCTTGCTCACCTTCAAGTCCTGGAAATAGGTCTTTCCAAACGCAAACATGTGTAATTTCTTTTTAAGGGAAACATGAATTGGCAAATCCTGGTACCCTTAAAACAAACAAAGTATCTGCTTTACAGATGGCGGCTCCTAGTGCTCATAGCAATAACTACTGCTTTCATGGCCATGCAGGGCTGGAATGCTGCACATGAGCCTACCTGACCCTGCCCTATACTGAAAGTGGTATATTAATGACAAGCAGTGACATTTTGTCCACTTGAAGAATTACCATGCCTGCTGCAACACCATACTACAGACCTAGTCTTAGGCTACGATTTTTACTTTAACATTTTTGTTTTGAATTTATAAAACTTCTGAACTACTTCTTACAGAGCAAATGATGGGTCAATCACACAATATACGAGACATGCCATGTGCAAGACCTACTGCACAGAGCCTTGCACTGAAAACTGTTTTCAGAGAGTTTTTATCATATCTATTTATTTGTGTTCATTCGTGCAGTTAACCTTTACATTTTACAGATATTCCTCTGATTAATTTCTTACTTCAGCGGTACACAAAAATGTTGTATTGTTGCTCCTATAACGTCTTGGGTACAAATAACTCCTGCCGACATAAAAAATATTAGTACAACATTGCTAATCAAATAGGTTTGTTTGCCAATAAAAACATTTTAATTAGCAAACTCTGCTAATCAATTTTTGAAAACTAATTTATGCTTCGAGTACTAACTGGGATTAAGGATTCCTGCATTCGTGAGGAGGGTTGTGGCAAGACGAGGGAGCGAGGGATGCCCGTAGGCCACACAAAGATCTCAAAGTCTCTCAAACTGTCCTTGAGACTCTGGATATTTTAATAATAATAATAATAATAATAATTTAGCATTTATATAGCGCTACGAACCCTCGGGCAGCTGAGCACTGCTTATTATTACCCACAGTGTGTGGTGCTCATTTATCGACCTCAGAAGGATGAAAGGCTGGGTTTGGCCCTGCCAGTATCTGAACCTGCATCAGCAGGCTCTGCACAGATGTCAAAGCGAGTGCTCTACTCGCTGTGCTATCAGACCAGCATTTTAAGTCAAAAGCAGCAAAGAATCATTGGCCTTTCAACCTTCAACAAACACCAAATTCTAGTCCAATTGCCATTTCCGATAGAGTGAAAAACATTTCCTTTCGTTTTTCGCTCCCTGCGGTCACAAGGACTTCTCTTGGTATGAGATTAAGTTGATTGTTGACTTTCAGTTAAAATGTGCATCTGTTTTCTTCTCACTGAATTTCCATTGAAACTCCAAGTGTTTAGCATGTTAGTTGGAAGTCGTTTAAATACAGTGAAAGTCTGAGAGCACCCTTAAAAGGTAGATCACAACACAGGAAGCTTCTAGCATTAGACAGAATTGTCTACACCCAGCACTAGCTAGAGTATGGTAGCTCGGTCTACACGTTTTAATTCCTTTACTCTCCACCATAGCCAGAATTGCATGCAAAAGCAGAATAAAGATTGGAGGGATAGGGAGGAAGGGGCTGGAGGAAGGCAAGGACTGACCTACTCAAGAGTACAGATTTACTAAAATTAAGAATGACAACACTGCCACAAGGCAAAGGTGAGCCATCACAAGATAAAGGGGTCAGGCCACAGATTTTCTTCAGCACAACTTGGGTCAACTAAGAATGCTCCAGAACAGATGCCATTATGAGGGACTATATATTTTACATCAATTCTGTAGATTTGTTATGCGGAGAAACACACCTGATCTAACACCTCCCACCACAGCCATCCCAACCCAAAAAATCTGGGACAAGAAACATGCTGTTTCTGATCTGAATGTTCCATTTTATTTAAAATAATATATCAAAATAATTTAAGGCGGTCCCCTGACTTTGTATGCCGGGGAAGTGACCTTCGATATTCCATACAACTATGGGCAACAGAAGAAAAATAACCTGCTTATTATCTCACAAATAATTACATCCACTATACACACAAAGATCCACATAAGTATAACTATTCTAGACAAAGTATATGCTATCATATCCAGGATGAACATTTAAATTATTACTGTTTGTCGGAATCACATTTCCATATTTTCATCCGACATTTACAGTTAATATTTCACTACTTTCTCTAACACCATCAACAAGTGTTGGCATCAAAGAAAGGTTTTATAATACACATTTCACTTGATTGGTCTACCCCCATAGAGAAGTGTTAATATCAGAGAGAAGCATTGGATTCACATATCACTTTCTTAATCTAGGAGTACTCTAAATGTAGGGTACTGTTGGTTTCAAATTTGGGCATGTATATAAAATACAGGGCTTGGTTTATTGGACTCATTAGTATACAGGTTTGGGTTTAGTATAGAAGCTTTTTTTTTAAGAGCACAAAATCTAGGTTCATTTAAAATGTCACACAAGCATGAGATCATAACTGAGATGGTGCATGAATCAGCACTTCATTTCTACTTGGCATTAAGAGTCCACGGAAAAGCAGAATCCTTTTTTTCTGCATAATGATATTTAGAAAAATTGTACTGCAGGGATCGAAAATAAGATTGGCTGAGCAGGCGCTAAAGGCAGCTCCTGGGTATCCAGCATTAACCTGTGACCAGGAGTAATCACTAGAGAAAGAAGAGGAACTAGTACATAAGGTTCTGCAAACTCAACTTCGACATAAGATCCAAACTTCTCATTTTGTCAATTATTTATGATCCCGGATGCTTTGCTTTAAATGTCGTATAGATGTGTCTTAATGTGCATTTATTGATTGCTCTAGCAAACACAAGTGTGTATCAATTGGCCAGGGAGCGAAAACTAGCTCCTGGTAGCTGTTGGTTTCAAGTTAACCAGGGTCTACTACGATATAAGCAGAAGGTAAATAGCTCCCAGCTTCCCTTAATTTCGAACCCTGCACTGGTTATTTAGGTTGACATTTTCTTGAGCATAAAGTGACAAAATAACTTCCTTGGCATACCATTAATGCGATTGTTTTACTTAGGATTTATATATTTCTATGTAAACTATGGTTTCCAATGGTCAGGAAAGGTAATAATTCCTGCACATATGTGTAACATGTTGTACACCATGTCGCACACCCAGGCTTAAATGGTCCCTTTGAAAACTCTGGGATTGATCAATTAGGCTACTGTTAGAGAATATTAAGTGCCAGGTTTTACCTGCATTTGACCGTTTTTTCACATGACAAGCTAATAGAAAGCAATGGCAATGTGTTGCTAATTGTGCCTAACACTGGCACTACTGAGATATTTAAATGGAAACAACTTAGTGCAGCTAAAGCAGAGAGGGGCTCTAGGGTCATATTGTTGTGATTACATGTTTTGCATTGCCACTGTTCTTAACGTAATGATGGTAATTCTTTTCTTTTTAAACTTTTCTGTTTCTTTAAGTATCCGTTTATATAGATTTTGGATTTGAATAATTCATTGATGGAAATGTTACATGTAATTTGGGTGTGGATGATTATTTTGATGTGCAAAAAGTTTATATCTTAAACTAATGCATCTTAAATAAAAAATAAAATGTGTTGCTAATATAGGCCTCTTTCAATAATGTAATTAAATGTATATAATGCACAGGGCATATGACATTAAGCTATCACTCAAATTAAAATGTACTTTTGAGTCATTTACATAACATGGCTGCCCAAAAAGAACATGGTTTGCCTTGAACATTTGCTTGGGAATAAGTTTATTTTTTAAGATGTACATAATAGGGATGAAAACGTCATGCGCAACAGATGGTTTACTGAACATGCATTTCGTTCATATTATGATTGACACCATTATATACGGTTTGCAGAAAGCAGGGGTATGTGGCCAAAGTGATCAATGGGGTAGCTGCAGTCAGTTTGCAGATGGCTCAAGTGCTGGAGGGCAAGGGAAGATATGATCTCTGGTGAACTGGAGAGCTCATTGCTGTAAGAGCTAGGCATCTTGTGAATTAATGGGGTGTTTGAAGCAAGTGGCTTCTCCCGGGGTACTCACAGAGACCAGTAGTAATACATTTTAGCAGAACGATTGTGTTGTCAGAGAGTGGGCGTAACTCATATGACTAGAAAAAGGTCTGTCACGAAGAAGTCCTAAAAATCAGACACCAGACAGGTCCGGGCAATGCGATTAGCAAACATGAACAGGTCAAAAGGGAATCTACCTGTCTTTCTCTCGTCTTCATTTGATTAGGTATTTTTGGGGTAGGTCTGTATGCGTCCTACATAGGAATTCTGGTTTTGTGTAACTAAGAGGCTAGGCTGCTACCAAATATGGAGAGGCTTTTGGGAAGGGGTGTGTTAAAAATGGAAACCTTGCAATTATACGTTTTTAGGGGATTGTATTATGTCTGTGTGGATTTTAGATCTCTCTGTACAGGACAACAGATCATGTTTGGGGGATGACTTTGTAACACTATCTGGGGGAGTGTATTAACCATTGCAAATTGTATATGATGTGTGTTCTGTGTGTGGGTCAGAGAGACCAGGGTTAGTTTGACTATTAGATGTCATCTAAACCCCCTCCCGGCCATTGTACAATTGACTTGCTTTATGGACAAAAGGCGCACTTACTCATTTTAGAGGTGGGCGTAATTTGAGTAAAGGGGCAGAGCTAAAGGTCCATGCCTACAAGATCAAATAGGAAAATCAAGCTTACAAAAGTGAGATTTTAGCAGTTCGCAGAATTCCAGCAATGAAGAGCACAAATAAAGGGCGATGACAAGAGAATTTCACAATTGAAGGGCTGGAGCCAACAAATGCTTTCCTAGGTAGTTTAGTATGCTTACCTTCCTCAATGTCCATTACTGTTCCTGTGCGTCTCTTTGCAGCGTCAGCTAAGACCCAATTCCTAACTAGCTTTACTGGCATACCCAAAACAAGTGCCTTGAAAGCCATGAATACAGAAGTGTAAGGCTAATCAGTGAAGTTGCAAGCAAACCTATAGAGTGGTGGTGGGTGCTCACAAATTCAGCAAATCATGCTGCCACAAACAAAGCTGATGTGAGTGGAGCCAAAGATGAAACATAAAAACTAAAAAAAGGGGAAATTATGCGGTCAAATCTTAAAATAACCAGAGCCAGAAGCACTGTATGAAAAACCACCAGGGTATACATATTATATCTGTTTTGGTGCAGAAAACTGAAAAAATAAGTTTTGTCCGATGAAGAATGTTTCCCGCCATGGTCTTTCAGCTCGTCTGCGTTTCAATCAGGAAAACTTCAGGTCTTCCGTGAACCAGGGTTCCAATGGACGAACCTGCTGTTTACAACATGTGAGCGGAGCAAGACACTCAGTGACAGCTTTAAAAGTTGAAGTGAGGTAGGACAGGGCAATATGCCTGGCAGTAGTAAATGAGTTACTAATTGCAGCCGCCACATCAGTGGCACAAGTAGACCGCCGTTTACGTCTCATTATGTTAGGTTTTTTAGAAATAATAGAACAAGAGCCTATACTCAGATAAAGAAATGATGAAATGATCGGTCCAGTCAACCCGTAAAACCAGGAAGACTGACGTGATATGATCAGATGAGACAATCATATCAAATGTATTACCCAACTCCCAGTAAGAAGAATAGGGCGTGAAAAGGGGGGGGGGTGGGAGGATGTGCCTAAATGTATTATCAAATGGTCAATGGTGATGAGGTGTTCCTTGAAGAGCAGGCTCTCCGCTACCTTCCTGAAGGGCAGGAGACATGGGCCTGAACAACCAAGTAAGGTTCCTTGATTATCCCCACATATGTATGTGATCCACATAGTTAGACATCCACCTATGGCAATGGAGTTAACAAAGAGGCCTAGGCGACAGGTTTAAGACACCTGCTGACTTTCATTGCTCAAGTGTATTGACCATCCGGACCCGCTGTCCTACAGGGACAGGGACCCAATATTCATATGTACGCTGTTCTTTCTGGGGTGCACACACAACTGATGTGACTTCCCAACGTCTGAAATTGGAGTACCCTGAGAAGGCACAGTGGCTGCCTGAGTCAATGGTTTTATTTGGAACCATTTATTTTTTCTTGGTGCATGATAGGAGTGCTCATATTGACACGAGACATTATCCAAATCGTAGGATATTAAGACTTCTAAGATGCAGAGGGTCATCTCTGATATTTAGGTGAGCCTCGTTTCTAGGCAACCCTTTGGCATGAACATGCTATGTCATTGGGCTTCATCAGGCTAGTACCAGACTGAATAGTGATGGCTGGAACACCTTGAATGAAGGCCAAAACATTTCTGGGATTGCTTGTGTTCTTATGCAGAAGGGATGTTGCATAGCAGTTCAGGCTGGACTGCCCCTTTTGGGGTGAAACCAAGCCTGACATAGCTTATGATCTTTCCCCTCTTGTCATTGCATGGCAGTCTGAATAACGCAGCCTAGAGGATTTACAAGAGCAACTTCCATTGATTAAGATTAATTCAAAGCCTTTCAACTGTCTTAAAAAAAAAATCAATATTATGGTACATTCAATTATCTGACTTTTCACAAAATGCAGTTCATTCAACTAACATTTTTCATTGCTTTTACATTAAAAATGTCAGCCAACTAATCACCAAGGCAGTTCTTCATACAATTTTTTGATTTTTATTAACTTATACAATTCTAAAGACAAAAACGTTTCATGCTCTGAGGATAAGCAATGCCAAAAAAAACTTGTGTCTAACCAGCCTGGCCAATCCACAAACCTAAAGAACATATGAAACCCCCGGACTCGTGTTCAAGTAAATCACATCTTCCACCGGCTGACAATTAACCAATTCTCCAAAGTGGGTACACTATGTTTCCTCAGTCACACAAGCACTGTGTCCTGAGCATTGCGAGGCTTTTCCACCATTCATTAGTGACCAGTAATTACAACAGTTTTTAGCAATGAGGGCTTCTAAGATCTCTTCTCCCTGGCGCTGGTATCTAAGTGATCTATTGGCTCTATTCTATATCTGGAAAGCATCCAATAGAAAGCTTTTCCCTTTTTTAAATTCATCCTGATCTTTGCTCTGCTTTCTTAGAAACCTTATTTTCCTCCTTAGCTCTCGTTACGTTGTAGTGTGTTCTCATCGAACAGATTCTTATGGGTTTTTCCCTTCTTATAAACAGCAGGTTGTGGGTGCTCTAATTTCCTCAGGAAGTTCTCAAAATTAGTAGGAGCACACTCTTATGTAATGCCTCCAACAGTGTACTTTGGATTGCCCTTTCCAACTTTTCATTCAACCACCTTCCGTTCCTGCTGTATCTCAAAAGTTTTTTCCGCTGATTGACCTCTACTTCCACAGGGTGCCCCCGTGGCTCCCTCAGAGTCAACAGTGAGCTGTAAACATAGCTTGTTTTGGTTGCTTTATACTGCTTCTTTTACAATATTGAAAAAGGTTACGGGAGACTTATTGACTTTGTGTTATTACCTTTCCAGGTGTGTTTTGGAGGATGATCACCCTGAATGTTAACATTGCAGATCAGTAGATCCCAAACTATACATAATCAAACCCATTTCAAACCCCTTCCCTCCAACAGATCCGGCTTTGTAACAAACATGCTGTGGACCAGACAACTAGCATTCAGATCCCCCACTATTAGACTCCCTATTCCATCAACACATCCTAAGATATCAGCAATTTGTTCAAAAACGTTCTCCACAGAAGTTCGGGCAGGATTGTGATAGATCTTCAACACCAGGAGAGACCTCAACTCATCACTGCAGCCCAGAGTCAACAACACTGCAAGAATGCCATAAATACAGTTTGAAATCAATTCGACTTTAACATTTTCAGTTTCTGTAGGCCATTAGAAGTCCACTTGAGGGCCACCCCGTATTTCTGGCAGTGGCGACTTGACATAGAAGCCATCCATTACAATTTCGGATAGTAACCATGTTTCTTGCAACAGAATGTAGTGGCCACCTAAAATCTCCTTGCAGCCATTATCACACATGAAACTTATGTGGCCACGAGTATTCCAACTCATTACTCCCACTGCACTGCATGCTAGAGTAAAGGGTTACTTTCATTCAGTTCTTGCAGAACTTGCGTCAGTATTCCACGCAATGTGGCCCAAATCCTGCTGCTTGCAATCACGTCTATCTTTTCCCTTCATTAGGCTATTCCCAATATTAGATGTTAATACTGAGGGCTCCTTTTGATTCCCCTCTACCCAACTGTTTACAGTGAGTTTCTCTTTTGGTTTAATAGTGGAGATTTTAAAGCCTTTTTGGGAACGCACCGGTCACTGCTAATAGTGCGTTCACCCCTAGACGTGATTGCAAGCCCACCGTTACCACATCTATGGTGCTTTCATACAGGAAGTGGATATATTCAATATCTAATGTTGAGAACAGGTACAATTCAATAATTTCTTTCACCAGTTTTAGGATGTTCTGTTGATTCAGTACTGTTGCCTGCTCGCCATCACTGATCTGTTCGATCCATTGGTGGGGGCGTTCCAAAAAAGTATTAGAAAGATCCTCTGTTGGAGGCACCACTCACTCCTTCAAGACTTGAACCCCACATTTGTTAGCCACTGCTCTTGCATTCAATTCCGGCGGCTGAGGACCGCTCATCTCAGTGATACTTTGCTGTGTGCATGAGTTCACACTGATAGGCAGTCCACTTAGCAGATCTTTCGATCTCACCAACATGTGGTCTTCAGCCGCAGTCAAGGACACTTCTTTATATTTTCCTATGTGGAAGATAGGAGCCCATAGTTCCCTTGGCAGAGTGTGAGCTGTTGACTTGCCCCCTCTCACACACGCCACCAGATCCATGTGATCCTCATTCACCTGTGTTTCTGCATTGGAAAAGGATTTCTTTGGTATAGAATCATCCACTCTTAGGACTCTCTTACTCTTAAATGGAGGAGGTACAGTCTTCCTCTTCCTTGCAGGAATGAGTTGACCCGAAACTGACTTACTGCTGCCCCTTTCCAATTCTTCGATTGTCTTGATGTTTATGATACTAACACAGCAATTTGGAGATTCTATTCGCAAGTTTGCCTCCCGTCTTGCCACTATTGGCTCAATCTGCTGGATACTCAAATCTTCTGAAAGATCCAGGTACCTCAGATATTTCCTTGAGCCTCTCGTGGTTTCTTTCTTTTTCCTGCTTTGTCTCTTCTTCCCCATGTCTTTGATTTCATTGGGACTCGATAAAGGTGGGAGTGGACTATATGCTTTCCGCGGTCCCTCCTTCTCATTGACCGACATCTTCTCTTGTCTATATTATCCATCTGTTCTTTAGAGTGTGCATCGGAAGGTGGGAGTTGGTTCCAGTTTGGACTACTTAGCTGTTCACTTGATTTTACTTGATCTGCTGTTTCCGGGCCTTCCAACTGCACCACCTCGTGGACCTTCTTAGGTGACTCCCAAGCAAGCTGTTCTAAGCAGTGCTTAATAGTAGTCTGCTGATCGTGTACTGTGGATGAAATATGCTCAACTTCTTGTTTGAGGTCAGCCAGGGATGCTACAATTTTAGCTTCAAACAATGGCTAGAGCAGTGATTTCCTAGCACTCCATTTATCATTTCTATTGCTAGTTTTATTTCGGCTGATTGAAAAACGGTGGTAGCGACAAATTCTTTTATATTTTCATATATATTTACAAACGAGCTCAGCACCTTGTTCAAAGCAAATCTTGAAGGTGACAATAGTTTGACCTTGTCATCCATCTCTTTTAGAGTCTCATGTAATGACTCTTGCTCCAGCTGGTTGTGTTCTTCCATTGAGTCGAAGGTAAGGTGCTCTGTAAGAAAAGAGGCAGGATCAGCGTGTAGATCAATACCAGAACCTTTGGCTTGGTTGATATAGCTAACCTCACTCTCCTCATTCTCACCTGCTTCAGATGTACTTTTTATATCATCCTCTGCTGAGGAGTAAGTCTCCAGCAGACTAGGATCTGAGACTCCCATCAAAGGATTACTTACTTGCAATTCTTTGGGCCTGGGCCCAGCGTTTTTTGTCATGGTTGATCTGGCTCCCAATCTGATGAAAAAATCCTTCATATTTTTCTGTGACTTGTTGCCAAAAAAGAAAGGCTTTTAATCATATTTGTCCGTACATGATTGGTGAACCTGCGCGACAGACCGTATATTGAGGTTCCAGTTGCGGACTCTTGATCAGGAACGGATGATGATTTTATTGGGTCTTTTATTGACAAAGCTCATGTTTTGGAAGTAGGGGTGGGGCGATCACACTCCGTTCCCTTGGGAGTAGATCCACAGCTCGCCAGCCATATTCTATTGCATTCTTTCTTTTCTGATGTTTTAGAGAGGGCTTTGAGACCCAACTCGTCATTGGCATAGCGCCCTCCTCCATCTCCTCATCACGGTATTCGATTTTGGAGTCTCCCTGAATGCTTTTGATATTCTGCAACGTCATAGTGAGTTGTTCCATTATTTTGTGTGGAAGATGCATCAGGGCCCCAGCACTTGGATTGGCTGTTAATTCCTCCACTGGTATTTGTTTATTAGGCATTGAGCCCGATTAAAAATTTGGAAAAGTCTGCCCTGGTAGCGGAATTACTGTGCTGCTTTGTGGTCGGTGCCTTGTTACCCGATCCCAGTTTTTTCCGCTGCACAGTTTAGACATGCAGCGTAGGAAGGTTTATGAGGACAGACACTAGGTGGCCGACGGAATCCAAACCTGAGGCCAGCACGTATACTAATCAGTCAACAAATATTCCAGCCGTACATGAAGTGTCAGGGGTGAAGCCCACAAAGAATGACACGTGTGAAGTTCAAAGGAATGCTAAGTCCCACAGTCACGCTCTCACGTGGACTATGATTATGGGCTTGGGAGATCCACTGAAGGACAAGTTGCGTAGACAGTAAGCCAACCACATGACATTTTTTTAACTGTAGCCCGCACTAGACAGTAAAGTCTTACCAGGTATTCAGGTTCAAGATGAAACAGGGTGAACTGTACGGTCGGGGCCTCTTCCTCTGCCTTGAATCTGGCAAACAGCTCACTTGGCTGGGAGCGCGCGCATGAACCCATGAGCGCGAGGCACCTCAATTTATGCTGCTTCCTGGATTCAACAATAAGTGTCCAACTAAATGCCTGCACGGGCTCCTTGCTCCGTGTAGATGTACACTGCCAAACCGCTCACTTTAATCACTTGGCTGTGAATATTTTGTTTCAGTAGTCTCCTTGAGATGGATGGATATCCCCAGATATGGGCCACGGGCTTGCTGTGCTTATGAACCCACGCTGCCCCTCACTGATGACAACCAGGGAGTATGAAACATGCCTGGAGTGGGCCTCCGTTCAACCTCATTAGTATAAGTAGCGCACGCAGCGCCCATTGGTTTCAGTTCTGTTGTTCACCCTCCAGGAGAGGAATCACCAGGCATACCCTAGACCGTAGGCTCACAAAAAGCATTAAGTGTAATAACACGTAAATTGTACGGCGGGGTAGGCTGGGAGGGGTAATGAGGAATACGTGGGAGGATCATCCAATCGAAAGAACATTTTAACTTGTTCTTCGAATGGATTGTGTCCGCCCACGTATTCCTTATCTTATGATAGACTCCCAATGCAGTAATAATATTTGGAGGTGGGAGTACCAATTCAATTTAGATCTAATCAAGAGGGAATGGAGGACGGCTTTTGCAAAATGTCCACCCTGGTTGGAAGATGAATCCAGGCAGTAATGTTTTACAAATGTATGGATAGATGACCAAGTGGCAGCTGAAAAAATATCATTGACTGGGACACCTCTTGGAAGAGCAGCAGAGGTGGCCATGCCCCTTGTGGAATGTGCCTTTCGGCCTTCCGGCGGGTCCTTGGCCGCTAATCTTTGGCATTCGCCTATAGCCAGGATGATCCAGTATAGCCAATAAATAGTTTGTCATCTTCGCGGAATTTAGCCATTCTGGATATATAAAAACTGAGAGCCCATTTTGGGTCCAGTCTATGTAGTCTTTCCTCCACTTTTCCTGAATGAGGAGGTGGATAGAAGGTTGGTAAAGTAATTTTTTGTGACAAGTGGAAGTCGGGGACTACCTTCGGTAAAAGAGAAGGCTTTACCTTAAGAATAACTTTGTCTTTATGAAATATCGTATGCAGAGGTTTGCAAGAAAGAGCCTGCAACTCACTTACCCTGCGGGCTGACGGTATTGCAATAAGCAAAATGGTTTTTAATATCAAGAGTCTTAGAGGCTCAAAGGGAATGCATGTTAAAAACTAACACAAGATTGAGGTCCCATACAGATACATTGAATGGAACTGGCGGATATACATTAGAAAGATCTGTCATGAATTGGACTACCAGAGGACATTAAAATATGAATCCTCGGGGGTGGGGGGTGGGAGAAGGGCGAGGCTTTGTTGCGCTTGACGGAGCATGGCCGCTTAATCAGGAGCGCCTTGCTGGATGACTGCATTCGGACAAATATTTGCCGATACACGTTGAATCCTGAGAAAGGAAGACTGGTGGCTCCTTTCATCTACCCCCACTCCGCCTGCCACCTGAAGATAGGTTCGAGATTCTACCCCGTTTTGTCGATACAGTGGCCTCTGGTGGGCCAAGAGGCGGCTCTGTCCCGATCCGTGCACCACATCTGACGGGGTCTGCCTCCTAAACCAGACACTACCGAGGCTGCAAGGCCTGCTGTGGGGGCGGGGTGAGCGTCCGCAGCCGCTCAGTCGCCCTGCGCCGTTGAAGGAAATATCCGGCATCCACTTCGGGGGCTGCTGGCACCCTGCTCCCTATGCACCATCACCTGTTGCTGCGGCCCCCCTCCCTGTGACCACCCTCCACAAGGCAATCCCCTGTACCCTATCCCGGGCTGGAGCGCGCACTCTGTGGCCGACCTGGAGGCCCGTTGATATTATCTCTTCATCTGCAGCAAGGCAGGCGGACATCCTGAGGTGATGCACCCACCGTGACGAGGGACCCCAGCCTGCAGGGTGTGAGGAGGCCCCTGTGGACCCGGTTGCATGGTGCGCCCCATTGCCGGCGTTGCTGCTCCTGCTGGTAGCGGTAACTCTCCCGCTGGTGATGACTGAGGCTTCCCCACCGCCTGCTGCTCCTCACTTGCTGCGGTCCCCAGGCCCCCCTCCTTCTGCCGACTATTGCTGCGATTGCCCGACGCTGCCCTTGGGCTTCCACACCGAGTGCCGCGGCTGCTGGATCCTCCCTCTCCCTCTGCAGTACAACTGCTCCACACCTCCTATCAATCCAATGTATACTTAATGTGGCACGTACCCAGTGCCCAACGGCTGGCCAATTCCCTGGGGAAGAGAGTTCCCGACTTTTTGCCTGATACGTGGGAGGAGAAACAATACAATCGGCTGCAGAGGGGCCCAGCTGAACTCACCAACAGGGCCAGCTCTACCGCAGCCTACAGAGTTTGTTAATTAACCCTTACTCCTCAAGAAGGGATTTATACCTTTATATTGTACTAGACTACCTGCCAGCTGGTCTGAATCCTGAGGCTCCTCTCCAGTGAACTCAACGCCCGGCCGGGGCGGACGTCCTGGCTGGGGCTCCGCCTGCATAACCCACACCCTGCTATCTTTAGCCCCTTGACTACAGCGGCTGTCACACCACCATCTCCTCTCTGCATTTTCACATAGGCTGCTACATACCTGCCTGAATCCACATAAGAGTTATACACTCTATCATCACCCCCACACTCTTAAAGCTGTACGCAAGCCGGATTCCTTTACCTCGTCATTTGTGAAGATCACACCTATCCTTGTACCGGACCTGTGCACGCCTGCGCGTACTGGGTGCTGCAGCACCTGTTTCCCTGCAGGGGTCCCTCTGTCTGGTCCCTCTCTTTTTTTTTTTTTAAAATATTTATTTTAAACAGGCAGGTTTAAGCAATACAAAACGATCAATTCCGACAAATGGCATAAAGAAGATACAGTAGATTGTTCACCCCCTCCCACCCTCGTGTCTTAACATTCCTCTTCTTCCCGTTGCCACTGGGAGTTATCTTCCTGTAGAGTCCTCCTGGCTATTTGGGGCTTGTATGTCAGGGCTGGATAATTCCGATCAAAGTCTAGGAGTGGGCCCCAAATGTTTTCGAAGCGATGTAGGCGGCCTGCCCCGGCAGCCGTCACCTTCTCTGCGATTAAGATGTCCCAGATTTTAACCCACCAGAAGGGCATTAGCGGTCCTTCTACTGTTTTCCAAGTGCGAGCTATTACGTTTCTGCCCGCCAATAGGCATTGGGATAGCAGTTTGGCCATATGGCCAGATCTGGGGTAGATTCCGGGGACTGGGGCTCCCAGGAGGATGGGCTCGGGCTCCAGGGGAAGTCGCACCTGAGTGATGTCTGTGATTGTTGCTAGGCATTGTTTCCAGAAAGCCTGGGCCTTCGGGCATGACCACCACATATGAAGGAAAGTCCCTACTTGGCCACATTGCCTCCAGCAATTCGGGTTGAGTGTGGGGTTCATATGGTGTAGCCTTAGGGGAGGATAATACCAGCGGAGGAGGATTTTATAGGCGCCTTCCCTGTTCGTAATGCAAGATGAAGAAGTATGAGCCCGCGACCAAATGTCAACCCACAGCTGGTCTTCGACTGGGCGGCCCAGGTCTGCTTCCCATTGGGCCATATACCGGGTTTTAGAGACTAGGAAGTCAGTTTGGAGGCGTTTGTATAGGGTGGAGATGCTCCCCCTAGTTGGGAGGTCAATTAGAGTCAGTTCCATGGCTGTGGGGGGGCGGGTGGCAGCTTGGCGGGTCTGTGGATGGGAGCACCAGTGGCGCAGCTGAATGTATGTAAATCTGTCCTGCTCACGAAGTTGGAAGAGTTCCTTACATCGCCTAAAGGTGCAGGGCTGTCCTCTTTCGAAAAGTTGGCCCAGGGTCACCAGGCCTCCCGCTATCCAGGATCTGAAGTTTCGGGTGGCCCAGCCAGGCGCAAAGGCCGGGTTCAGGAACACCGGTGAGGAGGGGCTAAGTCCCACTGGGGTTTTCTTTTGTTTCAGCGCTTTGTCCCAGGTAGCCACCGTGTGTTTGGTGGACCTCAGGAGGTTCTGCCACTGGCGGCGCTCGGAGGGATTGATATGTGGGAGAAAACGTAGCGGGAGCGGCAGTTGCGCCTGTTCAAGATCCACCCATCTCGGGCGGTTGGTAAGTATCTGCCATGTTCGAATACAGGCTAGTTGGGCCGCCAACTGATATTTTTGTAGGTCTGGGACTCCGAGGCCACCTAGTTTAGTATTGCCCAGCATCGTGGTCCTAGGGATTCTGGGCTTTCTCCCTTTCCAAATGAACCGTGACATTTCCTTCTGCAGATTCTGAAGGGCCGGTGCCGGGATTGGTACTGGGAGCGAAGAGCAAGCATATAGAAACCTCGGCAGCAAGTTCATTTTACAGGCCGTGATACGACCCATCAGTGAGATTTCTTGCGCCGTCCACCGTTTTAAGTCCGCCACGAGTTCCGTGAACAGTGGGGGAAAGTTTGCCCGGTAGACTTCCCCCGGGTCAGCTGGGATCTGAACCCCTAGATAGCTGATGCTCTTAGTTGACCATTGTATCGGGCATAGTGGGACCAGGGCCTCCCGCATCTCCCGGGAAAGGGCCACCCCCATGGCAGCTGATTTCTGAAAGTTGATGGCAAAGCCGGTGACCTTTCCATAGCTCTCTATCTCAGCTAGGACCTGAGGGAAGGAAGTGCGAGGTTCTGTGATGGTTAGTAAGACGTCGTCTGCATATAGGGCCAGTTTATGGTGTGATGTGTTCGATTGGAAGCCCTTGATTTCCGGGTTTCGCCTGATCCGTTGGGCGAATGGTTCCATGATTAGTGCAAAAAGCAGTGGCGACAACGGGCAGCCCTGTCTGGTTCCACAGGTCAGGCCAATAGGGGAAGAAAGGATGCCATTGACTCTGAGAAAGGTTTTGGGCGCAGAATAGTTAGCCAGAGTCATGGCGCAGAACTCTGGGCCAAAGCCAAAGGCCTCGAGAGTAAGCCTCATGAAGTTCCAGTCCACTTTGTCAAAGGCCTTAACTGCGTCCAGGGCCAGGAGTACCAGTTCCCGGGAGTCTCGGGAGGCCAGCTCCACCAGGTTTAAAGCTCTGCGAATATTATCAGCTGTAGAACGGTGTGTGATGAAGCCACTCTGGTCGGCGTCGATTATCTCTGGTAGGATCCGGGACAGGCGGGTTGCTAGGATTTTGGAGTATATGTTGGCGTCTATATTGAGCAGAGCAATCGGTCTGTAGGACGCAGGATTCTTTGGGTCGCCGCCAGGTTTAGGCAGCAGGACGGTGATTGATTCTTGCATTGACGGGGTTATAGTGCCCGTGGTTCTAAATGAATTAAAGAGCTGTACCAGGGGTGGGAGGAGTTGTGGTTTGAAAATTTTATAAAATCTTGTCGTGTAGCCATCCGGGCCGGGGGCTCGAGACTTGAGGGATTTTATCGCCTCATCGACTTCTTCGCCGGTGATCGGGGCTTCCAGCGAGTCCCGGGCTGCGTCCTCCAGTCGGGGGAGCGCCGCGCTTTGCAGGTATTCCCTCTGTTCTTCGGCCTTCCGAGGCGGGGCGGCCATTACCTGGGTCAGGTGGGCCGATGCAATTCGAAGCTTGTCGTGATCTAAGTATTGCGTCTTGCCCTGCAGGTCCCGTAGGCCCACGATTGTGTTATTTCTTCTTATCTTAGCGAGTTTAGCCACCAGTAGTTTGTTTGCTTTATTATTTTTGGCATAATAGAACTGTTTGGCTTTCGTCATTTGATGGGCGGTGTGTTCCGCATAGTGGGCTTCAATTTTCTGTTTTGCTGTCCGGAGAGCTCGCTGCGTTTTAGGGGTCCAGCCTTTTTCCTTGTGGGTTTTTTCTGCCCTCTCCAGTTCTTCTTCCAGGGCCTGACGAGTTCGTTGTTTATGTCTATGATAGGCTGCCCCTTTGGCAATCAGTTCTCCCCGCAGCACTGCCTTCATTGCATCCCAGGTGTTAGCTAAGGAGGTATCTCCGCTGGGGTTTTCCTTGAAGAAATTGACGATTGTGGTTGCGATAGCGTCTCTGAGTGGCATCTCATTAAGGATGGGGTCGTATAGTGTCCATCTACGTCTCTGGGGATCAGGGGGACCCTGAACTCGGAGTTCCAAGGTGACCGGTGCGTGATCGGATAGGATTCTGGAGCCTATGGTCACCTCTTCAGTGAAGGCGAAGATTTGCGGGGAAATTAGCAAGAGATCTATCCTGGAGAATGTCCGGTGAACATAAGAATAGAAGGAGAAGTCTTTTTCAGATGGGTGGAGCACTCTCCATGAGTCCACCACCCCCAAAGTCCTGAACAAGCGCAGAAGGGCTAAGGCCGTGGCGAAGTCTCCGGGGGAGGGTGGGTGCGATTTGTCCTTTACGGGGTCCGGGACCCCATTAAAGTCCCCACCGATCACTATCTGGCCCTCCAGAAAGGGAGAGAGAGTTGTGGTGAGCGAATCATAGAAGGGTGCTTGGCCTAGGTTCGGCGCGTATACGGAGACCAGGGAGAACAGCTGTCCTGCCAGCAGGCATTTCACCGCTATGTAGCGTCCCTCCGGGCAGCTTATGGTGTCTAGAATCTGGGGATTCAGCCCTCTCCGGAACAGGATTGCAGTGCCACCTCGCTTGGAGTTGCCGGATGCGAAGAGTTGCTTTGGAAAGTCACGAGAGTGTAGGCGGCTGAAGTCTGCCGGTAGCAGGTGAGTTTCCTGTAGCATGGCCACGGCGGCGGCCTCATTCTGGAGTTTTTGTAGAATTGATTTGCGTTTGGCCGGTGAGTTCAGGCCCCTGACGTTTAGAGAGACGAACTTCCAGGATTGCTGTTCCGGAGCGGGACCTGGGGTCGCTGATGAAGCTTGTGGGAGGGGGGGAGCCACTGGAGGATCAGCCATTATGTCGTGGGAGATGTGACCATCTGTTAACCTGCTTCTGAAATTTTTGCTCAGACCACCAACGGGAGGTCCAAGTTTTAACTGGGGGTAGGGGACCCATTATGGGGTTGGGCCCTCCCCTGGCCAACGGGGCCGTAAACCAAGGAATAGCCAACATGGCTGGAAACGTAAGTGGTTTGCTCCAAGGACTCATAGGTGGAATGTACCTTGAAGCTGGGCATGGGCCGTGGGGGAGAGGCCCGCTGCATCGGGGATGAAATCCATCCGTGTTTTCAAGAGAAGCGATTGGTTCCGCTGCGCCAGGATCGCTGAGCTGGGTCACAGGGGTCGGAGGGGTCCCTTGCGGGGTCGTTCCAGGTTATCTTTTCCTCCTAAATCTCGGAACCCTCGACCATGTATTTTGTTTGGACCTAGGGGAGGCTATGAGGTCCGAGTCAATTGCCGCTTCAGTGGCCTGTGCGGGCGAGGAGTCAGTGGGGGCCGGCTGCAATATACTTCCAGCGTCATCTAGGTGACTGATCCTGCGTATGGTGCCCTTGTAGGAGAATTGCAAGGCTGTAGGAAAGAGCCATTTATAGCGAACCTTTTGGGCTTGAAGGAAGGTGGTTAGTGGGCGAAGGGCTCGCCTTTTTTGAAGGGTCAGCGGAGATAGGTCTTGGTAAATTTGAAGGGGAGTCCCTTGGAAGGTGATTTCATTCTCAGAGCGACTTATTGCTGATATGGCTTCCTTAGTTGTATAGAAGTGCACCCTGGTGATCACATCAGGAGGTCCGTCTGACTCAACTCCACGGCGAGGGTTTAGTCTGTGAGTGCGATCCAGTAGCAACAGTGAATCCGCCATATCTGGGAGGAGAGACTGAAAGAAGAGGCCCACGTATCCGGCAAGCTCTTGGTCTGGAACCGACATAGGGACCCCTCGAATGCGAAGGTTATTGCGCCGGGCTCTGTTCTCCAAGTTTTCCTGCTTATACTCCAGGATTTCGCATTTGTCTTGCAAAAGCCCGACGGAGCGCTGAATCTCCGACAGGGAAGAGGCGTGGTCCTGGGCTCGGTCCTCAATCTCCCCCACTCTTTGTTCTATCTCCGAGACCCTTTTGTCGGTGGTCTCCAACTTGGCCGTAAGTTCCGACATACATGATCGGAATTCGGTTTTAATGTCAGCCATGAAATCTCGAATGTCCTCTTTAGTTGCTAACGGTCCCCTGTTGTCCTGAGATTCTTGTGAGGCGGGGGGAGGGGTGTCCAGTTTCTTTGCTCTGTCGGATGACATTAGCATTGTCGCTATGTCCGAGGACTTGGCGGATTTCGGTTGCCTAGACATGGCGTGGTCCAGCAAGCGTGGGTCAGGGACCACAGGTAGTCTGTCCGCAGTAGTGGCGATGGCTTAAGGGTAGCCTGGGTCCCTCTAGGGGCTAGAATGGGTGTTCCGATGTCCTGGTTGCACGTAGGGGCTTCTGGTGCATTAAGATGTCGTCCCGGTCTCACTGGAATGGTGGGTGTGGGCCGGGGCGCCCCAGGAAGCAAACGAAGGGACGAGCGGGAGCAGATCAGGTGCCGGGGCCCGCTAGTTCAGGCCTAGCTCTCATGAAGGAGGGCGCGGGTCCAGATCGCCACGGGCGCCCGCCGGATTCCTGGTGGTCGTGCTGGCAGTGCAGGGTTGCTCGCCTCCGAACTCTTCGGTCCCAGCCCCCTCCTCCAGAGTGACGGCGGGGCGTAGCGGAGGGCGAGAGCCGGGGGACCGCCGCTGCGCGGTGAGGTGCGCCCCCGGTGTGTTTGAGGTGGCTGCAGGTCTTCCTCTCCCGGGACAGAGGCGGATGCAAAAGGGGGGGGGGGGGGGGGCCCGGGGCCCGAGGCTCCTACCTCGTCTCCCGCCGCCTGGGAAGTCAGCCGGGTCGCCGGTGCGCTCAGGGGTCCATCTGAAGAGCTCCGATGATGAGGCCGCGTCTCGGCCGTCGTCGCTGGGTCCCGTCCGCCATCTTGGATTGCGCGGCGGAGGGGCCGCGAAATGCAGGCGGTCCGATCTTCGTTGTCTCGGTAAATCTGGGCTCCGGCAGCTCAGCGGCGGGGCTCCGGACCCTCCCACGTCCCCTCATCGAGTTGGGATCCAAAACGCTGCCTGGGAACCTTCATAAGCTGGGATGCAGCGGGCTTCCCACGGAGGCCATCAAGGAGGCGACTGCATAGTCCGCGCTCCAGGCCACGCCCCCCCGTCTGGTCCCTCTCTTAGGATCTTTGCCCGAGACTGTTGGACCCCTCATACTCCTGTCAAGGGCCCGCGCTGACGCGTACGACGGCTTCAAGTCCAGACTCACTCCCAGAGACCAGCCTCTGACATTCAGCTCTCCATTTTGATCCCAGAGGTCCCTCCTGGCTCTCCGCAGGTTCACTCTAGCTACCTCAGTGCAGATTGCTTGTTAACAGTGACCCCTGCTGGGACTATGACCAAGGGAGCTGGCAAAAATCAAAGTTCCATCAATATGTTTACGAAAGCCTCAACTAAATCGACTGAACCAGAGTTAGAACCCGAGCCTACTACATCTACACCTCCAGACCCCCCAGAGTCTCAGAAGATGTTTGAATTCATGCGGGAAGGGTTTACTACTCTTCATTTTAAGCTTGATGACATGAATTGGACCATATCTTCAATCAAGGCCCACATGGAAAAACCTGATGGCCGGGTTACGGAGTTCGAGTCCAGGGTGGGATCTGCAGAGGATGATATACCTGCCCTTCGCTCTGAGGTTGCCACATTGTCCAGACAGGTTTCGGAGGTGGCCAAGAAAAATGAGGATCTTGAATCGCGATCGAGGCGTAACAACCTCTGCATCATTGGACTCCCTGAGGACAGGATTGAAGGCTCAATGAAGGACTACATTGAGCACAGCCTGCTCCAACTACTTGACTCCCCTAAGCTATCTCCACAATTTTCTATAGAGCGGGCCAATCGCACTCTTACAGCAAAACCTAAACCCGCCGCGCCCCAGCGCGCCATCATTGAGCGAGTTTTGAACTACTGTGATTGAGACAATTTACTCGGGGCAGCAAGAGCCAAGGGTGAACTCCTACTGGGATCCGCCAGGGTCCACTTGTGCCCTGATTTCTTGATCTCCGTCCAACAGGAACGCAAGACCTTCATGGCAGCCAAGAGGAGATTGCGAGAACTGGGGGTCAAATACACTATGCTGTACCCTGACAAGCAGTGTATCGAACACTCGAATCAGGTTTTTTTCTTTACCATTCCAGAAGAGGCTTCCAAATTTATAGATGAGCATTTCCCCGGGTGAACATATCTGTCCCAGTAGGTGCAATAATACTTTGCTTATTGCTGCGTAGCCCACGTCCCGATCCGGGCCGTGTAACGCTCACCTGATTCCCGGGGAGGCGCAGGTCTGGCTTCGAGTGCTGATGCTTCTTCAATGGTGAAGCGCAGGACTCTGAAGATGGACAGGAAGGGCCCTCTACTCTGGCTTCTCCGGCTCGCAGGAATATTCCCCTGTGCGTGAAAAGGGAGTATTACCTACTGACTGAGTTATGCTCAAGCCTCCCACTCTCTTCCAACCCTCCACGATACCCTTCCACGATTCCCCGTGAAGTCTCACCTTAGGGTCAGGAAGGATGAGCTCTCCATCCTGCTTCTGATGCAGGGGCGCGTTGAAACCCAGTTACTTCACTGGATTGAGGATTGATGGGAGTTCAGGTAAGCTTGACTATTCAGGTAAGGCTCTGTAAAAGTTCTGTTGCAAGTTCAAAAGTCCAAGCTTAATAATAATGTTCATTGTCTTTTTGCAGCAAGCGCTAATGCTTATGTCTTTTTTCCCCTTAGGGGCCGGGGTTCGGAATGCCGGAGATATGGCACCGACCCGAAGTGAAACGTGCAGTTCCAGTAAATGGCAGGTTAGTTCTGGATGAGCGCTCGGGAACTGTCTTTGCATACGCTCATTCAATGTCTTTGTCTTTTTTCCCCATAGGGGCCAGGGTCCGGAAAATGCCTGGAAGCGGCAAGACCCGAAATGAAATGGGAATGACCCAACAGGTAAGTCTTATTCCCTTCCTTCTCTCACCTCTTATTCTTGTCTTTTTCTCTAGGCTCTGGGAAGTGGCTGTGTATCCGGATGATCGCTGCTGAAGATGGAGGAACCCAGGAAAGGTGAGTGAAATGCAGCGCTGCAGCGATCGTAACGAAATGCTTTTAAAAATAATGTCTTCCCTTTCAGGATCGTCTGTGATGTCTCCGTGGTGCAGATTTAGCTGGTAAGGTCTCTTGTCTCCCTTTGCAGGTGACCCAGGATGCTGACAGGCGTGGCTGAAGTCCAGATGCAGGAGCTGACACGGTGAGCGTCCAGCTGCGAGGAGCAGAACAACGCGAAGCGTGAGTTGCTGATCGGGTGTGGTTTAAATAGCTTTGGAAGAAGTCCCAAGTGTGTATCCTTCCTCCGATCAGGTATGTATCCTTCCCCGACCACACCCGGGTGGAAAGTAGTCCCACAGGTAAAGTAGTTCCATTCAGGCCTCAAGAGGGCCTGGATGTGGCAGCATGGTCTGCATCAGGTAAGTGCACATTAAAACACTTGAACACATGTCTAGCTTTATGAGCCTGGCGCCTAAGGGGCCAGGACTGCGTCCAAAGGGCCCCAGCTTGGGCCCGCTGGCACTCCCCTGGGGGAAATGATGCCTGCCTCTGGGGTCGCTGGGTCGGACCTGGCTCCTTGGAGGTAGGCATCATGACAGTCCGCCCATGTCCGCTTGTTGGCAGACAACTCTTTGTTCTAGTTACTATGTTGAATGAGTATTTTTGTTCATTAATCATTTGATCCTAAAGTCATGCTTGGACCACCAGTCTTGATCCCTACTTGCATCAGTACCACATCGATCCTTAGTACGTCCCCAGCTAGGAAGCGTTGCTGCCCAACCGGCGCACAAGCCCCCAGGCAATGATGCTGCTGTTTCCGGTTTGGTTGAATGGGTGTTGGGTTTTCACCCATCTGATTGGGAGAGGGTTGTGGGTGGGGGCAGGTGGGTTGAGGTGTTATGACAAATAATGCTTGACATGCACGGTAGAGGAAGAATATACGCTTATACCTTGGAGGATGCACCTTGTTAATAGGCACACCTACAGATCTCCGGACCTGCTCCCCCGAATACTACAGCAGAGCAACACCTAGTAATACCCCTGTGTCTTGCATATTGCGATGACTGAACATAACCTGGGTTGTTGGAATGTGAGGGGACTCAGTAAGAAAGATTCAAAATATACAACTATATGTAGAGCGACATGCGGTTAAAATCCTCTTTTTACAGGAGAAACATGCTCAATCCGAGGGCTGCTTGAGGTTTGCAAAGATATGGGGCCCCCAAAGATACTACACTGATTTCTCCACTCAAAACAGAGGTGTCATGGTTCTGATCCATAAGAGCGTTAAGTTCCAGCTCATTGTGTCTCACATTGACCCCCTGTGGCTATATGTTCTACTCTATGGCTGACTAAACAAAGATTGTGCTCCTTAATGTCTACGGGCCCAAAATCGATGATCCCGAGTTCTATTCACCCCTCACTAGTCTACTGGCCGGGTTCCCCCTTGTACCTATACTTTGGGGTGGGGATTTCAATACGATCCTGGACGTTGATTGGGACAGGTCGGGTACCAGACTCCAGCAACTCTCCAGGGCTGCTAAAGTGATCTTAGGGTCCCATCGCAGCTGGAGGTCTCAGACGCATGGAGACTGGTGCAACCCAGTTCCCGAATATATTCTTATTATTTCTCCGTACATGACTCACATTCCAGGATAGACAGATGGCTTGCATCCGACATAGTCATTAGGAACATTACACACATGTTAATCCTCCCCAGGACACACTCAGACCACTCCCCAGTTACCATCTCCCTCAATTGGGATACTGACCACAACAAAACTCGCTCATGGAAATTGACTCTGCATTCGCTATCGGATGTAGCCTTTAATGCGGACTTGGAATCCGCCATCGACGATTATTTTACATTGAACACTGGGTCGGTCCGCACAAAGGCCACCTTGTGGGAGTAGTTTAAGGCCTACATTAGGGGTATAGCTATTTCCAAAGAGTCTGGGATCCTCAAGGTTATTCGTAGAGACATATCGAAGAGCGAAGCAGCACTCTCTTCCCTCGGGGCCCAATATGATCAGTCCCAATCTTCAGAAGCCCTTTCCAATATTGGTATTGAAGTGGACACATTTCGCACCCACACCGAAAGGGAAAGGCAGTTTATTGATATGCCGGATTTGCTAGGCAGTATGGTGAGGGCGAACGGCCTGGCCGCATGTTTGCCAGACTTCTCCGCCAGGAAACGGGGTCCGCACATATCCCAGCTATAAAAAGGCCTGATGGTTCTCTGGCCCTGCTCCCACAGAAGATCAATGCAGAATTCCGATCATTCTACGAATCCCTATACACAAATTCTGACACTGTTCCTAGGTCTGAGGTTGACTTGTACTTTTACAGCCTGCCCCTCTCTGTTCTTTCTGATGAAACTCGTATGTGCCTAGACACACCTTTTACGGCTGAAGAAATATCTACAGCTATTGACTCCCTTGCTTCAGGTAAAGCCCCTGGGTCCGACGGCTTCCCGATCGAATTCTATAAACAATGTAAATCCTGTCTGGTACCCCAACTTCTAGTATTATGGGAAGAATCCTGCGTGGCAGGCACACTCCACACCTCCCTTCGCGAAGCCATTATAACGGTCTTACTCAAACCGGGCAAACCTTCCACTCAATGTGGTTTGTTTGTTTTATTATTTGTAATGCACGCCAGACCCAGGGGTAGCAGGGCGCAATAGACATCAAGAGGGTTGTTCATCTTAGGTTACAATGCTGTGCAATATCATACATTTATATACAGTCGTTCATATCGGCCCCTTTCCCTCATCAACTGCGATGTTAAGATTTACGCTAAGGTTATGGCCCTACGATTGACTCCTTACATGTCCCACATTATTCACTCGGACCAGTCAGGATTTATCGCAGGCAGGTCCACATCCCTTAACCTACACCGCCTCTTTAATATCGTCAGTCGAATTGATCCTAACACTCAGGCAGTATTGGCAGCCCTTGACATACAGAAGGCATTTGACTCAGTCTCATGGAATTACCTTTGGCAGGTGCTCAAGAAATGCCACTTTGGGCCTCGCTTTCTGTCTTGGGTCAAACTCCTATATTCGAATCCAGTGGCCCGGGTCCGCACTGAGGACAGGTGCTCTGCCCCTTCTACATAGCCCGAGGCATGAGACAGGGCTGCCCCTTCTCTCCTCTGCTTTTTGCCATAGCTATTGAACCCTTGGCGGATAGGATATTGCAAGCGCATTCGCAGCGAGGCCTGTGATTGCTAGGCACACCGGACGCAGACAACTCTTTACTTTTCATTTGTTCACCAGAACGCAACCTCGCCCCGATTCTAGAGGACTTCAATCACTTTGGGTTGATATTGGGCCTCAAGTTAATTGTTCGAAATCTACTCTTTCCACTCACTGACATTACCCCCGCCTCCTCCCGACCTCATGGGATTCACGTGGTCACAATTGGAACTCACCTACCTCGGTGTGGTGGTTGCTCGCCATCCTGACAAGGTGTATGACTCCAACTACCGGAGTTACCTAATCACGCTCACCAAGAAATGTCTGGGCTGGGCCAAACTTCCACTCTCCCTACCGGGTGGTTGGTATCTTGAAAATGGTTCTGCTCCCCAACTTCTTGATCAGTTCCTTAATCTCCCCCTGTGGCCCGGAAGGGAATTTTTCCATTCTCTAAACGGCACGCTCAACACAATCTTGTGGCATTCCGGTGCAGTCCGTCTTAAACTTAACACACTGGCTGCTCCCATGGATATGCGGCGGCTTCGCAGCTCCCAACTTCGAAAAATACTGGCTGGTTGCCCAAGCACAATTTGCATCATACTGGTTCACCATCTCAAATCTCCCCCGCCCCCACACATAAGACTAGAGCGTCAGGCGGTTGAAGGATGGGATATTCGTACCTTAGTCCTTTCTCCTCCTACCCTTAGTTGTAGCCCTCTGGACCTGGTAGGCACCACGTGCTTTGCTTTAACCAAAATATGGACGCTGTCCGGTGGCATTCGCCCCTTTCACAGCTGTCTGACCCTTTAGAACTTCCTCCCAGGAGCCCCCTACATCCCCCTGACTGAGGTACGCCACTGGGCAGAGGCGGGATTCAAGACCCTTTGGGATGTCTTCAATCAGGGTAGCTTTTTAGAATGGCCGGACTTACCAGAGGCCCTCTGGCGAAGATCACCCATTTGGCTTCAATACTCAGACCTCCGCCGATTCCTTAAAATAAATTATGAGTTTCCCCAGTATGCCCCCCCCCCCCCCGACGATCCTATTTTAGACGAAATCATGAACGCTATAACCACTAGAGGGAAGGTCTCCAGGCGATACACCTTGCTACAGTTCAGAACCTCTCCGTCATTTGATAAGCTTAAACACTCTTGGGCAGCAGATCTGGGGGTCGACATAACTGACCAATGCTGGAAGCGTATGTGTGCTCACACCCACAATGTACCATTTAATTCCCGTTTCAAACTCATTCAATTTAAGATCTTACACAGATTCCACTACACCCCAATTAGACTGCACTGCATGTCACCAGATCACCCCCCCCCCCAGGTGCCCCAGGTGTAGATCTGGAGATGCTACTTATATTCACATGATCTGGTCCTGCCCCCACCTTACCCAATTTTGGGCTGAGATTTGCTCCACGCTCTCAGCTGTTCTAGACCACGAGATCACCCCATCCCCACTGAAATGTCTCTTTCATGACTTCCCCGACCTTGGCCGAGATTCCCCTAAATTGGCAGGGCAACATATGCTAATAGCAGCATGCTGTATTCTGCTATGTTGGCTCTGCCCCCGAGTACCCACACAGTCACAGTGGTTGGGCGCCGTGACCTGGGCCTCCGACACAGAGGAAGCTTGGGCGATTCAGCAGCCTCCAACGTCTAGGCCCAGAAACATCCGGTCCCCGTTTCGATCCTATACATCCTCTATTTCAGATGATCACGAAGGTGACAACTGCGCCCTCTTCCCCTTCAATGCGTCCCCCTGAGTAATGGCCCTGAATTTTGTGTCATATATGTGTATTGTTTGGTTATTGATCCTACATCCTCTTTACCAGATTATCGATAATGCTTACCAACTATTCATGCCACTGCTGTTATTGCGAGTTATTGTTTATTGCTCGCTCCTCTGTTACGTCAAGCACAATAAAGTTTATAAAATACATTTAAAAAAATATGAATCCTCCTCTGATGAGCGCTTGATAATGGAAAGCGCCACTAGGTAACCCTTAATTGTTCCAATCTGGAGCCCCAGATTTGTTGAATGTAACAGAAAGGAAAGCACCATAGGTGTGTCACATAGAAATGGATCCACATTCTTATCACTGAACCAGTTGATGAACTTGTTCCAACGGCAACTGTACAAAGATTTAGTTGCTGGCCTTATGGCTGTAAGCAAAATCTCCATGACGTCATCCGTGAGTTCCAAATCCTTTTATTTTAGCCTCTCAGAAACCATGCGTGAAGGCTGAGCGTCTTCACCTCTGGATGGAGAACCTGACCTTCCTCTTGCGAGAGGAAATCCTCTCTTTGTGGAAGACGTATTGGAGGGCAGATGCACATGTCCAGAAGGTCCAGGTACCACGTCCTCCTGGGCCAATCCGGAGCAATTAGTATCATGGATTTCCCAAACTTTCTCAACCTCCTGATCACATGAGGAATGACGGGGACAGGAGGAAACTCATACAGGAGTGGAAAATCCCAGTCCACCACAAATGCATCTCTTAGAGCTCCTCTTGGGGGAAATTCCCTGGAGCAGTACTGTTTGCATTCCACTTGAGTGGTTCCCGAAAAGGGCAAAGATCTCTTGAAGGACTTGCTGAGCTACTTCCCACTCTTGACAGTGTGTGCTCAACCTGCCCAGAGCGTCTGCCGCTGTGTTCTGCTCTCCGGCTAGGTGAACTGCAGACAGAGATTCCTTTTTGTATTGCCCAGAAACAGAGCTGCATTGCCTCTCTGCACAGTGGTAGTGACCCTACACCTTTTCTCTTGTTGAGGTAGTAGAAGGCTGTGTTGTCCGTCATTATCAGGACATTCTTTCCCCGTACAGAAGGCAGGAAGGCTTTCAGCGCTAGTCTGATCACCCTCAGCTCCAAAAGGTTGATATGTAGTTTGGACTCCGATGGAGACCAACGGCCGCCGATTGTCAGATCGTTGGTGTGGGCTCACAACCCCCTGAGTGAGGCGTCCGTCACTACCGTTATCTCCGGCCATGGTTCTCCCTTGAGAATGGTGTAATTGCAAGCCCACCATAGAAGGTCCTGAGCAACTCTGCACGGAACTTTAAGGTGGTCTGACATTTTGCCTGAGAACTGGGACCACTGAGTCCCGAGAGCCCATTGAAGGGATATCATTCTCAGGCAAGCCTCTAGCACCATGAAAATGCAGGATGCCATAAAACAGAGCAACCTGTAATTTGGTAACCATCTGCAGAATGTGCTGAGCTCCCACCTCGGGTGGCGAGGTTTTTCCTGAGGAAGTATCCAGGACTGCTCCAATAAATTGGAGTCTTTGGGATGGCATCATGTGGGAATTCTTGTAATTGAGGAAGAAGCCCAGTCTGTGAAGCGAGTGGCAGGTAATGCCGAGATGTTCCTGGGCTTGCTCTGGTGAGCGAGCCCTGATCAGCCTATCGTCCTGGTAGGGGTAGACGTGAATCCCCCTTCTCCTGAGACTCGCTGCCACCACCGCCATCAACTTTGTGAAGATCCTCAGGGCGGAGGTCAGCCCGAATGGCAGAACTTGAAAATGAAAATGAGAACCACCAACTATGAACCTAAGGCTCTTTCTGTGCTTGAGATGGATTGGCACATGAAAGTAAGCACTACGGTCCAATGATACCAACCAGTCTTGGAGTTGGAGAGCCTGATGGATCTGAGAAAGGGTAACCATCTTGAACTTGTCCTTCATGAGGAACTTGTTCAAGTTTCTTAAGTCTAAGATGGGTCTCAATCCTCCGTCCTTTTTGGGAATTAGAAAATACAAGGAGTACCAACCCTTGTTCCTCTCCGCTACATGTACATGTTCTATTGCACCTTTCTCTAGCAGGATCAAGATTTCCTGCACAAGGAGCGGAACCAGAATTTTGACAGAGTTGCTCCCCGGTGGATGATCCTAAGGCCTTTTTTGAAAAGGAAGGCAGTAACCCTGGGCTACAGTTTCCAGTGCCCTAGCATCTGAAGTAATGCCCCGCCGTTCGTTCAGATACTGAGAAAGTCTGCCTCCCACAGGGGTCTTGTGGGTCAAGGCCTCAGAGTGGTTTAGAGGTGGCTGAAGCAGTGGCTGAAGGTAAAGTTGCTGCTGCTTGAGCTGACTTGGCACCTCTCTCCCTCGTCCACGAGGGAATCTTCTCCGATCTCTTTGACCGGCTTATCCTCTTCCAATTGAAGAGTAGAATCGAAAGGACTTACCACTCCTGGAATATGAGCCCGAATAGGGTTGCCGAGGCAGTCTAATAGCGGCGCTAAGGTACTTAGCCGCCAGCTTTGAGGTCTGCAGCTTCTCCAAGCTCTCATCCGCCTTGCTGCCAAACAACCTCAAGCCGTCAAATGGCAAGTTGAGTAGTCTTGCCTGCACATCTGATGCAAACCCCCACTTCAACTACGCAAATCTGCGTAACACTGTGCTAGCCGCCATGGATCTGCTGATGCTGTCAGCAGTATTCAAACCTGACTGGAGACATTCACCCATAGCCTCCTTACCATCCTTAATGATTGCCAGGGAGCCGTCTCTTTCTTCTCCTTCCGGGATGTTTTCAGCCGCCATAGCAACACAGTCGCACAGTGTAAACTTAAATCTAGATAATGTGCAAGTCACATTAGTGTATTTCAAAGCCATACTTGCTGCAGTGAAAACTTTTTGCACCCAGGTATCCACTCTCTTATCCCTGTCAGGAGGGATGGATGGGTAAACTGACTGCCTGGTGGACATAGCCGCCTGAACCACTAAGCTTTCTGCTGTGGGATGCTTGGTGAGATATTCTGGGGCACTGCTGGATGGTCTGTACTTCCTTGCGAAGTTTTTATTTACTGCAGCTGCAGTTTCTGGGGTCTCCCAATTTGCAGAGACTGTTTTCTGTAGCGCCATGTGGAAAGGTAAAATTGCGTCCTTCTGTGGACCCTGTTCCACGATGTCAGTCATATCATCTTGTTCAAAAGATGGAGTAGGCCTACTCCATCCCATAAATTCAATAACCTTTCCCATAAGCTTTCTGTTTGACGAGTCAGCATGCTCAGAGGGGTACAGCTTGCCAAACTCTGGCGAGGTATCCAAATCACTACCTGACTGGAGATTATCGTATAAATCTCTTAACCTGGACTCGTCAGATATTAGTTCCTTTGGCACATTAGGGGTGCCAAACTGTAGACCAAAAAGGTGATGTATTGTCATCAGAGGGTTGATCTTCCTCATATATAGCTGACACTTAAAATAGTATTTTTTAGGTAAAGGCTTGTAAAACTTGTTTTGGACTGTTAATGGCTTCGACAATGTCGAAGTAGTCTAAGTCAGCTTCGAAATCGGTGCTGGTTTAGTCAGGGTTGACCTATTTCGGTGTCAACGACTTTCTCAATGTAATGCCAGCTTTAAGCTCGGATTCGAAGATTTAGTCTTCGAATTCCCCTTGTCGTCCTTATGTGGAGCGAATGGGGCATGGCCCTTCTGCTTCTCATTCAAGGGGGTCCAGGCTGTATTCTCGAAGATTCGTATCATCTCACTAGGAAAAGGGTCCAATTGAGCAGGGGAATCTGATTTCGTAAAACACCGGATTACCTCCATAAAGGAATCACTGGAGGTCAAAGGTGACCTATGACGCCTCTTCTTGGCCTTCTTAGAAGAACAATGGCGCAATCAACTTCTCGATCGGGACCATTTTGATTTTATGCCCTCGACTCATCTGTCTTTTTCTCCCTCTTCAAAGGTGAGTTCAACAATAACCTCCCTACGGCCAGTCTACCTGAGAGCCTTCTCTGTGATCGCCTTACAGGAGCCAAAGTCGGCGGTACGGTGCCCGGATCCCAGACAGCACAGACATACGCGGCGGTGGGGTCGGTGATCGAAAATCTACCCGCAATCCTAGCCCTTTTTGAAACCCGACTTGGGCGTTGATGGAGTCGAGGAAGAAGATATTTTCTAAAGAAAATCTTTCACTGTAGCGTGCCGTAATTCTATCGAAGTGTTAGCTCGGAAAAACAGAACTGAAGCCAACAGGCGCTGCGTGCGCTACTTATACTGATGATGACGCCGATCGGAGGCCCTCGAGGGAATCGGCTCGACGACACTGCACACAGCGCCCTCGTTGAAAAAGAATTCCGAAGCAGCTAAAGCTGGAGAGATAATTATCATAAGATGAGAAATATGTGGGAGGACACAATCCATTCGAATTGGGGGACAACTGTCGATTGTTCTCACTGGGCCTAAATTGTTGAGCTCAAAATGTGTGGTGGTATCTGGGTCATATGGCATATGCTGAAGTATTGCATGTGTGATGTCCCAATAATTAACATCATCTTCCAGATAGGAGATTTGGTACACCACAGTCATTTCCCTGGTCCACAATGGAATCATGTACTGACCCCACCATAAATAGAGTTATGAGGCTTTCAGGCTAACCATAAAATTGGAAGAAAATAGCGGGTTTGCAACAGTACATAATTCGTTCATACTGAACCAGATACATGAGGATGAGCCCAGATAGAGCTTTAAGGTTAGTTAACTATGCTAGGACTTGTTAGAGTGTTGCATGTGCTGAGGTTTGTGGCACTCCATAGGTCTTTATTTTTGTTTCGTTTGTTTTATTTATTTATATAGCGCTCCGGACCCGGAGGTAAAAGGGCGCTTATGGACACGGTTACAATAGTACATTATATACAGTACATTATATACAGTTTGCAGTTATACATTTATCCAGTTTGCAGGTAAAGAGCACAAGTATAGGCACTCTCGTCAGACATCGGGGAGAGAGGCAGGTATATCCTAATTATTTATCCAGATGCTAATTTATATCCAATAGCCAATTAATAACCTGTTTCCTAAAAGACTGAAAGGACTCGATAGATTTAATGTTAAGAGGTAGGTTGTTCCACAGTTGGGAGGCAAGGACCGTAAAGCTAGATCCTCCAGTTCTTTTTAAGGTGAATCTGGGCACTGTTAGGCATAAGGTATTAGAGGATCTAGTAATTCTGGTAGCAGATTTCAAGGTGAATTTGTTAGTGAGATAAGGAGGGGCTAGATGGTTTAATGCTTTGTAAGTAAGACAGATGGTTTTTAGGTCGATTTTTTGTTGTATAGAGAGCCATTTGCACGATTTTCTGGAAGTAGAGATGTGCTCTCGCCTGGGGATGTTTAATGCTGCTCGTAGCGCGTTATTTTGGAGTACAAGAAGGTCTACAGGCCCTGATCAGCTTGCCAGTGTAGGCAGTGGCTGATGTTGTCATGTTAATTTGTTTGGAAAGGTTGGTGTTGGTGTCAAGATAAAAGCCAAGGGTTTTCACACTTTTGACGATGGGAATAGTGTTACCATTGATGATGTTACTATTGTAATTAGGGCTGAGTTTCAACAGGTTATTTGGAGAACCGACAAGGAGAAGCTCAGTTTTCTCATCATTCAGGCTTGCTGCATTGTTTGATGTTCTATTTGGCCCAACTGAGACGGATTCTAAAATGCCCGTTACAGATACTAGTGCTCTGTTAGGGCTTTGAGCGTTCTCAACTATTCTACTTGTGACACGAATTTGAAAAGCAGCAGAAGTGGGGGACAGAGCATTCGTGCTCCAGTGCAGCGGTTTATGCTATGTATTCTTAAGGCAAACAACGTTCACTGCTAGGCTTTTTCAGCAGGGGACCGTCCCTTATCCCCGAGTGCGATATATGTTTACTTCAAGGAAACACCAGTCCCTTTTCCCATGCTACCTCCCTGTACTATAGAAGTGTTGTGATTGTGGGAGGAGACGGCTAACTGCCTCCATCTCCAGTTTCTCCAAGAGTCTAATAGCATCTGCATCCTGCTTGTGCGCTCCTCAGGTATGCCAACCAGCGTTCTTTTCTATATAGTCGGCCCCCCACCTTGAGCTGTAAAAGCAGTTGCTGAATGATAAGGTTAGGTTCCCTCTACATCAAAGGGGCTAGAACACATAGCATTCAGGCACCAGACACAAAGGGGCTCATACTGGTAGACAGCATCATTTGACGGCGGGACCAGTTAGGTTTACACTTAAGCGCAGACAGGTCCCTGCACCAAATGTTCCTCATTTGCACAGCGGAGTGCAAAAGTGAAATGTAAAAAAGGCGACATGCACACTTGTACGTCGCCCTTTTGCACTCTGACATGCTCATTAAGTAAATGCTGCCTGACATGCACCCAGAGGCGTTGCTTAGGGGGGGGGCAGGGGAGGGGGTTAGGGGGCTATAGCCCCTAGTCTTTTGGTTGTAGCCCTAGATAGAATCTCAGAGTCTATAACCAAAAGGCTAGCTAGCCCAGAGTCCAGACAATCCCAACATTAGTGTAGCCCCGGATATTTTCCAGGCCTAGCAACACCTCTGCATGTACCTATGGCAAGCAGCGTTTACAATGGATGGATTCATGTGGAGTGTCTGGTTTTTGTTGTTGCAAAAGGCCGGGGGACTCCATAAGGAATCCATATTATTTAACGCTGGCATGAAAATCCATGCCCACGCAAATGCTGGAGCATTTGTATGGCAGAGACGAAGGGAGCGGCAGGAACGCAAGATATGTTCGGCCCCAACTCTCTGCCATACAAATCAATGAAAATGGAGAGCACCGGAAACGAAATATGGAAAAGCCATGCAGGAGGCTCGTTTTTAACTGATTTTGTTTCGGTACAGGGAGCCCAAAAGAGTCCTCACGCCACCACTCAGCTGCCAGAAATCCCAAGGAACAAAGTCAGGACTACCCACATCAGCCACTAAGGTCATCCAGCAGCCTGTATTTCTCCGAAGACATCATTTAACAAATAAACCAGATTCAGGTGCTGAAGAGGGCAATAAAATCAAACCGACTCTTTCCGTCTTTAAATATTAACCTATAGCGATTCCAAGAAAATACGAACACGGACAAGAAAATACACGCGTGGCTTTATTTTGCGCGTATGCTTTTATTCCCATTTCAGCCGCTCACCATGAGACTTAACGAAGCTATACACGACAGAAAGGGTAGGTTGTAATTAGGGATGCATCATCGGGTGGTTGAAATGAGCGCATTTACATTTGCCTCCCTCAGGCCCCAAGAGTCCAGTAGAGAAAATGTGCCAACACACATCAAATCTCAGAGCGCAGGGGTCAAGGTGAGCGCACCGGCAGATACAATGCTTCCAAAGAGCTGTCACGGAGACGGTGCAGATGTAGGGCTAATGCTCTGCGGCGATTAAACTCCGTGACTCAGGCATTAAAAATACAAGTAAAGGAGTGCGCAGATAAAATAAGATGCGGAGGTTTAGCGACACGAATCAGTGCACATCTTTATTACAACAAAACGGCTAAAAAAAATATACGTTGTAGGCTTCCCACTCCTAGAATAGCTGCGCAGTTATATAAATTAGACATGATCTCTGCTGGATGTTTTCGGGTAAGAAGGGATACCAGAAAAATATTCGGTTCATCCTCGGGGCTCAAAGCGCGTGAAGGCTACGTGATGTTTTGTCGTTTCAGAACTTGTCCTGAAAGCTTTTTTTGCTAGAAACTATAGGGCGTCACATAAAACTGAGCGAAGGTATGTCCATGGTCTCAAGTTAGAAGGCAATAAGAGGAAAGGATTTTGGGTGCTTTGCAAAGAATTACGGTATGAAATCTACACCGATATATTTGCAGCTCTGGATAATGATTTTTAGTCTAGTTTGTATACATTATTAGAGGCAAGACATTGGTGGGTGTTGTGCTTTCCATCGAAATAGGAAGACCGTAGAAGAATAAAGTTGGGGCTGGGTGGGAATCGAGCGATATAAACATCTGACAGCAAAAGGGGCACAATAGTAATTCAAAATACTAGGTAAAGATATGGGGCGGGCGTACATGAGTATGGGAACGCCCTGGCAGATTCTTATAAGGGGAAGAAGTAGGCATGAGGACTGCCATTCAACTTTATAAAGAATTCAACAACGCAGACACTGTTCAAAGTCACTGCATTACCTACGAATAAGACACATGGTTAAATTGAGAATTAGATGGATAGAGTAAGTGCAAACACACTTATGGATAACCAAGAACAGATGGATATACAGTGGTGGCAGATACACGTTTAAACTGGAGGGTACAAAGTTAGCACGAAATACTGTGAGCATCAGATTGTAGTGAAAGAGCCAGAGTCAACCAATGAACCTCCCTAAAACAATTTGAAATAATATGTTAAAATGGCACTTTTTGCATCACCCTTTATCAACAGTTGGATAAAAAGCCTGACAGCGGCTGCCCAAGAGCAGAAGAATATGACTCCTGCCATAGTACAATTCAATTTAATCCCACTGTGAGATAGCAGCTGGGAAAAGGGCAGTAGCTCAGAAACTCCAAAGCTCGATGACTGCAAGCTGGGACTCCCAACAGGCTGTATGAGGACCGTTCGCCCATCCAAACGTGCAAGTCTCGTCCATTTTAAAATATGGGCAGAGCCTTTTATAGACTCAGTCTGCACACTATGGCAGACCCACACACACACAAGTACAAAAGACCCAACTTACTTAATTTAAACAATATGCTATTAACCGATCACAAGCCAGAAACTATATTGAATATCAGATGCAAACACATATGAAGGGGCAAGGGCCAATAGAACTCAGAAAGCTCCAAGGGATAGTGTGGCTGTTTGAGGAGTTGGAGTTTCAGAGGCAGCTGAAGACAAGGGACTTGAGTGGCAAAAAACAGACAAGAGGCTTGAACTTGGAAAGGTGGAAGAGCTGAGGAGGTGATCAGCTGAAGCAGGAAGAACTGAGAAAGGAGGTAGCAAAAAGAATTCAGGAGGTGGTGAATGAGAGCTAGCAGGGAGGCTGTGGCACGTAGGAGCTGTGAGGGAGCATCATTAAGTTAGAGGAAGAGCCAAGAAGGAAGTGGAAAGAAATACTGGGAAGAAGGCGGATGAGAAAACAACTCAGAAGGAAGGAAGAATGCGATACAGCACCATGAGGAGGCTGGAAGGAGGAACGAGCATGCAGCAGAGAATCGATGAGCATAAAAAATAAGATGTATACTGGGCTTAAGGATCACCATTTTTAAGAGTAATTTGATATTGTAAATATTATCGAATGTATTCCACAGTCTGAAATTGCTGGGAGCTATTTTGCTCCTTCCACTACCCTAAGTTTAAAAACAAGAGTTACCAGGAGCTACTTTGGCTCCCCAGACCATCTGGCACCATACACACATGCACATATGACATTAACTGAGTGTTTGAGAATACAGATAAAGAAGTATTGCAACACATTTAAATATAATGGACGATACATAATGGGCAAAAAGTTAAAAAGTATGCATCTCATGTGGAAGTAAGATTTGCAGTGAGTGCGTGCCAAACTCGGTTCTGGTTCCGCAGCGGGAGCTCCTGCCGTCTGGGTGTCAACTTCGAACCCTGTATTCATTCCTCTGCAAGTAGTTTTTTATTAAATATTTTTGTATTAAAAGATATAAGACCTATTTTTGATGTCCAGCAATAAAAATACTTAAGTAGTTATAACAGGAAAATGATAATAAAGCTAATTTTGAAAAAAAAGATATCCTGTATTACACATTCCTAAACTGGCTATTGAGATGTTTTTAACTGTTTGATTGGTAAACTAAATGGTACAAATAGCACTCCAAAATGATCGCAAACACTGAATTGGGTGTGAAGAAAATGGCTGAAATACATAAGTTGTCAAAGCATTTGACATTTTTTTCTTTTTGCCATAGGACGAAATAAAGAAACACGTAGAAAACATTTGTCATTGTTTTAAATGGTTCTAAATATTGAATGCACTCTGAAAAAAAATGAACATGTAAAGTAAAAATGAACAAAATTGTGAAATGAGAACTGCAACGTTCAATTATCCCATACACACCTGCGCGGAGGTAAAAACATGGAGTCCTTCATAAGCACAGATCCAGAGAGAAGAATATACCAACATCTTGCAAGGCTTTCCGAGCTAAATAAGGAAAGAAATCAAATGTGTTTTCAAGATCCCCATAAACTTTAAGCCATAAACTTTAAGATGCATTTGAATGAACATTGTTTTTCTTAATTTTGAATGTATTGATGCAAACATTATCATGATATAGAAAAACATACACAATGCTATGAAATGGGATCAACATCAGTTTAATGAAGGAAGCAAGCAAAACCTTAAATATTGTTCGAACTTGATCTGTAAATTCCAGTAGTATTCTTTAAAAAACAGATTTGTAGGATTAGCTTAGCAACAGGTTTAACTCTATTCACCCAGGACCTTATGCTAACATAAAAAGAAAAAAACAAAGGTCAAAGCTATGTAATGCTGGAAGCATCTTCAAGTCAATCATGCAGCAACATGATATCAAGTCAGCCTGATATTTCGCCGATATATTTGCGCTTTCTAGTAACTTCAGCAAAGACCACATAAAAGAAAATAAAAACTAATTACAAAGGCGTATGGGTCTGTAGACCCCCCCCCACATCACCCAACCCCCTGACGCCATCCTACCCCTTAGCTCTTCTCTCCTCCAGGCAGCCACCAACCTGCAACACCACCACAAAGGGTTATCACAACCTCACCATATGTCTTGGTGCAGAACAAGAGTCTTTGTTAAACTTGCCTGGGTTAACCAAAGCACATCAGGCAGATACTCCTAGCCCTGACTTCTCAATGCTAGCATGACCCCAGTCAGGTTTGGAGGGATTGAACAAAGAGCAAGAGGCAATTTATGGAACCCAATCTCTCACCTACACACTCTTGGATACATATTGTTTTACTGTCAGTTACTGAATGTGCCCTTGCACTTTTCCTGTTTCCTCTCCCTGTGAATGTATCTGGTCTGAATGTGACAAGTCTGAAGACCAGTTCCTCCACCTCCCCATCTCCATCTCCACCTGTGGTGCTGTGAAGTGACTGCTCACAGAGGGCGCCTTATAAATCAACTCTAAATATTTATTAAATAAAACATTGACAAGATGGGACTGATGAGTGACTTATGTGAAAAATCATCTGCCTCTCTCTGGGGATCACCAGTAGGGTGAACAAGGGGCCGAATACCTCCCCAAGATAGCAGATTATGTCCCCAGGGATGGTATGTGGTTGCTCTCACTTGATCCCAGTTTCATGGTTCGGGACAGTCACATGGCAACAGCCAAGGATGACATCCCTTTAAGGGAAGTAGTTCTACTAAATAGGGAGAAGAGGGCAGATGAGATGAGGGGAAATCAGGCTCTCCCAAACACCAAAGCACAGTGCTTTCCCTTCCAGTGAAGATGGGGACTTGGTAGCTATTGTTCCTGGCAAGAGTCATGGAATCCCATCTAAATCTACAGAGGGAAAAGGGAGACCTGAATTAGGTAGGGGCCAGCCAGCCAGCCATTATAAAATGCCTCCAACTCCTCCCATACATATAGGAATAGACAGGCTAAGGGAATCTACATTGGGAACAGGGTTGGGGCATGACAACCAGAGAGGAACACCGAAGATGGGGCACTGGCCACCTCAAACTCCCACATCAGAAATTACAGCTATCCACAGGGGTGAATCTCACCACCCAAACTCTAAACCATCTGTCTGAGGAGTCATATCTGAGTATCATTACCCCAGAGATGCAGGACAGTAGGGCCAAGGTGGCAGGCAGAGAGAGGACTTCCCAAGGGGATTGACAAGCCAATTCTAACTCCCACATGAAAACTGGGAGCCATTCCATGGGGTGGAGCCCACCAGCCAGTTCCTATCTCAGCTAACGCACCCAAGATCCCTTTCACCAAAAAAGCTTGAAGGATGGACCACAGAATTAAAAACAGAACACAGCCCCAGTCTGTCGGTGAGGATATTAGAAGTAGGAACTGGAGATCAGAGAGTGTAGACAGATGAGCAGGCTAAAGAGAGAAGGAGTACTTTGTGTTCGAGCAGAGTCTAGGAGTCTGAGGGGAGATCCAGGAGGCTAATCCACTGCCCTCTGAAAGCGGGAGCATAGACCCAGAAGACCAAACTGATGAACCAAGAGAACTGGGGGTGTTGGTATGGCGCGGGAGGGGGGAGCCAAAGAGGGAACCACGAAAAAAGAGGAGGGAAGCTGGGATAGTATCAACAGTGCCCGAAGTGTTGAGGAAGGATAACAGTACCAGCAGTGCCTGAAGGGATGGAAGGTGGTGATAGCAAGAACAGTGCCCAGAAGGCTGAAGGAAGGGACAGTAATAGTTATTCCCAAATAGGCCAATAAGATAAAAAAGCAGATCTTATCTATGTGAGATAACCATTAATAAATGATACATTTGCCATAACGTATCCCATGTTTCAAATATTATGCATGGAAACCGGTACATAATTATCATAGTTTCCCAAATACATTTATAAAATTTCCCCACAGTACCACATTTTGACGAAAGAACAATCTATTCCAGTTTCCGAGAAAGGTTCACATATTGTGCCAATATACAAAAAAGGACAATAGAGCAGATCCTAAGAATGATCACCCTGTTGTCCTTTTTGATATTTCGAGCAAAATCTTCTCAACATTCATTTAAAAATATTTTAAGGAATGGTCTACACAATTAGGAATAAATGATAAACCGTTGGAATTTAGGAAAATAACTGGTAACATTTTAAATGTCTTAGTTTTGAATTTGTTACAAAATTTGGCATATTTAAATTGCCAACCTATAAACCTCACAATTGTTATAAACCTCACAATGGTGCTTGCTTGACAAGGTTAACCGAGACAAGCTTTGTGCAAAACTGTGTAAATGGGGTTGTCCAGACTACCTTATTAGTATACTCAGACATATGCACTCGAACACACAAGTAGAAATTAGACTTAATAAAGAATATATGTCAGAACCTATTTATACATTTAGAGGTCTAAGACAAGGGGTGTCTTGGCCCCAGGTTTGTTTAATTTATACATTTTAGACTTGGCTTGTACGCTGGAAGAAAGTAATACATATCCTCTCTGATTATCTACCACTTCTATACAACATTTGGTATATGCAGATCTCATTCTGTGAGATTTAACACCTATGTGGCTCCACCGAGGACTAAATGCTCTGGAGCTATACAGGAAAACGTATGATATGGAAATGACCTTTAACCACTTAAAAAAAAAGATAAACATGTTAGAAAATAAAAAGGGTGAACGTATGGAAATAGTTGATAACTGGAAATATCTAGATTTTATAATAAATGGAAAAATTAAGAATTCTAAAATCTTAGATACTGCTAGACAAATTGCTATGGCTTGTGTAGCTCAAATGATAAAGATGAACAAGCATGGGTGTTTCTCCTTATTGCCTTTGATAAAGCATTATAAAACTAAGATCATCCAATGTCTATGATATGGAGCGGAACTATTTCCTATAATCATAAAACAAGAACTGCAAAATATTGAAGTGAGACTATGGAGAAAAACCTTGGGTTTACCAAATTGTGTTCCAGTATCAGTTATTCACTATGAATTGGGGCTTCCTTCTTTATGATATATGATATGATTAGTCATTCATAAAGCGCCTGTACACAAGTGTTTCTATGCATGAAAAGACAAGGGAGGGAAGACAGAGCGAGGACAAGACAATCAATCTTACTAGGCCTTGTGTCATTCAGATAGTGCAAGTGCGAGAACAAAAAGTGCACTGGGAAAGGTGGGGGGGGTTACAGGGCAGCAATGCTCTGAGTAAGTGCAGCCAGGCTCTGGGTGGTGCAAAGAGAACAAGGGACTGTAGGGTTACAGTAACAGCCCCTAAGTGCATGGCAGGCGTGGCGGCAGTGCAGGGGCGACTGATCAAGAAAGAGCCTGGTACCCAGTGGGACTCTGAGGGAAGCCAAGCAACCCAAGGGAGAAAGATAGAAAGCAGAAGAGAAGAGGAATGTTTTGAGCTGCTTCTGGAAACTTCTGGTGGTCCGGCTCAAGTTTCAGAGGGGCAGAGAGGCCATTCCAGAGGGAGGCACTTGCAGAGGTGATAGCCTTTAATGGGCCTAATACGCTAGAAAAACGGTCTGTATAGGAAGATTTTAGACCCTCACATGAATTATTTATTCATTGATCTAAAAGAAATGGCTGAAAGAAAAAACTATTGTGTTAAATAATTGGTTACAATCTAGCTTAGAGCTATTAACACAATTGAAAGAGTTTCATAACAATTTAGTATTAAATACCAATGTGGAGTTGAATAAACTCTACACCTTATCCTCTATAATGAGAAACCTTTATTATAAAGTATTTAAGGTTTTTAGTATCCGATTCTTCTTATTCACGATTGTTGAAATCCTTTGATGAATTGTATGTTTATTTATTACAAAAGGTGTTTTGCGAAAGGTTTACTTAGATAAGCCAAACGCTACTACTAATAATAAAATAAGAACATGAGAATGCAGGATTGGGTGGATACTAGGGTAGCAGTTTCCAAATATAAATGATATACGTGTATACACATGGAAGAGAAACGTTTTAATACTTTACCAAATTAAGTTTTCTAACAAAACACTTTCCAAAATGTTTATGCAGCTGCAACTAAATCTATTTCCTACCCTTGAAGTTAGGGGTGCAAGATTCAAAATTCCATAAAGAATCCAATTATTGTCAATGTCTCGATAAGGGAAAAAAGAGACTCTAGAACATTTCTTATCGACTGTCCTCCCTTGCAATCTTTAACAGAATATTATTTTGCTGACTATGTACATGAGAAAAGAACTTTATTAACCTATGATTTTGGAAGAGACTTATGGAAAAGAAAGTTCAATAATTAATGTGATTAGATATATAACTGTTGTTGTTATTGTTGTAAATATTAGGTCTGTTCCACTGAAGGGTTTTTTTTAGCACAATTTATGAGTCTTTATTATGCATTGTATGGTTGAGTTTTTTGGGCTAGCCTTTTAGCTTCACCTTGGTACCCTTTGCATTGGCATGACATTACCATTTGAGTCGTTCAGGACCTGTTTTAAATCAGGGCTAATTTGGCCCTTTTCTATGTGTTTTACCATCAGACATCATATTAACATGCTTTTCTGTTGTGCAATTGGCATTGTATTTCAAATTGATGTTTTTAGCAGTCTGTGATGTAGGTTTGTATTTTCGGTATGCGGTTAATTTTTATTATTTCTTCTTTCAATATTGTAATCTTTGCACTAGTCACTTTATTTCTATGCACTATGCACTTTATGGTTGCTTTTTGCACATATGCAAAATATGCAGCAATCCGCTGAATATTGGAACTTTTTGCACTTTATTGCGTTTTTTGCACATAGCCGTGATATTGCAAGTGTGAACCTCAAAGAGGCTCTTACAACTGTTGAAAGAAAGATAACTGCACACAGTGCTGAACCCATATCTAATGCACATCTGTCTGCTATAGCACTAGACGCTTTACATTCTGGCGCATTTGCACACATTTCTCCATCATTTTTTGGATTTCAGTATTGCATTAGAGCTGTCATGTAGCCCACTTGGGCTAATGCATAAGTATTATGCTTTGGTTCTGTTTGATTTTATTGGGTTTTTATATCTGCAAAAAAGGCAGACCGCACTATGAAGTAACATGAGAGATTTTGTAATCTGTAGAACATCTAGGCTAGATATGTTTCCACTACTGCCCCGCGTGACCATTTCTTTGCCTTAGGCGCATGTCACTAGACATTCCTACGTTAGAGCATTAACTATTCTTTTGTGCTGCTTTCGTTTTTCGCGGGTCGTGTTTGGACTCTTGGAAAGCATTTAAATGGCACAGAATCAAGGAAATTCTACCGAAACTTAAATTGCATGCGACGTGGTGATATGTTATAAATTCTCTACATATACAAAAATGCATCTTTTTTTATCACACGTGCAGCAATGTGTGGAAACACATTTATACAAATGGACCTTAGATTTAATTTTATTTGTGTTGTGTATCTCCATGTGCTACGTCTCACCCACATAATCGTATTTGAAAGATACCATTGTATTTATTTCTGCCCTTTCTTGTTTGTACATATATGCCATTGCAACACGTCAGTGGTGTTGGTATACTAGTATTCATTCATGGCCAGTACGCCGACACTCTTGCTGTGCAACCATAGAGATGAAGATACATTTATCAGTCCTTTTTCTGTGTTTGACCCTTCAATGTGAACAAGCGGTTTGTTACTGTGAAACGCGTCGTCTGCTATACTCGTTTTCCACAGCACATAGAATAAAGGAAACCTTGCTGTTGTGCACATTTTGTTTGTTTCTCTGCCAGTTTGGATATTTATCTGCACCGCTGCTCCTGGAGTGCTGTCCGCCCTTGTACTTTGGTACACCTTTTTTCAGATATATAACCATATTTAGTAATGGGTGAGAAAATGACAGTAAATTAATTGTAGTATTTGCTGTCGACTTAAGATTTGAAATGACTAAGATTTCAAATTAATTTCTATCTTTGTATTTATTATTTTACTATTTTTAAAAAGAATATTCTGATAAGGACGTTATGTTTAAATCAGTTTGCTATGTTTTTCGATGCATGTTTTTTGTATATATTGTGAAAGGCTTTATTTTCTTAAAACCAGTGCACAATAAATAAATCAAATAAAAATTAAGTTGAAACCAAAAACAAAAAGTCACTATTTTTGTATACATATTCTCAAAGGAACATCACACTTTGGCTTAGTTTATCAGATACAGCAGGGAAACTTCAAATGACGATTTCTGTAGCATGTGCCATTTTTAATTTTCAAAATGCAGTTCCACGATTTAGAGGGAATACAACATTATCTGTTGACATGTTGCCCTGTCTCTCACCAACATTCCGAGATAATATGTAACTGTTACTTATATCAGTTAGTACAGCAAGTACAGTTCTCATGTTTTCAGTGCTGTCTCTCAATGAAGTAAGTGACTTTTGATACTGTTACTCAGAAACAATGCATTCTTTTAGCGCCCCTAGTTTTACAATGAGACAGCTTCCATGTCTTGTGTTAGGTGCTATCCTTTACAAAAGGCGGCACCTAATCACTTGGCTGGTGCGATATTTCTCAAAGCAGTTGAATCCTATGTGTCACACTTGAGAAAGCAGTGCAACTTTTCAGCACCTCACTTCAAATCACTTCAAGAAGTCTTCATTTGCCTTTAATTTTCCCCACAGTTCCAGACTGTTTTGTGTAAAGACTTTCTTTGTACACTATAGTATTTCCAAGGAGGAGAACAGAGAACTGGACATTGGGAGATGGGAGAGACTGTTTTGGGTTAAGGCTCTTATTGTGCACTGCATTCGTTTTCCAGTTAGAGAAATTCTGAAGTCATCTGAGGCTGGCGAGCCCGAGAACTTTGAGTTAGCGTGCAATTTCAGATAGTAAACCACTGTGATATCCGAACACTTTTCTGTTGTAGTTAATACCTTCCCACTTTATTATTTGGCCTGTAACAGTTCTCAAATGAAGTACTCAAACAATACTAAATATAGTCTTCTGGGGGGTTGACTGGTCATTGGATTCTGGCTGGGATGCCACACATGCTACTAGTATTAAAGATCCCGGACACATAGAAGAGGCCCATGAAAGAAGCATTGTCAGGCTAAGCTAGCCAGGGGAAATGGAACAAAAGAGTAAGGCACTTATATATGGGGATGTATGGGAGATAGCACCAGAAATGCAATGCAAAATACATTCATCTGTATGTGAGGGGCATGCACAATAATGAAAGCATCCGCCAAAAGACAGCCTTGCAGTGAGCAGATCAATCTGCTCTGGCACCAGCACCCTCCCCGATAGCCTACGAGTATGAAATGGACCAGGGGGAAGTGGAGACAGGAGCAAGCACTGCCTATTTTATCTAGTCAACACCTGACCCTGCAACATAGCTGATGGTCCAGCATCCGCCACAGCAAACAACTTACAGATATGCAACGCAAACATGTTAAAGAGCACAAACACATGCGTGGGTGTGTGAGGAAAGCACGGCAAAGTCCCCACAGGAAGTCGTGACCAATGGAAGCAGTACTGGAGTGCTGCAGCTTCTATCAGGTTAGAACTGGGGTTGTTGTGCAGGTAGCAATAGACTATGTGCAGCACATCTAACCACGGTATGATATTTATAACCCAGAGGATTCTAAGCACAGACTTGGGGATCAAACCTGTGGTGCTCCATGTTGTCTGGCTCCAAAGGTGAACACGTTGCCCCCGAGCTATCCTCCTGAGACTAGTATATTTGAAGTACTGAAACTATCCCTCACAGACTGAACTGGTACTCTCAGTAAGAATTTATATACAAACAGTCCCACCTAAAAAAGAACTCTAGTATTCATGTTTCTTACTTGAAGGCACAGAGTTGGCGAGGGCACCCTGCCTAAACTAGACTCATCAAATACTGCCAGTGCATAGACTGAGCATATGTATGTCACAGTGGGGCAGCTAGCACCAATGACATGATTGTGGAGAAAATGTACATGCTTAGATGGAGGGGAGAAAGACATACACCATAGCTTTGGCGATTGAATATCTATGGACAAGTGCCTCTGAATAACAGAGGGGTGACCAATACAAGCTTCAATCCCGTACCTCAGATCTAGAGCATATACCCGCCCCTCAGGCAGCAGCGCAATATCAGGGGCTAAGTGTTGGCCATTCGTCTGCAAAGGTTGATTATCTCACCTAATTACAATAAAGCAGAACAGCCGGAAGCACAGATTGGAGGAAAGGCAGTGCTAGAAACTACAAATTTGAAGATGTCAGAAAGCATCGTCAACAGAGTTGGATTCCCCTCCTGCAAACGCCGGCAGATTGTACCCCAATGAAAAACTACTATGGAAGGTGATTTGTCATCTGCTATGTCACAAACGTAGAGACGATTTGATGCCAACCAAAGAGCTTGATACATCAGACAAATACTACAATTTTCCAAGGATAACTTGCAAGACCCTGTGTCAAGCTCCACACAAGTCTAAAAGGGTAGCACATGTCAAGGCCACTGTAATGTGCAAGGAAACATACATCATAAAAAATTTCTAATTACCAATCTCATATCGGGGAAAACTCAAACTGAAGTGAAGCAGTCATCATTAATAGTTGACTCCCAGAGGCAATTAAAATACATGAATAGTTGTTTTTTCAAAGTAAATAAATAGGGTGTTCACAGGGGCGTTCCTGTCACACTGTCCCTATACTACATGTACAGGGCCATCCCTCATGCATCAAAGTCCTCAGATTGTTGCATACAGAGAAAATAATGTACACAGTCAAATTGATTCCTTTAGAACTACAGTTGGAGAAAGTGGAAACAATGGACACATGGAATAACATTTGCATCTGGGACATCCGAGAGACAAATTAAGGCAGGATTACATGTCTTTAATCATTTACTGCACATCTATACACTAGTTTAGCAGATACAACCACCAAGACTGAATTATTGGAAGACTAACCCAGGTCACACACATTTCCTCTGCAAAATCAGCATTATAAAAATGTATTACTGTACGGATCATTTGATTAGCTTGTCTGATCAAATAACCAATGTGCAAACCTGCTTAGTCCTATCACCTCTATTTTCTTCAGCATGCATCCGAGATGGAGACGCAAAGTAACCGTTTCAAAACTGAGAGAGCATGACATAGAAGTTACATTTAAAAAGCTGCTAGATGTAGAGGTGAAATGTGATGTATTTAAAACTATTGTTACCCAAAGGTAAGCTGAACGTTTAATACAGTGAGTGCAGGAGTTTAAAACCCTTATCGCTATAGCTTTTGAAGGAATCCCAATTTTTATACAACTAAATGGTGCTCTCTGGTTAAAAGGTTTCTTTTCATCTTTTCGGTTCCATGTGGTCTTCAGCGTATGTTTTTTTAAATAAAAGGTGTATTGCGTATTGCGGAGGCAGGTGATACAAAGCTTCCCTATATACATGCTTCTCTACTACTGAAAAGCCACAAAGGCAGAGTACAAGGGTTTCTAGGGGAGGGCATTTGCTGGCATGGCCAGAGAAAAAATAATAATTTCAAAAAGCCAACCTTAATTTTAACAGCATCCATTGCACAGTGAATGGGTTAAAATGGCAGTTGGAAGCAGTCTTGTGTGTATTGCAGACACTGGATGTGATGTTGCCTGTATTGATTCGATTTATATCAAATGTATTGATCATTGGTTGTATTGAATATATCATGATTTTCATAAAATCGAGAATTCATTTTTTATAATCTAATTTGGGTATAGGTCTATATCCAAAGACATACTTTTCCAATGTATGGGAGTAATTCACACAATTACTAGAGCTTTAATTTTGTTTAGCAATATAGCCTACGTTAGACATGCTCATCTTCACGTTGGTCTCACACTCAGACCCTGTGGTTAGATGGGCACAGGCAATGCTAACATTTGGATGCAAATGTAATGCTTATAATATTCTACACACCAAATAGTAAAGACCCCAATGTTCTCCACAAAGTCCAACTGCGAACAGTTTTTGGGTAGGATCAGTCCTAATTTGGTGACTTTATGAGCAAACAGAACCTTCGACTACTCGTGTTGAGGAAAGTGTGTTATTTCATACATCTATTGTGCCGTAAGCACCCATATTTTCTAGGATAGTATTTTTTAAGGATATCTACAGTGTACCAGCAGGTGGCCATTATGTATGCGTGTCCCGTTAACCTATACATTTCGACTCTGCACTATTTCCTTTTCACCACATACGGGGCGCTTTCATTGCAAGCTATTAACTGACAAATTCAGCTTTTTTAGGTTGATTTTAGAACCAGCTGGTTCGATTTAAAGACTGACTTTTGCAAAATAGTTTCTACTTCATCCATTTGTAGTTGGAGGAACTGCAAAGTCACTACTCAAAAATCCTTGGGCAGCTGAGAAAGTGTGTGCCAGACTTACATAGAACCACCTCACAGTAAATTACCTTCAGTCAAAGCTGGTATCTGACAGAGGACAGGGAGGGTCTTGATAAAGAGAAAACAAAGAAATATTTGATACCAAAGACTTAGCCCTCTCCAAGAAAGAAGGCAAAGACAAGAATACGGTCATCAATATACAAAAGGTTATCCCATTCTTGCAAAACGCTTAGACAAATTAATCACAGGTAATAATGTCAAGGTGTAAGCTACTTGCTAAACATAAAACGCCACTGTGAAACATGCACACAGCACACCATTTGATACGCATCCAGCAGCCTGAGGGAACGAGGCACAGCAGAATTCTGGTGAATATAAGTCAATGGTCACATGCGGTTGAAGGGAACCCAAAGAACCGAATGACCACGGACCACAACGATCCCTGAGAGTAAGCAACAAGAATAACCCATCAACCCAGGTCCTATAGGGAGGTACTCACAGTGGCTGTTTCTAACAACTCAGTGAGTAAATGTTTTCTATTGCAGGTAGAGTTGCAGGACCCGGTCACTCAGGGATTGAAACCTGGACAAACAACAGTCCCACAGATCTAAAAGAAACACAGGAGGTCTTCACAGGAGTGAAAGCAGCTGTGAAAGTGGCTCTAGGAAGGTGTAGGAACCCAACAAAGCAGATGCCGGTGGCTCGGTCAAAAAGACACAGCAAAGAGCAGAGCAAAGCCCCACAACAGAGACAATGGGGCGGCAGCCCATGACACCCCAAAAAAGGCAAACATGAGGAAGTGGTGTCCCACAAACATCTGGACGCTGGCAGCTTTCTACCCCAACGCATATGACCAAGGCAGTAAAACCGGGAAGCACCAGTAAAACGGGCCAGAGACTGGCCCATCATGGAGATTCCCCGTCCATACACCAAGGAGGTCCAGAGGGAGGATGAGGATAGCCCTTAAAGGATGTCCAGTTGGCAAAAATTAAAACCAAAAGGGAAGGGACGCAGGATCCAGCCAATATTACAAGGCCTTGTCCTAAAATTTCAGCAGCAGCAGCTTTGTGGCAAAATGCTCCAACAGGTAAGCAAACCTAGCCAACCTACAGAATGCCAGCACAAAACCGGCAGAATTGAGGAAGGTTTAGGGTTTCCCATAGCTATACCCATGCACTGGCCTATGCCAGCCCTCCAAACACACACACACACACACACACACACAGAGGTTCTGGCAGTCAGCCTATTAGGTTGGCCCTAAAAACTGCCAAGGCAACAGGTACCCTCCCTATAAGGATGTGTAATGGGCAGAAACTATTCTAGACGAGTATAAACTACCACTATGGAGTGTGCATGGCCGTGTTGAATGTTAGCATGTGCTTACAGCAGCAATTTAGATACTCCCTCATGGTTCCCCCAGACAAAGAATCCCCCCCCCCCCCACAAAAAAATTGTCAAAAGTAGGACTCAGAAAAACACATTAGTGACACAATGAGTACCAAAGTGCACTGGGCTACAAATACAGTAAATTGGCTTGCACCCCCAAAAGCCAAAACTAAACTCTAGCTGCCATTCGGTTACTCCCTGAAACCAGTGTAGGCCTATAATCACTCTAAGGCCAAAAAAGGGGTTTAAAAAGCACCCCTCACTTAGGCGCCATTTGGGACTAGCGTATGAACATATACTAAAAAAAAGGATGCAGCAGCAGATGGACTTCAGTCCATCTGAAAACCTAAAAAATAAAACAAAATCTGAAAAAACCCAAAGGGGGTTAGGGGCAATAGAATATGTAGAAGGTCCCCTAAATCGGACGCGACAACCCCTAAAAATGGAACTATGTACTAACGATTGGCTAGTGACATGTACAAATTACGTGGTCTGAATTAATGAAACATATTGAGGGAGAGAGGGGGTACTCCAGACTCCTGAAGATCATCTTCAATTAGTGATCACAAAAGAAACATGTGTTCTCGACATGCCTGCGCTGGTAATTCCTAAATAAATTTGCAAACACCTAGCTGCTATTGGAACACTGAATGAATGCCTTAACAAGTTAACAAAACATTTGCATGCTAATGTACATGTGTAAAATTCAAACAAGATCAGTTAATATTGTATCTTTTATGCATAACAGAAAAGAAAGAAGAAAAGAGGATGAATATTTGATGAACATTTTGAATACAGGTTATTCTCCTTTGTAGATTAGTCTGATCCCTATTACTGTATTATTGTATATGATAATGAAAATTAAAAATTAAAAGAACAAATATTAGAAAAACATTTGCATTACAGATTAATCTTCATTACAAATTAACCTGGTCCCCGTTACACATATTGTCCTGCATCCAACACGAGTTTCACACAATAGGGAACTGAACACATCACGTGCTTCTTCAGGGTATTGATTTCTAATTGAATTCCTGGAAAACAATCAATGTGCCACTTAGTATGCCATTTTGTTGTACAATGATGAATTGTTCTGATCGACCTAATATTATCTACGTAATGTATGGTACCTGATAGGTGTTCTGTTCAAATAACATTCAAAAAGTCTTTCTGGTGTCAACTTAGATTTGACCATAAAAAGCTTTTGTTTTCTTCCTATATTTATATGATATGATCTTTTATTTGTAGCGCGCCCATACAAAAGTGTTTCAGGGTGCAAAAATAATCCCTTTTTGAAATAATCCCTTTTCAACTTTGGAATTCAATAGAAAGATCTATAAAAACAATTTATAAACGATACACGTATTACCTTGAAATCTATGTTTGATCAATTTAATCTTCAGACACATGAAAAGTATTTTGGGAAGAAAATGTCTATGATCTTTCCTGACTGATATGGTTACTTTAAGCACTGCACATTTTGGCTGGATTTTTTGAGGACTTCTTTTTAATGATTTGATGAACTGATCTTTAGGAATAATATCATGCAACGATATGTTTACTAGATGTCCGGTTTATGACCAAAGTTGTGCTGTGCTACCGAATTAATGCAATGTACTATAACTGCAAGAATCTAATACAATTTACTTGTTCAAATAATAGCTTACCCGATTAATTTGTAGCTGCTTCGGTACAATTGCTGCATATTTATGGCATTCAGCACGGCAAAAGCTCCATCCTGGATCCCTCTTAAATAATACTCGCACTCAATGTATAAGGGACTACACTCCCTCCTTTAATGTGGCCATATTGGAACAGACTATATGATGGGGCTTATACATTCTGAGAAGTGCATTTGCCTTATTATAATATTCTTGCAGGTTATGTGAAGGCATCATGAAGTAAGACAGACAACGGATTCAAAGTTCAAACAAAATATGTTTATTAACTTAAGTGTCAGGATGGTGTAAGGCCTAACTTGCTCTATGCTAAGGTGGGATTTCCCAACCTAAAGAAACTAAGCACAGAGTCAGTAAATTCAATTTAAAGATCTGTCTGTGTCCAAAACCTATGCTTGCCCTCACAACTCAAGCTAAACAATGTGTAGCGATGTCAGCAACAAAAGAAACAGTGTTCCAAATAAATTTCTGAGTTTCGTCCAAGTCTAGGCTTACTTTCCAGCTCCCGTTCCCAAAGTTCAAAGCAGTTCCAAAAAAAAGGCCTCAGGGTTCCCTTTCCCAATGCTACAACAGAGTTCCAAAAGTCTTAGGGTTCTCTTCCCCAAGATAACAGTTCTCAAAATGGACCTTTGCGTTCCCTTCCCCAAGGTGACACAGTTCTCAGAAAGGCCTTAGGGTTTCCTTCCCCAAGGCGACAACACAGTTGTCAGTGTCTCTGGGTTTCCCTTCCCCAAGACGGCAGCTCTTCCAGCTTGCCAATGTACAATTAGTTAAAGTCTCTTAATTGTCATGACCAGTTCCAGGTCGCCATTAGAATTCTTCAGGCTCAGTTGATACAGATTGCTATCTTTCCCATTCACATCAGCAATCTTAGTCAGAAGTAAAGATTCTTTATCTGGACTTTGGCTTTTCCAGACAGGGTCTCCTCGGTCTAGGTGAAGTTGTCGGACCAAACAGTCCACCCATCAACCCTAGGTTTCTTGCTCACACGGGTTTCTCTTTCACCACACCTGTAATTTAGTTTGCATGCACTCTGAATTCTCATTGCTAGTCTTTTGGCTTTGCCACAGTGCGTTCTTCCACACAACCTAATCCATGGTGCTCAGTCTCTTCCAACACCTTGCTTTCACAAACTTTATAAGTGTTCATCACTTGCCTTTCACTTTTCATAACATGCTTTGCACTTTATTCATAACTGGTCATTCTTTGCCTTTAAATGTTCATTACAGGTGTTTCATACCTGTTCTCATTTCATTCATGAACTTCTTAAAACTTTCCTTCACTTTGGCATTCAATAATGCTTGTAAAGTGTTCCTTTATTTTAAAGTTCAGCGTTTGTTCGTAGTATTAAAAAAACACCTTTTATTTGGGGTCAGCCTTAGGAGCGTCCCGGTTCGAGTGTTCCTTCTGAATCACTCACCAGTCCACGGCGGCTCTTCCGGGGACTTTTTCTCTCTTCTCGGCTCTACATACACTGCTCTACGTCTCTGCAAGCAGCACTCGCCTGATACGAATCCCGCTGTGGCTTGCCGGTAGCTCCGTCTCTCTCGCTAACACTACTGGTGGCCTGCAGAACTTGAGTCCTCTGTGCCCCACAGCTGTGGCTGTGGGCACCATGCAGAGGGGACTCTGCCAGCCTTGACCCTTTCACGGCCCGCTCAGGCCCCACTGTTGCAGCTTGCTTCAGGCAAAAGCCGGCGTCCTGGCCTCCAGGCAAAAGCCGGCATCCTGGCCTCCAGACAGGCCCCTCCTCGGCAGCCCTCTTTACATGAATTCACCCCTCCCAGGCCCGCCTCTCCTGCGTGTTTCCCCTTCCTTGTTGTCGGCTCCACTTTTTAATGCACCGGTGACCTATTAACAGGTTACAGGTGCGAGCCCTTGTGTGTGATTGCCCGACTACAATTACTGGCGTTCTCCTGGCATGCCTGAGCCTCACTATAGTTTCCAGGCCTCTTCCCAGTCTCAGTACCAGAGTGGTGTACCTGCATGTTAGTGTGTACAACTCCTAGTCGCCTCTTCCTCGTCCCAGTACTAGCGTGGCATAACTGAGGGGAAATGAAAGGAAGTGATTGGCAACAACCTATAAAAAGGTAGGGGGGAGGGTAAGGTTTATTCTCACAAAGGAAAGGAGGATAGCATGCCTCACCTAAAGACATCCTTTTATTAAATCTCTTCCTATTTTACCTTCCTTGATGGTGTATCCAGAGTTATCCTGGAAGGAAGAAAAGTGAAAAGGATGACAATATCCCATAAAGGCTGCTGGGACTGAGGGTTCCTCATGGAATGGAAATGCGGAATACCGTGTCACACTAAAGTACATCCCCCTTCCATTCTCCAAGTCTCCTCTACCCAGGTGATCTTCCCTCGCATATCCACCGCCAGATTTCTTATTAAATGTAAGTGAATTGGCATTACTGTTGTATTGAATGGTGTTTGGCGTCCCATGCATATCGTGGTACTTGTGCACAGGTGAAGTTATGGATTCTATGCTTTAATTCTAATATGTCGGGGAAGAGTGAACCATCTTTCAAATTGTACTACTCACTTAGATTAACAGTTCCCAAAGACCTGTCCTTTTCCCATATTTCTTGTCATTCATTATGTTTCATAGTGTTGCTTTCCAAGTACTAATAGGGTACAGACTTATGATACTATGGTTATGATATTTTAATATTTTCAATAAGGCAGAGATTTCTCCATTAGTTATGAGTAGAGTACAAGCAACACTTAGTTAACAAAATACACATTTAATTCTTTGTCTCCGTCTTCAGAAAGGATGTACTTTTGCAGGACAACATGCAACTTTTGAGGCCTTAATGGAATAAGTATCAAGTTGGAAGCACAAGACAGGGTGAGAGCAACATGCATTTGGGTGGCCATAACATATGCAGCAGCCCCACCCCGCTCCTCTACTCAGTAACTGCTAGCCTTTCATATATCAACCTTCTAACCTGGACTCCCTGGCTGGCCCCATTCTAGAACCAATCATTGTCAGGGTGCATAGTCCATTGCCATGTTACTTAACTATGTACACATATGCTTATACAACACTATGTACACGTACGCATATACAGCACACCTTCTGTTCTGTGAACATTAACCAAAATAAATATTAGCATATATGTGTTAACACATAACTATTTACATCCGTTAGACTTCAGATTAATCTATACACAATCCTACTGTTGTGAACTACATACCGCCACCCTTTCCTTTCCCCACTTTTCCCCATTGCTGAGCAGCACCGTATTACCAAAATCCTTCAGTACTTGCAAAGGTCCAGAATATTTAATATACCCTTTTTTGCACTCTCCTTCCACCTTTACCTCCAACGCTTCTTGCATCACCCTCTCTTTCACACAATTCTTACTATCATACCTCACTTTGGATTTTACTTGGCCACGCATGATCCTTTCCTGTATCACCTCTTGGGATACTACATCCCGAACACCACCAAATTTACTCATGCATCCTTGTCTCAACTTTGAATTGGGCTACCTTCTTCTCAAAGCCTTAAATGGTGAAACGTACTTCACCTGATGCACAGCAATCCTATATTTTTTTTAATTTTCTTTTATTGATATAGTTGAATTGAATCAACTTTTCAATACAAAACTTTACAATTTAAAGGAGAAAAGCAATACAATACAGTGCACTACAGTATAATACAATACAATTATGTGACAAAAACTCAAGAAGCAAAATTATTGAAACAAGACATGACATTAAAATATTCAGAAGGTTAAATTCACTGCATGTAGAAAGTTAACTATTGCAATTTGAAGGGACATATTTGTAGTACATAGTAATGTGGACCATCTTTGTGCTGGTTCTAGTGTCCCTAGATGATTGCAATGGACTGAAAAAAATTTCAGACGCTCACTAGAGCTCGACACAGATAGTATATGTTCTAAGATTTCCAGGACTTTTGTGTCTCGACAGAATCGACAAAAAGCTAGATCCGATTTAATGTTATTGCGTTGAGCAAGTAATTCACGAGTATGCCACAGATTGAGGCGCATCCTTAAGATCCCAGAGCGTATTTTTTTACATGGAAACTTGAGAAGGTACGGTTCTATGGAACCTAGACATTTATGTTTAAATTTGACAGGGATGGCGGTTTTGTATTGTAAACATTTGGCTCTGGTGTTAATCCAAATCGTAGCGATAAATTAGATTTTTAACTTTATCAGGGTTGGTAAGCAACATCTTCAGGGTTACTTCCGCTCGGGCTAAGAAGGTATATGCGGCTCGCAACCAGCATTTAATGAAGGTATGGTTGGTTTTAAATATGTAGTCAGAGATTTTAAGATGTTATTCTCACTCATTGACAACAAACATTTGCGAAGTAATGCGCAATCCTTCCAGGAGTATTGTGCATGTAAGGAGGTTAAGCCTAGTTCATAGCGCAAACAGACCACAGGGATGCATTGGGGAAGTTGGAGAATCGCTTTCCAGAACTTGCCTTCCAAATTATCTAGGATTTTTGTGGACCAAGGTGGTTGGCATTCAAGGCCATAAAGGATGCATTGAATAGCTTTTTGTTTCCAATACAGAACAGCTGGCTTCATGGTGAAAGCACCATAACGGTGTAGAATGACCTTGGCCTGCGAGATAGTTGTGTCCAATTTATGCTTTACAACATCTAGATGGCCAGAAATTGAGGCACTACCATCAAACATGATTCCCAGGTAGACATAATTTGGGATTGTTACCAGGGGGATTTGGTTAATTGTCCATGATGATTTATGTCTCGAAAAATGATTTGGTCTATAAAATAACAATTTGAGTTTTAGAGGTATTGATTTGCAATTCATTTTTCTTTATGTAGCTATTAAATGCATTAAGAAGGTTTTGGAGACCACTCAGGGGTTTTGAAATGCGTACCAGATCGTTGGCGTACATAAGAGTCTGGATTTGAACATTATTTAGTTTGGGCTGATGTTATTGCCTCAAAACCCTGGCGTAATCATGCATGAAATAGTTAAAATAGCCGAAGCGAGTAGGCAGCCTTGTTAGAGGCCACAGGCAGTTGGGATTGCCGAGGACAGCAACCCTTCTAAAGTTTGTCTAATGCGGATCAATGTATCACAATGTAGCGCTTGGATGATTTGCTGCAATGTGTAAGAACAACAGAGGGCGAGAGATGGCATCAAAGGCTGTTTGAAGATCTACAAAGGCAAAATAAATTGCCTGCTTTGACGTCTGCGCTTGGAATTTAACCGCATTGAGGCAGAGCAGGTTGATATTCGTGCCCATGCCTGCTAGGAAGCCCGTCTGATAGGGATCTCTTAAGGGTAGCTTTTGTCCAGCTGTTAAAATCGCAAATAATATGTTTGGCAAAAAGCTTCCCAGGCGCATCTAGCGGCGCAATAGGCTTGTAATTACATGGAAGGATCCGATCACCTTTTTTATGAATTGGCACTATTATGGAGCTTTTCCACGTGGTGGGAATACAGCGTGATGCGATGATCTGCTGGAAAAGATCATTTAGGATCTTTGCCCGCATGGAGGGATTAGATTTAAACATAGAATTACTAAGGCCATCAGGGCCCATAGCTCTTGAGGGACTGATGTGCTTAATGTAACCCTCGAGAGTGGTCGGAGAGCATTCTAGAAACCATTTGCCACGTCCCTCTTGTCTGTAGGCGGAGTTGGAAAAATTGGGGTCCGCGTTTAGGTGGGTATAATGCTGGATCCACTGCGCCTCAGAAACAGTAAGGATTTGCATATGGGGTTGAGTCAGGTGGACACACTGGTTGAAGACGGCCCAGGTTTCTGCTGTGTTTTTATTTGCTATTAGTCGAAGCATGTGTTCACTATCATGCTGCAGAATATGGGCTTGATGTTGCCGCAACCAATTGAGATCATTGCATTTTGCAGATTTCAATTGTTGATTACAAGAGGGCAAATTTAGCTTGCAGATTAATCTTTTATAACGCTGATGTTCAGTCTTCCTGGCTTTAACCAGGGGATTAATGCATGTTTGTGTGAGGCCCCTCGAAGATTAACAGTATTTATTGGATTTTTGAAAGTGAGCAAAAGGTTTGTATACTGCGTTGGGTTAAAAGATTTGTTATTGCAAATGACCAACTTGGAAGATGCTAGAAGGTTGGTGTCAGACCAACGAAAATGGGATTTGGCATTGCTGACAATTAGATTTTGCTGCACAAAAGATTGCTTTAATGGTGCACAAACCCAGTTTATTGTTAATACTAGCAGGTGATGGTCGCTATATATCTGTGGAATGACTTCAAAGGATTGTATTTGGCCATTCAAGTTGGTATGAGTATACATATAAATGGTGCTTGATATGGTATCCCTTTGCCACGTCAGGTGAGCTGGAATGTCACCTCGTATAGAGCCATTGGTCATATGAAAATTTCGTTGCAGCATGAATGCGGACCAACGCTTGACCTTGGCAATGGTATTTTTGCATTTAGGATGTAAACAATTAAGGTTGAGGTCTCCAAAAATGGTTGTATCTGTGATACCCGGAGTGACAGTTATGAGGTCAAGCAGTCTGGACATAACATAAAACGCTGTGTCTGTTAGCCCGAGAGGGTTGCGATAAACGTTAATCAAAGCTAATGTGTGAGATGGACATGAGATTTTCACAAGTTGTATACAAGCAGACACCGAATCCCAAGACTGGACAGAAAATCCCTTTAACATGTTGACCCCCACCAAAAGGCCTGAGGCGGGGCGACCCTTGGTGCCTGCAATTGCTGGTAATAGTGCAATCTCATAATTATTCCATGCTGGTGAATGTAAAAGCTAGGTTTCCTGCAGTGCTTTAATGTCACACATCTTAGGAAAGTCAGAAAAGGAGGTTTGCAGATGGGAATGGCCTCGTGTGTTCCAGCTTGTGATGGTACAAGGACATTCTGTGGAAATTACTGGTGGTTATGACATATGGGAATGATCAGGATAGGAACTTCTCACTGTCATTTCATGATTCTGTATGATTGGCATTGAATGCTTTACATCATTTCCTACATGCATGCGCGCTGGATCTTGCGCTAAAAGGAATTCCATGTTAAACAACTGCATTTTTGCTTTCCAAGCAGTACTCAACACAATCCCTGAGGGAATCCACAGACGCACAACTGAACAAGTAGACTCTGAGATTAATTCGACCTGTTCAAGATCACTGGAATAGATGTCTTCAAGCTCCACTAATTCTGAAAAAATATTCAGCACACTGCGTCTATTCAGATCATAAGTGCCGAAATTGCCTCCTCGACATTTTAAAATGAGAGAATGGCATTTCCGGGTATCAGAAGCTCTGTGTCTGGATATCAATGCAGAATCATCTTGGCGGTTAGAATTAACAGTTGGCTCAATAGATTTTCGTGGAAGTGAGGAGTGCCAAGAAGGCAAAGGATGGGCAGTGCTGCTAGGTAGGGGGAGATGACATGAACCATCTACAATTGGGACGGCAGCACTCGGAAGGAGCCATTGGAGCAAGTAAGAATTCTGTTCTCTGGGCTTTTGAATAGGAGTCAATGCGGGAGCCTGGGTACATGACGCTAAGTAAGAATCTACAGCCTTACATATTTGGACAGTGGTAAGGTCACAGGCCTCGTTTGGGCTCGTTTTGGCAGGAGGGAACCACAGTGATTTGTTTGGGTACCATTCCAAATATATTGTTGACGGGCTCCGATACTCTCTGCGAATTTGCAGGGTCCAATTCCCGGATTAGAGCATCTAATGGGGGATAAGTCGTAGGTGGAAGGGGTATCGTCACTGGAGGCGCCGCCAAATTTTGCGGCGCAACTGCGGTTTCTTGGAGAGCATGACTGGGAGGCAGAGTGATCGAGACGTCCCTGGTGGAGACCACGGAAGGAAGTATCGGAGGCACTGCCAGATCTTGTGGTAAAAGAGTGGGCTCTTGCGAGACCGGTCCAGAAGACGGGATGGCCAAAGGTTCTGGGAGTGTACCGACTACTACTTTGGCGGGTTTGCCTTTGTCTACATTGGAGTTCAGTGTGTTAAAAAAGGATTTCATTGTTTGTTTTGGAAGTCAGAGTGAGACGGTTTTGGTTTTTCTTTGATGGACGGGCGAGGCACCTTGGAAGTCGTTTTTTCTTAGTTGGAGTAGGTGGTATAAAGGGTAAAGCCCCCTCCTCGGTGGGTACCATGGCCGACAGAGGGGCAGTAGATGAAGGAGGAGCATTGACGGCCGGCGTGGAAGGGAGGCTAAGCCATGACTCATGTGATGGGAGAATACCGGCGGCAACGCCACTCTACTTCTGGAATGATATATGTAAAATCTGGGAGAGCCGCAGCATGTGGGGAATGTGGGGACCCGACAGAGCCAATGGTGATAATTGAAACGTCATCTGCCGGGGCATGATCTGAGTTTGAGAGTTGTTGTGGGCTTAACCTAAAGTGCCGTACCAACAATTCAAGAATAGATAACACTTGTTGGGTTTGGGTGGATTGCTCCATGATTTTAGCATCTAGCCCATCATATAGCTTGGACAAGATCAACAGATTCAATTGCATAGCAGCCAGAGTGACATCTAGCGTGGGAAGGGTGGAGGGGGTGAGGGGAACTGGAGAAATAGATGAATGCGGGGCTGGGGCACGCGCCCTCCTTGGTGTGGTGTACACGAAGGATACTGTTGGTGAATTTGGAGAGGACGCTGAGCCTGAAGTGTTTTCGGCGACGCCATGGGAGCCAATGAACATGGAAGTTGGCGACTCACATTGGCTCGCATATAGGGAAAGGTCAGGATCGGAACAGCGGGGAGGTGGTTTGGGGCACCGCGGCATTGGTGGAGCCATGTCTCGGACGAGGAACACGCGGGAGAGGGGTATGGAGCATGGTGTTATCTGAAAGGGGCAAGGCTGAAAAATTTGAATGGTGCCCAAAGGCAATATGGGCTGCTGGGTTACATGGAAGGGACACTTTAGGTGTGTGTGAGGGGCCATCATTTGGAGGTGGCAAAGTTGGGGTGGCCACTCTCTTCGTGGTTGGTGTCATGGTCGCAGGAGACAGTAATAGATTTATAAGAGGAACATGATTTATAAGAGGAACATGAAGCACGTGCGAGCGGCGTAGTCGTACCATTTGGCTGTAGGGTTACGGGCATACCAGTTTTTAGAGAATATGCCATAAAGGCGCGTGCAGCAGTGCCTGAAGATGAGTGAAACTCTTAGTATACAAAACAATAAAAAACAACAGTATACAAAACAGCCAAACTGCAATGGCAATGGCAATATTTGGAATATGCTTACCAATCACTCAGAGGGAAAACTATTTTAAAACAATGAAAAAAAAAGAAAATAAAAAGGGGGGGGAACGCTCGCCTGGCCCGCTGGCTGCGCAGCTAAGCAGACAAGCAGTACTTAATCAGTACTGGCGTCGAGTGCGCGCGCGGGTGCGCGTGGCAGTGATTATATATGATTGACCAATCTGGTCGAGGAAGAGGTGGGACTCTGAAAAAAAATAAATGGGAATGGAATCAGAAACCAGCAAAGTCCACAAAGTCCAAAGTCCACGCAAACTTTGCACAGAGTTTGCACGTAGTGCCGTGGCTTCACCTTCTTAAAGGGTCCATGCTTGCTTCTCGCACCGCACAGCAAAGTCACAGGCAGGCAGGCAGGGAAGGCAGCGAGACACCAAGGTACCAAGCAGTACTTAATCAGTACTTGCGTCGAGTGCGCGCATCCTATATTGCATCACCCGCTCCATCACTGCCCACGACCAATCCCCACCTGTCGCAATTGCAATGCGTATAACCTCCATCAAAGTCCTGTTGAATCTCTTCACTGATGCATTGCCTTTTGGGTTATACAAAGCTGTTGTGGTATGTTCCACCCCATTCCCCCTCAAGAATTCTTCCATCTACCTACACACAAATTGGGGACTGTTATCTGATACTAACTTTCTGGGAAAGCCTTCCCTCCAAAACACAGCCTCCAAAAATTGTATCATCCTGCACGCTCTTATGTCCTTTACCACACAAACCTCTGGCCACTTGGACAACAAATTAACTGCCACAATCGCATAAGCACTTTGGTGTTCTCTCGCCGATATCGGTCCCAATATGTCAATCACATTCATGGGTAGGGCCCTAGCAACAAGAACCTTATCGCTGTTCCTAAAACTGGCCCATTCCTTTTAGTACTTCTCCACCTGACCACCATAAATCCTGCAGAATGGGATCTTTAGTCTTAGACACATAAGATGTCTTTCAAGGAAATTCCTATTATCCCTTCTCTCGTTGCTTCTGGCGACCACCATGCGTTCGAGTTAGAAATCCCCCTTTCTACACTCAATTAATTTGTCACCTTCTATACCCTACCAATGCCTCATCAACACCATTCAACAGCCATCCATCCTGTACATAACTCTCCATGTCATACAGAACATCCCGTCCACAATGTTTCCTCCACTCCTTCTCATCCACTACTTTACAATTTGCAAACACCTCTCCTTCCTCTTCACATCCATTCCAATCATCTCCCATCTCCCATTGCAAGATTCCTTGACCAATCCTTGCATTCTACTGATCCACTTGGCAATCCTCCTGGAAATGCCATCAAAACCCCTCTTGTTAAAACACATTCACCAAAGGTTTATGGTCTGTCACAATTTCAAATGTTCTCCCTGACAAAAATTGCTTGAACTTTTCCACTCCCCACCCACACACACACACACACGCCAATGCCTCCCTTTCTATCATGGAATACCGCTGCTCGGCATCCCTCAACACCCTGGAAGCAAATCCCACAGTTTCTAATTTGTTTCACTTTTGCTGCATTAAAGCACAACCTAACCCAATTCTCGCTTGGCATCCGTGAATAATTTCACATCCAAATATTCCTTAAATCCTTTCAAAATGTGTGCAGCTACCAAACAATCCCTCACATCCTCAAACTCCTTCTCGAATTCCTCACTCCAGTTGATCCTCATCCCTTTTTTGATTAACGTCCTCATTGATTTTGTCCTTTCTGGCAGGATCTTTAAAAATGTACTGTGATATTCCACCAGGCCTAGATATGAAGATAGGAAGATAACTATTTTTTATCTCTCGGGACATTCATTATCTTAATCGCTTCTACTGTGGATAACTTAGGCTTCATCCCTTCACCAGACAATCCATGTCCATGATATTGTACACTATTCACTCTAAACTTGCACTTTTCACCTGAAATTGTTACGTTGGCATCATTTATCCTCTCCAAAAGACTTTCTAACCGCTCTGCATGCTCTCCCACATACTCCCCCCCCCCCCAAACCAGGATATCGACTTAATAAGTTTTTTCATTACTCTCTCGGGAACACGCTAGATGCAGAAATTAAGCCAAACAGCATCATTTTGTACCGACACAATCCCAACAGTGTCATAAATGCCGTCAAATCCATGGAGGATGGGTGTAACTTCAGCTAATGATATGCTTCCTTAGGTCCAACATTGAGAATATTTTTCCTCCTTCAATTTCCGATAATAGACTGTCAATCTTACGCAGGGGAGATCTATCCGGCATCACACTTTTGTTCAATCCCCTTAGGTCAATACATAGTCTCAAACTACCATTGGGTTTGCGCACCACCACTATTGGACTTATCCATTCAGCAGCCTCTGCTTCTTCAATAATCCCTTCGACAACCATCCGTTCCAATTCTTTTTCGACATCAGCACACAGAACTATGGGTATGGTGCCTGCTTTGGATCTCACTGCCATGGCACCTGGCTTCAATTTGATCAGATGCACAAATCCCTTAAAACATCCTGTTTCTTCTCCGAATACTTTGGGATACCAATCAGTAGTCATTCTTCTTCTCTTCTATTGACTCCACTTTCCCTGGATTTTTTCGTATGACCATCACTTGCGATGGGTGATCAGGATCCAATCTCAGACCCAAGTCTGCCTGCGCATCCCATGATAGCAAGTTTCCACCCTTGGTGGTGACTCGCCATTCCCTGGGTAGAGCTTTCCCCATACTTGAATTGTGTCCAGAGTTCTCCCACAATGTTTATGGGTAACCCTCCATAAGCTTGTGCTTTCACAGTCGCTTCCTGGAGTTCACAGAAGTTAAACTGCTCTTTTCAGGTGTCTAAATTCACCAACGTGTAGTCCGCTCCGCTGTCTATCAGCAACTCTAGGGAACATAATTTACGCAAATTTTGGCATGCGGTTTCACTATTCTTGGTCTTGCATCAATGGCATTGACTACGCACGTTTCATCCTCATCGCTGGTACCGCCGTGTTGCCAATAGCTTGCACCATCTTGAACAGTTTTGATGCCTCCTGGCTTATTTTTATTTATTTTTTTGCATTTTTAAAGCGCTCACACAGCCCGGGGTGATTGAGGCGCCGTTACAGGATATGTCTTAGTTGCATATTTATAAAGTGCTCAATACCCAGAGGTTTCTAAGTGTGGACCAGGGGATCGAACCTGTGTTGCTTTGTGTTGTCTTGTTTCCAAGGCGAGCAAATGCCGCAGAGCTATCCTCCCAGGACTTCCTCCAATGTTTGCAACACTGAGCCATGTGCCCCTTTTTCCCACACCCCCTCCATACTATGTGGTGGACAAAGCACTGTATCACTTGCAATATGGTCCGGGTTGCCGCACCTATAAGATCTTTTGCCAAATGTCTTTCCTTCAAACTTTGGTTTTACATCCATTCTTTTCTTTGGCACCGTCTTCCCTTCGTCCTCATTTACTTGCGATATTCTTTGTTGCGTCTTCGCCACTGCAGTTTTACTTGAAGCGGTTTTTCCAGCTTCTACATTCAGTGCTCTAATTGACTTTTCCATGTGTACACCTACTTTTGCTATCTCAAAAGCTTCCTAGAGTTATGTCCCGAATGCATCCTCCTTCACGCCACAGAGCACTGGACCTTATTAGTGTATCCCTGATATGTTCATCTCTACAGTGATCATATTTGCACTTAATCGCCAATCCTTGAAGCGCTGTCACAAACTCCTCAATCGTTCCATCAGCTTTTTGATCTTGTATCACAAAGTGGTATCTTGCCCAGAACACGTTTTCTTTTACAATGAAATGTTTGTCTAATTTTGTTATGCTTTGTTAAAAACTGGTTAAATCTTCTGCTTCGTGTGGCGATAGCTCTGGTGATTTTTTTCAAACGATCTGGTCTTCCTGCCCTAAACAAGTCTTTCCTATCACTTGCAAAATTGCAACCATATACGCCATATTTGTCATCCGACCTCATACTTGGTTCCTCAGGGTGGGGTAAAAACAATACTGGCCCTGGGATGTTTTTATGTGTTTTGTGGTGCTTACGTTTTGCCTGATTTGGCAATGTCTGCTCCTATTCGTTTGCTTGCAGTGTCTCGATGCTGCCTGTTTCTAAGATGGCCGCCGACATGGGGCGTTGCTGGGCAACTAACTTATTTCACCACAGTTCCTCTGCCCTCCACGCTAGTGAGGGAAGCCTTAGCACGGCAGTGAGGGACACACTGTGGGCCCTGGTGAGCCTCTCTCTGCTCACTAGGAGTCGGGCCGTGAGATGTGTTGACAGCTGTGTCCGCACACCAGTTGCCATCTCCTTGCTATGCTCCTGCATTCACCGTGCACTTTCACTTGCCTCAAACGTGTAAGGGAGCACACTACACAATTCTTGTCCGCCTTCCGTGAATCGCGTGGGACATCCCTGGCAATTTGTCTTCGTTGCGCTCCCTGTGGTGCCTCTGGAGCGTCTCATGGTAATCGAGGCTGGGGATATTGCATCATCCTCGTAGCCAGTATCAAGTTGGAGGCACAATACACGGTGAGAGCAACAGAGCTTATATTTATTTGGGTTGCCATAACATTTTCAAGTGCATCATCTGCAGCAGCTCCAGCCCGCTCCTCTAACCAGTAACTGCCAGCCTTTCATAGATCAACCTTCTAACCTGCACTGGCTGGCCTCATTCTATAACCAATCATTGTCAGGCTGCATAGTCCATTGCCATGTTTCTTAACTATGTACACGTATGCATATACAACACTATGTACACATAAGCATATACACCAATAAGCTCCCGCCAACAATACAGATTCGGGTGGCAGAGTTTCCCAGAAGTAGTATTTCCAAGAACCCCATTAAATTCGATATTTTATGATTAAAGGCTCTCAAGGGCAAGTCAACCTCATCCTCTTCTTCCAGAGTGTCTGCATTCTCATCGGAATCTGTGGGGTGCTTTGCAGGGTCCTTCTGACACAGTTTGAGGTCAATAGGAGGAGGCTGCGATACCGATGGATGAACCTCCTCTGGTTTAGCAATTTTTAAGGGAAACTCAACACCAGTGGATTGACAAGCACTTAGTGAGGAAACCTCGGGAGAATTCCTGGAATGTATAGCCTCACTAAAGGGAACATCAGTGAAGTTGGTCTTTTGATGAGCACTTTGAGTTCTCTTGTAAATTTAGCCCCCAAAAGGAGGAACCTCAGGCTTGCCAGTGTCAACTGTAGCCCCTGGGTGTGGGGGGAGGGGGGTTGGGGGAAGGGGAGACAGCATAGCATGCTTCATCCTCTACTTTAGCTTCCGAACAGGAACCCTCAGGGCACACTCCCACCCCAGTTTAGCTACCAAGGGGAGCAGGTGGGAGTGGAAGGGAGTTTGAGACAAGTCCTGGTAGTATCAGGACTGGATTGATCGCTTCCCTTGACTGGAGATCCCTGGAAAGAGATCATTGGACTGGGGTGCCATGAAAAGGAGTTTACTTAGCTGTCTTTGACACTGCTTGGTGATAGAAATCCTGGCTGAAAATCATTTTCCCAGCGCTACAGCCATCAACTGAGTATGCAAACCGAAAGTGTGCCACTGTAGAAGCAAGAGTTCCACTGTGTGTTCCAGTCCCCAGCCCCAAGCACTCATGGAAGAGTGCATGTGGGTATGAAGCCGCGTAGTTACACTCATATGAAGAATAAACAAAATCCTTTTCTCCCAGCATAGGTGGAATGAAAAATTACCACGATGCCCGGGATAAGGGGAGAAATATCAAGTGAAGGATAGAAGAAAAAAAGGGTAGGAAAAAGGGCCTTTGGTAGTGCATGCTTCCAATCCATGCTGCGCGGATAAAAGGACTGTCAGGCCAGGCCGATCATGTTTGGTGCTACAAAAATCCCTATGGTGCAGGCCATTGGACGGAATGCCCCAGAAGTATGGAGGGAAGGGGCGGGATGTGGGAGTTCTTTATGTATAGACAATTTGAAAAAAACATTTATAAAAAAAAGAGTTAAGGTTAAACCAACAAAAACCTAAAGTCTACAAACATCAGAAATGATAATGTTAAGGTAGCAACATAATACACTTTATAAAATAAAAAACATTACATTAAAATCAAATATCATTGTAGCCCTAACGCAACCTGTTTTTATTTTGCAATATTTTGTTTTTGCTCTGTTATTGAATATTTATACTGCCTACAGCGCCACTGTAGTGGCCTTACAGTGCCTGACCTTGTCCAGAGAGTAATGTAAGGTTTTGTGTGAATAGTTGTTTTTCATGAAAATGTTAAACTGTTTATATTGGTCAAAAAATAGTCCATAGGCGCCCCGATTTGAAAATGAACATAGCAAAATGACCTGTTCTTTGTGAAGGATCCCACTCAAGAGTCCGCAGAGACACTTTAGCTCAGTGTACCTTTCACAGAAGGGAAATATCCATTTTCATAACAGTCTTTGTCCCGCCCACTTGGGCAGTCCAGCACCAAAATGCTATGGCAATTCTCTTCTGAACAAGAGTACCAACAGCAACCCCATACACGTGTTTCAGCCTTATTGGGCATGTGGAGCTGTGCCTCTCTGAGCACAGTGAGCGGGTGTATGGGGTTGCTGTTGGTACTCTTGTTCAAAGGAGGTTTGCCTGGACGGTGCTGGACTGCCCTTGTGGGCGGGACAAAGACTGATATGCAAATGGATATTCCTCCTTTGTGAATTAAAAGTGATGGCTGAGGACTCAAAGTGGGAAAAAAAACACATAACAGGTTATAATGCTATGTTCTTTCTTGAGAGGGGCACCTGCTACCTTTTTTGCTGTTGATATTAGTGTTTTATGTGCCTTACAATTGTGCTGCTTTTGTTAGTATTTACATTTTGCATTATTTACTAAATTTAATTGCACACACATAATGTTTGCATTTTTTTATGCACAGTATAAAGACTTACTGTTTATACATTATTTATACAAGTAAATGTTACTAAGCATTTACTGTATGTATTTCAATACTTTTAGTTTAGTGTGTTTTTTTATAATGTTATTTAAAAAGTATTTAAAATGACATGTGCCTTGTTAATTGATATTGTTGAATATATAAAGTATGACAAGTGCATGATTATGTAGTTTGTTATTGTAGATTCCTAAAATTGTGTATTTTTTTGCAATGTTTTGTGGAATTGTGCTTGTGTATATTATATTTTGATTATGTAGTAATTGTGTATTACAAAATATTATATACTTTCTAACATTTATAGGTCTAGATTTAATGTACGTTTGAATGATTTTACATTTTATAAAATTACTTTTTTATGTGTAAAATTGTTAAAATTTTATGGTAATATTGTAAGCTTTTAAGTGTGTGGGTTACCATGATATTTGATTTTAATATATTTAGTTTCAGTGTATTAATAAAGTTCATGTTAATACCTTATCGTTTTCACTACTGTTTGTAGAGTAGGTTTTATTGGTTTCACCATAACTCTTTTGTATGGTTACATAAATGATTTTGAGTGTTTGTTGTGAAACGAGCGTGTGTTCTAGGAGCATGTAGTAAGTAGAAGTGTGTGTGTGTTTGTGCCGTAAAAAGCACATGGCGTAAGTGTGTGTGTGTTGCATGTTTGTGTTGTAAGAGTGCGTGTCGTAAGATTGTGTGCTGTGTCTGTTATAGCAACATCTGCTGTCGGAGCCTGTGTCATAATTGTGTCATCAGATTGCGTGTTATGTGAGCATGTGCCCTAGGAGTGAGTCGTACGTCCACACGTCCATAGTAGATGGGAAAGGAGCAGGTGGGATATGAGCACATGTGATAACTGTCATAAGAGTGTAAATAATAGCAGGACATATCGTAGGTGTGCGCGTCATAGGAGTATGTTTACATAGAAATGCATGTTATACAAGCTTATGTTGTAGGAGCGTGTGTTGTAAGAGTTCATAGTAAGAGTTTATGTTATTAGTGGTCATATAAGCAATGTTATTCTCACAAATGTATGTGTAGGGTTTCAATATACAACGTACCTCTATTCCACTGATGGGTCCTGTTCAGCTGTGGAAGGGTTATGTACGTTCATTCCAGACCAGGCTACCTCTTCCCACTGGCAGGACTGTAGCCTTGGGGGGTGGGTGGCAGGGGGGATTGCCTCTCTTGGTACCTTTGTCTGGGCAGGTAACAGCCTCTCCTCAGAGACAGCCACTCCACAGGAAGCTGGCCTGGGAACAGCAATCGAAGGGCACACCCTTTCATACAAGGGCTAGACAATAGACCAGGGTGATGCATTTCTAAAGGCCTTTGAGCCTTTGATTCTATTGAGAAGGAAGGGTGAGGGAGGCATATCTCTCCCCCTCTTTCTCCCCATCCCTCCCGCTCTCCCTCTCCCGACTCCCCCTCCCACTCTCCCCTCTCTGGAGCAAAGCACTTTGGGTGTGATGCCAGAAGGGCAAAGTCCACTAATCTAAAGAGCAGGGATTGAAGCCCTAAAGCAGGCTAGCCTTAGTCCAAACACGGTTTGTTTTTCCCTGTAAAGGAAGGGTTCTCACACCACGTCTTTGAATCATCCTTTGGACTCCAAACCTGAAGGAAGATTGCGTTGAACCCTGCGGAGAGAGCAGTCCTTTCCAGAGACCTCCATGCTGTGACGTGTAGGCAGGTGTTGCAAGCCAGATGCAAACTCTGCCCCCTAACCATCCCCAGGGACCATCAGGGGTGACCTATGCTGCTGGACCAAGACCACATCTCTGCCAGCCACTTTTGCCAGGGACCTCACCATGTTGCAGGACCACTGAGGAAGTGTGCCAGCCTCCCCAGTGTTTGAGAGCCTCGAGAAAGGAATAACCTTGCCCCCTCGATACCTTGGAATAGGACTCATGATACCTGCAAGCCAGAACAGCTGACATCTCAGTTTTTTTACATCAACCCGCTGTGAGCTGTGATTTGAGCTTGTTCAATACCAAGCCAACTATCAGGAAACTCTGATGATGCCTTTGGCATTCACTGTTCCTCGAACCACTGTTGCCCGTTTTACTCCATTTGCCGCTGCACTGCACCCACCGAAGCGAGCCGTTGCCTCGACTCGAACCAACAAAGCACTGCTGGCTTGCATTGCTAGAGTCCCCGTTCGAATGAACCAACCTCTTCATCACTGCTCCTGTAAGACGATCAACCCGACCCTCGCATCTCCCGAACCGCGACCTCCGAGCGCTGCATAGAATCAACTAGTCTGCATATCCCAGTACCAGCTCGACTGCTGAACCAAACCTGGTGAGTGCGCGATTCACACTGCTGAAGCAGACGATTCGAGACTGCAGCTAACTTCCATTTCACCCCCGGCTCGATGCCAGCTTTCTGCTGGATCACAGCGAATGCTGCATCTTCGAACAGAAGAGAATTCAAGATCGACGCAGAGAAGCTTGGTTCGACATCGTCAAACCACCAATACCTTCGCCAAGGAATTATTGACTAATATCTTCCCTCCTGACCCTTCTTTGGGCACTCAAGAAAATATCTTTTGAACACTGTGGTCTTTTATTGCCTTTTCTCCCCCAGTCTCATTAGCCAGAGTGCTGCATCTATTATATCTTTGCATATTCTGTGCTCTTTCTACAGGGGTGGGTTTCTACAGTGTTTTCTAGTTCATTATTATTGTATATGGTGTGTTTGATTAAAGTATATATGTTTAAACAACCTTGATTAGGCATTCCTTTAGTTGCTACTGAACCACATTCACACCTCTCGAATATAGCCTTTCCTCGGTCCACATTACCACAAAAGGCAAAGGCAGTACATCTCTTGACTGTGCCCGTTTTACCTTTATGAGTGTTGGCTACTGGTTTGTGGAAGTGGGATGGCTGAGAGCGTGTATTAGGTGCATGTATCATAGGCATATGCATCATCGGAGTGTATGTTGTACAGGCCTCGAAATTGAGGCGAGGTGGGAGCTATTTAGCTCCTGCTTGTAGCCTAGAAGAGCCTAGTTAGATTGGCACCAACAGGTACCAGTAGCTACTTTTTGGCTCTCCAGGCCAACAGATTCCAGAAAATACACACCTACTTCCCCGGAGGATAGCTCAGCGGCAACGTGCTCGCCTAGGAAACAAGACAACATGAAGCAACACAGGTTTGATCCCCGGGTTCGCGCTTAAAAACCTCTGGGTATTTGAGCGCGTTATAAATACGCAACCAAGATTAAAAAAAATAATAATAATAAATTCCTGTAACAGCACCTCGATGCCCCCGGGCTGTGTGAGCGCTTTAAAACTGCTAAATAAATAAATAAAAAATAAATAAATGCGTTGATTTAAATCTGTGCATTTGGGGTATTCTATAAATAACCATTATGGCACATCTACATTACATTTAAAGCATAAGGGGCCCTAAACAATAAGGAACAATGTTAAGTTTGCATCTTATGTTGAAGTTAGATTTGCGCAACACCATGTACTCGCTCCTGGTTCCCACTGGTAGATCCTGCTCGCTGGTTAATGCCAGATACCGAGCAGCTGCTTTCAGCTCCTGTTTACCTAATCTTAATTTCGATCCCTGGTTGTAGGTGCACTTGTCATAGCAGTGCGTGTCATAGGAGCACATGTAGGAGTGTGTGTCAGAGTGTGCAGTAACTGTGTGTGGCAATTGTGTGCAGTATTAGGATGCGTGGTAGTAGCACATGGTAGGAGCACATGTGGCAGGTGAATGTGTGGTAGGAACATGTTAGAGCATGTGTTGACTTTGATAAAGAAAGTAAAATGGGAAAACCAGACTTGGATGTGCTGTGACTAGGAATTTTATTGGGAAACAAATTAGTTAACCTACTGTGCCACTGCGTATGCAGGTGTATTATGGGCTATACCCAAAACCTAGTCCATGGAAATCCATACACGTATATACACCAAACCTTAACACGTGTTAAAAATAATCATCATGCTCACTGTGAAAAGCAAAATGTTACTTTAATAACAACCCTGCGAAGTCAGGATCATAAACTACCTCTTGCGAACCACCGCCAAAGAGACCATCAGATAGACGATAAGAAATATGTGCGAATAGCTAAGTTCAATCAGCAGGCACAATCAACCTGCAACTGGTGCATGGGGGGAAAAAGCGCATTTGATCCATATGCTATGGGAATGCCTCAAAACAGGGTCTTTGTGGGACAAAGTAAAACAGATTTGTGAAAAAGCTGGCTTGAACAAATACAAATGGACACCCGAGGAGTGCCTCCTATGAACCTACCCCAGACCAGCCAAGCTTAAACATGCAATAAGACTCATGGACATATCGTGCATACTGGCCAAAAGAACTATTGCAATGGCTTGGAAGAAGCCTACGGGTCCACAATACAAACTATGGCACAAAGAGACTGAGTGATGGGTGCTAGCTGAGACCAAGGCATGGGAGGATTGTGTTGCCAGATCCACGGATGACTCCAGTGCGACACACGATGCATGGAAGGTACTTACCAGATACATGTTTCACCCTTCTGATGACAAACCCCCCTGAACTAGAACTCAAGTTATGCCCATTTGCAGCTCATCATAAAGCCAGCTAAGGTTGAGGAGTTGCAGACGATGGAGGCCTTCCGGGAGTCCTCCCCCTCTGATGTTACCAAATGGTTCCCCCTCGCGTTCCACCCCCACGCCCCGTGGCAGGTGACGCTATTTGAGAGGAACTAAACTGGGAGACAGTTATTGTTGTTTTGTATACTGTTGTTGTTCAGTTAAGTACATTGTTATTGCTATAAGTTTAAGGCATATCTGAACATAATGTATTTGATACTAATGAAAATGCCAATAAACAAATTTAAAAATAAATAAGAAATATGCGAGATTCATTGGACTCCAAAAAGCAATGTGTGGCAAAAGAGGTGACCTAGAATTGAAGCTATGACATATGGAATCCAGACTTCTTTGCAGAATGCGCACAGTGTATAATGGACTCAATAAGGAGCATGAGAAAAATCTGTTTCTTAAACATTATGATTGCTTGGCAAGCGCACACTCTTGCATATGCCAAAATAAAGGGAGTAACAATGGACTAGCCATATATATATTACCTCACCTGTATCTCCAATTTTATCTAATTGCATGACAAGCTAGGTCACTCGTGGATGCTCCTAGAAGGTGAACAGCAATATTTTACTCCTGTGCAGGAAATGAACATGGTCTTTGAACACTTTGCGTGAATATTGCCACGATCAGAGGAGAGTGATGGTGCGAGACGAGGTACATATGTGATACAGTCACAGTTTATGAGGATGGGTCAAACACAATGCAGATTATTTTAGAGCATACATGGCAGCCCTGCATACACTATTTATATACCAACAGGCTTATCAATATGTCTTAGTGAACCTAAACACACAATCATGATAGTCAAAAAATATCAACATCGGCAAACTTGGGCGTGAGCAACACCACACTAGGCATAAGGACTATTATCGGGTATCCGTAGCAGTACATTGTCAATCAACAATTGAGTATAAATGATATATCTATGGATACAATTTTGAACATTGATAGACTAGGATGATTTTGTGATTATCAACTGAGAAACCACAGTATGTGACTCACAATGTATTGTGAGGTAACAGTAGTAAGGCTCAGACAAAAGGCCGACATGTTTTGGGGTGTAAACTTTCATTTTTCAAGAAAGGCTGGGAAAATTACCAGGTTACTCACCGTAGTGGCCACGTTACTCCTAGTCCATAGTCCCCTTTCCTCCATACTTGTGGACATCTCTCCGTCCTGTGGGATGGGACTGGAGCACTTTGTAAAAAGCATCCAAATTTTTCCAAAAATGTGTCCTTCCTCTTTCCTGCGCGGGGCGCGGCACGCGGCCATAACCCCGCCCAACTTCGCTCCGCCCCACGCATTGCCCCTCAGTCCTTTTCTTTGCCAGGTCAGAGACCCATTAACCAATACAGAGGAACCTTATTAGAGGGGACGGCGGGCAGGCGTATGGAGGAAAGGGGACTATGGACTAGGAGTAAGGTGGTCACTACGTTGAGTAACCTGGTAATACTCCTACTTCCCGTCCCCTTTCCTCCATACTTGTGGGAGATTCCCAAGCACTCCTTACAGGAACTATGGGTGGATGGAAATACCCCTTACTGAAAAAGGTTCTTCAGCACAGCCTGACCAAACTGAGCATCAGCTCTAGAACTCATTTCGAGGCAGTAATGCTTACAGAAAGCAGATGGAGAGGCCCAAGTAGCTGCCCGAGCGATGGACTCCCAGGGAACATACTTCTGAAAAGCAACCGCAGCTGCCTTGCCCCGCACCACGTGTGCATGAATACCTTTAGGAGGTTTCAGCTTTTAAAGCAGTGAAATACTCTGTGATACAGGCGGCAATCCACCTAGAAATAGTTGCCTTAGATGCCTGTTTGCCTTGAGGGTTGCTGAAAGTCCCAAAAAGTTAAGAACTTCTAAGCTCGGAAGTCCTATCCAGGTAGAACTTAAGAGCGCTTCGGACATCAAGACAGTGTAGAACCCTCTCCGCCTCAGAGGCGGGGTTCAGAAAAAAGACCGGTAGGGAGATCGATTGATTCAAATGGAATTCGGTTACCACCTTCGGGAGAAAAGCCGGATTAGTTCGAAGGACTATCTTGTCCTTGTGAAAGACCAAGAAAGGATGCTCCACCGACAATGCCTGAAGCTCACTCACTCTCCTTGCCGATGTGATGGCGACGAAAAAGGACACTTTCCAAGACAAGTACTTGAGGTCCACAGTAGCCATCGGCTCAAAGGGTTTATGGCACAGCGCTGTCAGGACAACATTCAGGTCCCATGGCGGGTGCGGATTACGAACTGGAGGGTAAAGGCGTGTTAAACCAGCGAAATGCCTCTTTACCACTGGGTTAGCCAGAGAGTGTGAACACTGATCTGTAGAGAGATAAGCAGAGACCGCTGACAGGTAAGTCCTGCATGACAGAACATGAACCCCTGACTCTGCTAGGGAGGACACGAAGGACAACACCGCGTCAACCGTGGCCCCCCTTGGATCCAATTTCTTCTCTAGACACCAAAGACAGAACCTGAGCCATTTACTCTTGTACTGTGATCTGGTCGAAGGTTTTCTGGCTGCCTGGATAATACGCATGTTATCCGCAGACAAATTCAGATGCTCTAAAGACCTGAACTCAGGCACCAAGCCGCCAAGCTGAGCGATTGTGGGGAGGAGTGCCACAGCTGCTGCTCCCCCTGGTGGAGAAGATTGGGAGTTACCGGTAACCTGATCGGCGGATAAACCAACAGGTGTTGGAGTTCTGAGAACCAAAACCTGGCCGGCCACCACGGGGCTATCAGTAGAAGACAACAGTTCACCGAGTTCTTCAACTTCCAAATTGCCCGGTGAACTAGAGGCAGAGGCGGGAAGGCGTAGGCGCTCATGTTGTGCCATGGAATCTCTAGCGCATCCCCCAGAGAGGAGGCTCCCAGCCCCCCTCTGGAGGCATACAGAGGAAGCTTCTTGTTCGCCGCCGTCGCAAAGAGGTCCACCTGCGGTGAGCCCCAGCGTGAGAAAATCCCTGAGAGGACCTCCGCCTTCAACTCCCACTCGGAGCTGACCACTGTCCGCCGGCTGAGGGCATCTGCTGCGACATTCAGCTGGCCCGGGATGGTCACTGCAAGCAGCCAGACACCATGAAGCACGGCCCACTCCCAAATCTGGATGGACAGGTCCATGAGGGGGGGGATACTTCGTTCCCCACCTGCTTGTTGATGTAATACATTGACACCACATTGTCCGTTCTTATGCGGACCACTTTGTTGACAATGACCGGTCTGAACGCCTTGAGCGCCAAGAAAATCGCCAGAAGCTCCAAATGGTTTATGTGCAGGAGCTTGTCCTGAGACGACCAGAGGTCAGAGACCTGAAGGAGACCTAACGTCGAACCCCACCCTAGGAGGGAGGAGTCTGTTGTGATCGTCACCATAGGGACCGGGTCCTGAAACCCCGCGCCCCCAGACAGATTGCTGAGAGATGACCAACAGTCCAGGTCTACTCTCATGGAATCTGGAATCATTATCCGCATGGCGTCTGGGTCCACTGCCTGACGCCATGAATTCCGAAGGGCCATCTGGGTCCGTCTCATTTTGAGACGAGCAAGAGGAAGAACCAGCACACACGAGGCTATGAGGCCCAGAAGCCTCTGGAACCACCAGGCCGACATACTCTCCGACTGCGCAAACATCTGACACGTGGCCAACAGATCCGCCATTCTGTCCCCGGTCAGGTATACTGTGCAGTCGATCGTGTTCCAACGAAAACCCAGAAAAATCAGGTCCTGAGAGACCGTCATGGAGGATTTCCGCCAGTTCACCAACAGCCCAAGATGGAACAGGAGCTGAAGGAGAGACTGGAGGTTGCCCGCTGCCGCCAGCGGACAAGGGCTGCGTAGAAGCCAATCGTCCAAATAAGGATACACATGGATACCCTGAAGACGAAGATAGGCCGCAATCACCGACATCTTCGTGAAGACACGTGGCGCCGAGCTGAGGCCAAAAGGAAGCACCCGAAACTGGAAGTGCTCCTCTCCCAAAGAGAAACTGAGGTACCTCCTGTGTGGAGCCCAAATCAGGATATGCATGTACGCATCCTGAAGGTCCACCACACTGAGCCAATCGCCCGCCTGCAACGAGGAGCGAATCTGGCCAGGCGTGATCATCCTGAATTTCTCTTGGGGTAAGGAAAGATTGAACTGGGAAAGGTCTAGGATGGTGCGCAGGCCAGCCTGGTTGGGTTTGGGCACCGTAAACAGCCGGGAGTAGAAGCCCTCCCCTCGCTCCCCAAGGGGAACGGGTTCCACAGCTCTGAGGAGCAGAAGTTTCTGAACCTCGGCCTTGAGGGAGGGTGAGCCCGACAGCTGAAAAGGAGGGTTGAGTAGGGGGTAAAGGTAAGCGGAAGCCCATCCAAGCGACTGACAAGACCCATCTGTCTTTTGTGATGGTCTGCCACACCTCCCAATGAGACGCAATGCGCCCTCCCACCGGGGTCTCGTGCGAGCACGGAAAAACCTCATTTGGCAGGTTGATCGGTGGCGGTGCCACCTGAACCTGATGAGGAAGCTGAGGAGCGGGAGAAATACCGCTTACGCTGTTGTCTACGGCGGTTATTTCCCGCAGGAGTGTCCACTCTGCGTGATTTGCGGTCGGGGAAGCCCCTGAAACCAGAAGGTCGACTCTGCGATAATGGTCTGAGGTTTGAAAGGAGCTTTAACCAGAACAGACAATGATTTAGCCGTCTGAGTGCTATCCTTGGTTTTGGTGAGCTCTACATCAGTAGAACAATGAAAAAGCTCCTTACCATCCAATGGAAGGTCCAAAACCTTGTCTTGCACTTCCTTCGAAAACTTAGTGGCCTCGAGGTATCAACCCCGAGCATCATGCCCCGAACCGAGGTGTCTACGTGATGAGCCGCAGCCTCAAGGAGATCCTGGGCCAAGACCCTGGCATCGGAAAGGCCACCTCTGAAATCTTCCAACTTCTCGACCGGAATGTGCTCCTCAAATTCCAACAGACCTTTCCCACATCCGCATGTTAGCTCCCGCCAAAATCAATTCGACATTGGCCTGCCTGAGCTGAAAGGCGGAAATGGCAAAAATGTTTCTCCCTAGGGAGTCCAGGAGCTTGTCCTCCTTTCCCAAGACCTGAGTAGCCGTCGCGGAAGACGATGCTGCAGGTCTGGACTGCAACGTGGCCGCAGCCACCAATGTGGAGGAGGGAGGCGGACAAGACAACAAGGCCACTTCCTCCGAAGAGTGCAGCCTGTACCTCGCGTCAATCTTTTTATTGACGACAAGTCCTGAGTGAAGCTTCTCCCAGACTCTTCGGACCTCAGCCAAAACATCCTTTTGCAGGAAAAGGCCAGTACGCTCCAAAGGAGACAGGGTGAACGCCTCGGAAAGCATGCCCTCCTGTGGAGCCGGTGCCTCGGGAACCGGGACATCTAAGAAATTCATCATGTCCAGTTCCCGGTCATGAAAAGCTCTAACAGAGCGGGGAAGGTCCTCGTTGTCCTGCTCGCCTTGAGGGTCATCTGACAGGTCAGGATCCTGCTGAACCGTGTCCGGCACTGCCTTGTCCACTGGGGACAACGGTGGCAAAGGCAGAAGAGCAGGGGCAGGCACCACGGGCAAAGGAGGCGTCGGCGGAACCACCAGAGGAACGGGTGGAGCCAGAGGCGCTGTTGGACAAATTTCCTTAAAAAGCCCTTTGAAATACTCCCTCATGGGGTCGGTGCGCATAAGCGCTTGAAATTTACCGAAAAAAGCGTCCTCAGGAGATTGCTTCGGAACCTGAGGAGGCCTCTCATGAGGTGGACAAATCCAGGGACGTAACGGAGAAGGGTGCCACGCCGGGACCTCCGCCGACGTATCCACATAAATCAAAGGGGCCGCCCCTGCAGGCAACGAAACATTGTGCGTAAGAGGCATCCGAGCGTTCCAATCATAAACGGGCCGGTAAGGATACGCACAAGTGACCTTATGTTCACCCAAGGGACCGAACCCTACACCAGAGGCCGATGGCGTAGTTGTAGGGATAATACCCAAAATGGCCACCGTGGTCATGGCGGGAACGGCCTCCATTTTGTCTTCATCTGAGGGGAACTGCGGCACGTGAGGAGGTGAGGTAGGGGTCCCCGTCGATGGATCAGGGGTCTTCATTTTAGCCTTAACATAAGGAACCTCAGCAGAGCCGGTACTATGAGGCCTGGAATGTTTCTGCGACATACCAACCGCCAACCGCCAACTGAGCCTTCGAAGGAAGGACCTCGGCACTGCCGGTAAAAGAAGAACCTTGCTTCTTTGCCCCCTCAACAGATCTGGTATCACCACAAGAGCGGGAACGGTGAGAAGCCGCTTTCACCGACAGGGCCCTGCCCGGCCCCTCAGAACTGCTGGTAGCCTTAGCCTCTGTACGAGGGACCTCGGGCCTAGGCTCGGTAATAGCCTTATCGGCACGGGCCTCGAACATCCGTTCGGTAAACACAAGCCCAGCCAAGGCCTCGGGGCGCACCCCCGTCTTGTTTTTAAGGGAAGCCGAAAGAGAAGCCTCAGAGCAAGCTCCGGTACCCTGTGACTCAGCAGTACTGGGTCTACACACAGCCCCCACAGGAGGGCCTCGGAAGTTACTCCGGTGTACACAGGCCCCTTACGGAGACCCTCGGAGAAAACTCCGGTAGAATTATTAGGCCCGACAGGCACCTCAGGGCGAACCCCGGTGACAGAGTGATCAACGCCCCTCCCGGCTCGAGAGGAACCCGGGAAGGTATCCCCCGGCCGTGGTGCTTTGAAAACTAAAGAACTTACCGGGCGTTTCTTCTTTTCGTCAATGAACGCCTGAAAATGAGATGGAGGAACGTGTCGGAACACCTCCTCCCACCGTTCCAACCGACGCTGAAGAGCCCGGACCGAAAGGGAGTCACAGTAAAAACAGGAGTCCCAGCGGTGTTCCGGACCCAAACACTCTAAACAAAGAGGATGGGGATCCGCCCTCGCGAAGCGACGATGACACGAAGAGCAGTCTGTAAAGTCTAATTTAAAAGACAGAGACTAGAAGACGAACGCTAGCGAGAGCCAGAGAGGAAAACAGGGAAGAAAATCTTCCGACGATGCAAGTGCGTCTGGCCCCGATCGAGCGGAGAAAAGGACTGAGGGGCGATGCGCGGGGCAGAGCCAAGGTGGGCGGGGTTACGGCCGCGTGCCGGGCCCCGCGCAGGAAAGAGAGGAAGGACACATTTTTGGAAACATTTGGATGCTTTTTACAAAGTGCTCCGGTCCCGTCCCACAGGACGGAGAGATGTCCACAAGTATGGAGGAAAGGGGACGGGACGTAGGAGTAAGGCCGCTCTATCCTTAAATCTAAGAGGGGTTTCCCTGCCTCAAAAGAAGTAGTGAAAACAGTGAGGATGTCCAAAAGTATAAAGTCTGACCCAAAACCTAACTCTGTCCATCACAACAAACTAACAAAATGGTGCTAAGGTGATCTCACTAAAGAAAATAGTGTTCATCAAGGCAACATAAATGTTCTCAGCCAGGTGGTCTTCCAAAGAATGCAAAAAAATAATGTCCCAATACAAGGATGCTGCTCCTTTCCCCTAGAGTTCAAAAGCACAAACGGTTTTCCTGTTCCTTCTCATACAAAACACAAAGGATTCTACAAAAAGTACAACACGTTATCAGTCCTAGGGTTTTAAACCGCTTTGGTTCCAACCTTTTATTTGGGTGCGAATCCCTGACTTGCAATACTTAAAGGGTCTTGGTATACTCTCCTGCCAAGATCCAGTTATCTCATGTCTGTTTCATGTATAGGGTTCCAGCCCTTGTTATTTCTGATTAGGGTCCAGAATCTTTTTATCCCTGGTCTCTCTCTTAGGTGTGGGTCCCAGACTTGCAATGGAACCTTGGATTCATTTGGTTTACTCTCCTGCCAGACGTACCTTCCTTGTTTCCAATCTTGCTTTCACGTGAAGTCTCAAACTTCCTTATACTTTCTGCTTTATATGGGTGCAAGTCCCTTACTCACAATTGTTGTTTGTAATAGTCTGGTTCACTCGCCTGCCAAGCTAGGTTTTCACTGGTCATGTATTCACTTATCAAGCATTTATTTAAATCCCTCTGCATCATCCACAAGGCTGTCTGGGCCCGGGGACCTCACATCTTCAACTTTCTCTCACTAAATACTCTCCCTCCATACCTCTACATTCGTCTGGCACCATCTCTGTGTATAAAGCGCTTTGCTAAACAGAGGGCAGGAGGTTGATCGCTTTCCTCAGCTGGCTTCGTACTATGGAACAGCCTCACCTTCCCTCTGCGCCTTGAGCAGGACTTCCTTAAATTCCGGAAGCTCCTCAAGACTTTCCTCTTTACCTCCTCCTTCCCATCTTCTCCCCTCTGCTAATCTCACAGTTGCTGTGATCGGTGTCCTGGGCCCTTATGCATCCACGGGCCCCTGACATCCCACACCAAATCGCCCCAGCTTCTTACTCTCAGCACTTGCCTTGGCACTCCCTCCGCCTTGGAGGCTCGCACTTAGACCCAACACGGCTCCTGACCGTGTAGCACTTACCACACCATGCACTTCATCTGTTGCTCACTCACAAGCACAGACACTCTAGCACCTACCCCCTCTGCCCTCCTCCTTGCTGCGCTTGTACATTCTGAATACTCACAAGGCATAGTAGGTTCGTTCTTTTTTCCTTTCCCCTCCTCTTTTGTGTATTCAATATGCATCACTCCCTTGTTCCCTCCCTTTGCCCTGTGGGCGCTTTGAAACAGTATGTACTCGCTGTATAAGCACCTAACAAGCGAAAAATAAAAATATATGACTGTGGTATCTACCCCGTTGCTGCTCTGCATTTCTTAGCCCACAATACTTTGACACCGATTCCGTCCTTTCTGTGCTTCACCCAGCCTCCCCGGACCTCCTGTCAGTCCCCACCAGCCTGCATAGCTTGGTCTACGGTTCGCATCCTCTGTGCAGTGGGATTCCGTCTCGAGGCTCCAGGTGCCCTTGGACTTGCTCTCAGTTCGGTTGTTCGTCTGCAGTGTCCAGTGTCGTTCTTGCAGTCCGCTCTCACCTCAGCTTTGCTGAGGAAACTGCAATATGCTCCTGCATCTATTTGGTAGAGCTTCAGAGTAGAGCTACGTAGAGCTACGTTCGTTCTCTCTCCTTCACCGGCAAACAGCGTCTTGTCTGCGTGTCGGTCTTGCATCTCCGTGCACTTCTTCCCAACTAGCAGCGTTGCTTCCATGGGGACTGCTACCATGAGGGATTCTCTTTTGGCTCTCAGCTGTGGTACATTTAAACTCCCGTGTTGGGAAAGGGAGTTGTTCTGAACCATTCCGATTTGTTGAAGGACTAGACTTCTCACTTGGGTTTAGCCGAGTGATCTTTATCCTCGTAGTCCTCTTCCTAGTTTCAGTACATTGTTTCAGATGTAATACGTTAACGTCAATATTGGCTAGCTCTTAACACTGCAGAATGAACTAGTTGGGTTGGTTTCACAATAAAACATCAGTACTATCAGGGCATATGGGAGGCGGATTTAACTTCTGAAAAGGGGTTGAAGAACGTTCAGTGGGGTTATACCGCCTCTCCTGAAGAGGATCGTCCCTAGTCCCATAAGTGGCTTTCCCTCCCAGGTGACCTTCCCCCTGTGCACCGCCCCCAGGAGGATTATTGGACTGTGGACGTACTGCTCTGGCCACCTGGGAAAAATCTCCCTCTAGGTGAAAAAGGGACGGCATCATCAGATACGTAACAGTATCTATACCATGTAACGAAAGATCACAAAAGAACAAAAATACTGAATCTTTGGTTTAAAACCAGGACAATCTGTAACGCTAATAAATCATTCAATCTTGCTTTGCTAATGTAGTTAATTCAAAAGAATAGGACACTTGTTCAAAAGGACCAATTGCCTAATACCCATATGCATTATACACTTTCAGATGTATGAAACATGTGCCATCATCAGCACTATATAAATAAACCACCAATATGGCAGCCACTGTGATTGCACGCGGTACGCCGAACAAGGCAGGGGTTGTCCGTAACCTGTTACCCTTGTGGAGACTTACTTTCAGGTAAGCAGCCCAACTTCAAATGACTAAAACACGTTAGACAGCCAAGAATAGGAATAATGCTGGTAATATCTTAGTTACCTTGTCATTGTTTGCAGATGTATATCATGTGAGCTCAATGAGTTGGAGGTAGAAAATACAGAAGTTTCAAATACCTTTATAACGCAGGTGAGTGGATTGAGAACAGGACACATTACACCAATATATGCGAGTCAAATAATCTATACACTATATATCTGAAATCCATCTCTTTTTTAGAGAGTATTTCCATTTAAGACCGTGATTTAACAATTGCATGGACTCATTTGAGAGGCAACACACAATATACAATTCCAGGTGAGCTGTCTCACAGGTGTCATACTGGGTACACAAGGGCACCTACCTCTGGTACTATTTGAAGTGACTGAGACACAAATATAGGGTTGATCCTGGAGTTTAAACAGTATAATGGTGACAAATGGCTGGTTTAAAGCCAGAACATAGTAATTTATATTTGTTACCATTTTAAAACATGATCAGAATCATGTAACTAACATTTTGTTTTCTCTGTGGTTGTCACTTCTGCTGCGTTTCCTCTTACTCATGGTTTTGTGTTTTCATCTTAGATTAATTTTGGTTGATTTATGAACATTGTTCTAAAATAATGGTCTCTTATGTGCTTGACGCTGTAATTTTCTATATAAAAAAAGCAATTGCCAATAGGCAGCCTTGATAAGCAACGTAAGAGGTCAAAACACACGTTGGCTAGGGCAAGAATATGGTTCAAATACTAATTTGTACAATTAAGGGCCATAAGGGGATGTAGAGTTCTGTATTAGTAAGAACAATATTAAAATTACATTTTGCTTTTCACAATGAGCATGGTGATGATTTAAGACACACTTGTTAAGGTTTGGTGTCTACACTTCTTGTATAGATTTCCATGGAATGTGTGGACTTTGTACATTATGCAGTTTACATCAGAAAACTCACATCAAACTGTGAAACTCGTACGCTGTGTGTACAGTTTGTATGAAAAGTGTACATTTATTCCATTCCCTAAAAACGGACGCAAAATTTAGCTGTGACTTGCCTTTGATGTGAGTTTTTTAGATGCCAATAATTGCAATGTACGAATTTCTATGAGATGTTAATTGTGTAATGTACGAACTTATATGAAATATGTGCATTCATTCTGCGCATTTGTGATATCTAGGTAAATACAGTTAAAACGTTAATATCTCAAAATCAATTTTCAAAATGTCTTTTCAGTGCACCAATTCCAAACGAAATTGAGGTGGTTACAAGAAATTGTGAAAATCGAAGCAGCATTTTGAGATAGTCAGTTCAAAATGCAAACAATGTGAAAAAAAAAAGTTTTTTTTAAAATGAAACCATGAAGCCCATAAAGTACACTCCTGAAACCTTGTATGATCAGGCAGCTGCCGCAAGATTTTACTGTGCAATATTGTCAGATTTCTTCATGCAAGCATCCCAAAGGCAATTAGAAAAGTCATTTTCTGAAACACCACAGAGACTTTGTCTTAACCTTAACTATGCCTAACAAGCACATTTGTAGGCATTCACTGTGAAAAGATAAATATCAATGTTTTCAAATAGAACTGTATCCTAATTGCATTTAAATAAGAATTATAATGAAAGTACAAAGGCAATACATTCTTTTAAAACTTACCAAAAGAGAACTTGATTGCCACTGTATCTTTCATAGCGTGCGGTTTCAGACATGACTCTGGTAAAACAAAGCAGCAATGTAATATTTAGATATTAATGGAATAAAACATGATTGTATTTGACACTGCTGTCCAAATCACATGACAATCTTACAACTTCTAATCAACAACAAATGTATCAAAACAATGAATTGCCAACAATGGCTTTTACAATGTATTAGTGTATAACCACAAAAAGAGCTGCCTATTTGAATACAAAAGGTGCACCAATTAAAAGAAAAATAAAAGAATCAGATGTTATGATGCATTGTATTTATAAGTGACAAGAGGCCAATACTGTTGACAATACACTTCAATTCAGTATAACGAAACATCCTTACTACATGAGAAACCGAGCCTCAGGTAAGATTTTGAGTGGAATTATTTTCCTCCCTACTTTTGAAAAATGGGATAAACAGTAGGTTTCAGGGAGTAAAAAAAAGCAGTTCCCATTGTCGACTGTGGTATTCATAGAATAGTAAAAATACATCTTAATTTTAAAAACTGGCTTTTTTGTTGTTACGCGGACTTCCCTTGTGACCACTAATAACGAGAAATAAAAATATATTTCTTCTCTCTTTTAGGCCCTCTTGTGATGAGAAAACGCAACAGGAGCGTTCCTCATTGTGGCATGCCTTGCAAATGCTGCTCGTCTGAACACATCAAACTATTCACAGTGGAAACAAGGACACCTGCTGGCATGTTGCTTCACATTTATCCTTTGTTTAGAGTATTTGCTTCATTTTAGGGAGGAACATGGACGAGACACCACTTATCTGACGGGCCAATTAGAAAGATTTGTATATTGAATCCATACTTCGTTACATCCAAAGATTAAAGTTTGTAATATTTCCTAAAATGTCACAAAATTCAAAAGTGCCAATGACACTTTTGTAATTTCCAATAATAAAAACAGATGTATAAAATACGGGAAATTGAAAAATCCTCTGAACACCTTCTAGTATTTCCATTTGATCCACCATTCTCCCAGTTTAATTTGAATATTAACCAACTAGTGACAGTATTAATTCAGTATTAAAAATCCTGTTGTAACTAAGGCTGGCATACAAATGTGTTGTAAATGTGTTTTTATTCCTGCTCCTTCCCCTAGTTCCTCTTGTTTAATAGCTGCTAGTCTTACATTTAGAGATTTTTCAGGACAATTCCTCTTTTCAAACGCTGGAAAAAACCCTTTCTGCCCCAGCTCCATCTCTTCTGGCCTATACATTTACACAACTCCAAAATGCAAAGCGCTTGTCTATAGTATGGCATATCCATTGAAAACATCACTGCTTGACTGACGGCCACAAAGTGCCGTCTTTCCTTTTACAAATGCTCATTTGTACCACTCCTTGTAGTTATTACTTTAAAAAGGAACTATTTTCTCCCAGGTGTGTGCTTTTAAATCAAAAGTGGGGGATCTTTTTCAAGTTTAACATTTTGTAGATGTTCTGCAAGTTTGTTTCACTGTTTTGAGCAAAAGTGACAGCATAGCGAAGTCAGCATGGCAAAAATAAGACTGATTTGTACCCTCCATAGTGCCCCTCGCCCCTCTTGACTCTTCTACAATGAGGTCTTGTCCACAAAACTAATCAACTATGGAAATCAACTTTTTATATTCTACATATCGGGATAATAAAGGCAATTTTGTCACTCTAAACTGTTAAAACGTATTTCTTACCCAATCTAGAGCCAAAGGGGGTGTTTATTTCCAGACAAATCAGAATAAGCCGTACAGTCCAGGAAATATGCAAAGAATGATGTGAGACACTATCAGTGTTAATCCATCAGGCAGTGAAAGATATTAACTATAACTTTTCACTACCACCTGCAATAACACTCATCCATTTCCTTCTGCCCAAACCATTCCTTAAAGAACAGTTTCACCTGCTTACTTCAGTGATTCCAGTTCAAAATGAGAAGATGGCAAACATCTCTTCTACTTAGCATTTTGTACAAATAAGACATTTAACTTATGTCACCGATGGCTTGCATAACTACCAGCTCAGGAAAACAGTTCATGTTTTTTTTTTATTGTTGACTGCAGGGAGGTTCAACTAAGGGAGGCCCCAAACTAGTCACTCTCCCTTATATGGGCTCCCTCCACCCTAGCCCATGCTTCCATATTCTCCAGTAATGCAACTATAAATCGGTAGCTCCTACTGTCTAAGATAGTCTATTCTATTCGGGAGGGTCTAAAGGCCGCAGCCTTATCTACCTTTCTCCCCCCCCAGGACCTTCCATGAGTTCCCTAATGTTCTGATGCCTGTCCCCTCACATACTATCTCGGTCAATCTTGCCACCTGCTTTTGCCCCATTTTATGTCTTTCCTCTGTTATCCTCATACACTCTCTTGCTTCAATACCTTTGGTCGTCCTAGCTCTTCCCCCTCACTCTCCTCTCCTACTTCCCGTGGTCTCCCTCTTGTCTCTCTACTCCCCTCATCCTAGTATGCACTCCAATCTCCTTCCTCCTCTGTCCCTCTAGTTCTCATATACTCCTCTCTTCACAACCCCCCTCCTGCCCTTGCCCGTCTGCCTCTTCACTCCTCCTATGACCCTCTCGTCTTCTTACACTCCTGTCTCTCCCCCTCTCTCACTACACCACCCCCTCCTACTATTCTCTCCTATACCCAATCTCCCCCTCTAAACCCATCTTCTCTCTTTAACTCACACTTACTCTCCTCCCCCTTTCAATCCCTCCCTCTCTACCAATCTCACCTTTGACTAAGTACTCTTACTCTTTACTATCTCCCACACCCTTTCACTCACTCTACAATACACTCTTACAACGTCAACCTTCCACACCATGTACTACCCTCTCTCGCATCCAATACCTCAGCTGTAATCACATCCAACAGCTCCACAAACTTCTTAGCGCTCTGCTCCACCCTCTGCCTTTCTCCTGGCATCTCGGACCACAACCACACCACCTGAGCTCTCCCAAACACCTTTGACAATGTCTGCTGAATGCAGGCTTTTTATAGCTGTGTCATACTCTTTCTGTGGTTCCTGACCCTTCCCATAGGCTCCCTGCTTCACCTGACTACTTGGGCCAATCTAGTTCTATGTTTTTCCCTGTGCCGGGCTAGCACAGTAGGCAGGATTAAAAACCCTACTTGGCCAGCCCCCTGTGCACTCGCCGGTGTTTGTGCTGTCTTGGTGTTTTACAGTCTACTGACTTTCCTTCCAAGTTGGGATGCTACAATTCAAAAGTGGGAAGCTGCTGTGAACGGTAGCTTGTTGGTCAGCATCTCTTTTCCTATGTTAGTTTTGTTTAGTTGCTGAGGTTCTGGATTCTGGATTTCGCTGTCCTGAAAATAGTAAGAGAACACTCTGGCCAGAAAATAGGCTGGCAGGTATTAGGTGATCGACAGTGTAACCCACATGGGAAAACAAGGTACATGAAGAGGGCGGGGTGTTTTGAACTGGGGGCCCCACAACTCCCTCACTGCAACCTCTGGGGTTAGATCGGCTCTTGCATACACGCTGGAAGACCGCCTACCCCAGAATGTGATGGGTTAGTTTTCCCCCTTGGCTTGGTCAAGCCCCTAACCACATCACCCTTCGCAGTAATCGTCTTTCTGGTAGTTGTATCAGTATAGAATAATAACTTATGCATAGTCTGCTAGCTAGCGATTGGTCCAAAGTATGTAAGCAGGGTACAAAATGTGCACTTGCCACTAGCCTTTGGCTAGTGATATTTGACTCTTTGTGTGTAAGAAACTGAGATGCACGGATGTATTGAATTGAGGTGGCGAGTGACTTATATGGCTTGCTAGTAGTTTGCAACTAGAATATTTGTTCCCAGGTTTAATTATTAAAACAGGTTTAATAAAAAAATAAAAGATGGGCACCGATAGGGGCATTACCGTCATAGTATCCCCGTCTTACCTGTATGGGTATCCACAATGCTCCTCCAAGGATACACCCTCAGATTTTTTGTTTTCCTTCCTGTATGTTACTGGCAGGGAAAGTGTGTGCCCCATATTGACATGGAGAATGATTTAAGTACTATACATTTAAATTACTGCAAACAAGAGTTCAACTATTCCAGCGCAGGACACACAACACCCTAGAGAGTGGAGAGAGGAAGGGAGTGAGGCGAGTGGATGGGTGGGTGGGTTAGCATGCTATTCTAAACAGTTTGACACAGTCAGATCCAATCCTGAGGAAGGAGACCTACAGGGTGTTTACCAGAGCCAGTTCTGCCCCAGAGACAGGTTGAGGGAGTTGGGAGGGCCCCAGTCTCAGATTTCCCTCACATGTGCCTGTTTGCATGAATAAAGTACCACCCCTACAACATGAGTACCAGTCTTCTCTCTGCTTTATTTCATATACCTCAACGGCAAGCCTGAAGCATTACAATCCACAAGAAAGCCACTATGTGAACTCCAGCTGCCAGGAGTCCCAACAGCACACCACAGACACTGACTTACGCCACGGAGGAACGAGACAAGAAAATGAAATGTCTCACAGCGCATCCACAGTGACAGCACTTGGCCCTGAGCTGGCAGGAAAACCTGACACTGGGACGATCACATGGAGTCCTGGCAGCTCCATGCTGGAAAAGGGGTTGGGGATAGAAAGACGCCAGATGCAATTTCAGCAGCACAACCCGGATCCTGGGAAAAGTAAGTGGTGTGCTCATGGGGGCAGCTGTCAGCGGCTGCCAACGCAGAGGGAGAAAATGGGCACAGCACTAAGGAAATTGTCAACTTCCTTTTCTTGTTGAGGCTGAGTGTTCCACTTTCCCTCCTCCACCTCCTCACCTGAGTAAATCGTGTCCTCTTCCACTGGGCTCAATTATCGGTGGGATCTGTAGTCCTTCTCCTTTTTGTTTTGAAGTTTGAGTCTCGCACGAGAGGAAGCCACAGTGAAGGCTACTAGAGAGCACTTCCCTGAGGACCCGCCTCCCGGGAGGGACAAATTAGGGGAAAAAGCCAAACGTGGCAAAAAAACCCTCAGAATTGTGGCAGCTGGACTGGAAGATGCAGGATTTGAGTGGAAGAAAGTATTCGTCCAAATGTGGACACAGGAATCCGAAATAGTTGAATTGGAGTTCGGACAAAACTGAAAGCCCAAAGCTTTAGGCAGCAGAACAGAAAGTGAAGGGAAGATGCGGCGAGGCCGCTAGGAAAGTAACCCGTATCGAGGTCCACGCACTGGAAAGTGGCATAAACAGGAAGGAGTACGGGCAGAGAGGAGGGAAGAAGAGTAAGAGAATAAGAAAAGAAACCGGAAGAGTCCGGGACACCAAGCGTAGCGCAACAACGGCAGCAAAGGAAAAACACAGCTGACCAAAAGGTTGCAATGCGCAGATGTCAAGAGGAGGAGTTCCTAAATAGGTCTACGTACATGCGACGTGAAAGAACTAGACCGCTGCATGTACATAGTTGAAGGCGTGCTGGAAATCAGGAAGTGCGGTAGTGACTCCAACGGGGCCATAGACGCCAATATCCGAGGCGTCGCATGACAGAAGTACAATTAAAAGGGGGACAGCGGAGATCTTGAGCGTGGGTTGTTCGGGTAAGTTAAAGGAAGGAGAAGGTGGACTAAGACCAGGCAGAGGAGGAATGCTGGAGCAGAGCATGGATGAGACCTACAAAGAGCGTGTGCAAGGTGAGGTATTGGTTGGTGAGATAAAGTGGTTCTTAGTTGTGAGAGTGCGTGTATTTTGAGTAAGTGGGAGTGTAGGGGAGAAGGTGAGGCGGAGTGAGAAAGGTGTTTGAGAGAGTGAAAGGAGGGTGACAAAGAGGAGTGGAGAGAAGTGGGAGTTGACAGTAGTGGAAGTGGAGTAGTAGAGTGGAGAGAGTAAGAGTATGAGTAGAGGTGAGGTGGAATAACAGCAGAGAGGGAAAGGAGACAATTGTAAGAAGAGGGGCGTACAAGGAAGGCAAGAACGTCGGGTGAGGAATATGAGGGCACGAGAGGAAAGGGTCAAGTGAGACCTGGTAAGTTGGAAGGTACCGATTCCAGTTATTCTTGTGGGGACCGCAAGTTAGGATCCACCAAGAAGAGACAGATAGTAAGGCTGTAGACTGTAGGTCCTCACCACTGTCCAGCCAGATTCTAGAGAGCAGGGGTTACCAATCTTGTGGGACCACCATGGGGTTTAGGAAATTCTGGCCTATGGTGGAAGGAGGCCCAGTAAAGACTAGCAAAATACTTGAAGAGTCTTTGAGAGTGGGTATGCTCTTGAGGCTTTCTGTGGCAATTGGCATAGGCAACAGAAGCACTATTACTACTAAGTAGTGCTTGTCTTCCAAGACTTGTGAATTTGTTCAGATTCCTCTTAGATTAGCGAGCACTGATGACCTCTTCTGTGTTGGGTGTGCAGTTGGCACAGTTGCAAATAAATGCCATGCTGCTCAAACTATTTGAGCCTGCTCTGGTTGTGCATGTTGTGATGGGTCAGAAATGAGAGGCAGACACAAAGTTGTACTTTTCGAAACGTTTGCCATTTTTATAATAAATAAAAGGGGTTGTGATAAAGGCCTATCTGTCCCTATCCTAAAAAGAATTTCCCTGCCTGGCAAACAAACTAAAGACACCTTCTGTCCACAATATAGCTGACCCTCGCACTAACATATACAACTAAAGTATGTAAGCAAAATATATCGGTTTCCAGCTCAACATAAATATGCAACAGTTCAAAATTATAACTCCAGCAGAATAATCCTTGTGCCAGTGTTGGGCTCCCTTCCTCTGAATCAGTTCAGGAAGACCTTTGAAGAAGCTCTGCTCCAACAGTATTCTATGCAGTTCAAGACAAATTGGGCCTCATTACGAGGTTGGCGGTAACTCGCTGATACCACCAGCGGGTTGCTGCCAACCCTGTAATACTGAATCTGGCACCTGACTTCCCAGTGCCACTGGGACATTACAAGTCCGCAACTGTTTCTGAGCCCAGACTGTCGCTCTTCAGCCCCCGTTTCAAAACAGATTACTCACCGTTAAGCCACATGGAGAACCGCCGGCAACCTCGGCCACACCGCGCTATATGAAACAGAACGCTAGGACCTGCAACACCAGACTACCAACACACCACTTAGCCGGCAGTGTAAGTACTTTCCCAGCACAACTGCCTTCTGCCTTTTGCTGCTAGTTTCACCTGCATAATATGCATGATTATCCGTTGGCTAACTGCCTCACAGGTGCCAATCCTGCGCTTATAATCTCAGTATGATCACTGTTGTTGCTTCGCCATTTACTGCACACGTGCAACATGGGCTTGCACAGTACTACCTGCTATAGCCAGCACATCAGCATTATTTATGTAATTGCACAAGAGCAGAATCATAAGTATTTGCATTACTGTGTCAGAACAGTATTTCCAACCTATCCAACTTGAGCACAATCTGGCATTGTTTGTAGCCTCTTGCCTCCAAGCTGTCACGAACACCTGCACCTCCCCCCTACCCACACAGTGCCCGTAAACGCTCTGGACCCATCCAACCAGTTGGCACCTCGCCAGGGCACCGGTTGATGTCTACGACTGCAGGGTGGACCACAATATTGGAATAGCTACAATTCAATCACTGTATGCTTGTATTTGTCAATGAATGCACTCCTGACTATGCTATGGAGCAAGACTAGCCTACTATATTGAACATGTACATTGCATAAGCATTAGAATGACTACTTTATTTAGAAAATACACCATTCTGTTTGTACCTGCCCTACCTCAGAGTTAGACTAGCCGTCTCTAAATACCTATCCAACCCATCTAGGCTTACCCATGACTAAAGCATGCTGAACAAACCTATCTCTTATGCCTACATAGTGTGTACTTAGCACGATCCTTACTGTTGGTGAATACCCCAGTACAGAATGTATGCCCCTATCCTCTTTCTAACTGTATACCTGCTTGCTCTGTTCTGTGCCGACAATTCCATAACACCATGACCAACAACACCTGCCTCGCAATTAATTCATCCAACCTCAGCCCTACACTAAACCCCCCTCCCCAGAACTAACATCCTGTGTGACTTGACACAAATAAACACTAAATTACGTTAAAGACTTACTAAATTATTCGAACCCCCAGCCAACCATCCTCACTCAAGTACCTATTGCAATGACAAACACGGTACCACCCCTAAAAATTGGGATCGCTCTAACTCTGGTGCTACTCACAATCAGAGCCCATGCATAACTAATCCCAACAAATTCCCAACCATGACAGCTCACCGGCACAGCAAAGTCCTGCCCACTAGATCCACTTTGCCACCTACTCCCCCTCTCAAAGGAGCACTTATTAACACTAGGTCATTAGTAGCCCACGCCATAGAAATTGCAGACTTGATAGAAACAGAAAACAATGACTTCTTAGCTATCACCGAATCATGGCTACATCAAGCAGCAGGCCCAGCCTTAATGCTTGCCATCCCAGCCAATTACAATATCCTTAGAGAAGATAAAGAGTTAATACCACTGGAGGAGGCATAGCAATTATAGCCAAATCCAGCCTATCAATGAGATTAGCAGTACCACAATGTGTCAATTTGTGCAAATCTCTGTCAGCCAAGCTGCCTATCTCAAACACCCAAACCATCACTATACACTTGATATACAGACCACCGGGTCCTATTGGTTCCTTTGAGGAGGACCTTTCCATGATCCTATAAGACAACTTAAAAAATGCACCGCAAGCCATCCTACTAGGAGACATGAACTTGCGATATAACGATCCTAAAGACGCACATGCAATGTCTACTGTCAACACCCTAATAGAACTTGGTTTCTCCCAAAAAGTAACTCAACCAACCCATGACAAGGGCAGAACATTGGAATGGGTGGCTGACTATAAATGCAACACCACCATCAGACCACTAGTCTGGTCGGACCACTCGCTCATAGCATTCACCCTAGATGCCAAAGCCAACTTGACCCAAACCAAAACTATAGCACCTCAGATGCTAACTAGGAACAAGAAAAATATAACAGCTGTCAGACTCCTTCCGTTAATTCTCCCCACTCTAGATTCACTACCAGAATCTCTAGACCTAGCCACCCTAGTGAACGAATTTAACAAAGTTATGTCAGAAGCACTTGACACCATCGCCCCCTTAAAAATGAGGACTAGCAAGCTTCGAGCACACCTAAATGCCTGGTTCACGTCCCATCTAAAGTCACTAAGAAAGGAAAAACGCAATAGTGAATCTACTTGGAGGTCTACACCTTCAGAGGAAAATAAAGTTAACCATATCAGTATCGGCACAACCTATAAAGCTGAAATACGACGTGCAAAAGAAGAAAGCTTTGACAACAGGATATTGCATGCTAACTCAGGCACGAAGGAACGCTTCATAATGTTCCCGACAATTGTATTAAAGAGAAGACGTGGTGCACGGATATACAGAAAGCACTCACTGACAAAATAGCCACGCTCCAAGTGAAAATTACCAAGAAAAGACTTAACGTACCAACACCCACCCTTAAAGCTGACAACCCACCGACACCTCCCAATCCAGAACCCCGCTTCAACTTTACTAAAGTGTCCATACTAGAGGTCGAAAAAATAATCCTTTCACTCAAACCCTCAAACTGTAGAGGAGATAAATGCCCCGCCCAAATCATAAAAGACGCAGTGAGAGACTTATCACTGTTCATCTCCAAGCTCATAAATGCATCATTCACTACAGGGACTATCCCAAGCAACCTTAAGGAATCTTGGGTCCTCCCCCTCCTGAAGAAAAAACACTGGACCCCGCTATACCAACAAACTACAGACCCATTACAACAGTGCCATTCCTCCTAAAGATACTAGACAGGGTGGCATACCTTCAGATTCAAAACATCCTGGAGGAAACAACTCGAGCTGAGAGATCGGGGGAACTGTGCCTTGCTACTTCTACTAGATCTCTCAACAGCGTTTGACCTGGTGGACCACAATGTCCTCTGCAACCACCTAGAGTCAGCAGTGCACTTCTCGCAATAAGCCATAGCTTGGATTCAATCTTTCCTAAGTGAAAGATCTATGAAAGTCTTCTCCACAGCAGAATCAGCTGATCCCATCCCTATTACTTGTGGTGTTCCCCAGGGATCTTGTGTATCCCCCACTATGTGTAACATCTTTACCAAGCCCCTTTTTGATGATCTGAATTATCTTGATGTCACCTACACTAACTATGCAGATGACACTCAGATCCTCATCCCACTTACGGGGGATTACAATCAGGATTTGGCTTTGGTGAATAGGATATACCTCATCATCCAGGCATGGATGGCCCTCCACGGTCTATGCCTGAATGATGACAAAACGGAGCTCATCATCCTGTGGACCACACCTAACATTAAAAAACTGGGAAATGACTGTCATTTGACATAGATGGCAATATAATTAATGTCACTAAGGAGTTAAAAGCATTAGGTTTTTACCTTGACGCCAGCCTCTCGCTAACCAAACAAGTGAATGCAATGGCTTCATCAACGGCCTATACTTGTAAATTGATTAGGTCTGCCAAACCATACCTCTCAATAAGCAGCTGCACCACACTGGCGAGAGCACTTAAGTTGTCGAAATTAGACTATTGCAACACCCTATACATCAGAGCCAACAAAAACATCATTAAGAAAATACAAATACTCCAAAATAACGCCTTAAGAGCAGCGTTAGGAATGTCCAAAAGAGACCACATATCCACAGCAAGGAGCCACTCTAATTGGCTCTGCACAAAAGATAGAATTACACTCAAACTGCCTCACTGACGTTCAAGTGTCTTAATAATACTGCACCTCGTTACTTGTCAGAAAGATTCAATAGAAGACAACACACCCAACCGACTAGAGTAGATTACACTAACTCCCTGACAGTCCCCCTCATTCAAACGAGTAACACTTGGCGGCAATAGCTTCCCTATCAAAGCTGCCCAACTGTGGAATTCTCTTCCAACACTCCTCAGGGCAGACCAAACTTATCCACAATTCAGATAAAACACAATCAACTGGCTCAAAACTAATGATATCTAAGCCAAAGGTCCCTTACCCGCTCTAACCATCATCCTAAGTAACTACCGCTGAATATTGTATCCAAACCATGTATACTCTTGCTATCCTATCTCTGTACATATATCTGTGCTATACTATTTATACATATATATATATATATATATATATATATATATATATATATATATATATATATGATACATTACTCACAGTAATCGTATTTCTGATGCTTGTATCTGCTTAGATTCACATGCTGTGCATAGGCCGACATCTAGTGGAAGCTGCGGAGTATTACAGTTTGTTTTTCGAAACTCGAAAATGGGCGTCGACACAGGCGTGCCAGTAATACTATCCCTAGTGTGACGTCCACTGTACCCAAGATCCCTCACGCGTTTGGGATCCTCAGATTGTATTTTTTCTGACATGAGGAAGCATGAGGAGTAGCGTGAGTACAGATAATCCAAGCAGATAGACAGAAAGGTAAGACTACAAGCAATCATGCGCCTTCTCTCGGAGGGGAGGAAGGGTGGGTCGCATGTGAATCTAAGCAGATACAAGCATCAGAAATACGATTACGGTGAGTAATGTATCCCTTCTGAGGCTTGTGGAATCTGCTTAGATCACATGCTGTGCATAGATTAGCGAGCAGTACCCGAAGGAGGTGGGATGAGAGAAGGGTCATGAGCAAACAGGTGTCTTAGAACCGCTTGTCCCACTTGTGTATCTGTCTTGGAATGAGTGTCAATGCAGTAATGCTGAGTAAAAGGAGTAAAAGTGTGAATAGAGCTCCAAGTAGCTGCTTTGCAAATGGTGTCGAGAGGAACATTTGCAATGAAAGCCAGAGTGGCCCCAATGCCTCTAGTAGAATGGGCCCTTGGCGTAAAAGGCAGAGTTTTTTCAGAAAGAGTAACACAGCTGTATACAGTTGATAATCCACTTCGAGATCGCGCCTTTAGAGACGCGATCCCCCTCTCTGCCTGTAGCTACGGAGACAAACAGTTGATCTGTTTTCCTTAGCGGTCTGGTTTTATTTACATAGTAGAGGACCGCCCTACGCACATCAAGGGTGTGTAGTTTCACCTCAGCTGAGCTTTGCGGGTTCTGGAAGAAGCCGGAAGCTCGATGGACTGGTTTACATGGAATTTAGATATAAATTTAGGTGAGAACCTAGGGTGTGTGCGTAAAACCAGTTTGTCTTTGTGGATAGTAAAGAAAGGATCCTGCACTGACAGAGCCTGAATTTCACTGACCCTTCTTATAGAGGTAATGGCTACTAAGAAGGCCGTTTTATAAGTCAGGTGTTTGAGACTACTTTTATGCATGGGTTCGAAAGGGGGGCCCATGAGCTTAGCTAGCACCACATTGAGGTCCCATCCTGGCGGTGGGTTCGAAATAGGAGGGTGAAGTCTCTTTACTCCTTCCATGAAGGCTTTAACTACTGGTACTTTCCACCACAATACTTTGTTATGGGATGTGGTGTAAGCCGAGAGGGCTGCCAGGTGTACTTTCAGAGAGTTAAAAACCAAACCTGCGTCCAGCAGGTGGAGCATGTATGTTACAACGTTGGAAGGAGTGCAATCAACTGGGTTGATTTGTTTATTCTGGCACCAAATAACGAATCTCTTCCACTTGTCAAAGTAACAGTGCCTTGTGTTTGGTTTCCTGGATTCTTTTAGGATGTCCATACACCTCTGTGGTAAATTGAGATGCCCAAACTCTATGACCTCAGGAGCCATGCTGCCAGGTTCATTGAGTTGGGTTCCTGGTGCACTGTTTGACCTTGTTGCTGGGACAGTAGGTTGTACCAGGCTGGGAGTTTGATGGGCTCGCACACCGCCATCCTGCGTAGGTGTGGAAACCATGGTTGTCTCGCCCACATGGGAGCAACTAGGATGAGCGTCATCGATTCCTTGTTCATCTTGTACACCACCTTCCTGATGAGAGGAGTTGGTGGAAAAGCGTACGCAAACATCCCTGACCAGTTCATCCACAGGGCGTTCCCTTGGGAGTCTGGCTGGGGGAACCTGGATGCAAATCCTGGGCATTGTTTGTTTTCGCTTGTGGCGAATAGGTCTATAGTGGGGAAACCCCACTGAGAGAAGAGATCTTCTACGATATCTTTGTGAAGGACCCATTCGTGTTCCTCTGGGAGGGAGTCTCTGCTTAGGGCATCCGCTAGGGAATTGAGCTCCCCTGGAACATGTTGTGATGACAGGAAGATGTTCCGTCTGAGTGCCCATATCCAGATTTTCTGGGCAAGCTTGGACAGATTTGGCGAACGAGTCCCTCCTTGTTTGTTCAGATAGAACATGGCTGTCGTGCTGTCCATCCGGATCTGCACCGACAAGTTTAGCAGATGGGGCTCGAACGCCCGAAGCGCTCGGAATACTGCCAGAAGCTCTAGCAGGTTGATGTGGTTCTTGGCTACTGAGTGAGACCAGAGACCCTGAGCTGTGTGGTGGAGATGGTGAGCTCCCCACCCAGTCAGGCATGCATCTGTAGTCACCACTGCATGTACTTCGGGATCGTAAAAGGGTTTTCCCCTTGCGAGATTCTCTCTTGTCCACCAGTGTAAGCTTTGTACGAGTGTTGGCGAAACGACCACTAGATCGTCCCACTGACCACTTGCCTGAGACCACTGTTTCGCCAACCATTCCTGCATGGGACGCATGCGCAGACGCGCGTGGGGGACCAGGTAAATGCATGACGCCATCATGCCCAGTAACCGCATTGCTTTGCGTACCGTTATTTGTTGACCTGACTGATAATGTGGAATTTGCAGTAGTATATTCCGAATTCTCTCTTCCGAAGGGAAGGTCAACCCTTTTTGAGTATCTAGGATTGCTCCTAGGAACTGTTTTGAGGTGCTTGGCACCAGACTTGACTTCTTCTCGTTGATAGAGAAGCCTAATTCGTGGAGGAGGTCGATAGTCCTCTGAATGTTTGACCTGCACATTTCTGGGGTTTCCCCCGTTATGAGCCAGTCAACCAGATAAGGGTACACTGGGATTGCCTCCCTGCGTAGGTGTGCAGCTGCCACCGCCAGTACCTTGGTGAATACCCTTGGTGCTGAAGCTATCCCGAAGGGCACTACCTTGAATTGGTAGTGGCGACTGTCCACCTTGAAGCGCAAGTATTTCCTGTGCGCTGGGAGCATGGAAATATGAAAATAAGCATCTTTCATATCCAAGGTTGCCATGTAATCCCCCTTTTTTAGGAGGGGGATTACCTCTTGTAGCGTGGTCATACGGAATTTTTGGGGCTTGACATACTTGTTGGCAGGCCGTAAGTCCAATACTGGGCGCATTGTCAAATCTTTATTTGGCACAAGGAAGTAAGTTGAATAGATACCCTTGTTTACCTGGTGTCCTGGGACGAGTTCTATCGCGTCCTTTTGTAGCAGAATGGCGATCTCCTCGAGAAGGATCTTCTGATGATCTAAGGAGTGTATTCTTTGTCGTGGAGGGTGGTTCCGGGGACGCTGCAGTAATTCTATACAATATCCTGTGGACACTGTTGACAGCACCCATCTGTCTGAGGTGATCCCTTCCCAAGCCTGGGTGAAGTTGGAAATGCGTCCCCCTACTGGGGTTGCGCGAGAAGGGACCCTGAACTGAGCGTCACTGCTTTGGTGGAGGCGTGCCACCTCCCTTGTTGGGGCTGCCTCTGCCTCTTCCACGACCTCTCTTGTTACCTCTGCCGTAACTTTGGGTAGACTGCTGGTTGTTGTTCCATTGTGTACCCTGTCCTTGGGCATAGTTGCCTCTTTGTGAATTTTGGCCGCGTGGGCGACGAAAATTACTGTTCCCCCTCTGGTTAGGGGGTTTGTTGGTAAGCTGGCCAAGGGATTTGAGAGTCTCGTACTCGTCCTTGGCATTCTTAAGTGCGTCTTCGACCGCTTTCCCAAACAATAGATCGGGTTCCACCGGCTTGTCTATTAATGAAGCCTGGGTTTCTGTTTTGAACCCCGACTGCCGTAACCACGCATGTCTTTTGATAACAGTACCTTCTGCTATCAATCTTCCTGCGTTGTCCGCAGCGTCGAAAGTTGCTTTTAATATGCAACCAGACACGGCTCTCCCTTCTGCCGAGATCCGAGCCAACTGGCCCTTTAACGGTTCAGGAGCAGAGGCTATGAGCGCCGCGACCTCTTCCCATTGATGGCAGTTGTAACTTGCCAACATGGTGGTGGAGTTTGCAATCCTTGCTTGGTAGGCGGACGTTGAGGCTACCTTCCTGCCAAACCCGTACAGTCTTTTGCTCTCCTTGTCGGGAGGAGCTTCTGACGACGATAAGGGTGTCCCAGCCCTCTTCCGAGTGTTGGTAACCACTAGGGAGTCTGGTTTAAGATGTCCTCTTATATAAAGAGGGTCAGACTGGGCTGCCCGAAAAAGTTTTTCGACTCTGGGGTTGACGGCTCTGGTGAGGTTAGGATTCACCAGGGATGGATCTATTCTACGTTGGATGGATTTAAGGATAGGGATGGTCTGAGCGACCGGCCTCCTCTCTCCCACCAACTCTTCTGCGAAGTCCCTTTCCTCCTGTACACCGTGGGTGTCGATGTGAAAATGTTCTGCTGCGCGAGCGAGAACTTCATTAAGGAGGGGTTGGTTATCAACTGGCGAGTCGGTAACTGGGGCTTCGCTCTCTACCGGGGAATCTACTCTGTAAATTTCCTGCTCATCTTCTACCTCCTCCAGGTCCTCATCATCCGCATAGTATTCAGTCCCGGTTTGTTCCTCCATAATTGTAAACTCCTGGTCCCCTTCCGGGAAAGTTTGTCCTTGGTATCTGGGGTGTGGAGTAGAGTATGGAGTAGAGTAAGGCTGCACCTTGAAAGGTTCAGGTCTTTCGAACCGGGCCTTTTTACTTAGGGGGATAGGATCAGAGGAGCCTGAGGGTGTGGCCCCTTGAGGGTCATACGAAAGGAAATGTTCTGGGTTTTTGTCATAAAAATCCGCTAAGGAAGACATCCTTGACATGACCCTGTCTATGTCTTCACTGGACCATTCTTTGGAACAGGGTATGACTTTAGTAGGCAACTTAGAGGACTTATCAAGGGTACCCTTGTTGGATGTTGATGTCCCAGTAGATTTATGTTTGTCTGTCTGCTTAGGGTGGAAGGATGGTCTTACAGGAGTGGAAGGCTGTGCTTTCCGCTGTTTCCCCCCCTCCCCGTGCGTGGAAAAATGTTTTCCCTGCCCCTTGGAGGCCCCAGAGACTTTCGACGCCTGGCGTCGAGGGTCGGGAGAGGTATCTTGTTTCGAGCGTGGGGCCTCGCTGGTGTTAACTGCGGCCTCGGTCTCCTGGAGCGCGGCCTGGGGGTGGAAGTCGTCTTCGTCTTCCGACGATCGAACTTCCGTTAATCTAGGGAGCAAGGCACTCTTGGCAAGAGTGGATGATTGCCTTGCGTCATGAGGCGATCTCGATCGAGAGCGCCCAGAGGACACCGAGTCGGACCGTTCTATCTGTGCCTCTTTCCGAGAAGTCGACGTCGTCGAGGTTCGGTTGGACTTAGTGTGCTTCGTGTGTGTAGGGTGTGTAGCGCTTGCGTCGCCGGGGGTCTTCCCCATAGCCGCCCTGCCGGACAACCTTCCGAGGTCGGGGACCTGCGCTCGGCAGTCTTTCGACGCCGTAATGCCCTCGCCGTCCAACAGTACGGCGTCGCTGCCATCGCTGAAGGCGCCCTCCGCTGCCATGGCCGCCTGCCTGGCGTGGTGGGCCCAACGCTTTGTCGAACGGTCCTTAAGTGTCTTAGGCTTAAACCTACTACACGCTCTGCAGTTCGCTTCGGGGTGGTCCCTCGGCAAGCAGAGATTGCACGTGGCGTGCCTGTCGACCCAAGGGTATTTGCGATTGCACTTGGGGCAGAATTGGAAAGGGGTACCCTCCATACGCACCTTGAGGCAGCGGGCTGGTAAGTGTAGGAAATATATAAGGTGTACCTATATACCAAGAGTGAAGAGTATGTACCACCCCCCACTCTCCCTACTTGCAGGGCCGAGGCCAGCGGCCTACTAGGCCCGGGCCGAGGCCAGCGGCCTTCCGAGGCCCAGATCCGTCGTGCAGCAGCCGACGGTCGATGTCTTCTCCAGCCGTCGTCGAGTGTCGAGGTCGACGTTGGGGTGGGGAAGGATGTTAATAATTTTAAACTTCAATAATTAGCAAAAGTATGGCTAAGGCCAGGGGACTCCGCAAGATGCTTCCGACCAGTATGGCGGAAAAAAACAATCTGAGGATCCCAAACGCGTGAGGGATCTTGGGTACAGTGGACGTCACACTAGGGATAGTATTACTGGCACGCCTGTGTCGACGCCCATTTTCGAGTTTCGAAAAACAAACTAATACTCCGCAGCTTCCACTAGATGTCGGCCTATGCACAGCATGTGATCTAAGCAGATTCCACAAGCCTCAGAAATATATATATATATCTCTGCTATACTATGTTGTATATCAGTGTACTAATGTTTGTAAACCTGTAATTATGCCATAATGTTTTTCTGTAACCATGTAAGCTTAAAATATCCTTGTCGCCGCGCCCTGATACCTCCAGGTCTGGTGCGCGTTGCAAACAAAATAAACAATTCCTTTCAAGATGTCAATCAATGATTGCTCCTAAAGAATGTAACAGTCTTTCTTATTGAATACTTTTGTCAGAATGGAGTCTCTCCGTTAGGTAATAGTTCACCACAATAATAAAGTTAGTAATTTCTTTCGACCACACTCTTTATAACAACAAAGTTGTTCTCCTTTAAACAACTTCTTTCCGGGTTTATTCGCCTGCCAGGAATGCTTTCTCCTTCATACAACTTGTTTGATTCCTGGTTCACTCTCCTGACAGAAATGGTTTCACCTTTTTATACAACAGTTTCCTTACTGGTTTACTCGCCTGCCAGGAAGTATTTCTACTTCACACAATTTGTTCCATTCCGGGTTCACTCCCCTGCCAGGAATGGTTTCACTTTAATTGTGGCAATACGTGTTTCAAGTTTCTCCAAACCGGCATGTATGGAGAATTGTTCCCTCTTTGCCCTTGTGTCTCTTGTTTAAAGTCTCTTGATAAATGGCACTGCAGGGGCCAGGTTTTCCCAAACAGATATCCATGCGTGGAGAACTTTAGCCTTTTAGCCATTCTGTTCTACTTGTTGGCATTGTTCCCATCAACCTGTGGGTAGTTTCCTCTGGGCTAAGAGTATTGCTTCCAAGACCCAGAGGGGTCCAACCATCTAACTACAGTCTAGGAGCTGACCCCACCATTTCATGGCAGGACGAGCTGTAATGATTACTTGAACGAGGGCATTAATAAATGGATGCCCCTTGCTCATGTTGTGCTTATTCCAACATGCCAGTGGCTGGACAACTTTTTGCATCATTACCACTAGATCTTCCCCATCTTGATTACTTGTGACTAAGTTCACACAATATTTTTGATAAAAGGCTGATGTGTGGTCCTGTGTGGCAACAAATACATACAGGATGTGATCATTCCTAGCAGTTGTATTACATTATTTATTGTGAGTTTGTGTGATGGCTGAAAAAGGGGAACTGATGCCATGGATGCGTATATAGCCTTTCCTTGGTCAGGAACCCAACTCCTGATTTGCTGTCCAGTTCTTCCTGTAAAAATGTATTTGTTCTTGATGGGTGTTGTAGCATGCAGGCTAGGGGGTGGAAACCGATTGTGACAAGAAATAAGTAATTGGTAGGATGATGGATACATATGGCTGAACCGTGATAGGTTTTTGGCCAGATGTCAAGCCTACAAGGGGAGCTTATTGAGATGAATGCTGATGAGACACAAATCATCTTCACCTTCTCTTCTTTCAATGATACTCTCCACTCCTTGGAACTGTCTTTCTGCAATACAAAACTGGATCTCGTCATACTTCCTCCACCTTAATTCATCTAAAAAAGAGGTTCTATTTTTTCCTGCTACCACAATTCCTCCTACTATTCTACTCATCGGCACACCCACTCCCTCCTTCCCTGCAGCTCTCTGGCCGGCCTCTCTTGGCCCTCTTCCTGCTCCTACCTGCAAGGCAAAAAACCTCAGGGTCATCTTCGACTCCACACTTTCCTTCTCTCCTTATATATCTGACGTGTCTAAGAAGTCACACTACCAGCTGCACCTCCTCAGAGGTATCCTTCCTTTCCTCTCCTTCCCCCAGAAGCTCACTGTCTCCAGAGCCCTGGTTCTCTCGAAGCTGAACTACTGTAACAGCCTCTATCTAAATCTGCCTGCACCTACTCTCCACCCGCTGCAACTCATCCAGAACAGGACTGCGAGACTTGTCCTTGGCCTCAAGCCCAGGGACCGTATCTCTCCAGGACTGAAATCGCTACACTGGCTCCCTGTGGCTGTGAGGATTAAGTTCAAAACCCTCTGCATTGTCCACAAGGCCTTCTGGGGCTTTGGGCCAAAATACCTTCAACTCTCTCTTCCTAAATATCTTCCTTCTCAAGCTCTTCGCTCATCCGCCTCCAACTCCCTCAGGGTCAGCCGCTTCTCCAAGCAACGAGTTGGGGGTAGATCTCTATCCGCAGCAGGGGCCTCCCTCTGGAACAGCCTTCCTGCCTCCCTGAAACTTGAAGAGAACCATCTCCGGTTCCGGAAGCACCTCAAAACCTTCCTCTTTGCTTCTGCTTTCTCTCCCCCTATCCCCTGCTAAATCACTGAAAATGTACTGAATCAGCAACTGGGCCACTCACCAATCTCTGCCCTTGGCCCAGCCACTCTCCCCTTCACTGCCTCCCTGGCAACCCCTGCACTGCGGGACTGTCTTTGTATCCTTACAGTCCCCCTTCCCAGCACTTGTCTGCACTTATCCTGCACTTGCCACCAGCTGGCCCTTATTATTTATCTTGTATTTTACTAATCACTTTGTACTGCACTTTCCCCTCTCCCTTTCCCCCTTGCACTTTTTCCGTCCCCCTTACCCATGCACTTGCGTGATCTGAATGACACCTGGCCTAGTAGGATCGTTTGTCTCCCCTTGTTCCCCCCTCCCTGCCTCGTCGCGCCTTGAAACACTTGTGTATAGGTGCGTTACAAATGCCATATCATCATATCATACTCCTGCTCCTCCTCTTTCCTTCCCTCCTTCATGTCTCTTCCCGCTTCGGTTCGTAAATTTGGTGTCATTTCTTTACCTCTCCCTCCTTTTCTCCTTCAATATAGCTTGCACTACTCAATTTTGCTGCTTTGCTCTTTTTAATATTTGTCTTGCTCGACCGTATCTGTTTTCATTCTACTACGCTTATTCTTTTCTGTCTGGTCTTCTCTCGTATGGACTATTGCTCGGCTCTTCGGTTTGGTCTTCCTGCTTCTCATCTTCTTCACCCTATCCATAATTCTTCTATTCACCTTCTCTTTTCCCTTTCCTCTTCTTTACCATTTTCTTTCCATGGTCTTCGAGTGTATGCATGGTCTTGCTCCGATCTATCTTTCCTCTCTCATCTCTCCGTGCTCTGAGTTCACAGAACCAGTTTCTTCTTTCTGTCCCAAACCCCCATGTGGATCTTCTCGATTCCGCTCCTTTTCCCTTCTTGCCCCTAAACACTGGCACTGCCTTCCCCTTTCTCTTTCTTCTTCCTCTTCTCTTCGTATGCTTCAGACTAATCTTAAAATGTATCTTACGCCTTCTTTCTAACAATTATCTCTTGTCTCTCTTCCCCTCTTCCGTTTTATTCATTTGAAAAATACTGCTAATTTTTATTGAACCGTTGTTCATTATTTTGTATTTGCACTTTTAACAAAAAGTGCTTTATTAATTCAATAAAATACAAATATTAAGGCATAAAATAGAAGTGTCGCTTAGCAATTTGCTATACAACTACATAGGTTTGCTAATTAAACTGACACTTGTGTAGCACAGCTAGCTATTTAAATTACTTTATTCAATTGAAGCTCAGTTCACCCTGCATTCCTCTGTTGCCCTCACGGCCCCCTCTAACTTCTTTTATCTGTTCAGTTCAAAGGGGCTAACGGAGAAGAGTGCAGCAGAAATCATCTCCACTCTTAAAATCGCCAAAGGCCTGTGTCAGAGAAGTGCTAGGCAAAAAACTTTGTTCTTTTTCAAATAATTGTAAACCAGAAGTAATCAGGATATTTTCATCCAGCTAACTATATCCTGTCTGACAAAGACCAGTATGTGGTAACGTTCCTTTTTTTTTTTTAAAGACTGTCCTGCAATTCCATCAAAAAAATATATAAATTACAGTGTTGCTACTGTATTGTATCCATGTTTTTCAGTGAAGTTTGGGTAAGTGTATCCAAATCTGATAGTGTAAGCTATATTTGACTTTGTTGGTTACAGAGCATCATATTGATGAGTGAACAATTTGAAAATTTAGATAATCACACAGCCAAAGGCTTTTGGATAGCAAACCTAGATCTGTGACCTGCTGATTGCATGAATCTGTGCAGCTGGTTCTCAACCCACAAGCTTGACAGTCTATCTAATCTCCCTTTTGCTCTATACCAGCTTCCATGAAGGTGACATGGTGGTAAAACTACAATATTCCACCTAATTGCACAGCCATCTGCCTGCTACGCCATTCACTCTGCTTAGTATCTTATTTACTTCCCTCTTACATAATGAATGTATAAACATCTAGTTAGCTTTGTGTAAAGTAGTGATTGATATTTCCATCCAGTCTGTACATGTACAGATCTACTACAATAACATACAATGTAGTTAGCATTCAGAGCTCGCTTTTCCCTACGATTAGGATTTCATTATATATGAGCGCCTGCGGGAGAGAGCTGGCCAATCTGGACTCTTGGAATGAAAGCAAAATGTGCAAATAAAGTAGATGCCCGCATTTCATGCCGGGTAGCTGCACCTCTGCCCAGACTTCACCCTGTCCTTGGAGGCATTGTCCCAGGCTGAGTCTCCACTGTAGTGCCACACCTCAATGTCCTACCCACTCTCTTGAACACCTCCTTGCTCTCTTGCAAGTCCTGGAAATAGTTATTTCCAATCGTGGACATATGGGCAATTTCTTTTTAAGGAAAGCATGAATTGCACAAAAGCCCCATTCCCTTAAACAAAAAAAGTAGCAACACCCCAGATAGCGGCTCTCGTGCTATTAGCGATAAATACCACTTTCATGGATGTGCAGGGCTGGTACAGCACTTGTGATTACCTGGCTCTGGTTTGAGGACCGGTAGCAGCCATGCCATCCCCCAAAAGTGGTACTTAGCGCTATATTGAGAACAGTTGACAACAACAGGCAAGGACGTTCTTGCCCAACTGACGTTGAAAATGGCCCTACCTGCTGCAAAATCATACTATGCACTTCGTCTCAGGCTATGACTTTCCTTTAACATGGTGAACTTCTTGGTTTATGAAACTTCTGAACTCCTCCTTGCACCAAATGATGGGTCAATCATACAGTATAGTGGACACTGCACTGTGCATTACTGACGACACTCGGCTGCACAGAGCCTTGCATTGAAAACTGTTTCCAGAGTCTTTTTATCATATGTGTGTCCATTCATGCAGTTAACCTTTTACATTTTACAAACACTCGTCTCACTAATGTCTTACTTCAGTGGTACACAACAAATCCTGTATTGTTGCTCCTTGGGTACAAATAACTTGTGGTGACATTTTAAATATTAGTACAACATTGCTAATCAAGTTTGTTGACTAATTAAGGTTTTAATTAGCAAACTCTAATTTTTGAAAACTGGTTTATTCCTGGAATACATTTGCCAGGTTGTACCAGGCAGTGCTATGTATATTGCATTTTTCCCAGTTAAGAAGACAAAGTGTTGTCCAATATCCGTAGGGTTCGACAAGTCTCTTAAAAGCTCTGGGATTTACATTTTAAATAAAGGTTCCCAAAAGAAAAGCATATGTTGAATTTTCATCTTACATTATAAAATCACTTCCCTCGGAGGGGGCGGTGTCATAAATCACCAAAGTATCAACTGAAAAGGATACAGTAACAAAAAAAGGATACAATTTGGTAGGGCTTTTCCGGATCCTATCTTCACATGACTTGATTGTAGGCAGGTCAAATTAGACCTTCCAAATGATACAACTCTCTGACTGAATAAAACAGGCAGAGAGATGGATCACTGGAAAGGGCGTGGGAATTGTACAGGAAGTATGCCTAAAATAGATAAGTATCATAAGATACTGTCCCAAGTTAAATACTAAGAAACACAGAATTCGGATTAATTCAGACACTGACCTTAAGGCTAAACTGAAGAATTCCAGAACAATATCTTGAAGAGTCCCAAGAGTTGAACAAACGACAAAGGAAGGGAAGATTAGTAAAGGAGACTTATCCCGAACGGCACGAGGCTCTCGCTAGGTACCGGGTTGGTGCACCACAGGATAGCGTCCAATGTACTGTGCACATTCACCTTCCAATAGTTCATGAAATACTTCCTTTCCCACAAAGAACAAAATAAGAATCTCACCCGTTGACTGTCACAGGTACCAAAAGTTCGAAGTAGTTCAGAAAAACACGTGCAGGATTGCACGCGACAGCATACACGCAGCCAAGCCAGCCGCGCCTGTAGACAGCGTTTCCGCGTGAAGAATTAGACACGCGAACAGGATTCACGCAGCCCTGGACAGCCGCGCTTGAAGACAGTGTCCGCGTGGAGATTTGGCACGCAAACTGGATTCACGCAGCTCAGGACAGCCGCGCTAGCAGACAGCGTCCGCGTGGAGATTTGGCACGCACACTGGATTCACGCAGCTCAGGACAGCCGCGCTTGCAGACAGCGCCCGCGTGGAGATTAGGCACACGAACAGGCTTCACGCAGCTCAGGACAGCCGCGCTTGCAGACAGCGTCCGCGTGGAGATTTGACACGCAAACAGGATTCACGCAGCTCAGGACAGCCGCGCTTGCAGACAGCGTCCGCGTGGAGATTTGGCACGCGAACAGGATACACGCAACCCAGGAATTAGCATGTGGAGGAAAACAAGCTCAAATTAGGCCAAAGAAGTTTGCTGAAAGGAATGCGAGAATGCAGGTCCGGAGTTCAGCTACAAACGCCAAAATTGTCTTAATCAGAAGCAGCGAATGGAGTTTCCACGCTGCTTATGTACGCACTGCCGTAATACACGTGACGGACCTAAGTCACGTGAAAATTAACGACGTGAAAAATGCAGACGTCGTTTTCCGGGCAATGTATCGAACAACCTCCATTTTCAGTAAAAAGGTCTACTGGTTCTATGGGCGTAACTCATCTTGTATGGAGAAGTTGTTCCTGGTCCAGAGGTATGTCCGGCAGGCATGACAGGCGGAGGGAGATTAGTCTTGGACCAGTAAAAATGTGCACAGCAATCAGGAGTCCCATGCAGCTTTCCAATTCCAGCTCTTCCAGGCGAGGAAGGGAAATTAGATTCTAGCACTAATCTCCTTTATTGCATTAATGAGATCATAATTCTCTGATAAGACATTGTGCGTGGTGGGTAGAACTAGCTGGTCTCTTTTTAGCATCGCTGTTAGAATAAACTGCAGAATAAACTGCATATCTTTAGACTACTATTTCTAGTGTTTGTTGGTGTGTCATCGCTAAGAGCACTATAAAAGAAACTCCATACTGTGCAGGCACTGCCTCGTCTGAAATTGGGGAAAACTCGACTTTGGCATACTAATTGAGATTCACAATTGTTTTAGCAGTCTGATTTTGAACTGTGTGTATTCTTGGCACTATGGGGCACTATTCCCCTTTATCAGCCGGTCATCGTTAGGGGTCATGGACCCCTCTTTTGGCAAAAATCTGCTATGACCATTGAGAGCATCCCCTTCAATAAACCTGGTGTCATGTGTGCAACGTTGCCATGAGTCCCCATGGATCAATAGTTGTAGGACAGCTTATAAATTGATAATGTGGAAATTTGAATGGTTTGATGAAGAAAGCGTTGGCCGAATGCAAGTCTGAAATGATCCGCAAAACGCTGTCCTTTTAGTACCAGCAAATCGGTTGAAAATGTTTCCTTGTCTTGAGGTACCGCCTCTATGCCTCCTACCCCGCTTTAGAAGGAGATCCGAGACTTCTGCCTGAAGGAGTTGAAGGTGGTACAAGATTTTCATGGTAAAATGTTATACAGGAAATCAGAAACGCAACATTATATCTGTAACTTAATTTCTCCAAGACCCACTGATCTGGGGTGATTGCCTGCCATTGTAGGAAAATATTGTATTCTGCTCACAGCTAGAGATAAATGGAAGGGCACCTAGTGTGGCGAGTACATTTTCTGGGGCATTTATGAACTTGACAGGCCGAGCTCATCCTCATGATCAGCCTCTTCTGTTCTGGCAATATTGACCCTGCAGAAATTGTGGTTGGCTGTATGCTTGTTGGTCTTGTGGTCAAAAACCATACATAGTTTAAATACCCTGAACCTTGTGATGGTATGAGGATTTTCGGTCGGGATCTGTATCCTCTCCTTGTCTGAATGGGGCTTCTTGAGAATGCTCCGCTTGCCCGAGGTCCAAGAGACTATTATTGCATACTTTTTTTAACCTTTTCAAGGGTGTCATTCCATGACTTGCCAAACAAGTATTCACAATTTATTAGCATGTTGATTAGGGTTGCCAGTGTGTGCAGCCTGAAACTTGTGACTCTTAGCCATGAATAAAGACTGCATGCAGACTGCTTTTAATGATGGTATTGGTGGCAATTTGTCATTCATGGATAAATGCTTGAGCCTGGGTTCTGACTCACTCAGGCGGTCATTCAAGAGCATGAAGCCTTGGAAGAACAAATTACTTACCTGTGTTAACGTTCCTTCAACTGATGTTCCTCCCACATATTCCTCATCTGATATATTCAAGTCTGCTTGCAGCTTGTTACGGAAAACATTTTTCATAGGGTCGAGCATTGTGTGGTGTCTAGTCATACCCTTCGAGGACAGCTTCCGTAGCATCCCTCGCCGCAATGTCGACGCTGGTATACCAAGTACGCGCATGACCATTACCTCAATTTTATTTTCTTTCCCCCCCTTTAATTTGCATGCTCTGCCATAGGAGGAGACATTCTTGACGTTGCGAGAAAGGAAGGTGTACGGCACAGAAATTCTAGGCAATCAAGAGGGGAAGGATGGGAGGGCGATGTGCAATACATGAGGGACATTGTTGAAAGAACGTTGCCACAGTTAAGTAACTTGTTCTTTCGAATTGATTTTGTCCTCCCACGTATTCCTCATCTTTGATTCGCTGTTATGCTCACCTGGCTCCCACAGGGGCGTCGATCGGACCCAGACAGCTGCAACCTCCTCCAACGTGAAGTGTAGTGCAGAGATGACAGACTGGACTGGACCGCCTAATCTCGTCTGCTTGACCCGTAGAAATATTCTCCTTATGTTTGTAAATGATGAGCTCTCCATCCTGCGCAGAATGCAGGGGCGCATAGATACCAGTTACTTCACTGGTTTGAGGGCGTTGGAAGGGTTCCGGATGAATATTGACTCTGAGGTTCCCGGCGAGAACCCGTAAGTATAAAGTTCGAAGAGTTCAATATGTCCGATGTTCACTCTTGTACATTCCTTTCTTGTGTTGCAGCTGGGTCCAAGGGAAGATGGTCTTGTGGCAGCTGATGGTGTTCAGGTAAGAGTCTGTATTACCCAACACTGTCCGGCAAAAAATGCATGTGTTTAAATTGCTGGTTTCTCTCTCCTTACAGGCGCGGCGTAAGAAGTTGCGGTTTGTTACAGAATAATGCCTCCGGTTGTTAATCAGGTAAATCTATGTTGGAGAGGTTGTATTTGTTGGCTCTCCCGGCTCACCTCATGTTTCTTTTGTCCCCTAGATGGTGGAATTCTGAGGAGAAAATGATGGAGGATGTGCTGGATCGAAAAATGCTGTGAGGACTGGCGAGTATGGTGCGGCGCTGCAGCTGGCGATGCGACGCGTGTAGAATAATGTCCTTTTCAAGTTCGAAGACGTGATGGATCCGGAATTCAGGTAAGGATTGAAATAATATCCGTTTTCTAACCTTTCCTTCTTCTTTCTTCTATTGCTAGGAGCTCCGGATTCGAGATGGGCGTGGCTGAAGACTGGATGCTGACTGCAGGCACGGTGAGCGTTACGCTGCTGGATGCAGAATAACGCGAAGCATGTGCTGCTGTTCGGGCGCGGTTTAAATAGCCTCCAAAGTAGTTCCAGGTAAGAAGTCCCTAGTACCACACCTGAGTAAAAAAATAGTCCCTGTAGTAAAATAGTCCCATCCAGGCCTCACGTTGGCTTGGATTCATCTGCAGCATGGTCTGCATGAGGTAAGTAAAGTCTATGAGCCTGGCACCTACGGCGCCAGGACTGATTTCTATTATGAGCCTGGCGCCTAAGGCGCCAGGACTGAACCCAGACAGCCCCCAGCCGGAGCTGCTGGGGTTTTATTAAATACCTGGATGCCTGCTCCCGGGGCTAATGGGCTTGATCAGGATACCCTGGGGTAGGCATCATGACATTCGCTCCCATAGCAGTTTGTGTAAGGCAAAGGATGCTGAGAATTTCTATTTATTAATGTTATGGAGGACGACTTGGCCACATTTGGTCTCCTCTCCTAAGAGGCTATACAGTAAAATGTACTGAAAATATGAAGCCACGACCAGGTTGCCGATCTGCATATGTCCTGTACTGGCACCCACCTTTCCAGAGCCGAGGGAGCAGACACCCCTCTAGTGAAATGTGCCCTAAAACTTTCGGGTGAATTTCTTCCTGCCAAAGAGTAGCATTCTGTTATGCACATGACAATCGGTCTGGAAATTGTTTGTTGTATGATTGCTAAACCTAAACTCTCTGTCCAGCATATGCAACAAAAAGCTGGTCATTCTGGTGAACATTTGCTGTCCGCAAAATATAGTTCTAGACCTTTTTCATGTTTGTATAGAGTTGTATTACATCTAAGGTGACAAACAAGTAATTCCCTTCCCACGGAATAAGGTTTATTTGTTGAATAATATGTTTCGAGTCTTTGACAAATGATGCTAGGTTTGTTGTCAGAGGTTGAAGAAGTGTATCTATGTACTGTGAAATGTTCTCTGTGATTGAGACAATTCCATTAATTATTGGTCTACTTGGCGGCACTGTCAATATTTAAGAGATCTCCTAATGAGGGATTGTACTTTAAGGTGCTGATTTTAATACAATTTCTTAAGGGTCTAACACAATGTGCTAACATGGGTCTTCAACTTGGTATTGAAATGTCTTGTGGGAGCTCCTTTTAAGCCCTTTTATTCGTATCCATTGAGGATCTTTCAATAAAGACGGCCTTTTTAGTAGCTTTCACGTATGCCCGGAGGGTAGTTGAGCTACAAGCCCTGTCGTCAAGGCCTCTTTTCACGTTCTTTTTCAAGGACAAAGTAGTTTTAAGAGTTCGATCTTTTCTTTTGAAAGTTGTCGGAATCCCACCTTTCATAACTTCTATTATTATCAGCCTTTTATCCTCCTCCTCACCCATCAAAAGAGGAGGTGAGACTCCATCATCTGGACCCTAGAAGGGTACTAAGTTAAGTACATGGTTCTTTCTGAAAACACACTCAATATCCTACAAAGAAACAAAATAAAATGATCATTGAGATGTTGCATTTTTGCCTTCATAACAACATTTATTTTTATTCAATCGCACCCTATATAGACAACTCCAAGGCACCGCAATGGGGTCAAAGTTTGCCCCCTCATATGCTAATCTGTTTGTGGAATTTTTTGAATTACAACACGCATGGAAAAGTATCTTTTTGGTTGAAAATGTGAAATTTTGGGGTCGCTATATAGATGATATCTTGATAATCTAGGAAGGCGATGCCCATCAACTCAACTCATTTGTTTCTTATCTCAACACCAACAACTATAATTTGACTTTTACTAAAACAGCAAGTGCAACAAACATAGAATTCTTGGATCTGGAATTGTTTGTAGAGAATGCACAAATTCAAACAAAACTTTACATAAAACCATCGGCAGGAAACAGTCTCCTTTTTGCCACTTCCCATCATCCGAGACACACCATTCATAATATCCCATACGGGGAGATATTGAGGATGAAACGCAACTGCAGTACCATTCCTATTTTTGAAGAAAATATCAAAATAACTTTCTCCAAATTCAAAGAAAGAGGTTATGAGTCAAGAAATATCAAAAAAGCAATTCAAAAAGCAAAGCAAATACCTAGAGAAACTTTGTTGACAGAAACAAAAAACAGATACAAGACGAACAACTCAGTTCATTACCACTTACAGTACAGAAGCTAGCAAAATCAAACAAATTCTGTCAAAACACTGGAACATACTTTTGACAGACACAAGCTTGCAAAAACATTTGGATAATTGACCCAGCTTATGTTTTCGAAAAGCACCATCAATCAAGCATATGATAACTCCAAATTTCCTCAGTCCATTACCAGATGAAAGGAAATCTTTTTTTCAAATTTCCATAAGAGGGACACATAAATGTGATCATTGCAAACTATGTCCTTTCCTACAACAAGGCAAAAAAGAAATGAAGCTTCCGAATGGAGAAAATAAATAAATCTACCAATTGATAAATTGTAATTCAACATATGTAGTCTATGGCACACAAAGCATCTGCAACAAATTGTACATAGGTAGTACAATAAGAAAATTAAAAGTTTGCATTTTTGAACAGGAGCGCAAGTGGATTTGTACTATGGACACTTGTGTCTCAGGCCTAAACTGTGACACAGAGATGTACAATTGGCTATAACAATATTGGTATCATGTTCAGGATAAGTATATTTGTGTTTTTCAAATTGTTTAACTTTTTCCAAATAGAATCGATGGATATTTGATTTATATAACAAAGTTCTATGTTCAAAACTATGTTCCTCTATATATATATATATATATATATATATATATATATATATATACACACATACTCTAAATTATATTCTTTATCTTTATTTCAATTTAGTTCCTTAATTCACTACTTCTGAAACACATCATTTGTTTTTCTTTTCATACCTTTATTCAATTTCTCTTTTCCTTAGTCCAAATTCACTAACTCCATACTAATATAACATGAATATATTGTTTATGTCAATACAAAAGAAATCTGTATTTTATATAAAAACAAACATCTTTCCATCAAAAATTACAGTTAGTAGAGTGTCCTATTCCAAAATGGCTGCCGGACGTAATTTAAACAACGCGATGACGTCATCACGCATCACGTGACCGCGCGGGCATGATGACGTCATCGTGTCACGTCCAAATACATATAAAAGCCCGCGTTTTCTAAAAGAATATCGCTCGACCTGGCCGCTCGGATTTTTCTGCTTATCAAGGCACCCACTATACTCTGAAGTCCTCAAACCAAGCTATTTTAGAACAAACGTAAGACATGCTCTTGTTAACACTGATTTTTTTCCGTTTTTTTTCTTTTCCAAGTCAAATTGAAACATAATTTGACATAGTCTCCTCTTTCTATCTAGAACCATCATTGAACAAGCAAAGAAAATGTATCAAAGCAATACTGACAACTAATTCTATGTTGAAGTTTCAACAAGTATATAAAAGATTCATACTAAACAGTCAATAGGGTGAGTCAAAAATATCTTCTTTATTTTCACAATACATACAGACCTGACCCATTGTAATGTTTAAACTCCAATGCATACCAATGCTGCTGTAAACCTCTCTTTCTACTCTATTTTTCCTTTTTCCTGTAAAAACCATTTTCTCTCCTGATGAACCATTGAATGAGCAATGGGGAAACCCGTGTCGAGAGCAATGTATGTTTCAAGGATAAATAATTTGTATTTGGAATGTTGAGAGCAAAGCTCTTCTCAAGAAACAATTGAAATTTCGAAGCTTGAGAAAGTGTGAAATTAAACACTTTTCAATCAACAAATGACATTTTGAAGTTAGAGAAAGTGTGAAAAGCAACACTGAAAGCTGCATTATTTTGTACGGAGGAGAATGCTACCATTTTTTGGTGTGACATCTAACACCAAGTCAAATTAAATCTATTTTTCAACGTTCATTGGAATTAATTTGTGTTATTATTTTTCCACTATAACACGACAGTTTGATAAGAGCACGTTTGACTCACCAAGCCTTGTAATTTTTGAAGTTGGCGCATTAGAGTAATTCGTTTTCCCAATTCAAAAGACATTTTTATAGTGCCGCCAAGTAGCCCTTCACTGTGATCACTTGTAACTGTAACGCATAATGGGTCAAGTGGAGCAACAAAGATAGTACAGTGGCTAGTTTACATGTGAAAGGATCCAATTTCTTTTATCAGCACCGGCTGCCAAATTTATTCCAACGGCAGCGGTATAGGGATTTAGTTGCTGGTCTTCTAGTCAAAAGAAACACCTCCATCACGTCTTCTGGAAGGTCCCAAATCCTTGCAGCTCACCCTTTCAGACACCAGGCGTGAAGGTTGAGTCCTGTTTTCTGGGTGAAGAGTGCGACCTCCCTCTTGCGAGAATAGATCCTCTCTGAGAAAGACAAATTGGAGGACAGATGGCCATCTCTAGAAGGTCTGGGTACCATTTCTTCTAGCCCAATCGGAAGTATTCAGGATCCTGGTTTTCCCAAACTTTCTCAACCTCCAGATTATATGAGGAATGACGGGAATGGAGGAAATGCATACAGGAGTGGAACATGTCCACCACAAATGCATCCCCTAGCGCTCTTCTTTGGGGGAATTCCCTAGAGCAGAACTGCTCACACTTCCTGTTGACACTGGTCACAAACAGATCCACCTCAGGGGGTTCCCCAAAGGGCGAAGATCTCTAGAAAGACATCCTGAGATAGCTCCCACTCGTGGGAGATCATACTCTGCCTGCTCAGAGCGTCCACTGCTGTGTTTTCTTCTCTGTTAGATTAACTGCCAGACAATCCTTCTCTCAGCTCCCAAAACCAGAGCTGCATTGCCTCTCTGCACAGGGGCAGCGACCCTACGCCCCCCCTCTTGTCGAGTTAGTGCATGGCCACTGTGTTGTCCATCATTATCAGGACACTTTCCCCTGTATTAAGGGCAGGAAAGCCATCAGCGCAAGTCTGATTGCCCTTTGCTCCAAAAGGTTGACATGGAGTCTGTACTCCGACAGAGACCAGTGTCCACTAACTGAAAGATCTTTCATGTGCGCTTCCAATCCGCATCTGTCACATCTACCATCTCCGGCCATGGTTGCCAAAAAGGTTCTCCTCATCACATTCTCTCGGCTGGCCCACCACAGAAGATCCTAAGTGACCTTTCTCAGGACCTGAAGAAGGTCAGTCATTCTGCCAGAGAATTAAGACCACTGGGAGCCGATAAACCACTTAAGGGATCTCATTCTCAGATGGGCTTCACGGACCCGGAAAATGCAGGATGACATGAGGCCAAACAACCTTAGGAAGTCGAAGGCTGGGAGATGTTGGGCACTCTGAAATTTTTGGACCATCTGTGAGATAAGCTGAGCCCTCAAATCGGGTGGCAAAGCTTTTCCGAGGCGGAATCCAGGACTGCTTCAATAAACTGAAGCTTTGTTGAAGTTGTCAAGTGGGACTTCTTGAAGTTCAGGGAGAAACTTAGATCTTGGATGAAGTGGCAGGTGCGACTGAGGTGACTGAGCCTGTTCCGGAGAACCAGCCCTGATCAACCAGTCGTCCAGTTAGGGATAGATGTGAATCTCCCCCCTCTTTAGACTTGCTGTCACCACTGCCATAAACTTGGTGAAGACCCTCAGGAATACTGAACTTGTCCTTCCTGAGGAACTTGTTAAAGCATTGCAAGTCCTAGATGGGTGGCACTCCTCCGTCCTTCTTGGGAAGTAGGGAGAATACCAGCTCGGGTTTCCCTCTGCTGCAGGCAACTGTTCTATTGCACCTTTTTCCAACAGGATGAGAATCTCCTGTTGGAGGAGTCCATCTGGAGCCAAGGTAGATCTGGCTTTCGGGGGGCATCCTGGGTGTTTCTTTAAGAATCGAAGGCAGTACCACTGGCTATCGTTTGTAGCAACGATGCATCCAAAGTTATGCTTTGCCAACTCCAGAGATGTTGCAACAGTCTGCCTCCTACCAGACACTTGTGGGTGAGAGTCATTTTGCTGCTCCACATACAGCTGAGGGTAATTCAGCAGGTGTTGCACAGGGTGTTCTACCTCCTCTGCCTCTTGCGCCATGAGGAGCCCTCCTCTGACCCCTTGTGAGAACTGTCTTTTTCCTCTACAGATGGAAGAAAAACAAAAAGGGCGCCCCCTCCACCCTTGACCTGAGGGTTGCCCTGGTTGTCCGATTGCTGCCACTAAAGATTTAGCTGCTGCCCTTGAAACCTGCAGCTTCTTCCAAGCTGTTGTCAGCTTTTTTGCCAAAAAGATAAGTACTATCAAAGGGCATGTACAGCAAACGTGCTTGGACATCCGCTGAAAATCCTGACTCTGAGCCATGACATGCGTCTTAGCACAGTACTGGCAGCCACAGACCAATCTACTGAATCCACAGTATCCAGACTAGACTAAAGATTGCCTCATGGCATCCTTCCTGTTTAGGATTAGGTTTAAAACCCCATCCCGTTGTTCTCTCTCCGGTATATGGTCTGATGCAAGGGCAGCTACACACCAAAGAGTATGTGTACTTTGCCAAGGCACTTGTACCATTGGCCGATTTCAGTGCCATGCTTCCTGCACTAAACATTCTCTTTCCCAAGTAGTCAATCTTCCTATCCTCCTTGTTGGCAGGAGTTGAAGGGTAAGCCGTGGACTTAGAGGATACTGTCATGGCCTGAACCACCAGGCTCTCTGGTGTTTGATGCCTGCTGAGGAAAGGAGGATATACTGAAGCTGTTTTATACTTTTTAATCAACAGCTTATTAACAGGGGGTATGGAATCGGACTTCAGCACATTTTCCATTACCCTCACCCTTAAGGCAGCAAGAAAAGGTAACAGCTTTCTTTACTTGACTACCATCTAAAATATCAGTAAGGTCATCTGTTTCCAAATTGCAAAGGTGTTTGACCACCTTAAATATTCATAACCTTTACTTATTACTGGCCTATAGGAAAGGTCAGAATATCCAGCTACCTCTGGGTTCCCAAAGTCAGTTTCAGGAGATGTCTCCCAACTGCTTGTCTCATATTGTCTCTACCAGATTTAGCATTTTAGGTTCTGGAGATATAAGCTCTTCTGGGACATTGTGTGTTCCAATCTCATACACAAATGGAGCTTGGTCTTCCTCGAAGATTGAACCCGTAGACCTTTAGAAATCTGGTCAAGATAGGGGTAAGACTTGGTCGAGTCAATTATAGGTTTCAAAGCTTCCGAAGGCACAGAATGCCCCGATGGCGTCGAAGGCACCAAGGGTCTCGTTGACTTTGTAGAGGCGGTCGGTGAATGAGCCGACGGCTTTGAATGGTTTCAATTTGATTATGCGCCTCAACGGTTCAGGTGACATACTCAACGGCTTTGATAACTTCAATGAAGGCGTTGAGACCGGAGATGAAGGCCCAGATTCCTTTTCCTTTGAGGAGGAAGGTGTCGGTTTCTTCTTATGTGTCGAAGACGACTCCTTTGACTTGTGTCGAGGAGCCTCTCTTCCCGGGCTCTTAGGAGCACGGGAGGGCGACCCATGAGACTCCCTACTGGCCTTCGTAGACGTGGAGGGGTAGCTTGATTCCCCCCCACCCGACTCCTTCAGAGGGGCACGTGGTGGAGTCTGTCTCTAAAAAATGTCAAGCATATTTAAGCGGAAATCTTACCATTCCGCCGGAGTCGAATATTTACTTTAGGGAAAGACAATATTGGGAGAGGAGGAAGAAGTCGACGAGGATCTGTGACGTTGCTTCTTACTTTTTTTGTGATAAGACTACGACGAGCATCGCGATCTCCATCTCGAGCATCTCTGGTGTTTAGGATGCTTTTCTCAGCGTATATATCCCTCGAGTCAGACGAGAGTTTTCTTTTGGACTGGGTAATGGATGGGGGGTTTGGGAGAGGGCTTACCTGCTTCAAGTTTCCCCTTCCTTTCCTGCAAGACCTTGACGGTCATTGATTAACATGAGCCACAGTCGTTGCGGTCTATCCCCAAACACCACAGACAGACACAGTGTAGTTCTGTAATGGACATTTTTGCCCCACAGTCTGCACACCGCTTAACTCCCATCTTCGGTTTCAAGGACATCTGGTAATCGTAATAAAAATTTCGATGAGGCGATGGCTCCAAACCACGCAGCATGCAGAAAAAAACAGAACTGAGGCAACGGTTATCGTGCGTGCTTTATATACCAGTAGCGACGTCAGAGTGAGGGAAGTTAAAGAGGCCGCCGAAGGCCATGACTCGACACCGCACAACCCTAAAAAATAAAATCCGAAGCAAGCTGCAAGCTGACCTGGATATATCAAAGATGAGAAATACGTGGGAGGACACAATCCATTTGAATATGTCATTCTGCAGTACATCGGTGAAACAGAATTCGTAGACCTTCAAAATGACTTCTGACTGAACAAATGGTGAAAAAGAAAATCTCAGGATATGGACACTGAGGAGTATTGTGACAGGGTCCTCAATGAGTGACAAGACAAATCTAATTTTCAATTTTTATTATAACAATGGTGTTACAAAAACAAACAGGCAGTCAAGTCTTGAGGTCAAGGTGGTATTCTGGTATACCTTGCAGTGGCAATCCACTAGAGGCAGGGTATCCCAACTGCTACCATCAAGGCCTCCCTACGATACAGATATTCCAATGGCCATGGTCACATCTCACATACTCCTCTAGCAGGGTTGTATAGCTGTCCTAGTGATCATTTCCGCCAGATGACAGTCTCTCAAACATTTCCTCACTCACCTGTCTTCTATTCTCCACCCTCCTCTAATGCTCTTCCCCTTATCTATTCTCCCATCTCCTCATAATTACATCTCCTGCCCCCCCCCCTTCGCCTGTCTTCATCCTCTAGATCTGATCCATTTTCCTCCAAATAGCACTCTTCCAAACACTAGGCATGCCGCTCCTCTCCTCTACCTTTCAGTCTCTCTTCCCTCTCACACAACTACTCAACCCCGCTCTCCCTCAAAAACTACACTCACATACAAACTGCTAAAATGGTACCACTCAGTCCCACGGGACACCTTCACTTCTCCAAATACGCCAAGTCTTCTGTCATCTGCTACGCCCCAATCTCTAGTCTCTTGGGCCACCTTTTCTTTTGACCTCACAAGTACACCTCTCACTGTCTATTGATTCTGCTGGCTTTTATAGCTCTCTCTCTCCCCATACTGCATAGAAGCTCCCTTCTGCTCCCTTTTGTTAGTGGAGTCATCTGCTCCCTGGGCCAATCTTTGTCTGAGCAATCCCCTTTAGGGCTGGTACTCCCCTGGAAGTCTTCATAACAATCTCTATCCTCCACCCTCTTTCAGCCTCCATCTTTGCCACAGGGTTAATGCAGTCCCTCTGTTTGTGCTCTGCGTCCCCCCCCTTTACTCAGTAAGTCAGTGGTCCAAAAGGGTTTGGGGGCTTGCTCCTAGGTCTCCCCATTTCTTGATCAGTCTCTTGCTAGTCGCTGCTCTGCCAGAGTGGCCCCGTTTTTCCCCTGTAGCCAGGCTGTGGTTTGTGAGATAGTTGTTTGATCTCCCATTTGGCTCCTGAATGGGGTAGCCTGTTCTATTCCCATTTGGGTAAACAGTACATTGCACCTGTACCATGCCGGGTCTTGTCCTTTGGGTCCAGGTACATTGTGGTACTTTTTAGCTTTCCTCTAAATGGTGCTGCTGAGTTGGAACTATTATCCCATTTTACCTGCAGCCTTGTGAGAGCAGCACCTGTGGGATCCCTCCATCCGGGGATAATTGTGTTTGAAGTGCGTTTTCCAACTCCATTTTGCCTGCTTCCATCCCGTATTTCAGCTTCCTACTTTCCCCTCCCCTTTTCACTCCACTAACTGCCTGCCACCTCCCGATTGGGTCTTGATCTACATCCTGTGACAGGAATACCTCTGCATCTAGGGTCCTCCCAGGGCAGCCTGGCCGGGCCGCTGGCGAAGGGCCCAAGGCCAAGGGCAGCTGCTCTCTAGCAGCTCCCTTTCCCAGTTTGCCCCTGTTTGTGCAAGTGAGCCAACGCCAGGCCACACCAACCACCATAAGCACCATAGTAAGTTGCAGTCTTCCGCTGGTAGAATCAAATATTCAATTTTCCACCCATTCATAATATTATGTCATATATGGGCTAACCATAAACCCTAGCAATAGCTGTAAACCTGAAGCCTGCCTTATAAATCACATCTAGCTGTGCTTTTAAATGTGGCCTTGAATTACATATAGCTGCTTTGAATTCAGTCTTAAATTGCATCTAGCTGTATCTCTAAATTTAGCCTGGCATTGCATCTAGTTGCGTTTTTAAAGCCTGCCCTGTATTGAATCTAACCCTGAATACACTCACAAATACCATACCAACCAACTCATGAACCACAGGGACACACTGGCGCACCAGAGAACCGGTCCACCGCCCCACCGTATCCATCAACCCACCCTCTGCACAGGTACCACCTTCCACAAAAACACGAATCACCACTCCACCCTTCCCCATATTCTCATCCACCCTCATCTTGCCAATAAACTCTCAGTCCAGAGGAGCACACTGCTATATGAACCCACCCCTGCACACCCCACCCACCCACCTCACCCTCACTTTCTCCCAACTCCAACTGCACTCCTCCTCCCCCACCAACACCACTACACCACCTTTAGGTAACTCAATACCCACAACCACCAACCCACCCACTTCACCCCTCCTTGTCCCCCACACCCTGCCCGCCGTCACTCCCCTGTACTCCAGACCACACTAACACAGCATTACCTTCCCCAAGCATTGCTCCGCTAGCCTTCGCCAACACTCTTGCTAAACCCCGCCCCCCCCCAGCTGACCCACCAACCCTCTCTCCCACACCACAGGCACCCAAGCACATCTCCAAACATAGAACCTGCAACTCCTACACACATCCCTGCATACCTCTCCCAACTTAACCCAGTCATCCATACACACCTCCATGTCCCCCACAATTACCTTACCCCCCCCACCCCTTGTTCCCAAACCCAGTAAGGTCCCTATTTGGCCGATACTCATACACCTATCCCACCCAACATAACCAGCCCTCCTAGCTAACAGACATGCAAACGCCTCACCCAGCGTCTCCCCACCACCCCACCCCAACCACACCCCACAACTAATACTCTCAACGACACTAAAAACAATCTTGAACACCACCCAGAACAACCTCCCACCTCTGGACCTACAGCTGAGACCCTCTCCAACTCACCACCTCCCAACTCACCTAAATCTCACCCAATACCCGGCACATCACAAACCCTCTTTTCACAAACGCCACTGCCATCTATACACTGCACTCACCCCCACAAATCCTCCACATTGGACCTTCCTCCAACACATCAATCAATCCTACCTAAACACCTGCTCCCAAAAGAACCATCCACCCCCATCTCTTCAACTCACATGTACTCTCGTTAATGTGTAATATATCACCAAAAACAGACACACCATATTTGACTTCATCACTTCTGAAAACCCAGACCTCGTATTCATCACAGAAACCTGGCGCCTAGACTACTTCCGCCCCATCGCTCACAAGGCCTTCCCACCTGATTACACACTCATCACTCACAAAAGGACTAACAGAGATGGCGAAATCGGCATCCCATACAAGCCCCACCTAACTATATCACACTCTGAGGTACAGGCATGCAGCACAGACTGCGAGTAACTCCTAGTTAAACTCCCCATTCACCCCCTCAGACACCCACCAACCCACAGCTTCATACTCATGTACAGGTCACCCAGCTAACACCCTAAGTGACTCCCTGGTCTCCCACCCCTCACTCACCCACCCTACTAGGAGACCTCAGCATTTGGGTTGCTGCTCCTGGTAACCTCATGACACAAACTCTCCTAGATAACCTGGAAAACATGGCTGCTATCTTTAGCTCCACCAACCTTATCTTCACACTCACCACCCCCCCCCCCCCGACCAGTTATGGATAGACCACACAGCGATTTTCTTCTTTCACCATTCCTCCCCCCACGAAGAACAAACTCCGAACCACCATCCGATGTCTGGCTCTGGAATAAGGTCATAACCTCCCAACAGAAGGACGACGACCACCAATTGACATCTTTGATACTGGGCTCTCTAACACCCTACCACCACTCACGCCCTAAGGAACCTTTGTCTATCGACAAGGTCCGCCACCCAGGTGGTTCACCCCCTTCCTGAAGTATTTAAAAACACAAAATCACTCCATAAAATGTGGATGGCAGGCTGACCGTACTCCCAAAAAAACAAAACATATGCCCACCAACGTCATATCTAGCTGAAATCCATAAGGCCAAAAAATCATTTTACAAGGACAATATCTCCAACTTCTGCAACAATAGCAAGGAACTACACAAGATAATTTGAGAAATTATCACCCACCCTCCTTCATCTCGACCCCCCCCCCACACATTTGTCTCCCAATCCCTCTCGGCACCCTCTCGGACCACTTCCACAAGACAGCGCTATAAAGAACACATACCAGCAACACGATACTTGCAACACTCCCACCACCTCAAACAAGCCCACTATTCTTCCCACCATGATTCCTATATTCTCCTCCTCTCCAATCTCCAGACCAGAATTTCTCAAACTACTAACAGCCACGTGTCCGGATCCTCTAAGGACCCATGCTCCCCCTCCCTCAAAGAAAACTTCATTTTGACCTGTGCAGGTGGCATTGCTAGATCCAGCCTCAACGCCTCCCTCACACCTCAGAAGCATTCAAAACATCCCCCATAAAACCTCCTGAAAAAACAAAAAACTCATTGACCGCACTGCACGCTCCCAACTCGGCACATTCTCAGAAGCCAACCACCTCCTGGACCCTGCCTAGTCCGGCTTCAGACCCTTCCATGGAAGCGAAATCATCCCCGATCTCCATATGGGACGACCTCAAACACACTGGAGACACAGAGGGTTGTGCCACACTCATATTACTTGACCTCTGAGTGGCATTTGACACCATTAACTACAGCTTGCTTATTGACGGGCTCCACCCCCTTGGCATTCTCTACAGCACTTAATTGGATCTCCTCATTCCTTGCAAATAGACACCAAATCACCTGCATCCCCACTTTCACTTCATCAGCCCGACCCGTCAACAACAGAGTCCCCCCCAAACCACCTTCCCATCACATCTCCTCTCCAACCACCACATGTGCCTGCTCCCCACAGTCACCTGCACACACAACCTCATCTACTACAACTATGCCGACAACAATCAAATCATCTTCAGAATCCCAAAGTCCATCATCACCCACACCCAGACCTCGCATCTTGCCTCACTTGCATTGACTGCTCGATGACGGCCAATCATCTCCAGCTCAATCCAGGGAAAACAGATCGATCTGCAGAAAGCCAGCCCTCATCCCACAACCCACACCATGGCCTCCCTCCAAAGCCCCACCCGCCACATTGCCACCGTCAAAAACATGGGTTGCACAATGGACACAGATCGGACTATCAACACATTAACACAGTGTCAAAATCCACATCTTCCCTTACCTCTCCTACCCCTATAGAGTGATGGCAGGCATGTCCATTGTCTTCTCCGGACTAGGGTACACACATTCCCTCTACCTGGGTGTCCCTGCCTGTCAACTTTAAAAGCTCCAAAGAGTCCAGAACTCTGCAGCTCTTCCTCGCCCTCAGACACCACATCTCCCACACCCCCCCTCCGTCCCCTCCATTGGCTCCCCATCGGATGGCGAATTACATTCAAAGTCATGTGCATCACTCACCGAGCACTACAAAAGACAGGCCCTAAATACCTACAACAGAAAAATCACCCTCTATCACCCCACTAGAAACCTGCGATCAAGCACAGCTCTCCTTCTAGCAATCCCCCCTTCCAAATCAATCAGAATTGGAGGCACCACTTTCTTGTTCCTGGCCCCCACTATCTGGAACTCCTTGTCACTTCACATCTGACACACAAAAGACCATCTGACTTTCCAAAGGGCCCTCAAGACATGGCTATTCCCCTCAGCACCATGAATAAACCCAACCCCCACCCCTAAACTGACTGCCTTATCCCTCAAGGGGCCGCAAAATGAACAAATCAACAACAAACAATAATCCAATGTTATTGTATTTGGATGTAGTATGGGGATAACCTAGGGATCGCACTAGAATTAACTGAGAGGGTTATTAGCGTAGGGCATTAAGGCGAATACCGGGGGTGGCTGAAGGTTTTGCATCCAGATAGTCTCCAGGTATAACCAAGCGGCCTGCATTTGGCTGAATTATGAGGATAGTCTATGCACTGCATTCAATCACATTCTAACAAATTTAGAAAAAATACAATATGCTGAAATCGGATGAATCCCCCTGGTGAGCAACTTGGAAAAACAGAAAAAAAGTAAATGTATAGCTCTTAGACACACCGATTGGATGGCTAAGAGATCTGCACCTAGAAGAATCCAGATGAAGCTATAAAGATGCACACTACTGAGAACTCACCTCTACCTTCAACTGTAGCTAACCCATGAGAATTCCACCTTAACTGCTAACAAAATGTCTCTCCTGTCTCTCATACTCTCCACAACCCCCACATAACCGGAGCAGCAGCATTTCAGGGGCCATCGCAGGGCCGCCTTGCCCGGGCAGCAGGAGAAGGACCGACGGGTGGGGGGCAGCTATCTAGGGCGGCTCCTTTTCTTATTTTACCCTGTTCACTGTGGGCGCTGACTACTCCTACAAACGGGTAAGACGGTAGGAATTGGGAAAACAGCTAGTGCTATACTTGCACATTTCTGACACTACCTTATTACCACCATGCGATCCTTAACACAGTTTTGAAATCTTGACACTCTGTACAACCCCTCTGACATTAGAATACAGCTATCCCCCGCTATACAATTTGGTCTGTCTGCACACATGATGTGTCTCCTGCCTCATAGTTTACACAACACCTGCCATTAGAATGAAGCTATCCCACAAGATAAAATTCTGTTTGGTTGCACACAATGTCTCTCGTGCTTCACATATTTTGCATAACACCTCTGCCATTTAAATGCAGCAATCCCCCATGATACAATTCGGTCTAGTTGCACACATAATATCTCTCTCGCAAATTCTCCAGACTACTGCTGTGCACCCACCCACATACCAGCACAAAATGGGTTACCAGCAAGGGACTTGGTCACCCCTACCTACCTCGTATTGGCTAAAATGAACACACACATTCAATAACTGATGATTTTCCCATACCTGGACTTCGGTCCCCCAGGGCGTTCAACCTACAGCACGTTGAGACCATACCAATGATGAAAGGCACTATACAAATGCCCATTACTTTAAATTCCAGATATCTGAGGAGTCTGGTGCTTTCTGGTCACTGAAGTCTTATGAGAGCAACCTGGGAGACAAGAGAACAACCTGGCCAGCACAGAAGCTGGTAGGCATTGGGTCAAAGAAAGGGGCACCAATGTGCATGCAGGACTCCCGGCATACCGGGGAGCCAGGGCCAGGGGTCCTCTAAACTCACCCTCCCCCGGTTGCCCTTGACAGGGTGATACCTATAACCCCATCACAGTACTCCTACACATGGAAAAGGGATAGTTCACAGCAAAACCCCTGTTGACTCCCATCTTTTACTATGCAGGAAACAATTGTAATGCTACAGAACAACCTCTAGACGGAGTGTGCATAGCATTCGGATCTAAACAGATTGGCACGTCCCAGAAATGATATTTCTTTCAGCAAATTGTTGGGAGAACGATATTTTTTCCTCACACTATCGGCACTTTCTCCACATATTCTAGGACTGGAATTTGCTAGCAGTGCTACACGGTATGATTCCCAATACAAGGTAAACTGCTAGTCAAAAGAACCGAAATGTAGGTAAAGTAACCCCAAAAGAGATTCAGCTATGATAATGCTGGTGATTTCATTTAAACGGACCATCTTTAAAGTAAATTGGGTATCCTCGCGTTACTGATTGCAGTAGCATGAGTTCCATCACAATGTGTTCATTGATATTTGTAAATGTTCCATAAAGTAAACACTTTAAAAAGGAAAACATTAGGTCTTCAAAGCTAAAAGCAATAATCCACTTTGATGGTTTAGTTGTTCTACTGTGATGGAGGCACACACGTTATCATCTAAAGGGCACGAAAAGAGATGATGTGTGCTTAAAAAGTATGCCAGGAGATGGACAAGTGCTCCATTACATCTACACGTCAAATGTGTGTTTTTTGTGTTGCAGATAAATTACAGCGGTAAACACAAGTATGTCCGAGTGTGCAAGAAAATTGGAATGCAAAGTTAGTCATGCGGACGTGTTTACAGAAAGTATGTGATGCATTTAAACTAACAAAAAAATCCGTCAGGTGTATTTGTTTTAATTAAAAAAAAACTATGTGCAAGCTAAAAAGTGGACCATGGAGTGCAACTTTGGAGGGGGGTATCTGTACTTCTGCCCTCGATATGGTAGGGTAAACCCCCCCCCCCAGCCAAGGCCCTCAATGGGTAGCAATGGACGAGCAATCAAGGCTTTAGCTTTCAGGAGGTGATGCAGGCTGGTTCTTAAGTGTTGCGAGTACCCCAATCCCACAAATGAATGTCCACACACTATGTTAGGTGATAACACTGCACTGCTTCTTTATATAAAATAAGGTTCAGTAATAGATATATATTTAAATAACAACACTTTGTACTTTGGCAATACTTATTAATGGTGAATATATACACTCTGATATATCACACAATACTTAAATTCAGTAATAGATGCACTAACTGCAGACCATTTTAAATAGGCATGTGAATTCTTAAGTTGTAACAGCATAGAATAGGGAAGAAAGGCAGGTTAGTTGTGAACATTGGCAGAATGCTTTCTTTAGGCTACATAAGTGATTCTGAGTGAGGATCTCCCCACCTGAGCAACCTGTAATGGAAAAGTTGGGGAGTAGCTTATCTGGTCTTTTACAGCACAGTCCAAAAATGTTGAATAACCTTGTACTTTCTTTTAAAAGGTTCCACCACCCCAAAGTACCCGAGAGGCCAGAGGAGAACGGGATCCAAGACGAATCTAGTACCCCCAGGACGACTTCTGAGGCTAGAAGTCGAAGTACCTTTAGTGCCTTGGCAGGCGAAGTGGCAGAGTTTCTCGGTTTCACTCGATTCCCTCCGAGGATGGACACCCATTGGAAGAAGGAGCCACTGAATTCCCGAGTCCAAGAAGAAAAATTGAACCAAAGTCTTTCTGAAGTGCAGCAGTTTGGATTTTCGCAGTGCTCACCTTTGGTCGATGATTTCTCTGGCTGTTGAAGTCCTGGGAAGATGGAACTTGCTATGGGGTCCTTAAAGGCTTGGCCGATGAGAATAAGATCCATGGGACCCTTTGAGGACTTCTGGCGGCGACAGATGCATAGGTCACTTTTGGTGTCAGGTTTCGGAATTCACGCAGTTGTTTGACTTTTGGTTCTTCAGTGCTGCAGCCACAGCAAGGACCTCTGGATGGCTTCTGGTGACTTGGACTCGACCACTGGAGTGGACCTCGAACCCTCACCAAGTCTGGACCTTCAGGACATCTTAATAAGCTTCTGGTGGCGGGAAACCCACTGACGGACCTTCATCTACACCCAACGACTCTGGACTCTCCCTGGCGGGAAGAAGTGGTCAGTGATGATGGCAAGTATGCCCCTTGAAATGTTCTTAGGCAGTTGGGAACATTCGCAGGTCTGGGTGTCCAGAGGCACTATGCCCGGGTAACCCCTCTTTTGGGTGGTAGACAGCAATTGCTTCCGGACCCTTGGCAACACCAATGGACTTCTTTGACTCAAGATCTCCAGGCACTTCTCTTCAGGACTCACAAAGACCCCCTTCCCGCGATGGCAAGCACACAGGACTGGCTTCCAGGGCACTTTGGATGAAGAGTAGTAGGTTGCATGATGGTCCCTCGTAGCTCGGGGAGAGGTCTCCTTCGCAGGTCCTCTCTGGATCAGTCCTTGGAAGAAGACGGCAGCTTTTGGATAACACAAAGAAAATGCAGCAGCAGACTTCTCTTCCAGATGGCCTTCAAGGGACAGCTTATTCTTGCTTCTGAAAAAATTGGTGAGCGAGTGGTCCCCTGTTATACACATTTGGTCCCCATTCACTCTGGCTGAGCCAGTCAACCAATCATGCAGAAGGACATTCCTGCAGACAGGCAGCCAATCAGGTTCACAAGCATTCAGGACATTCACTCCAACAAGACACCCATTGCAAAGAATGTGGATTGGAGTAAGCAACCAGCCTTTCAGCACTGAACACTTCATTCATATAAGTTTCAGTCTGGGCAGGCTCAGGCATTGTGTTACACACACCACATAACACAAAATGGGAGTTCACTTCAGACTCCATTCACACAGGTTCCACCATCAGGCTGTACCCACAACACACAGCTCCTGCGAAGACTCCAGTCAGTCTGACAGGAGGTAGCCCCAGAGCCATATATGGTATTTCCACCCAACAACCAGTCAGGAGGAAAAGACAGAGTCCGGGCTTCCAGGACGTTGGGAAACAAGGTAAAAGGCAATAGAAACCAAGATGCCATAGTGGACATCTTGCCTTCCTGGAGGACACTCGGAGCCACTGCCAAGTCAGCATATAGCTGCCACCAGCCCATGCCCTGCGGACAACACACAAGTGCCCAAAATCACACATAAGGGGTACAAGGGTGTACCCCCACCCACGGGTGCCATAAGAGTATCCCCATCGGTTTTGTTCACCAAAAGGATAACGTGAAAAGCTGCTCTGCCAGAGGTCGAGGCTTGACCTCTGTGGCAGAGACAACACACAGATCAGTGGTAGGACAATGACTAGGAGGCCCTGTCAATCCAAAAGCATTTCCACCATCACATTCACCAAGGATGATTTTTGGTGCTCCTATTTATACTAGCTATTGACAGCTTTGATATGCAGCTCAGGGAAGGAGCTGCAATTGTTCCAACGGTTGCAGGATGGAAGATTCCACTGCGACTGTGCAGACAATGCCATGGACATCAGCACCCTGGGCAGGGGAACCAGCCAATCAGGTGGCTAGGAATGCAGGCTTGAACCGCTGGTGTAAGCCCACGTTCCAAGCCGCCCGACGGCCGGCTCCCTCTGCCGCCATCTTCCCCCTACACTCCGTCCCAGTTTTCTTTCATTATTAACAACCCCCCCCCTTCCCCCAACTCACCTTATTCCGGCTGCGACGGTCCTCGCTGCCACACCTTCCTCTCAGCATCCCCTGGTCGCCATGGAAAGGCAACAGGGTCTCCGTACCGAGGCCAGTCTTCCCTTTCCATTGCGGCCATGTTGGTAAACGATTTTCCTTCCTACAATGGGACACGCACTGCGTCTCGCGGTAGTAAAGACAATACTTTTTTTTATCACCCCGGGTTGCCGCTTTGGTAACCCGGGGTGCTAATGGCCTTATGTACCCATTCAATGGGCAGCACCGGGGGGTGGGGTAACTGCCTGGCCCACGTTAATGTCCCGCGCTTTGCTCGGGCCATTAACTGGGGCCGTGGGCCGTTAGCCCCCGGTGTTGTCCATGGAACGGGTACATAACGCCACATTCTGTCGAGTATTCTGTTCTCTAGTCTTTGTTCTCTTTAGGTGTTGACTCAAATTTGGTTGTGCCTTCGCCGCCCAAAGTATGTCCTCTTTCATTACATATGACGCAAGGGCTACCAGCACATCCCTTGGCCTCATTCCTGGGCCCAATCTCTTGGGGCCCACCCGGTGCACCCGGTTAATGTTTACATCCTCAGGCATCGATTCCGTGAGAAAGCCCCCTAAACAAAGCTGGATTGTAATCTTCAAGTCTGCGTCTCTTATGCCCTCCGTGAGGCCTTTCACCCGTATGTTTGATCTACGGGATCGATTTTCCAAGTCCTCTGTCTGCACTTCAAGATTATGTGTAGCCCTGGCAAGCTGTTCAAGAAGAATGCTATTCGGTCCTACTTCTGATAGCTCTGATTTGCCTTGCTCCGTAATGCCCACTGTCACCTAGGTCGTTGACCTCCTTCCTCACTTCTGTTAGGGAGCTCGATAGGTCCTCTCATATTTGAGCTGTACTTGGAAAGTAATCGCCATTCTGTCTTCCATGCCTTTGAGCCATTCCTAGAGATCTTCCTTGTACAAGGCTATTTTACATTTCTCAGGTGGCTTTTCTCCTGTCCCCTACTATATCAACTCGTCCCCGTTAAAGTTTCTTCAGTGCAAGGGATGCCAACAGTGTTCAAGCTGGCCCCCATACGTATTAGAGGATGTTTTGTATTTCGCAGGGATGGTTTTCCCCTTGGCTCCTGGCATCTGGAGAGTGTGTTTTTTCGGCCTTTGTGGGGGCCCACCGTCTATCCGGGGTTCCGGTTTTACTCCCTTTTCTTGGTTAGGACCAACGTCTCTTGGGAACAAGTGTTTTGTGTCTCCTTTCCGCTCTTATGACTTATTGTTCCCCCTCCGACCTTGCCTTATTTTGTTCCTCTGGCTGGGGAGATTATCGAAGTGGCCCGAGTCCAAGGTTTCTTTCCCTTTTTAGGTGCACCCCTTCTGGACACCGACCGAGTCCCCACTTCATTCTACAAGTCTCCCTCGCCTTCCCCTGTTCAGAGGCTGATTCCCTATGGTGCCATGGGGAGGGATGGGCCGAGTGCCACCGGTCGTTCCTTTCAATCTATGGATAGAGAGCGGGAGACTCCCTGTTGCGCTCTCTAAAGCTTGTGGTGGCGGCGATGGCTTCGGTTACATTCTCCCCCTGGAACACTGACCTAAGGTGGTGCAGCCTTTCCGCTTTGGCTCAGAGAGGGCAGCTTCCCTTTATCCAGGTCTCTGCACCGCCTAGTATGTAGAGCTGCGGGCCCCCCTTCCGCTCTTGCAATGCACCGCGCCCACTCATTGGGTGGAGTCTCCTCCCTGTCAACCTCCGTTCGCCAACTGCACCCAGGGCTCCAGCCAGATCCCTCCATTCCACCTTTCCACACCTCCAGCTGCACCACTGGTGTACCCTGCATAGACGGATGTACCATCGCATCACTCATTTCCGCTGCCTGAGCCTGACACCCCCGCCCCAAACAAGGGCCTCTCTTCCTCCAGTCACTCCCTGCTGTATGTCAGGTGGGTCACCGTCTCTCCTTGACCGCCGTCAGGGGTGCAGGCTATTAGCCCACTATCTCTGCTCCTACTCCTGGGCTACTATTGGCCTGCAACGTAAAGCTAGAAACATGTTTTAAATACGCAAGGGATAACATATAGCTATAAATACTGCCATGTCAAAGGTTCTAATATGTACTAAGCGGAGGCCAACAAACAATTATCACTGGTTTATAGGTAATGGGCCAATTTATAGCTCAAAAGAGCCAACATATTTGGGTTTTATCTCATCCATTTCGACTCTGGAAGGCAATAGCTTAAGTAACTCAAGAAATAAGATCAAACCACTAAACAGTTCAACCCAAGAGACTAAAATTTAAATATGGTTAATTCTCCCTTATTCCATTGATTAAATTCTGTAACAGGAGTGTTTTGCCGTTTGAGTACAATCCCCTCAGCATTGGATTCCATGAGGGGGCCTATTGGCGTGGCACCTGCTTCAACCAAATAAAAGCTGCCCTGGTGCGCGGAGCGCAGCGGATTGTTTGGGAGGGTCGGAAGTCTTGAGTGTGCTTTGGGACGCAACTTCCATGTCGGTGGTCTGCTATGGACCGTGCGCCTATGTCGAGGAGCTGCTCGTAACTCCCTGCCTCTGCTACAACATCTCCCCGGCTCTCTTGCAGTGACCGAGGCTTTGCACTGCTGTGATTTGGAATTGCCTGGGGCTCCGGCCTTCAGCGAATGCCAGTATGACAAGTTAAGTGTCCGTTTGTGGTCGCTTTTGCCTCAGCGCTCTGTTGGTTCTCTTGCTCACAGAAATAAAACATTCTATTTCTCACATGTTGACATGCGGTGACGGGGCTATAGAGTCTCATGGATTTTCTCAGAAATATCAACGTTAACATCTAACACTTAACAACTCTTACATCCGGGGAATAAGAGTGCGCATAACTGCGTTTGTCACGCAATTATAAAAACAACTTAAGGTCGCCGCTGATAAATGGGAAAAAGCCCAGAAAAACGTTAATTTACAAGATTCATACTGTTGCCTTTGCATCTTTGTTTTTGAGGGTTTATGTGTGTCTTTTTTTGGGTACACTCGCGCAACGCTCCGTGCTCCTTTTAACAGATGTTCTTACATTTTTAGGATTTCTAAGGGTTTTTAACGGTTCGTGAGTAACGTGATTAAGACACAGTTTTATTAGTGTGCTTTCCGTTGGTCTTTTTTCCAGCCCAGGGGTTGGCCCTTATAGGGCGAGCTGTCCGTTATTTGTAAAGGTCCTTTAAAAGCGGGAATTTAATTTCACTCACTATAATAGCCTCAGGGTTAAGGAGCAAGGCTGGAGGGCCTCAGCAAGTAAAAGGGCAGGGGGTATGGGGGCATTGGAGAACTCTGAATGTTTGGGAATGTGCCCCTAAATGTGACAGATGTGCACAAAACAGAGGAAATCCAGGCTACCAACATCATCAATGAGGGTATTGTAAGTACAAGCCTGGCTAGCACCACTGACTCCTCTACAAATTCATAACCTAACCCCAGTCTTCACCCATAACACTTATGGTTTCATGCTGCTCAGCCACTGGCCTCTACAACGAAGGGCCAGTCCTTAAGAGCAACTACATACCTGTATCTGTAACTCTATTTTTGTCCACCCACTTAAGAGAAGGTTTTGAACATTCTTCCACAAATCTGAGGCCAGAGTGTAAAGATTCCTGCTCCGAAGAGTTGCACGAAGACCTTAAGAGAAAGAAGGCCAGGCCCGACGACTCGTTTCACGCACTATTGTCAGCAAGCAGGGGCTTATTAAAAGAAATTACGGACATGGAACTGTCCGCTCATTTTAGTGAGTTTGAGGCAAAATTGCCAGGTAGTAAATCTCCCCCGCCCCCATCCCCTGAGGTAAAGGTTACAGATCCGGTTTTTGATGTAAATGGTGTGCTGGTGAAAAGGGAGGGGTAATTAGATTATGTTACATGGGAGGAGTGAACATGCCTGTAATTAATCAATATGATTGTAATACAAGCATATCGACAATAAGGTTACAGGGGCCTCGAGGGACACATCCTGAAAAAAAAAGCTGTTCATTAGTAGAAGGCGGTGCGTTAGCCCTTGCTTAGCTGAAAAACGTCAAAACTCTAGGGTTCATACATCCAAGACACCTATAGTGGAACTGTCTATCCTGAGACTGTGGAGGCAAGCTTATTGAAGATGTCTCAGGCAAGGGTAAAAGCTCACTATATGAAACTGAAGGTAGATTGACAAAAGGTCTCACATTGTAAATGTTCATGCACCTCGAAATGAATGCCCTTTTTTTATTGTAATCACTTCCAGTACTACCAAAACCCTTTGTTTTACCAGAGGTCCACTTGACGTGTTGGACGAGGGTCGGTAAAAATTGGGAAACGTGAATACACAGACTAACTCTGCTCAATTTGAAAAGCCTGTAATAACTGTGGTCATCCAAACAGACAAGAGTCCTGAGATACCTCAGGTACTAAAGGTGCTTGCAACCGAATTGTCACCTGGGGGAGGTGGTTCGACAGAAGCGACTTCAGTGTTAGAAGTCAAGGAGCTGTCGAATCATATGTATAACACAAGCAAATCTCTGGAACTAGCGCCGAGAGCTTTGTGCAAGACAAAGCGGGGGTCTTAAATGATCAATATGCAGCAATTACAATGAATACAGACAAAGTAGTGTCTATGGAAAGGATGATTTTGGAGATGCAGAAAGGGTCACATAGGTGTTATGTTTGTAGAGAAAGCACTACACAAACAGAGGCTGAGTGGGATGCTGTTAATAGTGAGCTTGCCAGGGGTGGACAGCAGTGCCCCATTCAACCTCTAAATTCCTCTATGCTACAAGACGCCTATAGTGAGACCGACGTGATACAAGAGGGCACTCTGCCCCGATCATTGCCAAGCCAAAGTATTGTGTGTGTAGCAGAACAATTATTGGAAGAAAATTACGAGCGTAGTATAGTATAGGTCCAAGATGAAGATATTGAACCACAGGATGGGGAATTTGAAATATTTTACCGAAAAATCTCAACAACAAAAAAAGAAGGTGGAACCAGGACATTACAAATAAAAAAAAACCTAAAAACAAGAAAGCGGCAAGAGAAAATGTGAGTCAGGGTTCTAGAAAATTCCTCTACAATCTATCTATAAGATTGCCTTAAAATATCCAGCCAGAAGTACAATTGGAAATTCAGGATGGGGCAGTCAACGTGACCCCGCTCCCCAGTTCTGGGGACACATGTGGCGACAGTGGTGACTAGGGTGTGTGAGATGTTCCAACAAACAGAATAGAAGGAGTGCACAACAAACATGATCACAAAGGACTCCAAACGGGGCACCCAAACAGAGTGGCAAGTGACCACACAGTTAACGTGTCTTATGGAAAAATCATCAGAAATTACTGATGAGCCAACTAGAGAGAAGGAATATAGTACCCGAGTAATGAACATGAATAAAACGGGCCCCACTGAGAAGTAGTTTATGACTCTCGAGGAAAGAAGACGTGCAGTATGTACAGGGACCTTGGCGACACCAAAAGGAGGGGCTGGTGGGATAGGGTTGGTTCAACCATTTTCAAACTAACTTTAGAAAAATGACCCGTCGATCTTAAATAGAACTAACGTTGTTCGCTTTTTAAAACGTCTTCCAACCTTATTCCAACTAACATCACAGGACATTGAATGGGTGGAATCCTGGAATGATTACTGCCTAGATAAATTTGCTCTCCATTTTAAAACCAGCCTGGTCAGGGATCAAGTAGTAGCAGAAGACTTTATTAGATCGTGGGGGTGCGATATCTATGATCTAAATGATAAACAAAGGGAGCATGAGCCTGGCAGGTCCAATCTGACAAAAGCTGACCAGATGTTTAGTGTGGATTCTGTTCCATCTTTTCAAATTAAGTGTTTTAAAGATGCTAGTGCAAAACGACAAACATCCAATAAGGGGTTGGGGGAGGGAAGAATAGAAGAGATGGAAAATTTAAACTGGTTGGCTGCTTCCCAGGCTGGGTTGGGCATAAATGCACTGACCCCTACCTCCTATAGATAGCGAAATGTCACTATTGTTGTGGAATTGTAGAGGTTTTACTTATTCTGTGAAGGAAGTGAACATTTATTAAATGTGGATTTTTTCTGTCTACGGGAAACCTGGATGCTAACTGCGTCAACGGTGGATGGTACACCTTGTTTTTGTCCTCAGCATATAAAGGGGAAATGGGAAGACCTGCTGCGGGGTCCTTGGTGGGGATAAACAATGTATTGAATATAAGCGTGACAGTCTGCTCAACCAAATACTTTTATTCAAGCAATAGAGTTGAATTGGGACCTGGTGACATACCCAGGAAGGGATCCAACTCTATTGCTGAATTTATATTGGGATCCAGTGAAAATTTCTCAAGAGGTTTTATTTCACCTAATTGAAGAGACCCTGTTTAACTGGCAATCTAAAATAAATTCAAATGTATTGCTTATTTGCAGGGACTTAAATGCAAGGTGCATCAAATGGCGGATTGGGAAAACTATCCGCTGCTGATGGACAAGCAGTGAAGAGAGGGAGTGCATGGTTGTCACTGATGGAGACGTGGGGGTTAATCACTCTAAATGGGAATGTTATAGGGGACAAAATACCCCATGGATGAATGGGACCCAAGTGAACATAATTGACTACTGGTTTATTTCTGAGGCTTGTTATTTAGAAATCAAAGAATTGATGGTTGAATCCACAGAAGCCAGCAACCACTTGCCACAGTCGGTAAAGTACTAAAATGTACCATAACAAGCTGGTTGTAAATTCAGGTTAAAAATTGGGCAGCCTGGAATAAGCATAATATAGACAGGTTTATTCAAATTATGTCAACACTAGCATTGGCTCAGCCGCTTGGGGAGAGGTTAAAAATATGCTCATATAAAAACATTTTTGAAGAAGTGTACTCCAAAACAGAAAAAAAACTAAATGAATAGAGTACTACATCATAAAGACCATTATGATAGGACAGTAAAACTAAAGAAAAGTGAGATGAAAAAGGCAGGAAAGCTCTGAAGACACCAACTTAAATAGCGTATACACACCTTTCAAAAATTGGCAAATTCATTATAAGCATCAAAAGTATTAATACATGCTCGAAAAATTCTTACAACTCTGGACGGAAAGAACACCAGAGACTTCTGGGATTTAATCAAATCTGCTGCCATTCAGCAAACTCCCAAACCAACTAGATCTCGAAAAAAAATTGATAGCCCATTTTAAAGACATTTACACTTAAGCAGAGGAGCGGAAAGTAAGCAAAATACCTGATCTGGGATTTGAAATGGGACATTGAAGACCTGGTGGCGAACGTGATATCCAGGAGCAAAAACTTAAAGACCCCAGGTCCCGACGGTCTGGCAAATGTTCTGATGGGGGGAAATGTAGATATTTGGGCACATTTCCTGGATCTCATTTTTAAACTCATGATTAGAGCAAAAAGGATCCCCACTTCATGGATAATCTCCATTTTAATTCCAATTAACAAAAAGGGTCCCAGAATTGATCCAACAAACTATAGGCCCATTTCATTATTGGATATACCCTTGGAGATGTTTGCTGGACTGGTGCTATGCGATCTTCAAATTTGGGCCAAGGAGAGTGGTAGACTGGACCTGTACCAGACAGGTACTAGGAGGGGAGTGGGGCCGGTGGCAAAGGGCTTCATCCTCAGCCTACTGAATGAGGCTGTGTAGAGGTCAAGACTGTTATATATAGTTTGTATAGACTTCTCCATGGCCTTTGATAGTGTTTCAAGAAGTAGGCTGTGGATGAAGCTTGAAACAAGGAGTTGCCCAGCACACTTACTCAAAATTTTGAAAGATTTGCACATTAACACGTCTGTGAGAGTGCATGTCAATTGGCAAGGAAATCTATTGGTCCTGATAAAAACAGAAAGGATTGAAACAAGGTTGCCTCCTGGCACCACTCTTATTTAATCTCGTTATCTCAGATATTGGATCTGCTTTTATCAACATACGTGCTTTCCCCCGAAAAGCAGAGTTTCTCCGTAAATGATCATGCAGATGATTATGATGCTGATGGATCAAACGCCAATACGATTACAGCGTCAAGTGGCAGATTTAGCGGATTATACAAGAGAAAATCACATTATCAACGTAAAAAAAACTACAATCCTGACATATGTGTGATTATCGGGCAGCGTGTTCTCCCTCTGTAGGGTCAAGTCATATCCCAAACTTAGAAAATCTCTGTACTGGTCAATCAAGAGATTTTCAACCCTTCTCGATAGAATGTGCAGGTGACATATCGCTCTTCCATGGTGGTGACTCGGCTCTACGATCCTCAAGTCGTCCGAGTTAATTTGTTGAAGCTTAGGTATAAGGTGGATCAGGGACAGAATCCCTCTTCTGTTTAGGGTGACTTCGTCCCGGTTTTCCTTGATTTGCTCTAGTTTAAGAATCCATTTCCTAGATGGTGTTTCGGGCTTTAAAGGTTTTCGATAAGCTTCCGTCTTAGATCTGTAGTGTAAGTCAGCATAGCCTGTTTTTTGTCTGGTGGTGTGCCCTTTGATGGTTTCGCAGTGTTTTTTTATGTAGAGATCTGGCGCCGGAAATTGGTCCCAAAATGTTGGAGCGGGCTTCTGGTTGTGGCCGGCATGTTTCTGAACTAGGATGAGGCTGTTTTGGGTCATCCTTAGAGTTCGGCTTTTTATAAGGAGCATTGCTACTTTTTGGCGCTGTTTTTGGTCTGTGTGTTGCTAGGCCTTCAATTTTGTTCCTGCGCTCCTCTAGAGTCAAAAAGGGAAACGGACCCTTCCTCGTCTACTTTGGGTCTAGGCGAGGGATCGTGGATTAAAGGACCCGATGTAGGGAGTCTATTTGGTTCTTCTGGAAGCTGGCCTGTCGTGCCAGGAGAAACACCAGCATCAGAATGCTGGCTGAGGTTCATCAGGGCGTCACTTGTCATAAAATCCTCTATGGTCTTTGGTGAATCCAGGATTTTTTGCTTTGTAGTTGTGTCGCAAGAGGTTGTGGCTGTAAACAAGAAAAGGTGGTCCTGCCTATGTGGTTTCTAATCTACTGCACTTTTATTCTAATGCAGTTATTGTTTCTTATGGAGCTGTTCATTAGTTGGCAAGCACTGCCTTGCTGTGTACAGAGAATACAGTGAAAAACTCAAAAGGGAATGGTGCTCAGTTTATTCTTCATGACTGACCCATTTTTTCATGGTTTAAAATATATGCACTTTGTAACATATGTGAGAAACGCACAACTTGAAAGTCACAGAATGCAGTGCATAGATACATATTTTTACAAATGATGTGTAGAGTTAGGCTAAAGAACATCAGACATATTACTTCATGCAATCTTCATAACAAAACTCAGCATGGGCATTGCGTCATGCCTTTGCAACTTGTCACATAATTTGAAACACATACAGATGTCAAATGCAGTCACTATAGTGTTTGTTATTTTCACAGGTGATTATGGAGTTCCTAAATAACACCAAATGCATTACTTTGAGTAGCATTGACATGCGAAAGTTCCAAATATAAAAATGTTCTAGTGTCTTTTATAGATGAAAATATATTCACTGTATTCCATATGGGTGATATAACCTTCACAAGGTTTACTTTGCACCAAAAGTCAATTTTCATCCAGGCTAGAGGGTGACCTTAATAAGTCGACGTCCGGATATTAAATCAGACCCCGGGAAGGGGGGGGGGACCCAGAGGGCACCGGCATGGTTGCACTTGGGTTCCTGGACGTTTCGGCATATAGTGTGGGAAAGCCTTCTTCTGGAGTCAAGGCACTTAAAACCCCTGCAAGAAGCAGAGGGAACCGTGAGAAACTCGTCATAAAAGCCATTGTGAGTAACTAACTTCTAATGAGTATCACAGCAATCTATACACAGACTAAAATGAGTTCAGGACTATTTTGCTAGAAAGCACAATTCCAAAGTGGTACTGACCTTAACAGTAATGGCGACCAATATAGCCGCTGCTCTGGCTTGTTGATTTGAAGTGGGCGAATATGGGGCCCGTGTTAGAGAAGCTGCTGTGGTTGCTTGATCCCACAGCACCAGATAGTGTCTCTAAAAACCTGTGAAACAAAAAAGTGATAGGGTGTAATCAGATTAGTGGACTCATGTATCCAGGTGGTTTTAGATCATGTAAGGTAACGGGCTGGAGCAAACTAGTGAGTTAATATATGGTAAAGTACCTCTGTCTACTCCAGTAGAGTGGATAAGGGAGAGGGATGCATTCTTCCGATTCCCCGCTGTTTGGAGTTGGGCACGCCGTTAAATTCGTGCTGGGTAGAAATCTGGAAGGAGTGGAAAAACGGGGAGACGAGAGGGAGAGGTTGTGGGTCTGCATTCCTGATGATTTAATACATTTTGAAAGACAGGATTGGTGGTAACGACCAGGTTTGTCTTGGTAGACGACGTTGGTCCATTTTCGGTTACCGTTTTAGATCTAAGAATTTCCGAATTCGACTGAGGCTTATTCAGTCTAGGCTTAGAAGATTCGAAAATTGCATAGGGTTGATCCGCCGGCTCTGGTGACGCCGTGTTAACTCTCCCTTGTTCGTCTACTACTAACACAATGTTGTTATAGTTCACTTGAGCACCTTGGGTAGTAGGTGGTTGAACTTTGAGAAAAGGCTTCTCTCCAGGGCGAAAGTTTGGTTTTTATGGTTGAGCAGATGTCAAATCAATGATCGATGGAGGCGTGACGGCTGTCCCACCCTGCACGGTGGGAGGATCACGTTTCTCTAGATGGTCCAGAACAGTTTCTATTGCTTGCAGGCGTGATGATATGGCGTCCATGTTTGTGTTTGGGATTTTAGTTTTTTCCTCTTGAGCTATAACGTATCCTTCTAAGGAAATTAGCTTTGTATGAATCATGGCCTGTAGGGTTGTTTGATCCTTCAATGTATCATTTAGGGATTCATACAGTTTGATGAAGGGGGGCAATGCGATCGTAAGTGTTGACATAAATGAGAGAAGGTCTGGCTTCTTTGGTGGGGTGTCTTTACTTGTTACAGAAAGTTTTTGGTTGTGACCATGAGTAGGAGTGGATAGAGTGGAGAAGCCAGATTTGTCAAAACGGGAGTCTGTATCACCAAAAGTTTTGGTCCTGTCCCTGTTCTCCAGAGTACCAAGGTTTATGAGCAGATTTTTTTAGATGTGAGTCATGTAGGTCATGCTCTTTTAAGGCTGCTCTCCTCTTTTCGCTAGGAGGTGCTGGTTCTATCCCATTTGTTTCTTTCACGCAGGTCTAAAAGGGATCGAGAGGGCTTGATGATACAGGCGGGGTGAAATTAGGTGAAGCCACTCAGTGCTGTTGAGAATCAGAGCAAGATGGGCCAGCGGGCTCTATATTTTTCTCCCGTTCTTTAGGTGGTGAGGATGGTAGGTTTCTCATTTGTGGTGTTGGTGGGCCCAATGGTTGGGCCTGGCTTGAATTATGCCCATGAGCCAGTGTGTCAGTTTTTGGACTCCGGTTTACTGAATCGGGTGCATTGAGCCCCCCCATGGGTGTCAGAGTTCCTAGGCACATTTTCTGGATCAAGAGAGATGGTTTTAGAGGGGGGTAAAATGACCATTGGTATCTCATCAGTCCTTCTTTGCTTGTTTAATGACTGGAGATCTAGGCCAGCTTCAAGTAATTCTGCATCCATGAGTTCACTTGACGTTCCAGTTCGCCAGGTCCCTTGTTGTTTTAAAAAGAAATTAGCCACGGTTGGCCGCCAGGGGGCGCACGGATGTGGATCTTCTCCGTGTGAGCTCCGTTTCACGGTCCCCCAAAAGTGCCTTGAGCCCCCACTTTTGGCTCCCCCCATCTGCACAACTAAGACGGTCCAAGCTTCATGACCCTGGCCCCCACCCACTGTGCGAAACCCCGGAGAAAATCGGAGAAGTTTTCGAAGTGAAAAGTGCTGCGGCCTGGACTCTCCCTCGGGGCCTTCCTCGCAGCACCTTTGCCGAGACCCACAGCCGCCAAAGACCCGTGACGTCGCCGGACTGTGCTGCGGCTCCCCATCCTGGCTCTCCCCTCAGCGCCTTGCCTGGAGGCTCCCGTGGAGTGAGGGGGCCCTGGACATGCGGTGAACGCTGCCGCCGTCTACACTGAGGCAGGCCCGCAGTCCTGGTCGCGGCCCGACTCAGGGCGGAGAAGAACGCGGGTGAGTGCTGCCCGCTTGCAATACGCGGAGCTTCCCCACAGCCCCTGCAGCGCGTTCCTCTGGGCATGCTACGGCCTGATTTTTACCCACGGGCAGCGCAGCTCAGCCCGCGCAGGCGGGGCCCCCTTTCTCGCCCCCCCACCCCAGCTGACTGTTCAATGCGGGCGGCACGGGCCCGGCCCCCAGACGCCTCCCGCATATCCCGCCAGAAACCCGTGGGTGTCGGCCCGGACAGATTAACTCTTGTCTTCTCACTTCACCTGCAGGCCCCAGTGGGCCCCCGCGATCTCGATCCCGCGGTCTGCGGAATCTTCCTCCCACCAAGTGGCGACCGGCACAACACACCACAGCAAATCCGTATTTTGGCACCTTTGGCCCACCCCCAGGCACCATTGAGCCTAACGGCCCATAGGATAGTACCGTTGAAAATCGGAAGGTAGGGCCCCTGACTCCAGGACGTGTGCCTCCTCCCGCCACAATACCCCGGATCCCTGGGGCACCAGCGACATTGCCCTGCAACCCACGCCGGGAATGGCTTGATACGCCAGTACTGAAGCACGTTGCCCCCTGTGGAACACGAAACCCCACGCCACTCAAACTACCATATGCAGCTGTGACCCTCCCGAATACCCGGGGAACTGGTTCCCTCGTCTGATAGCCCCAAAGGATCACAAACGTGTTGAACGTATCGGCATCACATAAAATCACGGTGAAGTGACCAAAATCCATTGGGAGGCCATTAACCATCTCGTGTTCGACCGCTTCCATCGGAAAGGGCCCCCACCCGGATAAAAGTTACGAAAACATCAGCCCCGCAGAGGGAAAGGCCCCCTGGCACACTTTGCTCCGGATGAGGTGTAGAGGAAGGGAGCAAGGAGAATAGGGGCGTGTGCCTCCTCTGTGGTAGCGACCATTTCTGCAGCTCCATGAACCAACACGTAGGAAACAAGTCTTTAAACGCATCAACGCCCGACAGAGGCTTGCCGCCTATGCATACAGATCGTCACCCCAATTCGACGTTGGGTCCAAGATGGCCACATCAACCATGGATAAAGAAACCGCTGCTACAAAAGGGGACATAGCGGACTTATTAGCGGAAATAAGGAACATGGGAGCCAACATTTGAGGGAAAATCGACAAACTCACACAGCGCCTTGACAGCATAGAGGACAGGGTCAAGGGGGTCGAGAATAACCAAGCCTCAATCGATGTCCTCGAAACACAGCTTGACCACAGGATAACAGAACTGGAACGAAGGGAACAGGAATTTAAACTCAAGATGGATGACTTGGAAAATCGCGAAAGGAGAAACAACTTGCACTTCTTTGGGATTCCAGAGAAAGAAGGGGAAACGGAGGAGGACCTGAAATCAACTCTCCATGATATTATCAAGCTTCTTGTCGCAGACGACAACATTGACGAACCCAAGACAGAGCGCATTCACAGAGGTGGAGGCCCGCCTGGAGGCCCGCGATCGGTGCTGGCAAGATTCCATCGTTACCAAGATAGGATGAAAGTGATGGAAAAGGCGAGGAGTGGGGGTACTATTACCCTTAGTGGAGCTCAAATAACTATTTTCCAAGATCTCTTGTCCCTGACCTTGGCCCTACGGAAAATGTGCAAACCACTTACTACCTGGCTTAAGAGTCGTGACACACGCTACAGGTGGGGATACCACTTCTCCCTTTCCTTTGAACATGAAGGCACGCAACTCAAATTGAACTCCGAGCAAGATATTAAAGCATGCATTTCTGACCTACTGGGCCCGCAGGAGCATGACGGATCTCATGACCAGCCACCCAGGAGCCAGGGGGAATGGCACGTGCAGGGCCCGAAGAGGAGGAAAGTGAAGGGTTCGAGGAAGTACCGTAGGGGAAATGGCTCCCCAGAGGGAGGCAGTTGATATCGAACGAGTTTGGTACATTTTGGCCGAATTAACGTTTAATATGAAGAAGTCAGAGTTCTGTGCTGTAAGAATGTTTTTGAATCTTCCATCTATACGGCACCCATTTGATTATCTTCGGGGGAGGCTTCTAGGGGGCTCATTAGACATTTTTTGATGTTTATTATGTATGGGGACCGTGAGGTAACGATCTCCTTTGGTGGTTCGATTTCGGACCAGTGTTTTCAACTGGGCTCAATCGGACGCCACCGAACTCAGGGAGGGAAGGGGGGAGGTCGGTGGGGAACGGGGAAGAGAATATGTGTCGAGTCGAGGGAACAAATGAGGGTCTTAGAAAGGAAAGTGCCTGTGTGGTTGTCTAAATATCAAGGGGCGAGGTTACAACGATCATCAAGCCCACACGAGCATCAAAAATGTTGTTATGCTGACCGCTGAATCATGCACTAGGGGTACCATGAGGGTGGGAACGCTCAATGTTAAAGGCCTTAATTCACCTACTAAGAGATCACTCGTTTTTAGAGAATTTCGAAAGGTCAAAAATGGATATTCTTTTTTTACAGGAGACCAAGTATATGAGGGGAGAGGAAAGGGCAATCCTGGGAAAGAGAACTGGGTTTGAATTTTGGGGCTCTGGGCCACTGAAGAAAGGGGGAGTGGGAGTACTCATCAGAAAGGGGTTAGATTTTAGGGCCTCAAAGTTTGGTCCGATGCAGAGGGTCGAGCCCTCCTTGTGTCGGGGACCATTGGAAAGTTGTCCATTACAATCGCCACGATCTACTCCCCCAATGTGAGACAACTACGATTTCTCTCCAAAACAATCCCCAAAATAATGCTACAGGCGACAGGTCACGTCATCCTCGGCGGTGACTTTAACATATGGGCAGACCCTGACCTGGACTGGCACCCTGGTAACCCAGAAACACGGGATACACTTGGAGCTGATCACACCCAATTGAAAACAATGATGGAATTGTATGGTTTGGTTGATGTATGGCGTTGTATGCACCCTATGGAGAGAGAGAGAGTACTTTTTTTCAGCCCCGCACAATACGTTTATCCGCATAGATTACCTTTACTCTTCGAGTGATTTATTTGACACGGCCAGACACTCACAAATCACGGCCATTTCATGGTCGGACCACGATATGGTGTTCGTTGATTTAGGATGGGACTTCTTGCCCATCAGATGCAGACAATGGAGGTGCAACGAGACGTTATGGAAGGATCCCGTTTTCAAGCCAGAGATGGAAACTGAAATTGAAGAATATTTTCGAGTGAACGATACCGGGGAGGTTTCGAAACAGGGGGCCTGGGGGGCTGGTAAGGCAACATGGAGGGGAATCCTCATGCGGGAGGGAGCCAATAAAAAAAAGACAGAGGGTCTTAATTGAAAACCGAATCTGTAGAGAAATGACCCAATTGGAGACTGATGCGAAGAAAGGGGACCCTGTTGACTCTGACAAAGTTCTAGAAGCCAGAAAAAAAAGGGAAGAGTTACACCTCTTGGAACATGAACAAATAGCCTGTAAGCTCCTCCTCTTGAAACAGAAATTTTATGAGAAAGGAGATAAAGCTGACGCGTTGTTGGCGGCCAGACTTCGTGCCCAACAAGCAGAACGCAGGGTTCAAGAAATACTAGATGGACGGTCTGGTCTAGAAACGTCCCGTTCCACTATCCCAGAATCCTTCGCGGATTTCTATGAGGCTCTGTATACTCCAGATGATGACTCAGACACTCCTAGCATTCGATCCTATTTAGATAACGTCGCTATGCCCAAATTGACACAAACTGAATCAGAAACGCTTGATGCCCCTATAACTGGAGAGGAGATCCAAGAGGCTATTAAGAGACTCACATTAGGTAAATCCCCAGGTGAAGATGGGTACACGGCGGGTTTTTACAAAACATTCGCCCCGCAACTTACACCCTTCCTCGTTGGTTTATTCAATCGAATTCTAGAAACAGGGAATCACCCCGAACTCATTCGTCAAGGCACTCATAGCAGTTATCCCGAAAGAGGTGCGAGATCCTAAAAAGTGCGTATCGTATCGTCCCATTTCCTTACTTAACATAGACGCCAAAATATACTCCAGGGTCCTGGCAGCTAGGATTGAATCCTTCATGCCCCGCCTCATCCACCCCGACCAGGTGGGTTTTATACTTGGCCGCCAGGGTGCGGACACCATGCGCAAGACACTACACTTGGTGCACGCCTCCCAAAACCTAAATACCAATCCTGCGCTGCTCTCCATCGATGCTGAAAAAGCGTTTGACAGGGTGGATTGGGATTTCTTAATGGAGGTCCTTCAGAAAATTGGACTAGGCCCAAACCTTAGAAGGGGAATTCAAGCAATATACTCGTCACCTACTGCCTCGGTATTCGTGAAACAGAGATTATTCTAGGTGGTTTCAGCTGAAGCGGGGCACCAACAGGGATGTCCCCTCTCAGCCATCTTGTTTGCCCTATCACTTGAACCGCTTGCACATAAGATTAGAGGAGACGATGCTATAGAAGGGATCCATCTGGGACACACAGAATACAAACTGACCCTGTATGCCGATGACATTCTCTTACTTGTGGTTAATCCCGAGAAATCCGTCCCCCCGAGCCATTCTCCTCCTGGAGGACTATGGTCGCCTTTCAGGCTTCAAGATTAACCGTGCCAAATCCATGCTCTTTCCCCTTCTGGGAGATGCTGAGGCAAATATCACGAAATACTCCTCCCTGGGACTGTCGATCGAACATGACAAGATGCAATACTTAGGGGAACAAATAACAAAACAATTAGGCTCCCTATACGAAGCAAACTTTCCACAACTCCTTACTAAACTCCGTGCGGACCTGGCCAGGTGGGATAAACTGACGATTTCATGGCTTGGCCGCCTTAACGCCGTCAAAATGACCTCTCTCCTGAGGTTTCTCTATCCCTTTCAGATGCTCCAAATCAAAATACCGGAACAATACTTTACAGAGGTCAAGAGGGAAATTCTGAAATTCCTGTGGAAGGGAAAGGAGGTCAGGAAAGCCTACTCTATCCTGACGCTGCCCAAAGATAAAGGTGGGGTAGGCCTCTCTGATCTCCGAAAATACTATGCCGCTGCTCAATTACGTATGTTCGTCCCCCATCTGCGCAATCACAAAGAACCACAGTGGATATCGATGGACAACTATTACCTGGCCCCAGCAACACTTGGGGAATGGTTATGGGCTCCACGAAACTGGGTATTGAGGAGGACGAGAGACCACCCGCTCTTTGCCGCCATATGGGATACATGGCGAGAGGGTTCGGAGATGACGGGAATCACGACATGGCCGTCCCCATTGAGTCATCTATGGTCCCCGGGCATCAACAACCATATCCCCAATGTCGAGAGGTTCCAGACGTGGTACGAGGCAGGACGAGAAAGGGTGGACCAGCTCCTCCGAAGTGACTCATTCATCACTCTCCCAGAGCTAACTGAAGCCCTAAATATTGGAGTCCTCTCCACCTTCCATGATTTACAAATTAAGGGGGTTTTGACCAAATCTGAGTGGAAAGAAAAACTAAGTAGAGATCTCACCCCCTCCGAAAAAATGCTCGACTCCAAGACAGATCGGAAGAACTTGATTTCTCTCATATACAATTTACTTCTGGACGGGGGTAGTGGATCCACACTTAAACTCAGACGGCGATGTGAAACTGATATGGAGACGGAAATGGACGATGACGAGTGGGACAAAATGTGTACCATGGCCTCACGTACCTCAATATGTCAATATAAACTCCACTCCATAGAACTTCTACATCGCTGGCAGTATGACCCGTATAGATTATCCAAGATGCATCAATCCTCCTCCCCCTCCTGTTGGCATGAATGTGGGCAAGTTGCAGACTACTGGCATATGTGGTGGGGATGCCCTAAGATCAAGATTTTTTGGGATGAGGTTTTGGGATGGATCAGGCACACTGATGGGATCCATAGAACGGCAGATCCGCACCTAGTCTTGTTTAGTCTTGAAAAAATTGAAGATGAATGGACAAAGGTACGTGGCCTGACCCCCCATTTGTTGCTTGTGGCGCAAGCCTTACTTGATACTAAATGGAAATCGCCCACGACCCCGTCTAAACAAGAGTGGATTCATGTGGTATTAAACTTATGTACCATGGAAAAAAATCACTGCATCCCTCCACGGTAGAGCGTCACAATCTGAGCTCCTGTGGTCAGATTTCTTGAGAGCACACACATCCAACGAATACCCAACATCAGATGTTGATGATCCCCCCATCATGAATGAGATAAACCAAGTTTCCGAATAAGAGTACTGTCTTCCACCTCTCTGAACTATGCCCTCCCCCTCATCACTACATAAACACCACCCAAAGGTTTGAGGCGCTCCCCCCCACATGTTGAACCCTTAAATACACCGCACCTAACAAAGACTCAACCCTGGCCGATAATCACAACACCATGATACCTTATTCCCTAGACGACATGTCTCTTTCCCGGGGCAGGGGTGGGGGGGGTGGGAAAAATGGTTAACGTTTGCAAGAAATGTCCAAAGTCCTGATCTTATTTTTGCTCTTTTTTTGCTTACCTTGTTTGCACATTCTTGGTTGTATGAATCATATACTGATGTTACCGCACTACGTGAAACAGTATGATGACGATAATTTTTTTCCTATACTCATGTATGTAACTGTTCCTTCGTTTTGCCTTAATGAAGATAAATGATAAATGTTAACTTTGAAAATCCAATAAAATTTAATTTAAAAAAAAAAAAAAAAGAAATTAGCCAGGGCAGACAGTGGAGAGGAAGCCGGCCCCGATTTCTTGTCATGCGAAAATCTATCTTTGTTTGCAGACTGCTTGGGTCTTACAGGTTTTTTCTGTGAACAAGTTGTATGGGCGATTTTTTTGCTGGTCTGTTTTAAGTCTGGCCCCTTTTTTTCTCCTTGCTGGTATCAAATTCATCGCTGAACGAGGACGTTTCCTCAGGTTGTTCGTTTCATTTTTGTTAGGGGTTTGAAGAGTCTGAGTGGGGGAGCCAGTATTGATGTCGTCCATGTGTTATGCGGTTGAGAAAGGCGTGCCGAGGACTTCTCTGGTTCCTGGTGCAACGTGGGAGACGGGGTGACCCCAGCCTCCGTGTGGACTAGGGCCTGAACCGGACGAGTGTTTGTGCCAGCACCTGGGTCGCTGATGCCTGGCAGGCATTTAGCCCCCTCCACCTCAGGATCTTACCGCTCCTCGGCAGCACCCTGGCACGGCCTGGAGAGGAGCGAGGAAAAGGAGCCAGCGCTGTCACAATCCCGGCGGCCCGCCTCCTCCACACAGCGTTCTCCATGAGCCGACCAGAGCCCTGCCTCGAGCTTGGTGGAGCTCACCTGCCGCAATGCCAACTCAGCCCCCCCTCTGGGGAAAGCCGGTAAGCAAGCAGGAGGGGCGCCGTCGAGCGGCGCCCTGGGGCTCCGCTGTGCATAGGTAACGTTGTTCTGTTGTTGAGAATCCGGTTTGGGAGCTGGCAATATGTTTCGCGGTGTGCGACGAGAACCAACAAGTATCGGTAAAGTTCTGGATCCAGCAGGTTGAGAATATGTTTTAAGTTCTTTCTTTTCAGTTTTTTTCATATTGATTTTAGCAGGCTTCAATGCTGTTGAACGGAACTCCTCTGTATCATGAATTTCAGTTGATGTAAGTTTTTTGGGGTTCAGGCTAGGGTGCAAACTACAAAGTCGCCGGTTATCGTGCTCGTGGGGGGATAGAGGGGTGAGGGCAATCTTTGCAGTCTTTACAGTCACGACAGCATGACTGCACGACTGCCACTCTCCGCCATTCCGTGTCCGCTCCGCGGGTTGCTTGCTCAGTTGCAGGTGCTCCAATGGCTCCTCCTTCAGCTAGGAATGGACACAGAAAACAGACACTCCAGAATAGGGCCCTCTGCACAACTTCTACTCTCCGCCACTCGTGACATACAGGCTGGGTAATAAAAGAACCCATGGAAATTTTAATTGGTACGTAAGTAAAAGCCCCCTCGAAAGGGTCGATCATTTTATATATCTGCGATTCCATTTATTCGAGGCTAAAATTAGCACTGATCTCCTGAAACAAAAGAAAGCTAAAATCATTGCCATGTGGCCCAAATTTCATGTACATAGACAGGAAATATGGGTACTTTTCTTTAATACCGGCTACTGAATACTAAAAAAAAACTTCCAGTAATAATTTACGGGGCAGAAATGCTCTTAATTGATTTAGAAAAAAACTTGGTTAAGACGGAAGGGCTCTTCTAGAGAAGTGTTTTGAATCTGCCACAGGGTGTTCCGTGTTCTGTGATAAGATATGAACTGGGGCTAATTTCTATGTCCTCAATTGTAATCTGGAGGTACCTAAAGCTTCTCCCAACATTTGCTTGCCCAAATATGGTCTATCTGATGGCTTAAAAAACAAGTTATGAATAATGGTTCTAATGGTCCAATGAATGCGTGGTTATTAAAATGTAATGCATATATTGAACAATTTGATCTAAATTGGGGCATGCTGCTAATGCTCCCTGAGAAAGCAAAAAGAAATGTATGGGAGAAGGATTGGACGTACACAATCCAGGAGGTAAGCGGTTACCGATTGTTTTCAGGGATTATAATGGATGTCCGACTTCACAGCGTTCTGCCATATTATCTCCCAAAATTTCCTAACAGAAATTGGTACATGAAATCTTTGCAAATGTATCTAAACAATACATCTTTCCGACAAAAGAAATTACAGGAGGTAGCGAGGGCGTTGAACTCTCGCTAAGGCCTTGTAGATTTTGTAAGGAATAGAGGTCTGTTGAGACTATGCACCATGTGATGGTAGAACATATCAGAGATGTGTCAGCTACATTTTAAGTACTTAACACAGGATTTTATTTTTATCTCTCCAGGTTTAACCTGGCAATACATTTATATTGGCAAATCGAATGCATGGAGACTTGCTGTTCTGAGATATTCAAAAGAACTATTTCCTGAGGCGGTTAAAGAAAAAGGTTAAAAGAGTAAGAACGGTTGGTTAGACAATATTATTGAAAAGATGAATCTGTTCTTGTAATGATATTTTTACTGGGATTCTGTATCTATATTTATCCAGATAATGAATAACAGTTTATTAACCTGTAAATGTCCTGATGATAACTTAACTGTTTTTATATTTTAGGAATACTAATAATAAGTCTGTAATAAGGGAATAATGTTTTCCACTTGTTTGTAAAGGTAGAACACTAATACATTTTTAAAAAAGAATTCCAAGTTTAGTATATGGACAAACTAAAATCATATAAAAACAGGCACATTTTTGACTTGTTGGGGAGGTGCATATTAAAAGATTCAATGTCATTTTCACCCTTGCCATCCATCTCAATTTTGCGTCATGCGGTCGAGTTGACTGGTATAGACCCCCACCAGAAATGTGTTATTTAGCAACTTAAAGATTATGGTGGAAAAATAATTTTTAATGACTAGTGTAGAAAAAGTATTACTTTTCTCACAGAGCTTAAAGGTAAACAAAGGAACTAATAGAGAACCTACATTGCATGAAAAGAAAACTAACTGAGACTGGAGAAGGACTAATGACAGGATAACAAATTCTATATATGCAAAATTCAAACAAAAAAGGGGACTTCTTTAGCTGCACTTAATCAAATATCCATGCCCTAAGAGTAGAGATCTATATATTAGAGTTACCTTTAATGTTGCACCCACCCTGTGAAGGTACTGCTGATTCGAGAATGCTATATGGCACTATGTTGCTATATACATTAACAATCCAGAAGCGGTTGCTTTAGATCAACTATGCAACTGCATCACATTGATTAACTGGAATTTTTTGTTGGTGCTATTAGGTCATTCTTGTGATACTTGTAAGCCGAGACTATTGCATTAAAGTACAGATAGGTAGAAATGGCACAGGAGGGATGGACCCAAAGCTTGTAGGTGTCTGGCTATTTGCCCATCCATTGACTGCCCATGGCCATGCTAATCCCTATGGTCATTCCCTCCCAGTTCCTGCCCCGCCTCGCCCAAAACACCTTCTCATGGGAACGCCTGCCAGTGTTTTTTTTCTTCTCAGAGTTAATGGTTTATTGGAGCTCTAAAGCAGCTACTGGTGTAATAATGTCTCAAACCAGGTCTGCCTTCAGCCAACCGATTTAGAAGCACTATTAATGTCCTTCACTGAAGTCCTGTTAAAAAGAAGCATTGAAAACCCAACCGATTTGGCTAGCTACTTGGGCAGCTCCACAGACCTTTTTGAAGCACTGCTGCCTGGAAGGCCAGATCCACGGTGAAGCAAGAGTGGGCCGTGCAGTGTTACAAAGCCTATTTCAATAAAGTGAACATTCTGGAGCCTCTACTTCTTTAAAAGTTGACTCATCACTGCACATGCTGTTATTGTGGACTACTGCTTTGTATTCCATTCAAAACATGTGAATCCATGAAAGATCCAATGCTTGAGTCACATTTAGCAGTTTTGTGCAAATCAGACCTTTTTGGATTCAGACTTGTCATTTCAGAAATGCATGGGGTTCCCCTACATTTTGGACTTTGCTGGGCATTCTGGGTAATACATTTTAGCACGATGCACGCAAGGTTTCCCTCTTTGGATTCCCACTGGTGTCTTTTCAGAAATGCATGGGGTTCCCAGTTTTCCTTGGTAGCTGTGATACCCCAGGCCAAAATGTCTGCCCTACCTGCAAAGCTAACGACTGTCTTGAGCTGGTTTTCCCAGAGCACCTGCCATACCTGTACTTTAGCCCTTTCCCTTTCAAACTCGGCCAGTGCACCCACACGTGAGGTACTGTTTTCAACGGGACACCTCTGCGAATGTGAGCAGGTAAAACATTTTTGTCCCCTCACGTTTCTGTGGTTTCCCAATGGCTAATGCATCAAAATTCGTATTTTTCCAACTTTCCCTATTTGTTGTGCAGTCTGGGTAAAAATTATTTTGTGATCAACAAAAGCTAGATGTATTTGGATTCCCCTGGGTTTCTCTTTTTCAAAACTGCATGGGGTTCCCACCTTTCCTTGGTGGTTGATGCAAGAGCCCTCAATGCATGTGCTTGCAACAAGCCCAAAATATGCTCTTCACTGAGCATTTCCATGCTGGCAGTTTAACCCTTTCCCTTCGGCCCAGGCAGTGGACCCACACATGTGAGGTATAATTTCTATCGGGACACCTGTGGCAACGTGAGAAGGTAGGTCATGCACTGTTTTCTGACCATTTCAGTGTTTCCCCAGTAGCAAATCTCAAAATACTGTATTTTTTCACTTTTTCAGATTTACCGTGCATTCTAGGTAGGAAATTATTGTTCCAACAATGCACGCTGGGTGTATTTGAATTGCCACATGTGTCATGTTTCGAAAATGTATGTGGTTCCTGGTTTTCTTTTGTGGGTTTAATGCCCCAACCCTAAATCTATGGGCTGTCTAGAAGGCCCACTACACTCTTCCCAGAGCGTTTACCTTACCCGTTGTTTAGCCATTTCCTTTTTAGGCCAGGAACAGTGCAACCACACATGTGAGGTACCATTTTTGTTTTCTCTTGATTGTGATAACGTTTTCATACATTTCCTACTGCGCTTCGTTATACAACCCTTTAATTTCCTAAATGTGACCTACATTCAGTCGCTGCTTCAGGCACTGCATGCTTTTGTGACCTGTGCAAGTCACCTACCCTTCAAAAGGTCAGCCTGTGTTCGTTCAAAAAATGTATGCTTGGCATTCATCACCACCTTGGTATTCATTATTTTCAAATGCTAAGTAGGTCACTTTTGGCCGTCAGCATAAAAAGACTGTAAAGTGGCTTGCTTTTTGGCTTGTGGTAGTGCTTGTTTTGTAAAGCATTGCAAAACATGTGTGATTTACCAACCAGAAGAGTTGGGAGAATGTAGTGTTGCATTGCTCTACAACATTTATGGAAGCCGCTACCTTACAAGTGCACACATGTCCAGCACATACTTTTTTTTCAGTAATGTTTGCAATATTTTGGTAATTTACAGGATTTCTGGATAAATAGCTCTTGCCTGGTCTGCACACATGACCCCTTCCTGAACTTGGGATTTTATCTACTTTTTAGAAATGTATGCCTTTCTGTGTTCCCATTCAGCTTTCCTACTCTCCTTGACCATTCCATGCAAGCATGTCCTATTTTAAGGGCGAATTCCCCTACTTATCACAAAACTGAAAAATATATTTCTTTGTTTCCACTCAACCTTTTCTTGAAAGCTTGCAAAATGGTGAACAAAACTGTAAACCTTTTGTTCATAGCTCAACACAAAATGTTGTCACTTTGTTATTGTCTCACCCCGCACTATAGCAAACCACGAATCCTTGGTAGCGTTATGACTGCCTAAATGTGGGGAAAAAAGGGTGCAAATTTGGCTAGGCTATCACTTGTAACACAAAGTTACAAGGAATTGAATGCCAGCATACCGAAATTTCCAAAAAAGGGTTCGGCATTGTGAGGATAAACCCTCAGCAGTTATGGGGTTACATACCCTCTCAGATGTCATGGCCACCATTACCTTTCTCAATCTCACATGATTACAGGGCTTCATGGGAAATGTGCTGGGCTCCCCTGCTCACATTCTCTGGTCAGCCTCATCCATAAAACCCTTTCTAATCCTTCTTCAGTGTTGTGTATGGTCTGTGTCTTGTCTGCCTGAAATGGGGTTCTTCTGTAGTTAGTGTGAACGCCCGAGCTCTGATCGTGCCATCTAGTCATGTCCACTGTTCAGAAACTGGCAAGTGAGGTGGCATGACACTGTATATCCACATATAGGAACAAATACTTGTACAGGGCAAGTTTCCATCCAATTCAACAAAGGTCGGGGAGCCCCTCTACTGATAACCAACACGGCCAAATAACCTGTCCTCTGGGTAAGTTCCCACTCGGGAGGATCTACAACCATGTTTCAACTCACTGTACCTTTCACAGAGAAGAAATCGCCATTTGCATATCAGTCTGGTCCGACCCAACTGTGCAGTCCAGCACCAAAATACTAGGCAAGTTTTCATCCAAGACACAGAAAACAGTCCATTAGCAACAGCCATGCCATCCGGTACCAACACATATGCTTCAACAGGAAGACAAGGGAACACAAGCTTGCCACACTTCTCCACAAGAAGGATGCATGTCTTGCAATAGGGTCACTCAGCCAGAATAATTGACAGTGAATTTGATTGTGCTTTGCAAATACCCAGAGACAATCGGATACAAAACAGAGATAGCAGAGATACAAAACCAGTACCTTTTATGCTGCTCTAGCATCCAGCACTAACAGAAATAGGACCTAAAAACAATATTTAGCAGGAATGATATGAGAGATTTGCAAAGAAGCTCCTCTAATTGAATATGAGCAACGGAGAAATCTCACATGGTCTCTGACAAGGAGTACATTTCCACAAGATCAAGAAGAAAAAAAAAACATGCAACGTCAAGAGATGCGAAACCTGCCAAAACATCTGGATCGGAACTGCCAACGCCACTCCACAGAACCAAATAATAGATACAAGGCACACACAATAGCAGGTCATCCAAAGTGTTATTCCTTATCCAATGCGAAATGCCTGCAAGGAAAATACGTAGACGAGAGCTGCAAGGAGTATGTGAAAGAATGAACCTGCACAGAATCACCAGCACAAACTATGAAATAGAAACACCAGTGGGTCAGAACTTTGTACAGAATGGGCCCACACTACGGGGCCCATTGGTGAGGATTTAAAAAAGGTAACCTCTCTAATAACATACACAGAAGAAACTTCGAGCTCAAGTACCTGAAGATGCTTTACTCAAACATCATAGGTCTGACCATCAATTTAGATTTTGTGAAACACTATCGCCAACTTTGAGCCCAGGACCAGCAGTGCAATCATAGCAACCATGTAAGAAGACAACCCTTCAGTACCAACTCACAATAACAGCTCTTGGATGCTACTGTTCAGGACCCCCAAAGATTGAGGGCAGAAGGCACCAAAAATTGAAATCTTGGCATGTAAGCTCAAATGGTTAGCACCCATTGCGGAACATGGGGCACACTGAGAGAACATTGGACATTGCACCGTTAAAAAATGGGTCACATTTTGTATTTGCCATGCTCTATACAAGCCAGGATTGTGAAGCTTGAGGCATACTGAGAGAACATTGGAGAGTGCACCAGTTAAATCTCGAGAGCACACTTAGTAGCGTAGTTGTATACCGGCCAGGAACTTTAGAAAATCTTTTGAAATAACTACAATGTCTTTCCTGACACTACTTAGGAGGATGCAAACCACACCCTTAGATTACGTGAGGAAAATGCAATTCTGACCTTACTTTCCAATTTTTTGTTTTTAAAGCATTCACTTGAAAAGGTCTTTTCGAATAGTGTCTGTAATTTTCAGTAGATTAGCGGGGGCCACTTTAAGACAGCCTGTGCCAAATTTTTAAAACATTACTTTCGACAGTTAGACGTGAAAAAGGTGTTTTCTTAAAATGCAACTCAACTAGAACTGTGCAGTGTTTTCTAACAGTTCCATGTATTCCCTGGATCCAGGAGATTTTATGGACTTAGATAAAACAACAATATTTTTTTTTTTAAATTGTGTTTTAATCATTAAGATTTTTACAATTGAAGTAGTTAGATTTCATAAAAGAAGAAAAGATAACAGAAGTTTGAAGATGAAATGTACACTAGTGGCCATCCCTCAGTAGATCGTTTAACCATTTGCTCAGGCACCAGTTCCTTTTGTGACGGGAAGTTTTTTTTAGAACATCTTGTAGGATGTTGTATGTTGCCAACATCCAGGTGGTTTTTTCACCCATCATCAGTCTTGACCAGCAAAGGTCTTCATCCTGCAGCGCGAAGTCTGAGAATAAACGCTTCAAGTAAAGCGATCTTGGCTTGAGGGTGCAAGGACAACTCGAGAGTAAGTGGCGGATGGACTCTTTCGTTTCAGCAGAGTCACAAAGTCTGCACCCGACTGTGTTAGCCAGCCCCCGTATTGAGAGAATTTAATTTGTAGGTAATAGATTCAATCTTGCTCTCAAAAACAAGTTTCGGGCTTTTTTTGATGGAGATAATTTGATAAATGGTTGTATCTCATTTAATTTTTTGTAGTTCCAAGGCAGGTGAGTCGTCAATCTATTTGCCGATGCTTTCTAGCCAGTCTTGATCCAATCAAGCTCTTTGAATTTTTTCAAAACCTTCACTGGGTTATTCATAAGGGTCTCATCGTCCAGGGCTACCTCGTGAAGAATTTCTTGATTTCTCTTGGCCCATCTAGTAAGCATCTTGCAACCAGCGTTTTTTTATTTCTTGTATGATCAAGTTGTAGACAGAGGGTTTTTCCGCCAGCAGACATTTGCGGTAGAGCATCAAAGAGTTGCAACTCACTGAGGCCGACAAGGAGAGTAAACGGAGTTCCTTTCTAATACAGGCCATCGGGACACAGGTAGGAAGACCCAGAATTTTTCTCCAAAAACTTGCCTCCAGGGTGATCCAAAAAACATATGGAATATTTGGCATCGCCTCAGCTCCATATGTTAGGGTGGGAACGGATTTTGCCTTATAGAAGTTGATAACCGGATCAGCGAGAAGCGGCCAAATTTCCTGTCTAACGCATGCCCTTGCGCAGTCAGTTTCCTTGTTTTGGCCTTCAGAAATTTCTGCATTCCCGTCTCGTTTTTTGTGTTGTCCAACATCACCCCCAAATATTTAAATTTGGCCACTTTCTCGATCACTTTCCCCTATAGGACTAAGTTTGTTTTTTCCTTGGTGTTTACTCCTTTTGACACAATAATCAGCTTAGTTTTAGCTTCGTTAATCTCCAAGTTATTTTTGAGCATGTAAGCCTGGAGATTACCGAGTTGTCGTTGGAGTCCTATCGGCGTAAAGTCGAGGAGGGTCACGTCGTCAGCATAAAGGAGCCTGTTTATTTCAGTTTTGCCAATCTTCGGGGGGAACTTCGAAAGACAGTTACCGGCTCCTTGATGTCTCCTAAAAACGCCAAAAACAAGGCCGGTGCCAATGGGCACCCCTGTTTGACGCCCCCTTTCCATCTGAATTTGGGCCGACAAGTATCCCTGTTGATCAAGACGAACTCTGATGTTGGTATCGGAGTACAAATCTTTGATCGGCTCTAACAGGGCTGGTGGACAATTCCAGGCTGCTAGTTTTTCCCATAAGAGCGACCTGTCCACCCGATCAAATGCCTGGGTAATGTCCACGAAGACGATGAATATTCGTGGACCGCCCTCCAAGACCTTGTGCTTCAAGATGTTCAGCGTCAGAATGTTAGTTGATGTACCGCAATTGTTTTTGAACCCTGTTTGTAGAAATTCTTCACATGGAGCTGTTTTTGCCCAGGCTTTGAATTTGGTTAACAGAAGTGACCCGTAAACCTTTCCAATGCAGTCCAATAATGCTATTGGCCATTAGTTTGCCGGGTCCCCTTGTTTCCTTTCTTATAAATGAGAACTACCGTCGCTGATTTCCATGAGTTTGGGACAGTCTTGAATTTGGCGCATCTTTGGAAGATTTTACTTAGAAGCGCCGCCCACTCTTTGGGAAAAGCCTTGAGGTCCAGGTTTGTGATGCCCTCAGGGCCAGGCGCTCGAGAGTTCTTAAGGATCTTGATCTGCCTTATTATATCTTCGTAGTCACCCAAAAGGACCCACTCCAGCTGGTCCAGTATTTTCGTTTTCTGTTTGACAGTCTGGTTTATTGTAGGTGAAGAGAACAAGGTTTTAAAAAAGTTCATGTATACTGTTTCACCTATGTTGTTTAGAATAGCGAGTTCTTCTTTTGGACAAGTTGAATTGAGAAGCGACCAAAATTCCTGGCTCACATTTCCCTGAAGGACTCTTTGGATCGCCTCTGCGTCTTGTTGGTGTAATTGCCACCGGTGGTGATTCAGCCACGATTTATAGCTCCGCGAGGCTTCCATCACTAACTGGTTGGCTTTTGTTGGACCCAGGCATTTTGCGTTTCTCTTCGCTTTTCTTAGTTCCTTTCTTTTCTCGACCAGAGCTTTGTCAAACACATGTTTCCTAGGCTCAACAGCTTTCTTTGTGCCCCTTTTCTTTTTGTAAATCTCGAGTAAAGGTAAGTAATCGATCTGGCTGGCGGATTCCGTGTGGTCTACGGTCACGTATTGATAGTGTAAATCTTTTATAGTTGCTTTCGTCATCTTTAACCTTGAACCTTGGGAATTTGTTTCCAAATGGCTAATGGATTTTGTAGTCAGTGATGTGTACGAAGGCCAAGTGACACATAGCAAGTTGTGATCGCTCGCCTGATTTCTTGTCACTTCAAATGCTGTGATTAATTGCGCTAAGTCACTTGAGACGAAGATGTAATCAATCGTGGTTTGGAGTGTCCCGCGCTTCCATATAGGTAAGATGTTTTTGTTAGGTAGAACCTCGCTGATGTTGTGCAGTTTGCGTGACATCATTAGTTTCAGCCATGCTTTCCCTCTCCGATCTGATTGTGAAGAGTTTGTGAAGCATGAGCTGTTGAAGTCTCTGCAAATCATCAAGTGAGATGCTAGATGAACTGAGGTTGCCTCGTCAATGGCTTGTTCGATGGCTAGAAGGAAGGTGCTGGTTTCCATATTGACGGGGTTCCAGTAGATGTACAGAATTGCTATTATCATCTTGCCTCTCTTCTTGTTTATGAGCTCAGATATTGGAAGCTCTGCTTTAATCATTAATAGAAATTGATTACTTGTCAATACTTCTGGAGGAAGGATGCCACTACTATAACGGATGGCCGTCAGGATTCCTGAAGTCGATCGGCCGAACAGGCCCTTTCTTGCTGGAGCAAGGAAGACTTCATAACCCTCGAGTGAGGGGAGATCAGTCAACCAGGTCGCTTGTAAACAGAGGACATCATATTCCGTTAATTTTATATCACCAGCAACTGTCAGGTGACCATGACCCCTAGTGTTCCAAGAGCATAGCTTGATTTCTTTCATTGGGTCCTGTTTCTTGTGGAGGGGGTTGCCATGCTCGAGGATTGCTAACTTTTACGTTGTTTTGATAGCACGTTTGGAAGCCATGCCCACAGACTCCGTACTGGGGATTTTTTCGTAAAAGGCTTCTCAGTGCCTGTTTTTTCTGATCTTATCAACGAGGTTGAGTTTGTGGTAATATGCCGGGTTGAGGATGGAATTTGCGTGTGGGTCTTGGTCCTAGTGGCCTTGTTTGTAGCTACAACCTGTAAGGGCTTCGTGCTATGGGCTTTCCGTACGTGTTTTGGGGATTCCTCTACGTAACTCTCTCTTCGATTAACATACAGGTTCCGGCCATGAGTGGGTCTGTCATTGATCTCTTTGTAGTCCCGTCGTCTTTCTTGCTCGTGTTTGGCATCCACTGTTCTTGGTCTTTGTCGGAGGCTAATCTCCTGAGATGTCAATTTTTCTCTAGACTTCACAGGAATCTATCCCTCTGCTTGACTCGGTGAGGTCGTAGCCCATTATTAACAGTTTCTCAGAGCCCTCTCTTAATTTGCGTTCGATAGTAGAGGACGCGATATATAAATGCCCAGAAGCTTTCCCAAGTCGGTTGCTGGGGTCTACAATAAGTAGATCATCAGTTCTTATCTTTTTTAGTGAGGGAATATAGCTAAACAGTGTTAACACCGAGCTCCGGTTCAAAATTACTTCATCATCGTTGTCCTCAATCTGTTGTAATTTCATTATCCATCTTGTGTCCGTTTTCCGGCTAGGCTCTCTGTTATACTTTTCTGTCTTTGATGTATAATGGAATATTTGATGATCCGGTCGGTTCTTCTGAGGCTCTACTGACCATCTGGGGGACTTTCTACGTGATCCATTTACCTTCCCAGATGGGGTGGGAGTTATACAGCTCTTGTTGTGTTTCCGTGATGGACCTCCGTCGTGTATATGGTTGTCATAAACTCTCTCAACCCTTTCTTTGTCTTTTTCCTCATTACGTTCTTGGAAACCTTTACCGTCGCTTTGTTCCACTCAAACTTTTTTTAAGACAACAATTCCAGACCTGCATTCCATGCATGCTATTTCTTCAGCCAATAAAATTCAAAACGTCCCCCCCCGCCCCTTTGCTTTGAAAATGCGATGGCTGGTGGGGTTTTCTTTTACCAAGCATTTCACTCTGCACCATCTGATGTCAGTTGCATAGTAGTCTTTGCATAGTATTTTCAGTTAGTCCAGTAACAGCTATCAAAATCTTCATCTTGTCTGGACATTCAATACATAGTCTTTAAATGTTCACAGTTTTGATAGCTCGCAGACACAAGCTAACCTACATTGCTTTTGACCCCCAATATGAACTACAGTGCCGAGTTTTCCACTTCATCTGCCTCCAAGCTCCATCCCTTTGCTCTTCCTCACCTTGTGAAATTTAGAAAGAATATATTCATTTAGGCACGTCTCTAACTGTAAAAAAGTGAGTACTTTCAATAACTCAAGTAGGTACTTGCCAACACCTACAAGTCAAATATAGACCGAGGTAGGGGTCATTATCGCAGGATAATTACCTGCCCACAACAGATGGTCTGAGGTGAAGCCAAGGGCCATTACCCCAAGCGATAATGACCCTGCCCGAGGTCTATAAGTCTATTAGCATGTGGTAATATCAATATAGGCTTTGGGATTGTGCAGGGACGTCATTTCATCAAAATGCCAGGGGTAGCGAAAGTGACATCACATGAATCGTGACCTCTGATGATGTCACAGGAAGTTATGTCACTGGACCACACCCCGAAGTGACATCATGGGAAGTGATGGCATGTGACCTTTAACCCCTTAACAAAACAGGAAGTGGCATCACATAGCATTGTTCCTCAGTAAACTAAGAAAAATATGGTTAGGATATCACTAATATGATGTACATTTCATACAAGAATGGATCAGCATATGTAGCGTTAATAGTGTGTATAGGCCCATATTACCAAATTACTTTGAGTGTAAGCAGACATATAACACAAAAACCTGGACTATTGTACATCACTCGAGATAAACTGTAAACAGACAGAGCATTTCGAAGAGGCCTAAACCCCAAAGCGCAGACATACAGTGCCTGCCAAGTGTCTGGCCACAGACTGGAAACAGCAACTGACCAACACAAGTTCAACCAGAAAAACGATGGGCTGGAGGGTTGCCCAGAGCAGTGCCAGTGGTTATGAATGATTTGAAGCCTTCCAGTCATCAACTTTCTGTTTTGCTTATTTGGTAAGTAACCCACCGTTTTTTATGTTAGATGGAAGATAGAGGCGAAGGATGTGTTGCAGGTCACAGTAATTGCAGTTTTTTTTTTTTTTTTTTTTTAAAGGTAAACAGCAGCAGCAGCTCCATGACATCACCTTTAGAAAAGGCCCGTTTTATTATTTTCTTTGGTCCATTATATCTTGCTTAATGCCAGCCTTCTCCAGCTTCTAAGCACTTGTACAGGAACTGAACCCATCTTGCACCGCATCCTCTTGTTCCAAAGCAAGTGCGTTGTCCCTGAGCTATCCTTCAAAATCTATATATTTTATGCTCGAGGAATTAACAGATGGTTTACTTCAAAAACGGAGGGCAACATCATGTAAATTAACCATCTCACCTTGTGTCTATCTACAGTGATGCAAGTCTGGCAGATCTGGGTCAGGTCAGACAGTGCCCAGGCAGGATTTGGAGGCAGAAGCCACTGGGGCACACCCCTCTCATCACAGGCCCAGTGGCTCACTGGATGTACAAAGCAGACAATGAGAAACACTGATGAGATGTGCGTTCATGCTGTGCGGTCACTGAGTACTGCAGGCTGCTCTGACCCATTCCCAGCTAGCTAGAATTAGCCCCTATACTCTTCCTGTTGCTACAGTACTGGGTATGAGCTGCAGTGACAGCCTTGCCTCTGAACTCAACCATTCAGGCATGCTTCACTAATAGACTGCCAACCTGTTGGTGATGGTGGCTTCATGGTTTTTCCTGCATCCCTGGCATTTCTCCAGCTAGTGAGGTCTAGATTCCAGGTGAAAAAAGCTATGGCACATTTAGCTAGATTTACAAATGCCTTTTTCAGGTGCAACACATCTGTTCTTGGGACTGTCTCTTTCTCCAGTGGCCCAGGGGTTGCAAGGAAAGGTCCAAGGGTAGCAGAGGGGGAGCAGCTGCTACCCCTGGCAGCCCCCCCCAATGACATCCCTGGGGTTGTGGTTAAGCGGAAAACGTTCAACAGTGAGTAAAAAAAATACTCTAACCTTGGTAGTAAATTAAATGTGTTTTTATTTTTTTAAATTTCAAAAATAAGGGACTCTTCATAAGTTAAGCATTTTACTAGCAACATTGGTTGAATTGGAAGCGTTTTATAATGAGTATCCAGGGTGCAACATTGCCAGGAGCTGGGAGTTAATTAGTCCTTACTTGTAGCCTCAAAGAGCCCGGTTAGCTTCATGCAAATAGCTACCATGAGCTATTTTTGACTGTCCAGGCTAACAGGTTCCATTCAAACATATATTCCTGACATCAACTCTGTTTTTGGGAATGTGTGTAAAATGAGCATAAAGACATGTAGGAGACATTTAAAGCAGATTGTTTTTGACAAAATTGACACACTGTTATAGTGTGGAAGTTAGATTTGTGACTTGCTCTCTGCTATCTCCTAGTTCCCCGAAGGTATCTTCTGCTTACTGACATATGCCTGATATCCAGGAGCTACTTTTAGATCCTGCTCATCAAATCCTTATTTCAACTCCTGGTATACATTGGGTGTAAGGTAAAAAGAAACTGTTTCTCTGTAAGAGTGAAAGCTTTTCACAAACTATAGCTATGTCTTTGGCGTGGTAAATTGGGTATTGCGGTGGAACAAAAAAGATCCTCTAAGAGTAGTTGCTTTATTATTTTCATGGCTGCTTTTGAAGTCAGAATATTCACAATGCAGTCAATACCAGTAGTTATTGGCTGTACTCTGAACACGCTGATTGTGTGAAAGGAGGTCAATGATGATATCCATGTGCTAATACAAATCAGGACTCAAATTTAGCAAGAAATTGACCAGAGGCTCCTCTACGCTCAGTTATGGCCTATGAACACATATGGGTGGCTAGCACCAAACATGGCCGAAATGTTGCTCTAATGAAAGACTTATGTTCTTCACACAATTTTTGGGGTTTAAGTGGCTGAAAGAAGACATTTTTCCCCAGAGGTCTGATATCATTACGCATTACTTTTTAACCCACAAAATATTTCTCTGATCATGTTAACATTTCCAAAGGTCTTCTGCATGCTTGTGTAAGAGAACATTTAAGATAAGTTTTTTGAATCTCCACGTTATTCTACCTTCTGAAAGAATTTTCTTTTCGCTGCGGGTGGCAGAAGCTGCACAAACTCCTACAAAAAGCACTGTCTTGGGAGACTATGATAGTTTATTAACACGATTATTTATAAAAGGCCAATTTCTTTTTGTGTCACTATGTTCATACTCTACATATTCGGCAAGCTTCCACACATTAGTATTCAATGTTATTTAACACATATATGATGTATTTCTTGATTTTTCCTTGGCCTCTGAACTCATGGACAGAAAGACGGGGCAAAAAATCAATCAATGTAACACTATCAAATGCAACCATTAGCATCAGGACACTTCCTCCCCAAGCTCGCACTGGTCTGAGGGGTGAGCTTTATAGGACATTCGGAGCCAAAGGAAAGGTCAAGCAGGACGCACCTTTTCACACAAGATGTCTTCAATCATTGAATACATAACATGTATACATAGATTGAAGGATGGGGTATTGGATGAGACAGATTCAGTTAACTAAAGTGTCCCCATTACTCTATATAGTCTCCGATTTACTTGCAAAATAGGAAATGCTTTACAACTTCAACTGGAAGCAATGTTCAGACAATGCCACAAAACTTTCTCAAAATTCACTACCCAAAATATTTGTTCGTGGGGAACAACTGTGCAATCCCTATTCCAAAACATTAACAGCAGTCAGAGTTCAGACTTTCTTCAGAGATCAGCAAATACTTGCCTGTTGTATTCTCCAAAAGCACTACATGGGAAAACGCAATCTAAAATCGGGAAAGCTGCTGTTTTAGATTGTCCCAAACCTCCTACATAAACAAAATATTCCATCACCTGGAAACAAATCTTCAATACCAAAGGAGGAGGAATCTCCTGCTATGGAACAGTGCTCTGGGCCCATATGTTCTCCACAACCAACTTTGCAATACTCGAGAGGCCCCACTGGAAGCGCACCCTGTACATTCCCCAATACACATCCACTGTTCAGCTAGAACCCGTCAGTATGAGAACATCAGAAACTGGAGACAAGAATTCAAACAGCAGCTCTGGTCTCCGCCTGAAAGAGAAGTAAATGCACAAAAGCAAAGCTGACAACAGCTCGAAATAAAGGACTAGACCAGAATCAAATAATTTACATCAGTTGCAGAAAACCCAGACTCGAGTACTGAAGGACATCTGGAAAGACGAGTAATTCAATGTTCTAATTCCTAACTATAACCTTTCCAAGACCAAATCCCTGTCTCATTCACCCAACCTTTTTCCCATACCTACTAATAGGGCATAAGATAAATGGATTTGAAATACAAACCTATTGGGCTATTATTATAAAGCACCTTATTCTGTTCTTCCAAGCTTCTAAAATGTGCTCAGTCACTCAATTACATGTACTCTCACGGCACACATTTCATTAAATATTAGTTATAAAAACCATCTCTTTAAGAAAAAAGTAATACTTTATTTGCTAGTGCCCAAGATTAAGTGAGAAAGAACTTCAAATAAATACATTGAAACAGATTCCAATATGTTTATCTTATCCTACGTACCTACAAATGGCTAGAGAAAATATCCTCCTTAAACGCCCCAAAACCCTACCTACTTTTCTCGAAACATTGTGTAAATCACCAACTAACGCAAACATCCTGACAGGTCAAGCATTGTCTCATCTGGAAACAATGCAATACGCCTCCGGTGTACACACCAAAAACACCTAGAATGCGCCTCTGCAGAGACGCCAGTTGCTCCTGGCTCTAACTGCACCAAAAGCCAAGCACAACACCTTCTTCTACGCAACCCACCTCCCCTCTTCCCCTTCAGATCCATGAGGGCGCCTGGAGATCATGCAAAAGGCAACAGTGCGCAGGATTAACCAGGTTACTCACCGTAGTGACAACCTTACTCCTAGTCCATAGTCCCCTTTCCTCCATACTTATGGGACATTCCTCCGTCCTGTGGGACGGGACCGGAGCACTTTGTAAAAAGCATCCAAAAATGTTGCAAACATTTGTAGTCCTTCCTCTCTTTCTATGCGGGGCCTGGCACGTGGCCGTAACCCCGCCCATCTCGGCTCTGCCCCACGCATCACCCATCAGTCCTTTTCTATCGCCAGGTCAGAGACCTTTTAGCAATAACAGAGGAACCTTATTAGAGGGGACGGCGGGCGGGCATATGGAGGAAAGGGGACTATGGACTAGGAGTAAGGTGGTCACTACGGTGAGTAACCTGGTTATACTCCTACGTCCCGTGCCCTTTCCTCCATAATTATGGGAGATTCCCAAGCACTCCTTACAGGAACTATGGGTGGATGGAAAGAAAACCTTACTGAAAAAGGTTCTTCAGCACAGCCTGACCAAACTGAGCATCAGATCTTGAGCTCATGTCTAGACAATGCTTACAAAAAGCAGATGGGGAGGCCCAAGTAGCTGCCTTTGCAATGGTCTCCCAGAGGACATATTTCTGAAAGGCAACCGCGGCTGCCTTGCCCCGCACCAGGTGTGCATGAATACCTTTAGGAGACTTCAGCCCTTGGACGGTGTAAGACTCCGTAATGCAGGCAGTGATCCATCGGGAGATAGTCGCCTTTGAGCCCTGCTTACCTTGTGGATTACCAAAGGTCACCAACAGTTGAGAAGAGCTCCTAGACTCGGATCTTCTGTCCAGATAGAACTTAAGAGCCCTTCTAACATCCAGGCAATGCAGAACCCTTTCTGCCTCTGAGGCGGGGTTCGGAAAAAAGACCGGCAGGGAGATTGACTGGTTCAGATGGAACTCAGAGACCACCTTCAGCAGGAAAGCAGGATTTGTCTGTAGGACCACCTTATCCTTGTGAAAGACCAAGAAGGGATGCTCCGCCGACAAAGCCTGGAGCTCACTCACGCGCCTTGCTGAAGTAACGGCAACCAAAAAGGACACCTTCCACGACGAGTGCTTGAGGTCCACCGTGGCCATTGGTTTGAAAGGTTTATGGCACAACGCCGTCAGGACCACATTTAGACTCCACGCCGGGTGCGGACTACGAATCGGAGGATAAAGGCACGTCAAGCCTGCAAAATGCCTCTTAACCACTGGGTTAGACAGAGAGTAAGATCATTGGTCCGTAGATAGGTAAGCGGAAACCGCCAAAAGATAAGTTCTGCATGACAGAACGTGAACACCCGACTCTGCTAAGTGGGATACAAAGGACAATACCGTGTCAATTGTAGCCCCCCTTGGGTCCAGCTGCTTGTTTAAACACCAATGACAGAACCTGAGCCATTTCCTTCTGTACTGGGACCTAGTCAAGACCGTATCTGGCCAGGCGTGATCATCTTGAATTTCTCTTGGGGTAGGAAAAGATTGAACTGGGAAAGGTCTAGGATGGTGCGCAGGCCAGCCTGGTTGGGGTTGGGCACCGAAAATAGCCGGGAGTAGAAGCCCTCCCCTCGTTCCCCAAGGGGAACGGGTTGCACAGCTCTGAGATCCAGAAGTTTATGAACCTCGGCTTTTAGGGAGGACGACCCTGACTGCTGGAAAGGAGGGTTGAAGGGTGGGGTAGGGGGTAAGGGTAAGCGGAAGCCCGCCCGAGCGACTGGCAAGATCCACCTGTCCTCGGTGATGGTCTGCCACACCTCCCAGTGAGACGCAATGCGTCCTCCCACCGGGGTCTCGTGCGAGCGTGGAGAACCCTCATTTTGCAGGCTTTTCAGTGGCGTTACCACCTGAACCTGAGGAGGAGGTTGAGGAGCGGGAGAAAAATTGAGTCCGTTGCTGCCTCCGGCGGTTGTTACCCAAAGGGGTATCCACTCTGCGAGATTTCCGGTCTAGAAACCCTCTAAAACCAGAAGAGGGCCGGGTTTGCGACAACGGTCTCTGGGTTCTAAAAGGAGTTTTAACCAGGACGGACAAGGACTTAGTTGTCTGTGTGCTGTCCTTCGTTTTGGTCAGCTCCACATCCGTTGTAGAATGGAAAAGCTCCTTACCATCAAACGGAAGGTCCAACACCTTGTCCTGCAACTCCTTTGAGAATTTGGTGGCATGCAACCACGCCTGTCGGGAGGTATCAACCCCCAGCATAAGGCCCCGAGCCGAAGTGTCGACGTGATGAGCGGCAGCCTCCAGCAGATCCTGGGCCAAGACTCTGGCATCGGACAATCCCGCAATAAAATCTTCCAGCTTCTCGACCGGAATGAACTCCTCGAACTCCGACAGACCATTCCACATCCTCATATTCGTCCCCGCTAACACCAGTTCTGCATTGGCCTGCCGGAGCTGCAAGGCAGAGTTAGCGAAAATCTTCCTCCCAAGGGAGTCGAGGAGCTTGTCCTCTTTCCCCAGAACCTGAGTAGCCATCGTAGAAGAGGATGCTGCAGGCCTGGACTGTAAAGTGGCCGCAGCCACCACTGTGGAGGAGGGGGGCGGACAAGATGACAGGGCCTCTTCCGAAGAATGCAGCCTGTATTGCGCATCAATTTTCTTATTGACGAAAAGTCCAGAGTGTGGCTTTTCCCAGACCCTACGGACCTCGGCCAAAATGTCCTTCTGCAAGATCAGGCCGGTACGCTCCGAAGGAGACCGGGTGAAAGCCCCCGAAAGCACACCCTCTTGCAGAGCGGGTGCCTCGGGCACCGGAACATCCAAAAAGCACATCATGTCCAGTACCCGGTCATGAAAAGTTCTAATAAAGCGGGGCTTCTCCTAATTGTCCTGATTGCCCTGCGCCTCATCCAACAGGTCAGGATCCTGTTGAACCGTGTCAGGCACTGCCCTGTCCGCAGGGGACAATGCAGGCAATGGCGGAAGGGTCGGGGGAGGCACCGTAGGCAAGGGCGACATCGGCAGAGCCACCGGAGGAGCGGGTGGAGCCGGAGGCGCAGGTGGGCATATCACCCTAAAAAGGCCCTTGAAATACTCCCTCATGGGGTCGGTACGCATGAGCGTCTGAAATTTGGCGAAAAAAAAGTGTCCTCCGGAGACGGTTTTGGAGCTACCGGAGGAGGCCTCTCATGAGGGGGATAATTCCAGGGACGCAAAGGGGAGGGTTGCCACACAGGCCCAGAAGTGTCCACAAAAATCAAAGGTGCCGACCCCACAGGCAACGAGACATTGTGCGGAAGGGGCATCCGAGCGTTCCAGTCATAAACTGGGCGAAACGGATGCGCACAAGACATTTTATGTTCACCCACAGAACCAAGTCCTACACCTGAGGCCGATTGCGTAGTTGTAGGGGAAGCGCCCAAAATGGCTGCCATTTTGCCATCACCTGAGGGAAACTGCGGCACATGAGGAAGTGAGGCAGGGGTCCCCGTCGATAGATCAGGGGTCTTAATTTTAGCCTTTACGCAAGGAACCTCGCCGAGCCGGTACTATGAGGCCTGGAATGTTTCTGCGACATACCAATAGCCAAACTAGCCTTTCCAATAAGTACCTCGGCACTGCCAGTAAAGGAAGAACTTTCACTCCTTGCCCCCTCAACAGTTCTGGCGTCGCCACAAGAGCGGGAACGGTGAGAAACAACTTTCACCCATAAGGCCTTGCCAGGCCTCTCAGAAATGTTGGTTACTTTAGCCTCTGTACGTGGGACCTCAAATCCAGGTCCAATAACAGCCTTACTAGCGCGGGCCTAGAACATCCGTTCGGTAACACAAAGCCCAACCAAGGCCTTGGGGCGCACCCCGGTACTTTTGAGGGAAGCCGATAAAGAGGCCTCAGAGCGAGCTCCGGTACCCCACAATTCAGTAGAACTGGGTCTACAAGCAGCCCCGACAGGAGGGCCCTCGGAGCGTACTCCAGTATCCACAGGCCCCTTACGGAGACTCTCGGAGAAAACTCTGGTACAATTATTAGGCCCAGAAGGCACCTCGGGGCAATCCCTGGTGACAGAGCGGCTATTGCTCCTCCCGGCTCGGGAAGAGCCCGGAAAGGTATCTCCCGGCCGGGTGCTCTGAAAAGTAAAGAACTTACCGGGCGTTTCTTCTTTTCGTCGATAAAAGCTTGAAAATGCAAAGGAGGAGTACGTCGAAACACCTCCTCCCACCGCTCCAACCGACGTTTAAGTGCCCGGACCGAAAGGGAATCCCAGTAAAAACAGGAGTCCCAACGGTGGTCCAGACCCAAACACTTGAGACAAAGAGGATGGGGATCCGCCCTCTCAAAGCATCGGTGAAACGATGAACAATCTGGAAAGTCTAGTTTGAACGACATAGACAGACTAGTGCACGATCGCTAGCGAGAGCAAGAGAGGAGGAAAAAAGGGAAGATCTTCCACGGATGCAAGTGCGTCCAGTCCCGAACGAGCGCAGAAAAGGACTGATGGACGAAGCGCAGGGCGGAGACGAGATAGGCGGGGTTACAGCCGCGTGCCGGTCCCCGCATAGAAAGAGGAAGGACTACAGTATGATGCAACATTTTTGGATGGTTTTACAAAGTGCTCCGGTCCCACCCACAGGACGGAGGAATGTCCCATAAGTATGGAGGAAAGGGGACGGGACGTAGGAGTAAATAAACAACATATTTAGGGATTTTATGCAACTGGTTATTAACCCCTTACGTGCCAAGGACGAGGTATCTCGTCCTTGAAATTGCATACGCAGTGCCAAGGATGAGATAGCTTGTCCTTTTTGGCACCTTGTTTTGTGTGATCCCTGCAAAGCAGGGATCACACAAAACTGTAATCCAACCCCCGGGCTATGTGAGGGGGAGGTCCCCCTCACTGCCAGGGGGCTTGGATTACCTTCAGTTTCATGTCAGCATGCGTAATGCACGTCGGCGTGAAACGGAAAGTAATTTTCACAGCAGCAGCCATTTCGGGCTGCTGTGGTGAAAATAGAAGGTGAGTGTTCACTTTTCTCCCACTCGATCTCCGGCTGTATTTCAAGCCGCAGATCGAGGGAGGTGTCGTTGGAAAGGGGAGATTCTCTTCTTTCCAACGATACCCTTTGTGTGGCATTTCTGCTCACGGATCGGGCGCAGGGCGCGCGATCCGTGGGCAGCAATGTCACAGGATCAATAGAGATCCGTTTGTGACGCAGGGGGAGGGGGGACTGCTTACTAGGTAAGCAGCTTTCCCCCCGTGGCCCTAAAGCATGAAAGAAATTGAAAACAAAAAAAAAAACGAAGGGAGGTGGGAGGGGGTTTGGGACTAGTCACCAGGGATATTGGCGAATGTGGTGTTGCTGGAAAGGGGAAATACTCCCCTTTCCAACGACACCATGTATATGAGGCATTGCTGGTCACGGATAGGCGCAGAGCGCTCGATCCGTGACAAGCAATCCACTGGATCACCAGGGATACGTTTGTGACGTGGGGGGGTTGCTTACAGTAAGCAGCCCTCACCTCCCCCTTGGCTGCCAAAGTATGGGGGCAGATCATCTGCCCCCAGGGAAGGGGGGCAAAAAAAATAAAACATTTAAAAAAAAAGAAATAGACCGGGGAGGGGTCGGGGTGGGGCTGGGGCCCACACAGAAAAGGGGGGTGGCCCTCTCCCCCTCACCTCAAGGGGAAATGGGGGCATCCCTTGTAGCCCTCCCTGGGGGCAAATATCTGCTCCTAGGAAGGGGCATCTGACCCCAGGGAGGGCTGCATGAGATGCCCCCTGTATTTGGTGTGGGGGTAGAGGGTCACCCCCCATTACATTAGAAAATTACTTGGCGGTTTAGGGTGCCCCTCAGCCCGCCCTAAAGTGTAGCATACCATTTTCCATTTTTTTTCTTTGTTTACGAAACTTGCCTTGGGCAGAGGGTCACATTGGGGTGCCCAAACCTTACTGCCCCACCCACTGGGGGGCCTGTCCCACCATTTTTGGGGGCCCTAGTGGGTGTGGCAGTAAGGTTTGGGCACCCTGGGGCCAGATTGGCACACCAATGGAGTAGGTGCCATGTCATGAAGCCCTCCCTGGGACCAGATACCTTCTCCTAGGAACGGACGCCTGTGCCCAGGGAGGAGTGCAGGACAGCCCCCCCAACCCATCATCTGGCCCTGGAGAGGGCTTCATGAGATGGGCCGCCCCTCCAATTGGGGTGGGGGTGGAGAGGTGCACCCCCCCTTCACATTAGAAATTTCCACAGCAGTGTAGGGGGCCCCTCCACCCCCGCTAAAGGGCAGCCTGCCATTTTGAATTATTTTCTTTATTTACTATACCTGCCTTGGCGCAGAGGGGCACATTGGTGTGCCTATCTGGCGCCGGGGTGCCCAAACTTTACTGCCCCACCCACTGGGAGGCCTGTCCCACCATTTTTGGGGGCCCTCTCCACCCCACCCCAAATGGAGGGGGGGTGTACCTCACGCAGCCGTTTGTAGGAGGCCCAGGGAGGCCTGCATGAAGTGCCCCTGCCACCCATTTTGGGTGAGGGGGGAGAGGGCCCCCAAAAATGGTGGGACAGGCCCCCCAGTGGGTGGGGCAGTAAGGTTAGGGCACCCCGGGGCCAGATTGGCACATCAATGTGCCTCTCTGCACCAAGGGGAGTTGGGTTACCAAAGGAAAAAAGTGAAAATGGTGGAACGCTTTTTAGGGGGGGCTGTGGGGAACCCCAAAGGGTCAGAATGTTCTAATGGGATGGGGTGTTGACCCCACTCTCCCCCCACCCGCAATGGAGTGGGTGCCATGTCATGCAGCCCTCCCTGGGACCAGATATCTGCTCCTAGGAAGGGACGCCTGAGGCCAGGGAGGAGCGCAGGACAGCACCCCGCCCTTATCTGCCCCCAGGGAGGGCTACATTTTGCTGGTGTGACCGTAGGTAACATGTTTTTTGTTTTGTTTACAGCTTTTTCTACGCGAGCAGCTAAAACGTTATGCGAGTACTGTTTTTTATTATTCTATGGTTAGGGCCCACTGTCAGTGGGGTGGGTGAGACTGGGGCTGGATTGTTGGTGGTGTGGGTGGGAATGGGCCGTCTGGGCAGATATGTTGGTGGGCTGGGACACAATTGCAGGGGCAGGCCACAAATCGCCCCCAGAACATTGGTGTTTCCCGGGGAGCGGATCCCTCCCATGTGGGTTGTACGTCTGCAAGCCCAAGCTCCACCTCTGGCTGTGCTACGTTACAGATGTCACCTCCGGGGTGGAATGGGGATCCTGCTGGGGCTCCCTGGAGCTGCTGCTGTGCTTATCAGACGGTACACCCACATGATACATGGATGTCCAAGGCCAGGGACATCACCTCCAACTGTCTTGGACTTGCGGCTGGGCTGCATTACAGCTTTTCCCTTCGGAGAGTTATTGGCACACTGCCGAGACTGCTTGGCGGGGAGAAGCTGTAACTCAGGGCAGCCAGGGCTTCAGCAAAGTTGGCGGTAATATCCCTGGCCTTGGGCACCCTTCTCCCATGTGGGTCTTTGCCGGGGGTTCTGGCTAATAAATTCTGGGCCGCTTCGTGCAAGTCAGACCTCTGTGGATTTCCACGGGTGTCCTCTTTTGGGAAATGCATGGGGTTCCCTGTTTCCCTTGCTGGCTTCGACACCCTAGGCCCAAATCTGTAGGTTGGCCACATGAACAAAATGTTCTGTGGCGAAAGCCTTGGGGTTACCAGCGGGTTACCCTTTTCCTTTTGCGTCCCCGTTAGGTGCACCCACACATGTGAGGTACTGTTTTCGTCAGGACACCTGTGGGAACGCGAGAAGGTATGACATCTGTTGTTGGCGATGTGTTTCAGTGAGTGGACACAGGGAAATGTCTCTGAAATTGACTGGAAATTAAGATAATTCTCAGACATTTCGCTCTGGCCACCCACCGAAACACACCGCCAACAACACATGGCCTACCTTCACACGTCCCCACACGTGTCCCGAGGAAAACGGTACCTCACATGTGTGGGTGCACCTACCGGGGGCGCAAAAGGAAAAGGGTAACCCACTGGTAACCCCAAGCCTTTCGCCACTGCCCATTTTGTTCATGTGGGCAACCTACAGATTTGGGCCTAGGGTGTCGAAGCCAGCAAGGGAAACGGGGAACCCCATGCATTTCTGAAAAGAGGACACCCGTGGGAATCCACAGAGGTCTGACTTGCGCAAATCGGACCAGAATCTACTACCCAGAACCCGTGGCAAAGTCCAAATTTGGGTGTAAAAAAACACTATTTCCAGACATTTCATTCTGCTCTACCACCAAAACATGCCGCCAACAGATGTCATACTTTCCCGCGTTCCCACAGGTGTCCCAACGAAAACTGTACCTCACATGGGTGGGTTCACCAATCTAGCCGCAAAGGGAAAAGGCTAACCCACTGGTAACCACAAAAGGGTTGGGGAGATAACCTACAGATTTGGGCATAGGGTGTCCAAGCCACCAAGGAAAACTGGGAACCCCATGCATTTCTGAAAAGAGGGCACCAGTAGGAATCCACAGAGGTCCAACTTGCGCGAAGCGGACCAGAATGTTTTACCCAGAACACCCGACAAAGTGAAAAATGTGGGTTTCTTCGGCACATTTCAGACTTTGCCGGGGCTTCTGGGTAATAAATTCTGGGCCGATTTGCGCAAATCATACCTCTGCGGATTCCCACGGGTGTCCTCTTTTGGGAAATGCATGGGGTTCCCCGTTTTCCTTGGTGGCTTGGACACCCGAGGCCCATATCTGTATGGTGTGCCCGTCTGCAGTGTGAAATTCAGGTGTGAAAACAGACATGGGGTTACTTGTGTTTTAGGCTTTCCTCTTGGCACCCAGGTAGGTGCACCCACACATGTGAGGTACCGTTTTCATCGTGACACCTGTGGGAACGCAGGAAGGTATAACATTTGTTGTGTTTGTGTGGTTTTCATAACGTTTGACCCATTTGCTGGTGCCCTTTGTCACACAACCCTTTCATTTCCCAAATGTGACCTACATTTAGTCGCTGCTTTAGGCACCATACACTTTTGTAACCTGCACAAGTCACGTACCCTTGAAAAGGTCTGCCTATGCTCTTTCAAAAAATGTATTCTTGCCGTTCCTCACCACATTGGTTTTCCCGATTTACACATGCTAAGTGCGTCTGTTCAGGCCGTGAGCATAAAACTCCTGTGTACCATGGCTCAGTGTTTGGCTTGTTTTTTTAAAACACTACAAAAAATATGTGCTTTCCTAACTGCAAGAGTCGGGGGAATGTAGCAGAGCATTGCTTTTCTCAAAATTCATAGAAGCCAATGCCGTACCAAGCCAACCATGTCCAACACATACCTTTGTTTTCGGTCATTTTCCCACCTTTACCCCAATCCATGGCATTTTCCCCTACCTAGTTGTTGCCTGACCTACGCAAATCACCCCTTCCTAAACTTAGAATTTTGTCTACTTTTCAGAAATATATGCCTTTCTGTCCCCCAATCCGGCTTTCCTACCCTTTTCTTCCATTCCGTCCATGCATGTCCATTTAGCAAAAATGGCCAAAATCGCCTACTTCTCACAACACAATGGATAACCACATCAAAATAATTTTGTTTCGTTTCCACTCAACCTGTTCTTCAAAGCCAGGAAATTGGTGAATTCAGCACAGCAAACCATTTGTTCCTAGCTCTTACAAGGAAAAAACCCCAGGCTTCTTTGTACATCATTTTATTCACATTTTTTGAAAAAACACATTTTCGCCTTTTTGGTTATTTTCTCTCACCCCCCTACAGCAACCTAGGATTCCTGGGTGGCGTTCCGACCGCCTACATGTGGGGGAAAAAAGGAGCCAAATTTGGCCGAGATATCTCATGTAACAAAAAAGTTACAAGGCATTGATTGGCCACATACCGAAATCACCAAAAAAGGCCCTGGCACTGGGGGGAAATAGCCATGGCACTTAAAAGGGTTAACCACGTTAGTTAATCCATTGCTTTCAAGTTTTTGTCATTATGCAAAATTTGAATGAATATGCGTACACATGTAAATCAATACTTTGAGTAAAGCATTTACACAGGCATCTAAAACAGCATCTACATCAGAACAGTCACTTGTGTCTTACCTGAGCTGTTGATCTCTGAGGCTTGATAATATGTCCATCCCATGAAGAGAAGAATAGATGGTTGATAAATCCTGATGGGAAGAAAAACAAGTTGCAATTACGACTTTTAAGACTGGCAAGTAAATAAACAATTACCTACGCGAATTGGCAGTGATAAAGCTCAGTGTTCGCTTTGACAAGGACAGGATCCGATCAATACAAGCAGGTGGCTATTTTTAGGTGAGAAGTAGCAGTGCGCCAACTATTTTTGGAAACGTTTCAGGTGATCAATAGATAGTCCACTTTACCTAAACAGTAAGGTGAAGTTACTGACTGCCCTCTAGAAAAAGCACACTTCAACTATATTAAACGAGTTCTGAAAGCTCCACTAAACAAAACCACAAAAGATCTCGTTTTACTTCTGGATGAAAATCCACATGTGGAGCACTGACTTCTTCCTTACCTATATTAACAATTAGAATACCAAGCTTTTAATGAAAAGCTAAAATTGGGCAATTTCACACAGAAAACATGCTGCTTCTAAAAATAAAAACTTCACTGGCTTGGGCTTATAGGAAACATTTATATGTATTACAGCTGTTCAACTTTCTTCGTACAAAGACCTCTCTGTCAAGAAAACCGCTGTGCTTTCACAGCAGGCCAACATTGGACTTCGAGTATTATCAAAAACAGGTGGGCTTCTTAACTAGCTTACAATGCACATTGCATTGTTATCGCCCATAGCTCGCCTATCTCAATAACAGTATACATGCTTGCTGGCTTGTGGGTCGAAACAAGTACCATTGAATTGTACTGGGACTGCCACCATTTATAAAACATTTTTAAAAGCAGAGTAATACATCTCTGAAAACTCATGAAGTGTGCGCTGGAGCCGCCAGTTTCCTTGGCTTAAGTACACACATTTAGTAATTCGGAGATGAAAAAACACATGAAAATGATTATTAAATGAAAAGGTCAAACACACAGGCTATTTGGACGAATAACAGCTTTTGCTCGGATTTCCACTTAGCTGCCGGGGCCAACAGGGGCGAGACTTTACAGATTGCTTGATTCCTTATTTTAACTTTCAAAATGCATTCGTCTGGGGGTCATAATCTCTGAATGATGTAAAGCTCCGATTTCACGACGCCTCGTATACTTACACTTGAAATAATATCCCTGTGTTGTGGCCTTGCCAATACATTAAAGCAGATGTATGCAGTGATGCACTTGTAGACTTGGCTCTTAAAACAGAAAACTATGTCAGTATTTGCCACAAATGCACCATGCCTAAGACGATGCCTTGAAACGTGACTAAGTAAATGGGTCTTTGACTCACATTGGCACAAGGTAATGCTCAAACTCGACTGATGTGCACTATTATTGACACGCTGGACTGCATAGGCACACTGAATGGCAGAAGTAGCCGGATAAGTCACCTATTGCACCCATCCCAAATCGCCCAAGGGAGAGACTTCCCCCTGCCCTCTGTACTTCTATCCCAAATTTAAGACACTTAACATTTATTTATATTGATCACAAGCCTTAATTACTCTTCTGTAAGATATATTTGGTAATGATTAAATGAGGTGTCTATGAAAGAGTAATATGATGTTTACAAAGCTGCTGGGGGCTGATAGGTGCATCACGTTTGCTAGGGCAGCTTGTGATATTGTTTGACAGTATTACATTGCACGATCTTTTCTACCGTAGATCAAATGGATAATGTTTATATGACGTATTCGATGAACACATTGCAAGTAGAAGAGTTTTGTTTTTACACTCACCATGATATTGATAAGTAATGGCAAACATGCCCCTGCTTCAGTCTCAAATATGGCAACCTACACCACACAGACAATCCTCAATGAGGGTAAAAAGGTCCCAAGTGGTGTATCATTGAGAGCTGACAGTCTTGGGTTGATCAAGCTAAGTAGGTACAAAATAGCATTGCCTCATAAGACAAGGACAGTGCCCTCATATGAAGGCAAAGGCATGCTGTTCAGCTACTTTGCATACCCATACTGCATTCTGTGCGAGTCTAATCTTGAGACAAACTCCCAGTGATGGCTGGGAGTTACCTAGGCCTTTCACCACTATTTAGGACTCTCAAACTTAAGTGTTTTTTTCTCCTGTACTCCAAATTGCACTGTAAAAGTAGTGCCTTTCTGTGGTCTTGCCTCCTAGCAAAAGCACTCATCTAGCGAACCTTCTACCACCATCTAAGTGCCGGTCTTATACAATGTTCAACTTGTCTCATCTCTGTCTCGTCTCCTTACCTTGCCCTGTGTCCTTCCCTAGTGTTCTCCCCTACCGCTTCCGACTCCCTTCCTCTTCTCTCCTCTCCCTACTTACTCTATGGTGCTCTCTGCTTCTCCAATCTTTTCTAACTGCTTCTCTATCGACTATCCTGCTCTCCTCACTAAATTTGGTAGGAAGAAAATTAAAAAGGACATCCTGGTCTCCAACCCAGGTTTCCCCATCGCGGACACCTATACCAGTGCCTCCACCAGGCAAACTTTCACCAATATCCTCTTTGTCATTCCCTCTGCAAACCTATGAATTCTACATATGGTCTCTGTGCTCTTTCCCTTCTCTTCCTCTCCCATTAATGGTGGCACCTGGTGGGAGGCCCTCCTGGCCCCCTTCCACGCCTCTAAGGTCATCATTAATGTTTACTTGAATGGTACCATCTTGGTCCAAGGCCCTCAAGCCAACCTTCTCCTCTTTGATCAACGCTTCCTGCGCCTCATCAATTTCCTTTCTTCTCCTGCTGTCCCCTCTTTCCCCTCCACGGCTTCCTTGCCTACCCCTGCTGTCGTCTCCTCTTGGCTACCTTGCCCTCTCCTCCTTCCTCTTCTGTTGCACCCCTCAGGCTGCTTCTACACCTCTGCAGGGCATACCTCTGCTTTGTACCCCTGCCCGGAAGTCTTTCAAGGACGGCAACCTTCTCCCTATTTCCACTCTAAACTCTCGCTCAGCTGTCAAACACTTCTGACATCTGCCGCCTCCTGGAGGAAATTGACCTCGATGTCCTTGGTCTCACCAAGACATGGTTCACGGCCAGCTCTGTAACGAACTTTGACACTCTCCTCCCTGATGGCTAAAAGATCCTCTCTGTGCCCAGATCCAACCGTTGCGGAGGGGGTGTAGCCCTGATCTTCCGCGAGTGGATTCCTGCCTCTATCATTCCTACGCATGCCTACTCCTCTTTCGAATGCCTTGTCTGGAGGCTCTCTCTCTCGCTCTCCTGGCCATTCCCTTACTGTCGCTACCATCTATCGGCCACCTGGTCAGATCTCCTCCTTCCTCTGAGTGAGCAGACCTCTCCTCCTCCCTCCTGGTCTCAACCACTTAACTCCTTCTGGCAGACTTCAACATCCACCTGGATGCTTCCTGTCCTTCCACTGGACTCTTTCATGACCTTTGCGACACTCTCACTCTCTATTCTTCCCTCTGGCCCGACTCACTCTGCAGGGCACACTCTGGATGTTCTGATCTCTTCAGACCTTCCCCTTTTGACCCCTCTCATCACTCCTCTCTCCTGGAGTGACCACGTTCTCCTTTCCTCCAATCTCACCCTCTCTACCCCTCAGGCCAAGTCAACCCCAGCACTGCCACCTACTTCTCGGTTATCCGACCTATGAAGCGTGTGTCAGTTGAGGCTTTTGCCGCCACTTTCTCCCCATCCCCTGCCCCCCTTGGCTGACTCACACCCTGACACAGCCCTTTCCATGCTCTACTCTGCTATATCTGATACTCTTGATGTTCTTGCCCATGTCATGAGGATCCGCGTGAAGCCCAAAGCCAAGTGCAACTCTTGGTACGACTCAGACCTAGTCACCCTAAAACGCACGTGCAGGGTGGCTGAGAGGAAATGGCGTGTTCTGGTGCATCCTCTGACAAACTGGCCTGCCGCCTGCTACAAAGGCAAGACCGGCACTCTGTTCGCACCAAGAAGAGAGCCCACATCCAAGCCTGCTTCTCTACGGCATCTAACAACTCGGCCAAACTCTTTAAAATCTGCAAGGAGCTGGCCAATCCTGCTGCAGTCTCTACCTCTCCTGTCCCCTCCCTCACCCTCTGCACAGCCCTGGCTTCTCATTTCATCTCTAAAACTCAGGACATCCTGTCCTCTCCTTCCTCTCCTCCTCCCCTCTTTACTCCGTGATCTTCCTCTGGCCCTTCTTCGGCCACCTCCCCTCCCTCCTTCTCTGCCTTTCGCCTGTTCTCTCCAGAAAAGGTTTCTAGACAAAACCAATCTATGAAAGTCTCGTCAAAAAAGGTTCACCCCTGTTCCTCCAAAACCATCAAGGACCACATGGACACCCTGGCTCCTGCTCTGGCTGATTTTTGCAACCACTCCTTCGGCACTGGACTCTTCCCCTCCCCCCCTGAAGTATTCTCTTGTGCACCCTCTTCTTAAGAAACCCTCTGCCGACCCTTCCTGACCAGCTAACTATCAGCCAATCTCCATCACTCCTTCCTATGCAAACTCCTGGAAAAGCTGACCATCTCCCAGCTTAATCTCCACTCAACCTGTTGGTTGTCTCCATGACCATTAGTCCGGCTTCAGAGCTGCCAGAAGCACAGAAACTGCTCTCCTGAACATCTGTGAAGACCTGCTCTCCAACCTCGAATCCAACAACTTGATCTTTCTTCTGCCTTTGACATGGTCAACCATGCCATCCTGCTCAACCGTCTGTGATAACCTGGGCATCACCGATCAGGCCCTGGCTTGGCTGACCTCCTTCCTCTACAATCGACCTTCCCAGGTCCAAGTTGGGTCCTTCCTGTCCTCTATCTCTAGCTCTACCTGCGGTGTTCCAAAAGGGTTTAACCTCTCTCCCTAGCTGTTCAACCAATACCGGACACTTCCGTTCACTGCATTGCCACCCTCTGTCCCAACTTTCTGTGCTATGCAGATGACTGCTCATTTTCAGGCTCCCTTCATTCACCTCTTCTCCTATCATTTCTGACTGTCCACCATCCAGGAGGGGTGTGCCGCCAATGAACTCTGCCTTCATGCCAGTAAGACCAAGAGTCTCCTCATCGGCACACCTGCTCCCTCCTTTCCTCTCACTCTCTGGCTAACCTCTCTTGGGCCTTTTCCTGCTCCCACCTGTGAGGCTAAAAACCTTGGTGTCCATCTTCGACTCCACACTTTCCTTCTCTCCTTATATATCTGACGTGTCTAAGAAGTCACACTACCAGCTGCACCTCCTCAGAGGTATTCTTCCTTTCCTCTCCTTCCCCCAGAAACTCACTGTCTCCAGAGCTCTGGTTCTCTCTAGGCTGGACTACTGCAACAGCCTCTTTCTAAATCTGCCTGCCTCTACTCTCCGCTCTCTGCAACTCATCAAAAACAGGACTGCAAGACTTGTCCTTGTCCTCAAGCCCAGGGATCGTATCTCTCCAGGACTGAAATTTCTGCACTGGCTCCCAGTGGCAGCGAGATTAAGTTCAAAACCCACTGCATTGTCCAGAAGGCCTTCTGGGGCCTGGGACCTCAACACCTTCAACTCTCTCTTCCTAAATATCTTCCTTCTCGAGTTCTTTGCTCATCTGCCTCAAACTCCCTCAGGGTTAGTTGCTTCTCCAAGCAGCAAGTTGGTGGTAGAGCCCTCTTCTGCTGGGGCCTCCCTCTGGAACAGCCTCCCTGCCTCTCTGAAACTAGAGAACCATCTTTGGTTCCGGAACCACCTCAAGACCTTCCTCTTTGCTTCTGCTTTCTCTCCCCCTCTCCCCTGCTGATCCTGGCTGAATCTGAAACTGCACTGTTACCTGGCTACCCTCTGATCTCGGGCCCAGGTCCCCCCGCCAGTTGCACACCTGCACTGCCCCCCTGGCAACCCTTGCACCCGGGGACTGGTTCTATATCCTTAGAGCCCCCACTAGCACTTGACACCTGATGTCTGCACTTACCCTTGCCACCAGCTGGCTGCACTTTTAGTTATTGTCTTTATTTCACTGTTATCCTATGTACTGCACTGCCCACTCCCGCCTGCAATTTTACCCCCCCCCCCCCCCCCCCCTCCTGCACTTGAGCGATCTCAATGGCACCTGGCCTAGTAGGATTGCTGTCTGTCTTCCCTCAGCCCCCTCCCAGCCCCCACCTCGTCGCTCCTTGAACCACTAGTGTATAGGTGCGTTATAAATGCCATATCATAACATGGCTGCCAGATGCCACTATGCGTGTGTGGCTTTTTAGTTGAAGCGACCTATTCTACAACAACTGTCTGGACAGATTGAACGAAAAAAAGCCAATCCCTAAAACGGGCTGACATTCAAAGCAGAACGTTATAGCAAAATTATCCTGGCGTTTGTCTGCACACTGCATTCCCAATAACCCTTTACACTGCACGACTGGTGGAGAGCAGGCTTTAATTTTTCCCTGGATATGCGGGCTGTACAGCATCACTTTCTGGCAAACACTGGAAGCAATGCACAAAGAGCTGCGCACAAGCCCACACAGAGAAAACCACCCCACGTTTGATATTAAAGGATGCAAAAAGATGTTTCAAAAGCCAGGTACCCGAGAGTATGCGAATGGGATAACGTTATGGTTGGCAACAGTAACACCATACGTGTGAGCACATTAATCAGAATCCAGTATCATGTATGTATGTATGGGATCAGAAACAGACCGTGTCTGCAGTAAGCGGGAGGCCTGCTTATACACAGCTCGGCTGCATTCAGCCAGGCTGCAGATGAAGAACAGGTTACACTGCCACCCAGTGGCACCATCTCACTCGTAACAGACAATGCAAGCACGGCCAAACGGAAACGGATTGAAACAGTTCTGCCAAAGGCCCTCCAAAAGGATGTCGTAAACCTGACAGCTTGGCAAATGATCACCAGAGCCAATGGGAAACGGAAGTTTAAAGCTCCCTAAAAAGTAACACATGTGTGCAAGTATCGTAAGAGGGTGTTGCATTAAGCATTGACAAGATGGGCCACGTTTCGGCAAGCCAATATGAATTACATGGTAAGAACATGATCGAGTACGCTTATTCTTTATTTACACTAATATGTTATTTACAATGAATCATTTCACTCACGAATTTTACTTTGTGCACATTATATAATAACCGGAATAGAAAACACATTAGGTGGGCTTTCTAGATGTCCATTCATTGGTGAAGCTCATGCTCCTCACTCACACAGTCCTATTTCCCCAGCATATGCAACGCTGCTTCCTGTGTCGGTTTCTTCGCTTTTGGGAAGGCGTGAACTGGACACAGCGTAACTTCGGAGCCGCAATGTTGCTCGACAGTGACACTCAACCGTCAACAGTAGCACTATATGTGCCAACTCTGTCAATTACATAGAAAAGGTTTCCGTGAAGGGGGAGCTCTCTTCAGTATGTGGGATTCTAGCCTGTCTGGGGAAAGTGCAGGGCTCTCAAACGGGAAGGAGAAGCTATCCCATTAACATTCTAAGCCTTGCAGGGATTTAGGTCAGGGTCCAGGCCGTCACGGCAGACATGCCCCAACGAGCCCATGGGGTGGAAAGGAACAAGATCTCTTCTGGAACTGGGTAGTGCAGAGGAAATGAGTGTGCCCTGCCTTGTGCCTAGGACCAGGTCAAGTGATCAGGGAATCCTTCCCAGGTCCAACATCCACTGGCTCAGGGTGGCACCACGGATTCAGAGTAACTGCTGAACCCAATGCATGCACTTACAAATGGCCGAACCCTAGCAAAGAGTGGAAAACCTCCTGTTTGTTTGGGTCCCCGTTCAGGGTCCACAAACAGATTGTGATTTCTTAGGGCTTGCTGCCCTTATTTATCAGACCCAGGGAAGCCCTGGGCCTTTGTAGTGCGTAGTGGGGGCTGTAGTACAGCCCCCAGGCCGGTGTAGCTGACTGTCTGCCCCCCCCCCCAGGAGAGGGGAAGGTCTTTGAACCTGTGCCCTGCCTGACTGTTACTTCCAGGTGCATTAGCACCTTGCTGCTTTGGGAATGGTGAGGCGATTGCCACACAATACAAGGGAAGGGTGAGGTGTGAACGGAGACTGCGTGTCTCTGTGTGCATGGGGAGCGGGGGGAGAGGAGCAGGCTTGGAGTGGGGGAGGCTGCCCCTCTCCCTGGCCTGCCAGATGGTAACAGTTACCCTGCATCGCCTTGGGCGGCCCTGTGGCATTGCCATAACTGCCCTGATAATTCACAGAATCAGGCAAGTGACTTTTGTCACAGAGATCAACACAAATTCATATCTAGGCGCCACTAGCTTTTTTAATATGTTGCATCACTTCTTGCTCTCTGTCACAAAGCCTACATATTCCTATGGTCGCTTGGTTCCTAACTCTACATATGATAGGACGGTGGATATCTGGATATAATAAATGAAAGCCTCCAATAAATAGATGTATACATTCCTATATGTAGTATTCCTATTACAGATGAACGGCAACATAACATCACCACTTTAGGGGCAGAAGTAAGGCTCGGACTCAATGGTGGCATCATTTGGGGTACAGACTTATTAATCAAGAATGCATTGGAAAAATCGCTGAAGCTAAGAGGGGTTTCCCTGCCTCAGAGATTTTCAGAATGTCCAAAACCAAAAAGACAGTCACTGTTGTGCCTTGAAAGCCTACCTCCTTCACTAATAACTTAAACTAACTGTGCAAGGAGGATCTCTTCTAAAAGTAAAGTATTCATTGTAGTTCCAACCAGTAGAAAAGTTACCAGTCTTTCGGGTAATGAAAAATTGTGAAAAACAATGTTCATAAATACAGGATTCTAAGGCTTGCGTTGGGCTTGATCCCCCCCAACCCCCAAGACTGGTTTGTATTCTACTTTATTTCCTTTTGGGCTTCTTCGCACCATATACTTTTAAGGTAAATGTCACATGGCAATTCACAAGGATAAACTTCTCAGATTCACAGTTTATCTAACCAACTTGGCACACTTCCCTTCCAAGCGTAGGATATACTTCCAAATAGTTCTTTTCAGTTCCAGGGCTCTTGACTCACTTGTTACCAAATGTTCATGTCGGTGCGGGTCCCAGACTCTCAATATTCTGAACAGCTTGGTTTACTCCCCTGCATGGAATTGTCTTTTTCTCTCACAGGGTTCCAGACACTCTTATTCCTCGTTAACTTAGGCTTTTGCCTTTCATATGAGAGCGGGTCCCAGGGTCGCAATGTAGCTTTGTATCTGCTTGGTTTACTGCCCTGCCAGGCATTCAAGTCTTCCTTGGTTGCTTCTTTTACAATTAGGGTCCCAGACCACCTTATTCTCGGCTTCTCATAAGAGTGTGTGTACCAGACTCGCAATCCGTTATCGTATCAGTTTGGTTCACTCTCCTGCCAAACATATGATTCCTCTTTCTCTAGCGTGGCTGTTCTCGGGGGCCCAAACCCTCTTATACTTTGTCTTTCATATGGGTGCGGGACCCTGACTCGCAATCTCATCTCACGGTCCTAGAACCCCTTGTTCCAGCTTCTGCTTTCACCTCTTTGCTTCACCAGACGTCCAACGCCTCTCGGTAACCCATGTACCGTTTTTTTTCTTTCTTGCAGGTACTGTCAGCCGGGTCTGCAGACATCTGACTCTGCCCATTTGCGCAAACTCTTGCTTGGAAGCTTCGCTGGGGACTGCGGCGCCCAGAGGTTCGTCTCGGCAGCAGGAGGGTAGTCCTTCGGTCCTGGACCATGTTCGGGTTCTCCTTCACCTCAGTTCATGGCTTCCCTTTCGGCTCTTGTTTGCTCGACCGGTGCACAGCTCCCATAGTTCCTGCTCAGGAGACCGCTCTCCTTTAGCATCCCAGCTGAGTTCCTTTTGAACTCCTGCACTTGATTGTTGTATTCGTTTGGGCCAACCAGCTCCCGTGAGATGCTAGACTGCTCACTCTGGTCCAGCAGAGTGATCCTTGGACTGTCGTCTTCTTCACAGTACTTCTTTTAAAACCAGATGCAATATACTTGGTATTCTTTGGTATTTTAGTCGTGTCAAGTATATTAGGCTGATTGGCTTGAGAACAGAACATGTTGGCTCTATCTGGAGAGGGGGAAGGAGGATTTGGTATTGGAGAAAGGGTTCAGTGTTTTAAAGGGGGGGAATATTGCATTCTCTGAGAATAGGGGGGCTTTCTTCCCCATGCGATCCTCACTCGGTGCACCACCCCCAGGGGGACTATTGTACTGTGAATGCACTTCCCTGGCCCCATGGGAAAGGTCGCCCCCTAGGGGAGAAGGGACGACATCCTCAGATTTGTCACATACCTTTCCCCTTATGCCGCTGGTTTCCTCATCTCGAAGTGGAAAATGGGACAAAACACCCAAATTGCCCTGCTCCTCAACTTTCTGGTGTTCTACACGAAAGCAATAAGGTTGTAGATCAACAAACTAGTACATCATTCTGGGGTTTGTGTCTTTATGGAGGCTCAGCTTATTTTTTTCCAAAGAGTTCTTTTGTTTTTGGGCTTGGGTTCCCAATTGGTGCAGTGACACCAGGGATAATGAGTTGTGAAGCATTTCGCTATTGGTCAAGAAAGCAAATGCCAGCCAGGATTTATTACTGTGCTCATTGTTGATTGAAAAGGGTGAAGAAATCTGCTGCAATGAATGTGGGAAGATGTCATTGAATAGAGGATGAAGAATGCACATTTTCGTTGTTATAAATATGTATACCTCAATGCAGATCTTTTGATTGAAAATGTACTCTGACTTTTTAGATTGTGTGTATTTTTATTTATTTTTGTACTATATTGATGTAGAATTGAAGACTTTGTGGAACTGTCTTTATTTATTGTATATTGACTATTGCAAGGTTGCAAAATTAAATGGTGTTGTCCACTGATTAAAATACAAAAAATATTCTACAAGGATCATTGATTTTGTAGAAGGGGTCCCCATTTTGGGCCCTTGCAAACAGTATAAATAGAAGTGGTTGACCTCATGTTTATGGAGGCTGAACCAGGTAAGGGGCGAGTAGTCGGCAACTAGCAACATAATACTTCAAATACCCCACAGCCCATGTTATGGCTAGAGCCACTAGTTTGATTGTTGCATCATTTATTTCTCTAGGCAAGAGCTTTCTGCTGATGTACTACCGGATGCTCTATTCCCTCGTACTCCTGGGACAAAACGGCTCCTCGGCCAACCTTTGAAGCGTCTATTGGAATAAGAAATTCTTTGGTGAAATTGGGTACTTTCAATACTGGTGCACTACAAAGGATAGATGTTAAAGTATTAGAGCAGGCGTGATCAGTTTGATCCCATTTGAGTTTTTGGGGTTCTGCATTTCTTAGCTTGTCGGTAAGACAGGAGATGATGGAGGAGTAGTCTGGTACACTTCTTTTTAGATCCTAGCTACAGCAGGATCATCTATCAAGTTTACCAGTACCACGGACTGTTTCTTCACTCAATCTATTTCATGAGACAACACCACCAAGGTAGGTCCTGGACCTGCAGCATCCTCTCTAACTCTGAGTCTATTTCCTGGTCACCCTCCCCTGAAACACATCATGTCATCCCTTTCCATAGGTACATCACAATACCTGTTTTTCATCAACCCTGTCCTGATGACAGTTCGGTCCCTTCAGACAACTGGCTTTCATCCAGCAACATCGGTCGGCTACTCTTGTTCTGAACAAGAAACACCCATTGTTTATTGTGCCGACAACAATTGCTTACAACTACTGCTGAGTAGTACATGAAAGTGCACAAATAATCCTGCTACTAACCATCACAAAAATGTGTAGCTAATTGTACCTTTTCTTCTTGGTTTATGTTTTTAAGGCCTCATGTTGAGTTATAGGCCTCCATTTTTTAGATGTCTGTCTAGTATTAAAGTCTTTTCTCCACGGATTCACAATCCCTCTTTTGTGACTTTTTTTTGGCTAGTATTTGTTAAACCTAGCTCATGCTGCATCCCGAACTTAGCTTTAATGCGTCTCTGAATAGGGGGTAGTTTTTGACTCTTTCCCTCTGTGGAGTAGCCTGGTATAAATCACATGTGATATCCCACCAAGCCAAGAAAGGCTCTTTGGTCCCGTTTAGTTTTAGGTATGGGTGTCTGCTGTACTGCTCTAACTTTTTTGGTTTAGGGTTGCAGAAGCCAATTGCAGGGGTGAATCAAATGTTCCTTCCAAGTTCTACTATGCATATCTATATCATCCAAGTAGGCCCCGCAAAACACAGAATAGCCGGAGGACCTGATCCATTAATCTCTGAAAGGTTGTGGGTGCTCCGTGGAGACCGAACGGTAGAACATTAAACTGAAATAGCCCCATGGGAGTGGAGAAAGCAGTCTTCTACCTGTATGATGGATTCACTCGATCCCAGTCGATCAATAAGGTCTTCTATCCTGGGCATGGGATAGTTGTCTAACTGACCTAATGCATTCAACTTCCTAAAGTCAACACAAAATCTCCATGACTGATACGGTTTAGCTACCAAGACTATTGGCGAAGACTAGGGGCTGTGCAATGTTTCTATTATAGTGGAAGCCAGCATTTTCTCCACTTCCTGTTGGACAATTTCTCTATGGGCCTCAGGAATCCAATAGGGGTTTAAACTGAAAGCTTTATCAGGAGAAGTACGCATGTAGTTAAAAACCTTTTTTACTTTTCATTGTTCGGTGTCAAAGACGCCTGGGAACTGGTCCAACAGGGTTTGTATGTCCTGTTTCTTATTGGTTAACAGATCAGCAGGGACTACATTGATCCGGTCTACTTCCTCGGCCAGGAGGAGGGCCATCAATACAGACGTTGTTTCAATTGTGTCCTCCCTCCACTCATTTTATAGGTAGCTAAGATAAATCTGTTTTGGCCCTTCTATCTGGCTGTGATAGCCGATAATTACAGGGTCCCGTTTGTTCAAGAATTTCATAGAACCATGCCAATGGAAGAGCATCTTATGTTCTGAGGTGGGAAGGAGTACCAATCATTTTTGACCAACAGAAAAGGAACAGGTGATGGTGTTCCGGTCATAGTTAATCCCAGTAACATCAAAAAGCCAACTAAGATGTGAGACTACTATAGATATAACTACGGCTTATATTCCTTTAGATGTTGGGAGGTCTGGGATAGGGGTAACAGGACCTCTTCTCATTCTTCCCACGTTTCTCTTAGCAAATTGAGAACATGTCTAGGGTCTCGTCCATAAAGAATCTCAAATGCTGAGAACCCTAAGGAGGGTTGGGGGATGTGGTTCCTAACAGCCAGCAGGGACCCTGGTAGTGTCCCAATTTCTCCCATCAGCTTCGACTAACTTCTTAAGGACAGTGTTCAGGGTTTTATTAAATCATTCTACTAACCAATCAGTTTGTGAGTGATACAGTTAAGTTCTGAGGGTTTTGATCTGTAGAACATTTTAGTTCGGCCATAAGCCGGCTCATGAGAGTGGTTCCCTGGTCAGTCAGGATTATTTAGGAAAACCTACTTGGGACAAGAAGGGAAGGAGGTATTTGAGGATTTGTTGTGTAGTGTTGGATCTCATAGGGAAAGCCTCTGGGTATCTGGTGGCATAATCTACTACCACTAAGATATACTGCTTTCCTAGTTTGGAAGGTTCCAGATCAACAATATCCATTCCTATTCTTGAAAAAGGGACAAAAATAATGGGGTGTGGTTGTAAAGGAACTGCTGAGGGAGTATGGGTACTGGTTTTCTTACAGAGTGGACACGTCAGGACAACGTTTTTAACCCCTGCATATACCCCATGCCAGTAAAAGTGATTTAATATTTGTGCCCTTGTCTTAGCGGCCCCTAAATGCCTGGCTGTAAGATGGGCGTGTGCAATTTCAAGAACCATTCTCATATGGCTGTGTGGTACTACAATGTGAGCGGGGAGTCCCATCCTGTCCGACATCACTCCTACGTAATAAATCATGCTTAAGAAAAACAAATGGATCTTCAGTTCTTCCTTCCTCAGGAATGACCTTGAGGAGGGCCTCTGCTAACACTGGGTCATTATGCTGAGCAAAAGCAAATCAAGGGATGATTTGGCATCATCTTCATGCAGGGAATCTTTCTCACCTCAAGAGCAATCATTGGATCTATATCTGCCCCCCGAAGCCTTTGGTTCCTCTCTCAGTATCTTCTAAGTCAGTTTTTTCTATTATTCTGGGGAACAGGGTTTTTTACCAAAATACCTTCAGCTACCTTTTCCCCAGGTTTAATGTGATAGGTGTGTTTGTCGTTACTGTGTAGTAGTATTTGGACATCCCCAGCACTCATATTCCATCTCTCTTCTGAGATGTTCCACAAGGACCAGACAAACTCCAATCCTCTTCAATGTATGCATGTCTCCTCTGGCACCCGTTGAGTTATAGAACATATTTCTCAAGCACTGCAATACGCAGCTGCTTGATGAAAGTTTTGATTGCAACCAAATTGAGACATGCCTCAATCACATCGATTAGATGCACCAAAAAGGATTCGGTTTACAAGGATCACTAACAGTATTGCTCTTTGCTCTGGGATAACCCACCACTCCTCTGAGTCGACTCACTCAAATAAGTGGGAAGAAGTTACATAGCCTTATATGTAGGTGTATCGCTACTCTTCTTTTATACCTAGTGCAAATTGCATCTACATAAATTAATGTAATCAACTCTGCCTTGCACGAGGGGTTCACCCACCCCACAAGCTATTTCAGAAAATACGGCTGGTTCTTGAAGTAATGTCACATTTAGATTACTGCAGCAATCAATACACATTTGCCATCTACAATATTGTGAAAACCTTAAATGGAACAGTAACAGACTACTAGGTTAATAAATAACTTGGAATGAATTGTACAGAGCTCAGCAGGCCCACACTGAAGGTGCACTACTAGTGTTACCCAAAGAGAGAACTCACAATAAAGCTCCGTCTCCTACATAAACAAAGTCGGACCAACAACAGAGGTAATCCGCCCTAAATCTACTTGTCAAACAGTGAAGAAAAAAACCTTTCAGGAGCAGAACTCTTCACATCCAAGAACTTTACCTCTGGCACACACACTCCATCCTCACTTAAGATTAAAATCAGACTTATTGAAATTCTGTCAAGCCAATATAAAGATACCTCTTAGTCATTGCTTTATATTAATGAACACTGTGCTCTGAAACCACAGTATCCCCAACACATCTATCTGGTCAGCAGCATTAAAGCAGTTCCACTAGCCCCTCTCGGTTCACCTTGTGCACTGCTTGTGGGTCTACATCCTTAAAAAGGTGTTCCATTCCTTTGCTGCATTTTATTGAGATATGTCAGCAAACACTACCACCAGCCTCCGTGAGCCCTGCAAACAGTTTGCCTTTGTTCGTCTATGATTGTGTCCCACAGATTCTTTGCAGAACAGCTGTCTGGTGCCTTATATCCATGGTAACAATCAGCTTTTTAAATTAATATGGTGCACTAGGAAAGATCATGGTCATCACTGATGTACACTGCAAGTAGGGATTACAGCCTTCAAGAAACAACTTGACATTCCATTTAACATTTACTAATAGTCAGAAAAGAGTTTGAGCAGTAGAAAGATGCGCTAGAAACACAGGAAGTCTTTTCATTAAGTTGGTGTGAAAGATTAGGTTGAACGCTCCCGAAGGATTGATTATTTCAGACTCAGACCTGATCTCAAACACATGTAAGATTTATTTGAATTCCAACAAGGACGATAGAATCCGGACTATACACTGTGCAATATTCAATTTGTAAAGATGTGTTTTTGACGGTGCAATGCTATCACTTTGTAGCAATGTTAAAATCAATATGTTGAAAACAGCCAGAACTTTGTTAAATAAGATTTCTTTTATGCAGCTTTCCTCACAAGAGTTGACAAATGCTATACACAGTCAGCCAGAATTTACCATATCATTTAAAACGTATTCACTTTAAAACATGCTCTGAGTCGTCTGCATTATATTTATACAGCCAATGTGGTCAAGAGAAAATACTGTTCACTGTGGCCCTGCCCCAGGTATTTCCCCCATTACACAATTACATCTTTATTTTTATTTTATTTTATTAATTTATAAAGCACTTACGCCCAGGGGCATTGTGGCACTGTTACAGGAATCTTCAGCATATGATACATGGCAAATGCAGGAATCTAGACATATGAGATGCAAGGCATATACACCCAGTTATCAGTGTCATGAGATAGTACATAATACGTATTGGTCTTATTTGAATTGCCATGTGTTGAGTGCTTTTGGGAAGGCTCCATGGAAGGATACATTTTTTTTTCCTTGAACCTCAGGGGGGATGTGTGCTCCTCTGAAATCAGTAGCTCCGAATCCCTACCATCTCATATGTGGTGACCCCACTCGGGCACAATGCAAATTGAGCTGATTCTGTAACAGGGCGGTCATCTGCAAGTACACATCTGTGAAAAGAGACTGCAAGGTGGTCTCGGAACTGACAAGCACCCTTCTTGGATTCTAAAGAGTAATTTTTATTTCTTTACAATGATTCCACAAATCTGGATAATAAATAATTGGGTCAAAGAAATAAATAGTACAGCAAAACTTAGTGACCTAATTTCTCAAAACCATATTTAATAATTCTGCCCAACAAGAAAAAGAGCATTTCTTCAAATACATCTCGGGAAAATTTGGGGAAGGATTTGGCTAAACGCAATGACTAACTATTACTGGTCATCACAGAGTCTCACTGCACAATGCTCAGTTGCACAATACAAATGTACTTGCATCTTGTTATGCATCTACAATGTGGTGTCTGTAATCCGTCTTCCATTGATAATGCCTCCCTCCAAAGTTACTTACATTTAAGTCTATAAATGATTTTGATGTTACAATAGCTTACATCCTGATAACCTGTAGTTAATCTTGTCCTAAAACTGACGGTTTAATATAGTTGTAAAGCAATTAACTAAACTATAACACACTAACAAAACAAAGTATTGTCCACATGCAAGGTTTCAAGACATGCCATGTTATGGACCAAGGGCGTGATGAAAGGGGGATAACAAGGCACAGGCTCTTCAGAGTGCCCGTTCCACCAGATGCACATTGCCTATGCAGAGCTCTACCAGCACTGGTAAGTCAAGATTCGACTCCATAATACAATCGCTGACACCAGATTATTGGACGGAAATAAATTGTATGCATGTAAAAAGAAACATGCATTGATACATTTAATAGTTTTGGCCACAGGAAAACTTATGCAAATTGGGGGATATATTGAGGGCAAAGCAGACAGTCGAGAGGTTTCGAGAGGGTTGGAAGAATGACTAAAAATGTGAGGATCCATGTACGAATAATAAGGCTGGGTGATGTGTGAATAAAGGACATATACATGGGTACGGGTATAGTACTGGAGGGATGAAACAGTTTGAAGATGGATAAACGAAACTTGAACAGAATCTGATAGCTTGAGAATGTATGCAGGGTTGGAAATTGCTGGGAGCAGAGAGCTATTTAGCTCCTGCTTCTAGCCTAGGAGAGCCTGGCAAACTCAACACCGGCAGCTATTAATAGCTACCTTTGAATCCCCATGCCAAAAGGTGCCCTTATAACAAACATAAGTGACATCAACTTTTTATATTTGGGAGTGTGTACAAAGAAGCATTAGGGCACATCTAGAAGACAGTAAAAAGCATAATGGACCATAAATCATGAACAAAAGGTAAGTTTACATATCAGAGTATTTAGATTGTTGTTGTACTGTGTACTAGCTCCTGGCTTCTCAGCAGTAGCTCCTTCCTACTGGGTGATGCCCGATACCCAGGAGCTCATTTTAGCTCCTGCTCATCAAATCATACCCTGTGTATGGATGACTGGATCATTGAATAAGCATTTAGAGGTGGATAAATGAGTGTGAACAAGGGTGAATCAAACAAATGAGGATCTGTGAATGAGTGAGTGCGACGAAACAGTGTGAAGCTCACCCCAAGACCATTTCATGTGACCTCACTGTTCATGGTGGCACAGCCATTAAGTTTGAGCATGCAAGAAAGTCTGTAAGGATACAAGAGTGTCTGTGCATTTGCAAATTTAGCAAAAGCCTACAACGTGACGTGATGCATGTCGGTCTTTCAGCAGTAGCCCGTCATTTAAGTTGCCTAAGTTTCAATTCATGGGAGCGGAATGGGTGGAACTTAGGTGCACATTCTATCAGCAGCCCTGTTTCAGGATTAAGCAGTTGACACTGTTCTGTCCTAGACAAACAGTGGTGGAGGCAGCTTTGTTGACGGGGGAAAAGGTGCTTCCTTAAGGGGCACAGGCATTCTAAATGATTTAAGGGCACTGGCAGATGGTGAACATTTTCAGTGGCGAGCCGAATAGGTCTTTCAAATCAGCGTAAGTGGCCAAGTAATGTGCAGGAGCCCCAAGTAATGTAAGGGGGTTGTGGCGATAACCTCAGCCAAAGATTTTGTTTTAAACTAATGGGTTAACTTAACATTGCAGCACCATTTTTGAGACAATTGGGTAAAAAAACATACTATACAATGTACAATCGAGTAAGTAACACTTGCCAGGGCACTAACAGCACATAGGAGCATTTTACAACTTTTTCATGATGCATGTGCCAGCAAAATATATAAGCAATGCTACGGTGAAAGACTTGCAGGGTGTTTTGCCCACAATATTAGACATCATTACCAATATAAAACTGACGCACACAATCTTGAAAGCAAAATGTAGTAAGTAAACTTGGTTACAGTTTCAAAACCACTACAGAACAGAGTAAAGCAAGACATTAATATCAATACATTAATAGTACCCCATGCACGCAGACCCAACACCACCTCCTACACCCAAATACAATGGTTGCCTAAATCAAGGAAAATTGGTGGATTCTAGCTAGTTTGAATGGTCGGTGGACATTGTCCTTACAATAATCGATGAAAGGTAACCAGGTATTTAAGGACTTTGCAAAGTAGTGTTGCAATTTCTTCCAGTGCTGGGACATGCTCAAATGTTGCTCCGCCATATGGAAAAAATTGCTCAAAGTTCTTCCACCCCTGAGCCGAAATCTGCCTCGCTGCCATGAGTACATGGGAAAGGAGCCGAGCTATGTAGCTTCTTGCAAGAAATGTCCCTTCCCCTGTGTCACCGAATAAAAATAACGATAGATTAAACAAATAATACCGCTATTGTTTTATCATGGCCAGCAAGTCTTTAAAAAAACTGGGTTCCAGGGCAGGACACCACAGTTGGGGCAGAAAGCCTGCCTTTCACAACCACTCCAACAAAATGGGAATAGGTAGGACACATAGTATGGGGCTGCATAGGTGGCATGTACCGCCTAAAGCAGACTTGCAGGGTTTGAAATTGCTGGGAGCTATTTAGCTCCTGCGCTTCCATCTAGCCTGGGAGACAATGGTTAGCATGAAACCAACAGCTACCAGGAGCCACTTTTGGCTCCACGGGGCTACTGATGCCCTACAAACATGCATATGTGACATTAACTGAGTAATTGAGACTGTAAATAAAAGTAGTATTGGTACATATCTAGTACACATTTAAACATAACCGAACATACATAATGTGCAAAAAGTGTGCATCTCATGTGGAAGTTACATTTGTGGTGCGCTGGCCACTCGCTTCTGGTTCCCCAGCGGTAGTTCCTGCACACTGGGTGATGCCAGACACCCAGGAGATGGTTTTAACTCCAGCTCATAGAATCTTAATTTCGAAACCAGAACTTTGCAGCAGGGTTCCATTATTTCAGTGCAGCACTGAACTGCTCCTTTCACAGACCCCCTTTCCCCGTTTGAAGCAAAATGAAAAACCCTGATTTTGTTGGCGCGTTGTGGAGAGACAATCCCCTACTATCATTTTCGACCCAGACACGGAGTTATTAACCTGCAGCCATCCCGACATCTTATTGGTTGAGGTTTATCATCCATCTCAAAAGTAAACATTTTTGTTTGTACAAAAAAGGACAATAAACAAACTTTGAAGAAGTTTATTTTTGAGTCTTTATCTCGGATCAAGGTTACAGGTAGATGCTCTGCCCGTTACATGCCGCATAATTGGGTTAAAAAAACTTTACAAACACCACCTATGGAGAGGTAAGAGGATTATGAGCCCTCCACTTAGCACATCCTCAATATTTTTAGGCGAAGCCTAGAGCAGCAAACAAAACAGTGCCAAGGGGCTTGTTATGTTCCCTTTTCAATTGGTGTCCCAAAGCTTGCAGCATCAATCACCAGTTACTACTCAGATTCCAAACAATTTTACAAAAATATATATCATTTATTAATTTTCTCATCATTAAAACCTGGGGTTTGTTCACAGTCAACAACAAAAGCTTCAATAACCAGGCAGCTGGTATAAAGCGCAAGTGATGATAACATGTACCCCTTCAAATTTGGAGGTAAAGCAGCAGAATAAACAGAAAGAAAAAAATGCAGAATATTCACAACAGATACCAAATAATAATAGATAGTGTGAAAAACCAGGAGTGGAACGAGATTGGGATCACTCCGGGGTAGTGTTGTGCAGGTGTCACCAAAATCAACTTAATCATGCACTACATTCATTCCAATTCAAATTCAGACATACTCATTCATTCATTCATTCATTCATCACTTTCCCAACATGTTTCTTTCTGAACGTGTGTGTAAACAAAGTAAACAGAAATTCTTCAGGGGCAGTCTGCCGTCTACTACATCCAAAAATAACCCACTATTGGTATTTGATAGGGTACAATTCTTCAAGTAACAACCACAATTTGATTATTGCAGGGTCAACCAAGAAAAATTAAGTAGAAAGCCAAATAACAAATTCATCGGCTTAAGACACGTATTCATGTAGATTGATAGTCCAAACTTTTCTCGTCCTGTGAATAATCGTTTAGGACTCAACAGCAAGAGAGGGACTCCATATGTCAGTAATGGAGGTTCACAAGGAAATTCGAAAGGGGTCGTCCGGATTAGTCGGTCTTCAATTTCGTGTGGCTGCAGTTAGGTGTGTGCAGAACACCTCTGGCTATTCACTCCTTGCGCATTAGAGGGTGCACAGTAGATGGATCAGTACACCGCCCTTTTATGTCGTATTAGTGTGCTTGTCACTTTATCTGTATGCTGTGGACTGGACTCCGGTTAGGTGTCCTCTGGCGTTCCTTTGTTTGTAAATGGCTGTAGAGGTGCTACAGATACCGGTTCATAACCGCATTGTTCGTGTCCTCCAGCGGTTCTCCGTCAGTGCTCGCAGTGCCATTGCTTTTAAAAAAACTTTACACATCAATGTCATATAAATACAAACAGATAAACAGATTATAAAAAAATCACATCCAATTGAAAACCAAAATCCACATCCTAACACCATTACAAAATGAAGCACCCAATCACTACCTTATATTCAGTATGTATTCATATCAGACATTTAAATGTGGTGCACGACACCCTATAAAGTGCTAGATTCAACAACATGTTTGTCGTATTAATACAGATATTCCTAAATTGCACAGACTTGATGTAATCATAAATTCGAACTAAAATTCCATACAAACACATATATAATGGACCTTTAGTCTTACAACTAGTCAGTACATGTCTATCGGTTTCAAACACAAGGTCTATTTTCACATCCGACAAATTCGATCCTTGGGGTGTATACTTAATTGGGCACCGACATTCGCTAAAACTGCCAGCTCACCAATGCACAGCAATAGCAAAAAGCGACGTACTGCTGATGACGGGCAGCGTGCCAAGTATGGTTGAAGAAGCTTGAATATAGAGGTTATTTTTATACAATGTACAAATCAACAGGTGAGCATAATTTCTACACCAATCCCATGATTCAAGCTTCTTCACAAGGCTGATCAGCATCGCAAATTCCTCCACCAAATGCGGGGACCAACCGATCTTTTCAAATATTGCTTCTACCTACTTCCTATAGGGATCTTTGGCATTTGACTTCATTATACCACTAGTTTACATTTCATTGCCAAGAATGGGTTTAAAAGGCTTGTGAGGAAGAACAGAAAGAATGACATAACATTCATAACTAGGTGAGGTCACAACCAATTCCCACTCGAAGGTACCTTTGCCATAGAGAAGATTGCATATTTATAAAGTCCTCCTGAATGTAAACAGGATGAAATGTGTCCAAAACAACAGAGGTACATATTTTGATTGGCACAAAGAGGCATCAAGCAGACTCAATGGGCCCCATTACAATGTTGCCGGTCCAGAAACAAGGGTGCCGGTAAGCTCACCAGCACACTTGTTTCTGGACCGGCAAACTAAAAGTCTGCCTGCTGGAGAAGCTGTGTCCGACAAGTCTGACCCTGCCGAGCACAGCGGCCATGGTAGACAGACTTGTCATGGGAGCACTGGCACCGTTGGTAACGGTGCTGGTGCTCCACTGTCCCCACTCCCATAGAGTCCTATAGGACTCTATGGGAATGAGGATTAACAAATGTACCGGCGCCCGACTTCCCGGCTGCCGGACTTGTAATAGCCCGGTGGCATCTGGAAGTCAGGCACCAGTAAATTATTACGGGTCTGGCGGCAATCCGCCAGTAAGACCGTCAGGGTTACCGCCAGACCCGTAATGAGGCCCAATGTCTCCAAAAAAAAGCCAATTAATCGGAGATGAAACAGTAAACTATTTGAAGATATAAAAAATATATATCCCCCCCACAATTGTACATTCAGGGCCGACACTCAATCCACTCTAGCCTCAACTAGACAAATGTACACATGTGTGGACAGCGGAGGATAACATCTATTTCTTTTGCAATGTCCCATCTAATCGCAACCGACTACTAGGTCCACTGCTCAGTCTACCCAACAACACACCACTCACCTGCAAACTGTCCAGACCCCAGTCTAACCTGCCTAGCAGCTACCCATTGCCCAACCGTGCGCTGCCCAATATCTTCCCCATCCCACTCCATTACAATATTCAACCCAATCGTATACCACTGGACAGCAACCTGCAGGGGGCCCTCCAGCTTTTCCCAAACAAGTTACCTGGGGAGATGGCAGAGACCAGGTTCACCCAGATTCCTGTCAACGCTCTCTTCGAGCTATCTGGCACTGACGTAGGCACAAAGTGTAGGAGAGAGACACCAGTAAGTTAAGCCCATTCAAGACAACGAACAGAGAACATTGATGTATAAAACCATGTAGTTACAGTGCATGCACCAAGGACACCAGAGGATCTGGAAAACATAGTCAAACACTTTCCAAACATAAGACAAGAATCACCGATTTGCTGAAAAACGTGATTGATCCAGTTTTATAATTCCTCATGGGCTGTCACGAACCAATTTATGAGTGTAGTAATGTCTGCTGAAGTCAAACTGATTTCTTCAGAAAAGCGCTTGGCTAGTGGTTGACCCCAGTCAGAAGCAGATTTTGTACATGCACAGGAAGACCTATTAAATGGTATTGCTGTGGTCTGCCCCCAAAACATACTGGAGAAAAATTAACAATTGTAAATACAAGTGGAATACCCCTCAGACTACCTGGGCCGGCATAAAGTATTTCTTTTTTACCTAGCATTCTGGAATAATGAAAACAACAGATACAAGAAGCTGTGGAAAACACCTTTGCTCAGGGACCATTTCCAAAACCACAGCAGCAACTGAAAATACACACAGAGGCAAACTAAGCCCATATCAAAATTGTTAATCAATGCTTATCACTGTCTGGTATGCCAGAAACAAAAGAAGGAAAACGGTGAGAATAGACGTATGGTCTTGCAGCAATATAAGGAACTTATGTCTTTCTAACGAGACACCCTAAATTGCTGGTACAATTTGATAAGCCACGATAAAAGAAACAGTTCAGTAATATCAGAACATAATTAGGAGTTCATTGTTACAACAAAGTAATTAATTTAGAGCATCCACAGATATCAGAAGATCAATTTTTTTTCTAGAATTTACATATGTGACATATTACTGACCATAATCGTATATCTGATGCTTGCATCTACTTAGATTCACATTCTATGCATAGGACGACATCTAGTGGTAGCTGCAGAGTATTACATTATTTGTTTTTGAAATTCAAAATGGGGCATTGAAGGGGTGTGCCAGTAATACTATCCCTAGTATGACGTCCCCTGTACCCATGGTCCTTAATACGTCAGGTCCCTCAGATTTTTTGTTTCAGATATGAGGTAGCATGAAGTGTAGCGCGAGTACAGATGTAATAAAGCAGATAAGAGTCGATAAAGCCAGAAAACATCTATGCACCTTCTACTCCAAAGGGGAGGAAGGATGGGCGGATGTGAATCTAAGCAGATACAAGCATCAGAAATACTATTACAGTGAGTAATGTATCCCTTCTGAGGCTTGTGGATCTGCTTAGATTACATGCTATGCATAGACTAGCAAGCAGTATCAGTAGGAGGTGGGTTGTGAGAAAGTACAGCAGCAAATAGATGTTTTAGCACTGCTTGTCCCACCTGTGACTCTGCTTTAGAATGTGTGTCAATGCAGTAATGGCGAGTAAAGTTATGTATGGAACTCCATGTAGCTGCTTTGCAAATGGCGTCTAGAGGGACGTTTCCAATAAAAGCCAGAGAAGCTCCTGTACTTCTGCTAGAATGAGCTCTTGGTGTGAAAGGCAGAGTTTTGTTTGATAGAGAGTAGCAGAGCTGTATGCATCTCACTATCCATCTGGATATGGCGTTCTTTGAAACGTGATCATCTTCTCTGCCAGGTGCTATGGAGACAAACAGTTGATCTGTTTTTCTTAGCGGTTTTATTTTGCTTACATAGTACAGAACCGCCCTCCTTAAATCCAGTGTACAGAGGTTTTTCTCAGCGGAGTTAGAAGGATTTTGAAAGAAAGCAGATAGTTCACTGGAATGGTTAACATGGAACTTGGATACGAATTCAGGTGAAAACGCAAGGTGTGTTCTTAGTACCAACTTGTCTTTGTGGATAATAAAGAAGGGATCTTGCACTGACAAAGCTTGTAGCTCACTAACCCTTCTTATGGAGGTGATGGCTACCAGAAGAGCTGGCTTGTGTTAGGTGTTCAAGGCAAGATTTGAGCATATCCTCGAAGGGAGGACCCCATGAGCTTTGAGAGTACCACATTGAGATCCCAACCTGGAGGCGGGTTGGAAATGGGGGGGTGGAGGGGATAAAGTTTCTTTACTCCTTCCATGAAAGCCTTAATAACAGGGACTTTCCACCAGGACACCTTGGTCTGTGAAGTGGTATACACAGATAGAGCTGCCCGGTGAACTTTGATTGAGTTAAATACTAAGCCAGAGTCTAGTAAATGGAGCATCTAATGAAGAATGTGTGAAGGAGTACATTCAATAGGATTTATATCCTTTGATTGGCACCATATTAAAAATGCTTTCCATTTGTTGAAGTAGCAGTGCATGGTGTTAGGTTTGCGTGCCTCCTTGATGATTTCCATACACCTTTCAGATCGTTTTAAATGTCCAAACTCTAGGACTTCAGGAGCCAAGCTGCCAAGTTCATAGATGGAGTATATGGGTGGAGTGTTGTGCCGGTGTTCTGGGAGAGCATGTTTGCATGGCACGGGAGCACAGGAGTTTGATTGGTTCGCACATTGCCAGTCTGAACAGATGCGAGAACCAAGGTTGTCATGCCCACATGGGAGCAACCAGGATTAGAGTAGCTTTTTCCTGCTGCATCTTGTGCACTATCCTGCTCAGGAGCGGTGTTGGTGGAAAAGCTTAAGCAAATTTCCCTGACCAGCTCATCCATAGGGCGTTCCCCTTGGATTTGGGCTGGGGAAACCTGGATGCGAAGTGTGGGCATTGTGTGTTTAGGCTTGTGGCGAACAAGTCTGAATGAGGATAACCCCAGATGGAGAAGATATGATATATAGAATTCCTCCGAGTTGCCACTTGTGTTCCCCGGGTAGGGGATCTCTGCTTAGAGTCTGCTAGAGAATCGAGTTCTCCTGGAACGTGTTGAGACACTAGGAACATGTTCCACTTGAGTGCCCACTCCTACATTTTGTGGGATAGCCTGGACAGACTTGGAGAATGTGTGCCACCCTGCTGGTTTATGTAGAACATGGCAGGGGTGTTGTCTGTGAGAACATGCACTGTTTGGCCTGTTAGATGCCTTTGAAAAGCTTGCAGGGTTTTGAGCCCGCCACTAGTTCTAGAAGTTGATGTGGTTTTGGCTGTGGTTTGTGTCCACAAGCCATGCACTGTGTGGTGCAGGTAATGGGCTCCCCATCCTGAGAGTGAGGAGTCTGTTGTAATTATCGCTTGTGCTGGAGGATTGGGAAAGTGTTTCCCTTACAACAGATTTTCTTTGACCACCAGAAAGTGCTTGTACTAGGGTTAGTGAAACAACCACTAGATAGTCCCACTGACCGCATGCCTGAGACCATTATTACGCTAACCACTCTTGCATTGGGCGCATGCACAACCTGTGCGTGTGGGACCAGATAAATGCAGGAAACCATCATCCTAAGCAGGTGCATTGCGTTGCGTACAATTTTATGGCGACCGGCCAGTTAATTAGGTATTTGCAGAAGTATGTTTTGGACTCTTTCATTTGAGGGGAAGACTAGCCCCTCTTTTGTCTTTATGATAGCTCCTAGGAACTGTTTGGTTTCATTTGTTTTTAAACGAGGCTTGATTTTTTTTCTCGTTGATTGAGAACCTCAATTGAAACAGAAGGTTGATTGTTCTTTGGGTATTTTGGGATCTGCCAATACCTTGGTGAATTTCCTTGGAGGGAAGGCTTTAATGAAGGGTAGCACTTTGAATTGGTAGTGTTGATTTGCTATCTTGAAGCGCAGGAATTTTTCGGGTGCTGGGAACATTGATATATGAAAGTATGTATCTTTCATGTCCAATGTTGCCATGCAATCCCCTTGTTTTAGCAGTGGGATTACTTCTTGTAGCACTGTCATGCAAAACATGTGTGGCTTGACATGCGTTTGCAGGGCGCATTGTAAGGTTTTTCTTTGGCACAAGGAAGTACCTTAAATAGATGCTCTTGTTTACGTGGTTTGCCGGGACGACCTCTATAGTGTTGTTTTCCAGCAGTTCTTTGACCTCTTCTAGCAGAATGCGCTGTTCCTCCTGTATAGTCTGTCTTTGTCTTGGCAGGTGGTTGGGTAGTGACTGTATGAGTTCTATGCAATAGCCTCCCGCCACTGCAGAAAGTACCCACTTGTCTGACGTGAACTCCTCCCATGCATGGGCAAAGTGACAAATGCAACCTCCTACTGCACAAGCATGGGAGGGGACTTGGGATGGGTGGTCATTGCTTTGGTGGGGTGGAGCATCTGGTGGAGGAGGATCTGCCTCTACTTCTCGACCTTTTGTGTCCTGCAAGGAACCCCAAGATGAAGCTTGTCCGCCCTGGTTATAGTTATAAGACCGCTTGGAGTTCTGTCCTCGAAAATGGCGTGTATGCACAAAGGGTTTATGTGTGCGCTGTCCCAGGTACTTAAGGGTGTCGTACTCCTCTTTAGCACTCTTTAGTGCATCCTCAACTGCCTTCCCAAATAAGGCATTCGGTTCAATCAGAATATAGCAGGGTGGCTTGGGTTTCCAGTTAAAAACCGGATTGTCGTAGCCATGCATGGCACTTACTGAGGGTACCTTCAGCTACAGTACGGCCTGCATTATCTGCTGCGTCCAGCTTATTCTTTAGGATGAAACTTGCCACCTGCTTACCCTCGACTACTGTTTGTCCAAGAACCCCTTAAATCATAGCTTTTAAAGAGTCGATTTGTTGTGAGATCTCGCCCTATGTGGCAATTATAACTTGCCAAGAGTGTGGTGTTATTGCCTATCCTTAACTGGTAAGCAGCCAAGGAAGCAACTTTCCTGGCCAGTGTATATATTTTCTTGCTCTCCTTCTCAGGAGGGGCTTCGGCAGAGGCTAACGGTGTGCCTGCTCTCTTTTTTGTGGCAGTCACAACAAGAGAGTCAAGATTTAATTGACCCTGATGTATAATGGGTCGGATGGGACTGGTCTAAACATCTCCTCAAAATGAGAGTTAACTGCCCTTGTAGGGTTGAGGGTAAGTAATGAAGGCTGAACGCGCCTTTGGATTGACTGTAGAAGTGGTATGAACTGTGCTGCAGACCTTTTATCCCCAAGGATGTCCTCTACAAAGTCCTTGTTGACTTGTGCCTCCTGGGTATCCATTTTAAAATGTTCTGCAGCTTTTAAGCGGAGCTCATTATACTGCAGCCAATTGTCCACAGAGGAATCAGCCACGGGTTGGCCATGATGGTCCAGAGATTGTAGGATGCATACATAATCATCATTATTGTTATAATATTGGTCTGTGTTATCTAGGTCTGCTATTGAACCAGGGTCCTGCGAGCCTGACGTATTGATGCAGTCTAGGTCCTCAGGAATGTTTTCTGAGGTACTAGGCTGGGCAGTGTCCAGACAGGGTCTTTTGGCAGCAGGCTGCTTTTTAGCTGCCTCCCCTTGGGGGGGCACTTGGAGGCTGGATAGTTGATCAGGGTGTTGATCAAAGAAATTAACAAGGCTAGAAATTCTCATCACTCTATCAAATTGTTCAGGGGTCCATTGTGTGGAGCATGGGAAACCTGTGGGAACAGGGGTAGGGAAAGCCTCTGATGTAGAGGGTTGCTTGTGGTGCATTGCCTTCTTGCATTCCTGTGCTGCTGTAGCAAGCCTAATGGCAAAATAATAAACGTGCCAGTTGGTGTATTTCACTGTCCTCTAACTCAGAGCTGTATACCTTTGTTCTTTATGTAGTTGGGTGTGTGAATGTCCCAACTGTGCAGATAGCAGGTGTGCTTCATGTCTAACGTAGCTATGTCGTCATGGTGTCTCTAACGACTCGCGGCATGGCTTGTTGGCGCTTTAGGCAATTCTGTCCATGTAGCCGTCTCCAGCTCCTTCTTGTGTGTCTTCGTCCACTATGGGTACGGTTTGCACTCTTGCAGGGTTGTAGGGCCTGCTGGGAGGGTACCTTTCGTGATAGCTGTCCATCATAGGAGCAGCGGGAATTGACGTGAGCTCATATGAACAGTGGCCATATTATCTCTGGTGCTTCTTCCGGTTGGAGGGTCTTTCAGGACAGAAGGCATATGCTGACATTCCCTCTTCAGTCCCCCCCTCTGATCGACTTGTCGACCACACCACCATTGTTTCTTCCATGTTCTATCAAACGCCACACCTTCGTTATACCGGCCAGGTGACCATAATAGTTGACATGATCGTCGAATGACCAGTACATGTAGGCACAACCACCTTCGGGTTTGCAGTATACCCATTTCTCTACGTACTTTGGGTTGCAAGGGTTTTCTACCTTCATTCCTGGTGGGAAGATGTCAGATTCTGCTATCTTTTGTCTCAGCCTTTCTCTTTCCTTTATGATGTTGTCCATTTGCTCCGCCTTCTCCAGCTCCGTTGGTAGTTGCATTCCTACTACCTCTTCTGCTGTGTTCTGACATCTCGCAATGCACATCTTTATCCTGCACAACAATGCTGTTCCCAGTATCAGCCGTCCGGCTAGTACTTTCAGGCCATCAGCCAACCAGGAGGGCATCCATGATCAGAGATGGGCGAATCAGCTCTTGTCCCTATCCCTTCCCCTTGCTTCTTCCATTTTTGCGTGCATGTGGGCCAACTGTGCTACTGGATCTGACAGTGCCCAGTTATCTTCATCGTTGGCGGGTATGAACGTGCAACAGGAACTTCCTATTTTCGCACAAACTCCTCCTTCCATTGCTGTTAGGAGGTCAAGGACATATCTGTTCTGGAGTGCCACCAACCTTATCGATCTGAGCTCTTCTTTTATTGCGTTGAACGAGTTCACTGTCAAATTTATGGTGACCATCAACTCCCAGTGCGTAATTTGTAGCCATTTGCATACGCCTGTACTCCAGGAAATAGTGATATAAAGAACATTTCTGTTCTATTGAACAGTCTATGAGAGGCTGGTACTTCGTCCAGTGCTGCTTCTGATATTCCCCATAAGTCGTTTCACCCTCTTTTCACCCTCAGTGTCATGTGCTGGTTGGCGTTCTCTGGTTGGTCAGTTACGGAAGCGAGTGACCTTTTCTTCCTTTTGTTGGATTGCATTTTCGGAAATTCATCATGTTGGAGGTCCTTCCTTGACGCCACTAAAGAGGGCATGTGCACATGTGCTAGGGAGAATATTCCTCCCCAGTTCGGTGGTAGCTTGACGTATGCCTTCGCTCCACAGGCCCAATAGTGGTCCATTAGAACTGTTCCTGTTCCCATTACAGGTATTGTCTCTATTCTCTTGCATCTGACATTTTCTCTCACTTTCTCTTCGCCATTGTGTTGAAAGCATAGAGCTGGTGTAGCAAGTGGAATTATTGGCATAGGTCCAGCTTCGTTGTCTAACCATGTCACTAGTTCTGTGCTTTTGTCCCACTCCTTGAGGCACTTGTGGTTTTCTTCTTGCACCTTATTCACTGCTGCTTGTGCCAACATTACTGCTTTGCTTCCCACTACTCCATCTACCCAGCCATCTTCTGTGTATACTTGTCCATAGATCAAAACTTGTGGTCTTTCCAAGCACCCTGGCTCTCTTCCCATCTCTCGCTATCCACTTGCATGGCAGGTATTGCAACGTTATCGTCTTTGTCTCTCCTTTCTCAGGTCCTTCTGTTATGTACTGGCCCTCAGCAAATTGCCAGTAATTGTCCATCATGCGTAACGTCTTAATATAATTGTCTTCATATGGGAAGGTCGCCTTGGACATCCATCTTAAGGTGGCTGTTCTCCCTTGAAATCTTCCTGGTGTTTGGAACATTGCTAGATACATCAGGCAGTGTGCTGTTGCTGCGGGTACCTCTGTTGCTACGAAGGTCCTGGAGGCACTCATGGCATATGGGATCAATGAGCAAACATAGCAGCTCTCCCCAGTTGTGTCCCTACCAATTTTGTACATGTCCTTATACCAGATATTTGTTATGTATGCAGTGTCGGTGAGATATGTTTCTACTCCCTTCATGTCCCTGCCAACACTGTGCTTACCTCTCCTTACCTTATCGGCAGTGTCTTCTGTACCACCTGACAGAGTAGTCCGTGCAGCCTGGGTCGGGGAAGTGTTAGTGTGGGATACAGCAGAGACATGCAAAGCAAGATAGAGCTGCCAGAGGGCAGTGGCTACGAGCCCAGTAAATAGCAGTAACCACACAATAGACATGACTATTTTTATTACATTTACCATCGCTACTTACGCTGCTGTTGAGCAGCTGATGAGATAAGAGTTGCCGGCCTGAAAATTGCGATCAAAGGCTTTATTATGTTAGTATTTGTAAGTACGGTCAAGCTCTGCGTTCTTAATAGTCACCAAGTGCCCATGCAAATATCTCTTCCCAAATCTTCTGTATGGAGAGATTTCGTAGCGTGGCCAGGACAGGATATGCACTCTGCTCAAGTTGTGGGTATGCTTGGGCCAGGTATTCTATAAAACACTAGGTAGTAGATTTCAGGTGATCGGGCTCTAAAATGTCTGGGCCTTCTTATAGCATGGACAAATTGGTTGGCAAATGCTTCAGGGCGGTCATCAGGAGGTAACATCAAGGCAGTCTCTAACACTTGCACTTCCCTAACAGTTTACATCAACAGTCGCAGAACCCTGCATGTGCGAGGAAGGAGAAATGTTAAGACAGTGTTACTGCTGTAGTCGGTAGTATGAACTGTGCATGCGGAATGACAAGTTAAATCATGTTGCTACAATTTATTTGTCCGAATTGTCTTGGAGACAGTCAATTTGCACCAGTGTTGCTATGGGAATTTCTGGGACTTGGGAGCGCCTGACCATAGGGTGCCCAGTAGTCTCCAATTCTGTGGGGTTTGGGATACTTGTGCTTTCTGGTTTGTTCGATGCAACGTTGGCCCTGTCGGTTTCTGCAGTCTCGCGTTGGGGTGAGGCCAATGCTATGTAGGGCTTGATATCCTGCTGATGATTCCAGTCAGCCTTGCCTTGCAGCTTCACTGTCCTATTAGTCACCACCTCTACAAGGTGGGGGCCGGTGAATCAGGGTGCGTTCCAGCGCTGGGTGAAGTTCTTCAGGAGTACATAATCCCCAATTTGAATGGGTGGTTCTTTGCGCATTTCCTGGTTGCAGGTGTCTTCTTGTGTGTATTCTTCCGGCCTCCCATATGTCTGCTGTATCTGGTGAGAGATAAAAGAAGTGCTAGAAACAAGTAAAGTTACGTAGTCATACATTTTCTGACCTAACATATCAGCTACATTCTCACAATCCCTCAGAACCCTTGTGGGCGTAGCCAACAGGAGGTGCATTCTTCATCCTGTCACCACCTCGTGGGGCATTAAATGGTGGTCGGACCCTTGTTTATTGAGCAGTTCGAACGAGGCCAAGGGCAGGCAATGGAGCCAGTTCCTCTTGGTGCTCAGCTGAGATTTTGTAATGCACTCCTTCAGGAGGCCATTGAGGCGTTCACACACCCCGTTTGCTTGCGGGGGTATGCACAGGCATATTTGTTTTATTCCTAGCAGGGCAATGATGTGCTGGAACATTTCATTGGCGAAATGAGGCCCATTGTCAGACCGCAGGACCTCACAAATGCCCCATCTTGGGAATACTTCCCGGACCAGGAATTTTGCACATCTGAGGGCGTTGGCATGGGAACATGGTCCAGACTCCATCCATCACGAGAAGGGACAGACCACCACAATCATGAAGTGGTACTCTTGACATACCTGGATCATGTCCACGTAGTCAACATGGAGGTGTAGAAACGGGCCATTAGGACTGAGTATGGTTCCTCTCACTACTCTAAGTGTGTGCTCAGCAGTAAACTGCTGGCATGTGAAACATTTGCTCATAAAGTACCCTACATGGGCGTTTAGATCGGAACAGAAGCATGATTCTCCAATGCGTGCTGCAATGACCTCTTTCCTTGTGTGTGTGGGATTAGTGCAATTGTTGTAATGCTGTTTTCATTAGCGCCATTGGCATGACCACCTTCCCCGTGTTATTTTGTTGCCATAGCGCGTCAGCAGGGGACTTTGAACATCCTCTCTTTACCCAGAGTTCCTTCTCATCTCTTGGTGCAGCTGCCTGTAACTCCATTATCTGTGGTTCTGGTAGGCGAGTGTATCCATCCTTCAATAGCATCCGTCTTACCCTCTCCCCTCTGTTTTTGTTTCTCCTTCAAATCCCACAATTCTCCAAAATATGATGCACATTTCGCCCGATAGTCTGCAGCTACGTTACCCCTTGAAATTGGGTCTTCCCCATTGGTGTGTGCTTGGCACTTCACCAATGCTAGTTCTCCTGGGTATGTTATTACTTCAATTAGTTCCCCTAACAGCAGAGCATGCTGTACTGGGGTCCCATTTGCCCTCCTGAACCCTCTCCTGAGCCACCTTGCCAAACCAGAATGTACTGTGGAGGTGACATAAGCCCTAACCAAGTAAATAATCACCCTCAATATTAGTGTCCCTAGCTCTGCCTTTTGTGCACAATAATGAGGAGGTAAATGAGCACTCTGAAGGAAGATTGGACGAGTGAGGTAGTTCAATCTCACTACAGCAGCTCCAGTTCTCCTGATCCTATCACTTTGGTCGATAGTTGAAGACCCATCAATGTACAGTACCTCTCCCCACTCAAGTGCTTCTTCCTCTACCTTACGGGTTTCAGTAAAGAACTCAATGTTTTTAGTATAGTCATGAGCACATTCTCCTGGTCGGTAGACATCTGCCATGAATAATGCCGACCATAGATCAAAACATGACATTTTTACATCGCACTATCTTTAATTATAATCTTGATAATATTATCTCGTACCCTGATGCTCTTTGCATTGTCAGTGTGCTCTTTGGCTTGTGCAGTATCGCAAAGAGGGCATGTTCCACATAAAGGGTGGTTGTGCACCCCATCGTTATTGATGAAGCCCTTTCTACTGCGAAGGCTGCAGCAGCCAAGTGTTGTTCGCACAGAAAGTGCCCTTTTTATTACTGGGTTAAGTTGTCCACTGTAGTAAGAAATTAGTTTATGGCCCATGCTGGTCTTCTGAGTCAGTACTGCTTTCATAACCACACTGTCGGCTTGTGAAAACAATTTCTTTTTGTAATCTGGGGTCCCTAAAACTGGACATGTGCTTATTTTTTTTTTATTTACTTGTGCATAATCAAAATACATGATTTTTACAAGGCTAGCATCTTCCTAAGACATCTGACAGACCGATCTTATTTATGAAAGTTCCCAGCTACTGTCAAGTAGGCACCATGTGTCAAGGATGTGAAAAAAAAAAACTTCCGTAGCACGCCTCATGGCAAAATGAGGCAGTTTAGGGCAAAGAGATAGGCGCGCTTACGCCGTGCCCAAGGGCGTTGATTCTGCTGAACGCAGCTTCCATCAGTTTGGATGTCGCTAATGTCCAGCAGGTTTTTTCCCCTGAGATGAGACGGCACCACCAGGTGTCTTCTTCTATCAAGCGAGAAGCCATCCAACAGGGTGACAGGAAAGCAGTGCGTTCTTGCGTTAAAGAGGGACAGTTCAAAAGAAGGTGGCGCACTGCCTCAATGGAATCAGGGGCATTACATAGTCTGCAGACTTTTATTGCTGTTTGGTGTCTTATTCCCAAGATTTCTCTTGTATGAAGTATATTCAGGCAGGTTCTTAGAAAGGTGGACCTCAGTTTCCTGTCTGGAAATTTTAGGCAATAGGCTAGAGGAGTGTTTAGCCTATTAAACGTCGGAGGAAGATGGGTCAGCAGCTTGCACGCAGACGCTTGATCGTTAGTGGTTATCCAATCATGGATTTTCAGTTTTTTTGCTGACTCTTTGGGGATTGGAGATAAGGTCGCCCGTAGTGCACTCTAACTCCTGTAGTTTCATTTTTTGGAGATCAGTCCAGTTCAAAAGAGTCTTGCACTTCGATGAAGCCATCTCTTGAGCTATGACATTGAAGATAGGAAGCCCATCTTTTATGAGAGGCTTTCTGAATAGGGCCAATGTGGACGCACTCACAGTGGCACTCAATGATAACAAGCCTAACTCTCTTCTCAGGGCCACGATGGGAACGGAGTTACGAAGGCCAAGAGATGATTTCCAGATAAATCTCTCTAGTTTCTGCCAAAAGGAGGTCGGTATGGTGAGCGAGGCATCCATGCCATAAGTCAGGGCGGGAACCATTATGCCCTTGTAAAAGTTAACGGCCGGGACCAAAGAAAATTTGCCATATTTGCGATCCACCATTCTCAGTTGTGAAGTTAAATTTTTTGCTTTCGTCCACAGATGTTGCATTTTTATGTCTTGCATGCTTCCGTCAAGAATCACTCTGAGATATTTGAACTGCGAACTTGTTTGTTGAGACGGACACTTAGCGTGGTGTTGGTGTGCAGCGCAATTATGGGGTTAAGGATGGCATCTGGGCATTTCCAGTTTTTCCGCTTTTTCCACAGAAGCACTCTGTCCACTTTATCGAATGCCTGCGAAAAGGTCAATGAATGCTGCATAGACTGTCGGTGCCCCTTGTTTAATTTTAGCCTTCAGGATGTTCATTATGAAGATATTCACCGTGGTACTTCCGTTCTTCTTGAAGCCTACCTGGAATGGATCTCTGCAGGGGGCCAAAAGCGCCCAGCGCCGGAAACGATCCAATAGGAGCGAGGCAAATAGTTTCCCCAGGATGTCCAGCAATGCTATAGGCCGGTAATTGCCTGGTTCTTCACGACTTCCTTTTTTAAAAATGGGGATCACAGTGGCTTTAGTCCAAGATAGAGGAATTTTCCTACTGTCAGCACAGTGTTTGAAGAGTAGACTTACAAAGGGGACCCATTCCTTGATGTAAGTTTTTAGGTCAAAGTTAGAGAGGCCATCGGGACCCGGGGCTCTAGAAGAATTCAATTTCTGAATAGCCATAAATATGTCCGTAGGATCCGACAAATCAGCCCAAGATGTCTGCGACAGCTCTACCCGCAGATTTATGGTGGATCTTGGGCTCATAAAAAGGGCTGTAAAGAATTGAACCCAGGCTGCTTCCGACACTGTGTTGATCAAGTTGTTATGCATGTTTCGCTGAGACTGATTTATCAGATTCCAAAAGTCCGCTTTTTTTTGAGGTAAGGACTCTCAGCATTTTTTCTGCATCATTTTGATAAATGGCTGCTCTCCTTGACCTGATCCATGATTTATAGATTTTGTTGTAGATAACCCACACGTCCCAGGATGCCTGTGTGTTTTCAATCTTTGCTCTGAGTTTTTGTTTTCTTAGCTCCTTCTTTTTCTCTATGAGTTTGTCGTAATTATGAGTAAAAGATGGTAAAGAGGCCATCCCAAACCCCACCTTTTTTCTATGTTCGATCAGCATCGGGAGGTAGTTCGGCCTCATTGTTGGGAAATGTGTTGAATTTTAGCTACAGCAGCATACTACTGAGTTAAAGACCGCACATTGGCCGCTGTTAGCCGAAGCCGGGTTTGTTGAGGATTCGTCTCGATGGAAGGAGAATAATAGTTACACGCCTGGACATCGGCTGCCCATTCCAAGGTAAGCATGTTGTGGTCGCTTGCCTCGGTTTTCACCACTTGATAATTTTGAATTTCTGCCGTTAAGGCCTGCGAGACAAAGATTTAGTCCAGGGTTGCCATCGACTGGCCTCTTTCCCAGGTCGGAATATGATGGTCTCCGCCCAAAATCCATTCCGCGTTGTGTAGACCTCTTGCTGCCATTAGGTCCATCCAGGCTTGCCCTGTGTTCCGATTGCGTGGTTGGAGCGTCAACAGGAGCGTGTTGGAAGGGGTGGATACAATTGGCGTTCAGATCTCCACAAATTATTGCAAAAGGGGTGTTCCATTCCAGCATTATGGCATCTATAGTTTCTGCCATGGTTTGGCAGAAGTCTGCGGATGTTGTTCTTTGCGGGTTCCAATACGTGGTTATCACCGCCAGAGAGTGCTTGGAATAAGACTTAGAACGTGGGTGAGGATTATCGGCAGCGTAGTTCCACTCAATAAGGATGGCCAGGACCCCATAAGCCCTCTTCGTAGTCTTGATGATTCTCAAGTTGGGCCCAGAGCGTACCGCAACAAGAAGGCCGGCGGATGGACGGCCTAACAAGCCCTTTGTAGCTGGTGAAATCTCAATTTCGAATACGTCCATGGACGGTTTGTCTTGGAGCTACGTCTCTTGGAGACAGAAAATGTCAAACAAGGCTAAATGGACAGTACTGGATTCAGCTAAGTGAGCGTGTCCTCTCGTGTTCCAAGAGGCCAGCGTCAAGGTCTTACGGACACACGCACCGCTGGCTTTAGAGGATGGTTGCTATCTAGATCGTTTAACACTCAGCGCTCCTTTGATCCAATTCCATGGACCGCCTAAGGGAGATGCTTTTTTGGGAGGCTCACGTAAGTCTTTGGAATTCCTGCTTGAGGAGCCTTGTTGGTATTTTCTTTGAGTGTCATTTCTTGTGTGCGGTGAATAGTCTCTGGTAAATTGTCTTGTTAGGTAGGGGAGACGTTTGTCCGTACGTCGTTCAGGCGAGCTGTCTCTGTTCTTCTCGTTGCGGCCTCTCCTATCAGCAAAGTCAGATGTGACTTCCGCATAAGTTCGGACATGATGATCTCTTCGCCGGATTACTTCTGGAGACTTTATTTCTGATAACAGAAACCCCAGTGATTTCAATTCATCTCCTACTTTGCGGGAGAGATCCTGTATTGCGGTGGCATGTATATACAGGTAGGCCTTGGCCTTCTTGTCGCTATGGTAGGGCTGAATCCATTTAAAATCCTCGGATTTCAGTTTCTTTAGGCTGTCGAAGATGTAATTTTCAGAACTGTCCTTCGATTCAAAATCATAAAGCTGTCTTTGCTGGAAGCTTGTTCAATTTTGAACAGACGGATCTGATTTTCCCTATTCACGTCTGCCTCTTGGGATTCTGAATGGTTATAGGAATTATAATGGCGATTTGACAAGGATCCATTTTGACGATTTCTACGTAAGGGACTGTCCTTTAGGACCGGCGGCCGAACCGCAGTTTCCTCCAGAACTAATCTATGGGTGGTTAAGCTCTTCGTAGATTGGGATTTCCGTGGAGGACGGTTTGAAACAGTAGGAAGCTTCACCACTTCCTTTAGCTTAGTATCTTCAGACAATGGAACTTCTTCAAGCTGTACACAGACATTCAATAAAAGACTTGAGTCCAAGAAATCCTCCACTGATTTAGGCGACTGGGTTAGATCAGTTACAGAAGCTGCCAGATTGCCCCTTGCGGCTGGTGTACCCACCTCTGGGTGAGACCGGGGGAATATCCCGCTGGTTTCCGAATCCTAATGTAAGGACTTGCCAGTCAATCGTTCCGACTCTTCTTTCCTACTTAATTTTAATGTTTTTTTGCCCTTAGTCGGGAGTTGCATCTGGCTAAAGCCAGTTCCCCCTGTCACAACTCTACTTGCAGAAGACCTATTTGACAGGGTTGTGGCAGAACGCTTGTTGCGGAACAATGGTGGCAGTTCCTCATTGTGTATAGATGGATAGGTCTGTGTGGATTTGTGGACCGCCGCGCCAGCCGGTCCTCGTTTGGCACATATGCATGTTGATGGATTGGGCATGGCTGTCTCCGGCAGGTCCCTTTTTTTAGTTTGAATATCATATTTTAAGTCTATTGCCGAGATGTAACCCTCCAGAAAGGTTAACTTTGATTGAATAATGGCTAGATATGCTGTGTTATCTTTTGATGTATCGCCACGGGATTCATAAAGTTTGCAGAAAGGCGCCATTGCTATTGTTATGGCAGACATGATCATAGTCATGTCTTTCCTTATAGTAGGTGATTCTTTATGCCTCGGTGATTCGTTGTCATTTCATCTTCCATTCCTGGCAGGTGTGGGCTTCGGATCTATAGAAGCTGCATTGGCAATTGAGTGTCTACGTCTAAGGCTAGGTTCCTGTGGTGAAGAGGCCGCTTTGGGTGTATTCAAATGGGCTGTAGTCCATGCTTGTGCAGACATCCCTCTTTGGGTGGGATAAACTTTAGGCTGAAGCAGGCCAGGATCTCTGAAACTACGTTCCGGAGTGGCCTAGCCTCAGTAGAAGGAGACTGCAGGGCTTTACACAGCGGGCTAATAAAATTGGCCGACGCTGTCCCCGCTTGAGGAGTTATTACTTGAGCGGGGGTGGTAGGCGATGAAGTTTGTGGGTGCGCTATCGCCATGAATGGAGCCGCCATAAGGATTTTTCGGGTATCCAGAGCCTGGCCAGCATCAGGCTCAGCTATCGGTGAATGGGGAGCTGACACCCCTGCTGTTTTCCTACATTTAGAGACCGGAGGGGCTTGCTCCAGAGCTTCCAGGATCTCAGCATCCGATGGTTCAGAGTCAATCAGTGCTTTTCTTTTCCCCTGAGTCTTGAAGAAATTCAAGAGGGCATTTGACAGCATGGGAGTTGAAAGGAGGCTTTTCCCCGGAGGTTTTTTTTTTTATTTACTGCCGATGGCCCCAATTGTTTCATCTGTTTACTGTTCTTTCCTTTAGGATCCGCTTGATTTTGCTGTGTTTTATTAAACGGAAAGCTTTTAACATTGGGGCCTTGGCACAGGACGTTTCTTAGGTTCGCCTTCCCTTTTTTTTTTTTATAGAGGTCTTTTTATGTTTAACTGTAGAGACGACTTAGGACTCGCCAAAGATGTAGAAGAATGATCAGAGACTGATTCAGAGTCTGATTCCGAGATGGCTTCGGGGGGGTCTCTCGTCCTTTGCGAGACAGACCGGGCAGCCATGGCCCGATCCTCATCCATTGATGGTGGTGGTCCCATGGGTAAATCCAAAATTGGAAGATGTTCTGGTTCCGTAGGAGCCGAAGGCAATATTGCTGAAGCTCTGGGAGACATCAAGGGGGCAGTTTTCCATGGTTCATTGGTTTCTATGGCTACGTCCGCCAAGGGAGAGTGCATCATAGCCATGATAGTTTGTGAAGGAAGGGACGGCTCCAGGGGCTCGGGCAAATCAAGCATTGCAGCAGTAGGCGCAGGCTGAAAGACCGCCTGAGCAGGGCCGCCCGCCAATGTCACTCCCCTCAGATCCTCCCCCAGGGGTCCTCCGACCCTCACGGAAGGAGGGCCACTCGCCAAGGCGGTATCGGGGCATGTGGTACTGGCTAGCGGGCTCATGTGTGGTCCCAGACCATAGTTGGAAGCAGCGTTTGACGAGATTGTATGGTCTCTAGGACATGTCGCTAAAGTCTGTGACAGAGGACCATTGAAAATACAATTAGCTGCCGCAGATTTCAATGTAGATAGTGCTATTCCAGGAAGCAGCACAGCCTTTGGAGCTTTCATTTCATTTGAAGCATCTTGCCACCTGAGAGGACTGGTGGGCGTACGGTCCAGGACTTGGACTGCAGTCATCAAGGAGACGGTAGAAGGAGCGACCGGCAAGTCTGTAGTGGAAGTCATTGGTGAGCTGTTCTGTGTTAATAGCAGATTCTTTTTGACGTGACTTCGCAAGAGGCATTGCTCCGAGTCTTCTTCCATAGCCGGGGAGAACCAAAAGGGGAAGGTAGGAACAAGAGGGTGAGGAGGAGGGGGGGGGGGAAGAGAGGTGGAGAGGAGGAAAAGACAGAGGGAAGGAGGGAGGGAAATAGAGAACGCGGGCCGCCTTGCCACCAACAAACGCTGTTTTCACACTGGTTTTCTCAGAGGTGGATGTCGCAAAGCAGACCGATAAATGAGTCACGATGCAAAGCACCTTCACACAGTCATAAAACGGGAGTAGATAAGAAAGCAGCCTACCTCCAGTTTGTGCAGAGAAACACCACAACTCCCCGCGACCTGAAGTGGACTGGAACTCTGCCCGGAACTCTGCGCGGAACTCTGCGCGCGCTCCGCGCGGAAGTCGAGTTTTTAAGGGAGGTGGAGGGTATTTTCCCTTAAAGGTGCAGGTAGCAGAGCAAGTCCGTGACACAAAAGAACAGCAAAGCACGTCCTCACAGTAGCAGTATCTGGAGCAGACTGGAACTCTGCCCGGAACTCCATGTGCTTATTGCTTCTTTCAGCTCGTTGAATGCCTCTGTCATTTCTCTTGTCCAACCCAGTGGTTTTGCTCCCTTTTGGGCTTCCTTAAGGGCAGTTACAAGTGGACATGTGGAAGTGCTGTAGTTGAAAACCCATGTTCTGCAGTAATTACACAATCCGAGGAACTGCTGCAATTCCCTCACTGTTTTAGGTTGTGGTGTGTTCTGTATTGCCTGAGCTCTTTTTGGTGCTATGCTCTCTTTGTATTATAACTCCCCGATATATAGCACTTCCCTTTGACAGTACTGGAGTTTGGCCTTTTTGACCTTGTACCCCTTTTCTGCTAGTACTGTGAGCATTTGTACTAAATATTTTCTGCATTCTTCCTCTGTCTCGCTACAGATGAGTAAGTCATATACAAACTGCAAAACTGTGCTTTTTGTCCGGACATTTCCCAGATCCCTCTGTATTACTCTGTTAAAGATAGGTGACTCGCAGTACCCTTGTGGCAACCTGGTGTGTTTCCATTTCTTGTTGCAGTACATAAAGCTTGTCAAATCTTGTGAGTCTGGGTGCAATGGTACTGAGACAAATGCGTTTTTGAGATTGATAACAGTGAAGTTAGTTGCTTCTGCTGGGGTGCCACATAGGATTGTTGCAGGGTTTGCTGCTACAGAATACTCTGCCTCTACAATGTGGTTAAGGGGGCGTAAATCTTGTACAAAACGCCATGACCCCCTATTCGCCTTGCGGACGGGGTACACTGCAGTGTTGCATGGAGATTGAGGGTAGCAAAATTGAGGGAGTTGATTGTCTCATAAATGCCCTCATCTGCCTCTTTCATCACGGGGTATTGTTTTACCCGTGGTAGTATTGCACTAGGTTTCAATTCCATCTTCACTCCCCCTATGCTCTTTATGCACCCCACATCATAGGGACTTGTGGTCACTAAAATGTCGGGTACCTTGGCCAGGTCTTCCCCCAGAATGGTGGTGGCGCTTCTAGTGCCATTGCCTTTTTCTGTGCAACCTCTCTGTATGTGATGTGTAACCAGAGGCGCACACTCCTCTCCAACATCATTTCTGCCTCCCCTCTGTCTTCTAAGAACAGCTCCTCGTCCGTCACGTTTGTCAGCCTGCATCTTTATGCTACTGCAATGATGGCCCTTCATGCCTTCCCCAGGTCATCTATTGCCTGCACTGCAATCCAATACTCTCTTGCTACAACCCCTTCAATGTCTATGGATACCACTGTCCCTTCGGTTTCATCTGAAGGTGTTTGTAGTCTGAACAGATACTCACCTGGCCTCCTCCACACTTTCCCTGCACTCCCTGACAACCATGCAAGGGCCATGTCTGTGCCGTACTGGAACAGCTCGGGGTCAGTTGGCTCCTCCCTCTGTACCATTCGCCGGCAATAGGCCTGAACAATTTGTCTTACAGTGAGCATATGTATTCCTGGTGTGGAACATATTATTCCTTTGTCTGTGAATGAGATGGTCATGTTTAGTCTGCTCATTAGGTTGTATCCCAATATGTTTAGAGGTGCTTGTTTGGAGAGAAGTAAAGGCAGCGATAAATCGTGATCTCCTATAGATAAGGAGATGTTATTAGTAAAGGGAACCACTTCTCGAGCCCCAGAGAATCCTTCAGTGTTCATGGCATCGCCTGACAATGCAAAAGTCCCTTCCCGGATACATGACCTAGTCACCCCAGTGTCAACAAGAAAGGAAAAAGTTGTCACCCAATGCCACCCCTATGCGAGGTTCCTCCGCAGGATTGGGTGTGACTGACAGGAAGGGACACAGCAAGTTCATTGGTGGGCTGTCCAATTGGGGGGGAAGAGGGATAACCCGTTCCCCGTGTAAGGGTTGTTCCCCACGATGGTAACTCCTCCCATCCTTCGTACTGGTACCGTTGGCGTCGTATCCATAGGTTCTGGGGAGTGGTTTTGTATTTGGGTTAGCTGTTGTGCTGCTGGTAAATAGTGGGGTGGTGCAGACATTTGGGGCACTGTTTGGGGTGGTGCTGCTGTGGGTGGTGCATGTTGGGGCTGTGGCTGTGGGGGCAGTGGTATTTTTGTGTGTTTCGTAACTGTCGTTGTTGCATGTCTGGAGCATAGTAGTCGTTCAGCCCTCCAAGATAGCCCTGCTCTCCACACCCTTTTGCTCTCCCCACCCTTGTTGCTCTCCCCACCCTTGTTGCGCCCCGTTTCTGCATGCACAGGAAATGTTGCCTAGCTACCTGCAGGTCCAGCACTGTAGTGGCTCCCTTGCTTGCCATGGGACTCCTCCTCCTCTCTCACCTGGTCCCCGAGACATTTGCTGTGGTTATCCCCGAAACCCCCCTGTGTATTGGTGCAACAGGGGTCCAAACCCCCACCCCCTTTGGAAGCCTACCCCCTCCCTCGGAAGTTCTGTTGGTAGCCGCCCCTCCCCATGTATCCACCTCCAATGGGTGGCGCGTATGGTGGCATGGTGCTGTATTGCTGCTGTTGGTACCGAGGCTGTGGCTGAAAAGTCACCGTCTGTCTGTGGGCTGGGGCTTGTTATAAGTGCTCCTTCTAGTGCATATTTTGACAGTTTCCTTTGAACTAACTTTGCTTCGTCTGCCTTCCTCTCTTCTGCCTTTTGTTTCATCTTTTCTTGCCATAACCTGCAATGATGCCCTATGGCGAGTTGCATTTCCCGCCAAGCCTTTGCCTCCATCCCTACTCGTTTTTTCAAGTTTTTCTGTACTTGCTTTGGTAGTCCTTGCACCAAGATATGATAAAATATTCCTATTTTGTCCCACGGCTCTAGGGTTCCGAGGCGCCAAAACTGTTCAATCTCTTGAATGTAATTAACGGGATCTTCATTGTCGTGCATCTTGCGTGACGGTACAGGTGTTATGTCTGATGTGTCATGGTATTGTGTCCGCAGTGCCTGCCATACTGCGGCTCTGCAATTTGTGAATGGTGACCCAGTGTGTGCTGTGTTTTGGGTAGTCACCCCCTACGAACCCCACCCTCTTCCAGATGTCATCGGCTACATCACCCAGTATGGAAACCAGCAAATCCTTGACATCGCCCACTGCCAGCCTGTGCCCTGTTGTTAATTTCTCCATTTCATAAATCAATTTCCCAGCTCCCCCACTTAGTGAGGGCAACCTGCACTTAATGTTTTCCTTATCTGTGTGTTTCCAGGTCACATACTGGGGTCTTGTCCCTCCCCTTTCCAATAGCGGCATCTGTGAATATGCAGCCCTTTCCTCCGGTGTCCGTCTGTACTGCCCGACCTGGATGGCCCTCTCTCGTCCCCAACTTCTGCACCTATGTCTATTGGCTCCATTGCGTGTGTTCATTGTGATGAGTGCTACGCACCAGAGTGCCCCGCGTTAGCAGGAATGTCCTCTGGACTGTGTGATCGTTGCCCCATTCCTCCTGCACTTCATGGGGTCTCCAAGTCTGCTGCTGTATGGTGTCCGAGGTGCTACTTCTTCTGCTAAGTCTTGGGTTGGTTTGTCTACATCGTGCCCTCTAGCCCTCTGTTCATGTGACCTGCACTCCCAGGATGTCCCTTCACCAGTCCTTGTTAGGTAGAGCTTGTTGGGTCCCTCCCTCTCCTCGTCACTATGGTCATCGTCATGTTCACATTAATCGGCCATGTAACTACAGAATCCATTTGAAAAGTTTAATTTTCGTGTTATTAGGTTGGGCTTGTATGGTGTATTAAGATCAATGTCTGTTAACTTGCATGCGTTCTCCTCCTCTCGCACCCTCAGGCGTGCCGTGCAGTGTCCCCACTCGCCCTTCCTTGTGTACATCTGGGCTTTCCCTCTTTGTTTCTCCTCATCTCGCATTTTACTTGCCAATTCTACTTTAATTTGATCACTTACCCATACTAATGCCGTGCATCCTCATCCTCTCTGCATCTTTCCCTTGCCTACCTCTCTGACATCAACTGCTTCAGCCGCTTCTCCTCATACCTACGTGATATCTGCAATAATATTTTCTTCCACCATAGTGCGTGCCATTTCCACCACCTTCGACTCTTCTCCCATCTTTCCATGTCCTCCCTCTTTCTCTCCATCTCTTCTGTTGTCCTTCCTCTTGCGTCTCTCTCTCTACTATGTCTCTTCGCTCTCTTTCTAACATTGCCAAATGCTCTCTCCAACCCCGCTCCCGCAGCTTCAGTTCCTTTGCCAACTCTCGCTTTCGCTCCAGGGCCTCCCGTTCTAATCTGGCTTCCTCCTCTCCTTTAGGTTGCCCTTCTCCCCCTCCCCTGCCTGCGCTGCCCTTCCGCAACACCCGTGCCCCAACTACAAGCTTTTTATTGCCTTTGTTGCACCTTCTGCTTCCCACTTTGTGGCCCCTTTTAGTTTTAGTAGTATCTGTGACGTGATCCATTTTTCTGGTCCTATATCTGCAAACTCATTTTTCACACACTGCAGCCCCTCCTCATCGAGGTCAGGCTTCCGGCTGCCTGCCTTATTCCTCACAGTTGTTCACTTTGGGCGTATGGGGTGGCTTGTATGTAGGGTTTTAGTATCCATCTGCTGCCTTTAGTTGTCTTAATGGATATGCCCTGCTCCTCCTCTGCGTCATCGGATATTACTCAAGCCGGCGCGGGAGGTGGAGCGGAAGGATACAATCCCTCCTCCTTGACCTCCTAATCAGCTCATCATCCATGGCTCATCTTCCTAGAACATACCCCACAGTTCAAATAATTCCATGTGGTTAGCCAATTTCTTTCCCTTGAATGTGCTCTGTAAGTGGGTCAATAGCGATTGCAACACGTCTTTGGAGAAAGACGGCCATGGCCTTGCTCTTTTCCCTTCCGTTCTCTTAGAGCATTGAATGCTATATTTCACTATCTTATCTTTATACGGGGGCAGGGTCTTACAAAGGTGTTGTATGGGTGTTACTGCCCCGCTATACATGGTCCCCGTCCCACCGTATAAATACATAACTTATTTGTTACCTGACCTCTAGTTGAGGTTTTTGATATTCCGCTGTCAAGGGAGGAAAAGGGTTTTAATACAATCTTTGTTACTGTGCTTCACTACGAGCTTCTGCACCGTACATGCGTACATGACGTGCTCTGCGTACAGCCTCGCTGCCGGACAACCTCAAACGTGTGCAGGTGCATTCTGCGCACTGCCACTTGTTCACCTCTCCACCAATCCCAAATTCCACAATGCTAGCTCCTCACCGTTGCAACACACCGTCCTATGCGCCAACCAATGGATGACGTCACCAAGCTAAAATTCGAACAGATAGACAATTTGTGAGCACATAACAATGACCTGTTGCTTCAACCCCACACCAAACCCCACAAAATCAAAGCCCCACAAACCCCAAAACCCCACAGCCGTCTTCCCACCTCTCCAGGCTGGAGTAAACTCCTTATTCTTGTGCTTAACTGCACCCGCCGCGTCGCCTGACGTGTGATACGCCTCTCTCCAGGAGGCTTAACCAGCTAAAACACCTTCTACAATCTAGGATAGCTCCAGCTAACCCTTACGGGGATCCGCCATCTATGCACCGAACTAGAACGTCCAACTCATAAGAATACCACATATACACATTTTTACAGTACAGTGCAGCCCTTTACCTCACAACGCAAACCTTTCCTAAACATAGAAATGGGACTTCTACCTCTGCTCAGGTCCCTACCACCATGCACGTGCTACCAGAACTTCAATACCGATATTGATCATAAGTTACACCTCCCTCCTGCCTCAAACATGAAACCAAACCACACAACACATTGCTTTTTATGTGGACAGCAGCTTACATTCTGCTTTTCTCAACGTTGCTCGGCCGCTGCCTCCCCGTTAACCGCTCGTCTCTCCCCTTTACACTGCGTGGACACCTTGCGGACCGCGGGTGGGATATATTCTCAAGACAAATCCCAACAGCCTATCTGCGGTCGCGCTGTCCGGTTATCTCGCAATTCCCACGACAGTCCTGCATCCTTCCGAGTCCGACGGCTAAGGAGTAAGCGCTGGCCGGGCTGACGTCACAAACGATCTCAGCAGTGCATCAAACTTGTTAGGGGTGGACACACCCCCCACTAGGCAAACTGGGCCGTGCTAGGAATCCGTGGGTGCAAACTCGTGGAAGGCCCAACTACTTCCCTTTGCCCAAGAAAGAACGCTAGGTCCACACAAGAAGCAAAGTACAATTGAGGTTTATTAAAGCCACCAATCCTACAGGGATCACATGCGTGGAGGAACGTCACAGGCCAGTTTTGATGACATGTGACGTCACAATTTGCGTCACTCTCTAGGATCTTCTCCAAAAGCTATCTCCACTCGGGATAGGTTGCAGAGTGGTAAGTCACATATAGAAGCCTATAGAGAAGTGGTGTCATTGACAAGGCTGGGTCAGGTGCTATGCTTGGACCATCCCTAAAAGCTGTTACTTCAGGATTGTTACAGTGAGCAAGCCCAGTGATTGGTCAGTGGCCCCCGCTATTCACCCCTAGGGTCCTTGGTTTTGGTTGGCCAAGCTACAAGCCTGTGACAAACTCTGTTCCCAGCCCGCAGGTCACCTGTGAACGGTGCACGTGCAATTGTGTGTCTGCAAGGTGCAACTATGTTCCAGCATCATAACCGTGTGTAACCCATAGCTGCAATGAGAGCACTCCGTTTCCCAGCGCAGAACTGTAGCGTGAATCTAAAAACATTGTTGCAACCATTGTCTGGTCGGGAGACATTTTGCTCTTCTCAGCCACCAAAACTTGGCAGCTCCTCTGCTCGGCCAGATAAGTGTTTGTCGACCACGTTTGGGAGCACAGGAGCTCGGAATTATTCTGTATTTGTCAGAAAGCGCACCTCTCCTGCAGCCGGTGTTATTTTGGTTCAGAGTGAGGAATGTAATTTGCAACATTGCGACCTTGGCAATGGCTTCGTTCCTGCTGCGGTGGTTCTGCTTGCACAGCAGTCTGTGAGGCTTGGGGTCTCTCTGAGTCGATCATGGCCTACTAGATTTCCTAAGCCATGGTCTGGCTTCTACTATATAAGTCTTCATTAACACCCATAGATTAGTGCATCATGGCCGTCAGGTCCCTTGAGTGCTCCTGCCATCCCATGGGGTTATTTGCATGTAAGCATCTGCAAGCATTTACACAAGCCCTTCTTGCGTTGCTGCGCTGCTGTAGCAAGCCTAATGGCAAAATAATAACTGTGCAGACAGTATGTGTATGTCACTGTCCTCTAACTCCGAGCTGTATACCTGTGTTCTTTGTGTAATTGGGTGTGTGAATTTCCCAAGTGTGCGAATAGCACGTGTGCTTCATGTCTAATGTAGCTATGTCGTCATGGTTTCTCTAACGACTTGCAGAATGGTTTCTTGGTGCTTTAGTTGATTCTGTTCCTGTAGCTGTCTCCAGCTCCTTCTTGTGTGTCTTCGTCCATTCTGGGTAGGGTTCGCACTGATGCAGGGTTGTAGGGCCTGCTGGGAGGGTACCTTTCGTGATAGCTGTCCATCGTAGGAGCAGTGGGAATTGACCTGAGCTCATGAACGGCAGCCATATGGTCTCTGGTGCTTCTTCCGGTTGGAGGGTCTTTCGGGACGGAAGGCATATTCTGATCTTCCTTCTTCAGAGGCATCAAAGATTTTGAGTGCTTCAGCATTTTGGATTTGAGGAGTGTGTCTAGGATGTGTTTTTAGAAAGGGCCATTGACACGTCTTTCGACACACAGTCGCCGGTACCCGAGGATTTGTCTGATTTGTTTGCGGTGTTAGAAACAGACTTCGGCTTCTGTTTTGGGGGCCTGTCATGTGGTGAATGCGATGGTGCATGGACCTCTCCTTCGACACCACGTATGGCTTATCAGTTATGGTGAGGTCAACTGTCGGCCATGGGGGTGTGTTTAGTGTGGCGTGCAGCGTGTGTGCATGAGCCGCTGGGTGTCATCTCTGTAGCAGAACCGCCAGCCTGCCTGTTGGAGTCGGGGGTTCGCACGCAGGAACCAGTCAGATCCCGATCGCCCTCAGTATCACTTAGGATCCCGACATCGCTGGAGGCTCCGTCCACGTCCATGGCGGTCTCAGCCTGCATGGCGTGATGGGCGCAGCGCTTCGTCTTCCGGTCCTTTAGTGTTTTGGGCAGAAAAAGTTTGCAGAACTTGCACTGCTTTTCGAAATGGTACCTAGGAAGGCAGAGGTTACACACCCTGTGTGAGTCCTACCAGGGAAACTTCCTGTTACAGGAAGGGCAACATTTAAATGGTGTATTTTCCATAATATGGAGAGATGGCAGCTTGGCGATGGAATAGGGAAATGGGCATTCTCAAAAAGAAAGAAATTATGACCCCCCCCCCCCACACTCTCCATACTGTGAAGGGCCGAGGCCCGTTGGGGCCTAGGTAGGCCGCAGTCAAAGTTGGCCAAGATGGTTCAAGTAGTCGTCATCGAAGAATCTGTCCTTGAGAGCCGTCACCGATGATTTTGCGGTGCACAGCCATCGAGAAGGAAAAATTCTACATTTAAACTTGTATAGTTAAAGGCATTAGCGTGAAGAAGGAACTCTGCAACTTGCATCCAACTATGATGGAAGTAAAAAACAACCCGAGGGACCTCGGCACGTGAAGGACCATGGGTACAGAGGACATCATACTAGGGATAGTGTTACTGGCACGCCCTGTCGACTCCTCTTTTTGACTTTCAAAAAAACAAATAATGTAATACTCTGCGGCTCCACCAGATTTCGGCATATGCATAGCATGTATTCTAAGCAGATCCACGAGCCTCGGAAATAATACGAAGTGTGGTTGGGGCTAGGGGTGGAAGGCACAGTAGTTCCCAGTAAATTCAGCCCCTTACAGTCCAGGTGGTATTCTCATCCAAGTGATTTCATGCCTCTTGCACTCATCAGGGAGGCAGTCAAATCAGGTGTTGCTGATACATCTAGGTTGGTAGCTTCAATGAATTCTGGTAGCTGTAATCCATGAAGGCAGCTAAGAATTAACTCTCCCTCTTGTTTCATAATGTACAACCCAAAGTGGAGAAAGGGAGGGAAAGCAAATACTGTGGCTTTTCTTGGTTGGGCATGTGTCACCCCGGGCTGCCCCTGTCAAGTCCGGAATTCCCAAATATTTTTTGCACAGGAAGGGGGATGAGGGGTGTACTTTATTGTCCAACACATTCAGCAAGGTGGTGTTGTTCTTCAACCGCTTTCGTGCCTCTTGCACGCATCTGGGAGGCAGTCGGATCAGGTGGTGCTAGCTAATGCAGGTTTGAGTTTCCATTATCAATTATTGCCCACAATTGTGGCTTCGTATGTAGGCCTTTTGCGCCAGGAAATTGTTTTGGTCTTACCGGGTAGTGCTACTGTATACATAGCTTCATCAACCGAAGACAGACAATTCTGAAGGCTGCCAGACAACTACATACCTGGTTTCACCCTTATTAGGGATCATCAGTGCAGTATATTATGGTCTAGTTTTGACAGCAGTCTTGTGATTGGAGCATTGGGGCATGTTTAACAAACACCATCAAAGTTATGGTGGGTTGAATAAGGCTTCAATAAATGTCCACAACGCCCCCTAGTATCCATCACTGGAAGTTAACCTCCAGTTAAGAGCCACATCAGCAAGGCATTGACTATTTCCTAGAGCAAAAGGCTTGCATATGGGTTAATTTGCATACCCACAATGCCTTGCTGAGGTGGCTCCGAATTCAAGGTTAACTTCCAGCGATGGCTACTAGGTGTCATTGTGGGCTGTGCAACTTGGCCCAAATGGATTATTCTAGTTCCACATTTCTGGTAAAAGGTTTTTTTCCAGCCTTTTTTTATTTTAAACCGATTATAAAATTTGCTGCTGTTATACAGATGAGCAATGTTTCTAGGTATGGCATTATAGGTTCGCCAATTGATTCATACAGCACTGGTGAAACCTTTGCCCAAATTGACAAAATTAAATACCCGTGAACCCCTGCCATGGGCAGCAGAATCAGCAAAGACATTCAACACAGTCAAATGAAAACTTAACCTTCCAGCTCTAGGGTTATCAGATTACTCAGTTCATTTTACATTGCCACAAGATGAATATGTTGTCACTGGAAGTGCTCACATAGTGAATGTTGCTGTTCACTTACGTACTACAACACAGGCACTTCATCTAGTGGCTACAGGTCTTCCCCTGTCTCTCAGGACTGTCGCTGAGCCGCCACACCTTCAGTACAACAATCTGTATGTATTGTTCTGGAATTTCCCCCCCCCCTTAAGGTTGTGGTACCACATGACTGCACCAGACCACAAACTTTGCACTAGCCACTGGCTATTAATGACAGACTCTTGGTGAATAATACATAGTGTTCTCAGTGTATGTGGAGTGTTCTCAGTGTATGTGGAGAACTGTGAGGGTTAACATTTAATGCCTGGCAAGCAACTTTAATTAACTTATTGAAAATTAAAACGCAGCACTGTTCGCTTTCTTGCTCAAATAAATATAACATTCTGATATTGAATTCATCTCGCGTTAGCATGACATGTTGCCCAGTTTTAAATCCTGGGTTACCTAGTCTAGCTGACAGTAAGACTCATGGCTCAAGACTGTATAGAAATTACTGATAAACTTGCAAGACAGAGAAAAGTCAGTGCTCTTGCACAGTGTGGATTGGATTTATTTTTTTGATTATATTTTTTAGGATGATAAAGGAAAATTAGTTGCAGGGTAGGCGGTCTGTTTCCCCCTAAGCAGTGGTTAAAAGTGCCAAAATACCAAATATATTGTCCCCCAAGTTGCTCAATTCGCAGCCCTCACTACAGTATGCACATTTATTGATCAACAAAGTGTCACCATCTAAACCAACTCATGGTATGGCTTTGTGGTTGCCCACAATTTTCATCAGTTCAGTAAGCAGAGAGTCTTCCTCGCAGTTGTAAGGAACTCATGGGAGCAACAGTAAAGACAGACATGTGATCACAATTCAAGGGTGTTTGTTGAATTTTATAATGGGTGAGATAAATGCCTAATCTAAACCTAAGATGGGAGCAAGCTACGACCATCAAATGATAAAGCAGTGCTCATGGCGTTTTGTCAAATAAAAAGGGCCTATACTAAAACAAACAAAATATTGCCAATACTTATCACTAAATTACAAAAAGAGTGTGGGATAATGTTCACCAGAAAATAAAGCAGTGTTCTCAAAATGATAAGTCAGGATGGTATGTCTGGGTCTCCCTTCCCCACATTTAAAGGGCGGGACAGGGCGGGACTCTTGAGCAAAGCAAACTCCTGGACTCAACAGCACGAGGCTCACAGTTCAGTTCAATGATATCAAAACCCCTTCAGAGGCTAAGTCTCTTTCCTGCAAAGGTCTCTTGCCTTAGAAGGTTTGCTGATTCAAAGTAACAAACAAAAGTTCTCTCAGTGATCTTGCACCTTGGACGATAACTCTTCGTCTCTAGGACCTCCCACCGCCGGGCTCGGATCCTCTTTGCCAACTGGGCCTCTCTCCATCGCGTTCACTACGGCCTCTCATATATTATTTGTAATCCACTGTTCTCTGGGTTATTATTCTTCACAACTTTTCATAAAACGGCAAACAAATAAACAAAAGTTCTTTGGGCGATTTCTCTTCACCCCTGGGATCTCCCTCTGAAGGGCTTGGATCCTCCTTACAAAAATGGGCCTCCCTCCTTCGGGTTCACTACGACCCTTCTGCAACACACCTCATGTATTGCTCAGTTTCATCAGAAAGCAGGGTTTCTTTCTTCTAGCTTTCTTTCGGCATCCCTCTGCCGGGTTCACATTTGCCTGTCGTTACAGTTCACAATCTTAGTGCAAAGCGGGGTTCCCTTCCCCTAGCTTTCCTCTGGTAATGGGTCAGAGACTTTCGATTGCACAAGGGATTTGACGTGACCCTTTTAGGACCACTTGGAGGCCTCACGCCACCCTTTCATAGGGCCTTTTGTTTCTTGCAGTTTCAAAAAACAGGTCCCGGTCAGAGCCTTTCGAATGAGCGCCCATGTGGTGCCGGACCCCTTTGCACCTGGACCTCAACTGGTCTTTCTTTAAAGTTCAAACATACACACAAGCTCTTTCTTCTTGCATTCAAAATGTTGCTACTCGCAACCTTGGGCTCAACACAGTTCGGTTTGCCATCAGCTTCTTCCGACTCACCGGCTGTGCTGAACCCGTTGGCTTCTTTGTTCTCTGGAGTCATGGATAGTACCACGGTAGCCAGCTTGCCTCTGCCTGCGTTATCAATGCGGGAGGCCCCCCGTGTACCATTGACATCTGATGCTTCGCACACCAGCTGTAACTCCCGATCTCAGGATCTATGAATGGTCTGCCTATTAAAATTGCCTTCCTCTGTACCCATCCTGTTGTATCATATCTATTCTTGTATGTACTTTTTGTTTATAATTTGTAACATATGCAACTTTAATATATCCAACTCTTGAACTTTCCTAACTGTATGCTTTTTGTAACACAGGTAACCTTAAGAAAAAGCACCCAGATAGCCAAGGTTTAGGCACGCTATACAAATAAAATAAATACAAATGTGCTTTGCCTTTCGCAGGCTTCGCAGGTCTGAGTTGAAAAGGGCAAGGGCAATTTCCCCTTTGTTGTCCTTCCAGGTCTCAACACTTTCATTTTCCCTTTGTACTGCCGGTTTGGTGTAGCCGTCTGCTCGTGCGTACTGCCTTGCTCGAAGTGTGCTCTCATGCTCAGTCTTTTATCCCTGTGGGGGAAGTGAAGGGCCATCAGGTGTGTGTGGTTCTTGTCAATTGCCTGGCTCTGCCTGACCCCAGTGTTGGGACATGTCAAGTAAACGTCTCTGGTGTTAGTCCGTTGTCTGTTACTGTGTATGAAACTTTTTGTGGGAAAGGGATGCTGTGGGAAAGGGATGCAGGGGGAGGGGTTGCGGGGGGAGGTTTCTAAATATCGTGCAGGGTAGGATGGGGGAAAAGGGTGTTACAGTGAAGGGGATACCGCCTCTCAACGTCCCACTTCCACTCCCTGAAGACCCCCTAGCCCAGGTGATGCTCCCCCACTGTTCCACCACCAGGAACTGGATCCAACAGCAATGGCCGTGTCCAGACGACAGATCTCTGGGAACCAGCGGGTGAGACCTTTGGGTTTCTCACACAGTGAGGCTCCTTGATCAAAGAAATCATACATACATCTCCATCATGTTACTGAAACAAATCGTAATTGGCCATCATGTGGCCAAACTTTGCCAATAACACCTGCCCTCATTGTATAGAATCTACCTCTTGTGCAGAGTCCTCCACCTAGGTAGGGGCTCTCTAAATGTTGTACATGCACAGAACATGCCTAAATAGAGATCCGTCTTCAGCACAGGGTTTGAAATTGAGGGAGGATGGGGGCCATTTAGCTCGTTTGTAACATATACGAGACTGGGTAGCTTCACACCAACAGCTACCAGAAGCTATGCTTTGCTGCCCAGGCCAACTGATGCTGAACAAACACCTATATGAATTTTACTGTGGGCATTTGGGCAATCGCTAAAATGATCACTAGGGCACATTAGGATAGATCTATAAGACATTTAAAGCATAAAGGGTCATAAATAATGGACACAATTAAATATTTGCATGTTTTGAGGAAGTTAGATTTGCGGAATGATATGCACTAGCTCCTCATTCCTGGCTAATGCTGGACACCCAGGAGCTGCTTTTAGCTCCTGCCTATCCAATCTTAATCTTAAAGCTTCAGCACCTTAAATACTGTCAAGCCTGAGGTAGGTAAATCTGAAAAACTAAAATATTCTGTGGAAGGAGGGGTCACGAATGGGCATACTGCATCAGCTGCCTAATGAAAGGAGTGGTGGGAGGCAGTAATAGTTTTAATAGTGAACCAATTCTATACCTCCTCTGCTCAGAGAACTATACATTCAAAATATTTGCCATTCTGTCCTTTTGTTTGGAAAATGTTTGCCATATGGTGCTTACTTTGAAAACAAGCATTTTGATATCTGCAGAAACACATGCTGTTGTGATAGAATCTGTGCTATGAAAGTAAACAGGCAAGCTGTTTTAGCATAATTGTTTAGCACTGTTCTTCAGCATGATTTATGCAAAGAACAACACTTGTTGCGATCGTAATCAGTATCACAAACCTTTCTACATACCCCTTAAATGCCAAAGACATTCTGGCTATGCTCAACACTTGGTTAGGACCAGCAATTACTGCTAATCACCTTCCTTGTATGCTGGGTCCCCGCACACTTTCGGCCATGACCATTGTTAGCAATACCCCCTACTGGCCCTTCCAATGCCAGCTCAAATGAAAAAAGAATTATTCTAACTGCTTCTAAATTAGACAAGTTCATGTTATAATAAATAACAGACTCTCGAGGTTCACAATATTTCGCTGAACACGAAAGGAAAAAGTAGCACTTTCAACAGGGCTTGAATACTATTAATTGGACGGAGCATTTCCCCTATTCTCCCCCTGTTGATCTGTTTTCACTCTCGGCACCGTGCACTTGGCCACCCTCTGTCCTTCGGGCCCAGGTACCGGCTCCCCATGCCACCCTCCTGCACTGCCTCCAGGCCTCCCCTTGCACTGGGGTCTGTATCTGTACCGATACAGTTCCCCCACCCACATTTCTCCTGCACTTATCACATATACCCTATCTGCCTAACCTAGCACTTGCCACTTGCTGGCTGCACTACCACTGTTTATCGCCCTTATTTATTTATTTTACTTATTGTTTATTCTGTCTCTTGCCCGTTTCTCACTTTTCACTCCCCCCGCCCCCCTTCCATGCATTTCCCCTTTTCCCTTACCCTTGCACGTTCTTAATGTCACTGTGCCTAGTAAGATCGTTGTTTTTGTTCTCCCCTGTTCCCCTCCCTTTGCCTGGTAGCACTCTGAAACACTTGTGTATGAGCGCAATATAAAATAAAATATAATTTCATCATTTCATTTCCCTCCTGCTCTGCTCTTAAAGGGACACTGTCACCACTTCCCAGGAGGCTGCTATACCGTTAACGGAACAGGACAAGCACTTCAAGTTCTCACCAACGAAAGAGCAATGTATGCAGCAGGTGGATAACTAATAATGCCAAGACTTCAGACTACAAGTCATATTGCTCGTAGCTGGGAACCGTGCAAGCACCCCTCGCTTCTCTGAAGTAATACAATCACTGGGGCACAAATTCAGATTTTTCCAGTACCCTACAAGAGATGTAGTGTTCCAAGTCTCCCAGCTGTGCGTGAAACATCCATTGCACTCTTACACTGGAGGTCAATAAAGTGTATACTAGACAATGCCTCGATCATCTATGTGAAGCAAACACACTGTCAGAAAAATCGGTTGTAAAACACTTCTTAATTTCTTTTTTTTTTCTTTTTTTTTTTAAACTTTATTTACACAACATGTGCAACAAAAACCCAAGACAATCAATGTACAACAAATAAAACATGGTAAACAATACAAGAAAAGCACAGAATTTTACACAGTTCAATGTACAGAGTGAGATATACAATACCGCAAACCCCCGATAAATCAAACAAATCTCTCAATCACCGCCCCCACCGAGCAACCACAATGTTAGAATAGCTGCAAAAATCTAGCCCATATTTTTTCAAACAAAGCCAATTTACCAAGTCTCCTATACATCATCTTCTCTCCATATTTGCCAATTCATGCATCTCAGACAACCACGTTTCAACATTCAATGTCAAAGCATTCTTCCAGTTCAAGATAATTCTTTTACCAGTCATTGCCCCTCTGAACAACCACTTCTTCTCACTCCGAGTGAGATCATCCAAAGACTCATCAATCCCCAATATGATCACACTAAAATCCAAGACCAGGAGACCAACAATCACTTTGTCACATATACGTCCTATCTCACCCCACAACAGCCTCACCAGCCTACAATCCCATAGTAGATGTTCCAGTGTACCAATTTCACATGAACACCTCCAACATTCTGCACTTCTTAATTTCAATGTTGCCACAAAAAAAAAAAAAAATACTAAAGCTTCTGCTTCAGTCAAATAAAACCCAATGCTTAATGGATCAAACTTCAGCTGGATTTATTCAGGTTGTAGTCAGAGCGAGGGTAGACCCTGTATTCGAACTCCACAGGTCTGCAATCTCAGCAGTCCCTGCACTCAGAGTGACCCTTTCGTTGAGCTTCCCTGGTGGAGCAGGTGCAACTGACTGTCCTCTCGTTGTTTTCCCCATTATGGCTGGCACCTCTGATCCCGAATACACAAGTGTGTTGTCATGTACTGCCCTCCACACCCCCACAAGCTGAAACAAGTTATTGAAATAAAAGGCAGTGTATGGGCATGTCTCCCAGTACAGGGGTTGTCTGGCTGTCTGCTTCGCATGGCATGCACCCAGCACTGCCAATCCTGTTACTGGATGTTTTACAGTAGCATCAACGAAGCAACAGCATGAATGATGAGACATGAACGTGAGGCATCGCAAGTTAATTCATGGAAATAGATGTGTTGGACCAATGACGCCCATGCCAGTGGTAACCATGCTCCTCTGAATTCACCAACAATGAGCCTGGGACTCGGAGTTCGTCTGCCTTCAGCCATTGAGGTGGCAGAGTATCACAGACAGTCAAAATATAAAGAATTAAATAAAGTTGCCAAGAAAATGCACATAACAGAGGCTGTTCATAACAATGGTACAAAGATAAGGGCTGGTTCTGAGAAATAGGTTCTGGCGCTCGGGTACTGCAGGTACTAATATTAGAAATCAGTTCTATATGCCGAGTATATACTGGAGCCTAGAAGCAAGCTAAGCACCCATCATATTTTATTATTTATATACAACACAGAGAGGCCTTTCGAGAGCCAAAGCACTTTACAAAAGGTTGCTTAAAGAGATGTCAAGAGACAGAAAATAATTGGGACAAGAGCAATAGTACAGCCTCCTATTGAAGAATGTATTCCAGGAGCTCAATCCAAAAAGGATCATCTAGATGTTCTTAGGTAGATGCTTGAAGTTTAAGGAGTAGGATTACTAAGATCATCTCCTATTCATTGTAGTGGTCTTGGAAACCTCCAGAGATGAGACGATTTATCACTCAGTTACGTGTTGTGATGGGCAGCTTTATAGGTTAGGTAGGCCAGTTTGACAATGCAATATCCTTCTAAGGGGTGAGGCAAAGACAGATCAGGCTAGGAAAATGAGATCGCATACCTGAGATAACAAATGCTATGGCATGCCGCTTTTAATGAGGCCAGTTGATTTTTATGGAGTGCCATTAATTGCGCATTACAGACTACAGTCTGTAAAGAGCCAGGACCTATATCACGATGCACAGATGGGAAACAGCGATGACATATTTTTGGTTTGCAAGAAAGCATAGTTTATACTGTGCCCCTTTTCATAATACTCTTGATATGTTCATATAAACGAAGTTGTGGATAAAGATATCACAGGAATTTAGCATTCAAGACAATTGAAGCCGTCATCCCGACAGAGTTGAGTGCAGTCATTCAAGTTTGGATAGGGATATATTAGGGGGAAGCGCATATCCTTTGGCCAATGGATATTGAAATGGAATTGGCCGAAACCAATGATCCATGGTGTGAATACTCTGCTGTCGCTAAGACTTGCCGATTCGAGCGCTACAATATTCGCAAGGCTCGTCCCTACTTCACCTTTCATGCGACAAAACTAATTTCGACTACATACTGTATTTTCTCTAGACTACTGCGCCTCTTTTTCTTCCTTCCCATCGTCTAGCTCCTCTGCTATACGTACTCTGCGCCCACTTCCTCCTCGCTCTCATTTCTTTGCAACTTTGAAACATACCATTTATTATAACTACAATAGCTATTTACATTTGAAGGGAGAACCTAAGGTCTAATTTCAATTATCTACAAAATCGTTATCACCAAGCTCTTCGCCACCATTGTACTTACACAGTTCTGTGCACCTCAGTTATTGAACTCATCATTTGCAATCCACAGCCACAGTCCTTTGACGCATGCATGCTGTACCAGCTGCATGAATGATTGGGGTGCACATGGAAACTTATACATAGTAGGATAATATTGATTATCTGCCTTCTCCCACCTTAACTGTGATGACTCTGGGAGATTTGGGCGTTGTTGATCATAGTGCCACTATTCCACCTCCTTAAGATGTACAGTATTAGAGAGGATCTTGCAGTTGACCAATGTCTGAAATCTTTGCGCGTGGCGAGTAAACTTGACAAATGAATCGTTCTATCCAATCGTTCATCTTCCTTCTTAAATTCTTCTACACATCCAAGTCTTCCCAAACCTTCAACGATTTCTTTTTCTGAAATCTTGAAAACTTTCCAGAAAGATAGTTTACCTTTCTTCGTAAAGCACCCGGTAACATCACACCCTAAAAGAGCACGAAGGCCTTTAAGTGCAGACCCTAAGCAGAAGCACACACATTTCAGATCTAATAATCTTCTATTAGTTTCAACTCGTGCGACAAATGCTGTCGGATGGGAAACAGTGACCACCACAGTGAAAGGACAAAAGGAACAAGTTACTTACCTGTAACTGTTGTTCTCCAGCATGGGTCTGGCATGGATTCACATGCTCATGAATATTCCCCGTCAGGCTGGGAATCCTCGGTAAAGAAAAAACCAGTATCAGTTTCGTTTCTGATCTGTCTTTCGTAGTAGTAACCAATCACTGATCTCTGCGTCATACTGACCACAGCCAATGACTGCCCTCTACCTAAGCCCCGCCTCTGGCAGCCATCTTCAGATTTGGTAGCACGTGAAGTGGCAGTATGACCAAGTGAAGAGCCGCAGAGGGGTAGGCGGGAGGGTTCGCATGTGAATCCATGCCAGACCCATGCTGGAGAACAACAGTTACAGGTAAGTAACTTGTTCCTTCTCCAGCATGGGGTCTGGCATGGATTCACATGCTCATGAATAAAGAATACATAGCAGTACACACATGCACAACCACGGGAGGTGGCAAAGGCTCAACATTAAGCATTACATCAAACAACATTAAGCAAATCTTACCTCCTCACCAGGCTCACCTTAGGCGAACAGGTTGCGCAGCACTGCTTGGCCGACCCTGGACTCCTCCCTGGAATCCCGATCGACGCAGTAGAATTTCGTGAAGGTGTGCGTCGACCTCCACGTAGCAGCCCTGCAGATGTCCAGATAGGAACGCCGTGGTAGCTGCGATCGCTCTGGTGGAATGGGCTCTCGGACGGCCAGGCAGCGGTCGGTTTGCCAACCGATGACAGTACATGATACAGCCGGAGAGCCATCTGGAAATGGAAGCCTTCGAGAGAGCCTTCCCCTGATTGACAGGTCCAAAATTCACAAAGAGTTGTGACGTCTTCCAAAAACACTTCGTGCGGTCCACGTAGAACTTCAGCGCTCTAGCCACATCCAGCGAGTGGAAAGTCCTTTCAGCCGGCGACGAAGGCGACGGGAAGAAAACAGGCAACACCAAGGGTTCGTTGAGGTGGAAGTCCGACGGCACCTTGGGCATGAAGGAGGGGTGCGTCCTGAGCACTACCCTCGTGTCGTGAAAAGTCAAGTACGGGGCCTTGCAGGAAAGGGCCTGGATCTCTCCCACCCGTCGTGCGGAGGTGATGGCCACAAGAAACGCTGTTTTCCACGACAAGAACTTCAACGGAGCCGAGTGCAGAGGCTCGAATGGAGGTCCCATGAGCTTGGTCAGCACCACGTTGAGCTCCCACGCCAGGGCCAGAGCCTTCACTGGCGGGAACGATCTGAACAGTCCCTTCATGAACTCTTTCACCAGACGATGAGACCACAAAGACATTCGCCCCGTGGTTATGGTGTATCGGGAGATCGCAGCAAGATGAATCTTGATGGACGCGTGCGCCAGTCCAGCTTTGGCCAGCGTCAGTAGGTACGGCAGTACTTGGGGGGCCGTAATCCGTAGAGGGTTAATCTTCTGTGCGTGGCACCAGACAGAGAACCTCTTCCATTTGTGTCCGTAGCATTTAAGAGTTGAGGACGCCCTGGCCTTTGCAAGAACCTCTCTGCAGTCGGCCGGTATGTGTATCCTCCAAACTCTAACGCTGCAGGAGCCAGGCCTGCAAGTTCAGCGACTTCGGGTCGTGATGGAGGATGGCGCCTCCTTCCCTGGAGAGAAGATCCGCGTCTGCCTCGGCCATGCAAGTGCGACGAGGATCATCCTGCACCGTGACCTCTTGAGCTGGTTGATGAGCCGGATCAGCAATGGCAATGGAGGGAACGCGAATAGAAACAGGCCCTCCCAGGGGAACGAGAAAGCATCGCCCATGCTCCTCGGCTGAGGAAACCTGCTGGCGAACCTCCGGCACTTGGAGTTCGTCGCCGTCGCGAACAGATCGATCTGGGGTGTGCCCCACCGTCGGAAGAGGCGGTCCACTAGATCCTGTCGTAGTTCCCACTCGTGCTGAGTGAGTCGGCGATGGTGTTTTTTATCCCTGCCAGATGAAACGGCACCAGAAACATCCCTTGGGCGACGGCCCAATGCCACACATCCTGCGCCTCCCTGGACAGGGCTGGGGACCTGGTTCCACCCTGTTTCCTGATGTTGAACATGGTGGTGCTGTGTTCGGTGAAGATCCTCACCACCTTGCCCTTGAGGGACGGAAGGAAGGACCTGAGGGCCCAAAACACTGCACGGAGCTCCAGGACGTTGATATGGAGGGACTTCTCCGTCTGGAGCCAAAGGACTCTCGCGTGCAGATTTTCGGTGTGCGCTCCCCACCCTTCCAGGGAGGCATCCGTGGTCACTGTCTCCTGGTGGCCGGGGGTCTGGAAGTCCATGCCCGCCGTCAGATGCGCGCGGGTGCCCCACCACCGGATCGCTCGTCGGAAACTCTCGTCGAGTGTGATCCTCTCCTCGAAGCTGCCCGTCGTCTGGATCCAGCGCGCGTCCAGGAACTCCTGCAACGGGCGCATCCGGAGCTTGTACAGGGGGATGAGGTAAATGCAAGAAGACATCATTCCGAGGAGGGACTTGATGGACCTCACTCTGGCCGCGTCCGCAACCAGCATCCGCTGCACATTGCCCAGAATGGCCCCCGTCCTTTCCTCCGACGGGGAGGCCAGAAGCGACACTTCCCAGAAACAGTGCGTCTTGCGCGGGCACCAGGTGGGACTTGGCGTAGTTTACGGAGAATCCCAGGTCCGTGAGAAGTTGGACAGTCCTTGCCGTGAGCTCCCTCGTCTTGGCTCGGATGAGCCAGTCGTCCAGGTAGGGGTAGACGTGGATCCCCTCTCGGCGCAGCTGCGCCGCCACCGGTGCGAGGCACTTGGTGAACACCCTGGGTGCCAACCTTAGTCCGAAGGGAAGGGCTCTGAACTGATAGTGACGCCCTTGGACCACGAACCTGAGGAACTTCCGGTGTCCCTTTAGGATGGGAATATGGAAGTAGACATCCTCCAAATCCAACGACGACAGGAAATCGCCCTTCTCCAGCTGACCCAGGACGTGTTGGAGGGTGACCATCCGGAACTTCTGTGCCTTGATGAATTTGTTCAGTCGTCGTAGGTCCAGGATGGGACGCCATCCTCCCGTCTTCTTCTTCACGAGGAAGTATCTTGAGTAAACTCCGGAGCCCCGAAGCCTCTTTGGGACGAGCTCAATGGTGCCCTTCCTGAGCATCGCCTTTACCTCCAAGAGAAGTTGAGGGACGCGAAGTTCTTTCCTGGCCACAGGGGGGACGCGCGGGCACCTTCTTTGAAACTCGAGCGCGTGACCCTGGGCTAGGGCGTCCAGCACCAAACGGTCGGTGGAGATGGACTCCCACACGCTGACGAAGCTCGCCAGCCGGCCTCCCACCGGGATGCTTCGGTGGGGACCCGACCCCACGGCCGGTTCAGTCCTGCTTCGACGAGGCTTTGCCGCCTTGACCTCCTTGGCCTCCTTGGCGACGACGGCGGGGTCCGCCTGACTTGCCTTGTAAGCTTCCTGCGACGACGAACGGGCCGCTTGACGGTAGGTGGAAAATCCGCCGCCGGAACCTTTGGAGGCACCATCGCCTCCGCCGCTCCGAAAGGGCGGTCGCCGTTGCTGGAGAACCCCAAGAGCCCGGGCCGTCTCTGTGTCTTCTTTGATGGCTTGAAGGGAATCGTCCACTGTTTTCCCAAACAGGTTGTTTCCATCGAACAGCATGTCCAAGACTCTGGTCTGCTCGTCTTGACGGAAGTCAGTAGCCTTGAGCCATCCATGCCGCCTAAGGCACACGCCGTTGCCCAACTGGCGAAATCCAGTGTCGGCGATGTCCGTCGCAATCGTAATGGCGTGGTCCGACGCCACCTCACCTTCCTGCAAGATCTCTAGGGCATCCGCCCTCTTTTCGTCCGGTAGGAAGTCCAGCAGGGGGGCCAGTTTGTACCACAGCTCCCTGTCGTAGCGGGCTACGATAGCCAAGGCGTTGGCCGCCTTAATCGTCGTCGCTGCAGACGAGATGACCCTGCGTCCCATCGTATCCAATTTCTTTCCCTCGCCGTCCGGCGGGGAAGTCGACGTGGAGGCCGCACCCCCAACCCCCGCTTTCTTCCTGGCCGCCGCGGAGACGACGGAGTCCGGGGTCGGCTGTGCCCGGAGGCACAAGGGGGCCGCGTCCGGGACCCGGTACTTCTTCTCGTACCGATCCCTTCTAGCCGGCGTCGTGGATGGGTTCTTGAGGAGGGCGAGGCCCTCCTCCCAAATATCGTCCAGTAGAGGCACGGAGAGGACCGTCTTCCTCTTGGCCTTGCGCCGTTGATAAAGGAAACCTTCCTTCTTCTTCTCCTCCGGGCAGAGCTGGAAGAGCTCGGATGCCCTGGCGATCATGGAGTGAAACGATCCAATCTCGTCGGGCGGGGAAGCCCGGGTGGGAGGTCGTAAACCTCGTCGTCCGTACCCGTCGCGGCCGTGTCAGTCATCATCCCCACGAGTCGTGGACGGGGAGGAGGGCTGAACAGGGCGTGATGGCTGAAAAGAAGGTGGAGAGTGAATCCTTCTCCTCTTAGGGGAAGGGCTCCCAGAAGGGCCTGGCTCCGGGTCCCCCGTCGGGAGCGGTTCCTCCGCTGGTGGTAACGGCAGTCTCGTCCTTATCTCCGAGCATAAGGACTGTATAGCCAACAAAATAGCCGCCGAGTTGTCTTGCGCCGCTGGTTGAGGGGATTCCGACGGGCGGTCAGGGGCCCCGTCGGCACCCTCGACGATATCGTCGTCTCCTACGTCGGGATCCCTCCCGACGGGCTGGTCTTCTTCCACGCCAACGCCGTGGCTTAAGACTTCGATCAGCTCTTCCTCAGAGGTTGAGGCCGAATCCACGACGACCTCCTGCCCCCCCTTTTTGTTCTCCGTCGGAGGTTTCACGGGGGTCCTGTCGATGGGCATAAAAGAGGACTCCCTCCGCGGTGGCAGGGAGACTGAGCCCCGAGGTCGCCACCACTGGTGTAGCCTCCACAGGCTGAGCCAGGGCCGCCGCGACTGTCTCGATAGAGGCCTTGGCCGGATGGATTAAGGCTTTCACCACCTTAGGTGCGCTCACCGCCTTCTCCTTGGGGGGGGGGGGGGGAACACTGCCTCGCTCTCCCTCCGATGGGGCCTTCGAGCTCGACCGGGGCCTCTCCAGGAGCTTCGCCGGGTGCTCGGCCTTCCTCTTACCCGAACCAGAGCGTTGGCCCGTGGTTGATGGTGCCGGGGAGGATGCGCCCTGCCTGGCGCCCGTAGAGCCCGACCGTTCGGCGCTCCCGGTGCCAGCAGACTCGTGGTGCTTGGCCTTGTGTTGGAACCCCGTCGCCGGGGCGTCCTCAAAGGTCTTAGAAGACCGCTCGGATTTCTTCCTCTTCTTCTCGCCTGACGGGCTCTTCCCTTCCAGCCAGTTGGCGAGACGTTGATGGCGGTCCTTCATGGTCCGCTCCGACATATTGCCGCAAAACGCACAGTCCTTCTCCACGTGCGTCTTGTCCTCATGTAGGCAGTAAAGACAAAAGGAGTGTTCGTCCTCCTTAAAGACATTCTGAAGCTGGCATCCAGGGCAGACCCTGAACAGCTTTCCAGGCGTCGAGCTTCCCTTCTCCTGGGCCATGTCCGAGATGGGCCTGAGAAACTTCTGGAGTCCTCCAAAAGTGTAGCTCGACGAAATCTTCACCCTTGAGGGGCGTAGACGAATCCGACACGGGTCCCCGTTGATCGGATGAAGAATCGGTGGAGCTTGAGGCTCTTTTTGACCGAAAAAAATCGAGGTTTTGAGAAAAAACGTGAAAAAATAGCACTAATGCTCGAGAGCAATAGCACGAGGATCCCAACACTTGAACGTGCGGTAAAAATCAGAAGATGGCTGCCAGAGGCGGGGCTTAGGTAGAGGGCAGTCATTGGCTGTGGTCAGTATGACGCAGAGATCAGTGATTGGTTACTACTACGAAAGACAGATCAGAAACAAAACTGATACTGGTTTTTTCTTTACCGAGGATTCCCAGCCTGACGACGGGGAATATTCATGAGCATGTGAATCCATGCCAGACCCCATGCTGGAGAAATATCAGTATCGGGTGAAAACATGTGGAGGGTAGTAGCATGACAACATGAGACAAAGGGAGCGAAGAATTATTTTTGTGTCTGCCTCCTCATGTGTGCTTTCAATGTCTCCAACATAATTTCCATCTGATGACTTGGCTTCATGTCTCCAACTGGCTGCCAGGCTTCTATTTATCCTCTGTGCATGCAGAATTTCTTTATTCGAGAGGTAAGCTGTTAACTCGTCTTTAGTTTTAGAATGCAATAAGGAGGGTTCTCATAGAAAAAGTTTAAATATTTGTAGAATCTGTGATTTTGTACTCCAGGTGTTGCTTTCCTGCTCTTTTGCCTTGCATGGAGTTCTTGAGTGCATTTGCTAGGTAGATATCAAATACTAAAGGCGTTTCATCATACCTGAGCAGATAAGGCTCCATTTTATTGTGGAATTCAATGGCAAGGTCATGGCATGTCTTCACATATGACAGTTTCTGCTGTGCTTGCAATTCTGCCATTCGTTCAAGGACAGCCGCTGAATATGGTTGCTCTGTTATAGATAATCATTCATCAGTAACACATGAAGAGACCTTTATCATGCTGTTAGAAACCCCTGTATGTTGTTCCTCTTCCAGTACCTTGATCAGTTTGCTTTAGTTTGCAGCTAAAATCATTGCACCATCTAAGTTGAACATTGAAAGAGGTACTTACTTCGTAATTACTCAAGCATTCAATGTCAGTTAAACGTTGTGAAGCAAACGTGTGATCAAAGACCGATCTGCCTTCAACTACACTATGGTGTCTGATACTTTTGTAATAACTTTGCGTGCACTCTTACACAGCTGAAGGTCCCTTTTCTTCATTGGTGCCCACACGCTACAGCTGTCGGACTCAAGCCGGTCTTCTTTAAAGCTGTTGTACACTTGGCAACCTTTTTCTGTCATTCTTAATGTGTCCTTCTGAATTTGATAATCAAAAACTACCTTTATCGAGATGTTGAGTTCTTTACCATCTTCATTCACAGGATTAGTCAATGTCATGATCGAGTTGTAGATCTGTTTAACAACTTCCTTTTGGCGTGTTGCTTTGGATGCTATTAGGTGGTGATGTTTTGACCGTTCATAATCCGCGATTCTGACAATTTCTTTTGCTTCTGCAGACAGCCTTGACAGCTCAGGAGAGGCTAAAAAGAATCATGCATGGGCCGGTTTCTTGTCAGTAATATTAACCACACCACCAAGTACTTTTATTGTCCTATTTTGATGTTCCAGAGCTTCATCTAAACCTAAAGCACAAAAGGGTACCTTTTGCTTGCTTGCTACCCAATTGCCTTTCGGAAACTCAATCCACAAGCCCAGTGTTTGCTTTCAAGCGGTTTAATTTCTGCCAGGTACCATGCTATCAAACTTGCTTAGTTTATAAAATTGAGCGTGAAAAAGTACTTACACTCTTCAAGTGATACAAGGTGTAAATCCCAGTTTGCAGTTCGGACGGATCAGATAAATAAAAGCAATGCGTTCACCATATGAATCTACTGAAGAGCAACTCTGAGTGTTGGTTTTTCTTGAGATTCTTTAGCCTCAAATGTTTCCATTTTGGCCATCAGATTCAAATTTGTCAGATCTGATACATTGTAATTATGGACTGATTTTGTTTCTTCTGAATCATCCACTTGTATACGTTTAAGTAACTTCTTAAGCTCAAGTTCCATCCTTTTCTTCACTTCAACATGCTCTTTTTAGAATTCATCAATGATGCATTTCAAAAGTGCAAACCTTAGTGACAAACAAATTACTTAACCCTGGTAATGTTCTTTCGACTTAATGTTCCTCTCTCGTATTGCTCATCTTTGATATTCAAGTCTGCTAGCAGCTTGCTTCAGAAAAAGTTTTTGAAGTATCAGGCGCCATGCAGCGCAGAGTCATGTCCCTTGATGGCCTCCGGCCTGTCCTTCCTGTCCTCGGGCGCGACTGACGCTGGTATAAGTTACACGTGCTGCGATCGTTTCCTCAGTTCTAGCGTTTCCTCTGGATGTTTTGCTTGCATCATTGACATTTCCAGCGTTGCAAAAGAGGAAGGTTTAATATGACCGAAATTCTTGACAAGTAAGAGGGGATGGATGGGAGGGGCGATGAGGAATACGTGGGAGCAACATCCAGCCCAAAGACCATTACCAGGGATAAGTAATTTATTTTTCAAATGGATTGTGTCCACCCACGTATTCCTCATCTTTGATATACTTCCAAAGCAGTCAGAATAAGGAGGTGGATGCTGAGAATGTCTTTATTGATACTGTGAAATACAGCGTTTCCAAATTTGGCCTCTTGATCTAGCCAATAATGTCTGCTGAAGGTGTGCACAGATGAACAAAGTATCGAGTAGAATGTGCTCTCAATTCTTCCGGGAGGTCCTTACCGGGTAAGGAGTAGCATCCCAAAAGGCAGAATACAATCCATCTCGAAATCGTCTGTTTCGTAACAGACAACCGTAGTCTGTAGCCTGTAGAGCCTATAAACAGCTGGTCATCCTGCCTTATTTTAGCCATCCTTGAGATGTAAAAATGTAAAAACCCTCTTGGGGTCTAGATGGTTTAACCTCTCCTCCTCCTCCTCCTTAGAAGGATGAGGAGGTGGGTAGAAAGTAGGTTGCTATTTTCCTTGCTAGATGAAATTCAGAACTACCTTTTGTCAAAATGATGGGCACCCTCTCAACACCACCTTGTTTTTGAAGAAGGTAGTGAACAATGGTTTGACCGAAAGTGCTTGCAGTTCACTCTCCCTGCGGGCAGATGTTATTGTAGTCAAGAGGACTGTTTTCAGAGTCAGCATTCTGAGAGGACAAGAATGCTGGGGTTCAAAGGGCGTCCCAATCAGATATCTTAACACCAGATTAAGGTCCCACGCCGCTACCATAAATGGGACCGGGGAAAAAGATGTCGGCCCCTAAAAAAACGGAACAATCAGGATCTTGAAATAGGAGCCTTCATTCGGCAAGCGTTTGAAAACGGAACGTGCCGCCAAATATTCTTTTAGCAAGGTACCTTGGAGCCCTAGCTGGGCTAAATGGAGCAGGAAAGACGAGACAGTAGGAGTGTTACAAGTGAAAGAATCAAAATCTTTTTCCCCACACCAACTGCAAAATCTGTTCCAAACGCAGCAGTACAGGGATTTTGTTGCTGGCTTTCTGTCCGAAAGCAACACCTCCGTGTCATCCCAATCATCGTTTCTTATCTTTTCATAAAACAGGCGTGAAGATTCAGAGTGCTGATTTCTGGACACCCCCCCCCTTGACCCCCCCCCCCCCCCCCGACTCCCCTCTGGTGAGAGCAAGTCCTCTCTTTGGGGAAGACGAATCGGAGGACAGAGGGCCATCTCTATAAGGTCTGGGTACCATGTTCTCCTGGCCCAGTCAGGAGCAATGAGGATCATGGATGTCTCAAACTTCCTCAACCTCCTGATGAGATGAGGAATGGCGGGGACTGGCGGAAAAGCATACAGAAGTCGAAAATCCTCCCAGTCCACCACGAAGGCGCCCCCTAGAGCTCCTCTTTGAGGAAAGTCCCTGGAGTAGAACAGATTATACATCCTGTTCACACTGGTTGTGAACAGGTCCACTTGAGGGGTTCCCAAAAGGGCAAAGACCCCCAGAAGGACTTCCTGAGCCAACTCCCACTCATGAGAGACTGTGCTCTGCCTGCTCAGAGCATCTGCCGCTATGTTTTCTTCTCTGGCTAGATAACTGCCAGAAGAGAGATCCCTTCTTTTGGTGCCCAGAACCAGAGCTGCATTATCTCTCTGCAAAGTGGCAGTGACCCCCTAGCCCCTCTCCAATGCCCCCCCCCAACACTCCCTCATGTTGCGGTAATGCATGGCCACTGTGTTGTCCATCATTATCAGGACATTTCTCCCACATAGCAAGGGTAGGAATGCCATCAGCGCTAGTCTGATTGCCCTGGGCTCTAAAACAATGTGAAATCTGGACTCCCACAGAGACCAGTGTCCGCCGACTGAAAGATCCTTTATGTGGGCCCCCCATCCTAAAAAGGGAGGTGTCCGTCACAATTGTCATCTGCAGCCATGATTGCAAAAAGGGTTCTCCTCTCATTCTCTCGGCAGGCCCATCACAGAAGATGCCGGGTGACCTGTCTTGGGACCTGAATAAGATCCGTCATTCTACCAGAGAATTGAGACCACTGGGATCTGAGAGACCACTGAAAGGATCGAATTCTCAGATGGGCTTCTTGCACCACAAAAATGCAGGATGCCATGAGGCTGACTAACCTTAGGAAGTCGAAGGCCGGGAGATGTTGGAAACTCTGAAAATTGAGTACCATCTGCGAGAGATGCTGAGCACTCAACTCAGGTGGTGTGGTGTTTCCCGAGGCTGAATCAAGGACTGCTCCAATAAATTGAAGCTTTTGAGTAGGTTTCAAGTGGGACTTCTTGAAGTTCAGGGAGAAGCCCAGTTCGTGGAGGAAGTGGCAAGTGTGACTGAGGTGACTGAGCCTGTTCTGGAGAACAAGCTCTGATCAACCAGTCGTCCAGGTAGGGGTAGATGGGAATCCCTTCCCTCTGTAGACTTGCTGCCATAAGCTTGGTGAAGACCCTCGGGGTGGAGGTGAGCCTGAACGGCAGGACCCGAAACTGATAATTAACCTCCAACTACAAACCTCACGTACTTCCTGTGCTTTAGCTGACTGGGCACATGAAAGTAAGCATCCTGAAAGTCCAATTCCACCAACAAATTCTGGAGTCAAAGAGCCTGAAAGATCTGTAAAAGAGTTACCATCTTGAACTTGTCCATCCTGAGGAACTTGTTTAAGTGTCTCAAGTCCAAGATGGGTGGCACTCCACCGTACTTCTTGGGGATAAAGAAATAAGGAGAGTACCATCCCGGACCCCTCTTGAATGCAGGTACTAATAAAGATAATGATGTGTTATTTATATAGTGCATCAATCACACCTTTCTTCAACAGGGTAAGAATTTCCGGTTGAAGGAGCTGATCTGGGTCTGACAGAGTGGCCTCTTGAGGGGCAATCAGGAGGTTTTGTCAGAAAAGGGAGGAAATAACCGTGGTTCACTGTTAAAGTGCCCAAGCATCTGAGGTTATGCCCGCCAACTCTAGAGATGCTGAGACAACCCCCCCCCCCTCCACCACAGTCTTGTGTGCTAGGGAACCAAAGGGGTTTTGAAGGTGCCCCTGTTGTAGTTGATGGTAAGGCAGCGGAAGGCTGAAAGGGAGGTTTTTTCTCCTCTGGATCCACGTGGAACCCTTTAACCCCTTTGTGAGAAATTGCCTCTTCCCCTTGACAGCGACGAACGAAATCGTAAGGAGTGTCCTCTCCAAGCATATGCAAAACCTTGAGGTTGTGCAGGCTGACAAATTGCTGCTCCTAAAGATTTTGCTGCTGCTTATGAAGCTGGCAGGTTCTCCAAGCCATCATCCGCCTTTTCACCAAATAACTGGCACCCATCAAAAGTCATGTCCATTAAACGTGCCTGTACATCAGGCGCAAAACCAGACTTTCTAAGCCATGCAAAACATCTTGACACTGTACTGGCTGCCATAACTCTACTGAATCCGAAGAGTCCAGGGCAGATTTTAGTGATTGGCACATTGGGCCTCATTACAAGTCTGGCGGTAGCCGTGCCGGTGCAAACGGCAGGCTGCTGCTGGAGTTGTGTATTTATTACGGCGCCTGGCAATGGGGAATCACCGGGGCATTAAAGGCCTGGCGGTCCCTTACAGCACATAAAACTCTTTTCTCTAGGACATCAATCTTATTGTTCTTATCCGGTAGAACAGAAGGGTAAGCTGAAACTCTGAATGATGAAGTTGTTGCCTGCACTACCAGGCTTACTGGAGTTGGGTGCCTGGATAAAAAAAGAGGATCTATGGAAGCAGCCTTATATTTTGTTTGCTAGATTTTGGTCTACAGCTGGCGTGGAGCCAGGATTAAGCCAGTTCTCAAAAGTTGTGGTCCTTAAAGCAGAGTGAAATGGCACTACCACTTCTTTTGGTGGTCCACTGTAAAGGATGTCTGAGATCGTCCTTTTCTATAATTGCAGCCGGTCTACTCCAGCCAAAATATTTAGTTACCTTACTTATAACTTACCTATAAGAAGGATCTGAGTAAACAGATAGTTCTGGGTTTGCAAAATCAGTCTTTAGAGAAATGTCCAGGCTGGTAGCTACTCTCAATGTCACTACAAGATTTTGCATTTTCGATTCTTCCAAGATTAATTCCTCAGGTATTTTGGGTGTACCATAATCTTACCCTTGGTCTTCATTTTACTCGAATATAGTCCTAAAAAAAAAAAAAAAAAAAAAACGGGTCTTCATTGAGCCTCAACAGGAGGTTTGATATTCTTCGACGGCTCCGACAGAGCCGAGGGCGTCCAAGTAAGAAACAGCATCAAATGCGTGGACGGCTTTGCCGTTTTCAATGAATATTTCGCACAGGCTTCGAAGACTCAGTTGTCTGATCTCAAACGATCATCGAGGAAGGAGAAGGTGACTTCGACCTGTGTCTCGAGAAAGACTCCTTCGACGAATGCTGAGGAGGCTTTCTTCCCAGGCTCTATGGCACGCAAGAGGTTGATACTACAGGTACCCTGCCGGTCTTGTCAGACACAGTGGGTTTTGGAGACTTTTCCAGCTCTTTTGGGGGTGCGTGGGGGGCTGGATGGGGTGCGCTTGGAAGAACACTCTGCGCAGCTTTTTGGAAAACCTTCAACATCTTTAGTCTAAACTTTTCCCAATCAGCCAGGCATGCCGACTTCTTTGGAAAAGCAACCATCCTGTCAGCTGAGGAGGAATAAGATGATGGCGCACTCTGGTGTCAATTCTTCGACTTTTATGAGGGTAGGCTGAAGAATGTCGATGAAGACCTTGATCTTGAACGCTTTTGGTGTTTAGTACGTTTTTTTAGACGGAGAAACATCCCTTGAGTCAACCGAGGACCTCCTCTTTGATGACGTAACAAAAGGGGATTTAGAGGGGGGTGGGCGGAGCCTACCTGCCTCGATTTTCCCATTCCTCTCTCGCAAGGCCTTTACCGTCATTGACTGGCAGGAAACGCAGCCATCTACCCTGTGGTCCATTCCCAAGCCCCACAGACAGACTCGATACGGGTCTATTGTGGACATTTGAACAGTTGAATTTTGCTGCAGCAAAAAAACGTTCCAAGCACAAAACACGCTAGCATGCAGGAAAACGGATACAAGGCAACGGTCGCCACGTGTGCTACTTATACCAGTGTCAACATCACTTTTGAGGACAGAACAGAGACAGTCGAGGGCCACATCTGGAACCCGCACAGCACCTGTTACTTGGGAAAAAAAAAGTCCAAAGCAAGCTACAAGCAGACTTGAATATCAAAGATGAGGAATATGTGGGAGGACACAATCCATTCGAAGTATGTGTTTCAACTGCTCTCCTTTACGCACTTCAATGATAGAATCTTCAACACAACATTTGCATCATAAAGTGCAATTAAGCTGCCCTCAATGCCTGTAGAATCCCAAGAAAGAACCAATAGCTTGAAGCATATCCATTATTATATGAAGCACACCTGGTTCCAATTCTTTGTCAAGTCGTTTTTAGCTAATTTTAGAACAGGCTTGTAAAGGCCAAGATCCAATGTAACAACTGCTTTTGATTCTGGGGTGACAACAGATGTTATCTTCTCCAACTACTTCATGAATGTGAGCTGTGTTTGCATGCTTGTTGGGCTGACATCTATGAGTGGGATTGCACGTACCCTAGTTGCTTTAGTTGGAGGAATTCTAAGCTGACCAATGCCGAACTGTATTGAGTGGTTCTGACTGTTTCACATTCTTCAGTCTCAGTTTCTTCAGTGAGATTACATGTGTGTATCCAGCAACCCTTCATCAAACATTCTGGAAAATCACTCAACAGCAAGACTTCGGTCATCATCCAAAGTAGGTAATCAAGAATGTTGGAATCTCAAATAGCCTTATTCCTCTCCGTATAATCAGTGATGTCACTGCTAAGACGAATCTGTGGTCTGCACCCTTTGGGAATGTTGCAAAACATGACTTCAGACAGGGACCGATGAATCTTCTGGAGTGATCAAAGTGACGATAGTCCTAACATTTCAATTAGGCTTCGGACATCCAACTTCTCCTTCTCCTGATAGACCACCATAACTGTACCATGCAAAATTCCTTTACCAAACAGAGTATCCTCAAGGAAGTCAATGTTAGCAGCAGCACAACAGACAAATCTGCCTCGGACCAACTCTGAGGGAACATTAGATCCTCCACACTCATCCATGCATTTCAGTACCTCTTTGGTTATCTGTGTCTCAAACCGAAGGACTCTAGCATAATCTCTAGAAGCTGCCATGCTATGCAAAAATTCGAATGCCGGATTTACTGTGGGGTGCTGTATGCATTGTGAGCTCAACTGCCACTTGCAAGGGCATTTCACGGGTATGCCGTGTGGTGGAAGTGCACACGTAGGAAGCTTGTCGTGGTGATAGCATTTCATACATAAACATCCGTGACAATTTATGAGACCTGTTCATTACAGTGGTACCCCACTTTTCTGAATTACTTTTCATATCCATCTGTCCTTAACAGCACCACTTCTCCTACTGGAGCCCCTTGCACAAGGTCGTGGCCGGCTGAAATTGCGGAGCGGTAAGCATCGACCATCCTGTAGGCGAGACCTCTCTCAACTAATGAGGCTGGGAAATTCCGAATTTCTTCTATAGGTGCTGAAACCGGATGAAGCCCTCAGTCCATGCACCAACTTGTCCAGGCATTCCAAGAGTTGGAGTACCTCTTGAGGGTAGCAGGGGCCCAGCTCTCCTCGATGAGACTGATGGGCTTGTGTGACATCCCTGGAACTCTCCATCTTGTCCTGAAATCCTCCAGGTTGCTAAGGTCAGTGTGACCCACTGAGGAGAAGGGGGTGACAGTGTCCTGTCAGATCCAATAGCAGATCTGGAATTTGGGGTAGAAGGATTGGAAAATCCGAGGAAAGTTCCAGAAGAACTGCATACCAGGTCTGAGATGTCCAGACCGGGGCTATGAGGACCAGCTCTGTTCGCTCATGACGGGGCTTCGCCAGGGTCCTTACTATCATGGAGAAGGGGGGAAAGGCGTAAAGGATCCCTTCTGTCCAATGCTGTAGAAATGCATCTGTTGCGGCCGCTGCTGGATCCGGTCTCCAGCAGTAAAACTCTGGCAGCTGGGTGTTGAGGCGTGAGGCAACTAGGTCCTTGGACATGGGACCCATATCCGCTGGAGGTTGAGGAAGAGGTCTCTGTTGAGCCTCCAGTTGCTGTAGTCGGTGGAATGGCGGGAGTGCCAGTACGCCACTGCGTTCCTGAGCCCTGGGAGATACTCTGCTGAGACGGAGATCCGGTGTTCCAGGCAGAAATGGCAAAAGTCTTTGGATAGCTCCGCTAGAGGTCTTGGTTTGGTCCCACCGAGACAATTTTCAGTAAAATACAACAACTCACTCTGTCTCTGGCAAATGACCGCACCGAGAAAGAGCCTGCGAGGAGCTCCATGAAGCTTATGTGCATTTCCATCTCCTGAGGAGACCAAGTCCCTCCCGTGACTACTGTGCCACATCTTTCTCCCCAACCGGGGTGGCTGGCGTCTGACTCGATGACTATGTCCGGGGTGGACCCAAAGATGGCTCTGTCATTCCAGGCTTCCATGTGTGTGAGCCACCAGATGAGTTCCATTCTCGCCTGAGGCGAGAGTGTCAGACGTTGAGAGTAGTAAAGGCTGCGCCGCAAGTGCTGATCTTTCAGTCTCTAACTCTCGGTAGTGAAGAGGACCGGGAAATATTGCTTGAATGGAAGAGGATAGGAGACCTATTACTCTCGCTAGTTCTCAAAATTCTCGCTAGTACTCTGAGGGATATGACATTCCTCTGAAGAAGCCTGCGAATCTCCCGATGAGTGGAGTGTATCTTGGCCACAGGGAGACTGAGCTGCGAGATCTGCATATCCACTACGAACCCATGAAATTCTAGGTTCCTGGATGGGCAGAGAATCGATTTCTCCCAATTTATAAGAAAATCGAGACTGTATAATAGATCTATGGACTTATTTGGCCTGCTGGTCTACCATGGCTTGAGATTGAGCCATGAAGATGATGTCGTCTAGGTAGATTATTAGTCCGATACCCTGCTCTCTTAGATGAGCTACTAACGGCCTTAGAAGCTTGTTAAATGCCCATGGTGCCGAGGAAAGTCCGAAAGGCAAGCTCGTACATTCCCAGTCCTGGTTCTTCCAGGAGAATCTCAGGTAATTTATGTGTGCCTGGTTTATGAGCACTGCCAGGTAAGCGTCCTTGAGGTCCAGGCGAATGAGCCAGTCGCTTGGTCTCAAGATGTCTCTAAGCATGTGTATCCCCATCCATCTTGAAATGGCGGTAAACTATGAAATCGTTCAGAGCCCTGAGATTCATCACTGGGTGTACCTTTTGCTTCATGCAAACCAAAAATATGAGGCTGAAGAAGCCACCCTGGCTTCAGCAAGGGCGTATTGCCCGTCTGATGTAGACTGCGTACTTCGCTGTCTAGCGCTGCTGCGTCCGCTTCGGACATTATTATTGGGGCGGGCGATTCACTTGAAAGGGTTGAGCAAAGAATTCTAGGCCAAGCCTCAAGCTGCGTCCCTGACACAGGCGTCTCCTGACAAGGAATCCCATGCTACCAAATCTACCGGCGTAAACCTTTCCTCTAGAGAAGAATGTTCACCGGCTGTCTTCTTGGGGATGGGGACTGCCACATTCCCCGAGGTAGAGGGTCTTGAACCTATGGTCCGATCATCCTCATCCGAGGAGATGGGGGTCTGATCAACAATATTATAACACCCCCTTGTCCTGCTCGTCATCAGTGCCCTGCTGGTATTCCTCCTGGCTAGAGTGTCTGGCACACCTATCGTCTTCCTCGGGGTGAGAGGGTCTATCGTTGGAAGGGGCCTCCTTCCTGGTCAGAAAGGCTTTAAGCCTGGAGAAGGCATCTGAAACAGCAGCAGTGGCTTGCTCTGGCTGGCTCGGGGGGTAGGCGGGTCCAGAGTCTTTACTCTTACTAGCCGGAGTACATCCCCCATCAGAAAGGTGTCTTTTCTGTGTCTTCTTCCTCCCTAGCGGAGGAGTTTTTTGCTAGTGCTCTTCCATAATGTCCAGGCGCTGCTGGATGGGCAAGAGAATTTCTGAAACAGCTTTCTTGATGCTGGTTTCCACAGAGGATCCCAGTACCTTCTTGAAGCTGTCTGCCATAGCCTTCATTAATTTGGTAGGCATCCTCCTTATACTCAGACCAATCTTGGTCTGCCTGAGGGGAGTACTGGGCTGCCATAATGATAAATGTACAAATCTCACTTTTTTTTTCTTGTGGGCAAGCAGACCACCTTCTCTCCAGCCCACTGTAGTCTAGTGAAGAGGATGTGTTTCCAACACACTTTTCGATTCTCTCTTCTTCCTTTTCTTTTTCAATTATCAGGTAAATTATCTGAAAAAATCTCTTCAAAGGCTATGCAAGTAGCCGCTCGCGCTCGTAAATCCATTAAGAAAATGCAACGGAAATATGTTGCATGAGCGCTGAACAAAGGACCAGGAGCACATGAGCTCCCTCTAGTTGCTGCAGACGTCACTGTGGTTACGGAGAAGCTCTGCGCGGCCTCCCCGAGACTCGGGAAGCCTGCAGCGAGCCGGGGAGGCAAGCGCAAATGTCCGCAATAGCGGATATAAAAATAAAACAAATGGGGCCACTCGCGAGGCGTGAGGGCTCCGAATCCTCCACCACGCTCTCCGACGCCAGCAGGAAGCAGCTGGCGTCGGAGAACCGTGCACTACAAAGGCAGAAAGAGGATGCGGGCTACGCGGTCCTCACGTTAGAAAAACAATGTGAAAAATATTGTAACAACAATCTACGTTAATAAAACGTTACGTATTCAACTAGACAGATGTTAAGATAACATCAAGCCAAATATATATTATTAATAAATAACACAGTAAGGTGATCTAAGAGCATGCAAATGTACTTATCCCTTGCTGTGAGCAGCAAAGAAAGAGGAAGTTACATCATGTTGGGGGTCCTTTGGAGAGACAGCTAGATGCTTATTGGAGGACTGAGGTCACATGTTCCCTGACCTAATATGAACTCTGCCAAGCCCTCTGGGAAATGTAATTCTTTCCTTCCAGAGACAGTTATATGGACTGGAGTTGTTTTACTCAAGTTTTAAGTTCTTTGTTCATGGATATTTTATTGCAGCTTTGTTATGCACACGTTTTTGCCCACAGTAAGGTGCATAAAATACTTGCTGTTGAGCTTCTTTCATTATGTTCAATAAAAGAAAGAAGCATAATGTGAGCCTCCGGTCTCGACATAGAATTCCTTAAACTAAAGTCCTTCTATTTGCTTAGCATTCTGAATAACTTGGGGAGGAATACAATATTGGCAGAACAATGGGCAGCGAAATTAGATGTCCAGTTGAACCGTGTGGATATATATACACACCTTTTCTTGATAATTAATGAGGTTTCCTACAACATGGGGAACAGGGAAATTCAATATAAAATTATTCAAAGTTATTAGTACACGCTGGTCAGGTTGGCCACAATGTAATTTTCTATGTTTGCCGATTGCTGTGGGGCTGCAGGCAGCGTGGGACATTAGATAATATTTTTTGGGCCTGCCGGGTGTCCCAGAGATTCTGGGTCCTGGTCAATGAAGGACTAGGCAAAACCCTTGGGGTGTCGCCAACATTTGGGCCCATGTCTATGCTGTTTGGGGTAGAAGTGGGGGAATGGCATGATATTAATGTGATTAGACTTCTGCATATTATGTTGTTAGCAGCTAGAAAAACATCCTCATTAAATGGAAGTCCCTGGATGGCCCGTTTGAGTGTATGGGAGGGACTGGTATCTAGCTTGTGCGGGCATGAGTGGCAAGCCTTTGTGACTATATGGGATACATTACTCACCGTAATCGTATTTCTGATGCTTGTATCTGCTTAGATTCACATGCTATTCATAGGCCAACATCTAGTGGAAGCTGCACAGTATTACAGTTTGAAATTTCGAAAAGGGACGTCGACAGGGTGTGCCAGTAATATTATCCCTAGTGTGACGTCCACTGTACCCATGATTCCTCACGCGTCGAGGTCCCTCAGATTGTTTTGTTCCGACATGAGGATGCATGAAGTTTCGTGTGAGTACAGTTGTATCCAAGCATATATCTACAGAAAGCTCTTATAACATCAATGCACCTTCTCTCCGGGGATGAAGGGTGGGCGCATACAAATCTAAGCAGATACAAGCATCAGAAATACAATTATGGTGAGTAATGTATCCCTTCTGAGGCTTGTGGAATCTGCTTAGATCACATGCTATGCATAGATTAGCGAGCAGTGTTATGAGAAGGTGGTGGGTCATGAGAAGGAGCTGCGGCAAAAAAGATGTTTTAGAACCGCTTGTCCAACCTGTGCATCTGTCTTGGAATGTGTGTTAATGCAGTAGTGCTGAGTGAAGGTATGCGCTGAGCTCTATGTAGCTGCTTTGCAAATGATGTCCAGAGGGACATTTGCAATAAAGGCCAAAGTAGCTCCAGAGCTCCATGTGGGGTGGGCTCTGGGTGTAAAAGGCAGTGTCAGGTTTGATAATGAATAGCATAACTGTATACATTTGACTATCCATCTGGAGATAGCGTTCTTTGTAATGTGTTCTCCTTCTTTGCCTGTAGCTATGGAGACAAACAGTTGGTCAGTCTTCCTAAGCGGTTTGGTTTAATCTATGTAGTAGAGAACCGCCCTCCTCACATTTAGTGTGTGGAGTTTAACCTCAGCTGAGCTAGTTGGCTTCTCGAAGAAGGTTGGAAGCTCAATGGATTGGTTTACATGGAATTTGGAAATTAATTTAGGTGCAAACCTAGGATGAGTTCATAAAACCAATTTGTCTTTATGGATAATAAAGAAGGGGTCCTGCACTGACAATGCTTGGAGTTCGCTGACTCTTCTTATGGAAGTAATAGCCACTAAGAAGGCAGTCTTGTAGGTAATGTGTTTAAGACTAGCTTAGTGCAGAGGCTCAATGAGCTTTGCTAGTACTACATTGAGATCCCAGCCAGGCGGGGGATTCGAAATTTGCTTTAATGACTGGCACTTTCCACCACAAGACTTCACTTTGAGAGGTGGTGTAAGCTGATAAAGCTGCTAGGTGGACCTTTATAGAGTTAAAGACTAACCCCAAATCCAACAAGTGGAGCATATAATTTAGAATGTGTGATGGAGCACATTCTATGGGGTTTATTTGTTTTGACTGGCACCAGATGACAAATCTTCTCCACTTGTCAAAATAGCAGTGTCTAGTGTTTGGTTTACGTGCCTCCTTGAGGATATCCATACACCACTGTGGAAGATTAAGGTGCCCAAACTCTATGATCTCAGGAGCCATGCTGCCAAGTTCATCGAATGTGGTTGTGGGTGTACCGTTGTCCCCCCGTGTTGGGTTAACAGGTTGACCTGATACGGGAGCTTGATGGGATCGCACATTGCCAGTTTGCGCAGATGTGGGTACCACGGTTGTCTCGCCCACATAGGAGCAACTAGGATGAGCGTCATCCGTTCCTTGTGTAATTTGTTCACTATTCTGCCAATCAATGGTGTCGGGGGAGGGGGAGAAGCGTAAGCAAATTTCCCCGACCAACTAATCCATAGGGCGTTCCCCTTGGAGTCTGGTTGGGGGAACCTGGACGCGAAGTCTGGGCATTGCTTGTTTTCTTTTGTAGCGAACAAGTCTAAAGTAAGGTAACCCATTGAGAGAAGATGTGGTCTACAACGTGAGGGAGTAGTTGCCACTCGTGTTCTTCTGGCAGTGGATCTCTCCTGAGAGAGTCTGCTAGAGTTTTGAGTACCCCTGGAACATGTTGGGAGGACAGGGACATCCCTCGTCTGAGTGCCCACCTACATATTTTCTGAGCTCACCTGCCCAGATTTGGAGTGTGCGCCCCCGTTTATTGATATAAAACATGGAAGTGGTGCTGTCTGTTAGGAATTGTACTGACTAGTTTGTTAGATGTTCTTCGAAAGATTATAGAGCCTCGAAGACTGCTTATAATTCCAGTAGGTTGATATGGTTCTGTGCTGTGACTTGTGTCCACAGACTGTGTGCTGAAGCTAATGGGCCCCCCATCCGGAAAGTGACATCTGTGGTCGTGAAAGGGTTTCCTCTTCATACAATGTTCTCTTGACCACCAGCGTATGTTTTGGATTAGAGTAGGCAAAACAACCACTAGATCGTCCCACTGACCACTTGCCTGAGACCATTGTTTTGCAAACCACTCCTGCATAGGTCGCATGCGCAGGCGTGCGTGTGGGACCAGATAAATGCACGATGCATCGCTTTGCGTACGCTCATCTGGAGACTGGCTTGATATTGGGATATTTGCCGAAGCATGTTTTGTACCCTCTCCGTGGATGGGAAGGCCAAGCCTGTACTTGTATCTAGAACGGCTTCTAGGAACTGTTTTGATGCATTTGGTACCAGACATGACTTTTTCTCGTTTATCGAGAAGCCCAATTGGAAAAGAAGGTTTATGTTTTTTTGCGCGTTTATTTTGGAAAGCTGGTAAGTTTCTCCTGTGATCAGCCAGTCGTCCAGGTAGGGGTACACTGGAATCAATTGCCTGCCACCACCGCCAGTACCTTGGTGAATACCCTTGGAGCTGAGGCTATTCTGAAGGGTAGCACCTTGAATTGGTAGTGCGGGTCTGCTACTTTGAAACGCAAGAACTTTCTCTGCGCTGGGAACATTGAAATATGAAAATAGGCATCTTTCATGTCCAATGTTGCCATGTAATTCCCCCGTTTTAAGAGAGGGATTACCTCCTGTAGCATTGTCATATGGAATTTTTGTGGCTTGACATATTTGTTTGCACGGCGCAAGTCTAATACTGGGCGCATGGTTAGATCTTTTTTTGGAACAAGGAAGTACGTTGAATAGATACCCTTGTTTATCTCATAGATCGGCACGACCTCGATGGCGTCTTTGAGGAGTAGTGCTGCTATTTCTTCCATCAAGATGAGCTGTTCTTCTCTTGATGAACTTGTCTGGCGCAGAGGTAGATTTGATGTAATCCCCAGGAGTTCGATGCAATAACCTCCCGCTACGTAGATAACACCCAGTTGTCCGTGGTTATCCCCTCCCATGCGTGGGTAAAGTATGTAATCCTGTCCCCCTACTGGGGAGGCATGGGAGGGGACGTGTAGCAAGACGTCATTGTTTGAAGGGGGCAACCTCTGCCACTGGAGGGGGGGGCTTCTACCCCTACCTTTGCGTTGGCCTGTAGGATAACCTTGGGACGTTTGTTGGTTGTTATTCTATGGGGTGCTCTGGTTTTGACTATACCCGGAGCCTCTGAGAATTTTGGCCTCGAAAACGGCGAAAATTGTTACCCCCTCTTGTCCCGTCTGCTTATTAGTAAGCTGGCCCAGGGACTTGAGCGCCTCATAGTCTTCCTTGGCTGACTTGAGCACGTCTTCTACTGATTTGCAAATAAAACATCAGGCTCTATAGGCATATTGAGCAGGGTAGCCTGTGTTTCTAACTTAAAACCAGACTGGCGCAGCCAGGCATGGCGCTTTAGGATGGTGCCTTCTGCGATAATGCGTCTGGCGTTATCTGCAGCGTCTAAGTTATTTTTAAGTAAATTACTTGCAGTAGCTCTGCCTTCGGCCGCTACCAGGGTGAGTTTTGATTTAAGGGGTTCTGGCGCTGAATCCACCAGGGCTGTAACCTCGTCCCATCTTGTCCAATCATAACTTGCTAACAGAGTGGAATTGTTAGCGATTCTGGCTTTATAGGCTGCAGAAGAAGCTATCTTCCTCCCCTTTGTGTAGAGCTTTTTGCTCTCTTTGTCCGGGGGAGCTTCGAAAGAGACTAATGGAGTGCCCACTCTCTTTCGGGTGGTAGTGACTACCAGTGAATCTGGCTTTAGCTGCCCCCTTATGTATAGGGGGTCAGAGGGTGCCAGCCGGAAAAGCTTTTCTATTATCTGATTCACTGCCCTAGTTTGGTTGGGCAACTCATGAGACGGTTGAATCCTTCTTTCCACAGACTTTAGCATGGGTATAAACTGTGTGGCTGCCGTCTTGTCCCCCTGGATGTTCTCTACGAAATCCTTGTCCTGTTGGGTTTCTTGAGTGTCAATGCCAAAATGTTCAGCAGTCTTGAGTAGGATATCGTTAAACAATGGCTGGTTTTCCCCTGGGGAATCAGGTAAGGCAGGGTCTTGTGGGACTGGAGAGTCCATAGCAAAGACCACTGATTCGTTGTCATCGTCATTATTATAGTCCTGATCCCAGTCCTCATCCCCAACGTCATCCTCATCATAATATGCATCGTGGTCTAAGATACCCTTCCTCCTCTGCGTATAGGTCATAAAGACCAGTGGAGATGCGCGTCTTTGTCCAACGGTCCGTCCTCTCTTCGTCGAGTTCTTCACCGCGTCGAGACGCGGCGGTCGAGAAAGGACAGAAAGAGTAACTATCAATATAACTTTGTAAAAGAAAAAAATACAGGACTCGGCGCCATCAAAATATGTATATTTTTTGTCGTATTGCACAATTACACATTGCATATATTTTTGATGACCTTAAAGAAACTCCATCATATTTCTAACCGTATCAGACACTAGCTCAAGGGATTGGAAGGTGTCGCCCTGCAGAACAACTTACTCTAAAGCCACACTTTTTCAATTACGTTATTGAAGTTGCCACTCGGGCTGACCCGCTACCTGTATCTAATTGAATTCACTTTTTCATGAAGGCAGCCTATCTGAAGAATCGTGAAGAAGAAGAAACAAGGAATTTGTTCACCCCTTCTGGGGACATGACTCATGCTTTTTCCAGTATTGCCACAAAACGAGAAGACTTATGCTCTAAATTTATTAAATTAGAGAGAATATCTAAGAAAGAAATTGATAAGTATTGGTAGAAAGTCTCACTTGAAAATTACGTCACAAATGACAGAGTACCAAGGGGTTTGAGGATCCTTATCTTTCCAAATTTCAACAATGAGTTGGACAAAGACTTAGCTGAAGGCTGGGAAGCCAACTTAAGCAACAGCTCAATGAAAATGATGGACCTTCTGATAGAACATGCGACCAGAGAGCATCAAAGAGCGCTAGATGGCATAGAAGTCATTAAAAAAGAAATCACTGAAATGAAATCCAATGAAGCCACCAAAGCTAAAAATTATGATAAGATGTATGAATTACTCTAAGTCTACCAGGATGAGGTTAAAATCAAAAAACTAAGAAAATGCTAAAGAGACGAACGTGACTACAAGGAAGATCGTGTGTACACATTTCAGACAAGTATTGTCAGGACCCAGGGCTGGCAAAGCCGAGGAGTGTCTAGATATGCCTCTTAAACTGGGACGGTCTAGAAACTAATTCCCAGCATTCTCTGGGTCTGCGTGTAGTTCAACACGTGCACACTTGGCCAGCTGTCTGGGATTAAGGACAGCATATTAACTGGTAACGGCAGCGTGCAGGTGTGGCTTATTCTGATTCAGCGTGGAGGCAGGCAGGCCGCGTGCGGAGAGGAACGATGGAGAGCAGGACTGCATGAACTACAGACGGCCGCATTTCTGAAGGAGCAGGAGAGTGCAGATAAGGATCATGGCTTTACGGTCATTGTCTGGGAAGTCCCGTGGGGCTACCCAGACCAAAGATAAGTACGGGGAAATGCACGGTGATTGCTTAGATTGTTGGGAGTGATTTACAGCGGGTCGCATTTCGTCTGGGAAGTCCCGAGGGGCTCCCAGACATAAGATAAGTAGTGGCAAAAGTTTTTGGAATGTTGTGCTGAGAAAACACAGTGTATACACTCATGTACTGCTGCGTTGGGAAATCCAGGGTGTTTGCTTATTTACGGTTGTGTTGGGCAAACCCAGTGTGTATCAAGCAATAGTGAATCTGCATCTTTAATGGGTCTCTATGAGTAATGAAATATTTACTGACAAAAGACTCAATATGATACATGGACATTACTTTTATCAAGTTCACCAAATCTTCACTGGTGCAGTAAACTAGTGTAGGAGGGAAATCATTTATGTTATATGTTGCTTTGCTGCCCGAAGGGCCATGTGTCTTGTTTATCATGATGGGAAGTTCTCCTAATGTTTGTTTTCATCATGTTGCTTGCTTATTTTCTTGTGAACCAACAGGGGTTAGTACATGTAGTAAGGTGTACTAGGTAGGAAGTTAGGTTATATACGTGGTCAGTGTTACATGCTGGACAGAGTAGGGTTCTTTCCTGGTGTTTCCCCTGTCCCATCCAAAGTAGGAGTTCCTTACCCTTTTTCCGGTGTTCCTAAATTCCCCATCCTATCCACAACCTCTCCCTAACCCCTCTTCCCCCCATTGGCTGCCACATGGCGACCTGTTTTATATATCAGGTGTCTGTGTCAACCACGGTGGGAGGGTTGAGTTCATTCGGCTTCCGTGGTTCGGGGGAGAGTGTCGATCTCTCTTCCTTTCCTGTAAAGTGTGATTGTGACAAGTATGATCTAAGTTTGAAACCATCTTCTAGGAACTCAACCCCCAATACTTCATCAGCTAGTTCAGATGCGGACTCTGATCAGGATAATCAAGCAAGTGCCAGGCCACTTGAACAAGGAGGGTATTTGAACCAGATAAAGAGATATAAGAAAGGTAATCGTAACTCTTCTCAGAAAGCAGTCCGTTTTCGGCTACTGGCGACTGCAAGTATTCTGACCCCTGTGCAAGGAGGAGAGGAAGGAAGGGGGGTAGAAAACAACGACAACCCAGCAACCTCACAAACAAACGACACCAGAGCCAGCTCCAAGGAGATGAGCGACACCAAATAACTGACGATTTAGTTCTTAATCTTTCCAAAAGAAATATTTCCCGAGAAGAAAGACATCTTCTTAATAAGGGTCTCTCTTTTGCACCTACATGTAACTTCAGTCAAGTGGATATTCATATTGATTTGTTCAAATTTATCAGAAAATTGAAATTAAAAAAATATTTTGCACCAAAGCACCGAATGATTTCAAACCCAAGGAAACATGCATACCGATCAGTGATATGTCAATTCAGGACATTGAAGACACCTATGTAGTACGATCACTGGTAGAAGATGACCAGTATGAAGTACTCCATTTACTGGATGATCTAAGAATCAAACCTTATACGCTGACGGTTAAGGAACTTAAAGTGCGATCCAAATTTCTGCCAAAATTGGCACCTGACAATGTTATCGATACCTTTCATCAAGCAGTATCACAAGAGCTCTACAATCTGAATCAAGCCAGAAATGGGAATTGGAAAAGTATGAACAATCTATCATTTGAAGAAAGGAAAGAGCTTATTTCACTTAAATCAGATACACAAATAGTTATCAAAGAAGCCGATAAGGGGGGCAATATTGTCATAATGGACAGAGAAGATTATTTGGAAATGGCATCTCAACATCTCACTACCCCCGGCTGTTATATAATAAGAACGGACAATTACAGACAATCAGCATTGAACAAGTTGAAGCCCATATTTTGATGTGGCACAGAAAAGGGTTAATTACCGATGAGGAACATGCTTTCTTACCTATTAAAGAACCAGTGACCCCGACCATGTATTTCCTGCCAAAAATACATAAGCCTTATGACAAGATACCAGAGGGCCGCCCAATCATGAGCGGAATTGGGTGGATCACGGAGAACATCTCGGATTATTTGGATTCCATTCTTAAGCCAAGGGCCAGTTCATTGTATTCATATTTACAGGACTCTACTAGTCTCATACAGAAACTTCAGAACTTTACATGGCAGAATACCTTCCTTCTAGCAACCCTAGATGTGAAGGTACTTTACACATCCATTCAGCATAAATGGGCTATGATTGCGGTGGACTACACTTTCAGGAATGAATCTGCTTCCTATTATAATCACATTCAGATGATAAAAGAAATGTTGCAGCTTACATTTGATCTTAATGTGTTTACTTTCGATAATAGGGTATACCAACAAACCACGGGAGTAGCTGTGGGTACTAAGTATGCCCCAGCCCTAGCTAATATATTCATGGGAATGCTAGAAGACAGAGCAGTATACCCGGGATCATTCTTCAGAGACAAAATCACATTTTTGACACGGTACATTGACGATGTTTTCTGTATTATTGACGGCAACACTGATGAATTCAAGGAGTTTGTAACATCATTAAATTTGAACTGTTTTGATATCCAATTCACAGGAGAGTGTAATCAATATGAAATCAATTTTTTGGACTTGACGATACACTCAGACGGTCATTCACTACAGACATGGACGTTTAGGAAACCAACCGAAGTCAATTCGACGTTGCATGCCAAGAGCGGTCACTTTCATCCTACTATATCTAACATAACACTTGGTGAATACATTCAAGCGAGACGCAATTGTCAAAACGAAACCAAATTTGAAGAAGAGTGCATTCTGTTAAAACAACGTTTCAGAAAAAGAGGTTACTCGCAAAAAGCCATAAGTATGGCCTATAAGAAAACAAAACGCATGCAGCAACAAGATACTTTGGGGCACCGACAACCGATTAACTCAGAGTCAAGTATGGCGATTAGTTTCATTACCCAATATTCCTCTGATCATCAGAAGATACGTAGAATATTGAATCGACATTGGTATTTACTGAAATTGGACAATCATATTTGCAAGTTCGTGGGCGATCACCCATGCATGACATTCAGAAGAGCTAGCACTCTGAAATCCATCCTCAGTTCATCACTCCTACCAGATATCGCAAAGGAAGACCCAGGCACATGGTTACATAAGAAAGAACTGGGTTTCAGGAAATGTGGCATCTGCCCGCAATGTAAATATGCATATAATCAAGCAACGGAATTTGAAGACATCAATGGGAAACATTAGAACATCAAGCAAGGGATCAATTGTAAAATGAATTTTGTTGTCTATGGTATTATTTGTGTGTGTAATAGAATGTATATAGGCAGCACCAAGAGACAGCTGAGAATCAGAATACGAGAGCATCTGGATAAAATTGGCAGCCACGACCCATCAATTCCGTTAGCCGAACACTGGCAAAAAGTACACCAATTACACAATAAATCGGAGATTAGATTTATCGGTTTACAACAAGTGACTTTGAATAAAAGAGGTGGGGGCAGGCTAAAAGCATTGAGACAAGCTGAAGCGAGATCAATCTGTTACTTCAACTCGACAATTACAGGTCTCAATACTGATAGTGAAATGGTTTCATTCCTGTAGTGATGGCACATTGCAACACAGTGATCTAATTTCTGAGTCTCTGTTATTCAACGAGCGAATGAGGTGTATGACCTTGTCTGAGGTTACATATAATAGGTGTTTGAGATTTCTTATCAAATTGTATTGTTTTAATTCCGAAGTACCATTACTATTCACAGAGTTAATTAGTTTCATTTACTTGCCTTTTTGACAATACTGTAAAAATGTGATCAGGCACGAACCTGTGTCAGTAGATTGACATGGATAGCAATGTATTTGGAAATCAATGGCCAATGTCATTTGCATTTTAACTACTTGCAATACAATATAACAGATGGGTGGAAACACAGTATCTTAAATATATAATTGGAGGTGAGATAATCCATCCCTTTAGTAAATGAGGGATGTTTCCCGGCCATAGGGACCATTTAATAATGGCAGCCACTATTTCCGGGATGAATGCAAGCGAATGGCTTTTGAAACGCGGCGAACGCCTGCACAACGTGCCGTTTGACACGGGTTGCTAAGGCGACGTTAGTTCACGTTTCCATGGTCACCGTGCACCTTACTGAATCACGCTATAAGATGGCGCACGGAGACGGCATTCGAATTTCTTGCCAACGCGTGCGACCCTCTGATTGAGGGAGACAGGTAAGAGCAGGATGCTTGATACAAAGATTACTACTTCTGTTGATTTTGATGTATGTTATTGGCTAACAACTCAACGGGGAGTTTTTTTAATAGTAAACAAGGCCACACGGGTTTGTGATTTCCTTCTTTTGTGCTTTGTGTTATTGTTTTTGAACTACGCCAATACACGGCGTTAGTTTGTTGGTCACACAGGACATGTTGATTGATTAATTCATTTTATGGATTGTGTGTGTAAAAACATGCAACGTGCACTTCTAGTTTATGGGTAGTTACACATGTTTAATCTCATGCCTCGAGTATTGCGAGCGCATGAACAACATTATACAACACTAATATGAGACATTACAACACATTGAACGCTCGCCAGATCGGATTTGAATTTAATATGTGCATTTTTATTGAGTTTGGGTCTTGATATACCCTTTTACATCCTTGTCTCCATTTCGCCCTTTTTCAGATTGTTACTGGGGATCATACCCCGTTATTACTACAGGGACATCAGTCCTGTGGATTGTTTACATTTAAATACGGGTAAGGATATCTGATTGGTTCATTTGTTGGGCCATCATACCGGTCATGATAAAGTCACCATTAATTGGCCAACTATGACTAATTTTTCGATCATTTTTTCTTTTTGTTTTGTTTTGTCTCTTTGTGTATTGTTCTTTGGTAATAATATATATAATACGTGTCTGTTTTTCTCTACACCCCTGAATCCTCCCTTTCGCCCATCCTTGTCTCTCTGTCTATTTGGTATTCATTTTCAATATGCCATGATGTTTATTTTCACATTGCGGCATGACGGAATAATGCCTCTGCAATGTGATTTCAAAAATGATTTGTATATGAATGTTTTTGGTATTTGGGATGATTTATTTTGATTATGTTATACAACATTCTGATGGGGATTTGATTGGGAACTGTGTGTAGCCCTGATTTGAAAAATGCTCAGCAGAGCCGAAACATGTTATCTTACATGGGCTCCACATGCAATGTGTAATTGTGCAATACGACTAAAAATATGCATATTTTGATAGCGCGAGTCCTGTATTTTTTTCTTTTACATAGTGCTTATGGTGACGGTTACGCTTTCTCTACCGTCTTGATACAGGGACCCGCGACATCCTGGAATATATTTTTGATGACCTTAAAGAAACTCCTTCATATTTCTAACCGTATCAGACACTAACTCAAGGGATTGGAAGGTGTCGCCCTGCAGAGCAACTTACTCTAACGCCACACTTTTTCAATCAATATAACTTTATAAAGTCAATGGCGTACGCCGAAATTGCACTCCGCGATAAGCGACCGCTCACAATGGCGTAAAAAAACTATCTGAGGGACCTCGATGCGCGAGGGATCATGGGTACAGCGGACGTCACATTACGGATAGTATTACTGGCACGCCCTGTCGACGTCCCTTTTCGAATTTCAAAAACAACTGTAATACTCTGCAGCTGCCACTATATGTCGGCCTATGCATAGAATGTGATCTAAGCAGATTACACAAGCATCAGAAATATATTTATATGAGAGAGTGTGAGAGTGAGAGGGAACCTATACGAAAAATATGTATGAATTGAGACATTGCTGTCTGGGACTGAACTTTATCTAGCTCCAGCATGAACAATTTACAATAGTAGTCTGTACAAGTTAAAACGCATGCCGTTTTCTTTTCTTTTATAATTCTCTTTGCCATCCTACTAACCTTTGTGCACTGTATCTTTTATTTCTCTTGTTGCGATTTCTTAGGTGGGGCGGGTAACGGAGGGAATGGGGTGAGAGAAAATCATAGTTTCTTGGGCCTTTTGGCCGCTGTTTGGCTCCTTCCTACTTGTTGTATGCTCCGTCTACTGTGTTTTTCTTCTTTAATGAAAAGATTCGATTAAAAAGACAAATCTGCTGTAAACGCATCAACAGGTTCTCTCATTTTGTTTTCTCGTAAAAGAATATGCATCTCTCCAACACCACATTTCTCCGCTTCCCAAACTGTGCACCCATTTTTTCATAGCCTTCTTATATAGCCCTCTGCCTTCTTTTCATCCATCGTCCCCTCCTTTCACACCCCCCCTCCACGTCCGGTAACTTCTTTATTCTTCTCACAGCTTCAGCACCCAAGCAACACATTAGAACGGAAAATTTACATTCATCATAAAATCTCTCCCCTCCCGAGGCCACAAAATAAAATTTTAACAAATCCTTTGTCCTCCCATTGCACTAGCAGTTTCCCAGGGGTCACTAAAAATGTAGGCAAAGGTTCAAAATTTAGCAGAGTGGGAAAGGAAACAGCCAAATAATCAGATCAGGTTGGCGGGAAAGAGGTTTTGGTATTAACCAGTGGATAATAGGCAAATAGGGGATCAAAGGTGTATCCATCCAAGTGGGTAAAGTCAGACAGGAGCAGAGGCCAAAAACAGATTTTGCCATTGAGAAAGGTAGCAGGAAAGTGAGTGGCACATTTAGCATTTCATTAATCGATCAATGTATAGATATATCTCCATTCATCACCCCAAGTATAGATTCCCTTATCCTGCTATTCATCCCTACCCCTTTTGCCATGTCTTTCAGTCCCTTCATCTCTTTTTGCATCCCTTTCGCTCTAGCCATCTCCCCCAATGCCCAACTCCTACATAAATAATTGTAATGCAGAAATAATCTACGTTGGCCCACAGAGAACATCATCCAGGTAAAGTTATACTATGTTATGTTATATGTCATTTGTATAGCACCTAGTGCCACTGGATGTGTTGTAGATATTCTGGACCAGTGGGTGATTTGCATAGCCTTGATGGTGAACCAACGCCCAATCACTAGGCAGTGAAAGACAGGGATGGTGGGTGTGATGTGTTCTCTGGGGCCTAGGGCAGAAGCCTTGCAACAGTGTTTTGGACCTGTTAGAGCTTTGTAAATTGAGATACAGGGGCACCTAAGTATAAGGTGTTATAGTCTAGGCAGGAGAGGACAATGGCTGTGATTGCAGCAACTGTATGGGACAGTCAGATAGGGAAAAATGCGGGGGATGCATAGGTGTAGATAGCAGGATTTTGACACTGAGTTAATGTGATGTTTTAGCATCATATCTGTCTCCATGGTGCATCTGAGGTTCTTTATTGTGTTGGAGGTAGGGGTGTGGGGGGCCTAGGGACGGAAGCTAAGGGGTGGGCTGGTTTAAGAGGGTGATTTGCCTAAATAACATGATTTCAGATATTCCGGAGTTGAGAAGGAGATGGACACCAGTTATCCAGTGGTCCATTTCTGTGAGGCAAGAAGCGTGGTCATGGTAGGTGATGGTGGGGTCTTTTGGGATCCTGAAGATGATTTGGGTGTCATCTGCGTAGTTGTAGCAAGACAGGTTGTGTGAGCGGATGATAGCGGGAGGGGGCTCAGGTGGAGGTTAAAGAGCAGGGTTGAGAGAGAAGTACCCTGTGGTACTCCGTTTGTGACAAAGCGCAGAGTCGTGGAGAATGGAGGCATGTATATTTGGGATCTGCTGGAGAGGAAGGAGGAGATCCACTCCAATGCTTCATCCCTGATGCTGAGGGAGTGGAGGCTGTCATTGAGGGTACAGTGGTCAATGAAATCGAAAGCCGCAGAGAGGTTGAGAAGAATTCGTACAGCACAACTTGCCAAGTCTGAGGTTCTTTTGAGATCATCGCATATGGAGACCAGTTCCTCATAGGGGTCTGAATCCTGATTGGGCGGGGTCGAGGAGGTGGTGAGTTTCTGTAGTTGGACAGACGAAGCGGGTCAAGGGTGTTTTTTTAGCAGGGGTTTGATGTGGGATATCTTGAAATCTTCTGGGAAAGTGCCTGAGGTGAGGGATGTATTAATGATCGATCTAGCAATGCTGCTGTCACAGCTTGAGGAGAGGATATCTTTTAGAAGAGAAGGAGGGCAAGGATCTCCAGGGGATCCTGAGGGATGGCTGCAAGCTAGTAGCTTTCTAAATTCAGGGTGAGAGATAGGAGAGAACGAAGAGAGGGTGGGCGGCTGGCAGCTCTGATGGCCCGGGTGTGGCCAAGAGGGCCCTGAATTTTGAGATCTTGTGATGGGTCTTAGAGGCAGTGGCGATTCTGTTCCAGTAAAAAATATTTTTTTGGCTTGGCGGATTTCTGACACAGACCCCCCACACACCCACACACCTTTATCCCCAATAAAGTACCAATTCTGCCCTAGGATTTAGTGCGCGCACACACATGAATGTTTATTCCCAGTAGTCCCGAAAATCCTCGTCACTCAATGCCACAGAGTTTATACGATGGCACACAACTTCCAAGGCATCCCTAAGAGTTTTAACAGAACAAGCAGGATGCCACCAGCTTGTCAAGTGCTGCACAAGTATTAGAACAAATAGTGTATACCCCTGTGAGTGTATCTGTGAGGACCTTTGTTGTGATGAGATCACAGGAAAACACTTCCCCGATTGGTAGAAACAATATTTTGGAACTTTGCATGTATAGCACAAAGTAGAGAAAAAGCGATTCCAATGCCTGAACAAATGATCACCTTTAGGCTTGTGTGTTAATCCTTTACTGACCCTCCTATACTCTAAAGGTTCAAAGGAATAACTGCAATAACTACAATTAAAGGAAAATCTGATAATGGGTCAATGTCTGAATAAGCATATTCAGAAGAAATACTTTTAAAATATTGTTTTCTGCTTATTTGGTTATACAAGAATTGCACAAGTGGACTTAAACCTATAATAATGATGTCTTAATATGATTATATAGGCAGAAATGCATTTTGTGATCATCCACCTTAAATCCCACGTTGTAAACAATAAGTCTCAGAGAGCCATATTATTAAAAGAAACTAACTGAACTGTATTCGCTGTAGATCGTGCCCTGTTTGTGTATTTTCTATGCACTTGGGACCTGCATGAAAAAGAACTGAAGCCCTACACGCTCATGAATACGTTATTAAATCCATGCATCAATAAATTCCTCCATCAATACAATCCTTTACCCATTGAGTTAAAAATTCCTCAATACATCCATTAATAAATCTCTCTAACCCTTCATCAATAAATCTCACTATCCATCAAACTATCCCTCCACCAATGAATCCCTCTATACATCAAACTATCCCTCCATCAGTCAATCAATCCCTCCAGCCACCCAATCTTTCCATACATCAATCCTCCCTCAATACTTTCAATCCTCTATCCATACATCAGTCTCTATCCATCAATCCTTCTGCCCATACATCAATTCCTCCCTCTCCATGCATCCCCTCCCTCGATTATCCCTCGTTCTCCACCGATCTTTCGCTATACTTCTCTGTACGTTTATACGGTCATTTACAATACATTAGGGATGAACATAGCAATTCGGCCAGCTATGGCAACGCCTTCACAGATTCAACACAGATTGAAGAAGCAGTGTGCCTCACAATAAACCTGGAATAGTTTTCAGGGTGATGCCGAGCCAGTCACAGCCCTCATACTCCATAGACCTGGTGCAATGTTTCAGTAGACCAAATTGTATTGCTCCTAACATCTATCTGACGACAAAGAAGTTCTTAAGCTGCCACAGGTAGCACAAAAGAAACCACCTGTGGCAGCTGCCACAGGTAGCACAAAAAGATTTCTTTTTTTAGCACATGTGCGCCTCCCTAGAGGTGTTTTGGTGCTAAGAGGGGATTGAAGAAACATGACAAGTTTACAACAAAACAGCATAAAATACACACAAAAAATAACTGTCAGCAGTAACCAGCACAGTAAAAAACCATGGTGGGGAAAGAGGGTGAGTCCAATGTGGTCCATCGAGCTAGAATACGAACAGTAGTTCAAACTTAATGAAAGTCCAAAGTCCAACCCTGTGTGCCACAAAAGAAAACCTAGGCAGAGGATGCAATGCTGTGAGGATTGAAAAGCTGCGATGGGCTTAAAGGCTCTTGTCAGGATAATCCTAAGTGTTCTCTGCATAGCAGGGCAGCAGTTTGTCTGGTGCAGCCGAGGTAGTTATGCAGGTCTCACACCAGGTAACTTGCCCTCTAGCTATCCATGTAATGACCCACCCGTTCGTAATTCATTTGAATGGGCTCCTGTTTCCATGCAGTTGTCCACGCAGCGGCTTTGATTCTGAATTTCGTGAAAAAGCCCATATATTCACGTAATTAGGTCATTACGTGTGCCCGCATCAATATTCTTTAAACACGGGAAACTGGGGGCCGGGGGATTGGGGGGTGGGGGGGTCAAGGACTTCAGCATTTCAATATTCGTAGGCGTTCGTAAAAATGCACAAACACAAAGTCATGGCTCTGCTAACAGTGCGATCCATATCTGGGTTAAGCATCGTTCGGATGGTCCTCTGTACTCCCGGTTTCAAGTCAAGGGTGCAGTAAAAGTGTTCGAGAAATGATGCTTTGTCCTCACACACAAAATGGGAAACGGAAGATTATTTCAATGTCATAACTGGAAACCATTTACAGGAAACAAAGAAAACGGATTTAGGATGAATGTATTGCATTTGCCAGAAATGGCAAGCCAGAAGTTAATTAAAAATTCAGTAAACAATTAATCTCTTTAAAAATGTTACCTCCCTTACCACCCCCGTCACTCCAAAAAAAAAAAAACTGCCATCGGGCATCGCCTTTGCGCAATGTGCTTGCTGTCCAAATGGCGCCGTGTGCAGTCCAAATGTTGGGAAGAACGGCCAAAGGGATGATTAAGCCTGCTGAAAAACAAGCTTGCCGGTTCCGTGTGGGAGAATGACAAACTAGAGGTTTTACTAAACAGTGGATAAATAACGCATCAAATACTGCACTAAACTGATCTTTTCTGCTATCAGATAGCAGTGGTCAATTATCACACCTAAATACATACAGAGGTAAGCAATTTCAGGCATAGCTTTTTCGAAGTGTTTGGAGCACATCACCTCAGAGGATACCATATTAAGGTTAACTAAAGGCCTGTGGATACTGCGGAATGTTCCATATCAGTAGTATTTAAGAGCAGAAATTCATCCAGAGTGCAGTAAACACTGCCCTGGCTGGAGCATACTAACCATTGATCTACCAGAACATCTATGCAAGGCACTACAACACCCTGTCCTTTTTAGACTAGCCCTGCCCTAACTAAGCCAGTTCAGTTTGTTTGGTGTGTGCACCCCACAAAAGTATGTTAGTGACTCTCCAAAAGTAAAAAGCCCCCTTTCTTAAAATCCTGGTCAGATGACTGACAAAAGGGCAGTTGCACGAGTGCCCATTGATCATGGTGTCCAGCTACACACAGATGTACCACTGATTCACAGAGCTTGATGCCACCTTGTGAAAAGATGGGGGCTAGCGTTCCCATTTGCCCTTCATTAGAAATATGTTGAATAGTATGGTTGACTGTATTAAATTACTCATGTTTGACACTGGAGGGGTTTAAATGCCAGGGAGGCACCTCTTCCCTTACTGTTTTCTGCATATTTAGGATAGAGGCACTCTTAGGGGGCTTTGACCCTACTTCCCTTTCCAGTCTTTCACCCTTCCACCCCTTTGTCTGGCCATGCTGTGTGATGAATCTGAGGAGGTTGTCCCTTCTCCCCATGGGACCAGGGCGGTGCATACACAGTACAACAGTCCCGCTGGAGGGGGGTGCACCAAAGGAGCATCACATGGGGTGGGGGAGGACGCCCCTTATGGGATTGGTGACGACCACGCAACGAGAACGCAGAATACCCCTGCATCAATACATCAATCACTTCTCCAGTGTTAAATCCTCCTCCCCGACTTTTATAGGGCCAATTGATCCTATTGTCAAGCTAGTCAACTTGACTAGATACTTGACAAGAGTAGAACATCAGAAAATGCAAAGTATGCTACATGGGGTTCTATTTTGAGTACTTTGGAGAAGATGGCCAGGAGTCCAAAGATCACTCTGGAGAAGCAGAGTGAGCAATCTGAACTCCCACAGTGTCGGGTTGGCCCAAAGCAATCCAACCATCCAGTGCAGGAATTCAAAGACAGCTCAGCTGAGACGCTGAAGAAGAGCGGAGGGAAACCCAGAACCTCGTCCAGAACAGAATGACTGCTCAGGCTATTGCGGAGTCAAACCCCCAAGCATCGAAAGCACCGGCAACATGACTGAGAGGGAGGATGTGCAACGGGGAAAAAGCAGACACATCCGAAAAGCCGCTGCAGACCTCATCCGTTCCCCCAACGATATTGGAGCCTCGAGAAAGGAAGTAGCTGCTCGGGAAACGCTGGGCCCTGCATGAAAGAAATACAGGTACACGGGTTACCCGAGAGGAGCTGGAGGTCCAGGAGAAGCAAGAGGGTGAAGGCCGGAGATGGAATAAGAGGGTCTGGGACCCTGGGAATGAAGTGGGAGTCTGGGACCTGCAGGTTTATGGGAAACCAAGAATACAAGGGCTTGGGACCCTAACAAAAAAAAAAGAGCAAACCAGGAGGAGTTGTGTGCTTGACTGGGACCCCCACCCATATGAGAGACAAACGCAAAGCGGTTCTGAATATTGTGAGTATGGGACCTGCATCCAAGTCCATAAGGGGACAATTGCTTGGCTGGAGAGTAAACAAAGGCATTCTGAATATTACAAGTCTGGGACCTGCAGCCAAAGTGAGAGAAGAATAATTAATTAAAAAAAAGGAATCCTAGGCTTGGCAAAGGGAGTATGCCAAGTTGGTGGGATAAAGCAGTGTGGTTCAGGAAACCTGTTCTTGTCAATTATCCAATGATGAGGCCTGAGGCCCCAAAGGAAAGAAACTAAAAGGAAGCTAGGGGAAAGGACCACAACCCTAGCCTAGCCAGAACTGCAATGAACACTTTACTTTTAGAAGAGATCATCATTGCACAGTTGTGTTAGGGGTAGAAGAAGGCTTTTGGGATGCGACAGGGACAGACGCTTTGGTTTTGGACATTCTGACAATTTCCTTAATTTTCTTTGAGGCAGGGACACCCCTCTTCGTTTTAGGGTATTTTATCAACTCTTTCTTGAATAATACAAGTTTCTGTTTAAAACATGCCACCATTTTGTCAGAGCCTTACTTCTGCACCCTTACAGCTGGAAAACAGTACGATACTCTCCAATCTGTATAAGACAGTAGTATCCTTTGGTGAATCTCACCCACTACATGTTAAAGCAGCTTGGGAACGAGATTCAGCTTACGAACTTAGTGCAGCTCAGTGGTCTGATCTGTGCAGGCAGACTAAAGGTCTGCACAAATTATAGACACGTTCTTTGCACATCAATGTTTTACAAAGCCATCACAGAAAAGTCAGTCCCTAATGTTTGAAACAGGTGTGCTATATATGTATACCAAAAGCAGAATTTCTACGCTCAGAATGACCCTGTCGGCACAAAGGACAGGTTTTCAAGTTTCTGGATCAGATGGTGGGATAACCGGTGCCCTTTAACCCTTTAAACGCTATCTTGGTATTTACGGCAGGTCTCCTTAGGAACATTGCATGTTTGCCTGGGCCTATTGTTGGGAAAGAAGGATGCTTAGACCTGGCATATTATTGGCAAAGAGAAGGATGCTCTGACCTGGTTTTGTGGACCCATGCAGACTTAGGAGTGTTCAAAGGGCATTAAATGCTGAAACTGTTGTGAAGAGATAGATACCCTTTAGCTGCGCGACCCAGGGATAAATGGGGCCTCTATACTATTTTTATTTATCACACATTCATGACCACTGTGTGGGAGCTAATCCACTGGTACCATTTACTCTCATTAGCCAAGGTGCTATTGAGTTGCATTATTTCAAATAGCCGGACACAGCCTACTTTGTCTGTCCTGCACCATTGTTCACCCGGTATATTAAAGCTTTCAAGCCCGGGTGGGCGGACATGGGCTTTAATGGCCTGCCAGTCCGAGCATTGGTAGGCCCAAGCGAAGTGAGGGCCTCAGCTCGGGCTGCAGGGCGTTAAATCCCATGTCCGCCCACCCGCTGGGGCGTAAAAGCTCTTCACACACCTGGATTTACCGGGGTGGGGTCATGGCGTCTGTTTTTTGGGGTTTTTTCCCCTTCCGACAAGAGATCAGCTCAACATAAATCCATCTCCCGTCAGAGAAAAAGAAAATGCAAAAAAAAACATGGCTGCCGCAATTGAAATGGAAAAGGCCCCTTTTCAGATGATGGCGGCCATGGAAAACCTGTTCCAAAATGGCTGCCTTCATCTGCAAAGGGACATAGTGTGTTTTCAATTCCAGGACCAGATGTTAGGGAGATTTACCATTTATATGCTTCATCCGGTCTCCTAGTGAGACCACCAGCACCTTTTGCTGGACTTCTGGAACGTTTTTTTTAATCCTGAATGAGTGGAGCCTTTTTCCACTCATTCATTCTGATGGGCTCTGCCTTTCGGAACTCCATTCTCTGTGTTTTACCTCTCCTACGGAGTCTACTTTCCTCCATGTCTCTTTAAGGCTTCTGTATTTCACTATTGCAGAACATAGCTCCTTATGGGCAGTGTTGCTGGGTGCCTTTATGGGTTCTCCTTTGAGATTCTTTTCTTTATCCTGGAGTAACTACAGTTCTTTGTATCTCTCCGAAAACTTTGTATTCTGATAGATCGGCGCACACCACCTTATGTGGAGTGCCAAGGGGATACCTAGCATCCCCCTTATCCTGTGACCTTTTAGTCAAATAGACACTTCTAGTTATGGCTGGTGGAAGTGGACATGTTCTACCAACAATTGTGTAATCTTCTACTGCTGGCCCGGTTATGAACAATACGGTCACCTAGATACTAACTTGGTGTGGGAGTGAGTGTGTGTGTGTGTGCAGGCATCCGTCTGTGTGCGGGCGTCCATCCGTGCGTGTGTGTGTGTGCGGGCACACGTCCGTGCGTGGGAACCTGCCCCTGCGTGTGCGGGCGCTCCTCTGTGTGAATGCCCCTCTGTGTGTGTGCACGCACCCCCCCCACGCGCCTGTCCGTGCGTCTGTGTGCTTTTGCAGGTGTGCCTCTGTCCGCATGCGCGTCTGTCCGCACGTGTGCGTGTATAACCTTTGGCTATTCCCACCTAGGCTCTAGTATGTCTGGGCAGGCAGGAAGTGGGAGAGGAGTTTTTCACTCCCCTACTCTTTGTCTGCCTGAATGAAACCTGCTACCACTGGGGGTTTGTCTGGGGTGAAAGTCCTGATTGGAGAGCCACCTGTCCCTTTCTGTAAACTGCTGAGAGATTGCAGAGGAATGTGTGCTGAAACTGAATAAATGATGAGGTTCCCGAGGTGAAAGGCAAGTCGACCACTGGCAGCTGAAGTAACCGAAGAAGACTACCAGAGACGCCTGCAGACCATTTGCAACACCGTGAAGCAACCACTGCTGTCCTGACCCTGTTATCTGCACGACAGATAAACTCAGAGTAGGACGACCCCAATACCAAGAGACCTAAGTCCCAATTGAAGTGCATCATTATGGAAAGGCCAAATCCATCCAAGTCTTTGCTGAGCTCAGGTGAACCTCCAGAGACACAATCCGGCCTGTCCTAGTCCCCTCAGCAGAGTGTAGGACTTCAGGAACCGTAGAAGATTCACCAGGCGAACCGCGTCCTTTGTTTGTGCTCCAGAAAAGGTGCCAAAACCGCAGTGACCAGAGAAGTTGCTGAAATCCATGCCAGCGGTCCTCGCTAGAGACTGCTGCTGAGGGACCCTGTCCATTGTTCGGCATTTCATCACCAGACTAAGGAATCTGGAGGTCGGGTCCAGCGCTGCCACAAAGAGGAGAATCAAACCACGAACATTTCTTCAAACCAAAAGGTACTGTGGGGAAAAAGGTAGTTCTTACCTTAATCCTAAAACTCGCTCGAGCACTGTAGTGCACGCAGAGGTGTTCAGGGCAACCCCCTCTTATCGCCAGCCCAAGCTGCTGCTTGGGTCCCTTTACCGAGTCCTTTAACAGGGTCTCCAACATTGGTTGCATCTTCCTGCATCTTAGAGACTAGAGACAAGAAAATATCCACAGGAGTTTGTTGTTCTGCTGCTTGTCAAGACTTTGAGACCTCTCCAAACTGCCTTTAACTGGGATTGCGCTTTGGACTTTAAAAGCCTTGCAGTTCGAAGAAACTTCCTCTGTAATCGTAAGCCCTGCTAGTGTTACACTAACCCAACTGTTTTCCTTTCTAAAAGGAATTATCTTATGCGGTTTTGCTACCTAAATACTATTACTGTATTACTTTGTGTGTGTGTGAGTGCACATTATTACCGATAATATGGTAGAACTGTCACTAGTGTCAAATGATGTAACAATTGTAACCACAAGCAACTACAAACTAATCAGTGGCCTTTCAAAAGTATTCTAAAGTATTCTTAAAATGTTTTGGTTTTATGTGCTAAGTATTTAAAAGTGATTCTTGTGTATAATAAATCTTTATTGTAATATACATTTAGTGAGTGTTGCTTTGAATTGCATTACTTACCTACAGCTCACATCTTCCTCTTATGATAAGCCTGACTGCTCTGCCACTCTTCCAAGGTTTCATGAGTAGTACAGACTAATACTAAGAGTTGGGGATCTACAAACCATTGGAATAGTTTTATAGTCTGCCTCAGAGCGAACTTTGGGAAGCAAGGCTTATGGTCCAGCAGGTAAAAGGGGGGGAGGGGGGAGGGCTTGTTTCTCCCTGTTGCCTCATCACAGTTAAAGGAGAAAAAAAAAGGAAAAGAAAGCACCACCCAGGGAAGGGCCTCGGGTGGCTGGAACAGCGGGCGGGGATTGTGTATTCTCGCTCACTGTTCCAGCCACCTGATTGGTTGGCTCACCCTCCCCAGCTGCAAATACAGTTTTTTGTAACCTAGTCTGTTTTCTTTATGTCTTTGATTCAAATCAGATGTTCAGCGTGGTGTATGTTGTTTGTGAAGTTCTTTTTATATGTGGATGCTCTTAAATCAACAAAATAGTACAATATTGCATTTGTATCTTCTCCATATTGTATTTTTGTACTTTTAAATAAAGACAGAAAACAAATTTAAAAATTTCAACCGGGTGTTTACTAAAGCCAACCTTTTCAGCCTGCACGATTTACTAACATTCATAGAAAACTAATATGTGCTTCTTCTAAACAAGGCCCAGTAATGGGTCCCCTTTGCTTTGCGATTTTCCATTACCCTTTTTGGTCTCGGTCATCAGATAGACCCAAAAATATTTAGACATGCATAATGCACTAAACATTTAGGGAGTAAGCTCAAGCCAGGTAAGTTGTCCCTATATGTTTATCAACATTAAAAGATAGAGAAAAAGTTGTGTTATGTTAAAGGTTCTTGTACCGTGCACTGTTGCCACCTCTGATCTTTTGGCACTCTGCTGGATCTTCAATGCAAAGAGGGTGGCAGGGTTTGTTCGTCGGATTGAGCAGGAGAAGAGCAAGCTGAAAAAGTGCTGCTGTGATGTGCTGCTGAAAAAGTAACAGGTTTTAACGTTTTACACCAGATAACTAAATAAGTCGAGTTTGGCAAGGTGAGTAATTTCATTAATGTTTCAGTGTAGTGTGACAAATCTGATGTCCTTTCCCCCTAGTGGAAGCCCCTTCCCAGGAGGCCAGGGTGGTGAGGCAGCTACCAGATAGCCCCGGTGGGGGTAGTGCTCAGCAGGAGGATCTCATGGGGAGGGATCCAATAGAGATCGTACTGCGGAAACACAGTAAGCTTTCTAGTCTATACAGACATTTCTCATGCATTAAAAACATTGGAAGGACTTGCATTATTGTTGAGCACCTCTGGGGGGGGAGGGGCAGACAGCGGAAGCCAGCGCGGTCGAGAGAGAAGACAGAAGGCGGACCGGCACACCGAGATGGGAGCAAGCCAGTGCGAGACAGGTCCAGAGTGGAAGGACCGTTCGACAAACCCAGAGGAAGATGATCCTGGTGCCCCTGAATTTCGACAAGCATGGAAAGCAGAAACAACGCCAGCCAGAAGGTTTCCTCTGTGGAGCCACCTCAGACCAAGACGAGGCGCAGAGAGGCAGGGAAGCCCCTCAGCAGACTGCAGGCATCCAGAGAGACCCAGGACCACCGCAGACCATGAGGAAAGGTATGCGGGTGGCAGGGGAGGCACCAGGATCCCAAAAAAGTGGTCAAGAAACTTGAGAGGACAAAGGAAGCAAGAATCTAGGGTCTGCGACCCGCACCCGTAAAAGTAACAAGAGGCATCCATGTTGTTCTTCATAGTCACAATATCAGGCAGGGGAGTAAACCAGACTGACTGTGCCTGGAGAGCTGACAGAAACCATGGGAAGCGCGTCATTCCATCTGGTGTTGAGCAATGCAAGAGAAGCCAAGGGAAAGGAAGTCATTTCCTTTGCATTTTGAAAAGCCCGAGAAGCCAGGGGAAGAGAGTCAATCCCCCCAGGAGAAGAGAGTCAATCCCTCTGGTGTTGATGAACACTGCAAGAGAAGCCAAAGGAAAGGAAGTAATTTCCTTGGCATTGTAAAAAACCGGAGAAGGACCAGGGGAAGGGAGTCAATACCCCTCGTGTTGATGGATGGTGATAAAGAAGCCAAGAGAAGGGGAGTCATTTTCTTAACCCTGTGAAGAGTCTGAGAAAAGCCAGGGAAAGGGAATTGTCCGATCCGGACGTTTGTGAACATTGCGTGAGACGTCAAGGGAAGGGAAGTCATTTGCTAGGCATTGTGTGAAGATCAAGAAAGACCAAGGGAAGGGAGTCACGCCCCCCACCCCCTGACATTGTGAACTGCCCAGTAGAGACCAGGAGAAGGAAGTCTTCCTTCCTGTCACTGCGAGAAGCATTAAAGAAACCTAAAGAAGGTTAGGCCGGAAAGGGAGACACCCTTCTCCCCCAACACTGCAGGGCTATGAGACTTTTTTTACATATGCATTGGTGGAGTGCCAAGTCAAGCTTGTTTTTGATACTTTAGCTTGGACCTTTTTATTTTATTGTACATTTGTAAGGCGCTTATACAGAAAGAAATTGTGTTCCGAAATGCCCACAGGGCAACGGGAGGGAACATGGGACAAAGGCAATACAATACAACAATGAACATGATAGATGTGGTCCTACTAGGCTTGCGAGTATCCGGATCGTGTAAGTGCAGAGAGAGCAGAGAGAGGGGAGTGGAGGGATCGGGAGGGGTAAGTACTAAGGGGATTCTCCAGGGGGTTTGGGGTAAGTGCCAGAGAGTAAGTAAAGTGCTAGGCTGAGGTCACATAGTAAAGAATGGTCATGTGCCAATACAAGGTGCAGTCCTGTGAGTGAACACAGGCCAGTGGGTGCCCAAGGGCAAGTGCTGGGTGCGGGAGGGGCTGCAGGCAATTGGGAGGACAGCCATGACCCAGGAGGACACATAAGGGCCAAGGCCACCAATCTCAGCAACTGAGTGGTTTAGCACGGGAGGTGGAGGGGGAAGGAGGAGCTGAAGAGGAAAGTCTTGAGACACTCCTGGAATTTGAGAAGATCCAGCTCAAGATGGAGAGCGAGGGGGAGGCTGTTCCAGAGGAGGGAGTCAGCCGAGGAAAGAGATCACCCTCCAGCTCGCTGCTTAGAGAAGCACTTGACACAGAGTTGGAGCAGGAGGAACGCAAGGACCTGGAGGCAGAGTATTTGGGGAGAGCAGAATGTAGATAGGGAGATACAATCCCTGGGCTTGAGGCCAAGGATAAGTCTCTCAGCCCTATTCTGGATAAGCTGGACGGGACGGAGAGAGGAAGAGAGTAGATTAAGGAAGAGGCTGTTGCAGTAGTCCAGCGTAGAGAGTACCAGGGCTCGAGAGATATTGAGCTTCTGGGGGAAGTGAGGAAAGGAAGGATGCCTCTGAGAAGAAGTTAGTAATGGGCCTTCTTGGCAAGGTCCATGTGAGGGAGGACAGAAAGAGGAGTTGAAGATAACTTTGAGGTTTCTGGTTTCAGAAGGAGGTGGGGGGGGGGAGCCCATAGAAGGTGACCAGAGAGAAGGGAGGAAGGTGGGTCAAAGCGAACGTTGAACTATCGTCCAGAAGATGAAAGCCATTCTTCTGAGGCAAGAAGATCACCCAGTTACTTACTATAGTTTAGAGTGTAAGGGAAGGAAATAGGTTTTGACACACAACAGTGGACCTTTTTGTTTGACAGACATCCTGACAGAGTCCTTAGTATTTTGGTTGAGGCAGGGAACCCCATCTTAGTAATAGGGCCAAATAGGGTCTTCTCTTATTTTGGTACAATACAAGTCTTTAACCAAGAAGATGTCACCTATGTGTCAGTCTCCTACTTATACACCCTTCCAGTATTCACTGATTAGCTTGTGTCTTTTTGCAGTTATTGCCATTGCCTCGAACATGCCTTGTGGATTGTTTATACATTTAGCCAATTAATTACATTAATATATTTTGAATAAAAATATAACTCTTTGTTGATGTGTGCAGATAAGATTTATTAGCACTAAGGACTCCATATATAGTTAATATCCAGGCTGCAACTAAACATAGAATGATGAAACCATTGAGTTCCACAACTGCTTCCCGCCACACCCAACCGGGTGTCCAGGGTGCCAGATTTAAAAAACCAAAAAAATGTTTTGCCTCGGCATTCCCTTGACCAGGGTATGGGAAGAGAGCCAAAGAACCTATAAAACACGTCTAACCCCCAAATTAGGATTTATACGTATTAAGGGTAAAATTTGTCAACTTTTAGTGAATATATAAATTGTTCAGCAATTCAAACAGATCAACTATCCTGAACTTTTTTAAAGCTGAAAATGTAACTTCTTGCAGCTGAGTGTAAGGATTGGGTTTTTAACACATGTGGACATGAACAAAAAAATCATTCTTACTTGGTCGTGTTGTAAAAAATTTGCTAGATGTGTGAAAAGAAGAAAGAGGGGGGGCAGTACAAACTGTAGACGAAAACCGAGAAGTGAATCACTAGAGGAATCAAAAACTTAGGGAAGAATATGTACAGTAATTAGTATTCTGAGCCAACCAAACAAAACCACCTCAATACCCACTTCGTCAGCACTTGGACGAAGGGGAATTTAAAGTTTGCACCTAGAGGTCTGACAATCTCAATGAGAGAAATTGTTTTTATTAGAACACTTTGGTGACCTACTAGACTAACATGCTTGAGATACCTTTGAGCTTACTTCAGATTTCTCAATTAGGCCAGGAGCAGTTCACGATTCCTTTTTTTGAATATACATTATTTTTATTAGAATTGACCCCCTTTACATCCCTCCCTTCTAAGCACTTACTATCCAAATCTCTAAGATGTAAATACTGCAAGACATAGCCACCCCAGTTAATCATAGCCCACTGAGTGCTTGGTTTCGTCTAGCATCTTTTGACAAATGTGTTTAGAGCTCCAAGCTTAGCCCGAGAGGCATTCGAGACCAATCCCAAATCAAGCCATATAAAACTCTGCAGAAACAGATGCTACCAATCCCTGTACTTGTAGCCAGCACTTACTCTATATTATTTTTGTAATCATTATGCCATGATAAATTAGAGAATACCCAAGCAACTAGGCCAATCAGACACTTTGAAGAGAGTAAAGGCATTTATAACACGCCTGTACACAAGTGTTTCAAGGTGGTAGATAAAGTGAGCAAGCCTTGCCAAAGATATTCAACGCGCACAATCATCCCAAGGAAGAAAATCTAGCAAACCAGACTGAAGATTATGAAACACAATGTCAAAGATGGTTGAAGCCTACGTCCTTTATTTTAACAAACTAGAGAAGAACCAGAAGATCTTTTTTAGGTTAACAAGTGCTATAAAACGAGACAACCCAGAACAAAATGTCTACAACAAGTGTCGATCCTAGTCTTCAGACTAAAAGATTAGAGACTGCAAGATGGCAAAAGCTAAATCACTCCCAGAACCAGATTCTCGACAACGAGAAGAAAGAACAAAGCTGAACGATTTTCTGATTCCAGAGTGAGTCAAGCTGGAACACTGCAATAATGGAAGTTGTCACAAACGGATAAGGAATACCTTTTTTGGGAACTGAATAAGGCAGTGGAGGTCAGGTATCAAATTCAGACAAATTGTATAAGAGACCCAAGAAAAAAGACCGGACTTCTTTAACCAGTTTGAAATTGTGGATGTTCTGTCAGCAAAAACACAGGGTACCTGTGGGGTAGCTAGTAGTTAAATTAGAACAAAGGAACAGGAAGAAAACACAGACTGCAATGCAATGGTGAACAAGGTGGTATGGGAGCCATTTACTGGAACAACAATGAGGATTCCACTAGGGATTTACACACGTTGGACACGACACTACTGTGGTGAGCTGGAATGAGGAATCTGACCAAGTGAAGGTGCATTGGTGGCTATAAACCTTTATTGAACTGAAAATGCAGTCCTATCTATCCCTAAGCAACAGGTGGTTTCCCTACCTCAACAAAACTAAAGCTTTGGCCGGTCAGGCAGTCCATTGTGTCAAAAGAAAATATTGTCCTAGTCAAAACTCCTATTCTATCCTGGTCACTTAAACACTAAGCTAACGGAAGAGTTCTTATTCCAACCCAGGAGAATGACTCCCTTCTCCTGGGTAGAAGTCTTTCAAAGTTCAGGTTTCACACAGTTCCAGAAATATTACAGGTCTAGAAGAATGGCTCCCTTCTCCTAGTTTACATCCAGTTTTCAACAGGTTTTGTTTGGTTAGAGTAATTTTAGATTATTTATCAATTCTTTAAGTTCATTCCACAGATTCTTTATTATCTTGCATTGAACACGGTCCTTCAACTTGCCCCCACTGAAACGAGGGAGAGGCCCCGTTTAGTCTTCATCGTTTTATCGATATTCTTCAAACTGCCCCCACCAGGATGCAGATGAGGCTGAGGCTCCTTGAGTCCTTCTTAATTCTTCCATACTACACTCTTATGAAACTGGCCAGGGAGCTGCCTCACAAAATTATCTACTTCTCTTGTCTTCTTGGTTCGCTTTCAAGTTTTCCTGGACCCATCCCAGACTTATTACTGTCCCCGTTAACTTCTCTCTGGCACCGCTCCACCATTTTCATCGGGGGTCGCAGGTCCATTCTCATTCTTCTTCTGGTCTTCTTCGGCCTGCTTGACTTCGTGATCCATTCTTCTTGGCGGTGTGGGTGCAAGTTTCAGACCAGACGGTCCACCACAGGTCGCACAACCACCACGGTCCGAAGTAGGATAGTGTTGGGGTCTCGGCGTAGTTCTTGGGCCGTACGGTCCACCCACCACAGGTGATGCCACCACCACACTGACTCTCGACTTGAAGGTTGTCGACTCTCAGCCGACTGATGAGGCTTTCCCGGCACCACTCGGTTCGCTCTCGTCACTCCACACTGCTTCTTCAAAACAGCCTTCCATTGCCCTGTTTTCAACTCGAGGGCTTTTTGGGGGCCTTGTAGCTCACCGACTTCTCCATCTGGATGTTGCTCGCCTTGTCCCTCTTTACTGTTTAGTTTAAGTAGTTGGCACGGGCAGAATAGTCAGGAAAGAGATTCCAAGTGGGTTTCAGTTGCACAGGGCATGGCAGCTTGAAAGTAGAATTGGTAGGGAGGAAAGCCAGGGTGGAGCTATATGATTGGGCTGCACACAAGCAGCCACGGGTGTGATTAATGGAAATCCCTTGCATGGACTTTGAGAGAGGAGGCAGTGCTAACAATCTCCAGGAAGTTTGTATGGAATCAAAAGCAGAGTAATTGCCACAGTGTCTTTATTGTTGCAGTCCATTGAAATATGTCTGTCTCCTCCCAGTCACACAGGGAAACCAGTGTGCATGCAATTCAGAGTCCAGCAAAGTTTCTGAATTGGGCTCCTTGTATTTTCCAGCTATCCTGCAGGTGCATAATGGGAATAGTAGCCCATGTTCCTGGAAATACACATTTGGGCAGGGGTAGATTACATATTGAACCGTGCATCAAGGGTTAAGCAAATGTAAGTTATCACATGGCTACACTGTACCACATTAAATGTAGGTCAGTCTAGCTATGTAATAACACTTAGTATGTTTGTTTTACCCTTGGTGCACATATACTGTGCATCAAGGAGTCAAGGGGTAAAGCAAACATAACTGCTAGACTGGCCTACGTTTAATGTAGGCCAGTCTAGCCAGTAACAATGCTTATGGTGCACAGCAGTCTGGATATGCTTTCTGTAGTATGGCCTTTTTTACTGACTGAGAGTCCTTATATGGTAATACTGGCATATATTGGTGTAGCCTGCATGCAAATGTATGGCAACAGTCAGCATGAACATTTTTTTATACTCGCATATGTTGCGGGTAAAGGCGGCATGAAATGCATTGGAAAATGCTGCTTTGTAAGATTGGTGGCTTGCATCTATTGGGTTTTTCCATGTGCTACTATACAAAACCAATTACAAACTGTACGCCTTTTTACCCAACTTTTCAAAGAAAGTGCTGTAAAATGCATCATATTAAACCAATGTTTCAAACATGTTGTCGAGGGGTGAGAATCCCTCTCAAGCATCTCTTGCTTGGTTTGGGATCCCTCGCTGTGTTCCGTCGATCCCGCATAATTGGCACAAACGTTTAAGCCTCTCTAGTTCAGTGGCGGCTGGTGAATTTTTGAACATCATCTACCTGTTACGGTGTATGATGTGTGTTTTAATGCATGCACAGGGGCAGGGTGCTACTTAATGCTGGTGTCATGCACCACATACCGTCATGCCATCCTATATATATTTATGCATTTGGTACAAATTAGTCCAACATAAACCTTTCATCAGTAGAGCAACATAACTTTGCTGTAGTTGATTTGCAGTCCCAACAGTAAACCATATTTGGGTTCTGCCACACAAACTTAAGAGGAGATTTCTCATGTGTGGCGGCACCGCAGATGGTTAGTGCAAAAATCTTAAGGTGGCCTCACCAAATGTTTAGCCCCGGGCCTCATTACGCCTATTAAGTACAATTACGTTTGTTATTACAAACACCTGTAACGCAGTGCTATATAGATTATAAATTGTATGTAGTAAATCAAAATGTGATGGAACGACTGGTCGAGATGGCTCTATGGCCATCAGAAGAACTCACAGAAGCCACCCTTTGAAAACCATACATTATATTTTAAAAATGTGTTTTTACAGTCCCGGGTTTTCATATACAGTCCTTAGCAAGATTGATTATGTTAAGACACGTATTTAAAAAAAACAATTGTGGCCTTACAAGCATACTGAACAATTAGGACACATTTTTCTTTTTTTTCAATGAGTTAACACTTTCATAATAATTGGAAAAAGATATAGTTGGGCTTGTCTAATCAAACAGCAGATAAGCTGCACCAGCCAAATGCACAGTCATTCCGTTAATATATCTATTTTTTTTTAATAACACTTTCCATTCCTTCAACATATTTTTCGGCTCAAATCAGTGATCTTATGGTGTACGGTCTTTAGACTGTCTCCTGGGCTGCCTTTTAAAGAGCCTGGCCAGGAAACGCTGCCAGGAGAAGACCACACAGCTGGGAAGTGAGGGGTGGGAGGGATACAGTGGTGAAAACCCAAAAATCGAAGCAAATCCAGATAATTGGTGGTTTTAATTGAATGGCCAAAAAAAGAGGGTCTCTTTTGCAGAATCGATCATATGGCAGATAGTTACTGATGTCACATGTATCCTTTTATGTAGTACATACATGTTTCAGAATTGTATAAAAGCGCAATAATGATAATGACAGAAAAGCAGTCAGTCAATCTCCACAGCTAGAAGTCGGGAAAAGCAAAGCAACTTCAAGCATAATCATGACTTATAAGAACATATCCGCAGGGGTAAGAAATGGAAATCCAGGGGGCTTTCACAATTGTTCATAATTTCAAATGTCAAATCCTAAAATTCCCTACTGGTTCAGAATGAAAGATTTACCGGTTTACAAAAAGAATTTCAAACAGATCATGAGAGTACTTCAAAACACTTTCAGGGACTGAAGGTGGAGGTTGAAGCAAGAGTCCAGCATAACAAAATTAGCTACTCACTCAAGAAGTGGTCAAGCAAATGGCTAAATGGACTTCAGGAGGGCTCAAAATGTGCACTTGCTACTGGCTAATGATAATTGACTGCCAGCGTGTAAGACATGGAGTTCTGGGGGTATGTGGAGAACTGGCAGGGTGAGTGACTTTTTATGCCTGGCTAATAGCTGGCAATTTTACATTTGTACCAGTGTACTAGAATGATGCAGGTTCACAAAGAGGAGAGTTCACCTGAAAGAGCGTGAGGGCAAAGTATACTTCAACCATCAACATTCATTCACCGGGGTTACTGGGTGCACCATCACTTCAGGAATATATATCCATCAATTGTGATTTCTCTACCAAAATATATTCAGTTGAAAATATGACACAGTGAACAGGCATATCCATATTTCATTTTGAAACCACGAATTTGGGTGCAGAATTGTACAGTACAAATGACATTGTTAAAATAAATTATTATTAAGAAGGGGCAATACTTTGGATTATGAGGCTAAGTGTGCAGTTGTCCAACGTATATTGTACAATTTTCTAGGACCAATTAACGTCTACTTCAGCTGGCATAATTTAGAGTTACTAATCTCAAATGCCACCTTATCCCGCGCGTGTTGGAGAAATATTGCATTTCCTACACTAACAGGTTACATTCATTTCCCAACAGAGCATCTTTGCTATAGGGTTAAATGAACCTTCATGGCACAGCAGCGCTTTATGAAACCTTTCGTTGTCAGGGTAATAATAAGTATGGCTGGCTCTCTTAGTGAAGAAGTAAAAACTGAAAGAATCGCTGTTCCCAAAGCACATGTTCGTTAAGAAACTGCATTTGCAGCCCCACTGAAAGCTATTGCCAAAGATTCTTACTTCCGAGTTGGTTTGTCATCAATCAGAACAGACGCGTGACTTCGACGGCAGCAATTAACCAATCAAATTAACTACAATGTGGCAGGTTGCTGTTCACTGAACCCATAGCAATACATTATTCAAACAAAAAGATCACCCCTAATATCATGTGTGGCTCTTAGTCTTAGGACTGGTTGAGCTATTCCAAACGAGCCTTTAAACAACGAGTATTAATTTTTCGAAAATTACATGACGTGAAGTGGAGCCAGCATTGACAAAGTGAGAGCCCAGCATGTGGGAATTTAACTGCATCCGGCAAACTTCAGGGTTTGGCTGCTGGCATGAGTTTCTGAAAGGCTTGAAAAGAAGTAAGAAAACACCACCATGAAAAAGCTGTTCACATGCGGGGAACTGTGCATCGGAGTCCACACAACAGCAGTAAACAAAAAACTAGAACCTGGCAAAGGTTTCCTTGAAATCAGAACTAGTTATCGTTCAACTTGCACGTGTGCCCAACAATTCTAAATACTATTCAAGTTTGTGCCCATTAAGATTATTTTTTAGTACATCTCAAAAATTCAAAGGAAAACATTACAAAAGAAATGCCAGTACATTTCTTTAAAAAAAGATTCTGATTTTCTCCCTTAAGCCAGTATTCTCAGGGCAGCAAATCAAGCATATGACTGGTGAAGAAATCGTAAATATGCCGATGACAGTCATGGTGGCGTTATCGATCCATGGGCATACACTATGGGCCAAGAGATCTCTCTGCGGAGTCCTGCACAAGACAATTCTCGTGTGTGGATGTCTATTACTGGGTAAATTGCTACCTTAAAAAAATGAAAAAAATAAATAAAAAGCCAGGGGACCAGTTATGCAGACCCAAAAAAACAGTCAGATTGTTCAAAGCTTCTCTTCCTGCGCACAGGCATGTGGAAAAGAGAAGTGAGGGCTGTATGAAGAAAAACAGCTAGAAGTTGCAAGAAATGTACAAACTGCTCAAAAGTATGGAAAAGCAGTTCCAGATGATGGATATAGAAGAGCCAGGCATAGAAGGAACTGTACTGCTGCAAACTCACAGGGCGATCCAGGACTGTGACAAGCACGTGCTGCTGAAGATGCTCTAAACAATTAGACTTTAGCTAAAAAGGTTTCAAGATCTTCCCTGGTGAAAATGTAAGCACCGTCATGGTTAAAATAACATCTTCTGGGAGACTACTGGGAGGGAGGGGCAAGGACCAATATGGGGGCTTAAGCCGCGAGACCCCCCCCACATTGACGGAGCGGGTGGAACAGTCACAGCAGTCAAGGAGGCAGGACCCAGTTACTCTATTTCTCCTATTGACCCCTCCACCCCAGGAAACAACCCTCTATACAACATACGAGAGGCAGTGATAAGTCCCTCAGAAGAGTGTGGCCGGATAGGTAGATTCTGCTGCAGAAGAATTGGTTGAGGGAGAATTTGTTGAATTTTTCTCAGTGCAAATGTATGTAGGGGAATGGGTTGGGGTAAAAAAAAAAAAAAAAAAATAAAAAAAAAAAGTGAATGCATAGATTCCCAAACCAGAATCCTCCAAGACCTCTCCAATCTAGCCATCACTAAAGAAAGGAGTATCGTCCACTGACACCCTGTCTAGCACACAAAAGATCTGATAGTGGTGGGGATACCCCTTCTCCTTGAACTTTGAAAACAGAGAAGAGAGGTACATAATTTCATAATAGCCTGAGATGACAGAAGCATTTCAATATCTGAAGGAGCAAGAGGAGGGTGTGGTGGGTTGGTTGGAAGAAAGAGTTCGACACGTTGAGGCCATTCTAGATTATCTTTAATCACATAAGAATAAGGCCTGTCTGTCCCCATTTCTAGAGGGAATACCCTACCTATAAAAAACTAAAAAGGTGCTTGTCAGATGTCAGGAAGTCCAAAGTAAAAATGTCCTCTTTCCAAACCAACTCTACTTGACCCCACTACTATATGTAACTAAATTAAATAGGCCAAGAGAGTGTCTTTTCTTCCCCTGGTCGTCTTTGCTCTTCTGATAATCTCTTTACATACAGGTTTCTCTTTGGTACAGATATTTAACGTAATTTCCGTTGATTCTCAGTTATTAACTCTTGTAGTCCTTCAAAAATACTCTTGGGTTTCATGCTTTCTGTGGTCATGTTCGGAGAATATCTTTCCTTCAAATAGCTCCTCACACTCTTGTCATCACTTATAGACTCTACTGAGTCTATTAATTCAGGCTTTCTTAACTTGGGTTTATCCTGATTTAGGCTTTCCTTGTCGAGGATTCTCTCTTAGTCTGTCTCCTCTTTTCTCTCTTTCACTTGCCAGTTTTATTTCCACTCTCTCAATACTTGTTTCTAGGTTGGACTCTCTCCAGTCCTCAACTCTGAAAACAGAGTGTTTTCCCTTCCTCCCAGGGTGTTTGTTTCCAGTCTCTGTTGGTTCCCCAGCTATGTACGTAAAATCTCTATGTTATAGCTTCTTCCAATTTCTTGTTAACCAGTTTTTTCAATGATATCTCGCCCTCAGTACTGGGACAAGTTTCTCTCTACCTATGATCCCAGACTTCCCTGACTGGGTTATTCATTATTTGCCTTCTCTGGTTTTTTACAGTTCCAATTACACAGTTTTATATTTACTCTCTCGTCATTAGCACTGGGACGAGTTCCTTCACTCATAATGGTCCCCCGGCAGCCTCCACTTTTGCCAGTTCACCAGGTACCACGCATTATGCAGGGGTAAGGCTGCAGGACTCAGCTCTCGCTCGGGTAAGCTTTCCCTTTCTTGTTTCTAGTTGGTTTCTTGCTCTCAGTTCCTAGTCGGCTGAGTGCCATACTCGTGCATTGGCAATCCGAAGCGATTCACGCTTCATGCCACCGTAGTCCAGCCATCGTTGTTCAGGTGTCTTGCCCACCACTCTGCAAGCGTGGTTACACCACCCCAGGTACATTGTTCCTTTCTTCCTCCTCGTAATGCTTCACTCGCAGCTGTACACACCAGGACTCTGGCATCTCGCACTGGCCTTCTGCGTCTCGTTGAACATAGCGGGCTCTGCAGCCTGCCTCAGCCCCACCTCCAACTCCACAAAGTGTGATGTCAGGGGGATTCCCCTACTCATAGCATGCTCTGCCTCTGCTCTAACTCATCCAAGTTAAACATAAATCTATTGTTAAAGAGACATCTTCCTCGATTTTCCCATATGGATTTCTTTTTACATTGCCTTCAGCCAAACAAAGATGCCAAACTTTTTATAGTAGACAGTTCCTTATATGTGTCCATCGTAGGTGGTTTAGGGAGTTCCTCATAGGAACAGGAGTTCTTGTCCCCAAAGAGGGAGGCTCCCCCTTTGATAGAAGAGGAGATTCAGAGAATGGCGGTAACATGGTTAAATCAAAGGGTACAAGGAAAAAGTTCTTTGACGGCAGGAAATACCTAAAGATGTGCTCCCTTTCTTCAAATGCAACCCATGGCCTGGGGAGGCGGTCAACTAGCCTAATGGAGAAAATGAGATGAGAGGGCAGAAGCAGTAACCTGCTATCGAGTCGGTGTTTCTAAATGGAACTGTTGAAATTGCTTAACTGGTTTCTTGGGTTTATTCAAACTGAAATGAGGAGGTGGAGGGAGATGTGCAAATTGTCAGAATCTTTCTTTTGAGGAAAGGTAAAATAAATAATGTTTGAGATGAATCCAAGAACAGTAAAATGGCAGATGGGAGTAACTTGAAGGGTCCAACAAAGACACAGACACATGAGTGGAGCCAATTTTTTATTTTTGCATTTATTTCAGCACACAAAGCCCTGAGGCATCTAGGCACTAGTTACAGAAAGTGCAAGTTACATGGTATGGTACACAAAGTGCAAGAATACACGTATAGGCTACAGTGTGTATGTATACATACTGGCACAGCCTCACCTCATGGTGCAGGGGACTGTTTCAAGCATGCACACAGGCATGAGAGTCACAATAGAGGAGTGTATGCAGCCTAGATTCATCTATCACCAATAGTGTATGTACGGAGAGTTGCATAGTAGGCCCACGGTAGGGTTGTACTGGCTTGTCAGAAGTGTCCTAACTGTAGTAGTGGGTATATGCTTATTTGTGTAAAGACTCCTCCAACATCATCCTGGACCTCCCTCTTATGCTATTGGTTTTGGAGTGTGTGCTGTTTCTAAGGATGATCAATCGGATCATCAGTGGGATTAAAACATGTCCAAATGTCAATAAGACAAAAAAGATGAGAAGGCTCATCACAGCAAAATGGAAATCAGGATCACTGTTCCAGCAAAATGTTTGCAAGTTTTCTTGCACTTTGGAGGGTCAAAGTCATTTTCACAATGGACCTCACGCTTAGCTTTGTTTCTAGCCTTGTTCAGGCTCTTCAGTTCCCCGAAAAATAGACATGTCTGAGATCGGAGATCTTTGGATCCTTGAACATGTGGGCGCTGAAATTACCCTATAAAAGAGCAAGGGAATTGAATTGTCAAAACCTTGAATTACTGTTTGTCCAGGAGAATACATTAAATGCAGAAGAAAGAAGAAGAATCTATGGACGTAATTTGGGGACTGTGTTCTGGGTTTCAGAGGAAAGGTGGAGAGGGCATTCTTCCTGAACCAAGGGCAAGGTGGGTTTTGTGATTAAGCCTTCACGAAGATCTCAATAGTCCCTTGCTCTTATGCAACAACAGGAAGGGAGCTAACTATGATCTGAGACCCAGCTACAGACGGGTGGGCACCTAGGGAGAAGTAGCCCTCCGATAAGAGTAACGGGAAGGACCGACTTAACACACTACCTTGTGAAAAACCACATATGCAATCTCTGAAGAGAGGTCAACCCGAGTCAGAGAGGATACACTTTTTATCCCTTCCCGCACTCTATGTACACTAGGATACACTACCTGTTATTGAAGAGGGGGATCAAATATAATATCACCCAAAATGAAATCAGGACAACTGTTTGGTAAGACATCGACATGGTCCCTTTCAAATTGGATATTGAGGATCTCCTCCATACAGAATGAAGGTGGCAATGTAATGACACATTGCTAAAAAAAATCTATTCAAGCACGAGCTTAGGTAAGAAAATGGGGTATTACTTATCATGAACACCACAGAAAGGAGCAACGTATGCACAATTCGGGAGGCAGCTAATGCCACATTAAAGAAGCGGCAAGTAGGAAGAGGGAGCGGAATCTTCTGAAGAACAAACTGAAGAAGGAATTATACAAACTAGGATGCAAAGCCCAGGGGAAAAGGGACACAGGTGGGGATGTAACAGAGGAAATTAACCAAAACAAATAGCTACAAGGAAGAGCCTCTGAGAAACAGATGAGTCTTTATATTACCAGGTTAGACCTCCCCTTCCTTAACCGAGGAGGAAACTCAACTTCCACTTCAAAGAAATTAAAGTGTGAAAAAGCCACAGAAAATGGGTCTGCTGGCAAGGCACTGGGGCAAATGGTTTTACAATGCACTTCTATAAATCCTTTGGCGATCCCGGGGCTCCCTTTGGGACCAAGTTATACAATTCAATATTGTCTGGGGAGGGGATCCTTTCCCTGTTCCTAGAAGCTCTCAGAATGGTCATTCCTAAAGAAGGTAAGAAGCCTAACACTGTGCCTCGTACCACCCTATCTCACTGTTAAATACCAACGCCAAGATATTTGCCAAGGTCCTTTCCGTACAACTTGAAACAATTCTTCCCAAACTGAAACACTGACATTAAGCGTTATGTATGATGCAAGGACGAACAAAACGCGGTTCTACTTTCCCTAGATGCTGAAAAAGCATTCAACTAAGTCAATTGGAACTTCATGTGGAAGGTTCTGAAGGGAACAGAGTTTGCAGATTAGATGGACAAAGGATGTTAGGGCACTATATTCCAATCTCAGAGCCCAGAATCTGGCCAATGGGTTGCATTCTGACGAGGTTCCTATATGCAGAGGAACACAGCAAGGCTCCCCCCTATCTCCCATGCTATTTGTTCTAGGAATAGAACCATTAGCTGGAACATTTAGGGAACAACCCCCAAATAGGCCTTAAAGGAGGGGCAGGGAATTTAAGCTACGCATGTTGCAACACTTGGAAGACTCCCTTTTCTCACTTCTGGAGACTCTGAAGACCTTAATAGGACTTTGGATTCACCTCAGGATTTCAGGTGAAAAATGAAAAATCTGTACTGCTTCCCGAAGGGAAACCACCAGAAGACCCAATGAAGAACCTAAGCTCTCTTCTAGTTGAGGTAAAGAGTTCATCCATTAGGTACTTTGGTATAAGCTTAACCATAGACTTAGATGGGTCAGGTAGGAGGAAAACGGAAGGTAAAATTATGTTCCTATGACACAGTAAGACGACAAAAATCATGCACAATACACCAACACTCCCTAACGAAGGTGGATTAACGCACAGAGAAATATTACAGGGCTTCTCAACTAAGGATCATGTGGCTCATTTGAGGGAGAACCCCAAGAAACAATGGGTGTTTCAAAAAAACTAATTTTAACTCCAGGCTCGGTTGAAGAGCGGTTCTGGGTTCCTGAAAACAGACTCACAAAGTTAGGAACCACCTTATATTTGGCCTTCCATGGGAACTTTGTGACAACTATGACCACAAAGCCCCTTTCTTTCAGCTTCCTCTGGGCCCCAGTGGGGGGAAAGGTTTGCTCCCTAACCCTTCCAAAGAAGGTATGTGGGAGACCTAGAAAGGGTCAGCCAGTTATGAAGGAAACAGAATTTCCAGACAATACAACAGCTAGAAAAAGAGGTATAGGGGGCTTATCAGTTCTTTCATTCCTATAATTGAAGGGACTACTTATGGCCCGCAAATGAATCCAGAAGCTTCAGAGGGAACAGACCCCTTTGGAAAAGATTTTAGATACCCACATGGGTTCAAGAGGCCCGATAACCCAAACTGTATACTATGATAAAAGCAAACAGGTTTAGGGTAAAGCAAGGAATAACTGGAAAAAAAAAGACTTGGGGTTCACACTTCTAGACAACTTCTGGGACGCCATGTGTGTGTAAGAGCTTTCGCAACTTTAGTGGCATGTCACTATAAGATGCACAGAATAAAGCTACTACACAGATGAAAATGTACACCACTCAGATTGTCCCGAAAGTTTCCAGAAATTAGCACAAGATGTTGGAGAGGATTTGGGGAGATTGGCTCGAACTGCGACATATGGTGGTCATTCAATAAAATACAATCCTACTGGAAGAATGTCCTGAAATGGACTGAAGACATAGAAAGCAGAGAATTAGACCCTTTACTGACTTTTGGCATTCCATGCACAGCGGAAAACGTTGGGCGACTGCCACAAATTATCCACTTCCTACGTTGGAAATGACTGTACTCCCTTCAAAAAAGTGGTTACAAAAAGCTTGGGACGATTTCGACATGGAAATTTAACAAATCTCATAAGCGAAATGAGTTAACATATCGAACTGGAATGGTTCCCATTCGTAGAGAAATAACAAGATACTAGGTCTCTGAAGTTGACTTGGAACCCTAAAAGACATCCAAGGGCAAGGATTGACGACATGCGTTCTAGCAAACTGACAAGGGGAGACTGAGGAATTGGATCTCACAATGTTTCAGACATTAAGATGTTGAGAAAGAATTAGTGAACATGTACGATAGAGTAAAGTGAAGAACGATGTTTAGTTTACCTTTCTGTTATAGCTTAAAGGCTATATTGAAATAAAACAAAACTCCAACAAGAATATTGAAAAATTGGAAAAATAGGGAGGGCATGCATGTTTTTGCTCAGAGAAGCAAGCATGGGCATTTTTCAAGACACGTGTGAAAACTAGAAATCTTCTTGAGTTTATTTCAGGGAGTCCACAATACTCAAATAAAAACAAAAAATAGCTTCTCTAACAGGAAATAAGGTAATTAACGAAGTGCATGGACTATTAAGAATTATGGATACACAGATACCACACAGAAGCAAAACCATCTCTGCAGAATGGTAGGTACCGTCTTGTCTACCTCCCATCCCAGCAAGCATCAACAACTATGGTACCACCTCTAGCATGGCCCCCATTTTAATTGTCTATAGATGAATAATAACGTGATAAGGTGCCCTTACAAACCTTTTGGTCGCAAAGGAGAGGGAAGGCATTTTAAAATATTTTATTGCTGTTTGAGTTAGGTTTACAATATGTGCCAATTTTCCACCTCCCTGGGCTGATGTCCTTAGTGAAAGCAACATCTTCTCCATCCCGTTTCATGCAGGTATAATGAACAGGCTGGGGATACATTGAATATACTGTGAAAATGTTTTGTAACTGGGAATATTGTAAATAGGACTAGATGTGTGTAATAGGCATAAGGCAAATTGGTCTTGCTTCACATATGGAAGGTTAGAATCAAGCCTTGCTGTGCTAATTGGACATTAAGAAATCCGGATTTCTGTGCTAATTAGGCCCAAAACAAATCAGACCATTCTGCACAACGTGGACAGTAGGGGTGTCACGGTATTAGTTTTATGACGGTACGATAACCTTCTTGCCAAATGACAGTATATCATGGTTATCACGGTATAGCAGGTGGAGTTAACTAATCTTAACAAATATTTTCTAAAAGGTCATAAATTGACAGATTTATCATCACAAACAAAACCAGGCACCCAGGGCCAGAATTGGGCTTTTCAACATACTTTCCACTGAAATGCCTTGCTTCCACCAAACACAAACACATGTGTGGAGAGGAGGGGGGGCTGCTGCAACTGGCAAAGCAAACTGAATAGCTTTTCTTAAGTGGTCATTTAGGCTTTATGCTCCCCCACTGGCTACTGGTGAAGATGAACATGTTGCCATCTTGATAACCTGCATGCCAACGATCAATGGAGGCTGATGGTACTATACGCTTGTGCGCATATACACACACAGACACAGACACACACTCTTTACGTTACAGCCTTTAGTTTACTTGCGGGCCAAAAGGTGTTCAGTACTCACGGACATGTTACCCTTTGGTATGGCAGCAGGGAATACCCACAGAGATGAGTGAATTTTCGCAGTGTGACTTATTATATGTAAATTCAATGATAGAACCAGGGAAATCCCCCATTGCCATATGTTTAGAGAACATTATCCATTATAAATATATAAACCCCAAAGCCGCCAACCCAAAGTAAACCCTTTTCCTTCTTGGCACTGTATCTATTCTTCCTATTGCTAACATATTGATTTTGTGTCAGGCACGTGTGGTTTATGGAATGGCATTAAAAACTGCTCCAACTGAAACTACTTGGCAGACGGCACATCCAACAGTGCAAGACCAAGACTGCGCAGCACTTGCTTACTGCAGCCTTTCCAAATCAGATTGAAAAGCACACTTTACGGTATCAACGGTATAACGGTATAAACAATGTGACAGTTATTATTGTTCAATTAAGTGGTTCACAGTATCTTTAACGGTATACCGTTATACCGTTACATCCCTAGTGGACAATCGCAGTACTTGTGCTAACTGGGCAAAATACAGATGAGGCCTGGTTGTGCTAATTAGGGATAATAAAAACTAGAAGTGTTGTGTTAATTAAGCATATTGTACATCAACAATGGTGTGCTAAGTTGACCTAATGGAATATGATCATGATGAGCTAATTCAGTATAGGGGAATCTAAATATAGCGTGCTAAGTGTGCACAAAGGTAAAATGGCAAAACCATGCTAGCTAGGCTGGGGCATAATGATAGAAAGCTAATGTGTGTTAACTGAGAATAACAGCAATAAAAGAGAAGTACAAAGAAAACGATCATAGCAGAAAGAGGTGCTAGATGGGTTGGACTGAGACGGTCAATGATGTGGTAACAGGTTTTAATGAAAGCTAGTCAAAATATACAATTTGTTACTATGGGCTCTGGCTTTGGTGTGCTAACTAGGTATATTAAAACTTGAAACGTGGGGCTTCCTGGATATAACGGAAACTGATATTGGTTGCGCAAAATATCACTGATCAATGTTACACGGCTATTGTACCTTAAACTTTACCATTCTACACAAAACGGGTCAAATTTACTGGAGGCTAGCCCTCAATATAGTGGTTGATCATTTCTATCAAGCTTTAGCAATGCCATACAATGTGCTTTAAAAAACATCATCTGATACTTAATCTCCCCAATATCACCCCTCACCTGGACCTCTCATACCCCCTTTAGCAGGCTCTTTAATTCAGATATAGTTCTACCAAATTAGGGTTTGAAGTTGAGGGGAGCCATCGGGAGCTACTTTTGGCTCCCCAACAAGCCAACTTACACGGAACAAACACACTTATGTGGACTTAACTCTGTGTGTTTATGACATTCTATCAATAAACATTAGGACACTGCCATACAACATTTAAAGCATAGATCATAAATAAATGGACAAAGTTATATGTTTGCATCTTATGTGGATTTGCGGAACACTATGTCCTAGCTCCTGGTTCCCAAGTGGTAACTCCTCGTCACTGGTTAATGCTGGATATTCAGGAGCTGCTTTTAGCTCCTGCTCATCAAATTTCAATCCCTGAAAATGTACTTGCCCAATGTGCTTCATAATTTACCCTTTTACCGAAATTCCAACAAAGAATGGTCACCATCTTTTTTAGAAAAAGGCAACAAGAAACCAACTTAATTTATGTTTTCAGAAATAGATAGGTATGCTAGTTTGAATACAGTGTTTAATTTGGGAGCATGCTAGGCTTTACTTGTTAGGCATCTTTATGGAGATAGGTTGCAAAATGAGGTTGCAAAATGAATGGCTTGTACCACTTTACAAAAAAACTCTTCCACCACAATCATCCAAATGGACTTGCAATGTGGTAGGAACATTATTTCAAGCATACCAAATGGTGGTGAGACAATGTTATGTTAGAAATATTTTATACTTCGCCCATCACCACCACAGTGATTTTACAACACAGAGGCTTCCCTGGGTGAACAGTGGTGTGTGGTGGAAAGGAAATGGGGGTGGAGTGGGAGTAAGAGGATAAAGAGAAGCAGCAGAAGGCTAGAAACAAGTCAGACAAACACATTGGAACAAGGGGGGGGGGTTCAAGTGATGAGAGCTTGCTTGGGTATTTTATTGCTGTACCTGGCAAAGGAATGAGTAGAAGGCTAAACATTGCAATACCTTCAAAACAGTGTGGAGTATTTGGATAGTTGATGGCAAAGCAGCTGGGAATACAATCGCTAAACATGGTGTATGGTTTACCTGGCATTTGATCTCAGTACCTGCGATATGGCAACTGTTCATTAAGTACACAAGGTTTTGATGGCAAAACCCAGTAATGGTGTGAGAAACCAGGGTTTTGACAGCAATGTAGGAAACATTTGTGGTTTTAATGGACATAGCTGGCATGGTGTTATGTCTCGGGAATTTGAGAATACATGCCAAATGGTCTAGATACCTTGGCAAATGATTGATATATATGGTACATGGTGGGAATTCGATGGCCTTACCTGGAACATGGTGCAGGTAGCTTAGACTATGATGTTAAAACTTGACATATGGTGTGAGAACCTTGCATAAGATGTCAGACCCTCCCTTATGACAATGGTGCAAGTATCTAGGCTTTTGAAGACAATGCCCAACATTGATGTAAATACTAGGGATTTGTGATACCACGTCCAACTGGGGTCCTTCCTATCATCTATCTTCCTCTCTATCTGTGGGGCTCCCCAGGGGTCTAACCTCTCACCCTGGCTCTTCAACCAATACCTGGCAACTCTCGCCTACTGCATTGCCATTTTCTGCTCAAATTTCCAGTGCTACGCTGATGAGACTTAACTCATTTTCCAGCTGCCCTCAGCCACCTCCTCTCCCTCTCTCATCTCCGACTGCCTTACTGCCATTCAAGATTGGTGTGCTGCCAATGATCTTTGTCTGAATTCCAGAGAGACTGAGATCCTCCTCATCGGCACACCATCTCCACCCTTCTCCCTCAACCTCACCCTCTGGCCTGCCTCCCTTGGCCCTCCTCCTACCCCTACCTGCGAGGCTAAGAACCTCGGGTCAGACTCCACACTTTCCTTCTCTGCCCACATCTCTGAGGTCTCTAAAAAGTTAAACTTCCTACTCCACCTCCTCAGAGGTACTCTGCCTTTCCTCTCCTTCCCTCAGAAGCTCACTGTCTCTTAAGTTCTCTCTAGGTTGGACTATTGTAACAGCCTCTTTCTAAATCTACCTGCCTCTACTCTCCGCAACTTATCCAGAATAGGACTGCGAGAGTTGTCCTTGGCTTCAAGCCCTGGGATTGTATCTCTCCAGCCCTGAAATCTCTCCATTTGCTCCCAGTGGATGCAAGAATTAAATTCAAAACCCTCTGCATTGTCCACAAGGCTTTCTGGGGCCTGGGTCCAAAATACCTTCAGTTATGCCTCCGCAAATACCTCCCCTCTTCAGCTCTTCGCTCCTCTGCCTCTAACTCCCTCTGGGTCAGTCGTTTTTCAAAGAAACGAGCTGGGGGTAGATCTCTATCCTCGGCTGGGGCCTCCCTCTGGAACAGCCTCCCTGCCGATCTAAAACTTGAGGAGAATCATCTCCGGTTCCGGAAGAACCTCAAGACCTTCCCTCTTTGCTTCTGCCTTCGCTCCCCCTCTCCCCTGCTGATCTGCTCTCTTGGCACTGTGCACCCGGCTACCCTCTGTCCCCTGGGCCCAGGTACCTGCTCACCCTGCCACCCTCCTGACCACTCCTTGCACTGGGGACTGTCTCTGTACCCTTACAGCCCCCCCCCGCCATTTTTCAACTTTTTCTGCACTTATCAGACTTACCGAGTCTGCTGCCTTAAACACAGCATTTGCCACTTGTTGGCTGCACTACCACTGTTTATTGCCCCCATTTTCTAGTTATTTTTATTTATTATTATTTATCTGCTCTCCTCTGCGCCGCATTTTCCACTCTCCCCCTTCCATGCACTTTTTCGCTTTTCCCATTCCCATGCACTTGCGCGTTCTCAATGTCACTGGGCCTATTAAGATAGTTGTTGTTGTGTTCTTCCCTGTTCCCGTCCCTTGCCTAGTCGCCCTCTGAAACACTTGTGTACGAGCGCGATGCAAATAAAATATCATACCTGGCAAAGTGTAAGCACTAGGGTTGGACACAAAGGTCATACTTGCATGCTTCAGACTTCAGCTTCACACAAGTAGTTCAAGGTCTCACCCTCTCTGCGGTATGCATACTGCATGGCACTTTCAGCCTAGACCTCTGCATCTGTTTCACCTCACATCCGGAAAGATGGTCTTCTCGCTACGTAATTCCATTCCACATCTCTCACACAGAAAAGTTAAACACACAAATGTACATCTCACAAATAAAATGTTCACTCCTTAGGCCCACATTACACTTAGCAACTTCCAAAAACACCCCAGAATGAATTTGGTTGCAATTGCGTCACTTAAACATACATATATGCAGCAAAATAAATATCACCAAAAGCTAAATACAAAAGTGCTACACCCCTGAACTCCAAACCGGGACATGCATACCACCATTCCACACTCCGGGCTACCACCTACCCTACTGATATCCTATCATTGTGCACCCACCACAACCAAAAAACTTTAATTACTAATTAAATTAATGCAAATCAACAGCCTCTCCCAGAGACCTTTCCCAACCCAAACTTCTTGGCCAACTCATCTAGTAGGATCTGCACCCCAGTCAACACCTCCCTCTTCACAGGCAAAATTCCAAAGAAACTTGAACTTGCAGTAGTACGCTCCTTTGCAAAAAATAGAATCCCTTTATCCCGGTGATCCAGAAAACGTCCATTCTATCTCTCCATTTTCTTTGCTACAAACTCCTTGAGAGAGCCATAATCTCTAAACTACAACCCATTATTCAAAAACAAGAACTTACTTCATTACGAACAAGTTGGCTTCCACCCCAATAGAGAAAAACAAGCCACCCGGTCACAAATGGTGCCTGTGCCTTAACCTTTCTCGGCCCCTCAATAACTTTGCAAACAGTCGACCACGCAATTCTTCTGGCCCGTTGACTCCGTTCCCAAATTCAAAATCCAGTTCTGGCTTGGATCAATTGCCATCTATAAGACTAACTGAAGAAACTGATCCACGACCTTTCGATATATATATCTGACTTGTCCTAGTCTTCATTTCTTCACCTATGCTGATGACATCCAAATACTCCTGGGGCTTAGGGACAATGTCAAGAAATCTGCCACCAACTTCACTGAATGCATAACAAGAGTTCCAACTGGATGATGGCAGAGATTCTCAATCTCTTCGCTTTCAAATCAGACCCACTGTGCTGGATTCCAAAAGTATGCCCTCAATCCCTTGGATGTTTTCCAAACCCAGTACATGAGGCCCGTAATCTGGAAATTCTTGTTGACACCCATATTCGTTCTCTAGCCAAAAACAGCTCTTCCCTCACTAAAGCGCATTATTAATTTCTTCCCAACTAAAAAGTCACCATGATGAAAACTTTCACCAGTTCACTCCTTAATTTACCTGGGCCTCACTAAATCCCAAATTCACAAGCTCCAACCAATTCTGAATGCACTGTGCGCCTCATCTTTGGCCTTTTTGACGGTGTGACCAAGTGTCACCTGCAATCAGATCACGCCATTGACTCTCCATCCATTAATGGAGCAAATTAAGGGCATGCTGCATCATTCATTGTGCCCATTAGGTTATCTGGCCCGAGTTGAAACTCAAACACGCCCCGTCAAGAACCTCTGAGATCATCCAACAATGGACTCCTTGTGCTCCCCAAAAGTCGCCTCACAAGAAAAAGGGGGTCGCGCTTTCTCCGCGCAATGCGTGTTCCGTGTGGACTATATCTTAAAGCTACAGCCAATGCATCACAGTGCAGAAATCTATAAAGAACTGGACAAACTGCCAACGTTTCTCATTTAAATGGACAGGAAATGGTATCAGTAGATTGTACAATTCAGCCCAGTGTTCTGGTGCAGCGCAGCCCTCGGGCTATGAAGGACTATTATATGAAGCCAGTTTTTTCTTGCCGTTCAGCGAGAGTCATGCAGAAAGACAGAAACCATTCTTTTGCACCGTATGTGGCCATCTGCTGACGACAATTAACTCTGTAGACCGATTATCTTCCATTCAGAAATGTACCTAAAATATGCCTTTAGTACATTTTAAAAAGGAGCACGCAGAATTGTCTGTAAACGAACACACAGATCTATGTGCACGATGGTACTCCTTCTAGCCAGACGGTTGCCTCGAACCCTTGCCAAACTTCCAAACAGGCAAAAAAAGTTCTTGCTCACTTAGCTCTGCCGACAGTTCTGGTAATTATCAGTACAGTAGTTCACAAATCAACACAGGGTGAGGAAGCAGGGAGCACGACTGCATTTATACACCAAAGACTTTGAAAACAAAAGGGCCTGGTACACACGCAGATTCACAGGTAATCTGCCGTTCCTGGATGCCGATGGGTCATGACAGGCACACTTAAAAGCACATCCAGTTTGTCAACATGGTGCGCTTTGACCAATGGACCAATGGCACTCGGTGCATATCAGGAGTTGGGAAGCAGTCCCACCGCCCATGTGTCATGCAGAAGCCCTCATGGTAAATCCCCGTCGTGCACAACCAGTATGGGGGTCGCTGTCCTACATGGGAACAATTCAGGGAATCTGTCTCTGCAGGCACAAAGTGCCACAAGTGTGATCAGCACACAAGACGCCCTTAGAGCTTCTACTTTGATGCTTCAATCATGTCCACCAAGAGGCAGCATGGTGGAGGGACTCGGGGGAGGAAAAGGTAAATTAACGTATCTACCAGGTTCCTGTGAGGACAGAAGAGGATCTGATGCAGAGAGAGCGCGCGAGAGAGAGAGAGAGAGAGAGAGAGAGCGAGAGCGAGAGCGTGTGCGTATTTACAATGACAATGCTGGCATATCTTGTTGGGTATTGATCTGGTAGCATTAAAGTGGGGCAGCTTTCGTATATCGTGCCAAAAGGTGCCACAATCTACTTTGGGAACAAGCTCCATGTGTTTTTATGGTGGCATGCTGGCACATACTGGGCACAACATGCGTGAACATGTTTTTCTCCAGTTAGAAGATCTTTCACACAACCTAGCATGATCATATTTTACAGTGGCACAATGACCTATAAAGCATGGGAAAGTGTTTGTTGCTCCAGTGCCAATGCTGGCTTATACTGTTGAACACAGCCTGCATGAAGACATGTTTCAAAATGCTCCTGTGTACTTGTTAGGGAGAATTCTCTGTTTAGGCTGAATTTCCTAACCTAGTGAGTCCCCCAGCAGCTTTGCTGGATTTTTGGGGTTTATTTTTTTTCTCCTGCCAAGAGTGAGACTCTTTTACCCTCACTCTTGGACATGATTTGAGTGTGTTCCTTTGCCTCTAGATGCGTTTAATGGGCTATGGGGTCTTTTACTCCATAGGGCTTCATGTGTTTTTGTGATGTGTGTTACACAGCACCCTCAGTGCAGTAACACAGGGTTGTCATAGTGACCCCCCAGTATAGACTCCATACCCTGGCACCGACTACTGTCTCCCAGGGCATGTAAAGTCACCATTGACTTTACTAGTCTTGAATTCTGAACAGAACCAGTACAAACCATCATATTGTGGATGTACTGGCCAGGGCAATTCGATTGCCCCAGGGTCTGTTAGTCGAGGGGGCACGTCTCCGTCCCCCCTGATCGAGTTTTGGCTGGTGGCAGTGGATACTACTTTTTATATTCGACCGCGAATATTTCTCTATGGGATTTTCCCATTGTTCGAGGCTACTATCTTTATTTAATTACGATAGCCTCGAACATACCGCCGGTTTATTTAATTATTATTAATTTTCCGGTTGGTATTTTTTGCCAAAACTCGGTTCTAAAATGGCGTTTGTGTTCTCTTCCATAGCTCCAACCCAAGTCGAGCCCTTTGTTCCACTTTTTGGCGGGCTTCTCCACAGAAGCCCTCCAAAGTGGTGCCACTCTGTCTGGGGTACTTAGGAGGGGTGGAGGGGGATTTAGGCACCCTGGACTGAGTTGCCTAGGCAACTCAAGTCGCACTCCGTCCTGATTGGCCCAAGTGGTGAGCCGGCCGGCTCACCACTTAGCATGTTTAAGTGACAGCTAGGCTGAGTGAATGGGGGTTTTCTGCATAAAAGCAGGGCTTTGGGGACTGGAACTTCAGAAGTCGCCACAGGACCTAAGAATCCGACGAGGGAGAAGCTGAGCCTAACTGCTACGACGACACCACCGGTGGAGCCCTGCTGGTGGGGATAACCAGTTTCACCATCTTTTCGCCTTCCCGACGCATCTCGTGGCCGCCTTGCCTGTGCCAAGCACCCCGGCAACCGGAATACCATGTTTTACCACGACCGCGAAATAAAGGGTAATACCTTTAACCGGAAAACTCTGCGGCTGGTTTCTTCCCTGACAGTGCAACGACCTTCATCTTTCTTCCAAGTCGAGATCTTCTCTTCCTCTGGACGACGCCGAGACTTGCACCCGCTGCCAGGAACAACCGCCACCGCTGGAGGATCCTTCCCACTTAAGGTACCGTATTCCGCCTGGCTTCCCTTGCCACCGACTGTACGGGGTAGATTTAGCCCCCGGCTTTCGAACCTGGGTTAGCCTGGGACACGCTGGCTAACCTTTTCTGAGCCTCTCTAAACTCTTTTCGAACTCTCTGCAAGACTTTCAAAGCCTAGTGTAACTGTGTGATCTTGGGCGCATTTGTGCTCTGCTCTCCCTAAGAGTGGGCCCAGCCTATGGACTTTGGCTCACCAGTGACTTTTGTTCTTCTGCCTTGCTAAAAGTGTTCCTAAATCTTAGAGTGGTGTATCTTTACATATTCTGCCTTTTTCCCTCCCTTTTTCATGAACTTATTGGAGTGCCATCTATAGTTAAGCGCTCACCTCTGTCTGGAAATAAGTGGTGTTAACTAAGACTTGTCTGATAAGGAATAAGGGTCGTATATGTCATAACAGTAACTGTGTTTAGAGTGTTTTACAAATAAGAGTGCTGGAGTGTTTCAAACAGTGTGTGTTTAAATAAATAATTATATACTTTGATACCAAAGCTCTGGTCAGTGTTTGCTTGTGCTATTGTATCTGAGGACCTATTGTGTATACTTTGCATACTGCCTAACTCTTCTTGAGGGAAGTCTGACTGCTCATCCACAGCTACCAGGTACATCTGGGTGGTACAGACTGCTACCAAGTGGGTTTACTGCCAAAACCTGTAGTCCTAAATCTTTTGCAGTGTTCCCAAAGGGAACTGCACAGGTTTCTGCCCAACAGTACTGTTGGTGATCTGGTTTCTATTGGAGTTGGCCATGCCTTCCCATACCTAATGGATTGTAAATTGTACAGATTCCCCCCCCCCGCCATTTTATCTGAAATGTGCGCTTTAAAATGTACTCATAAGGGGCACATAGCTAGGCAGAAGACACTTTGAGAATCAAGGTCTTTAGACTTGGAAGCTACAAGAGACATACACCAAGAATCAGTCACAATAATATGATTAAGTATTTAATGTTTATTTCCATGCTAAACTGAACAGATCAGATTAATCTGAGACTTTATGTCTCAAATTCTTAGGTCTGACCGCAGCGTAGCATGCTTTATGAAGAACGAACCTTATGAGGAGTATCATTACCAATATTAAATACGCATGTTCGTTCTAAAAAGAAAAAAAAAAAAACAAACATGTCTTGCGGGCTCCCCTACCGGCTTTCAACGTTTTCTGAGCCGTAATGTGTATTCCCCTGCTCCCACACAAAACCACATTAACTATCGAAATGAGATTAAGACACCACAAGTTTTCAAAGTTCTGCAGCCAGTCAACATTTACGGTAACTTGAAGAGACAACTGGTGGAAAGCAAGAAGAACGTGTCATACAAATACTGCCGCCTGAACTACACAACACTGGCACTGTTGCATTCATAAAGCATGTATGATTTGAGGTCAGTGATGCTGAGTGGTGTGCAAAGCTGGAGACCACGTATGTGTCAAGAGAAGGGATGACAATATGCAAGCTGCTGGATTGGCCTGATCTGCCTTCACATTTCATGCACCCGAGTTTGGGGTGTCAGGGTCTGCTATCTCTGTGGGTCAGATACCTATGTACAGTGGCCTCCTGTATAAAGTGTAATTTCTTATGTGCAACATCTACCATCGTGTCCTTTGTAACAGATGTACTCAATGTTTAAGGTACAGACCTGTCGCCAAATCACCCATGTCCCTGTATGCCTGCTTGCCATAGAGCAGGCCCATTGCAACCTAGAAGACGTAGGAACGAAAAAAAAAATCCTTAGACATAGATGGCAATTTGTCTCAAGTCCAGAGGGGGACACGTGCAGAGACATCCCTAGCTTTTTAGCCATTTAGCCAAAATACCTTGCCATTCTGGAATTTGTAGGCCGATACTTTACATCGGAAAACCAAAACTGCATGTCCCAGAAAATAAGCAGGTGCTGGCTGGTATGCTTGGACTGTTCAAGGGCGTCACTGGTGACATGGGTCCACTTGGTAGCACTATAAAGGTTCGATTCCTTACTTTATTGCAAAGCATGAATGGAAAAATGGGTGCACATGAAAGAAAAAAGAAAAAGAACACCCTCGCCCTGCCAGATCCCTCCTCTGGCTTCTCCCACAGGTTTTTGGCCAAAGAGGACATTGTAATAACTTGATGCCTAAAGAACACCTGGACCAGCAGGTAAGCTATTTGTAGGTTTGTCAGTAAGTTGCCAGGATGAACACCGGCACGTCCCTTCATGCCAGGTAACATCTCAAACTGTAAAGTATGGAACCTGCATTCAGAGCATAACATTCCAACACTCCATACACACTGACATCACCACATTCCACCATCAGTGATGTCACCACCTCAGATACACATTACAACAGACATCTCTCTGAAGATTGAGCACTGAATGTTCAAAGTGCCTGCCAATACTCCTACCTTAACCAGAGGAGATTATGGCCTCAGAATGTCAAGATTGGACATTGGGTCAAGGACGCTGTAATGAAATATGTGCATTGAAGGAGAAGGCTCACCCTCATTGTCTTGAATATCGGCATCACCTTTATCTGCGATTGGTTATGCTGGATCGGTGTGATGTGGGGCCCGAGGATGTGGTTCAAGCTCTTTTGGCTCTGGTGGACGTTCCTGTGAAGCAAAAGGAAGTGGAGGAGGTATTTCCAGAGGTTTAGGAATCTCCTGTGGTGTGGAGTAAGATCCTTGAAGTAGGGTTTTATGGGCTCTGAGTGCATCAGCGTTTGAAATGTGAAAAAGCCTAGTCAAAGGATTTTCTTGGTTGTACTTGAACCGGCAATGGCCTGGAAAAAGAGTTTAGATGGATACCAGTTGGCACGAACGCCCTCCCAACCTTCCTCATCCGACCGGCTTTCTGCAGGTCTACTTCTGGCAATACTCAGAGCCTGAGGCTGGGTAAATCTCAGATGCCGATTAGACCGCAAGAGATCTTTTTATAGATCGAAGAAATGTCATCACCACAAATATAGAGAAGCCAGCAGGGAAAGAACCCACAAAGGCCATTCGTAATAAAGTTCTGCCATGTCTCAACAGGTCCAGGGGTTATCAGAATGTCTGACCTGAAGGTCCTACGAAGGTTTGAACTGGATGACTGGTGCTCCCAGAAGAACAGGGACTGTGTCCTGGTGGGATGTTGGACAAGTAATCTACCACTATTTCTGAGTATAAGTAATTATTTGCCAAAGGGCTCTTCGTCCTTGAGACTGGTAGTTGAGTTGAAGGAAGATTATCAGATAGTTACATTTTGGATTGCTTTTAGGATTATTTGTAAAGCTTTGTTGTTGGTCTAATTTTGCTTCACCAATATTCTGTCTTACGATTTGTATGTTTGCTGTATGTCAGCGCTCTGATGCCTTTGGGCTAGTAGCGCTATATAAAACATTAAATATACCACAGGTCCATACATTGTAACAGAGACAAATGATGAAGAGATATTGTAGATGGCAAGGACAGCCTAATGTGTATGGACCACTCCACACTAGGCGTGAGGGGTCTCTGCCCAAAGATGCCATAGATGGCACTGACATAGATCTAGTATCAACTAGTATAGGTGCTGAGTCATTGAAGAAATTACCGTCACCATAGAGTCCTGGGCCTGCATTTTGAGAGCCGCTTTGAACCGCATCACAGCTTTACTTGGCGGATCAGGTGATTTTGTCATTGACATCAAGACATTTAACTGAACCCTCTGAGGATTCCCGATGTGTGAAATCATTTTCCAAATACAATTTCTTAGCCCTTAACGAGATCCTTAGCAATGCCGCTTATTCGGGTCTTCGGCGAACCTTCGAACTTTTACCCCTTGCGGTATGCTTGCTATGGCAGATCATTTTCTTAGCTCGTATGCAGGATCCTCAGTCACATTCTTTTTAAAAGTAAAAAGTAATTTGGATACAAGTAAAAAGATAATTAAATTCAAATACTTCTTTGCACCTATCATTTTATATAAATTAAAAGATACATTTTTAAAATGAAATTCTCTTCACTTCAGTTTAGGCAGCAATATTAGCACTCCTTCCTGTGGTACGGCTCTGCAGCTACAGCTAATCAGAATATATCTGGAGAGCTGTGTGGGTAAAGCCAGGGGGCAGGTACCCGAGTCAATTATTTTCTGTTTTTTGCTCAGAGTATTTTTAATGCCCATTTATCTTTTGTTGGTTGATTAGGTTTTCTTATTTTAAAGGGAGTAAATGTTGATGGTACTCCACATATCGTCAGAGCTGGGTCGATCGAGGACACCTACACGGGGCACAGCACCCACCACATTTAAAAGGTCAAGCCCTGTCCTGTTAAGGGCAGTTTTGTTCCATGTAGCCAAATTTTCCATTCCTACATTACCCTTTTGCCTTCCAAAAGTATTTTCAGTGGATCCTTAATTGGAAAGCACCTTGCTCTTACAATCCTGGGAAGATCACCGGTGAATGAGACATTATGGAATGCTTGGCATGTTCAGTTCGAAGATCCCCCAAGGAAAGCGCTCTCTTTTGAGATCTCGGCAATACAGTGCTTTGTGACCAAGAGTTTGAGGACTGAAATGCAGCAGGTTTGAAAGAGGGTTCCATATCAGAAGTTATAGGTCACATTTATTGGGGCTCTGCCTGACTGCCCAACTGATCAGCCCAGTTCTTCACTCTTAAAGGCTAAACCACCAACAGTTACTTGGTATAACCCATTAAAACATCTCTATCATCATCCAGAATACTGGATCATAGAAACTGTCAGCTTTCTGGTCTATGGCACCAAGATCATGTTCTGCATTCACAAGTGCCGAACTAATAGATTTAAAAAACTAACCTGGAAAAGGACGGGCGATTTTTTGCATAGCTACTTCAGTGCACTTTTAGCCTTAGGTACAGTAAAGTCATTGAATAATGCATGCAGCTTGAGTCCAAGGAAAGTTGTGGTCCAAAACATCTGGAGGGACACAGGTTTCAGACCCCTGCCTTAGTCCGTTTTCTTTGGTTGCTGCCCTTGCAATGCATACCCTTAGACAAAAGCTTGCCTGACAAGTCTGGTTTGCAGTAGCATCCTGAGCACATGTAATCAGTTTCAAGGTGTTGAAGAGTTTGGGTTCCTGGGCAATGACTCCGTGTAAAACGGTTGTGTACGCTTTATCTTTCATACAGTGAACCCTGAATTTTTTTTATAGCGACCCCCCCTTGAGTAAAAATAAAGTTGTTGAGCCCCCGTTTAAGTAAAAGTAGGGTTGTCCGTCGACCCCCTGTATACACCCCCTCCCCCGAGATGCTCCATCTGTTCATATGTTTTAGTAAAAGCGCCCCCTCCTTCACCCAGGCCATTTTCTGGGACATCTGCGTGTGGGGGTGGGGGGGAGGCAGTGGCATCACCACAGTCCACAGTTTGAAAACCTGTGAACTAGAGGTTGTTTAACAGCAGTCCAAACCAGTTGGAGGGCATTCTGGCATTTGCCATCACATTTTGTCACACTATTAAAAGCAACATAGGGCTTTCTAGTATAATGAAGATTGCCCATGCTAGCTGCACTGGTCAGTCTTGATTCTATTAAAGACAAGGAGGCGAGCATTATGCTTAACTCTTTAATTTGCCACCAACACAACAATTCAACATTTTAATAAACTTTTTAAAACAAAGGTTTATTTTTGCATTTAGTAAAATAAATCTTTAGTTTAAAAGTTTCTCCTTCTCTCTAGAGGCTCCACATAGCTTCCACTACAAGTCCCATGAGCCTCCTCGTAACCAGTAGTCCTTCCTCCACCAATCCGATGCCTATCCCTCCTATAAGGACTACCAGCACAAGGTTCCTTCCTCTTTCTTTGTCTGCAGATAGTCCCAAGTCAATATAGCTTTTCAACATTTAACTCCTCAGCGAGGCAACTGATCACGGCCTGCGATCCATTAGGTCCAATGGGACAATTGGTTCCCCTATCGCATCAGCTTGCGGCGACTTCATGCGGGTTTCTGTTCATCCCCTAAGAAAGACAAAAATATCATGAGGGAGGGAATGCGATGCCTTGACACAAATCAGCAGGCACAATATACATTCCACTATGTAATCCTTTTCCTCGCATTCAGTTGGGTGGGATATAATGCTCGCCTCCTTGTCTTTAATAGAATCAAGACTGACCAGTGCAGCTAGCATGGGCAATCTTCATTCTATCACAAGACTGAGGCGAGCATTATCACGTCTGATACTGGCTTAAAGTAGAAAGTCTTAAAAGTGGATTCTGAGGACCAATCAGCTGCTTTCATGATGTCTTGTAAAGACACTCCTACTGAAAAGGCCCTAGAAGCCATTGCACCCCTGACAGAATGCGCGCCAAACAGGGCTAAATCTATGTCTGCCCACTGCATGACTTCTCTCACGCATCTAGCTATTGTCGCTGTGGCTATCACATGATGGAGCTTTCTACGTGCAATTAGTAATTGAGTAACGCCTTGCGGCCTCACAAGCGCTGTTGCGGCCCGTAGTTTAATGCAATGCGCTACGCATAGTTTTTTTGTTTTCGGGGAAATAGGGGTAGGAAATCACTCTGGAATCGGATTTAGTTCTTTGCACAATAGTAAACGCTATTCCCTCTGGACAGAAGATCTTTCTGTATCTCTAATGCTTTTACATCTGAAACTCTCCGGCATGCTGTCAGACAGAGCAGCATCGCTAATTTTCCTGGAAGCGGAGATCTAGATAGCTGATCGTTTTCTGGCCATCTCATGAACAATTGTAGAACGTCACAGACTTCCCACAAGGAAGAGTACTTGGTTCCAGAGGCATCTTCAGCCTAATCCCTCTCAGTAGCCTGTGCACTGCCGGGTGCTCTCCTACGGGAGCTCCTTCCACCCTGTCATGCCCTGCCGATAGAGCGGACCTATATACTCCCAAAGTCCTGTTGCACAGCCTTCATGGAATTTGTCTGCTAGGAAGTTAAGGACGTGTACTACAGGTGCTGAAACTGGATCCACCTGTAGGTTTGTGCACCATCGCGACCAAGCATCCCATGCCGAACTATAGCTCCTAAAGATGGAAGGCACCCAGGAATCTCTGATACAGTCTGCAGCGATCTGCGAAATTCCTGGAGGTTCCCATCTCCTCCTGAAATTCTGCAAGCTATTAGGTGCAGAGAGCCCGCTTCTACCAGAGGGTGATATCAGCCGGTTGGGCTGAGGAGGTGGTCTGGGCGATGAGGGATCATCCTCGGAAAATTCGAGGAAAGTTCCATCACTACTGGAAACCAGGGCTGAGATTTCCAGAGGGGGACCACTAGTACTAGCTCTGCTTGGTCTCTGCTAGAAGTCTCGTGATCATTATGAAAGGCGGAAACGCGTAGTGAACTGCTCCTGTCCACGACTGTAGGAACACATCTGTTCCCGCTGCCCCCGGGTCCATCCTCCAGCTGAAGTACTTGGTCGTTTGTGCATTCTGTCTGGATGCAAATAGATCTGTATCTAGAGGGCCCCACACTTGGTTTAGTCTGTGAAAGGCTTGGAGAAGCAGCTTCCAGTCGCTGGAATCTGTCAGGTATCTAGAGTTCCAGTCTGCTTCGTTGTTCTGAGCTCCTGGAAGATATTCCGCCGCTACTGCTATCTGATGTTGTAGGCAATAGTGCCAGAAATCTTTTGCTAGTTCTGCTAGCATTCTCGATCTGGTGCCACCCAGTTTGTTTATGTATCGTACTGCAGAGACGTTGTCCATCTTTAGCAGCACGGAGCACTTGACTCTGCCCTTCGCGAAAGTCTGAACTGCGAAAGAGCCTGCTAGTAGCTCGAGACAGTTTATGTACAGTTGTAACTCGTCCTCTGACCATTTCCCCCCTGTCTCTATCTGGCCACATCTTGCTCCCCACCCTGCTCTGCTCGCGTCGGATTCTATTATAAGCTCTGGCACGTCGCCGAAGATGGCTCGTCCGTTCCAGGCTTCCATGTTTTGCAGCCACCAATGCAGCTCTGAGATTGCTTCGCTGTCTAAGGTTATCAGCTGGTGGTAGCCTAGACCTCCTTGCAGGTGTCTGGTCTCTGAAGGGCTCTGTAATGCAGAGGCCTGGGAAAATGGCCTGAATGGAAGCTGCAAGAAGCCCTACTATCCTGGCTAGGTATCTTAGCGAGATGGTCTTCTTCACTAGGGCTGTTCTGATCTCCTTTATTGCCCTCACTTTTTGGTTCGGGAGTTCGAGTCGCTTTCACTGTGTCTATGGTAAACCCCAGAAATTCTATCCTTTGAACCGGCTGTAGTTGCGACTTGTCGAGGTTCACAAGAAAGCCTAGAGAAGATAGTAAGGTGAAAACCCAACGTACGTCGTTGGCTAGGGAGAACTTGTTCTGGCTTAGGATCAGAATAACATCTAGATCTATTATGATCCGAATGCCTCTTTCTCTTATGGCTGCCGCCACTGGCCTCATCAGTTTGCTGAAAGCCCATGCGGCTAAGGCGAGGCCGAAAGGCAGGCATTTGGAGCGCCACAACTCCATGTTTCAGCTAAAACGTAGGTACCTGCGGTGGGCTTCTGCTATTGGCACTGAGATATGCATCTTTCAGATCTAGACGCGCTAACCAAACTCCCTCGCGCAATAGGTCTCTGAGAAGATGGATTCCCTCCATCTTGAAGTGATTGTACCTCAGCCATTCGTTCAGGTTTTTTAGATTGATAACCGGCCGGACTTTCTCTATTCTGTGCACAAGGAACATATTGCTTATAAACCCCGGAGAAGACGGTCTTGCGCTATATCGCGCCTTTCTGGTGAAGCTTCACTAGCTCGCTCTGAAGAAGCGCTGCTACCTGCTGCGATCGGTCGATCGCTTGCGGCTCTTGCCATTGAAAGGGGTCGCCTAGAAACTCTATGCACAAGCCTGCTATGGCATGTAAAACCCAAGCATTGCAGGATAATGCGTGCCATGCGCTTAGGAATTGCATGGTCCTGCCACCCCACTTGTACATTCGAGGTACTCACCACCAGCGGCACCTGCATGTCTGTAGGCTCCTCTTTGCATGCGACCTATCGGGAACCTCGCTCTGGAGGGGAAGCAGGGATCCTGTTGTCTTCCCTCCCAATATTGTGCTCTATGGCCTTGGGGCCTGCGATGAAAGGAATATCGACCGGACGCTCGGCCCCTTTGGCGTCTGGCCCCTGCAAAAACTCGCCCGAAAAAGATTCTTTTAATGGAGCTCTGAGCATTCTCGAGGGCAGAATAAGTCCCCATAAATTGAGACATTTCTTTATGCAAAGGCTTCGCCAAAAAGGAGTCCTTTTGCTCCTTGCCCCGCTTCGTATGATGATAAATCACTTAGTTTTGAGTCAATTTTCAGGAGCACTCCTCTTCTCTTCTCAGAAGAAAGGGCGCAGTTGGCGTTACCCAGGAAACACACGGCTCTTTGTGCCCAATTTGCTAGGAGGATCTATGGGGTCCCGGTGTCTTTGGCTTTCTCAGCCAGATCCATAATTTTTGCTAGTGGGCCTGCTAAGTCAAGGACCTTGTCCTGGCACCCTCTCCACGCTCTATCCACACCCTTCCCAATATCCTTGGAAGCTTTTGTTACGAAGATAACCATTTTTGGGTCTAGATCGGGAGTCTCCGATAGTTTGTCAGGGAGGTCTAGGCGGGGACATTCCGATCTCATGAGAGATCTTACTTCTTTGTCAAGCAGTTTGCGTATATGATGCGCCATGTGGAGCTCTACTTTCGGGGAGGGTACCCACTCGGATTTTGGGTGCCTAATGGCCTCCGGATCGAACATATCGTTTGTGTCTTCTTCTGGATCAGATATTACTTCTGCTGCTGTGTGCCCTGGAGGGTCTTCTTCCCCTCCATCATCGGGTGAGTAGCCCTCGTCTATGGGCCCTAAATTATCCACCCCTGGGGCAGGGGGTCTGGTCTGGCCTTCTGCCGATTTCGCCAGGAAGGCCTTCTTTAATCTTGCGACAGGGTCTTCTGCCTTGTGGGGGTCCTGGTCGACCCTCCTTTCCTTGCTCGGGGTGGGGGGGTCAAAGAGTCTTTGCTCTTCCGAGCTTTACACCCCTTATCAACCCCTCCTTCGGGGTGTCCAGTCGACGGGCCTTCGCCTGGACTAAGCGCCCTCTTTTTTCTAGGGGATTTCCGTTTCGAATATCCACGCTTCAAGCATGTCCAGTCTGAGCGATTGGCTGCACACCCTCTGAAACTGCTACGGATAGTGATTCTCCCAATACTTTCTTAAAGCTGAGTGACAGCTCTGTTGCTTGATGAGAGGGTTCTTCCTCCCACTCTTCCTCACTATAGTCTGGAGTTGTAGAGTGATCCCCTTCACATTGGGCCATGATGACCTTGTGTTAGCAAAGCTAACGTTCTTTGGTCGACTGTGAAAAATGTGGCCCACAGAATAAGACAGCACCAGGGCTGCAGGCCTTCTGGAGACATGAGCTGAATTGGATTTATTATTTTTTTTAAATGTATATATGCTGCTGATAGCAGCTGTATCCGGACGTGCTCCGTGTCAGAATCAGTATAAAGATATATATATTTTTTTATATATTCCTCCTCAGGGCACTCACACAAGCAGCTCTCCTTTCCCTTTCACACACGCGTTCTGAGAAACGAACGCTGCAAGGGCCCGGGCAGAGAAGGGAAGGCTTCGTGTCCTCCCACTCCCTCAGGGTCCTAGCACACGCCTGCCGTGCGACATCCTGTGGATCGGGCCGGCTGCCTTTCACAGGCGAGAGCGCCCCGTGGCTCTGGCTCCGCCTCCACAGCGTCCCGAGCTTTGAGCAGGGATTCTTCGTTGCGCGGCTCTCCAGAGCCGCTCTACTACAAGTTGGAGCGGGCGGGAGGGCGCCGTGCTAAGGATTGCTGAAAACACGTACAATATTCAAATGAAGTAAGAATATTCTTATTTCTAAAATATAATTTAAATGTCTTTTTTTTACATAATTATACACGCTGCGCAATTAACATCTACACATCCTAAACGAAAGTAAACTAAGATAGAGGCACATTTGTATTTGGGGATAATGCACTTATCTCCTATGCTGGCAGCAAAAAGAAAGAGGAAGGAACCTTGTGCTGGTAGTCCTTATAGGAGGGATAGGCACCGGATTGGTGGAGGAAGGACTACTGGTTACGAGGAGGGTCATGGGACTTGTAGTGGAAGCTATGTGGAGCCTCTAGAGAGAAGGAGAAACTTTTAAACTAAAGATTTCTTTTACTAAATGCAAAAATAAACCTTTGTTTTAAAAAGTTTATTAAAATTTTGAATTGTTGTGTTGGTGGCAAATTAAAGAGTTAAGCATAATGCTCGCCTCCTTGTCTTTAATAAATCAAGACTGACCAGTGCAGCTAGCATGGGCAATCTTCATTATACTAGAAAGCCCTATGTTGCTTTTAATAGTGTGACAAAATGTGATGGCAAATGCCAGAATGCCCTCCAACTGGTTTGGACTGCTGTTAAACAACCTCTAGTTCACAGGTTTTCAAACTGTGGACTGTGGTGATGCCACTGCCTCCCCCCCACCCCCACACGCAGATGTCCCAGAAAATGGCCTGGGTGAAGGAGGGGGCGCTTTTACTAAAACATATGAACAGATGGAGCATCTCGGGGGAGGGGGTGTATACAGGGGGTCGACGGACAACCCTACTTTTACTTAAACGGGGGCTCAACAACTTTATTTTTACTCAAGGGGGGGGGGGTCGCTATAAAAAAAAATTCAGGGTTCACTGTATGAGAGATAAAGCGTACACAACCGTTTTACACGGAGTCATTGCCCAGGAACCCAAACTCTTCAACACCTTGAAACTGATTACATGTGCTCAGGATGCTACTGCAAACCAGACTTGTCAGGCAAGCTTTTGTCTAAGGGTATGCATCGCAAGGGCAGCAACCAAAGAAAACGGACTAAGGCAGGGGTCTGAAACCTGTGTCCCTCCAGATGTTTTGGACCACAACTTTCCTTGGACTCAAGCTGCATGCGTTATTCAATGACTTTACTGTACCTAAGGCTAAAAGTGCACTGAAGTAGCTATGCAACAAATCGCCCGTCCTTTTCCAGGTTAGTTTTTTAAATCTATTAGTTCGGCACTTGTGAATGCAGAACATGATCTTGGTGCCATAGACCAGAAAGCTGACAGTTTCTATGATCCAGTATTCTGGATGATGATAGAGATGTTTTAATGGGTTATACCAAGTAACTGTTGGTGGTTTAGCCTTTAAGAGTGAAGAACTGGGCTGATCAGTTGGGCAGTCAGGCAGAGCCCCAATAAATGTGACCTATAACTTCTGATATGGAACCCTCTTTCAAACCTGCTGCATTTCAGTCCTCAAACTCTTGGTCACAAAGCACTGTATTGCCGAGATCTCAAAAGAGAGCGCTTTCCTTGGGGGATCTTCGAACTGAACATGCCAAGCATTCCATAATGTCTCATTCACCGGTGATCTTCCCAGGATTGTAAGAGCAAGGTGCTTTCCAATTAAGGATCCACTGAAAATACTTTTGGAAGGCAAAAGGGTAATGTAGGACTGGAAAATTTGGCTACATGGAACAAAACTGCCCTTAACAGGACAGGGCTTGACCTTTTAAATGTGGTGGTTGCTGTGCCCCGTGTAGGTGTCCTCGATCGAAGCTGTGTGGAGCCTCTAGAATGGAGAAACTTTTAAACTTAAGATTTCTTTTACTAAACGCAAAAAGAAACATTTGTTTTGAAAAGTTTATTAAAATTTTGAATTGCTGTGTTGGTGGCAAATTAAAGAGTTGAGCATAATGCTCGCCTCCGTCTTGTCATAGAATCAATTGTGTAGTGAAGCTACATCGCTCCTATTAATGTACTGCTATTTTTTTTAAAGCAACCTACGAATACTTAACCAACTAAAACCTCTTTGGTTACTTTACAAGACCATGTCAGAAATGCATTAAAAAAATAGAACTAAAATCTATCAAGCGTAGACATGTAAAAGTGCTTTTCCGTTACCTTTGTGGATAGCGTTCAAACCCCAGCAGCTAATGGGGTGCATACTTGGGTTGGAGATGAGGCAGGTACCAGAGGAAATAGGGAGAACCAAAAGGAGACAAGCCTAGACTTCCTCTTAATGCTGATTACTGTAGCAGTATGGTTAAGGAACTATATTAAAAAGGTATAGCGAGGCATTGAAGGATTTCATTAACAGATTAGTCCTTCCATAGCGCTACTTTAAACAATATTTTACATAAAAGACGGTAATTGGATTACAATACATCAGCTTAAGGCTAGAAGGTACTTATCCGACTAAAATGGCTTATGCTATTAAAAATCATGTTCTTGTTGCAAAAATGTATGCTGTTGATGAAGGTCAATGAACTTGTTCGATATGCTGTAGGCCTCTGCGGTGGCATGAAAGTAAATAGCCCAGTATTCAGTGGCGGCACTTTAAATTTGGGAGCAAATCTGCCGCACGGTTGCACTTGATCAAATTACTTAATTGTAGTTGAACTGGCTTTAAAACGTGCTGCAATGGCGGTGTGCACCCATCCCTTCAAAAAGCTCACCTTAGGTCAAGACATTTTATCCAGACTTCAATTTAATGTTCTTCTGTGAATGGTAAAATTGGTTACCATACTGGAAACAAATTAACAGACTTCGCTTCAACAACTGCATTTTGAGGCAGATTTTACAGAGCAAAGCAGCATCTTATCTGGTCGACTTATGATAGTCGAGCCCGCCGGCTCCATCACAGAAATAAAAGAAGACTGGGGAGTAATCCATGGGACCTCCAGGCAGCAGTGCTATATTGCAGCTTTGCTATCTCGACCCTAAAAAGAAAACAAGGTAAGCACTGGATTCTTCAGAAAATCGAGACCCATTCAGAGTACTGAATAAGTACTTGCACTGCTACAGCACCCCGTGGTTACTTACATTATTTATTTCTAATTTCTTTTAATTTAAGCAAGGACAGAGCACAATGTACACTAGCAAGTAGGTCTCTTGCTGTTTTGACAAGACACTTTACAAGCAGGAGGCAATCCCAAAGCGAACGGGCACGTTTCAATGGTGGTACAGAAAGAAACATTTTCTTTAATGTCCTAGAGGGTATGGGGAGAGAGCTCAAGTAGCTAAGCAACGAGAAAACACTGCCTCTCGCCCTAGTCACACGGTAGTGTGGAATTTGCATTACACTTATACCTAAAGAGTAAGGTTTGCATTAATGGGTGAGGAAATGGGCTTGGTCTACAGTGTAGAGCAGTGGTCTTCAAACTGGGGGTGAGGGGGGCTGCCTGAAAGATGTCCAGGGGGGTACCAGACTCTCAAAATGAATTAAGAGGACTGTTTTTAATAGAATATATAAACAGAAGGTAATCTGCTTATATTTTAAAGAGCCTGCTTCCTCCCGCCCCGGACATCCTATGAGTCCCTTAGTGGGGGTTAACCCGTGGTTGGGTGGGGTATCCCAGAAACAATATTTTCCTGGTTCCTTCCTGGTTGCCACTCTTTTTCACTACTTAAGGAGCCCTCCAGCCTCTTTTCCTTTGCAATTGGGGAGCAGGTGCAAGTGGATCTCGGTCACCTGGCCTAAGCACCACCCACCTTCTTAGCCCTGCCTCTTCCTTCCCGCTCTTAACTCTTAGATCAAAGGCGTCTTTCGCCCGGGCGCCCGGAACGAAGGGCAGACAAAGAAAAGGAGAATTCCTGTTCGGACCAGGAGGCTCCAGGGCCCGAACCCCTGCTTAGACAGCAGGTAAGCATGCACCAACATGTGTTTACGCCCTCTGACCGCACAGGCCATCCCCACCCCTCTGGTCCCCCCCATGATGTACCCTGTTCCCCCCCCCCCCTTCTCACACACGTGTTGCCCGTTTTGCTCGATTCTTCTACCCTGCTCCCCCACCAACCCTCCAGCCTACTTTCTGCAGGAGTCTGTCCTGATACATTCTGGTTTCACCATCACTGTCTTGAGGCCAATGCTGGATTTGACTTTTATGGACTTCATCGATTCACATTGTATCCCCCTTTCTCATGGTGGCCCTGAATCATGCTGTTCCCATCTTCATCTTGTATCCAGGCTTGCAACATTATGTGTTACGACTGACTTCTGCAATTGTATTCGCTCTCTGCTCTTGCTTCTCCACTCTTTTTGACTGCTTACTCTGTTCTCTCCTCTTCTCCCTATCCCTATCCCTAGATCTTCCCCTCCTCCCCTTACTTTCTTCTATGCACTTACTCTATCAGAATTGTCCCTGGAACTATTATGACAGCAACCTCGTCGGTCTCCTCCCCCAATTGCCCCACCCCCCTCCAGCACTATCTGAAACGTCATCAGGCCTAGTACGAGAGTCGCTTGTTTTGTTCCTCCCCTCCCTTTCTGTACCTCTCTCCCTCACCTTTTGTTTTCTCCGGCTCTACCAGAAATGTCATCAGGCCTAGTACGGTAGTTCATTTCACATCCTTACTGTTCACGGCCTGTAAGAATGTGATTGCATTTTCCCTTGCCTTGAAGCGCTTTGAAACACATTGTGTATAGGCGCTATATAGATAAACGATCATATCATTTGGGGGAGGTATTAAAGCTTGAATGTCACTGGTGCAGAGGAACATAATCTGGACCCTCTTGGCTACAGGGTGGACCTGGGAAGAAGTTAAGTGATAAAAACTGCACAGTCTCAATAAAAGGCCAGTCCCAGGTTTTTGGATTCTCTGGAGCATGCAAATGAGTACCAAAGAGGTTTGGAGGAAGTGGGTGGAAAGTTGTCGGAGGCAGGAAAGCGTAATATCATAGTCAGAACTGGAGTAAATCAAAAGCGGTCAGAATGGGGGCAGTCAGGGAAAAACAAGTTGTGCGGGATTTATGTTTGTTATTTAGTTTTTCATGTATTTAATTGGTCATTCTTACCTGCACAAGTATGCAGAGCACAAGCCACATCAATGCACTACAGAAGTGGGGCAGGGACAGAGTCAGGAAATGGGAGACAAAGAGGAATGAGTCAAGGGATGGGGACCCATCAGCGGGACAAAGAAAGGCAATCACATAAGCGTAGTTAGAGGAAAGCAATACAAATTGCTCAACTATGAAGTCAAGGTGAAATTGGCTATGGGTGCAAGTATTTTTTGTCAACCGCAGTGGAAGGGGATTGGTGTGGACAGTGCATATAGATTGAAGGCTAATTTCAGAGGTTGATGTGGTAGTTAAGTAGAAGCATTAAAGCATTATCCCTAATCAGTGTATGCCGGTTTGCTGTAGTCTAGGAATAAATGGCTGCCATGTATGGGCACATTAACCGCTGCATGGCAGGAAAATAAATGCACCACAGATAAAGCTAAAAGGTAATGCACCGCAACAGTCAGAAACCCTTTGTCAAATATTCACATTATCTAACTGTCATCCCTCTTGCAAACCTAATCGCCCAAACTAAAAACATGATGACAGAAACCTGCAACTTACAAAGGTAACTTTAACCTAGGTCGGCAAGTGCTGCAAACTAAGAAGCTGTACTGGACTAACATTCAAAATTACACTATGACACAGTACTGCTGGGGTTGATGTGTTCAGGTAGGGAAGATTGGGCAGAGGGTGGGCGGAGCATAGGTGAAATTTAAGCTGAGCTATGAAGATAAACACTGTCTGGGTGGCTTTCATTAGGATAGGCAGTGGGTTCCAATGAGCGGGGTGGGTGGGGACAAAGAGGAGAAACGAGAGGAGACCGCTTTGTAAACTAGGGGAAGGAACTCGAAAAGGGAGAGGATGTGCATGGAGAGCCAGCATGGTGTTGGTAGGTAGAAGTGGGGGAGGATCATGTTAGATTATAGAGAGTGCAGGTAGCAAAGTTGAGGACTTTATCTAGAGGGAGGAAAGAAGGAGTAAAGGGGAAGGTCTAGGAGAAGGCTCACACAGTATTCCAGTTTGCTGAGCAAGGTGGTGGAGATTAAAGTTTTCATAGACTGCCGAGTAAGGGGGAGAGAGTAACAAGGTGAAGCAGGAAGGAAATAGTAGAGGGACGACATTGGATGCTGGGACAAAGATGGCTTCTGTCTTTGACGAGTTCAGCATGAGGTAGCTGAGAGTCATCTAGTGATCAATTGCAGTGAGACAGTTGGTAATCTTTTCCAAGATGGCTGGGCTGACGTAGGGAAAGAAGAAAGATTTAACCAATGTCAACAAAAAGGTTATAGGAAGAACCAAAGAATGAGAGGAGTCCTCCTAGGTGTGACAAATACTGAGATGTCGTCACTTAACCCCGAGGAGGACCCCTTCCCATGAGGCCGGGAAGGGGATGCCACTGCCACTACCGATAGTCCCCCTGGGAGTGGTACACAGCGGGAGGATCTCCTGGGGAGAGACTCCCCCATCTGGGGCCAAGGTCGAACATCTAGGGAGAACACAGTATGACCCCTTACCAATCACATGTTGTACACCTCAATACCATACCCAGTCACCCAATGTGCATATCTAAGACCAATGTCATAATAACTACTGAGACAAAGAAGAGTATAGGCTACCTACTGGAGGCTGGTAGGATCATTACTGAGATGAGGAGGTGAGCGCCATGATGAATGCAGCAAGAACGAAGGGTGAGCATTCTAGTGGTTATCAAACTACTATTGACATAAAAACCAAAGAAGGACTGCAGAAATGGTTGATCTAGTACCTGGGCAGCAAGCGAAGAAGCCGTCAGGCGCGGGTGATTCGAATGAGTGTGACCCCGACAACCGGAGATGTGAGCAGGAAGCTGGAAGTGTTCCTGGTAGCTCCACGACCGGCAAGCCCAGGCAGACCATGACGACATAGTGGCAGGACCTCCAAGGGGAGGTGGATCATGCAGTACCTTAAGTCGTGCTGAGACTGCGGTGTGCCAGCATCCGCGGAGCTGCCGAAGCGATTCAGGTGGTCACAGACGGTCACTGACAGAGTGCAGGAGGCTGCCCCCAGTCCCGAGAAGAACCACCACCGTGCATGAAGGTCCCAGAAGTAACAGGAAGCTTGGGTGGATCTGCACGGATAGTGGGACACCACCAAACTCGCTTTCACAACCCCAAGGTACTGAGTGGGCTAAAGAAAGGCCCCACAGGTGCTGGGAGCCGCAACAATAAGGGGGAAGCATCAGAGAGAATCTTTCTTGGTACAGAGGTCGTGAAGAAAGCACTAGTCACACGAGAGGGTTCTGGGACCCGAAGTTCCAAAAAACAAGCATCGGAGAGAATATTATTCGGTAAAGTGGGAGCGAGAAGCCACCAGAGAAGGGTCTGGGAACCAACATTCAAAGAAGAAAGCATCAGAGGGCAGCTCCCTCGGCACAGTAGTATTGAGGAAACTATTAGCCACCAGAGAAGGGTCTGGGACTCTCAACAAAACAGAGCAAGAGACAAAGACCTTCTTTGCGGCAGTACTTGGCAGGGGAGTGAACCAAGGCTGCCCAAGCAGAGATACAGGGAAGCCCGGATCTGGACCCTCAAAGTAAAAGAAAGGCCAGGAGAGTCATTCCCCCTGGTATTTTTGAACTGTGAAACAAAGTGGGAAGAAAGTCCAGGGGAATGGAGACATTCCACCTCGCCGTTTGCGTAGAAAAACAGTGAAAGCCAGACACCAGGGGAAGGGATTCTCCTGGTGGTTGAACCTGCAAGAAGGATCCCCCCTGGAGAGAATAAACAGTGAACTTTCTGATGTAGAGTGTTATTGAACTGGCTATTTCTGGATTTTTGGAACATTCCCTTTAACAAGAAGAATGCATGTTCCCTACAAAAGTGACGCCGTGCCCAAAGTGCCGGCAGCAAGTGAGAGGTAGTCTACGGCAGCAGAGCATAAGGGCGAAATAATCACGCTCATTCAGATAGTTTCTGGATCCTTGGAACGTTCCCTTTAACAAGAAGTGTTTCCTACAAAAGAGACGCTGGACGCGAAGTGAGCGTTGCAAGTGAGAGGCGGAAAGTGAGAGGCACTCTACGGCAGTTGTCCAGTGTTCTCCGGATACTCCAGATAAGACTTCAGTCCTTATGGCTTTCGGTCAAGCCTCCGGTAGCCTTGCTTTTCTTCTCGTTGCTTTGTGACTTACAAAAATATAATGCTATATTCATATGCTCTCCGCAGCAAAGTTCGCACGATGGAACTTGCCTCCAACAGCTCTGCCCATGCTTCACCTAGCACCATTGATACCCCCGGTGTTACCAGTACTTGCATCTCCTTTAGTAGGATTTCTGCCTTCAAAGCTTCCCCTGAGAGGGTTTCCAAAAATGCTTTACATTGGACTTGTCCATACGATTGTCCTCCCCAGTTGGTTCAGACTTGCAAACCAATTCAACTTCCAAAATCAAATTTTTAAAAAAAAAAAAAAAGCAAAAGCTTGACTAATTTAAATTCGGCAGAAGCTGTGTCAATGACTGAGCTTCCTGATGAGGTATTTATGCGAATAGTACAGGAATTAGAAAGGGGTGTAAGCTGGAATTATGCTCTGCAATTGACCAGTTTAACCTCTCATACTCCGGCACTTCTACAGGTTCTAAACACTCAGTCCGAAATGGTGAATATAATGCTGGAGGTGAGACCAGAGGTTGCGATGCAAGACTTGCAGAGGGTGCTTCACCGTGATTTTAAAGCTGGCCAAGAGGCTCCGGGACCAATGGCTATTGTGTCTAACTTGCATCAAATACCTCTGTTTGATGACCATCTGCCGGGGACCTCCGTCTCGGCATCTCCAGAGTTATATTCCGACTCCTCTTCAAGTGCCAAGGATTCTTTTTCTGCCCATACAGGCCAGCCTTCCCACCCACACAAAGAAACCATCACTTTGACGAGAATAATTCTCAAACATCTATACCAACACTACTGCTTTTATTACCCCGGTGAATCTATACCAGTCCAATGCAAATGAGTTTGAACTTACTTCCTTGAAGGTTTCATAAAAGCTGATCAGCAAGTGCTAAACATATGGAAGCGATTGATGCAGAAGATTGTGTTTAAGGAGAAACCTTTGAAACTGAATGAAAAGGTCTCTAAACCACATGTAAATGAGCACAGTGTATCGCTAATGTGGATCCAGTCAAGGGTGTTACGCCAATTATTGATCAACTGACCTCAACGTTATTACCAACTTGCCCCATGGAATAATTACCCATATTAGTACAATCTCCCTCCGTCATCTATAAAAGGAGGAAGTTGTGTTGATTAATGAGGAAGTACCAGCTAACTATTCAATATTTCATCATAGGAAAAAACTCCAAAAACAAGGGAAAAAGAAGGAACAAAAATCTACAAATCATAAAATGTCTCCTAAATAGAGTAACTGTGGTTCTAGGAAACGTTTGCATGCTTTATTTGCAACTCAAAGCTAATGACCCTTCTGTATAAACTTCTCAGAGGAAGAAATCGAAAAAGTTGACTTAGATAAAACAATGGCCTCTAATATTACCTTTGTTGCAGGTGCCACTGGAACCACAAGAGAGGAAGAGGAATTGGCCAATCTTACGGAGCTATCCGAGTATTCTAGCGACACTATAGACATGGTGATGAACTGATCGATTACTGACAACTCATCTAAACTGCGGAACTCTTCCGTAGGTCAGCAAATTAAACATAATAACTGTAGCCCAGAAGGAGGACTAAGGATCTGTAGATGCAATAGGCATTGTGCCTACTTTTTTAAACTTTAAAGCAGAGAAGAAAGGAGTGAGCATAATAAACTCCCTCAATTGGTACCAAAACAAAAAAATGGAAGGATTCCTATTAATGCATTTTGTTAGAAAAGTTACCAACTTTAAAAGGAGGATACAATTCTTCAGTGTTCCAATGTGCTCAAGTTATTTAGTATTGGACCTACCTTGCGCTATAATCAATCTAGTGATATAGGACAGATTAAGTTTTGCTCAGAAACTCAATTGGATCTTGTGTTTTTGCACATAGAATCCAAATTAATAAGGAACCATCTCCTGTAGGCTGCCCCCTTACTACTCCTGATGGGTTATGACATGAGAGAGGTAGCGAGAGCTGATTTTTTAGAATTTCTAAACAGGAAAGTGGGGTCCCTCGTTGACTGTGGCAGGCACGTGCCTTGCTTGTCAACCCCAGAAGGTGAAACGATCTTATGTGGGAGAAGGTAGAAAGGTTATAGAATGTTTTGATACCCCTTTAACATGTACTCGAAAAACGACTTGGCCTTGGCTGTTAGGGTTCCTTGCAAGCAACAGGAGTGAAAACTAGCTGAAAGAGCAGGCCACCTTAGATACACAAAAAATGGCCTCCTGGAACACCAGAGGCTTTGTCCATTCATTCCAGCCTAATAATTCAATTTTGAATGACCTTATTGTGGTCCTCCTTCAAGAGATCGGACTTGCATCGAAACCAGAAATTGATGGTTTTATAACAATACTGTCTCTAGCTCTCAAAGGCCTTAAGGGAAGACCTACTAGTGGGTTACTCACAGCGATAAGAAATAGTACTGGCCTCGCTATTTATGAATGGATCACACTGAGCCCTTTTATTCAGGTCTCCAAACTTGTATGATCATATAATGAGCATCTGCAAATGGATTGAACAGCACCTATTAATGTATATTGGAACCCAGTTGCATTATTAGACAACATGTTTTTGGACACACTCACTAGAATCATAGATACCTGCCTACAACACTTTGGAGTCTCGTCCATAATTATGGGAGTTGATTTTAACATGACTTGTTCTGATTTATATTTAGACTTTCCTGGACAGATAAAGTGGCAATTACAGGCAAGAAAAAGTGGGTGTAAACTAATGCCCTAGGCGAATTCAAGAGATTTACTCATTCTTAACAGGACCACTTCTTACTACTGCGTGGTCCCTCCCATTAAGGAAAAATCTATGTTCTTTACCTAATTTTGAAATGAACATGACCAGGACTAGATGTAAATGAAATGTGCCAGCACTAGGGAAACTGTATGGCAAACTTTTTTTGTTTGATAGTCTGGGAAACGCGAGAACTAGGCTAAAAGGATTGTAGAGTAATGTTTTGCAGTTCTTATCTGTGAAATGAACTCACTCCTCTCAGAGTGAATTTCACCATAGGCATGTCTATTACCCCACCATTGTACAAAGAAAAAAGCTTTGAGAGGACAAATTAAGCGACTTGGTGGAGGCCATTTAGACACCAGAGCTAAGGAAATCAAAAGGCTGAGATTCAGATTTAAGAATTGTCTTAGGGGTTATAGAGCTAACATGATACAGAATGATCCTGAAAGCATGCTTGCTGCCGGGGCTTCTAAAAATACAGCTGATATAGGGAGATTGATTAAGCAGCGGGACACTCCTCAGACAGCCCTTCAAACAAATCCAATCTCAAATGATCTATGGGCAGGTTATTTCTTTAATCTTTTCTTGGAAGATGCTTATAAAACTTATTGTGAAGAGAATCCCATTAAAGCTATATAGCATTTGGAGTTTGAAAGGGAGGATATCCAGGGGTTGGAGAAGAAATGTAGTACGTCGAGGGCCCTGGGCCAGGATGGTCTTTCGAATACTGTGCTCAGAGCCCACCCGGAACTGTGGAGAGACCCATTAACCTTGATATTTGGACAAGTCCTAAGAGTTGGGCAGATTCCTCCATCATGGAGGACTGCCATAATTATACAGATATTCAAAAAGGGAGATAGATCGGCACCAGCACCAGGAAATTATCGACCAATAGCGCTGTTAAAACATCCAGGCAAGATATTTGCAGCTTTGCTATTATCAAAGATGGAAGTCATTCTACTGGACCAAGAACATTGGCATAACCTTTAGGTTAGTTAGAAGTGTAAGTACAGAGATAGGGACTTTTGACACAGGACCATGGACGATTGATGTACACAGACATTCCAATGACCCCCTTAGTGTTTTAGTTGTGGCAGGGAAACCCCTCTGAGAGAGAAAGTTAGGTTTTCTCTTTTTTTTCTTGACTAATAAAAGTCTATAGCAAACACTATGTCACTTGTGTTTCAGTCTCCTCCCTCTGCACCCTTACATAGGGCAGAGATACAGGGGGGGGGGGGGAAAGGAGAGGCCAGAGGTCTAAGAATTAGGGGGACACTGGCTGAAAGAGGGGTGGGGTCTGAGGTTTGCGAGTTTCAGAGATTTTAAAGGAATCACACTCTCATATGAGGCGACCTTGGCTAAAGCTGATTTGCAAAATCTAAAGTCTTCAAGAGTGAGGAAGAGAGAGGAGTGTTTGATAGTGTCAAAAGAAGTTCAGAGGTCGAAAGGCTGAGAGGGTTTGCAGTGGTGGACATTAAAGAAAGTTGGAGACATGCATGAGTGCCATATTGGTGCAGTGCTTACTGTGGAAGTCAAATTGAAGTGGATCCTGAAGGTAATTATACTCCAGGTACTTTGTGATCCAGTTGAGTTGAAGGAGGGAGAGAAGAGTAAAGCTGAGAGAAAGAGAAAGGCAGGTGATTGGGACCAAGTATTTGACGATTTGCTCATCAAATGGGTCAATAAGAGTTCCAAGATGGGGTGGAGTGCAAAGGATGGATGCTAGTCTGGTAAAGTAGAAATAGTCAAGATTAGAAGTGGTAGGGGAGAGGTGATGGATAGAAAGAAGATTTAGGACAGAGAGACAAATGGCATGCATTTTAGAGGAAAATGAGAGAGGAAGGCGGACAACTACTAAAACAAAATTTAGACCCTAGTTAGAAAGAGGATTCATGTTTTAATGTCAAGGTATCTGTTTTGTCTTGGTCCAAACGCAGACAAGCGTAATATGGTTTTAATTGGAAATTCATGCAGTATTTCAAAGTTTGAATGGAATCATGGGAACAAAGCAGTAGCGCCAACATTGAAATTGACAAACATCATGCAACCCAGCATCCCTTTGAGGTGCTGAAACATGGGGCTTTTCTAGTTCAGAACCCCATATTTGTAGTGTAAGACGACACTAGGCTTACCATTCTCTGCCTAAAATTCAGCCTTGTTGTTCAGAGTTGGGCTGAACCTCTATAGACACACTGGTCGGTTCCAGGCCAGTACAATACTGGGTGCAGTTACAGAAAACACCTGCACTCACTCTTTACAAAGGAGTATTGGTTGAAATCCTAAAATGGGGCAGTTCAGGTCTTCCCTGTGATGAATCAAGGTTTATCCTTGATGCTCACAAATAGCGTATCCTTGGCCCCCTGTGTTGGTGATGTGGGACACTGGCAGTGGCCTAATTGCACACTGTGGACAGGAAGAGCAGCGGGTCAAGCCGACAACATACTGCATGATACGCCGTTGGCATGGAGAGGGAGAAAAAACACTTATCAGCTACAGGAAAAAGGCTAAGGCCTCCCTCACAACTGAGTAGTTCCCTGCCTGGGAATGCTTCTGGATGTGGACAGGGCATGAGGTGGCAGCATGTTACTCACCCCCCTTCTTGGCCGCATGAGCACCCTCAGTGGAGGGCCGTGCCAAGGTCAATGCCGGCATGATGGTAAGCTGCTTCGGAGAGGCACCGCCACACAGCAACAAGGCTCCCCCAGGCATAAGTCACATCTGTGCTGCAGCGGGGTGGCTGGCCTTAGTGGTCTCGCCCAGGAAGGAGATCTTGCGGTCACTTTCGTGACCTGGCTGCATGAGCACTCTCTCGGGGTGAGAGCCGCAACCAGGTGAGCGATTTAAGGGGCGGAGGGGATGCCTACTTGTCAGCAGGGTAGTTGCACTTGGTGGTCTTCCAAAGACAGCAGGAGGCCACCCTCAGTCTCTCCACTCCCCCAAGCAGGAGTCATTGGCAGGACACAGGTGACTGGGTGTCTAGGCCGCGTCTTATAACATTCAGGGTGGCATTTCCTGATGGCGCTGTGCAGGGGATGCTTGGTTTGACAGGTGCCAAACCCCACCCTATCCACTCAGGCAGGACCTGCACCTATTGTTAAGTTCACCTCACTTTCTTTTGCACAGCTCCAGGCACCGAGCTAGCAGGATTCACATCAGTGCTCTCCAGTTTGGCACTGGAGGGTGTAGAGTGTCACTTGTTCCCTCTCCCATCTAGTGAAGCAAGCTGTATGTCTGCTACCGAGCGCTACCTCCTGACAGTCCAAGACCAAACAGATTGTTAGAGGTATGCTTGCTGCACGAGATGAACAAGTTACTTTCTTACCTGGTAACGTTCTTTCGATGGGATGTTCCGACGACGTATTTCACATCTATGACAGGTAATCACCACAGCTGTGCTGCTTCGGAACATTTTCGGCGTCTGCGTCCTGCGTCGATGACGTCGACATGCTGTCCTCGAAGGCCTCTGTCGAGCCGACGTCACCGGATGTTATAAGTAGGATGCACGACGCCCGTAGCCTCAGTTGTAGTTTTTTTCCCAGAACGTGTGGCACCAATCTTCTGCCAGTATAACTACAGAAAGCCTTGCAGAAACTTAAGCTGCAATCGCAGAAGAAATTCTGTAGAGGGGCAGGCTGGGAGGGTACGATGTGGAATACGTAGTCGGAACATCCCATCGAAAAAACATTACCAGGTAAGAAAGTAACTTGAGGGGATTGGTTCCTCTGATGTATTCCACCTCTATGGCAGACCCCCAAAGCAGTACCAACGTATGGAGGTGGGAAAAGAATTTCGAATTTTAGAATGCCCAATTAAATTGCAGAATAGAGGACCGCCTTACCAAAGGCCAAATCTTGCCCATGGATAGAATCCAGGGAGTAGTGTTTGACAAAAGTATGGACAGAGGCCATGTGGCTGCTTCACAAATGTTACGAATGGGAACACCCCTCTGCAGAGCAGTAGAGGCAGCCACACCCCTAGTAGAATGGGCCGGTAAGCCCACCAGAGGATCCTTACCCGCCAAGCAGTAAGGTTCAGAAATTGTCAAGATAATCCATCTAGATAAAGTCTGCTCAGTAACAGCTTGTCCCAAACGCCTTCCAGCGTATCCTACAAAGAGCTGATCGTTCACTCTGACCCAGGACATGCGTGAGATGTAGAAACTTAAAGCTCTCCTAAGATCCAACCTATGGAGCCTCTCCTCTTCCTTACCAGGATGCGGAGGAGGATAGAACGCCGGAAGAATGACCTTCTGGCTTAAATGAAATTCCGATACAACTTTCGGAAGAAAAGAAGGACGAACCCTAACGACAACCCTGTCCTTATGGAACACCGTGAAAGGTGGCTTAACTGATAGTGCCTGCAACTCACTCACTCTGCGAGCGGAAATAAATGCAACTAAAAATACAGTTTGCAAGGTCAACAGTCTCAAAGGACAAGAATGTAAAGGCTCAAACGGAGCTCCCATTAGGAATTTTAGAACCAGGTTCAAATCCCAACCGGGCACCTGGAAAGGTGACGGTGGGAACACATTAGTGAGCCCTTTCAGAAACTGAGAAATCAAAGGAATCTTAAAATATGAACACTCCTCAGACGAGCGCTTAAATATGAACAGCGCCGCCAGGTAACATTTAATGGTACCCACTTGCAGGCCCTTGTGGGCTAACGAAAGCAAAAAAAGACAGAACCACAGGAATGGCACAAGAAAAAGGATCCACATTCTTAACCCTGCACCAGTCACAGAACTTTCTCCAACGGCAACGGTACAGGGACTTTGTTACAGGCCTTCTGGCTGAAAGCAACACCTCCATCACGTCTTCAGGGAAGTCCCAATCCTTATACCTCAACCTTTCAGAAGCCAAGCATGAAGGTTGAGGGACTTTACCTCTGGATGGAGAACCTGACCACCCCCCTCCCGTGAGAGCAGATCGTCTCGGTAGGGAAGACGGCCTGGAGGGCAGATGGACATGTCGAGAAAGTCTGGGTACCACGTTCTCCTAGCCCATGGCGCAGCAATGAGGATCATTCAGGAACCGAACCTTCGCAACCTCCTCAGCACTTGCGGAATGACGGGGACTGGAGGAAACGCGTACAGCAGTGGGAAGGACCACTCTACTACGAACGCGTCCCCTAAGGCTTCTCTTGGAGGAAATTCCAGAGAGCAGAATCTTTCACACTTCCGGTTGACACTAGTGGCGAACAGATCCACTTGTGGTGTCCCCCAAAGGGCGAAGATCTCCAGGAGAATCTCTTGAGCCAGCTCCCACTCGTGAAAGACCATGCTTTGCCTGCTCAGAGCGTCCGCCGACTCGTTTTCATCTCCAGCCAGATGAACTGCCGAGATCGGAATTTCCTGCTGCATGGCCCAGAACCAGAGCTGCATCGCCTCTCTGCACAGAGGGAGAGACCCTGCCCCCCCCCCCTTTTTGTTGAGGTAGTGCACGGCCACTGTATTGTCCGTCAGAATCAGGACATTCTTCCCCCGCACAGACAGCAGAAAGCCTGCAGGGCTAGCCTGATGGCCCTCAGCTCCAACAGATCGATATGGAGTCTGGACTCCGACGGAGACCAACGACCGTTGACGGTCAACTCGTTGGCATGAGCTCCCCATTCCCTGAGGGATATGTCCATCACAATCGTCACCTCCGGCCAGGGTAGCCAAAATGGAGTCCCCTTCATCAGATTGCCTTCGACGGCCCACGACAGAATATCCTGGGCGACCGAGGGCGGCACCTGAACGGGATCCGACATCCTGCCAGAGGACTGTGACCACTGCATCTTGAGAGCCCACTGCAGAGATCTCATCCGCAGCCTGCCCTCTGGCACCAGGAGAATGCAGGATGCCATGAGGCCGAACAACCTCAAGAACTCGAACGCCAGGAGACTCTGGGCATGTTGAAACTTGTTCACCATCTGCAGAATGTGAGAAGCCCTCACCTGGGGAGGAAAACACAGCCCCACGGATGCGTCGAGCACTGCTCCGATGTACTGGAGCCGCTGGGTAGGTGTCAAGTGGGACTTCTTTAAGTTGAGGGAGAAGCCCAGCCTGTGAAGGGAGTGGCAGGTGACAGATGATCCAGGACTTGCTCTGGAGAGCGCGCCCTGATCAACCAATCGTCCAGGTAGGGGCAGACATGAATCACCCCCTTTCCTGAGATACGCTGCCATGAGCTTGGGGAAGACCCTCGGGGTGGTGGTCAATCCGAACATCAGCACCCGAAACTGAAAGTGCGAGTCGCCAACCGCGAACCTCAGGTATTTCCTGTGCTTGGGATGAATAGACATGAAAGTAAGCGTCCTTGAGGTCGAGAGACACCAACCAGTCCTGAAGTTGAAGGGCCTGGAGGACTTGAGAGAGTAACCATCTTGAACTTGTCCTTCCTGAGGAACTTGTTCAAACCACACAAATCCATGATGGGTCTCAATCCCCAGTCTTTTTTCGGGATCAAAACATATGGGGAATACCATCCCTTGCTCCTCTCCGCTACAGGCACCAGTTCTATGGCCCCTTTCTCCAGCAGGGATTTGATCTCCTGCGCAAGGAGCGGATCCAGACTCTTCAAAGAGAAATTCCCTGGTGGATTGTCGCGAGGCCGCTGCCGGAAAGGAAGACAGGCGCCGTGGGCTATGATCTCCAGAACCCACACATCTGAAATAATGCCACGCCATTCTACAAGATGCTGCGCCAGACTTCCCCCAACCGGCGAACCATGGGACATGGTCTCATGACTGAGCTGAAGTGGCTGCGGCAGTGCCTGAGGGCAAAGAGGCAACTGCTCGAGCGGCCTTGGCACGTCGAGTACCCGGTTTTCCACCTCTGGTACTCCTACGTTGGCCCCTTTGACTTGCAGCTCCCCTCGATCTACCAAAGGTAGAGTAGTATCCCCTCCATTGCTGTCCCCTAAAACGAAAAGGCGGAGGTTGGCGAACTGCAGCGCTCAACGACTTTGCTGCAGCTTTGGAGGTCTGCAACCTCTCAAGGCTCTCGTCAGCCTTGCTGCCAAAAAGATGTTCACCATCAAAGGGCATGTTGAGAAGCCGGGCTTGTACATCAGGAGCAAACCAGACTTCCGCAACCACGCAAATCTGTGCATCACGGTTCTCGCCGCCATGGACCGGCTGACACAGTCTGCCATGTCCAGACCCGATTGAACGGATTCACACATGGCATCCTTTCCATCCTGTAGAAGGGCAAGAAAGCCATCCCGTTCCTCCCCTTCGGGAATATGTTCAGCCGCCAATGAAACACAATTCCACAGAGTGTGAGTGAAACGGGCTAAGGCACATACGGATTTGGCTGCTTTCAAAGTCATACCGCCTGAAGAAAATACTCAAAACGTTTGTCGTCCCTATCAGGAGGGATGGTAGAGTACGACGCCTGCTTTGCTGGGGCCGCAGCCGCCTGCATCACCAAACTCTCCGGAGTAGGGTGCATGGACAAGTAGCCGGGGTCGCCACTGGCTGGATGGTATTTTTTTGGCAACGACTTACCCACTGCCGGGAGACTCTGCGGAGCAGTCCAAGCCGCTGCCACCCTTCTTTGCAAGGCCATATGAAATGGCACTACCGGGTCAGTTGGTGGACCTTGGTCCAAGGTATCTGTCAGGTCATCCTGCAGAAAATCCACTGGTGGCGCAGACTACCCCAAGTACTCAGTCACCCTCGACATGAGACGCCGGTATGAAGACTCGGCGTGCGTGCCAGGCTCAGGTCCGGAGAGGTGTCCAGACCACTGGCGTCATGCAAAGACTGACGCAGGTCTTCCATCTGGCTATGACCAGACAATAGTTCGTCAGGAACCTCATCAGGAACCAAACCTTCAGACCCTTCATCCACCTCAGATTTGTAATCCAGAGGCTGGAATAAATCCCTGGATAAGGGCACCAAAAAATGCTCAAATACAGGCCTCACTGACTTCTTCAATGCCTTCCTGGGAGTTTCCACCGATGCACGGGGTACCTCCGGTAGAGCCTCCACAAAAGGCGTCGAGGGCGTCTACGGAATCAGCATCTATGTCGAGCGTGGCGCCGATGGCTTCGACACAGGCCTCAAGGGCGGTGCCCTGAGCGGGTCCTTAAACGGCCTCAGCGCCGATGGCATCGACGACTTCCTCGGAAGCAGAGCCTCGAGAGAGCCCCACAACAGACATGGCGCTGATGGTGTCGACGTCTTAGAAGACCTCACAGGCTCTGACTGTCTCGAGAGCGTCGAGGACCGGGAACTGGAGCGGGCATGGCTAGAGCGATCCACCTTGTCCGATCGGGACTCAAAGGCTTTTGCAGAAAAAACGGAACTGAGGCTGCGGGCGTCGTAGCCTCAGTCCTACTTAGAACATCCGGTGACGTCGGCTCGATGGAGGCCCTCGAGGACAGCTTATCGACGTCCTCGACGCAGGACGCAGATGGCGAACATTTTCCGAAGCAGCACAGCTGAGGTGATTACCTGTCATAGTGGAATACATCGGAGGAACCAATCCCCTCGAAGAAAGCATGCTTGCACCATTGCTTCTGCAGACGGATGGTCCACTGGAACCTACAGAAAGGCAACGTGGCAGTGCATTTAATGCTCTTAACACACAGGTCCTTATTAAGGTGACGCTAGTCTTGTATCCAGCTTTTCTTTTTTAAAGATGTTGTCCTCTCTGCTCCCAGCCCGGAGCACCCTGTGCACGGAATTCCCCATCCTTGGCCCGGGATCACAGCAGGAGGGGCTGCCAGCACTGCAGAGTGATGTGGGCATTTCCTTTCCCTAGTATTTCAGTTTATTTGCTCTTTTTTTTCCAACTCACTGCCGATGGGCCTGGGATCTGCAGGGGCCACTCATTTTATTTACATTGCACAGACATGGAGCGCTTCTTTGTTATCACCGCCAGAGGCCTGGGATCTGCTGGTGCCCATTATCAATTTCTTGGCATTGCGTCGAAATGGAACACTTTCATTCATTTCACCTTGCTCCCACATGGAGCTACATATTCCACTTACCGTCGGCTGGCCCAGGATCGCCTGGGAGATTAACAAGGCAAGTAGCGGCGGATGCCATACTGCAGCCTTCCTTATTCAGTAGCGGCCCATCTTTTCTTGTGGTCTCTGACGCACTGTTTCCTCCTCCCGAGTCAGGGCTTTCCAGCAGCTGTCGCAGTCACGACCGCTCCTCTCGTCAGCAAGATATGCCCCGATGGTGCGCGGTGGCAGTGGCCACATCTTCCCTCAGAGTGGGGAATCACAGCTGTCTGCCCTGTTGCAACTCCACCTCCAGAGTGCAGGGAACATCAGGGGGCCACCGGGACGGCAGGGAGCTGGCATGCCTTGCGGCCGGCTGAAATACAGGCAGCCATTTCCTCAGTTGTTCTTCGCTCTGTGCAGAGCACCTTCTCCTTAGCCGCCCGCGTGGTCCTGAATCATTAAAGGACTTTGGCAGGGCGGCAACCTGCAGGCTTGGCGTGCACTACAGGAGAAGCATTCCTCCCCACAGGATCGAGGGGTACTATTCCTTCCCTGCAGCGGAAACAAACAGGGTTCTTCCTCTTCGGCTCACCCCTTGAGTGGGCACTGTCTCTCCTTTCCAGCAGTTGATGCCGCTTCTCTCCTCCAAGAGGGAGGAATCAGAGAACAGTTGGTGGCCATTGCTGCACTACTTCATGTTATTTTGGAGCTCCGGTCACAGAGGTAGACACTTACTCCCTCCAGCACGAGCAAACCATATGACGTGGCGGCGGATGCAACAAGGGCTGCAGGCTTACCTTCAACCCGGCCGCACTAGCACCTTCTTCAAAGAGGGCCGCGGCGGATTTAACGGCAGGGTGCTGGACAATCCACTCTCCCCTTTTTTGGCATTGGATGCTGCTTCACCTCTCTTCCCATGTGGGCAACTAAACACGCCACGGGAGTCCTACTTCTCGTCACCATTGTTGGGGGGCACAGCATGGCCACTGGAGCGGCCCCATTAATGCTGGGGTCCAGCACCATCTTGGTTGCTGGGATCACCCGGACTTACAGCATTGCAGGGTAGAACTTGATCTGCCCATGCAGTCACAGGCCTGGGGTGCCGGGGCACTGGGAGCATCCTGCTTCTGGAGTGGCCTGGGCGGACCCAGGGCACTATACTGGCCTGAGGGTCCCAGATCAGCAGGAACTGCAGGACCGTGATCACACAGTGTGGACCTGCAGGCCCGGAATGAGAGACGTACACAGTAGTTCCATTGTTGGAGTCTGCAGCCATTCCTAAGGCATGTGCGTGCAGGAGCTCCTTTCATTAGCTTGGTGTCATGACAGTCATGATACCGCTTAAAAGGGCAATAGATATATAGAAGAGACACACAACACCACTGTGCTATCTTACCACCTAATGTAATGTTTCCCGCCGATCACATCTCAACTCGAGGCAAGCTCACACTTTATCCTATACCCTCCGTCTCAGCAGAACAAGCTCCATGAATCACCCTTGGATTGAATGCTGCAATATTATCTAATTTAGAATACTACACCCAAGTCCGAGACCTAGATGCCTTGCTGAAACAGTGCTTCTTGTCCTCAAAAGGTACTTTATCAAGAATAGGATTTGGCACGAGCACAGTGAGCTCCCTTGGGCACTGGTAACGTTGCATGTCCAGATACCAGGCATGGTCTTACCTCCGACGATCGCCAGCTGTGGTGCCAGAGGTTTTGCATGTTGGAGTGCCTGTATCTCAACAATTGGCATAAAGCGAAATACTTGCAAATACCCCTTTGCTCTCCCAGCAGGCAGATGCCAACTGCAGGCAGAAAGGAGGAACAGCAGATTTTCCCAAAACCCATATACATGTAGCCAAGTGCCATTCTTTACAAAGCATGCCACCACTCCCCAAAAAAGACACTAGATTAAAACCTATTATTTTAATAATTTCTACAGACCACCTTTTTTCATACTTCATAAAACAGTAACATTCATAACAAGACCCATTTGTCATCAGGCGGGGCAGTATATACTCGTTACAGAATTAAACCGCACACCACCACCCACCTTTTTGCTCGCCCAACTAAAATATAAACTGCACTTCCAAAACATGGCTCATTTCGAATCGTGCTAAACTTTTCACGTGCAAAGACTCGTTGACCAACACACCCTAAGAAACTGAACCCATCTTTATTGAAAACATCTCCATCCAATGATTGGAGGAGACTGTCATTCAATTCCTCGCAGTCCGGCATTGGCTTCCTCAAGTCCTTAATTACATTGGGCAACAACACCAGACAGACACTATCTACTACCCTTCCCAGCTTAGGATAGAAGAAAAAGCAGTGAACTACCGTGTTTTGTGCCGGTCTCTGCTGGACTATCTACTGAAACCCTTTCTAGCCCCGACAGAGAAGTACACCAATAATTAAATGTACTATCATTTAAAATGAGACATATATTTCAGGTAAAATAGTGAATAATGCTGGGCAGTTCACTGTATAATACAAGTTATATTTCATGTCAGGATCTTACATGGATATTTATGATGGTTTGACTAAGGGAGACGTTATTAACGTGGGGTGATCCATGCTCTTCCAGCGTTCAGTGACGGACCAGCAAGTGTATACACAGCTGGACAGGTATATCCAGCATACATTCAGAGCCAGGGCAGGTGATGCATTGTGGGTGGCGGGCTGCAAACTGCAGGGCAGGCAGGACCCACAATTTAAAGAGAAAAAAAAACTCTTTGGGGACTGAACGATCGATTCAATAAAGAGATTTTACAACACTTCTACAAATTCGTAGCAAAATTATTTCTGTATTAAACATTGTAAGAGCAACACATTAATAAAATATGTCTCACATACATAAGTTCAGTAAATATTTTTAAACAAAACAATATTTAACACAATCACAAAATCCATCAACATGACAAAAACATATATGACATACCAAAAAGACAAACACAAAGGTGAAAAAGAAAAAAAAGAAAATCACACCTCCAAGTCACTCCGTGCAGATTTTTTGGGGGATTTATAAATTAAGTGTCACACACCAGAGTGATTAACGTACTCTTAGTCCATAGTCCTCTTTCCTCCATCGTGTAAGGGCGTCCCTCGCAAGGGACCGTCACAGAACCTCTTTTCCACCATAAAAAGACATTTCCCCTTTAAATTTACTGGCACGCAGGGGGCGCAGCCTCGGGAGCACAACCCCACCCACCGGCACCACACCTCAGTCCCCTTCTGACGCATCGCCTGTATTAGAGTCGAACAACCTCACTGGTCTTATTATAGGGGGATGGATGGTGGGACGTATGGAGGAAAGGGTACTATGGACTAGGAGTACATTAGTCACTCCGGTGAGCAACACTTACTTACTCCTACGTCCCATCCCCTTTCCTCCATCCTGTATGGGAGATTACAACTGACAATGCCCTGGGGAGGAGAGCCGGACCTCTTAGGCAAATAGATTGCGCAGCATTGCTCGGGAAAATACTGCATCAGCCTTGGCACTGGTATCCAAGCAGTAGTGCTTGCAAAAAGCCAAAGGCGTGGTCCATGTTGCCGCCCTGCTGATCACCTGCCAGGGAACGTGGTGCTGGAATGTGAATGCTGTCGCTTTAGCTCTTCGCACGCATGCATGCATGCATGCATGCATTGCATGTCCTGCAGCGGATCCTTATGCTGCACCTTGTATGCCCCCTGGATCGCTGCTGACATTCATCGACCTATTCATGTCTTGAAGGCCTCTGCCCAGGCCCAGAGCTTCCAAATGTTATAAAGAGTGCGTCGGTCTTGCGGATGCCCTTTGTTCTGTCTAGATAGAATTTCAACGCCCTCCTGACATCCAGGCAGTGGAGCGTTTTATTTCTGCATCTTCCTTGGGGTTCAGGAAGAATGTGGGGCACTCAATCTCCTCGTTGATATGGAAGGATGAAACCACCTTCGGAAGAAATTTGGGGTGTGTGCTTGTGAAACCTAGTGTATGGCTCTGAGGCAACTAACGCCGGGATCTCGCTTTCACTGCAAGCTGATATAAGCCCCACCAGAAGGGCTGTCTTTAGCGTGACCAACTTAATGTCCACCATGGGTTCAAATGGTTTCTGCGCTAAGGCGCGGTTAAGACGATTTCTGAACTCTGACATGGTGGGCAGAGGTTCAGAAGGTATAGCCTAGTTTCTTGGAACAGGGTAACGTTCTGGACAAGCCAGACCAATCAAGGTAGCATTGGCGGCAGTCAGGACTAGGTCTCAGGAGGGGTGAGGGTGACTGAAAGACCTCAATGAGCACACAAAGTAAAAGGACACTTACAAATCACTCCCAGTCAGGTGTATATATATTTAAAGATACAAATACATTTATATAAGACCAAAGGGGCCTAAAGGGTTAATGCAAAAAATAGGTCCACAACCTGAAATAGAAGGAAGCAGGTAGTGCAAATAGTCTTTAGGCAGTTCTGCATCAAACACAATCCTAAGTAAAAGGCAGTCCAATCCCTAAGATGAGGAGCCTAGTGCTCAAATGTACTTGCGATGCTGGCGCGCGCGTTGGTGCAGATCGGCGAAACAGGGTCATTTGTAGGGGCTGTAGTAGCTCAGGAAGGTGGGTCAGGTGATGCAGAATAGGTTCCCACTATTCGTAGAGCGTTTCCCCTTGAGGGCAGAGCAGGTTCCAAGATTTGGGAATAGTTCGCTAGTTCGCACAAGCAGTGGAAAGGAGAGAGGCCCTCAGGGGCCACTCGTGTGTATAAAAGGATGGATGCGCTAGGGGCCACTGGTAAGGGTTGCAATTACTCACCGGCCCCCGGCGCACTCTGGACCAAACTTCGGCAGTTGAGTCCACTACAGTTGCAGGTTCAAATGCGGCAATCTCACGGCTCCATGGCTTTCATCGACGAAGTTACAGCATTGATTGCCAAACGGGACAGTGGCTATTTCTCCGCTCCTAGTGGATGGATCAGGCCAGTTCTGCTGTAACAGCCTTCAGGGCACAGAGGGGCACAGCTGCAATGAACTTGCGAAGTTAGTTACCAAGGCTGGGCGACACGGTAACCACGTATACTCCGGTTCGGGCGCTCTCTCTTTACTCCAGGCCTGGGAACGCCAAGTGTATGAAATTCGGTGAGAGTACCGTGAACACAGAGCTTGCGATGTACCAAGTTTCAAGGGCCTCCACGAAACGGCAGCGTTTTCAGAGCAAAGGTCCTGCACAAGATGATCAGCCTGCTGGTTGGCCCAGGGACACTTCCAAGAAGGCTTACTTGCAGGGTTTGATGAGGGTGCCGAGAATAGTTGGTCCCACTATTCCAATGGGTCGAAGAGTCTTCGCAGACCTAAGACGACCAGATGCAGAGGGGTCCATCAGAACGACAGCGGGCTCAGGGTGCCAAACCTTCCAGTAGGGTCACCAGCGGTTCCTCAACTCAGCTTCTTAGTTTCAGGATACTTGGATCCTATCCTTCGTACGGCTAAACGAAGAGGACCCAATGGGAGATCTGCTCACATACAGCATACCATATGCGGACCAATCATGGACCATGGTGGTCCCAGGCATTCACAGCACACCAGACTCTCTGGCACCCAGGATGTGTATTCGAGCCAGACAGTCCAGCCCACATCCTGGAAGAACGCACACAAGGCATGCAGAAACCTTGTAAAGCTTGCCGTTTCGTGGGAGAATGAATGCCCAAATAAGGACTGACCCGGTATGCTCGACCTGGGGAAGCTGAAAGGGTAAGAAGGCCAAAGTACAGGACAAAGAACCTCGTGGCATGGCCATTTTGGAGCCAGGCCACCTATTTGTGCCAAACACAGTAAACGCGGTTTACCTGGCAGGAAAGGATCCAAAATATATGAAAAGATAAGCCGCCACCAGTCCTGTCCAAGGTACACCTGCACTTCTCCTAAAAAATCCTTCGAGAATATCTAGGGCCTTTAGAAATGACAGTAAGACCCCAAGTGCACTAAACTGGAAGGTACATTGTGTACTTCCAACATGTTGTAGAAAAGTTGCAACATTGACAAAGACTCAGGGAAACAAAGTCTCCCAGTACTGACTGCCTTTAAGGGCATGTCAGTTTCCCCATAATAAAGTGAGCAAAAAGCTCAGGGGAGTGCAGCAGAAGGCTGTGCTCCTCTGACAAAGTCAGATTATGGTGTTTAACATCAGCAGAAAGTTGAGGGGTACACAACTGGAGGGAAAATGACACATGAAATGGAAATCTTTCCCAACAGGTGCTTAGGTCTACATTCAGGTCCCAAACAGGATGCAGCGCTTGACCGTGGGGTAGAGCCTGGTCAACCCAGTCAGATGTTTATTTACTACTGGATTGGCCAAAGACAGGACGTTGGAGTTCCGATACGCACCAATAGCGGCCAGGTACATTCTGCAGATATCAACCTGGACGCCCAATCTGGCGAGATGGGCAGAAAATGGCAAAACTGGGTCGAGGGTGCAGGTCAGTGGGTTTGCACCGTGTTCCTTAACCCAAAAGTTAATAATATTGTCCATTTGCTTTTGTACTGCTTGCATGTAGCCTGGCTCCTGGCATTTTGGATGATCACCAGATTGTCGGAAGACAGCTGAAGGTGTTGTAGCGTCAGCTGCTCAGGAACCAGGGCGCTAGGGCTAGCCTCTCTGGGGAGGGGTGAAGCACTGCGCCTCCCTGCTGTGCTAGCAGAAGGCCCCTCCAGAGGGGGAATAGAATCTCTGGCTGAAGTGACATCTGCCGTAGGTCGGAGAAACATGGCTGTGCCGGCCAGCGTGGCACCACGATGATTGAGGTTCTTGGAGCTCCTGATCTTGCTCACTACCTTGTGCACGAGTGGTGTAGGTGGGAATGCATACTCCCACATCCCATCCTAGGCTATCTAGAGTTTGTCTCCTAGAGAGTTGCGTCCCCTTCCGCTTCAGGACGTGAACTGCTGGCACGTACGATTGTGGGCTGTCGCAAACAGGTCTGTTGCTGGGTGACCCCATCTGCTGAACACCTCCTGGAGGCTTCACCTATTCAGCTGCCATTCCTAATTCTCGGCGGCAAGGCGACTGAGCCTGCCCGCTTCCAGATTGGACTCTCCCGGAAGGTGGACCGCTGAGAGCCACACTCCCAGACTAATAGCCAATTCCAGTGGTCCATGGTTAATGCGCACAGTTGCGAGATCTGGTGCCCCCAAACATACAGGTCGTGTTGTCCGTCTGGATGCACACTGACCTGCCCTTTATGGTCAGTTGAAAAGACCTGAGTGCTAACTGTATAGCCATAATATACAGCCAGATGTGATTCTGCCGGTCGGTGTCCAGAGACTGTGCATAGATTGCGCTCCCAGGGTGGCTCCCAAGCCGTGGAGCGAGGAATTTGTGGTAATGGTGTACTCTATGTAGGGTGGACGGAAGGGTCATCCCTCCAGAATATTCTCTTCCTATTGCCACCATCTGAGGTTGTGGTCCAGGTGGTGTGGAATGGAGATCGGGCCCAGGATGGCCCGATTCCTGATCCCAGGAATCCACAAAAATGTAGTTGGAGCCTCCTCATGCGTAGCCTGGTGTATGGAATTGGCAGGAGACATACTTCCAGCACACCCAGAAGTTGTTAATACCACCAGGCTGTGGTAATTGATCTGCCGATCAGATCGTTGTCACGCTCTGCTGCTGTGTGTCCCACAACAGGTCCAGAAGAACAAGTTACTTTCTTACCTGGTAACGTTCTTTCGATGGGATGGTCCGACGACGTATTCCATATCTATGACATGTAATCACCACAGCTGTGCTGCTTCGGAAACTTTTTTCCTGGCGTCTGCGTCCTGCGTCGATGACGTCGATGCGCCGTCGTCGAGGACCTCCTCTGACGTCCAACGTCATCCGATGTGATAAGTAGGACGCACGACGCCCGTAGCCTCAGTTGTAGTTTTTTCCCCCAGAACGTGTGACATTAGTCAACTGCCAGTCAGACACAAAGCCTTGCGGAACGTAAGCTGCAATCGCAAAAGAAATTCTGCAGCGGGGAAGGCAGGGCGGGAGCGATATGGAATACGTCCTCGGACCATCCCATCGAAAGAACGTTACCAGGTAAGAAAGTAACTTGTTCTTCGAGGGGATTGGGTCCTCCGACGTATTCCATATCTATGACAGACTCCCAAAGCAGTACGAGAGCAAGGAGGAGGGAAAGAATTTAGAATCAAAATTTAGAATAGCCAATCAAATAGCAGAGCAAAGGACCGCCTTGCCAAAGGCCAGATCCTGCCCTCGGATGGAATCGAGGGAATAGTGACGTACAAATGTATGTACTGAAGCCCAGGTGGCTGCATCACAGATGTTGCGAATAGGAACACCCCTCTGCAGGGCAGTAGATGCAGCCACACCCCTGGTAGAATGGGCCCGCAAGCCAGCCGGTGGGTCCCTACCCGCCAAGCGGTAACACTCCGAGATGGCTAAAATAATCCAGCGAGACAAAGTCTGTTTCGTCACAGCTCGCCCCAAACGCTTTACAGCGTAACCAATAAAGAGTTGATCGTCCACTCTGACCCGGGACATGCGTGAAACATAAAAGCTTAAAGCTCTCCTAGGATCAAGCCTATGGAGCCTCTCCTCTTCCTTACCAGGATGCGGAGGAGGATAGAATGCCGGAAGAACAACCTTCTGGGCCAAATGAAATTCCGTCACTACCTTCGGAAGAAAAGAAGGACGAACTCTAAGGACAACCCTGTCCTTGTGAAATACAGTGAAGGGTGGCTTAACTGAAAGTGCCTGTAACTCACTCACTCTGCGAGCGGAAGTAACCGCAACTAAAAACACAGTTTACAGAGTTAACAGCCTCAAAGGGCAAGAATGTAAAGGCTCAAACGGAGCACCCATAAGAAACTTAAGAACAAGGTTTAAATCCCAACCGGGCACCAGGAAAGGTGACGGAGGGAATACATTAGTGAGCCCTTTCAGAAACTGTGAAATTAAAGGGATTTTAAAGTAAGAACACTCTTCAGACGAGCGCTTAAAGATGGACAGCGCCGCCAGGTAACCTTTAATGGTACCCACTTGCAAGCCCCTGTGGGCCAAAGAAAGTAAAAAGGACAGAACCATGGGGATGTCACATGCAAAAGGATCCACATTCTGAACCCTGCACCAGTCGCAAAATTTACGCCAACGGCAACGGTACAGAGACTTTGTTGCTGGCCTTTGGGCCGAAAGCAACACCTCCATCACGTCTTCAGGGAGGTCCCAATCCTTATACCTCAACCTTTCAGAAGCCAAGCGTGAAGGTTGAGGGATCTGACCTCTGGATGGAGAACCTGACCCCCCCTCCCGTGAGAGCAGATCGTCTCAGTAGGGAAGACGACGTGGAGGGCAGATGGACAAGTCGAGAAGGTCCGGGTACCACGTCCTCCGAGCCCACGCCGGAGCAATGAGGATCATCCGGGAACCGAACTTCCGTAACCTCCGCAGCACATGCGGGATGACAGGGACTGGAGGAAACGCGTACAGCAGCGGGAATGACCACTCCACCACGAACGCGTCTCCTAAGGCTCCTTTTGGAGGAAATTCCCGCGAGCAAAACCTTTCGCACTTTCGGTTGACACTGGAGGCGAAGAGACCCACTTGAGGGGTCCCCCAAAGGGCGAAGATCTCCAGGAGAATCTCCTGAGCCAACTCCCACTCGTGAGAGATCGCGCTCTGCCTGCTCAGAGCGTCCGCCGTCACGTTTTCGTCTCCGGCCAGATGAACTGCCGAGATCGAAACTTCCTGCTGGATGGCCCAGAACTCGGGCTGCATCGCCTCCCTGCACAGAGGAAGTGACCCTGCCCCCCCTTTTTGTTGAGGTAGTGCATGGCCACTGTGTTGTCCGTCAGGATCAGGACATTCTTTCCTCGCACAGTCGGCAGAAAAGCCTTCAGGGCTAGCCTGACGGCCCTCAGCTCCAACAGATTGATATGGAGTCTGGACTCCGACAAAGACCAACGACCGCTGACTGTCAGCCCGTTGGCATGAGCTCCCCATCCCGTGAGGGATGCATCCGTCACGATCGTCACCTCCGGCCAGGGAAGCCAAAATGGAGCCCCCTTCATCAAGTTGCCTTCGACGGCCCACCACAGAAGGTCCCGGGCGACCGAGGGCGGCACCTGAACCGAGTCCGACATCCTGCCGGAGGACTGCGACCATTGCGTCTTGAGTGCCCACTGCAAAGATCTCATCCGCAGGCGAGCCTCTGGCACCAGAAGAATGCAGGATGCCATGAGGCCGAGCAACCTCAAGAACTCGAACGCTGGGAGCGTCTGGGCATGCTGAAACTTGTGCACCATCTGCTGAATGTGAAGAGCCCTCACCTGGGGAGGAAAACACTGCCCCAGGGAAGTGTCGAGCACTGCTCCGATGTACTGGAGCCGCTGTGTTGGCATCAAATGGGACTTCTTTAAATTGAGGGAGAAGCCCAGCCTGTGAAGGGAGTGGCAGGTGACGGACAGATGATCCAGGACTTGCTCGGGAGAGCTCCCCCTGATCAACCAATCGTCCAGGTAGGGGTAGACGTGAATCCCCCTTGCCTGAGATGCGCTGCCACCACCACCATGAACTTGGTGAAAACCCTCGGGGAGGAGGTCAATCCGAACGGCAGGACCCGAAACTGAAAGTGCGAGTCGCCAACCGCGAACCTCAGGTACTTCTTGTGCTTGGGATGGATCGGCACATGGAAGTAAGCATCCTTGAGGTCGAGAGACACCAACCAGTCCTGAAGCTGAAGGCCCTGGAGGACTTGAGAGAGAGTAACCATCTCGAACTTGTCCTTCCTGAGGAGTTTGTTCAAACCGCGCAAGTCCATGATGGGTCTCAATCCCCAGTCTTTCTTCGAAATCAAAAAATAAGGGGAATACCATCCCTTGTTCCTCTCCGCTACAGGCACCAGTTCTATGGCGCCTTTCTCCAGCAGGGCTTGAATTTCCTGCGCAAGGAGCAGATCCGGACTCTGCAAAGAGAGGTTCCCCGGTGGATTGTCGCGAGGCCTGTGCCAAAAAGGAAGACAGTAGCCGTGGGTTATGATCTCCAGAACCCACACATCTGAAGTAATGGCTTGCCACTCTACAAGATGCTGCGCCAGCCTTCCCCCAACCGGCGAACCATGGGACATGGCCTCATGACTGAGTGGGAGCGGCTGCGGCGTTACCTGAGGGCAAAGAGGCAACTGCCCGAGCGGCCTTGGCACCACGGGTACCCTGTCGTCCACCTCTGGTACCCCTGCGTAGGCCCCTTTGACTGCCAGCTCCTCTCGCTTTACTGAAGGACGAGTAATAGCGAAAGGAACCACCCCTCCACTGCTGTCCCCTAGGACGAAAAGGCAGAGGTTGGCGAACTGCAGCGCCCAACGACTTCGCTGCAGCTTTTGAGGTCTGCAACCTCTCAAGGCTCTCGTCAGCCTTGCTGCCAAAAAGGTGTTCACCGTCAAAGGGCATGTTGAGGAGCCGGGACTGCACATCAGGAGCAAACCCCGACTTCCGCAACCACGCAAACCTGCGTATCACGGTGCTCGCCGCCATGGACCTACTGACGCATTCAGCTAAGTCCAAACCCGACTGAACGGACTCACACATGGCATCTTTACCATCCTGGACCATAGCAAGGAAACCATCCCGTTCGACCCCTTCGGGAATATGTTCAGCCGCTAACGCAACACAGTTCCACAGAGTTTGCGTGAAACGAGACAAGCCACAAATGGAGTTGGCCGCCTGAAGCGCCATATCACCAGAAGAAAACACTTTCTTCGCCCAGCCATCAAAACGTTTGTCGTCCCTATCAGGAGGGATGGTAGGGTACGACGCCTGCTTTGCCGGGGCCGTGGCCGCCTGCACCACCAAACTCTCCGGAGTGGGGTGCCTGGTCAAGTAGCAGAGGTCGCTACTGGCTGGACGGTATTTTCGCGACAAGGATCTGCCCACCGCCGGGAGACTCTCCGGAGCAGTCCAAGCCACCGCCACCTTTCTCTGTAAAGCCATATGGAACGGCAGTACCGGGTCAGTTGGGGGACCAACATCAAGGATGTCCGTCAGATCATCCTGCACAAACTCCCCTGGGGGAGCAGACCATCCCAAGTACTCAGAAACCCTAGCCATAAGGCGCCAGTACGAGGAATCGGCATGAGAGCCAGGCTCAGGCCTACAAAACTCCACCTCCGGAGAGGTGTCCAGTCCACTGGCATCATGCAGTGACTGCCTCAAATCGTCAAACTGACTATGGCCCGAGACAATTTCATCTGGAACCTGACTAGGAACCAGGCCATCAGAATCCTCATCCGCCTCTGAAATATACTCCAGGTGGCGAAAAGAAGGCACCCGAGAGTGCTTGCTCTTAACCAGAGCCTTCCTAGGGGGTTCTCCCGTGCCACGGGGTACCTCCGACACGAAAGGCGTCGAGCGAACCGGCATCGGCGCCGAGAGGATCGGCGTCGAGAGGATCGGCGTCGACTTCGAGGAAATCGGCGTCGAGGAAATCGGCGTCGACGTCAGATGCAGCGCCTCCAGCATCGGCGGCGTCGACACAGCCCTCGAAGCCGGAGCCCCGAGCGTGTCCCTCGACAACCTGAGCGTCGACGGCTTCGACGACTTCCTCGGAGCCGGAGCCTCGAGAAAGCCTCTCGACGCCTCAGACGTCGATGTCTTCCTCGAAGACCTCACAGGTGCACACAGTCTCGAACGCGTCGAGGACCGGGACCTGGAACGGGTATGTCGAGAACGAGTCTCCTTGTCTGAACGGGACCTCTCCCGTGACTCGTGCCGACCACTCTTGCGAGCGGTGTCTCTCGACCTCTCACGGCCGACCCCACTCGGGAGCGCGGACGGCTTAGTACCCTGCGACTCAAGAATCGCCAGCATTTTCTTCCCAAAGGAAGCCCATTCCTCCGGCGTCGCACGGCTGGTGGGGTAAGCGACGTGCCGGGCAGAGTCCTCCGAAGAGGACCTGGAAGACGACCGGTGTCAGCGCTTCCGAGAATGCCTCGAAGAGGCTGAGGAGTGGCGAGACCGACCCCTAGAAGGAGACCCACGAGACTTCCGACGATGACGCGGAGAGTCACCCCTCGAATCATCCGTCGAAAGCCCCGCAGACTTCGACTTCCGGGGCTTGGACACCCGACCTACCGACAACTTCTTCTTACGTTCGCATAAGGCTTTGGACGTGAGCGACTGGCAGTCGATAGTCATCCGTGTCGTGGGCCTCCCCGAGGCACCAGAGGCAGACGTCGTGCGAGTCCGTCACCGACATCTTGGACCCACACTCCCCGCACTTCTTGAAGCCCGGACGCGGGGTCGAAGACGAAGTAGAAGACATCGTCACACGAAGGATTTTCACAAAACGAACAGGTTCGAAGAACCGAGAAGAACAGAACTCCAAAGAGTCGAGGCGTTTAACCGAGAAACACGAAGCAACACGTTCGCGGAAAAAACAGAACTGAGGCTACGGGCGTCGTGCGTCCTACTTATCACATCGGAGGACGTCGGAGGAGGTCCTCGACGACAGCGCATCGACGCAGGAAAAAAGTTTCCGAAGCAGCACAGCTGTGGTGATTACATGTCATAGATATGGAATACGTCGGAGGACCCCAATCCCCTCGAAACACCAGCGTCTGAGTATGGGTGAGCTGAGATTTCTGGTAGATGAAAACCCCAGTTAGAATAGGGTAGAGAGGAGTCTGTCCGCTGAGTCCCGGACCGGTTCCTGAGAAGAACCCCGGACTACCCAGTCTTCGAGGTACAGGTAGACATGCTACCCCTCCGATCTGAGGAGAGTCGCCTCTGCATTCATGAGCCTTGTGAAGACTCTCTGAACTTAATTTAGGCCAAAGGGCAGAACTCTGTACTGGAAGTGCAGATCCATGACCCGGATCCTGAGGAAGGCCCGGTGAGGCTGCACAATAGGAACGTGGAGATACACGTTCTTCAGGTCCAGGGAACACATCCAATCTCCCCCACACAGTGTCTCTGCAATAAGCGGTGGCGTCACCATCTTAAATTTCTGCAAGGGTAGGTAAAGATTCAGGGAAGATCGATCCAACACCACTCACAGGCCCGCCTCGTGGTTCTTCTGGATAGCGAAGATGCAGGAGTAAAACCCCTGCCCCTGCTGGGAGGTGTGGGGGGGGTGCTCTATCGCTTCGCTTGACAAGGGAGCGAATCTCCGCTAAGTGTGACGGTGTGCCGATCTGTGGAAGGGGAGGGGAACTCGGAGGAGGCGAGGGGAGGGGAGGGAAGAGGTAGCCAGAAGTCCCAAGGACAATACTGAGAGAACCCAGGCATGCTCTAACTTCACCAGCCAAAGCATGACAGTGCAGGGCCAGCCTGCCCCCTACTGGAGTGCTGTGGACTTGTTTCGTCTGGTCAGAGGCTGCTGCAGAGGAGGGGGACTGGAAGAACCCCTCATGGACTGTTTTGTGGGGCTTTCTCTGGTCTGGACTGGGAGACATGTCCGACTGCCTGGCTTTGCTATCCTGGAACCCACAAAAAACGAGCACCCCTTGTCTGAGCATAACTGGGACTGAATTAATGGTTTTGAGGCCATTTTAGAAAGTATGGCCAGAGACTTTGCTGTCTGGGAGCTAGTCTTTTTGTCAAGCTCATCGTCAGTTGAGGCATGGAAGAGATCCCTCCCGCCCACCCTCAAATGGAAGATCAAGGATTCTGTAATGGACATCTCGGTTGAACCTAGTGGCATTCAACCCGGCAGTGCACCTCATGTATGTTGCTAGACAGATCCCTCTATTGGCCATGTCGATGTGGCCCACCAAGGCCTTCATCATATCTTGGGCTATGATTTTTGCCTCCGCCAGACCTGCCTTAAATGAGGCTTGCTTGTCCTCAGGGATATCTGGCAGAAAGTCTGATCTCCCTCCACAGGCGTTCGTTAGCCGCAGTGAGGATAGCGTCTGCGTTGAACTGCCCGAGTGTTGGCTGACGTTTGAATAGACCTTCTTGCCATATGAATCAAGGGTCTTTTCTTCCTTGTTGAGGAGGGTTGTAATGGCAGTATTGGACGAGGAAGCCTGGGGTTTGGCATACATAGACGCAGCAACAATTACTGACGACAGGTGCTGCGGGTGTGTAGAGAGTAGTATGCTGTACTCCTCAGTTTGCCTGTACCTAGCGTTGAGCTTCTGTTAACAGGTTGTGTGTAGTGGGGCTTGAGCCAGCCCTTTTTGGCCAACGCTTCCAAATCTTTTTATACGGGGATGCCCGACCGGGCCTCAGCCTTGATTTTCAGGAGCTCTGCCAGAACTCCAGCTTCAGGGAGCTCCTGTTGTAGCTCAGGGATACCCAGGTATTCTGACCAGGCAACAATCCTGTCATTAAAGGTTTTCACTGGCCAGGGCATATCCTGCTCCTCCTAGTCAGTGTCCTGCTGGTCCACTCAGCCTGGGGATGTGGGGTGCGCCAGCGAGCCTCAGGGGTTCCTCCATGGTGGCGGTATGGGACCGCACCAGAGTTTCAGGAGCCTCTGTACTGGGCTGCTGCAGCAGTGATGCCTGCGGGGGAGGCATGAGGTGTGTTGCGGTGGGCAGCACCGTGGCGGCCAGTGGCAACATGTCTTTAATAATGCCCCTGAGGATTGTGCCCATCAAGGGGAGCGCATGAGTGACATGAACTTGTCAAAAAAACCTGTCCTCACAGGTGGCTGTGAGGGGTCATGCGCGGGAGGAGGGTGCGAAAATGCTAGTTGTCTGCCTAGCCCCTGTACGTACATGGGGATATTGTACCCGGGCCCTGGGATGTTAGGATAAGACGCAGACCAGGTGACAGGTGTCAGGTGTCAGTGGTGCCCAGTCTGTCCTAGGAGTCACACCTTTGTTGTTCAGTGGGCTGACGGGCCTCCGTGCCAGCCTGTGAGGCTTCCCACCTTGGCAACCATCTTTTCTCGAGCCGCCATTTTGGCTGCACTTTGAGCATGTGGACCTGCAGTTGGTATGTTGCCGGGCTCAGCCTGCATGCTCGACCGCACCAGCTCTGCCCCACCCTGTGCACCCGGTAGGCGGTAAGGCCTCGGCCTCCCAGCCGCTATTGCTGGCTCTACGTGAAGGCGCCCCCTCGGGTAAGGACCCGGTATCAGGGCAATGTGGTGTTCGTACAGCTCACAGGACCCTCAGCTGCGGAACCGGGAGGGCCCTTGGACCCCTTGGCTGGTAGCTTCGTGAGCCTCAGTGCACCCTGCGCCAGTTTGAGGGCCAGGCTGACCCCTTCCACCAAAGGGATTCCCTGGGAAGGAGTCACCTCTGTGGGCTGACTTAGAAAATAATGCACCTGTCTTCTGTGTCTTCCTCCGGACGTAGTCATTGATGTTCTGCGGCGGAGTCCTGTTGAAAAGTTCCCTCCAACGCTCGAGTTGGTACTTGAGCGACCTGGGCGTGAGGGAGTCCCACGCAGAGCATCCATCCCCAACCGTGGTCCTCACCAAGGCATCAAAGACAAAGCGCATGGGGATCTGCTGTCGGGAAGGAACCGTCGCACAACGACACCTGCTAAAGCCTATCGGGCCGACATACGCCAGGGACAGCTGGGGCACCGGTGGATGGTGTTCCCAAGTCTGCAATAGAAAGAAAAAAGTTAGATAAACTACTCGGGAAGCGCAATGAATTACGAGGCAAGGCCTCACCCAGGAGCACTGGTGGAGCGGTCCGTTCCCAACTATGCAGTAAAGGGGACTGGTGTGTCCCACCGGCGGGCAGGGTTAAGGGGCCTGTGCTCCCGAGGCCACGTGCCAGTAAATGTAACAGGGAAATTTATTTTTCTGGTGGAAAAGAGGTTCTGTTCCCGTCCCTCGCGAGTGACTCCCATACAGGATGGAAGAAAGGGGCGGGACGTATGAGTATCTGTGCTGAAACCACAACATAGGTGGCAGAAACACCTTGGATTCTTATTCCATGAATGCAGTAACTATATTCCCATAATTCCAATCATCCCATTAGCGAATCTCAGTCATAAATAAAAGTCCCTTAGGTCGTCAGCCACCTGATCAATCATTGCTTGGCCAGGCCTTCAATATTCGTACTGGCATGTATGCTGTGTGATCTACTACTCTAGCATAAGAGGGTTTAGTTAATCACCATTTAGAAATGGACATCCCCGGGTCTGGAATCTGGTTTGGGTGCCTCTCTTCCTCTTCCAAAGTCCAACAGATTCAAACCTGCGTGGCAGATGGAATTTCCTACAGGTTGAGTTTGGGATGGGTGATGCTGCAGATGTGCTCCGTACACTAAAGCGCGTGCAAGACCTGTGCATTCAAGAAAAGCATGGAGGCCAGTGAGGCATGGGTAAAGACTCACACCTCTTAACACCAGGCAGTAATAGTTTCTTCCTGTGGCATTACACGGACTACTGGTCCAAACATACCCATGGAGTTGTGTTAGGGCGACAGCCTTTTAAGTGTCTGTTCCCTATATTTTGTTTTGAGTATTTTAACTTTAGGGCTGATATCTTAACATGAGTATCACTGTGTACATCTATGCGTGTGAAGGTTGGGAGTTAAACGGCTGTTTGTGCCATAGGAGTGGTCTATTATAGGGATAGGTAATGCACTGTTGTGTGGTGTGGCAGTGTGTAATAGCAGCATGAGACTGAATAAAGAATTACAAGTCGCTGGAATTACATGTAGCTATTCTAGTCTTTAGACAGCCGACTACACAAGGGATCGTGTGGGTATATTTATGTCTTTATGTTATGAAGTATCTGTAAACCACAACTTTCACCATTGCAATGGCTTTTTAGCTCACACATCTGCCATGTATAGGCACAAGATGGATTTGCGAGGGGTGGTTGACCTGAGAGAAGACTTCCCCAGGAGGGAAGGAGCATCTCTACATTCCTAGCACACTTGTTTATGATGTGAGCATGTCTTTGGCTCAGTGGTGATCAAGATTTAAGACATTGAACACCTGGGTGTCAGTGTGAACGAGGTTGAAGGGGTTTTAAAACAATGCACAGGTGACCGGAAAGTACATTCTACTTACTCCCTAGGCCACAAACAATTGAGTCAAATAGATTTATCTTGATGAAACTACAAGCACTATTAAATGAGACAGGGCTTTCAACTGTTCTTCCTCTTTGAGCAGCTGGCAGTACAACGTGGTCCACTTTGTAGATTAAGTACTTGTGACTCGGATGTACAATAACGATTCTTGTTTGTTTGTTTATTATTTATAATGCGCATCATACCCGGGGGTAACAGGGCGCAGCAGTTACAAGTATATGCGAAGCTTGGTTACACAAATTATACAGGATGCATACAAGTAAAAAATTATATACAGAGAAAGCATATTTACAAACATGGTGTGCAGTAGGAGAATATATGGACACAGGGCTATATATACAAAATAGAGTCTAGAGGAGCGTTAATTACACACTATTGTTATCATAGCAGTAAGCAAATGGTTAGGATTGCTGGTTGTTGGATTTTAGCCATATAATGGTGTTGGCTCTAAACATGTGGTAAGTTTGGTCTATTCTTAGGCTGGGAGGCAGGGTGTTCCATAATTTGGACGCCTTCACCGGGAAGCTGTTACCTCCAATTGTGGACCGTTTGAAACTAGGTATAACAAGACGGTCTTTATTGACAAGTCTTACTGGTCTAGTGGAGGTTTGCTTGTGAAATCTCTCAGCCAGGTAGATGGGTGCGGCATTGTTGAGGGATTTGTATGTCAGCGATAAAGTTTTTAGGATGACTTTGTCGTAGGTTGGGAGCCAGTTATTCTGTCGGCTAGTCTCAGAGATATGGTCTCTTCTGGAGATGCCTAGGGCTGCTCAAAGGGCATTATTTTGTAGGATTTGGATTCTTTTAATGATTGCTTTGGATGATCCTAGGTAGAGGGCATTACAGGAGTCCAGGCGTGAAAGGATGAGGGCTCTGGCAGGGTAATGCAACTGCTTTTAGAGAGGAATGGCTTGCCAATGCGTATCAGTTTGCACGTGTAGGCTATAGAAGATGCTAAGGAGTTGACCTGTTTAGTGAATGAGAGGTGAGAGTCGAGGTAGAACCAAGAGTTTTTACCTCATGCTCTACTTTTATGGTATTGCCATCAATTATAAATGATGAATATCTAGGACCTAATTTATTTTAGGTTAGGCTGGGTGCCCAGGATAATGAGATCAGTTTTATCATCATTCAGGCATAGACCGCGTGTGGCCATCCATGCCTGGATGATGCACTCTGTTCACCAAGACCAAATCCTTTTCATAATCCCCAGAAAGCGGGAGGAGGATCTGGGTATCATCTGCATAATTAGTGTAGGTGATACCGAGATGATCCAGATCATCGAAGAGGGGCTTAGTGAAAATGTTGTAGAGTGTAGGTGAGACACATGATCCCTGGGGCACACCGCTGGTAATAGGTATGGGGTCTGCGTCAGCTAGCGGCGAGAAGACCCTCATTGTTCTGCCATTTAAAAAGGATCTAATCCAGGTAACGGCTTCCTCAGAGAAGTGTGCTGCAGTATTTAAATGGTTGCAGAGGATGGTGGGGTCCACTAGATCGAAGGCAGCTAAGAGATCTAGGAGGAGGAGTAGTGCTGATTTCCCACTGTCTTTGAGCTCGTCGATTTGAGTCTTCAAATCAATAAGAGCAGTTTCTGTGCCATGTTGGGTCGGAAGCCCGATTGCCTAGCTCCTAAGAGATGTTGTTCCAAGTGTTTTTGAATTTGAGTGTATGCTACCTTATCCAAAATTTTTAGAAGGAAGGGCACAGTAGTAATGGGTCTATAATTAGTGGGTGTGGATGGGTCGAGGGTAGTTTTTTTTTTTTTCTTTAAGAGTGGGAGTACCCATGATTGTTTAAGGTTAGTGAGAATGATGCCCGTCGTGAAGGATGCATTAATGAGTTTGGTGATGAATGGAGATAGATCACGGGCAGCATCCTTGATAAGCTGCGCAGGGCCTAGGTCTCCCTGACAATTTGAAGGTTTAAGGGACAGAATAATTCTTTCCACTTCAAGGATGGAGACCTTGGTGAAATTGAATCACGTAGATTCGTCTCTGCTAGTCTTATCAGTAGTACTAGGGGCAAGGGGGATCATTTAAACCAATTTTTTGCATGAAATTTTATTTTGTAAAGTGGCTATTTTATTGGCTAGGGCGAATTGGATATCCTCACACCATTTTTTTTAAATCTTTTGTTCAAGTGTCAGGTGGTGCTATTGGGGGACTCTATTTCTTTAAGAATGGTGAACAGTTCCTTTATGTTAGATTGGGCATTAGATATGCGTGTGTCAAAGGATGTTCGTTTTGCTAGGCAAATCTCTTTTTTGTATAGGGAGGAATTTTAGTAAGTTTGAGTTTATTTGCTTCAGAGGGATGTGTAAGCCAAGTAGCCTTGCAATTTCTTTTGTCTCATTTTTTTAAGAAAGGTGTATACCAATTATTCAGATGAGTTTTCTGCTTACTTGGTCTTAAGTTTGGCAGGTGCAATCTGATCCAAGGAAGTGGTCATGATTTTATAAAATTCTTCAACCAATCTCTCAGGGTCAGTGTTGTCATGGAGAGAATTGAGAGTGGGGAGTAGCATCGAGATGAGTCTATCCACGGTAATGCTCTTTTTATTTCTGATTAGTGTAGGTGGAGCCCTGACGGCCGTAGTCAGTGGGGGTTTATTGGTGGAGAGCAAGAAGGACACAATGTGATGGTCCGTCCAGGCTAATGGAGAGATGGATAGGATGTTGGCCTGGCAGTTGTGGTCTGCAACCCAGTCAAGAATTCTACCTTTCTCATGGGTGGCAGTGTTGCTTCTTTGAGTAAATTCAAGTTCTGATAGGGGGTTAGCTGTGGTTGTGGCAAGCTGGTCTGATTGGTCATTAAAGCCCATATTCAGGTCTCCAAGAAGGAGTACTTGTGAGGAGCTTTTGAGGTTATTGGTTAGGATGGAGTTGATGTCATCCACGAAGGATCCAGGAGGGCCTGGCGGGCGGTCTATCAAATGGATGTTTAATGTTTGGGCATTAGTTAGAGGGACTTGGATAGTGATTCGCACGACTGGAGGTCAATCTGGGTAGCAAGTCTCATGTCGAGACTCCATTTGTAGATAAAAGCGATGCCTCCTCCTCTAGCATTGGGTCTGTCATGTCTCAACGCGGAATACCCCTCGGGGACTGCTAGCATGATCATAGGGCCTACAGCAGGGTGTAGCCATGTTTCAGTAATGGCAAGAAAATCTAGATCCTCTTTCAGAATCAGATCGGCAACTTCTGTAGCATATGCTACCAGCGATCTAGAGTTTATTATTGCACCTTTTATCTGGGGACTCGAAGAGGTTGGTATGGTAGGCAGGGGGTCAAGTGGGGTTTTAGGTTTGCTGTACTTAGTTGAACTTATTTTAGAAGGTTTGGAGCCGCAATGGGGGACAAAGGGCATGCTAGGGGTCCTAGAATTAGGGGATATGTTTAGTGACCTTGTGAGAGGCTTGTATATTTTGGCTAGTCTTGCTCTGAGATGTAGATTTCTATCTATAGTTGGGCATGGGAGATAGTTTAGGGCATCTGGCATGTCCTGGAGAGACGTGGAAGACGGATTGGGTAGGGTAGTAGATGTCACGGCTGGCAGTGTCCTGTAGGCAGGGGTAGTAAATGCCATGATGTAGAACGTGGTGCTCAAAGCAAGGATTGTCATGTAGAAAGTCTGGTTGGTGACTAATGTGGGCATGCTGATGCTAATGCAGTAAAGGATTGGTAGTTTGCCTAAGGCTGGGTACCACGGAGGTATGTTAGACAGCGGAGGCGTAATAGGCTGTCTGTAAATTCGAAATTAATGGCTCTCCTAGATTCAACATGAAGTATACTGGCTATATGTTGCTAGGCAGGCTGGGATATAAAGTTCAGTAACAATAGTTCGCCTGGATTCTAGTAATTCGAGAATTAACTATGTATGCTAGTGTGTAGTGTGCAGATGCTGTATGCATAATCGGTGTCAGCGGTTTACCCCTCGCCCCTGATCATTTCGCCATCAGTGTTGCATTAATATGCATAATTTCAGTGTAGGCTAACATGCAATGTGCATGCAGGAATGTGCAGATTCAGTGGTAGTAGATCACATAGAGTTGGTTCAATATCAGAGGGTTCACCTAGAGTGTGCATCTAAATTCAAGTTTGCAGTTCAGACTAAAGGCAGTGTATATGCGGCAATATGCAATACACAGTCAATGGGGCACATAAATGTGAAATATATTGTGCAGGTTAAAGAGCAATGCAGATAGGGCAGAATACACTATGCACAAGCAATGGAACACCTAGATTCAAATTTGCAGTCGAGGCTGAAAGGCAGTATATATGCAGCAAAATGCAATGTGTGCACTCAAAGGGGCACCTAGATTCAAGATATACAGTACAGGCCATGGAACAATGAGGATACGGCAGTAAGCATTAAGCAAAAATAATGGAGCACCTAAGTCTAAATTATACAGTGCAGGCTTAGAGAGCAGTGTCAATAGGGCAGCATGCAGGGTGCACAATCAGTGTGACACCTAGGCACAGGAATATGCAGTACAAACTAGAGAGCAATGAGTGTGCAGAGGTGAACAGGTTCAATGGCAGGAGGTAGGATTGGAATTGAAAAACCAAAATTGCAGAATAGACAGTAGTACAGAGTGATAACAGGCATACGCTAATTTCAGCATTTAAAGGTTTGTGTACCAATAAGTAGACAGTAATACATAGATTAAGTTAACAATATACATGAGTTCACATAGGATGCTCTACTATAAGGATAGGCCAAGTGACAGTCTATATCTGATGCTGTCCGAGTAAACGGTCAGATGGGCAGTACGGGGTGCAACAGGAACAAGTACATAAATTTACCAGTAAAGGAAGATAGTATTACATAGCCGTATTGCGGATCACGAGCCGCAATGAAGATGTGCTCGTACTCGTGCAATGACGCATAGACCATTTGGTTACCGAGTATGTTGTCGTCCATACGTAAGGAGCATGGAGAAGTCTTGACAATGCAGATGAGGTATGGGATAAAGAGTCATGTTTGGTAAATGGTAAATGCTGCGGATACCGTGGGCATTTAGTACGCTAGTCTGATTACAGGTTATGGGAGGCGGTGATTGCGATGTGGGTATTGAATGATGGAGGCTTACCAGTGATCGAGGATTCTGGAGCAGAGTAGCGTGGCGCTGAAGCAGCGTTTCAGGCCGCGGCTCAGTTGGCTCCAGACAGGCTCACGACAGGAAGCGAGCCTTAGAGGTGTGCCTTTGCTGGTGGGCCGGCGTTCGCCTGCCAGCGAGGATAGGCTGATTTGTATCTATGGAAGCCCAATCACGTCGAGATGTTGTTCGAAGAAGGAAGTCAGGAGGATGTTTCACAGACAGAATGCAGGGCAGCCATTTTAAAGTGGCTGGTCCTCGTGGTTTGCAATGGGGGATTAGCCCGAAAATGGCAAATAGCTGATGCAAAAGCGGCGAGGGGACGGGATAAAGCTTATTTAAGGCATGTGCATATATAGCACAGATTATGCATCAATATAGCAGATGATTTCTCAAGATCACGGCGAAGAGCTGCAAGTTAAGATGAGGCAGCCAGGTGTGCCCCAAGGCCTACCTTAGGGAAATGGCCCTTCAGGGGCTCCTCAGGAGCGACGGGCACTGCTCCTGCAGTGTTGGAAGGGTCCAGCTCCCCCAAAGGAAATATGTAATATGTTAATAGGTTACTTCCAATCTCCAGATAACATGTTATGTTAGCAATTCGTATAGAGCGCATGTTCACCCGAAGGTATCTTGGTGGAAGGAAACTAAGACATCATCATCAAAACGGCTTAGAAAAGAAGTCTTTAGGAGTTTGTGAAATTCTAAGGTGGGTCTCTTTTCTCAGAAGAGCTACTGGGAGGTCATTCCACAGGGTTCCTGCCACAACGGAGATTGCCCAACCCCCAACTCGCATCAGCTGAAATTTGGGGAGGACCATGAAATTGGCCGGCCTAGACAGCAACAGATGACCAGGAGGGTAAAGCAAAAATGTATCCTGCAAATACTCTGCCCCATGGAGATCGAAGGCCTGGTGTACCAGGCAGAGGGCTTTAAATGTTATCCTTTTAGCCACAGGCAGGCAATTAAGGGAAGGAAGGACAGGACTGATATGTGCTCCATAAGGAGATCCCATGGCAACACTTGCTGCCACATTTCGCAAACACTGCAGCCTCTAGACCAGGCCTTTTAGCTGAGCCAGATAGAAGGCATTGCAGTAATCAACGCAGCTAGTAATACATGGGGGCGGAGGGCAGCCGGAAGAAAAGGCATTATCCTCCAGAATACCCTCAGAATACCCTCAGGGAGTAGAAGCCCATCTTACAAACCGCACTCACCTGAGCGTTCATAGAAAGAGGAGAGGAGAAATAGACACCCCGGTTCTTCACCGTAGACACAGGAATAGGAGAAACCCCTAGAACAGACGACCAAAAAGAAGGAACACAGTAGTCTTAGGAGAGGCACCCACCACCAATACCAACGTCTTGTCCCCATGCAGCTTTAGTAAATTGCTATCTAACCAGAGGCTGAACATAGATGTTGAAAAGCATTGGGGCCAAGGCAGAGCCTTGGGGAACACCACAGGACAGAGTGAGAATGACAAAGGAAAGGTGGTAGTGAAAATGACTGGCCCCGATCAGATAGAAAAGAGGAAAACCAGTCCACAATGGTTCCCGAGAGGCCTGCTGCTGCCAGAGGGGCAAGGAGGATTGCGTGGGCGACTGTGTCAAATGCAGCAGTAGATCCAGCATTATCAGGGTTCCTTCACCACCTTGACCGACCAGCATGGTAAGATCATCAAGTACTGACACCAGGACACACTCGCTACCTCACCCCAGACGGAAACCTAATAGGTATGTAGACCACTAGATATTGAAGTACATAATGGAAGACACCACCAAATCATCTTCTCTTCAGCCTGGCAGCTTGTAACTCTAGCCTGGTTGAGGACATATACAACTTGTATGCAGCCTCTCTTACATCTCCGACATCCAACCACTACCAAAGGACAAGCGCTCAACACTTACTATGCAGCCTTTACAACTCCCATGGAACTGACCAGTACAATTCACTGGCAGAGGACATGCAATGAAATATTATGCTGCCTCAAACATAAATTTAATTCTACACAGTTGCATTTATCCCTGCAAAGTCTTCAAAATAAGTAAATACTGCAAAGAAAATAATGTTTACACTTGCGAGAAATTCTTTATCTTCAATCTTTTAGACCTTGGACAAGAACGACAGAAGCATGAGATAGCAAATACTTTCATTTAGTCTATGGCCGTGAACCACAACTCTCGGGCATAGCGAGCTATAGGATGTCTGAGCGGATTGGAGCCCAGTCTGCGCTCTAGTTCATTTATTTTATTTATAAAGCGCACCACAGCTCGTGGGCATTGAGGCGCTGTTACAGAGTACAGTAGCATTCTTGAAAGATTTCGGGTACAGGTTATACATAGTTGCATGGGAATAGGAGAAGGGGAGGGGGTGCGAAAGGGGAAGGTGTATATAAATGGTTTTAGGTGAACAACCAAGTTGTGAGCTTTCCGGAACGTATAGTGAGAGGGTTATGCTCGGAGTAAAGTTGGCAGGGAGTTCCAATGTCAGCATGAGACGATGGAGTAGGGTGTTCTGGTATGTCTGGATGAGCTTGCGTTAGTAACCTTGTTGGCGAGGTGAGAGGGGGCTGTTTTGGCAATGATTGAGCAGGGGGAACTGGAGCTTTGAGTTCCCTAAAGCTAGAGAAGATTTCTCTGGTGTGCAATTTTGCGTTGGCAATCCCCGTGTTGAAGGAGGTGGCTTTTTTTTCTATTTGTCTGAAAGCTTGCTGAATTCTAGTTTCAGGGATTCAATTGGGTTTTTTGCCAAGCAGTGAGGGTGATACGTTTACTGTTTCGCAATGCAAGTAGCTCTGGGGTGTACCATGAGTTAAGTGCCTGATGGGTTTCGCTCTACGGGCTACTGGAGGGGCTATAGCATCGATTGCTTGGGTTACTGTGGAGTTGTATATGTCAGCGAGGACTTTGGGGTCCTTGGAGAACGGTGGTTTGAGTACGGTTACTTTTAGGTATGGTAGAAGGTTTTCTTTAGTCAGTTTGCGTGTGCTACATGCTAGAGCAGGAGGTAGAGGGATGGGGACTTGTTTATGTTTCTGGGGTGGGGGGATGGAGAAAAGGATGATGTGATGGTCTGTTCATGGGCAAGGATCGCTGGAACTTCTGCAAGGCGAGCAGTTGAGGTCAGCAATCCAGGTCAGAGTGCTGCCTTTGTTGTGGGTGGGGTTGGTAACACATTGCGAGAATCCAAAGGTTTTTAAGGCACTGGCAAGTTGATCAGCTTGTAGGTCTGCAGGATCATTGAGGCCTAGGTTCAAGTCCCTTAGCAGGATGATTTTTGAGGATATCTTAATATTATCCTCAAGGAGGTGGAGGAAGTTAGCATGGAAGCTTGTTGTGGGACCTGGTGGATGGTAGACTATGTGGAATGTGATGGTGCAGGTGTGGGAGGTGGACAGCTTGAGGGAAAGGATGTCACTGTTTTCGAGCAAGGTATTGAGCTGCCTGAGGGGCAGGGACTCTTTGGCTATGAGTGCCACTCCTCCGAGTCTAGTATCCGGGCTGTCCAGTCGATAGATGGTGCAGCCTGATGGGAGGGCTAGGGATAAGGCGGGTCCGGGGGCTTCATGGAGCAATGTCTCTGAGATGGCTGCAGCATCTGGGTTGTGGGCTGTAAGCAGGTCATGGATATTGAGTGCGTGCGCTGGCAGGGAATGAGCGTTAACAAAAGCACAGTTAAGGTGTGCTGGGGTTTGGACGGGTTTAGGAGGGAGTGCGCTGGTGCAGTTCACTGTGTGTGCAGGGGTAGTGGCAAGGTTGTTGGTGGAGAGTGGCGGGGTGGGCTTGGACGTTTCAGCTGAAGTATGCAGAGTAATAGAATTTACATTGGTGTGCATTTCTGCTTTGGCATGCAAGATATTGATATTAGTATGCATTTCAACAACATTACACAATACATTGACATTGTTCTGCAGGGAGTTTGGTTGAGGATTCCTTTGATGGGACGGCAAGAAAGTTGGTAGTTTCCAATTTATGATTGAGGGCGGCCAGTGTTGGAGTATGACTGGTGCTGGAATTGTTGATATGGAAATGCGTTAAGATTTATTTTTCCAAGGACTAAAATAATGGCTTGTTCATAGACTGGACTTGAAAAGTACATCAATCACAAAATGAACTAACCCAACATATAAACTCAAAAGAATATGATTGTAGTAGAATAAGCCAAAAAACTCCTCGGGGGATTGCTGTACTTTTAAGACTAAAAGCACACATCAAAGGAAACTGCATGAAAAGTTCACATTGCACTCATGTTTGACAAAGGCATGCAGTTTGTTATTAGGTACAATGTCAAGAATATTTGAAGTGCAACAAAAACAATCTGTGTCTGTGTACCAAGCTAGCAAACATGTTGAATATACGTGCAGAAAACAACGGTAGGCACCTTGGCATATGAACCCCCCCACAAATATCCTGTAAACTACCCAAATCTGGTACTTCTCTAAAATTTAGAAAGCATATTATGTCTGTAACTGCCATGAGGAGGCCCAGATTTAGGTCGTTAATTGGAGATGTGTGTGGGGTGGGGTTTCAGGTGCCAAGGTGCCTACAGTTTTCTGCATGAATATTCCAACTTCGAGTGCTTGGCCACAAAGAAACGATTGTCCATTCTTGTTGTCTGCGACTGGTATCATCGGCATGATCCCCAGCAGCAACTTTCTCATAATGACTGATGAATCCATGTGCCTGAGGCACTGTGCAGTCACACATGCAAAGTATGCCTCGAGTCAGCCCTGCTTTGGTGAAGGTGGTTACTGAATGCAACAGTTTTTCTTGAATCCCCAATGGTTTCCTTTTCGTTCCTGCTGTTCAAACACCCAAAACCAGCCCCACCACCCACTAGCAAACACAGAGTTGCGATTTCAGGAGTTCACCATAAAGGCTTTACCATCAATTCGACTCAGGCAAAACTTAAGACTGATTTACTTTCATCATTTACCCGCAAACCCAGCACGCCAAGCCAGTCGAAATACTCCATGCAAGGCTTTCCAAAAATATAAAACAAATAATGCTCTATGCAAAAAACACTAACGTGCATACACTTATCTATCTGCTGGTTAACACTGTTCATATTAAGTGCGCGCTATAATATTTTAAATAATGTAGTGTTACCGTTTCATAGAAACAGAATGTTATGCTATGGCACCTGTTAATATTAGTTATGTAGCCACAAGATCTTCTGGTAAACCTTTTGTCTCAAGAACAGAAAGTGAAAAATCCCGGATCTTTTTTGCTGGTGTAAACAGCGTTGATCCCATTTACAAGCAGGTTTAGAATGCAGGTATTTGCCAGACATCCTCCCTTAACACTTCTCAGTCATGCAGCTGGCAAGCGTCTGCTTCCAGGACCGAAATAAGCTACAAACTGCTTGGCAGGCTCTCGACACAGGAAATTACTTTCAAAGGAAATTCAAAGGCTGTCACAGTTGATGCTATTCAGATGAAGATAAAAACAGTTTTCCTTAAAAATGGCCTGTGGCTGACTGGAAATGTTTCATATTACAGGTGCACTTCATTGAAGCGTTACATTTTGGCGTTTGTACTGCCTTATAGCCCATTTAAGAGATAAAACAAGATACATTCTGAAACCCCTCATCCACCAAAACTTTCCATACCAATGTTTCAATTTGCCGCTTCCTCTTGTCTGCCAACACCACAAGCACTACTGGAAACGTTTTCATAGACCTTTGCAAACGTCCCAGCATGCATCTCCACTGCTTCCTCCCCATCAACCTCGGCCAGTTCACTGCTACATAATTCACCAATAAAGTACAAATAATCTTCAATTCTTAACTTGTATATTATTTATTTTAAGACTACAGAAACACACAGACACACAAGACCCCCCACCACCTTTCTAGAGAAGCAGGTCATGCCTAGCCAGTTCGTTTCAAATCCACCTTGGCCACACCTGCCTAATATGTAAGTTTAACTGGAAAAATGGCAGGGCATATGGAGTAAGGTGTTTTCTAGAGTATAAGTGCAGTAGACACTACAGTGAGTTACTCACTTGCTCCGACATCCTGTCCCCCTTTCCTACATACTATCTACTCTTAAATATTCAAAAATATTCTGCAGCATTGTCTAGCCAAATCGGGCACGGGACCTAGCACTGGAATCTGTCGGGTAGTCTTTGCAGAAAGCAGAAGGTGAGGCTCAAATAACAGCCCTCGCAAGGATTTCCCAGAGGAAATGCTCATGGAAGCAACCAAAGCTGCATCAGCCCTGACTGAGTGGGCATCCAAACCTATAGAAATAGTAACAAGACAGTTCCATATATACGTGCCATCACATAGATATCCTAATAGAGCAAGTCAAATTCCTTTAATAATAATGTTTATTTTATAGGTAATAAAGTAATTACTGGTGTGTAGTTGATACTGAAGTTGCCGACACATGTTTCGACCATGTAGGTCCTTCTCAAGGCACAGCATCAGATCTGTATTTCACATATTGTCATATAGATCAATAAAAAATAAAATCGATGGTACAGTTAAGCCATTTACACATCCAAAACAATTTGACATGTCATTGCAATAAATAGAAGCAATTAAATGCAAAGATTATGATTATAATAGTGAAGGACAAGAGGGGAAGAGACAAAAAGACGAAAATTAGGTATTGTTCCACACAGTCAAAATATCACATACCATCATATCATCAACTGATACAAATTATAACGTGAAATCTACCAACTTGAACCCTGTGCGATACACTGTACCCTTCAGAATAATCATGTCAGGCTCATCATTAAGTTAAACATTCAGATGCGGTCAAGATAGTCCTAACACAAAGTCCTCAATGATTGCTGTGTCGATTTAGAATTTCTAATGGTAATATCACCACATGTGATTAACACAATAGTAAATAATGGAACAGATTACCTCACAGATATGAAATTTAAGAGTATGCCAGCTTGATGGAGGTAAAATATTGTATACCAATACATTGTTACATTGCAATGTTTGTATTACCAAAAGTTGAATGGTTAAATAGAAACACAGGAGTTCAGAATACTATCTGGCAGTAAATGCCACATAGTTCAAAATTGTCGAAACGAATATTGCAGAAGTTTTAAACGTTTCAACCTCTCTACACTGTATCACCTATATTGAAATGATGCCCATGAAGCAGGGTGTCATTAAATGATTTCCACAATAAACGTTACCCTATAGGGAGAGGTAATTTCCGGCACTCTTAACTCTTCAAGATACTGAAAGTTATCCATCGGCTTATGGCGGCCTTAAAAGCCAAATGTCCCTGAGAGAATAAAAAGTGGTTAAAGTTGCAAAAGTCTTTAGTTTTGTCAAGGGATGATGGAAACACTTGTGCACAGGCGCTTTATAAATGCCATATCATATCAAGTACTCAATGTATGACCAAGTTGTGCAAAAGAAATTCCGCTTCAGAGGAAGGGTTCGCAAAAAATAGGTATTGAGACTTTCTGATTAATAAGGAAGTCTGAGACCCTAAGGCATGAAAAAGGCAAGCCCCGAGGAACGGCTTGTGCTAATGAAAAAGCATGCAAGGTTCCGAGCCTGGAAGGGCTTAAAGATCACAGACTTGACAGGCTGATGCCACTGCCACAATAAAGTCCATCTTCCACATAAACAAGCCAATATCAACAGAGACCATAGGATCGAGGGGCCTTTGAGCCAAATATGCAAGGACCACAATGACTGAACAATGAACGAGGATGCTTCACTTTAGGGAGGAGATGGATAAGTCTCCTGCAGTGTCACTCAATGACCGGATTACGAAGAGATAATGACACTTTTGCTGGAATCTTGCAGGCCCATGAAGCAAAAGTTAAGTTCAGCAAGGATCGATCGACAATCTAGATCAGACCAGCTCTAAAATGAAAACAGAACAGCCTCCCTAGAGCAAGTTTAACAGTTAACTTTACATTCTAGGCATCAGTGGCAAACATGCCCAGGAACCAATCTGTCAAACTCTGAGACTGAGGCAAGGGGTGCAGACGTCTTCTTGAGGCCAGAGTACCATAATATTGCTGGCCACTAAGGGACAATGAGAATACTTGTACAGAAGGGGGAACCTAGAAACATCTGGATCACCCCCTGAATCAGCGGAAAAACGTGAAGAGGAAGGGTTCAAGTTACAGACCCTTGCAATATAAGGGCAATGCATCCGCCACAGAGTTGGCACTACAGACAAGAAACTGAGTGCATTTGGAATGAAGGTGTGTGACAAATTGAGGGAATGTATCCCAGAAACCAAGAGAAAGGAGTCCTTTCTTCTGGCCATAGTTATATTAGTGGTGGGGTCAGATAGGTTACATTTGGACGCTTGACAGAGGTCTTTTGGACCTTCACACTGACTGACAAGCACATAGTTAGTAAAATAGGTAGGGAACACCCAGTAAACATAGGGAAAGAGGGGCCTTATTCTACTTTATATAAAACCTAGTGAAAATGGCTTTCCAGCATCCGCCTCCTTCTGATCCTCCGCAGGGCGCAGGCAAAGACATCCAACATGCTGATAGCTTTAATTGAGAAGAGCTTTTGCACGACCCGTGGGATGAGATCCCCTTCATGATTCACAGATTTCAATGTGCTTAGGGAATCCACATCATGGTTTTCCTCCTCTGGAAAGTGGAAAACCTGCAAGGGGATGCTGTAAGAGATGGTTAATTCCCATACCTCCACTGCCAACAAGCCTAGCTGCTAGGCTTGGCACCGCTCTCTTGTTCACATAGAACGTGGTTGTGGTGTTGTCAGTCAATATCTGTTATGAACAGCCCTTGATTTTCAAATGGAACACTTCGTTTATTGAAATGTCTTGAAGCTGCAGAAGGTTGATGTTGAGCTGGGGCAATCGTGCCGTGCACAGACTGTGCACCTGGAGGTCATTGAGAATCACTCCCAAACCAAAGCGGGAGGAATTCTTAACTGTGGTAAGAGGGGAGGATTCCCGAAAAGAGGACGCCCACCAGGAGGTTGGCTGTATTACTTCTGCAAAGCAGATCCTCAAGCAGGCCAAACAGATACGACGACAGAGATCACGGATGCATGAGAACTAGCAGATTGACTCCAAACAGACCATGTAGATCTAGGTCCACCTTATCTTAGGTCTGGACAGGATACCGGAAAAAATCAGCCAGCAGTCTCTGAAACTGTAACACTGTGTCCTTGCCGCGATTGAGAAAGAAATTGCAAGTGATCAACATAGCCTGAATCCTTCCGGAAACCAATCAATGCCAGGCTAAGAGAAGCAGTAAATAAAGATGTTCCTGGGATTGTTGAAAAACCAAGACAAGAGAGTAGGTACAGGGGACGTGGTGGAGATTTGGGTGCATCCTGAGGACGGAAGGTACTAGCAAGCTGGTTGTCTAGGTAAGAATGGATATGCTCCAATGAGGCCGGGAGTGAGCAGCTGCCGATGCCACCATCTTTGTGAGCACTTCTAACAGCTTATTGAGAGGCCACCCTCAACAAAGCTAGTTCCTTCAGTTCCACAAACTAAGTGTCACACAATAAACGGTTAATGTGAGCTCTTTTATTCAGCCCCATCTCCAATTCTTTGAATACCCCTTAGATCCCTCTCCCCGAGCTACCAATGAGCCAAGAACCAGGCCAATGTACAGGAAATATATTTATTTGAATTAGATAAGAAAATCGCACTAAAATGTCAAACACCACTTTATCCGTGGCACAACACAAACTTGTCTCAACATAAATAAATCACAAGTGTGTTGAAAAGAACAAATCACAATTCTTAACTTTCTACAAATTTCACTTCAAGAAATAATTAAACTGATCAATAAACAAAAACAATTACGTATGCAATACAATTTGATCTTGCTGCGCGCTTAAAATGTTAGCAGTTTAGTTTTACGCAAGTGTGCAAATGCATATGGCAATTATTTCACCCACGATTTTGCTTTCAAGTAAAAACAGGGTGATTTAGCATTTTGTTTTTCAGACCCCCACCCTACTTTGGTCTGTGTTGGTGAAGCTGGATAGCAAAAATTGAGATTGTTGAATTTTGGATTTTAGACCCCCCCCCCCTCCACTTAAAGGCCTGTATTGGGTAAGCCAGACCCATAGGATTATCTAATTAAATTACAGTTTTACAGTTAAGTTTTCAGAGCACACGGGGAATGAGCTTTAAGAGGGGGGGGAATTAAAATTAATATTTTTTAGTTAAATAGGCGAAGGATCTATACAGTTTTGCCCTCCCTCCCTGCCCGCCCGCCCGCCATAAAGGTATAGGATTTAAGGCCAGCAGATCACCACCACCTTTTGGTTGCAAAGGGTTAAATTCTACTTACATAGAAAATCTATGTTTAAAGTTCAGGAAAGCCAGCTGCATGCCAGAACTCTCTGGAAGGGCAGGGCACGGGCCTGGTCACTCCACTCTCAAGGTGGTCCCCAGCTCTTCACTGTAGAACCCAGTCAGCTTTTTTAGGCCTACTTAGCAATAGACAGATTCACCTAGATGCAATGCTCAGCACTCTCCTCTGGTGTTTCCTTGCGGCTGTTAGATGGTACATTTCAGCAGCTTTCTCGCTTCCTCATGGTGCATCTACTTTATATAGCAGCGATGACACCAAGTTTACAATCTTGGGGAGTACCCTGCAAGAGTTCTCGCCCAGGATTGGACAGTTACCCTTCTCTCACCTCCCAACTCCCCCCCCCCCCCCCCCCCCCAAGGATTGGTTTAAGAGTCTGGAACAGACATGGCAACTTCCCTTTGAAATCCCCATTTGTTTCTAAGTCAGCTTTTGGGTAAAACTTAGTACAATTATGAAGCTTTGCTAGAAAACTATCAACTGCCATAATTTATATGTATTCCACTTCAGATAATTATGGGGAATTAAATCAAAACAACAGCCAGGTCCGCAACATTTCGCACAGCAGTTTGGTAATTTCCCTCAGTTGTTACAAAAAGCATAATAGTTATGGACATGTAGTTTATTACCCATATTCCTAATTTTACCCTACACCAGCACGCCAACTCTCACAGTTGGGACATGTTAAAAGCAGCCAGGAACACATGTTAGCTTGCCATTATAATTCCCAGGAGGTGAATTTTAGATCAACAAAATTACCTGGAAATTATCTAAAAAATAACACATCAAGAAAGTATGACTTATGGTTGCTGAGAAAAAGGCCTAAATGATAATAGTCCTTTTGAATTAACAGCAAATCTTTGGGAAATGCAAATTGGAGACCTCCTGTCTCCAGTGCCATTTGCATGTCTGGGCCAGTGTTTATTAGTCTTTTTGTTGTTTGAGGTGTAGGGTGCAGATTGTAAATGGAGGATGCATTTGCTGCACAGAGATCGCCCACTGCAGACATCTGCCATATTTTCCTTTTATCTGAAGGGGACCACCTTTTGATCTGAAAAGCTTCCATTTAACTTTTTTGTTCTCCAGAATTCAGCCTTGTTTATAGGCCCTGTGTTCTTACCTCCCACCTACATTCCAGTCATGCACCAGGCGCAGCATTTGGCCTCATAACTGCTTTTTCAAAGACACCAAGTCTATGGAAAGTCTGTTTTCAATACCTCTTAGCAGCCACACTTTTCTGCAGTTGTAAACAGCTGGGATGCCAGCCAGGCTTTCAGTGTGGGAGTCCTTTGTGAAGTTTGCCCCACAGCAGGCAAAATGGTCTGCCTCGAGCCTACAGGAAAATGTTTTCATGGAAACAAAGTGGGCTTTTCTTTTCAAATGTTTGCTGGAATTTTGCATGTGAAGCATAATATACATTACTTTTTTGTCAACATGCACCATGTCTTTTCCCTGACATTTTTATGTTGATATGGGACATTTCTTTTCTTGTCTTGCTTTAAACTGCAAACACACATGCAAAGCCATTTCGGTGTCGGTGTTTAAAAATCGTGTTTTTCATGTGAAAGGGACATTTTGGATTTCTTCTGCCACTGTGAATCAAAAAGGTTGCTTTTTCTTTTGAAATGACAGGTAAGCCTTTTCACACAGAGCATCCTGGTGTTACGTTCAGAAACCCTCACAGTCTGCTTTAATAGGCCAATATGTTTCTTATTTTCTTCGATGAGAGCTGGCAGGTCAGTTTCCCAGTGGGCCATCAGTTTTGTTTATTTGGGGGGCTTTCATTAATCCCCACACACTGAGTGCAGCATTCAATATTAAATGCAGAACCTATACTGAAACTGCCTGCTGCAAAGGGCGAAGTAGAGGAACCAACAGTACAGCTTCTGGATAGGGGCATGAAAATACACACCCTTCAGATTCACTGCACCGAGCCAGTGCCCCTGACAAAGAATGGGCTGAATTCGAGCAGGTGTGATCATCTTGTACTTCAGAACGGGGAGAGAAAGGTTGAAGAACGAAAGATCCAGAATGGAGTGCAGGCCTGCATGCTTGTGTTTGAGCACCCTGAAAAGCCTGGAAATAGAACAGCCCTCACTGTGTGGGAGGCAGGGGTGTGGGGGGTCCTCCCACTACGTTCAAGTCCAACAGCTTTTGAACCTCCCCAGGCAATACTAGAAGGAGTGGCGGAGAGGGTGGAGTGCAAGAGGAATAAGGAACCCCCCACCATGTCTCTAGAAGGATCCCCAGATATGCAGTTATTGCTTTCCATGTCTCTAGGTGAAGGGAGACCTCACACCATAGTAGAACAGGGTTGAACTAGCCACCCATTGTTTCCGTTTACACTTGGCAGTGGAGGGGGAAGAGCAGCAGCCTTGAAAAACTTCAGGGGGATAGCCTCCGTTTTGTTTGTTGAATTGGTGAATACCAGTCAGGTATGGTACTCCTGGACCCTTTGATGCATCTAAAGCATCTAGGGTCGACTAAAAGTGTAAGCGTTCGCTTGAGATAGGTGCAGAGTACTTTAGTAGATTTTGTATCAGTTCTTTCAGCAACTTCACGTTCTTGCTTGGAACCAACTTCGAATACAGGGTGTCAGCTGCAACAACCGTGGAGAGCGGCTAGGGGAGATTCACTGAACACATTTTCTTCCACGGCCTAAAGTGAAAAATCATCTCAGTAGGACGAAACACTGCTCCAGATAAGATTTCTAATTGGGAGTATTTTAATCCCTGTTTTTAAAGTTGGGAGGAAAATATATTTTAAGACAGTAAAATGGGAGTCCCATTCCCAATACTAATATTTTAAAAACGAGTACAAATATTTTTGCACTAAATATTTCTTTTCACCTAGTTATCATGAACATTAAGAGATACAGGTTTACCTCTCTGGATCAGGCAGAAATAATTGAATTTTCTTCCTGAGGTAATGCGTGTGCTACTGTTTCAAACATCCATGGAGCTGTGCTGGTGAAAGCAGGAGGACAAGCTCCTCCGATAGGTCAGTTTCCTATTTTTGGTTGCAAGTATTTTTACTCTTTATTTTTCATGTTTTCTGACAATTTGCCAATTTTTGGGGAGTAAAAGTGGCCAATTATACCCCTTAGCAGTAGGGCTGGAATGAAGGCATCTCCTCTTTAGTGACATCTGGGGCATCTTCCCCGATCCAGATTGCTTGTGCCTGTGTCCAAAGGAGAGGGTTTGGAATGGGCAAGAGGAATGGAATGAGTGGTATTATGAGGAGAATGGAACCCCCTGAGAATGAGACAGTGGCTGCCACAGTAGGCAGGCATTTTGTTATTACCAACACTGCGGCCGTCGGGCCCGAAGAAATAGGAGCCCTTCTGCTGGACAAGCCCATTGGAGGAGAAGATGCTGGTGGTATCAACCTCTTGATAATATCTTTGAAGTAACCCTTCATGTAAGAGCTCTGCATGCGGGTTTGATATTTAACAAAGAACTATCATCCTGCAGGGGCTGTGAAGGTTGCTGCAGTGGAGTCATTGGACGAGCACATGGTGGTGAATAAACCGGGCAGCCCTAACTGCCGAAAGCCATGAATAGACTGAAAGCAACGATGCCTCTGTACAATCCCATGGGAGGTAGGCAACATGAGGATGCAAAAGCATCTCGCCCCAAGAGGCTGGAGCACAAACACCCGCTCCATTTACCTGTGTAAACCCAGGGAGCCCCATGACGTACCTGGGTCACCAGGAGGCACTAGAAATGGCAGCTTCAACGCACACTTTTGAGGCCCTGCCACCACTAAGTATGTGAACATGGTTGACGGACCAGGGGGCTTAAGTCATACAAGAGGTGACCGATATAACGTAAAAGGCACAAGGGAACTTCTCTGTTGCCAACCGACAGCTGCATACTTGTACTCTTTCCCTCTGTGTCACCCTGTTTGATCAGCAGGGTTTGTGGGCTTTGGTAACATTCCAGGTGGTGTGTCTCGCCCTTGTGAGTATTGTCTTTTTATGTATGTCTTTTTATGTAATACCATCAAGGGTGTTCGCTCGGTCATTGCTTGTCATGTATGTGGGCTTAGGCGCCAATAGTACCTGTAACAGCAATTGTGAGTGAGGAGCTTGCAGGCTTGCTTTGGAATCATAAGGAGCTTCTAAGTGCTTACCTCACATCCAGTTTCATTTATTTGAATCACGTTCCACTTGCACATCCTGGGATTACCGTGCATGTTTCTTGGCTCTTGAGTGCATGATGTTTGAAACAAACTGCCCACTCTGTGAATTTGTGCATATTTCCCTAGCCATATCCACTGCTCTTTGCCTTCTCATGACGCAAAAACTCAGTGATCACGGGAAAGTCTTTTCACTCATTTTAATAATATTTTATTAAAACAACCTAAAGACTAAATCAAGATTTCTTTCAGGATTGTATTGGTTTAAATCTCATTATCTCTGCGAAACTCATTAGACCAGGGGGAAAAATGTAAGTTGCAAGCTACTAGCCAGTCATAAAAAAGTCACTTGTTACCTTAATTGTATACACACACAGCACACCACTTCTTACTCACCAAGAGGCAATCATCATTAGCCAGTGGCTAGTGCTAATTTTGTACCCTGCATTAGACCACTTCTGAAATCCAGTGCTTTTATATAAATATACATGTCAAATGCACAATGAAACTCAACTTCACACGAACCAAACAAGATGCAGAGGATCATAAGCCTAGCGAGGATTATTCGTTGGGGGATTTTGCATTTGATGCTATGTACTGACGACAATTGATTTGCAGAGAGTACACTTTTGTAAGTCAAATTATGCCTTATAATGAAAACAGCGAAATTGCATATTTAGTTTTTAACAGGAATAATTCATATGGATTTGAATTGTATTCATGCCACATTTTATTAGTTTATCTGGAGTGTCCGTTATATCCTCACAAGACTCCTTTCAGCCTGCATTTGAAATGCTTTTGTTTGGTTAATTACATTTATATTTCAATAAAAGGTTTGGAAACATATTATCTCCAAGTCTCTTATTCCTTGCTAAGGTAAATATAGAAACTTGTTGAAAATCCCACAATTTATTTTCTAGCTTACACCAAGCTTTTCTTCAAGAGAAAGGTATACATGTGCAGTTTCTTTTGGTAAGCGTGCTCTCGGTCAGTGTTATAGGTGAATGTTTGGCAATAATCAACGTCACAGCCACTTTTATGCCAGGAACACAGGCTTTAGGCTGAGGCCAGTTGCTGGGCAAGGCAGTGGGAACCTCGTTCCTCTTTCATAATCTTGTCCCTCTTCCAGACATTCAGTCCGTCTCCAACCTTGGCAATTATACTCCAAATCTCCTTTTGATCCAGGATCACTCTTGCCTCCTTTCGTCCTCCTGTGCAATGGACCAGTCCATCCTTCTCACAAAAATTGTAATCAACTGGTAGTCCATAGGTAGCCAGCCCCTCAGTCTGCTCTTTGGTATCGTCACCCAAACAACCCTTTGTTCCTTCATGGAAGGACCATGCTCCCAAACCAGCCCAACAAATCCAAAATACTCGGGTGGCTTCCCCTTTTTTGAGGAGGCCAGCCACAGCCCCTGCCCTGTGCATCCTATGATCCACCTTGGCGCCAGGGTCTGGGTGCCCCTCTATAATCCTACTTATCCATGAGTGCATTGATTCCGTTTCCATTTCCCCTCAGCAACTCCTGTCTTATATCCACCTAGTAGGAAGCCATATTTGACAAAGCTCCTATAGTCTTTTTACCCTGCCTTCAGGGCCCCAGATTGTCCCCCACCCATTCGCCATGTCCCAGCTCACTTTGCAAAACCCCTCTCTTTAACCACCCGCTGGGGCCTGGCTAGCTCTCAATGGATAGAAGGCATCCTCCCCCACCCACCTCCCATCACATTCCAGAGGTTGGGGCTGCTGATGGTGTAACAATAAAAAGGAAGTTACAACCTACAGTGTCCAGAAAATCATTGACTTAACAGCCTTGGAGGGTTTGAAATCAAGATCTGATGAGCAGGACCTAATTGGGTGTCACGCATCACCCTTTAGGAAGAAGCTACCCGTCATGATGCCTACCCCCGGGGAACCAGATCAGGTCCAGCAACCCCAGAAGCAGGCATCAAGTTATTTTGAGCAAGCCCAAAAACCCCTGCTAGGGGCTGTCTGGGTGCGGTCCTGGCGCCTATGGCGCCAGGCTCATATGGAGAGTCAGTCCTGGCGCCATAGGCACCAGGCTCATAGAGTAGAACTTACCTGATGCAGACCATGCTGCAAGCTTACCTGATGCAGACCATGCTGCAGAGCTCCAAGCCAAATGAGGCTTGAAAGGGACTATTTTACCTAGGGACTATTTTTTTACTCAGGTGGGGCTGGGGAGGAATACTTACCTGGGACTACTTTGGAGGCCATTTAAACCACGCCCGAAGAGCAGCACATGCTTCGCGTTATTCTGCATCCAGCAGCGTAACGCTCACCGTGTCTGCAAGCCTGCATCCAGTCTTCTGCCACGCCCGCCTCAAGTCTGCAGCTCCTAGAAAAAGGAAGGAACAGAAGGAGAAAAGGTTAGAATAAGAGCAAAATCTTCGATCCTTACCTGAATTCCGGATCCACCGTGCCTTCGAGCTGGAAGAAAGAAGCATTTTACACGCGCCGCCTCGCTTGTAGCAGCGCCGCGCTCAACTCACCGGCCTTCGCAGCATCCTCACGATCCACCGCATCCTTCTGCACGTTCCCGCCGCACTCTGGCACCTAAGGGGAACACAAAAACAGCAAAGGTGAGCCAAGGGAATAAACAGAGGCAATAGTAACTACCCCATAGACTTACCGGATTACCGCTGGGGGTACTATTCCTCTTCACGGGTCGGCGCAGTCTCCATTGCATCCTCGCCGTACCCCGCCCCTAAGGGGAACAAAAGGACAACAAGGTGAGACAAAGGGACAAACCAGGGGAAACTCTTCTTACCGCAATAGACTTACCTAATTTTACCGCCGGAGGGATTATTCCCCGAACTTCATATTTTCTCTCCACACCTGAATAAGGGAGCAAGCAACAGGTTACATTCTGGCCTTATTTAATTGAACTGTGTAGGATAAGCCAAATCCTTACCTGAACTTTGTCAGCTACCACGAGGAACTCTTCGCTGGGGTCAAGCTGCAAACTGCAAGGAATCGGACAAGAGTGAAAGTCAGACATGTGAACTCTTACGGACTACATACTTTTCGGAGTCAATATTGTTCTGGAACTCACCAATTCCTTTGAGCCAGTGAAGCAACTGGTTATCAATGCGCCCCTGCGCTCAATGCAGGATGGAGAGCTCATCTTTTCAAACCATCAGGTGAGACTATAAGAGGGGACATCAAAGGTGATCTGTGGGGAGAACAGCGGGATGGGGGGATTTACGCTCAACTCCACGGGTGGTTAATTCCCTTTCTCCAATTGCAGAAGAATATTCCTACGGGCCAAGCAAACAAAGCTAGGTGGGCCAGTCCAGTCCGTCATCTCGGCCCTACGCGTCGCATTGGTGGAGACCTCAGCTGTCCAGTCCAAATCGACGCCTCTGTGGGAGCCAGGTGAGCGTAACACTACCGCTGGGGAACCAGGAGCGAGTAACCAGTTCACCGCAAATCCAACTTACACATGAGATGCACACTTCAACACTTTCGATTATTTACGATTCATTACAAATAAAATATGTACTGGATTTGACCCAATTCTTTATTAACATTCTCAAATACTCAAAGTTAATGTCACATATGCAGGTTTGTAAAGCACCATTTGGCGTGGGAGCCAAACGCAGCTCCTGGTAGCCGTTGCTTTCAAGCTAGCCAGGCTCTCCTGGACTAGAAGTAGGAGCTAAATCGCTACCAGCTCCTCTCAATTTCGAGCCGTGCTATGCAATCTATACCAGGATTAATTGAAGCACTGGCCAGCTGTGGCCCTTCACCACTGCTCCCTGGGCCTTTGCATGTTGACAATACCGTTCTGCCCTGCTGAAGCATCACCATTACTCCACAACACAGCCAACTCCAGACACCATCTTGCTCACCACCTCCCTTTTGTAACTTGTTTCCGCGCCTACATCTACCTGCCTGCACCAAACCTTTGAAGAATAGCACGGGAACAATGCTCTAGTTTTCACTGTCCCCAACAGTCTTTCTTCCACTCTCCATTTCAGCAACCCTACTGTTCTCCCTGAACTTCCCCATATGTAGATCACATGCCAACAACAGACTAGCGGGCCCAGGCTGAAGCTGCCCACCTCACTGGTCACTTTTCCATCGGCTGACTAACCAATGGTTCGAACCACCTCCCCCTTTCAAACAAATGAAATTGGCCTCATAGCCACTAAGGGATTTTGCGAATAGGTCACCCACCACTGGCAAGATCCGCCATCCCTCACTGATCCTCCCTGAAAAATGTAATTTTCCCTCCATTTGTGGACCACTCCAAACATTTTGCTTTTGTTTGGCTATCCTATCCAGACTTTTTGCCAGTGGAGCCTAGTCTTCAGCTGTACTCCCCTGGGCTTTCACTCACTTATGGAGAAACGGACATGTCCTTCAGACTGTCAGTACTGGGAAACTATGTTTCCCTTAGTCTTTGACTATGTTGCCATTTCTTGGTAACTTCTTAACAGTGTACAGTACTGTGCGCTGGGGTCCTTTTTTTATGGCCCTAGATACCCTCAAAGGATTTTCTGGTGATTGTACGAGTGTTCCTGGTGCAAACTGGTGGCAGAAGTTACTTTTTTTAATAAATGTTTTACTCCTTTTTACTGAATCACATTGCGTTTATCGTGTTTGTTTCAAGACTGTGGACCATGTCCAAAAATGGATGAGCGACCAAGTCTTTTGTTCTGTCCCATAGCCATTTTGTCCGTTGCCTTCACCCAGGTCGAGTAACACGGGTTTCCCTCATTTGCGCATGCAGCCTACCACAAAAACAGATCTTTGTCGCAGGCTTCTGTCCATCACGTGTGTGCCCAGGAAGCGGGTTGGGACTGTCTGGTCCCAATCCACACTACTGGTGCCAGGATGTCTGGAGAGTCAATGAATGACTGAGACCACCGTGGACCATGATTGGTCCACGACTGGGATGTCTGCATGAGAGCAGATCTTCGACTGTAAGTCCTTGATTTTGGTGCAAAGCTAATCTTGGATAAGAGAAGTGGCTCTGCAGCCATTCCAGGTCAATCACCCGAGTGCTCTCCAAACTACAGAAGGAGCCAAGTATCCTGCTGTGAAGCGGAACCCGAAGTGGAGGGGGTAGCGAGACTTCCCGGCCTCGTGGCAGTCGGCCGCGAGACTGAAAGGGCATCTCCATCCTGCATATCCATACCTGACTTCACCGGCTCCGGCGTCGAGGGCTGTGGCATGGGGTCCGGGCTGGTAGCGGCGAGCCTGCGGAAGACGCGGACAGCCGTGGAGCACAGACCCACACGGCCCGCCGAGGAGCTCTCGCCGTCAGGTGAGACACAGAGGGAGTGACGGCTGGCTCGGTGAGGCGGCCCGCTCTGCAGGAGCCGGGATGTGCTGGCCCATGTGGAGGGAGGGAGGAGAGTGGCCGGGGTCTTCCAAAAGGGGGGGGCCTCACGGAGCGACCAGGACTGGGAGCGAATTTCCCCTTACAAGCGGGAGGACCAGGTGTTAATGAAGCCGACGGCAGCCTTTAATGGAGGCGGGACATGGCTGAACCAACCAAATGGGAAGCCCAATAGACAGGGGAGGTTTCCATTGGGGGGGGAACTAAGTCAATCACATCAAATAAAAGCCGGGAACTGATCTACAGTTTGTGGTTGCTCTTTCTAGTCATACGGAGAGGACGAGGAGAGAAGGAACGACTGGTGGGCTTATCCGACACAAAGGAAACTTAGGAGTGCCAAGTTACATCCCTGGAAGGCTACCTGAGAGTGAAGTAACTTTCAAGGAATTAATGGACTATAATTTCTTTTGGTTACACCTTATTTGAATGAAGCCTTATTACAGCAAAACAACCCAATATGGTCCGAGTCTTGATTCTTACACCTGCACAGAAGAAACACTCTTGTGGAGCCTCCAGAGATGCTTTGGACGGTTTGGCGCCTTTCACCCTCTGCTGTCTTCATCGATCAAGAAGGCCTGCCAAGGTGCTTCGCCCCTTTGGAGAAGTGGGAACTACTCTCGGCACCCCCTGCTTCCCCCCGCCTAAAGAGCCCCTTCGAAAGTGTTCCTGGCCATCCAGTGAATCGTCCAGCTCTACCTCTGGGTATTCTGCAGAATCGCTGCTGTCTCGAGTAGAAACCTGAGACTTGGGACATTGCTTGCTTGTGGTCCTGTGCACTCTCCCTCCAAGTTGCGTAGGCCTAGCTCCTCTGTGCCCCGAATTAGGAGAGTGCGTAACACTGCACACATCTATGATTCCCGCATCACTACCTGTTGGTGACGGTCGCTGTAGGTATCTTGCTGACCTGCTCTCCTGTGCCCTGAAACCTGCTGCACCAGAATTTTCTTTGAATCTCCTTTGGAAACTGACAAACGGCAACTGCCCCACCACAGCTGATCGTTCTATCCTGCACCCGCTGAGAGCCAGAGCGCCGTGAAACTGCAGTATTCTAACCTACTAGTAACCTCAACTAAACTGGTAAAGTTTGGTCCGGACTGTGCCGACGGTCGGCAAGAGCTTCCATCACTTATTGGTGGTCCCCTGGCACAAACGATCTTTTTCACGCATGGATATCCATTAAAAGGCATTTGCTCGGGCTGGGTTAGCCTGCGCTCCCTAATTATTCTCACCTTTTGAGAACTGCTCTGCCGCCAAGGGCAGCTCCTACTCGGATAGTGGGAACCAATTCTTCATCACGTCAAGCCCCTTCCTGACTTGCTACAGCTCTCCCAAGACCCCCCTGCTTTTTGCTTTGCCTGCGCGATCGTGCTTTTTTTTTTTTTACGCACAACTATACTGTGGACTTAGGGCTGGACTGGAAAGTTAGGGACTGACTCCAAAGAATGGTCAAATGCTCCTAGTGTGTTAACCGACCCTTCTCTTTACAGGTTGTGGCTTTGTTTTACTCAAGTGTTGCATTAGGAAACTATTGTATATGTCATATAGTAGAGTATTTTGTGTGGTAACTGTTTTGATAACTAAAGTTAACTTGTGTCTATTGGTCCGGCCGACAACAAATGTATAGATTCTTTTCATATACCCTTGTCTAAGAGTAATTTGTGGTTCGTTGCTGTGTGTGCTCATTTTGGGTTTCCAATCACTCTCAGCCCTCCCCAGACTTGACCGCCTGTCAAGCTACCTAGATTGGTCTGGCTTGTTCAGAAGGTTCCCCCGTTTCATTAAACCAAGGGTGGCCTCCTAAACGTCTGTCCACCAGGTCAGAGTTTAGAAATCCATCTTAACACTGACCTGCCCAGTCATCATCCCCTGCACTCTTTGCATTAAACCAAATCAGATTTGCAAAAACCCAACCACCCAAAAAAAGGTATTGCCGACCCCTCCCCGTGAACACTAGGCAGCAACAGTAGTGTCACAAAAACTGACCCACAAAAGTGCACCAAAACACTATGAGACACCCAGCGATAACTGCTAGCCACTTCTAGCCTTTACCCTAAACTAAACTGTCGCCACGCATCAAATTACATTCCATTCCATTCTACTAAGCTGCTCCAATGCCCCAAAACACCCAGGGAAAGATTCCTGCGTTTCGCCACTCTGATCGCGCCCCCCCCCCTTGGTGCCCGGCTAGCAGAGATAGCTTAAGCAAACACGTCAACATCTTAACAAGTTGGGAATGCCAACAAGTAAACAAAGCATGTATAACAATTAAGTCTTCTCACTTACTCTCATAAAATGCTGCATCAATTAAACATTCTACCAAATAACATACTGTTTGTCCCAACTAAACCAAAGGGATGAACAAACAAGCAAATGCACATTTCATTTCAATTCAATCAATTTCTTTGATTCATACAAATAAAAAAAAAAAGGACATTTTAGCACCATGAAAAACACAGGCAAAACTGAACGAATGTTCTCACAGGTGGAAAAGAAAATGGGTTGGGGCAGGATACTGAGAAATACCATCATGTAGTATTGCTCAAAGGCAAAACGGGTCACTTCCATACACTGAAAGGGAGGAACATGATGATCGCTTATGGGAGGGACGGATAACAAATCAAATACCCCGACTCAATATAAGTAATTGTGGGACAATGACTGCAACATTTAAATTCAGTTTCCATATAAAATTAAACAAATCAGCAAGCTTATGAACTTTCTTTTTTTGTACAAAAATCTCACTTTAATCAGGGACCATTAAAACGTGCAAGCGAATATCACCACTACAAAGCAGAACATTTTTTCAGAGGTATTTCCACATATGTCAAATAGTTGAATGGTCGGCTCCCTCCCGGCAGACGCAGGTTTATGCATTCCAGGCTACAAGTAAAAACCTAGCTCTAGGGACGAAAATCCAAGCATGGGAATGCTTTCTATGCAGAAACAGCCATCAATCAGCTGAGCCAATGGGTAGCAGAGCATTACATACGCCAAAAGGTATCCATGCTGCAGCCCCTAGGTGAAAGACCGACGTACAGCTGACCCGACCCTCATTAAAAAGAGCATGCCATACATTCTGACAGGGCTGTCAAAACAGAATAATGGCCAACTAATACAACAGCTTGAGTCTTAAAAAGCAACAACAGACAGGATGTTGGCAAAAACATCACGAGTGAGCTGAAAATGTGTATGTACATTATTGTTTCTGGCATTCATGGTAAGAGGCGCAGGATGCCCAGTTTAGTCTCACTGGCACAGTTTTAGCATGCGCACAAATTCCAAATAAGAAACAATTAAGTCTGTTTTTAACTTTGTTCTGTGCATCTGGCTTCAGCATTTCCGTAAGGTTTAGCTTTGATAATTGTTATTTATATGAAGCTTAAAAGGTCTACTGGCATGAGGGCCTCTAGGCAGAGGCGTTGCTAGGCGGGGGGGCTTAGGAGCTATAGCCCCTGGTCTTTTGGCTGTAGCCCCGGATAGAATCTCAGGGTCTACAACCAAAAGGCTAGCTAGTCCCCAGTCCCAACAATCCCGACATTGTAGCCCCAGATCTTTTTCAGTCCTAGCAATACCCCCGCCTCTAGGAGCATGGATTCTGGACGGCCTCACGATAGGTACTGTAGTCAGGCATCGCTCAATTCAAATTTGACCCTCTCAACTTCCCATTAATAGGTCAGAGCTTGGCCTGTCCTGGTGTGCAGGACAACTTGCCAATGCAGCTTGTAAATCAAGTGTATATCACGAGTATCCCTGGGCCGTTGAAACGGTGCAAAGGATACATTTCAAAGAGGTGCAGAGAGCTTCTACAACATGAGGGGTGGAGGGGGCTGGGTCTCGTGTCTCCAACCAAACACGCTTGGACAATGTTTGAGGGAGAGCAGCTCCATCTTGATCCGGCCCAATTCCTACCCTGACCCTAATCCAAAAAAGCAACAAGCATGCACACCAGAAGGCTGTCAAAAGGTGCCTCGGCATTAACTCAGGGAGGAGAGCACCATCAAAGGCCAGTTAAAAAGCAATGCCAAGGAGCCTTAGAAACAACTATGAAAAGACTTGCATTTGTGAGGAACAAGTAAACTAGAGAAATATTAGGCGCTTGATCACCTTTAACAAAAACAAGAATTCATTTAGCTGTTACAGAAAGAGCCAAGAGGTGCAGATAACTACTATGGACTTTACACCTTGGTCTTTTGCACACATACATTTAGTCTGTCAACATTCCTGTGTCTAGTGTCTGCATTTTTTGTTTGACTCGTTTCCTGTTTAAACTGCAACATTAAACACAGAATCCGACAGCAGAGGCGGTCTACAGAGCCCATCCAGTGTTTCCATTCTCTACATGCTCTTTACTCACAGGGCCTACGTGTCTTCCAGCTTTACACCAGTACTAGGGAATACTCTCAAGCCTTTGTGATATGGTTTACTAGGTACGCCTTCAACACTTCTGTCCACAAACTATTCCAAGCATTCACTACCTTAACTGTAACAAGAATTTTCTAAATTTTATTTCATCATACCCCCAGCTCCTATACGAAACTCATACTCTGCTCTATTGAACAGAGTTCATTCCTTTTAGCAAAAGGAATGTCTATGAAAATTTAAACAACTTTGTCGCCAACAACTTACCAATTATAATGGAAAAACAGTCACAAACTTGTAAATCTAGAGGGTGACCTGTCAGAGGCCATGTGATAGAGGAGATGGCAGGGGTACGCGGTAAAGAGAATGGTGAAGCATGCATGTCTTTATGCTGCCACTGGGAGCATAGACGAGAATTACCAGGTTGCTCACCGTAGTGACCACCTTACTCCTAGTCCATAGTCCCCTTTTCTCCATACCTACGGGACATCTCTCCGTCCTGTGGGACGGGACCGGAGCACTTTGTAAAAAGCCTCCACATTTTTTTCCAAAAATGTGTCCCTCCTCTCTTTCCTGCGCGGAGCCCGGCACGCGGCCGTATCCCCCAGCCACCTTGGCTCCGCCCCGCGCATCGCCCATCAGTCCTTTTCTATCGCAGGGTCAAAGACCCATTAGCAATAACAGAGGAACCTTATTAGATGGGACGGCGGGCGGGCGGGCGTATGGAGGAAAGGGGACTGTGGACTAGGAGTAAGGTGGTCACTACAGTGAGTAACCTGGTAGTACTCCTAAGTCCCGTCCCCTTTCCTCCATACTTTTGGGAGATTCCCAAGCACTCCTTACAGGAACTATGGGTGGATGGAAATATCCCTTACTGAAACAGGTTCTTCAGCACAGCCTGACCAAACTGAGCATCAGCTCTAGAGCTCATATTGAGGCAGTAATGCTTACAGAAAGTTGATGGGGAGGCCCAAGTAGCTGCTTTAGCGATGGACTCCCAGGGAACATACTTCTGAAAAGCAACCGCGGCTGCCTTGCCCCGCACTGGGCATGCATAGATACCTTTAGGAGGTTTCAGCTTTTGGACGGTGAAAGACTCCGTGATACAGGCGGCAATCCATCTGGAAATAGATGCCTTAGATGCCGACCTGCCCTCGGGGTTACCGAAGGTCACAAAAAGTTGAGAAGAACTCCGAAGCTCGGAAGTCCTGTCCAGGTAGAACTTAAGAACTCTTCGAACATCCAGGCAGTGTAGAACCCTTTCCGCCTCCGAGGCAGTGTTCGGAAAAAAGACCGGAAGGGAAAAATCGACTGATTCAGATGGAATTCGGTCACTACCTTTTGTAGGAAAGCTGGGTTTGTCCGAAGGACTACCTTGTCCTTGTGAAAGACCAAGAAAGGATGCTCCACCGACAATGCCTGGAGCTCACTCACTCTCCTCGCTGACGTAACGGCGACCAAAAAGGACACTTTCCAGGACACGTATTTGAGGTCAACCATAACCATTGGCTCAAAGGGTTTATGGCACAGCGCCGTCAGGACTACATTTAGGTCCCAAGGCGGGTGCGGACTACGAACCAGAGGGTAGAGGCGAGTCAAGCCAGCAAAATGTCTCTTCACCACCGGGTTGGTTAGAGAATAAGAACACCGGTCTGTAGAGAGGTAAGCGGAAACCGCTGAGAGTTAAGTCCTGCAAAACAGAACATGAACCCCCGACTCTGCTAGGGAGGATACGAAGGACAGCACTGTGTCAATCGTTGCCACCCTCAGGTCCAATTCTTTCTCCAAACACCAATGACAGAAGCTGAGCCATTTACTCTTGTATTGGGATCTGGTCGAGGGTTTCCTGGCTGCCTGGATAATGTGCATGTTATCCGCAGACAAACCCAAATGCTCTAGAAACTTGAACTCAGGCACCATGCTGCCAAGTTGAGCGATTGTGGGTAGGGGTGCCACATCTGTTGTTCCCCTTGGTGAAGAAGATCGGGAGTTACATGTAACCTGATCGGCGGACACACCAACAGGTGTTGAAGTTCTGAAAACCAAAACCTGGCCGGTCACCACGGAGCTATCAGTAGAAGAGAACAGTCGACAGAGCTCTTCAACTTCCAAATTGCTCGATGAACTAGGGGTAGAGGCAGGAAGGAGTAAGCTCTCATGTTGTGCCATGGAATCTCGAGAGCGTCCCCCAGAGAGGAGGCTCCCAGCCCCCCTCTGGAGGTGTACTGAGGAAGCTTCTTGTTTACCGCCATGGCGAAGAGGTCCACCTCCGGTGTGCCCCAACGCGAGAAAATCCATGAGGGGTTCTCCGCCTTCAACTCCCACTCGTAGCTGACCACTGTCCGCCGGCTGAGGGCATCCGCAGTGACATTCAGCTGGCCCGGGATGTGCACTGCAAGCAGCCAGACCCCATGAAGCACGGCCCACTCCCAAATCTGGATGGACAGGTCCACGAGAGGGGGAGACTTTGTTCGCCCTTGCTTGTTTATGTAATACATTGATACCACATTGTCAACAAGGTGCTCCGCATAAGAACGGACAATGAGCGGTCTGAACGCCTTAAGCGCCAGAAAGATCGCCAGAAGCGCCAAATGATTCATGTGCAGGAGCTTGTCATCACCTGGAGGAACTGCAGCACATGAGGAAGTGAGGCAGGGGTCCCCATCGATGGATCAGGGGTCTTAACTTTAGCCTTAACATAAGGAACCTCGGTAGAGCCGGTACTATGAGGCCTGGAATGTTTCTGCGACATACCAACCGCCAAATTAGCCTTCTCAGGAAGGACCTCGGCGCTGCCGGTAAAAGAAGAATTTTCCTTCTTTGGCCCCTCAACAGATCTGGTGTCGCCGCAAGGGCAGGAACAGTGAGAAACAACCTTCACCGATCAGGCCTTGCCAGACCCTCAGAAATGTTGGTAGCTTTAGCCTCTGTACGAGGGACCTCAGACCCAGGTCCGGTAACAGCCTTATTTGCGCGGGCCTCGAACATCTGTTCGGTAACACCAAGCCGCACCAAGGCCTCGGGGCGCACCCCGGCGTAAGAGCCAGTCATCCAAATACGGATACCCATGGATACCCTGGAGACGAAGATAGGCCGCAATCACCGACATCATCTTCGTGAAGACACGCGGTGCCGAGCTAAGGCCAAAAGGAAGCACCCGAACTGGAAGTGCTCCTCTCCCAAACCGAAGCGGAGGTATCTCCTGTGTGGATTCCAAAACAGGATATGCATGTATGCATCCTGAAGATCCACAACGCTGAGCCAATCGCCCATCCGCAAAGAGGAGCGAATCTGGCCGGGCGTGATCATCTTGAATTTCTCTTGGGGTAGGAAAAGATTGAACTGGGAAAGGTCTAGGATGGTGCGCAGGCCAGCCTGGTTGGGTTTGGGCACCGTAAACAGCCGGGAGTAAAAGCCCTCCCCTCGCTCCCTAAGGGGAACGGGTTCCACAGCTCTGAGGTGCAGAAGTTTCTGAACCTCGGCCTTGAGGGAGGGTGAGCCCGACAGCTGAAAAGGAGGGTTGAGGGGTGGGGTAGGGGGTAAAGGTAAGCGGAAACCCGCTCGAGCGACTGACAAGACCCATCTGTCTTCTGTGATGGTCTGCCATGCCTCCCAATGAGACGCAATGCGTCCTCCCACCGGGGTCTCGTGCGAGCGCGGAAAACCCTCATTTGGCAGGCTTATCGGTGGCGGTGCCACCTGAACCTGATGAGGAGGGGGAGAAAAACTGCGTACCCTGTTGTCTACGGCGGTTATTCCGCGCAGGAGTAGCCACTCTGCGAGATTTGCGGTCGAGGAAGCCCCCTAAAACCAGAGGAAGGTCGACTTTGCGACAACGGTCTTTGGGATTTGAAAGGAGCTTTAACCAGAACAGAATGATTTAGCCGTCTGCGTGCTATTTTTGGTTTTGTGAGTGAAAAAGCTCCTTACCATCGAATGGAAGGTCCAGAACCTTGTCTTGCACTTCCTTCGAAAACTTAGTGGCATGCAGCCACGCTTGCCGCAAGGTATCAACCCCAAGCATGAGGCCCCGAGCCAAGGTGTCTACGTGATGAGCCGCAGCCTCCAGGAGATCCTGGGCCAAGACCCTGGCATCGGAAAGGCCCCCTCTGAAATCTTCCAACTTCTCGACCGGAATGTGCTCCTCAAACTCCGACAGACCTCTCCACATCCGCATGTTGGCTCCCACCAAAATCAATTCTGCATTGGCCTGCCTGAGCTGTAAGGCCGAATTGGCAAAGATTTTCCTCCCTAGGGAGTCCAGGAGCTTGTCCTCCTTTCCCCAAGACCTGAGTAGCCATCGCGGAGGAGGATGCTGCAGGTCTGGATTGCAACGTAGCTGCAGCCACCACTGTGGAGGAGGGAGGCGGACAAGACGACAAGGGCACTTTTTCCGAAGAATGCAGCCTGTACCTCGCGTCAATCTTTTTATTGACAAAAAGTCCTGAGTGTGGCTTTTCCCAAACTCTTCGGACCTCGGCCAGAACATCCTTCTGCAAGAACAGGCCGGTACGCTCCAAGGGAGACAAGATTAACGCCCCAGAAAGCACGCCCTCCTGCGGAGCGGGCGCCTCGGGCACCGGAACATCTAAGAAACGCATCATGTCCAGTACCCGGTCATGAAAGGCTCTGATAGAGCAGGGAAGGTCCTTGTTGTCCTGATCGCCTTGAGGGTCATCTGACCGGTCAGGATCCTGCTGAGCCGTGTCAGGCACTGCCTTGTCCACTGGGGACAATGTGGCAAAGGCGGAAGCGCATGGGGAGGCACCACGGGCAAGGGAGGCGCCGGCGGGACCAACAGAGGAACGGGTGGGGCCAGAGGCGCAGGTGGACATATCTCCTTGAAAAGCCCTATGAAATATTCCCTCATGGGGTCGGTGCGCATAAGTGCTTGAAATTTACCGAAAAAGGCGCCCTCTGGAGATTGTTTCGGAACCTGAGGAGGCCTCTCATGAGGTGGACAAATCCAGGGACGTAACGGGGAAGGGTGCCACACCGGCCCCTCCACCGACGTATCCACATAAATAATCAAGGGAGCCGCACCCGCAGGCAACGAAACATTGTGCGAAAGAGGGATCCGGGCTTCCAATCATAAACCGGCCAGTAAGGATGCGCACAAGGGACCTTAGGTTCACCCAAAGAACCGAACCCTACACCACGGGCCGATGGCGTAGTTGTAGGGGTAGTACCTAAAATGGCCGCCGTGGTCGTGGCGGAACGGCCGCCATTTTGTCCTCATCTGAGGGGAACTGCGGTACGTGAGGAAGTGAGGCAGGGGTCCCCGTCGATGGGTCAGGGGTCTTAATTTTAGCCTTAACGTAAGGAACCTCAGCACAGCCGGTACTATGAGGTCTGGAATGTTTCTGCGACATACCAACCACCAACTGAGCCTTCGAAGGAAGGGCCTCTGCACTGCCGGTAAAAGAAGAAACTTTCTTCTTTGCCCCCTCAACAGATATGGTATCACCACAAGAGCGGGAACGGTGAGCAACCGCTTTCACAGACAGGGCCTTGCCTGGCCCCTCAGAACTGCTGGTAGCCTTAGCCTCTGTACAAGGGACCTCGGACCTAGGCCCGGTAGAAGCCTTATCGGCACGGGCCTCGAACATCCGTTCGGTAACTTCAAGCGCAGCCAAAGCCTCGGGGCGCACTCCGGTTTTGTTTTTGAGGGAAGCCGAAAGAGCGGCCTCAGAGCAAGCTCCGGTACCCCATGACTCAGTAGAACTGGGCCTACAAACAGCCCCCACAGGAGGGGCCTCGGAGCGTACTCCGGTGAACACAGGCCCCTTACGGAGACCCTCAGAGAAAACTCTGGTAGAATTATTAGGCCCGACAGGCACCTCAGGGCGAACCCCGGTAACAGAGCGATCAACGCCCCTCCCGGCCCGAGAGGAACCCGGGAAGGTATCCCCCGGCCGGGGTGCTCTGAAAAGTAAAGAACTTACCGGGCGTTTCTTCTTCTCGTCGATGAACGCCTGAATATGAGAAGGAGGAGTTTGTCCGAACACCTCCTCCCACCGCTCCAACCGACATTGAAGTGCCCGGACCGAAAGGGAGTCACAGTAAAAACAGGAGTCCCAACGGTGTTCCGGACCCAAACACTCTAAACAAAGAGGATGGGGATTCGCCCTCGCGAAGCGACGGTGACACGATGAACAGTCTGGAAAATCTAGTTTAAAAGACATAGACAGACTAGTAAACGAACGCTAGCGAGAGCCAGAGAGGAAAACAGGGAAGAAACTCTTCCGAGGATGCAAGTGCGTCCGGCCACGATCGCGCGGAGAAAAGGACTGATGGGTGATGCACGGGGCGGAGCCAAGGTGGGCAGGGTTACGGCCGCGTGCCAGGCCCCGCGCAGGAAAGAGAGGGACACATTTTTGGAAAAAAATGTTGATGCTTTTTACAAAGTGCTCTGGTCCCGACCCACAGGACGGAGAGATGTCCCATAATTATGGAGGAATGGGGACGGTACGTAGGAGTAGAGGTGTGGCTGCTCTGTGCGCTAAAACAGGAAGGGAGGAATACTTGTGTGTGTTTAACCCTTATGTTCTAATCCCTCCCAGCCACAGTGTACTTCCCTTCTCAGACATCCTTCAGAACCAGATTTCCAAGAACACGGACAAAGGTGCTGTGTTTGTTAAGCAAGTTTTGGGGATATTTTGGGGCTCATTTGTTAAAGTCGCTTAATTTAGTGGCCGGGATCGGTTACGTTTATACTTAGAGTAGACAGGTTCCAGCAGCAAAATATTTCTCATGTGCACGGCAGAGTGCGAAAGAGTAATGTCAAAAGGTGCCATTCACACTTGTACTCCACGGTGCAAATTGAGTAAATGCTGACTGCCATATAAGCATGGCAGCCCGTATTTACAATGGATCTCGATGGAATCTGCCTGCTTTTTCCAGGTGTAAAATGCCAGCGGATTCTATAGGAATCCAGAGCATTTCGCCTGGCATGAAAATCCATGCCAGTGCAAATGCTGTAGTATTTGTTTGGCGGAGATGAAGGGAGCAGCGGAAACGTAAAGAATGTTCGCCCCTCCCCTCTGCCATACAAATGAAGGAAAATGCCTTTTCCGCATGCAAGGATTTGACGCATTAGAGTCCTGTTCCAACAAGCTTACATTTAGAAAGTGCTAATATCAGGACTTTGAGTGACATAGTCCTTGAAAAACTACAATACCTGCATATCCACAGGTGCGACGATATTCGTTTTTAGTCCTCCTGTGGCAAAATAACGAACTTCAGAAAAGTGAGCATATTAACACTTTATTCTGTTGCATCCATTTAAGTTTAAAATAAACCACGGCTTATTAACTGAGAACTTAATTGGCTATAGAACCAGACCATTATTTTAAGATCACATGAAAGTTTTTTAAATATAATTTATACTTTGCTACGTGTTAAATCTAGGACATGCAACCCCCACTCCTTCACCAATGCTTCATTTCTAGCAGCCTTGCCTGTGCACTCCCTCTCATACATATGCATATATCATGCCATGCCATTCCATTCCATTCCAGTTGAGGAAATGATCTACTGAGTCCAGGGTCATGGATTAATTTATTGCTTCAATGACAAAACATTATAGATCCACACACTGAATGCATAGATGTGAACTGATAACGAAGAGTCCATACAGTTATTGACCTTCATTTTCATTTTGAACTGTAATATATATAATATATATCCACTTGCTAGGGCTATTTCGGTTACATATGGTTAATGGTGTCCACAGCTTCAGGGGACTGTATTCTGAGAAGCACAACACATTTGACAACCATTAATCTTGCCCATGGAAGCACATGTTTTAGTAAGTACAGGCAGAAAGCACATTGCTGTCCTCTAGCCCAAGAACTTACATATTGAACTTTGAAAAGAAGTAGAGCCCAAACGAAACAACATCCAATACAACGTATACATAAGCAGGCATGTCTGAATAACATCCCCCTTCCTAGAACCAGGTCTGTGACTATTTTCTGAAGAAGAAAAAGTGCGGAAATTAGCATCACAACCTTATAACCGAAAAAAAAAAGCATTTCGGTCAGTGAGGCATTTAAAAAATAAAAAAGGAAAATCCAGGGAGGTGATGGGCCGAATAATGCGGGGGTCTTTGAAAGCGAAGAAAAGCAGGGGGAGCAGGGACATTTGGTTATAAAACTATTCAGTGAGAACAATTCTGAGTGATGAGCCAGCCTGAATTTCGCTTTGTGTAGCCCACAGATAGTAAATCAAACTTTCATGCTTATCTCACTGGTACTGGTAAATTGTCTACTAATTTGTCCCATCTCTTTAGAACAGGGCACAAAATGTGCACTCACCATTAGCCATTGCCTAGCGATAATTGACTATTGGCGAGTAAGAAATGGTGTGCTATGTGAATATGTAGAAAAGAGGTAGCGAGTGACTTTTTGTGGCTGGCTAGTAGCTTGCAATTTTATATATTTTGACCCCTGCTCTAGAATGTCCGTTTAAAAGATGAGATTTTCATAATTTAATTTCAAAGCTTCACTTGATGCCAATAATCTTCTGATGTAGGGGGATGTGCATAAATTCACAATAACAGTTATTCTTGTTTTTGCAATAGTTGTTATGGTGATCACTTGCACTCAATGTTATTATTGCAAATGGTTTGTCTCGTATATACAGATATTGAAGACAAGTGGAACCAGAGTTGGGTGGGGGGATGATGCTACTCGATCAAAACATGTATATATGAAGTGGCGTATTAGCCCTTATATGTCGCCCATAATTGTTTAACTGTGGAAAATTACTTGAATCGCTTTAAGCATTGAAAATAAATGGAGTTTGCAAATAACGTTTTAGTGGTTGTCACTTTAAGGCTAATAACAGTCATCTACTGAAGAGTTACATACATTCCGGACATTGTTGTTTTTTGCTATAGGAAATTTTAGATCTCCGATACCTGATGCGATTCTGGCTTTTAAGCCGATGTAACTTCACTTTCAATATTTACGGTCAGTTCAAAAAGCAGAGATTTAGTTTCAATTGTTCTACACTATTCCCTATTTCCTGGCTCTTATGTGACCCGTAATAAATGGACATTTTTTCTTTTAGAGCTTGCTTTGAAAGGCCATTTGCACTTATACAATGCGTTTAACCTTCAGGGCTAATTACACTTCGTGACCTGGGAGTCAACCGAACACAATAGATAATGTTTGCTCAGGTTTTGTAGGCACCAAAATGTTAATCAAGGAGATCATAGTTTGAAAACAGCCTATTTTTAATTACATTTGATTATTCATAAGCCTGAGACCTTGGCTGGAGCCATTTACGAGGGTGTATGTTTTTGCCTAGACAATGGGCTGCTCAATCATATTTGACCAGTTTGTCATACAATTGTCTCTACAGCAATTTAGCATCAGCAGATCAGTTTACTTTGAATTAAACCTGCTTTTTCAGGGTTTTTCAGACCCATGGAGCCTTACTATGAAAAGAAAAGGTCATTTACAGAACACTGCTCTTTTAAAAATGAAATGCGAGCTTCATTCTTGGCTGTACATCTCACAAAACCTATAGTTGAAGTTATATTATTTACTAGTAGCATAAATGCATATATTGGGGATGGGAATTACAAAAGAGTTCAGGTTAAACGAACAAAAACCTTTCATAACGTTAAGGTAGCAATATAATTAACTTTATTAATACATAAAAAAATATATATTCTAATTAAACATGAAACTTACTGTTTTTTTGTTGAAATATTTTGTGTTTGTTCCAACATGCTTTAAAGTGAAAGTAATGTAATGTGTTATGTGAATATTTCTTCATAATAAAAATGTTAAACTGTTTTTCATGTTTTTAGTGTGCATTACATTTGTGTTGCTTTTGTTAGTATTTACAGCATGCATTGCATGTGTGGTTGGAGCATGGGTCGTAGGAGAACGTTATTCGTGCTCATATAAACAATGTTAACATCACAAATGTACGTGTGGGTTTTAATATAAAATGTAGGTTGTGCCCGCTGTGACATACGGCACCGAAGCCATGCCGACCATTCCAAAGGATCTCTGGCCCAAATTAGAAGCTGCATTCTGGAGATCGGGCCTAAAGTTGCCGAATTCTACATCAGGAGTCGCGATAAGGGGCGAACTGAGTCTACAATCACTCGAGTGCACTGTGAGTTGCAACTCCATAATGCTGTACAGGAAGTGCTGAATGGACGATAGTAACGCAATTTTCAAAATGATTAACCGTGAATTGGACACAGGCAAATGTGAGATGTTAACAATCTGGCAAAAGGAAAATGAACTCTTGCTAGACACTATTGCCTCAGAAGAAGAACTCATACGAAATCCGTGCAGAGTTTTGCGCAAAATTAAAGACCTAGATTGGGCAAAGACAACAGAAACAGTGGTAAAAATAAACTTGCGTCACATCTACCTACCAATACAAAAAAACTGAATGAATTGCAAAACTACATAAAGAAATTTCCCAACAGGCTGGCGCGAAACCTGATACTAAGAGCGCGCTTAAACTTATTAGAAACCAATGAAATCTTACACATCAGAGGGCGCTAGCAATCACCAGGCTGCCGCTTCTGTCAAGATACATCGCCTCATCCACAAGAACCAATTCGTCATCTATTGATGGTATGCTCAGATACACCGCCACAGGAAGAGACTTGGTGGAACAGGCTCATAGGCGGCGATAGAACCAGCTGGCAAATCGCTTCAGCGAAAATTTTGGAGCACATTGTGAGCAATCTGCTAAACAGAAATCAGCGACTTGTCCAAAGTGTCTCTCCAATAATCAAACAATAACACAACATAATTGTTGATTCAATTATGATTCAGACGAAGCATGGCTGTAACATTGTAAAAATCTCACGTTGATTCAACAAAAAAAACAACAAAAAAAAATATATAATATGTACCTCTATTCTGCTCATGCATTGTATGCCTCCTAAAATAAACATATGAAAAGTGTACATTTATTGCATCACTTAAAACAGACATCAAAGTCAGATGTGAGGTTTTAGGAGATGTTCATTGTGCAATGAATGAACAGTAAATCTCATGCTTTGTGCACAGTTCGTATGACTTGCCATTGATCGGCGCTTTGAGGAGATTTTAAGTTTGTAATTTAACAACTGTAAAACTCATACGCTGTGTGTATGTGATTGTAGCGCATGTTATAGGCGCCTGTGTGGTAGGACTTTGGGAATGCGAGAATGTGTGTTGGAGGACCATGTGTTGTGGGAACGCATGTTGTAAGAGCATGTTATGTGTAGTAGCCATGCTTATTTTCGGAACATGTATTATAGCAGTGTGTTTCACATCATGCGTGGTAGAAGTGCGCTTCCTAGGTGCATGTGAGTACTTGTCATATGTCTACATGTTATGTGTAGTAAGCAAGTGTGTATAAGGTGCACGTGTTGTAACAGCGTGTTATTAGTGTTCATATCCAGAGGTGTGCAACCTTTGGCTCTGCAGATGTTTTGAACGACAACTTCCAACATCCCTAACCTGCATAATCAATAGCTAGATATGATGGGAATTGTAGTACAAAACATGCGGCGAGCCAAAGGTTGCAGACACCCAATATATACAATGTTAATATCACAAATGTACGTGTAGGGTTTGAATATGAACTGCACCTCCATTCTGCTCATGCGGTGTATGCCTCCTAAAGTGTTAATTATTGGAATAAAAGCACACTTTGTTCATACATCACTACAAAACTGACAAAGTCAGCTGTTATTTGCCGTTGATCTGAGTTTTTAGATGTTAATTGTGTAATGTATAAACTGGAAAAAAACTTACTGTCTGTTCGGTTCGTATGGAAAGTATTTATTTACTCCAACACTTTAAAAATGACAGAAAAGTCAGCTGTGACTGGACTTTCATGGGAGTTTTTCAGAGATGCTCATTGTGTAATGTATACAAACAGTAATCCTCATATGCTCTGCATTCAGTTCGTATTACCTGATTGTTTAGGATATGTTAATGTGCGTCGTCGGACCATGTGTTGTAAGAGCACATGCTACAGCAGCGCGTGTTGTAGGAGTGTGTGATTAGTGTGTCGTAGGAGCGCGCGGGGTAGAAGCTCATGTTGGGTGTACTCAGCGCGTGTAGCAAGTGTGCTGGTCATTGGAACGTGCATTATAGGAACATTATAGTACGCAGATTATAGCAGCGTGTGACGTAGGAGCGCATGCAGCGGGAGTGTGTGGTATCTGCAGACATCTTGAGTCAGCCCACACTCCAGCTGAAGGCCACAAGAGACTCCTGGGAGAACACTAATCAAGACACCAGGGACAACATCACAGACCAATCACTGATGGACTGGGTGATTAGGTGATGAGAACATGCATCACTCCCAATGGGCAACCCCAGGGGTGTCCCAGTTAAAGGTGGAACGGTGAAGGGTGAATACCAGCTGTTGATCAGCCTCTTGGCCTATGAGCTTTTGCCTTCCTCCCTGCTGCACCTGGGAGTACTCCTAGTTTACCAATTACTGCACGGTCTCTCCACACTGCAGTTTTCACCTACAATGCATTTACTCCTGCTCCTCTTCCTACTCATTCCTACTCAATCCTACTGCCAACAACAAAAGCCAACATGCTAACCATACCAACCTCAACACCTATCCACCTCACCTCTCTTCCTCCAAGACTCAAATGCTCTTCTGTTCCTTACCCCAACATTGCACTCTTGAATGCTCAGTCTGTATGCAACAAATCTTCCTTTATGTAAGACTACCTTTATGCCATCTCTCTTCCCCTAGACCGCCTTGATATCACTGAAACCTGGATTTCTCCATCTGACCTGGCAGCCCTACAGGACGGTACGCTATCCTTCATTCACAGAGGTGGAGGCTGACACCTACTCTTCCCCTATTCAATGCCTCACGAATCTCCAATGCCACGTCCTCTCCTACCTCCAGATTTCACCATCCCTATGATTGCTACGCCTCACTTGGTTCACATCATCTCCATCTATCGCACTCCTAGTCATACTGAACCGTTCTTTGATTAACGTGGGCAACTCCTCGATTCTCTTTCCACTAAACATCATCTCATTCTCTTCAGTGACTTTAAACCTTCCCTCTCCAACCACTTCAAAGAAATCTGAACTTCAGTCTTTTCTTCGTGTGCATGCTAGCCACTATCAATAACCTACGTACACACACCGGCGGTAACTCTTTTGATCTCTTATTCATCTCCAACTCTCTTTCAGCTACTAATATTATTGTCACACCATCCCTATCTGATCACTGTATTCTTTTCACCACCACCTCCTTTCCATCCTCTCACCTCCCCTCACCACTTCCCACACCTTTTACTAAAAGGACCTTTAAACCTTCTGCCATTCCTCCCTTTCTCTCGGACCTACAGTTCTCGCTCTCCTCCTTCCCACCTGATGCCTATTTTACTAACACGGCCTTCTCCAGTTTCCAATCCCTACTATACGACTCATTCTCCTCTCACTTCCCACTGCTAACTTTCACCCCTAAGTCTCAGCATCCTCAACCAAGGGTCACCCCATTCATGAGCTCTCCACAAAGATATACGTCGCCTGCTGTGCAAATGGAGGCGTAGCCACTCGCATGAGAACCTGAAATTCTACCTCTCTGCCCTGAACTCTCAAGTCCTCTGTTAGTGGAGTGAAAACTATTTTTTACTGCACCCTTACTGACTCTCACTCCAACCATCCTCGCCGGCACTATGGCACCCTAAACTCGCTCATTCTAAACCTATGACTATCAACTCCACTCTCACATCGAATGACCAAGCTGAATACTTCGCTGCACAAATGTCCACAATTGGAAACTCTGACGTTCCTCACACTCCCTCCTCCTACATTCTACACTCGGCCTACCCTACCATCATCCTCTTGCTCCATCTGCTACTTTAGTCACAGTAATATTAAGAATCCCTATCTCTACTGATGAATGCTAACCCCTCTTGTGCCCCATCAGACTTTTGCTCCTCAGCTAGTCAAGCCTATTGCCCCTTTTGTAGCCTCTCGTCTCACTGAACTCTTTAACCTGTCCTTAAGCTCTGCTTGCTACCCCTCTATTTTCAAAACAGCCACAGTCATCCACTTCACATCTACTTCCTCATGCCGTCGCCAGGCTGGATGCCCAACTATACAAAACATGGGCACATTTAAATTTTTTCTCCTGCATAACGCATCTTTACGCAGAAAAGCGCCACTGTATCCACATCTATCCAACTCTATAAGCCTTCTCGTAATATCCACTCTGCCTTGTTTACTACCCTTGTGGCACCTACCCTTTTCTGTGCTTTGTGTTGCTTTCACCCTTTCTCTCTTCTTGCCCACCCCTTGCATGGAATTCTCTTCACCCGGGCATTGAGGATACAGTCAACACTGTTTTGTTCACAACCAAACTAAAAGCCTACTTCCTCACCTCCCAATTCCCTCTTGACCTACCTCTCATCTGCTTTCATGCTATAGTCTTTCCCTCGCCTCTACCCAGCCTATGTCCCTCACTTTCTCTTGCCTCTAGACTAGCACTTCACCCATCATGGTCACATCCCTAACAACGCTGCCTGTACCATCTACCTGCACTTAAGAATGTCTAATGTTGGTTGTCCTGAATCTATGTAGTCCCAGGTGACTGTTCCATTTACTCCCCCCACCCCATCCACAACCCGGTTGGAATGTCACTCAAACTCACCCCATTGTAAGAAACGCACTGCTTCCGATCAAATCTGATTTCTTAGCTAATGTACGTTCTTTTGTGATCCAAAGAGCATTGTTCCTCCATGTGTATGTTTCTAAATAAATAAAAATGAATACATTTTTTGTTAGTGCCCAGTGTCGTAGGGGCATGCCAGAGCACTTGTTGCATGTCTACATGTCATGTGTAGTAAGCTCAGGGTGCGCGTGTCGTTGGAGCACATTACTAAGCGTTAAACACACATTACAGGGGCTGGAATGGGCGGGCCAGGCTTAAATGCCAGAGCGTAGCGAGGGCATTTAACGAGGGCGCCGGGATGTTATCACCCGTTCGAGCCCTTAGAATGACTGTTTAACGCTATTGGCACCCTGGGTTTCCAATCCAGATACCCAGGATGCTAAGAATGATAGTTGATGGACCCGACGCTGGGGAAAGAGGAGCGGGAGGAGCTAAAGAGTTCAACGACCTTCGCATGGCGGCCTGGTGGAATAACCTACTTGGGGGTGAGAATTCCCCCAGCCCTTATGGGGTGGTATGCAGCAAACTACCCCCCTGCCCTCTCATGAGAAGTATCAAAAGGGACCTCCATAAGTGGCGGAGCCTTCGGATCTCCTGGCTTGGGAGGCTGGCGGCCATAAAAATTGTCACACTGCCGAAGATGCTCTATCTTTTTCAAGCTATCCCCCAAGCAGTCCCAGCTAGCTTCTTCAGGGTGCTCCAAGTTATAACAAATGAATTTATATGGGAGGGGAAAAGAGCAAGGGTAAGTAGGCTGCAACTCATGGCTCCGAGGAAAGAAGGGGGATTGGCCCTGCACAACTTCTGTCAGTACTACGAGGCAACTCAGCTTAGGGTAATTAGGGAATGGCTCCATGAGGGGGAAGAAAAACACTGGGTTAAAATGGACAGGGCGGTTACAATGCATGACCTGGGAGAGGTCCTGTGGCTACCTAAGCATCACCGACCAAAGCACATGTACGAGAGCTCCATCACTAAACTAGTTGCGGACAATTGGGACAGGCTGGTTAAATATAAGGAAATTACAACTTTCCCGTCCCCATTTACACCCATATTTAGCAACAAAGACTTCACTCCAGGGATGGAGAGGGGGGCATTCAGGAACTGGCAGGAAGGGGGGGGGTGTCGGAGGATGAGAGATGTGTATAGGGGGGGGGGATTGAGCACGCTTGTTGACTGCAAAAGGGACTTTGCATTGGGGGAGGGCGAGAGGATGAGGTATTCCCAATTGCGTCACTGGCTCCTATATCCCACAAATAAGGAGGCGGCCACTAGACCTCCGACCCCCTTTGAGAAATTCCTAATGTCCAACGATGGCTCGAAAGGGCTAATTTCGCTACTCTACAAGATTCTTGATCAAGCTAATCCGAGGCCGCAGTGGGCATATATGGGAAGGTGGGAACGCATTCTGGGCAGGGAGATTGAGAAGAGAGAATGGGAGAAGCTTTAGAGAAAAATCCCCAAACTAGTGAGAGCCTCACAAACCCAGGAAGCCTGGTATAAAATACTGTATGGGTGGCACTATACCCCAGCTCGACTGCGCAGGATGTATCCTGAGGTGACGGGAATCTGCTGGAGAGGCTGTGGACAGGAAGGCACAGCGGAACATATTTGGTGGAGGTGCCCAAAAATTGTTTTGTTCTGGAAGGACATCTGCCAAGCGATAGAACAAGTGTTTGGGTCGGTGGGAAGCTTGCCCCTGGAAAGGACCTTACTGGGCCTCCGGCCAGAAGAGACGATAGGAGAACCAAGGGGCAGAGAAAGGGCGCGGGTGTTGCTCACTATAGCTGGAATGACAATCATTGCCCAGAGATGGAAAAGCCCAGATATACCGACGTTCCAAGACTTCTTGCGCAAAGTGTGGGAGATGGTGGCAATGGAATGGGCCACATATGCAATGAACAATGCATTACAAAACTTTGCAGGTGAGTGGGGAGAGGTATTAACCTTTCTTGGGGACAATTTCAGTATCGGGTGGCGCCCGCAACGCCCAAGACTCCTAGATCTACAATGACCCCGAAGAGACTTTATGAGGTTACAGGGAGTTACGGAACACCTGGAGCAGCACCGAGGGGAGGGCGGGACCGGGGGGGGGGGGGTTTAGGGGGAGGGAGTTCTGGGGATTGTTATGTTGGTTGAAAATTTCAATAAAAAGTTTTAAAAAAATAAAAGCCCATTCAATTTTGCTGGATTTCCTACCTGGGCGAATGTTTTTCAGCTTGGGAGGTTTCTCATTATGGTCAAAAGGAATTCAGATTTTCAACAAATTAGTTCCAGAAAGTGGTAATTCTATTAAAGACACGGAGGCAAAGGATTATGCTTTCTCCATAACCCACTTGTTTTGAGTCTTCGGTAGTCCAGGTATTATTGGTTCCTGATAAACACGTGTAAACAAATGTCCAATCCACAGTCCACATAAACACAGTAACTCCCATGAAACCCCCTCTTTCTTTGCTGCTCGAGCAGCCAGTTAAGTCTTCCACATTGTTTTCATTCATATGTTTGATGTGTGATTATGCAATTTTAGTGCGATTCCTTGCAGCTGCGAGTAAGGGAAGCGCAGCGCAGGCAAAAAGGTGCGTGGCACAACATTCTGCTTTAGGAATTTATTTAAGTTTAGGTTCGCCAGCTCTGCCGGCGACTGCAATTTCAGAGCCCTCTGATAGGGCGCACAACGGTCACGGAGGTGATCAGAGCATGATGGAATCTTAGTTCCGGCGCTCCGCTTCACACTTCTGTGACCGTTAGAGAGTTGGTAATCACCACCGCGAGTGCAGGAGAATGCTCCTTATCATATTTATATAGCAAACATTCTGTTAGAACGAACAAGATGCTTCATACAGCACCACCTGCTGGCCAAAAAGTGTAGCAATACTAAGTGTGTGTTGGGCACAGTCCCCTGCAAAACCTGGTGGCTGAAATATCAGCAGCTGGACTCACCCAATACACATCTGTGTATTTTTTGACAGGTACAGGCACAGCACTCCTGGTGAAAACATTATTTGAAAGTTTACCCTCCTATAATAACCAGACATAAGTAGCACCAGCGATGACAGCAAGGCTCATGTGAGCCAGAAAATATATTACTCCAACATGGGGCATGTTATACAAAAGGCTATGGGTGCCTTGGGTCAGGGGTCACAACAGATGACCCTGATGGAGGAATGGTTGAAGTTCTCCCAAGGAATGGAAGAATTAAAGGGTATTAATCACGGGAGAGGTAAAGGGGGAAGAAAAGCAGCTTGCGAACAGGCCCCCCCCCCATAGAAGATTGGCAAGAGTAAAAAGGTGAGATCCAGGGCGAAGAGCAACAGGTGGCATGACGATTCATCCAGTAGCTCAGGCGAAGAGGATGACTGGCAAGAGTCCTCCAAGGAGGAAGTTGTTTCCATGTCATCGGATATGGACACAATGAGGAACATAGGAAAGCTCCAAAGAAAAGAAAGGCTGAGGAGGAAGATGTTGAAGGGGGTGACGAGTTTGACCCAGAGGCGCTAGCTAGTACACCCCCGATCCTCAGAGTGGGACCCGCCTAAAAAGTTGGCGACCTATCTTAAAAAAAGTCTTAGTGCACTGGAGGCAAAGGAAGTCAGGAGTAAACTAAGGGTGGAATGATGCCCAAGACCCTTTCTCCTCGATGGGATAGCCGACACACCCGAGATCGATGAAAAGATGGTGAAATTCATGGGCAAATACGCGACGATGTGAGGAAAGGCCTAGATGGGTCCTGGCATTCCTGCCAAGACAAGATGTTGGACATTGTAGGTCCTCTCACTAAAATCCTGCAGATGGCAGAAGAGGCCCGACATTTTAACCGGATGGGCGGAGAGGGCCGTATGCATGCTGGGTAATGCAAACTATGCAATTACTACTGAGAGGAGGAGGTCACTACTAGTTAAGATAGACCCCAAGCTTAGCGAGCTAGCGGCTCCAGAGTCAACAGCAGCCGCGAAAGGGAAATTGTTTGGAGGCGCCTTTATAAAAAGGAACTGACCAGGTTTGCCAAGTCGTACGCAGCCCTCGACAAGGCACAAGCCATGCTGAAGAGGGTGTTTGGCAGACACATTTTCGGGAGGGCTGCTAGAGGCAGGGGCCACTCTTCCAGCCAATACCATTACAACAGGTCCTTTTATTATTATTTGGCAAGAGATCACAATGGAGGGATCAAGAAGATCGAAAGCCAAAACCATTCTTCCCCTCCCGAGGAAGGGGCAGTGGATGGCGACAAGGAGACCGCCAACAGAGTAACTCAGGTGAGAGTGTGCGAGCTCAGGCACGCTGTAGATACAGAGCCTCCCGCAGTAGGAGGGAGACTGGCGAATCATGTAGGCGCTTGGCAAGCCATATCCAGAGATGCTTGGGTTTTGGACACAGTACAAGGTTTTCACAAAGATGTTCACACAAACCCGAGTCAGTTGTATTCCCTGAGTCGTATGCAATCAAGCATAGAGGATCAGCAGCTTCTAGAGCTGAGAAAGCTAGAACGCAAAATGACCATAGTACAAGTGTCGGGGACATCAGGAAGTTTCATAAGCAATGTATTCCTAGTCAAAGGGAAGCACAAGTTGAGACAATTTCTCAATCTGCAAGACCTAAACAAATTTGGAGTGTACAGACACTTCAAAATGGAGGGGGACCCATCTCCTCGGGGACATACAATTACAGGGGGGACTGGATGGTTAGGATAGACCTCAAGGGCGCTTATTTGACGGTACCCGTGGCAGAGGAGCACCGGAAATTTCTGAGGTTTCTCTGGGGGGAGGGGACATGGGAAATGTGTTGCCTCCCTTTTGGCTTGGGATCAGCGCCATGGTGTTTCACCAAACTGATGAAACCTGTGGAGACTTACCTGAGAGAGCAAGGTATTTGTCTCATAGGATACCTTGACGATTTATGTCTAATGGGCCAGGACAAGGAAATGCTCAAAGCGCAGGTAAACATTGCGCTAGATTTACTCCAGAGTCTGGGTTTACTGATCAACTGGGAGAAATCCAATGTCCACCCAGAACAATCCATGGAATTCCTAGGATTAGTCATAGATTCGACCTGGGGCTCTCTCAGTTTGCAGATGACCAAGGTAAACGACAAAGAAACAGATCAGCCAGATGCTGTCGAAGAGAGAATTATCACTGTGGAAGATCGACAGACTGGTGGGGCGGCTAGCCTTCTCAATTCAGGCTATATTTCCGGGACCATTACATTACAGAGCACTCCAGGGACTAAAGATCCAACATCTCAGGAGGGGCACATCATACGAACAGAAGGTGCCGGTTTCCTGAGAAGTGAGAGAGGAGCTAGAATGGTGGCTCCAACACATGGATGCATGGAATGGGAGAGCTATATTTGGCTTATCCCCGAACACTATTATAGAATCCAAAACCAGCAGATGGGGCTGGGGAGCCCGATGCAGGAATCTGTCGATGGGGGGCAGGTGGTCAGATCAGGAAACACCCCTACATATCAATTCCCTTGCACTATTGGCACGATCATTCGCTCTATGATGCTGGACTCAAGAGGGGGGCGCATTGTTGCGTGCTACTCCAGAGGGACGATGTGTCAGCGGTCCGATATATAAACAGATTGGGTGGCACAAAGTCCAGAATGTTAGCGGAAATAGCGAAAGAGTTCTGGCACCTTTGTCTCCAGAGACAAGTATCGGCAGAATACCTGCCGGGTCGACGGAACGAGGTAACCGATTGGAACTCCAGGTTCCTCAGGGATGCCAGTGACGGGAAGCTGGACAAGAGAGTGTTTCAGGAACTAATGACTTGTTGGGTCCCATGCCAGATCAACCTTTTGCATAGAGGTTGGACAACCAACTACCTTGGGTTTTCAGTTGAAGGCCAGACCAGGAGGCAGAAGAGACAGATCTTTCAAGCGTGGGGTCAGGACACAGGTTATCCATTTCTCCCGTGCAATGATCACAAGAACATTAGCTCCGGTGAGGAAGCAGAAAGCCTCTCTGATTCTGGCCACGCCGTATTGGAAAGGCCAGGTTTGGTTTACCGGTGTGCTCGAACTCACACACAGCATCCCGGTAGCGCTACCGAGAAACAATGCTATAGTGCGAGACCTCAGAGGAGGCAGCCATCCACTAGTGCAGGCAGGCAAGCTCAATCTGATCGCCTGGGCGATTTCAGGAAATTTTGGGTTGGACCTGGCTTATCGAGTGAGGCTGAACTATCAATGAATCGTGGCCACCGGGGACTCAGAGCATACAGGTCTGCATGGTCAAAATGGTGTATTTGGTGCATTGAAAGCGACGTGTATCTCGATGGAACAGATGTATTTCACATTGTCAATTACCTGGCACAGATGGCAGCGCAAGGGAGAGCGTATAGGACCATTAATACAGCCCGATCTGCGATATCAGCGGGCCATCCCAAGTTCGAACGGGTGCCGCTAGAACACTCAAATATGCAGGCTATTAAAATGGATAATTATGACTAGACCTCCCAAGGAGAAATACACTCAGCTGTGGGATGTAGACTCAGTGTTAAAAAAGTTTCTAGCATGGCCGGAGAATACAGAGATATCTAGGAAGGCATTATCTGCTAAACTCACTATGCGCTTGTGTCTGCTATAGTGCAAAAGAGTATCAGATGTCAGGACTCTGGAACTGAATATGAAGTCCTCATCACCGAACGGGTTGATGTCCTCATATCGAGGAGAAAGAAAACAGGGCTAAGATCAATTGCATATGAGGAATTCCCAAACCAGCCAAAGCTATGCCCGGTTAGATGCCTTGCAGCTTATGAGATCACACAGGATGTGAGACATATAGGAGTATCACCGTCAACGGTAGCCAGATGGGTGATGAGTCAGGCCGGTATCACTGTACGATGTTATGGGGCTCACTCAGTGAGAAGAGCTATGGCCACTTAGGCCTTCAATGTAGGGGCCAGATTGGAAGATATCATGAGATCTGCCGATTGGTCAAATGACTACTTTCAAGACCTTCTATTTCAAACCAATTGAAAAAATTGCAACGTTGGTGGCAAGTAAGCTTTGAACAAGCACAATCCGAGCCTCTGGTCTTGACATAGAATTCAGATTTTCAACACATTTGATCAAGAAAAAGACAGAGGTGAAGGATTATCCCTCTCTTGCAAATCGTGATCGATGTAATTGAAGTAATATGTTTACTGTTCTCATAATGACATGTTGTAGTACTATGACACAATTCCCACCTCCTGTATCCAGTTCACTGAAATGTGATTTTTGTCATACTACGTACCATTGTGGAGAACAAAACAGGAAGCGAATGGCCAGATAAACCTCTGGCAATTACGCGTCTACTGGTTGGGGCATATGTTCAATTCAAAATAAGAAAGAGGGGGTTTCATGGGAGATACTGTGTTTATGTGGAGACGTGACTGTGGATTGGACATTTGTTTACACGTGTTTATTAGGAACAATAATACCAGACTACTAAAGACTCAAAACAAGTGGGACTTGTAGTTTGCTCTTGGTATTGTGTTGTATTATTGTTTGTTTTCATTACTGCACGAGAAGTAAAGTTATGGAGAAAGCATAATCCTTCGCCTCCGTGTCTTTAATAGAATTACAACTTTCTGGAACGAATGTGTTGAAAATCTGAATTCATTTTGACCATAATGAGAAACCTCCCAAGTTGAATAACATTCGCCCAGGTACGAAATCCAGCAAAATTGAATGGGCTTTTATTTTAACAATGTATGCTGAACCTCATCACAGTATTATTACTTGCAGAATTTTTTAATATCAAGCGATGGAGCAAGTATTAATGCAATGAGGCACATTCAGGATTAGTCCACTGAGTTAAGATATATGGTAAGAACGAGAAATCTGAATAGTCCAGAGCGGAGGACTTTGTATATTACTTTTACTTTTGTTTACACTAAGAAGGAACAATTAATGCATACATTTTAATTCCATTTTTTTTCTCATCTTCCTTATCCCATTGTTTATTTTTTCTTTTTCCTCACCTGCCCGTTATGCACAATATGTTAAATCAAATATATAGAATGCCTTGAAAACGACCTAGCATCGAAACACATGTCTGCATGTACATTTGCAAAAAACACATAAAAACACTCAAGTTGTAATAAATACAATTAATTCAGAATGCTGGATCATTGATATTAGTCAAATATGGATGCTTACTTTAACACACAATAGAAGTGTATAATATATTGTATTGTAACAGCACCTAAAAGGTATACAACCACTTGTTTTACTTATTTCAATTGGCCAGTTGGTAGGATGTCCAGTAGACCTAGGCAGCAATCACATTATATAAACTGATTCACAATAGATATGTGTCCCGAGACTCTACCACCAAGAGGTTCTACCAAACTTCCAATACTTTTCATAACTAATACTATCCTGTTTGGATTATTTTACTTATTTGTATACAGGGAGGCGGGGTTCTCCCTTTGAACTTCTTTTCGGTGGCGTACTGCATGTGCAATAGCAGCCACAACTGTATTCAAATGGACATCAGTACATATGACGTCACTCTGACTCCATTTATGACGTAATTGTGTATGATTTTACTGCTATGAATGTAAAGGATATAAATGTTTCTTATATTGGCATTAAAAATTATGAGTTGGGACTAGAGAAGCGGCGAGACACAAACCGAACAGTCCAGCCCCCCCCCAGAAGTACCTGGCTGGTGTGCAGGACCACCGACGACCTACGGCAGGAGGGACCCCAGCACAACATCGAAGAGCCGGTGAGTGAAGGCCCCATCAGAGGCGCTGTTGAACAAGGGCTTTCTCAACACCCAGGCCCTAACACGGGGGAGGAACTGAAAGGGAGACTGAAGCTGGTCTAGCCCCTGCCCAGTCAGATCAACAGGCGCCTGCACCCCACAGGGGTCATACCAAAAGGTGGGAAGCCTCCCGCTCGAACTGAGCGCGGGGGCTCTGTCCACCCCCCCCCCCCAGTGCAAGGCACATCTAGGAGCAGCCCGACCACTGGATAACCACAGTCAGGGAAGGTCCAGCCCACCCCAGAGCCTCCATCAAACGGGACCCAGCAGCGTTGCAGGACCTACACCCGAAGGAGGAGCACCAGATTGCCTCCCCCCCAGCGAAGCAGGGACCTAGGCGGCAGAGCTACTGCAAAGGGAGCTGACACCCAAGAATATAGCTCCACTGTTTCCGAGTGGTACTGACCGCTCCCAAAGGAGCAACTCAGATGCCTGGGGCTAGGGTGAGGCCCGGACAGTCAAAGACGAGAACACCGGCGAAAACCCAGGTGGGCCGACTTGAAAAGTGCTGGTGGACAGAGATGACGAACGGGGAGCGATTCACATCCTCCCCCTGGAACGACTTGACCACACAGTGGCATCACCACTAAGCACCATGGCGTCAGACAAGAAGGAACTCCTAAATTGTTTGAAGGGGATGGAAGCCAGACTCACAAATACGTTCCACAACCAGTTGGAACAGATGAAGGGGGGTAACTGAAATCTTCCCTTCAGGAGGTAAGCAGAGAAATGCGGACCTGGGAAAATGGCTTATCAAATGTAGAAGAAGAAACTAACCAGAACAGCGTCCTTCTAGACCAGCTGGCAAACGCAACAACCAACTTGGAATTACAGGCAGAGGACCTTGAAAACTGCTCAAGGAGAACATCAGGGTCAAGGGCTTGACTGAAAACGATCCAGGATAGAGACCTCAAAGACACTATGCAACAATGTTTCAACAGCATGCTTCCAGACACACAGCCAGACCAAACTGGGTTTGATCGGATACACAGAGTGGGCCCAAAACGGAACGACCCTGGAGCAAGGCCTAGAGACGTCTTAATAGCAGTAACGTCCTATTGCCAGAAAGAAGACCTCCTGAGAGCAGAAAGACCCCACAATGATCTCTCAATCAACGGCCCTCACATTCAACTATACCAAGGCCTAGCTTTAATCATTCTCTGCAAGAGAAGAATGATGCAGCCAATTACAAAAGTACTCCAAGCAAAGCAGACCCGATACAGGTGGATGCATCCATTCGGCCTCTCCGTTACATGGGAGGGCAAGCAGCAGAAAATTACTACCTGCATGGAGGGCTGTTCAATCCTACAGCTAGAGGATGACCAAGACCGTCTGAATGACAAACCAGGTCCCAATCCACCAAACACTGCCAATAAACCGTGGGAATGGTCAACCGAGAAAACGCAAAAGTCAAAGAAAACCGGGAAATTCAAGGTTCCGCAACAGAGCCAGGAATAACTAGCGACGGAAGAACACTAGGAGAAGCAACCAACAAGAAAGTGTACAACCTTAGAACAATGGTCGTGGACTACAACACACTGAAACATACAAAACCCTCACGGAGGAAGAACACCACATCTGGGAAGTGGGGAGGAAGAGGGAGGGTTGGAGAGTTGTGGGAAGGGCATAGGAACCAAGATGCACAGCAACAGAACAAACTAGAGACCCAGGGGACGGAAAAGGAAAAATGGGAGAGTCACTGGAGCGTCTCACTCCCAGCTAAAAATTGCTTAATTTACCCTACACAAAAATGGCTGAGACAAAGATAATCTCTCTCAATGTACAGGGCCTGAACTCGTCAATAAAACGTCGGGTGATACTAGACTGGCTGAAAACACTGCACTCCCTAAGGACGAGAAGAGAATGGCCAATCAAGCCTTCCCACAACAATTTTTTGCCTCAAGTGGTGAGAAGAAAAGGGGAGTAGCTATACTAATTGGGAGGGCGTTAGACTTCAAAAAAGACAAAGAGGGCAGGTACTTGGGGCTCAAAGGGTTGATAAAGGGGAAATTGTACACAATCCTAGCCATTTACGCCCCTAATAGTCGTCAGGATGGGTTAGGGTCAGGATGTGTTCATAACGGAGTTGCTGGGCAAACTGGGCAGCTGGTGCGAGGGCCAACTGATTGTGGGTGGGGATTTCAATTGCATCATGGACCCAATGCTGGACAAAACACCCCTCCCCATATCAACGGACCAGAAAAACAGACAAGCACTGGGTCGCTTCTTCAGAGAATTAGGGGTGATTGAAACTTGGCGATTCTTCCAAGGGGACAAGAGAGAGTACACCCACTACTCCGCCGTCCACCTTGGATACTCCAGGATAGACATGATTTTAGTATCTACAACATAGTCCTGCAAATTAACGGAAGCAGAAATAGGAGTGGAATATCACTCGGATCACACGCCAGTGTTGGTGGGTATATATTGGGGGAGGAAAGGAGCAGGGAAAAACCGCCAGGAAGGTTAAATGAAATCCTCTTGAAGGACATAGTGCTAAGGGCCCATATGGAGGCTACCATCAACAACTACTTCAAAGAAAATGACAATGGGGAAACAGACTGGGGGGGTAATATGGGATGTTGGAAAGGCAGTGATCAGGGAAGAATTCATGTCACAGGCAGCGGCATACTACAGGGAAAGAGCATTGGTGACAAACCAACTAGAAAAAGAGGTGAAAGCTGCCGAAGCCCAACACAAAGCCCACTGTTCGAGGAAATCCCTAAGAGTGCTTTGAGAATCAGAGCCCAACTGGAGAATCATACAGCGGACCAGATTGCCCAGTCACTGCTACAAACAAAACAATCCTATTATATCCATGGGGGCAAGGCGAATCGTTTCCTGGTGGCGAAATTGAGAAAGCAAAAACCCCGTAACTATATAGCACAACTAAATGACGTCCATGGAAAACCCCACACGGCGGAGCTTGACAAAAAAAAAAATAATGAAGCGCTTTCATGAGGAAGTAGCGAGAACCTTGACCCAGACGCCAACTTTCCTATTCCTACATCTGCAATCTGGGGCAGCGGGAGCATGTTGAACAAGACAGAACCCGTCTTGGGAACCCAATTACGGCACAAGAGATCAGTGATGCCATTTCAGCACTACCAGCGAATAAGACATGCAAAAGTCGCTAACAGAGGAGGAATGTAACCAAATACGGGCACATGCACACAGCACCTCCAGATGCACGACAATTATGGAATCAGCTTACAAACTATGCCTCAGATGGTATATGCCTCCGTACCGCATTCATAAAATCACAAAGTCATACTCACCAAACTGCTGGAGGAACTGCGGTGAGAAGGGAGACCTATTTCATATGAGGTGGACATGCCCCAAAGCTGTGGCCTATTGGAAGGAAATACTAAGCCAGATAAAAGACCTTTCTGGGGTTGAACTGCCGAGATCGCCGAAAACAATTCTATTAGGAGTCCCCATAGAAGGTAAATAACACAATGTCAGGAACGACAGCCATTCTCATTACTCACCTGTTATCAGCAGCAAGGATTATCCTTACACAAAACTGGAAAAACGAAGAGGGCCCGACCTCAGCATGGTGGTGGATCAAGGTCTGGGGAGTAATGGCTATGGAGAAGATATGTGCACTCAGCACTGAAAAATATCTAAAAATCTTTAACTATCTGGATCCCATTCCATGAACTGGTGCATGACAGAAGCCCAATTCTTCAAACCCAGCCTGCTCCGGAACACGCATGTCATCTGAGACCTACCAGATGTAAAGACGCCGGGACCCAAACATCAAGAAAATATCCTCAATCTGCTGAACTCTATACTGTAAAGTAGTGATTAAAGCTGTGGGGGGTGGGATAAGTAAGGGGAAGGGGGATGGAGGGAAGGGAAGAGGGGGGAATTGAAAATCTTCAAAGGCTAAGGGAACTTCTACGGACTGCAGGGTACGAACACAAGAAAGATGCAGAACTTAATAATTGATGGCAAATGTTATGTTGTATTTACCTGTATGCCTTTGATCCAAAAATAAACTTGGTTTTAAAAAAAAAAATGACGAGTTGGAAACTTACGTCTTAATAGACCTGCATTATAATATATGATTAGACATCTTAGAGATGTATTCAAAAATTTGAGTTAATTTGCAAATAAATGTAGCTAGAGATAAATATCTCCATAGTCGTACTGTTGGTTTGTCCTGTATTCAATAACTGGGTTTGTGAACATAAATTAGTTAAGGAGGGACGGGGATCCCGATAGTCAAGAATCTAATAAGGAAGAAGTTGAACTTTGCTCTTGAACCACACATAGTGCACCAACTCCTATTGATTCAAGGGGAGGAATTGTGGAATTGTGGAATTATGTAGTATTTGTAAAAATTGTTAATTCAATTTAATCGAATAAATAAAATACAAAAAAATAAAATAGAGAACTTGGAGGAGTGGTTTTGCTTCCCCATTTGACATTTTTAAATTATGTATTGTATATACATCTGTAAGGGCCATATAATTTAGGCAGGACTTCTGTAGTTCATTGCTACACTGTCAAATTATTGGACTAGCAGTCACTAGATTTTTACTGGGGATGGCTATTGACTTAATACGTCTCTTCATCACTGGTGTTACTTCAAATGTCAACTTGCATATTTGTGTCGCCAACATTTACAAGAAATGATGCATCTCGTGATCCAAATGTAGTCCCATGGAAACTGCACAAAGTAAACATATGAATCTTGCTTCCATTCTTCTCAGTTTCAATTCTCGATTTCCTCCTCTGAGCAATATCTTAGCTTGATGGATTGCTAGAAATGTTATTCCAGTTTTTATATCTACGTTGGTGTTGTTGCTGCCAATGTTGGGCCAATAGCATTTTAGGATGCCGACTTCCAATTGCTCCTAGATGTTCTTGCATAAACATACAATTACATAGATCACATATTTGCTTCGACAATGTAATAACGTTTTACTTTACAGATCCTGTCCATACATGTTAGGTAAACTATGCATATTGTTTAGGGCATGTTGGCACACGCTGCAATTGACACATTTTAAAATCCAGTTAAATTAGCGCATCTTGATAGTCAGGTCATGTGCGTTCCTTTCTTAGTAATCCTAAAACTGGGATTTAAGAAGGTTCGTAGTGTTGGTGCCCTGGTGTAGATATTAGGATTTACATCCACATATTGAGCCATGTCTTTATCTAAGAGTAATACATGCCAATGTTCATTTAATATTTGATACACAATTTAACAGGAACAATTCTATGATATAACTGACTCAAGCAACAGTTGGCCATTTATGAAGGATGATCAAAGAGTAAACACGATTGGTAACAAATACCATGCTCTGCAATATAGCACGTGTCACAATTAATGAAAGTAATTACAAGTTTATATTAAATGCATTCTAATGTTAAATTCCTTTATATTTCTTTTTTCCCACTACTGTTTTTGTTCTTTTTCCCTGTTGGATTCCTTTTGAACCATTGTTTTTGGGTGTAATTCCTCGCCAATTCTTTTTGGGGATAATGTGGTGTCTTTACTATTTAGTAAAATATAATGGGAGTAGATTACGGACAGCCTTGAGAAAGTCCTTTGAGGGTGAAACAGGTGAAGGCCTGGCTGTAATTGTTATATCAAGACACAACACAAGTGGATAGGCATAATAAACAACTCAAGCGTTTAAGGGACTATAGGAATGCTTTGATTTGGAAATTAATGTTGCACCAATAACAAATAACTTCAGAGTGGCCTTTTCATATTTTGGATGAATTTTACACTGTTCAATTGGATATATTAAAAATAAATGGGATGAGCGCATGAGATTTGGAATACAAACCTGTTTAAAAATAACTCTGGCACGTGAAACTATGATGTTACTTCTTAATAGAGCCAACTCAAAGAGATCCCAGGAGCATATGCTTTGGGCGTGGCGGTGCGGGTAGTGAGTGGGACTGGCCATAGGGATCATCATGGCAATGGGCTGTCAGTAAGTAAATGACTAAACAAACATCCACACGCTGTGCATTCCTTGCCCTATCCTTCCTAGCTGTACTGCAATGCAATCTTTTTGACTTCACAGGTGGCACTTGAGCGCCACCTAATAGTCAATAATAAAAATAGTGACTTGCTTAGAGGCGTGTATGCCATTTTCCTGCTCTGTAGTCATCTGTGAGAAAACAGGGGCTTTTATTGTGATAACCGTTTTTTTTTTTACGCATGTGGTGATGTTTTACACCTCACGGATGTCACCCAATGAGGAGGAAACATGTCAGAGGCTTTAATGCCAATGGATTCAGATTCATACAGCATCTTCCAGCTGTTGCTCAGTGTTGCATTAGTCACATCAAGTTGGAATGGTATGCCCAGCTGTGAGACGCAAGTGACAACTTACTGCTGACGCCCCAAATAGGCAGAAACATGTGTGGGGTGGCTTATGCAGAAGGGAAAGGAGTAGCACATCCCTGCACATGTGGGCGGTGTGACTTCCAGCAACATGTGCGGTGTACGGGGAGGAGGGAAAGAGAGGTCCCCTCTAAAAAGCAACAATAAAAAGAAAAATGATATAGACGGTAGCCAAACTCGTCAGCATTTGTACCAGGGCTACACGAAGCAGGCAAGGCAGCATGGTTGCGCCGAATATCGCGGTTGTAGACATGGCGCAGTACCAAATGTGAAGACGTTTTATTACACAATCCCCTTTTCGACCTTGAGGAGCTTTGGGGACAGGGAGGCCCATCCACTACGGGATGGGCTGCCTGGCAGAGATAATGGGGGATTCCCGAGCCCCTCCTCTCCTGCCCCACTCTCGTTTCCTGACATTCCTGACGGGGGAAACGGTCCAAAGAGTTGCATGTATGCATTTGCTGTCCTGAGAAGACAAACTGCTTTTTCATGGCACCTTACACTTCGGCCTTGGTGGTACACCCAATGCCCCTCATAAAAACCTTGCTCAGGAAGAGCGGTTGCCGGCCTGGTACCGAGTTAAAGGCCCCAGCACAGGTGTGCAGTACCGCTTCTTGCGCTTTACAAAAAACTTCCCTCGCCACAGTATGTCTAGGCCATGGTGCCGAGCTATAGGGACGCTCCTCACTTCAAGATGGCAGATGGGATATTTAAGAACTTGGCACTGCCACACTCGCATCATTAATTAGTATGAATCACTGAAATAATCATCAGCAGCAGCTGAGAAGCCCGAACAGGGACGGGAGAAAAAACAAAAACAAATCATGTTTGAATATAAGAGACATACTTTGGAATAACGAATGAATAGCTGTATTGCCGCTTTCTACTGATCAAGCGTGCTATTAAAGAACACGTATTTGAGGTTATAGATGCTAACCAGCAGAGCTGTTGTTGGAAAAAAACACAGGAGACACCATGTCACCTCATACACTAGTGGTTGTTACAAGGTTTAGGCAGGTGCTGCAAGTTCACTTAACCACAAAAACCCTGGCTGCCCCCACGTACCGGGGCAGTAGGGAGCATTGGCTTGAGTGGGATAGCATTTGCTTATTGAAGCATGTCAGGAGGCACGACTGCCCAGGTCAAGCGGTGTCTATAAGGTGAAGCCAGCTATGTATGCAAAGTACCCAATTTGGGGGTGGGGGAAATGCTTGCTACCAGGAGTCTAAAGCAAGAGACGTGTGCTGGGTGTTCTAGCCCTAGGACCCGATCTTGCCAATCAGCAAACAGGACGCTATAGCCCTGGAATGCAGGCTGAAGACTTAATTTAAAAAAACGAGGGAGGACACATATCTCTATAGTTAGAGCAATAAGACACCGAGTTGACGCATCCTGAACACTGCAGTGGAGGTGTTCACTTCCATTATTAACTCGAGGGTGTGTGTTCTGTGGATGTTGACCAAAAAGAAAAACCATAAACCGTATGCAGGAGACATACTTATACAACCACTTGCTGTGCACGGGACACCCTAATTGACTGCACGCTTGACAGACACATATTGTCATTTGAGTGCACGGACACCAGCAGTCCCCGTTCACAAAACCTACACCCACATACCAAACAGAAAAAACACAGTCCCAAAAACTGGGTACATGAGACATGGTGTCACCCATATGACAACCCCCTGTGGTACTCCACATTTTCTGTATTCGACACCCATAGACCGAATACATGAACTCACTCTGGCACCCCAGAGACAGTATGCATGACAACCATTGTGATGCTATGCATCCAGTACTGTCTACGAAATACCCAATGTGCCAATACAATACAATGTACTTTATTGCCCAGACAAGTTACACCAATATTGCTAAAGTACATGCATATGAAATCTATTTATTAGGCATTTGAGGCTGGACTCAGCATATGATGGTAGCACGTGCGGGTTTATACTTTGCATATGGTGATCATATGCACAAGTGTTAGCATCATTTGTCCAGCTGCTAGCAACGTATGGAGCATGGAGTTGCTGCATTCCGCCCAATAGCTCAGTGAAAACTCACATGCCAATGACTGGAGAAGCATGGTATTAAATCGGCCATATCATCGGGTGATTAGCTCACAAGTTTATACAAAAGGTGCTTTAAATTTATATTTCAAAAAAATGATGGAGATTGGAAAACTAAGATCCAATGAGGTTATAACCAAAGTCGCAGAACAGGAGTGGCGTTCTTGTTGGAAACACCACACAGGCAAACAAGCTATTAAAAAATAAAAAAATATTTAAAAAAAAATAAAAGTTGTCTATTTGTACGACTGCCTGATTAAGAGACATTAGGCAGTGGCGTTAATAGGAATTCCTCTCATCATATTTTTTTTTTAATATAGAGATTGAAAGTGCCTTATGTACGCATTTGCACATTTGTACCATCCCCCCAGCACTGGTTTATAATTATGTTGATTAACATTTGATGGCAGTTTCGTTCATAATGTACTAAACAGATATATGAAGATGAAAATATAGTTTTGTATACAAGCAGAAAATAATTGAAATGTCATTGAAATGGCACAGTGTCTTGCGAGTGTAATGTGTGTCTAGAAGTGTGCCTGGTCCAAAACTCCGGCTATGGTTTGCGGCATGTATGGTCGACGTCGTCATAGGCAACCGACCAATTGAGAAGGATGAACATGCAGAGACAGACACTGTCAGATTCAGGAAGTCATCTCATACTCAAACCAAAGCTTATTCAGTTCCGTGATGAGGGCAGAAGCCAGATGTGTATAGGCCATAGAGCGAGTGAGCTTTTATGTGGTACTGAAATTACTGGTTCTTTTGGGTGAAAGAAAGCTTTACAAGGGAGTATTTCAGGGGTTTAGGAATAGCCATTGATTAAGTCCATCAAAGGGTAGGCCACTACTTTTTCATGAGCTGCTGCAATGGAACTACCTTTTTTATTGCATGTCAATATGTGGCATCAAGATCCCTCTGTATGCGAGTAGCAGGACGGTGCCAACCTTCAGGCTAAAGAGGAGAGGGGCTTTCAAGCAAGACCGGAGCGAAACTATATGGTCTAAATGACAGAGCGAATTTCAGTTGTGCTGTGGGGCAGTGAGTAAAATGAGAAAACAACCTATGTAAAGATGCCTCCATCTACCATAAAAATCTGTATATGAAGGGCTAGTGTGTCTCCCTTAAGCTTCCTCATAATACGAACGCAATCGGTCATAAATCCAAACAGAGATGAGCAACTGCTGTCAATTCATCAAGCTTTCAATTACACGAGATGTGCCCCTACATAGAAGAAACCCTATGGTACCATATGCCATTCCTTACCAGATCCACGGATTTCTTCAGGCTCTGGTCACTGACTCCACCTGACAGCTCTCGCTTCCAGCTACATCTCTTATCCTGCTACCTTGGCATGCCATTTGCACACTACACTGTGACACAACGTGGATAATTTCCTAAAATCACTCTGCCCTCTGTGGTACTCGAAGCTCATCGCAGTACGGACAAGCTTACCAATTGAATATAGTGCGACGTGAGGTGCAGACAATGTGTTTAAGAATTCACGGGAGAGTTTATTTGGGGTGAATTTCCACAGGCAACTTAGGTCATCTTACCTTGGGAGGGTGACTGCAGGGAAAGGTTTGTTGACTATATAATTTAATCACGTTTGGCATAGGTAAGATTGATTAAAAAAAATGGCTTAGTTAGTTCCATCAGTTTCTGAGTGGAAGGGCACTCCCAAAAACCGTAGTTGCTTGAAGAGCTGACCGGACTATCAGATTATAGACCACATGGTCTCTCCTGCACTTTTGAATGAATTTCACAAGTGAGCATAGGCGAGCTGCCACTGTGGGTCAAAATGGTGGTGCGTGTCTGCCTATTAACTGCTTTGCTTGCTCCCAGCCCAGTCCCACCCCAAGTTGAACCACAGATCGCACTTATACCAGGTAAAGAACATTGTACTATTGGCTTTGGCCCTTGTTTTGCTCAAGATACCAGACCCCATAGTAGCCAGTCTGTAACATAGTGCCATAGAACTCCCTTCATGGCGCCACATTTTGTGCTATTCTATAGTATGCTATATTTATGCTACACTATGCTTTGCTCCAATGTATCCTCGTTTTTATTGCAGCCCCATGAATGCACCATATGCTCCGCTTTGCTTTAACTATGCAATTCTAGGTTCTGCTTTGCTCGATATGCCCTCACGACTATTGTGAACATATGTGGTTGTAGAATTAACTTACTGTAGTAAATGCAAACAATGCACCCACTTCTTGTATTGCAATCTACCTAGCGCATGAATTGGATCATTTGACATGTCATTTCATTTTAAAAGCTGTATTCGGTTTGACCAATAGTAAACAAACAAAACAAAGCCAAATTGATACAAAAAAGAATGCATAAAAATACACAATGACAAAACTAGCCACAAGGCAGATTTAGCATAAAAAGTTAAAATACAAAAACCTCCTGAGGTTGATGCCTCCACCTAGGGAAACTTCTGAAAGGAGAGCAAGCTTGCAGCCTCTCAAGAAACCCCACCAGTTACACACTACTCAGCAATCTACTTCTTAGATGCCGAGCACGACGATGGACATATCTAGCAATAGAAAAGATAACCTTCCAATCCAAGGAACAAGAAAAAAGCAACATAGCATTACATTGCATGTATTTCTTATGCGCAGCACCAACAGGTGAATTTCGTCCAGGATGTGTTTGCAGTTCCCCATCATATTGACAGGCAGAAATTCCAGGCCATTCTTCAAGGCACAAGCTGAAGACTCCAGTTTGGCCCTGGCAGTAGCTTTGCCTTCGCCTTCAGAACAGGTTTAGAGGCGGAACATTCAGAGGGGACGAGCCAAAGAGCCTACATGCTGCCCCATTAACGTAGTTTTCAAATGTAGCACACACCCACAATTAGCAGCACCATCCAGTTTAAGAAAATCTTTAAGTGCGTCCCTGTAAGGAGACAAACCAGGGGACAACCACGGTCATAGACAACACAGGGCTGGTTTTAGGGGGACACGGATGGCTATAGGCCATGTTTGTAGGTCCACATAGAGCAAAGAGGTCGGGTGTTTTTGGGTGACAACAATATTTTCTTTAAGAATATATTCTCAATGGAAGATAAACCTTTTGTAGGAATATAGCCCCATATCTAAGCACCATATAATTCTGCTGGGAGAGCTTACTTGTCAAACAACTCCATAGCCGGCGAGATTGCCCTCGCTAGCGTGGCTATGGAAAAATGACGAAATGTCCCACCATATTTGGAGAGGTTAACCTTAGCTTGGATCAGCTGATCATCCCAGCCTCCTACTTCAATGAACCCGATCCGCAAGTAATCAAAGCACCTAACTTGCTCCAATTCGCAACCCACTTTCATAACCTGCATCTTGTGGGACTTGTTAGACGGAGGTTTAAAAAAACAACCTTGATTTTGCTGACGTTTACTTCTTGGGCAAGGGCCTTGCATTTCCACAGAAAAATATCAAGCGCCACTGAGCAGCGCATCGGGGTTGTTGCAAGGATTGCCAGGTCGTCAGTAAAAATTAGGGAGGTCCATCTCTAAGATGCAATTCTAGGGGTAACCAGCACACCTAGCTCCAAGGCATTCACTACATCCTGGATATAGAGCAAGAAGAGGAGCGGAGTCAGGACGCATCCTTGCCGGACCCCCACACCCCTATTTACCTCAAAAAGGCTTGGTATGTTCCCCACCTGTCCCATAGCGAGCTGACACTAAAGTCTTCACATGAAACAATTTAATTGCTTCTAATAAGGGTTGTGGTACATTTCCCTTCTCTATAACCTGGCACAATATTTTTCTGGGGACTGAGTCGAACGCGGTTTTCAAATCAAGAAAAATACTTTACCCCCCCCCCCCCCCCCCAACAGTTGTAGATTTAGACTACCTGCATCTATCGATTCCACCTCCCAACCCAAGTTTATATCATCAACCCACATTAATAAACCCCGCCTACCTCTAGGCCCTTTGGTAGCAGGAATCATTAATGTTACATACCTCTGGAACGGAATATGTCTCATAACCCATGATTCTTGGAAAAAAATAACTATGGGTTCTGGCAAAAATCACACCATACCGGATCCACTAAAACACACCTTAACTCTGCTATATTTCATGATAAAATCTTTAAGATACCGATGGGCTCCCCCTCTTTAGATCCATGCAGTCATTCTACCTGGTCCAAGTCTGAGGCGGGGGCCCCATGCCGGCTCTTCACTAGGGCCAGAACCCCCTAGGTAGAGCTACCGTCACTTTGCATGTCACTAGGTTTGGTAACCTCGTTTGAGCATGGTCATGACTAAACTTGAGGTAAAATAATTGTTGGGAATGTACCAGGATCCTTACACCCTTAAGAGGTATTACCTGCAGGTCAATAATTAGAATACCTTCCATCAGTGCCCACAAACTCAAGCAGATCTTGATATAATCCAAACCGGAGTTCGGCAGCAGGCCTTGAACACAGTTAAAGTCTTTCCCAATAACCGATAGGCACTCCCTTACCTCCCTGAAACAACGTACACACTTGTTTTTTAGGCCCTCAGCAGCCTCATGGGCCCATGGGCGATGATAGATCATCGGGTCCCTAAGCTCTCAGGTCAGCCTAAGGGCTGTAAATTCAGCCCAGATAATGAGGTCTCAATCCCCCCCCCCCCTTGGCACCTAGAAGTAGGACCCACCACCGGATGCACATGTCTGGTGTTGGTTATGCAACTCATGCAAACAAGAGCGGCAGGTGGTTCTATGCCCCCCCGGTTAACACTCTTACTTCATCATCACTCATGGAACCTCGTCTCCTGCCCCGCTATACAATTACACTCCTTAGAACCTCCCATATCATGTGGAATAGCAGCCGCACCAAGGTCATCCCTACAGCGGGCTTGGGGGGCAGACAAGTAAGTTAGGACCCCCCTGCTTTAATCTCCACATGCGGAGCCCTGACATTTTTATTAGCAGTTTCAATCAACCCATTAAGATCCTTTATATGGCCCAGGAGGGGCCCGTATATCCATAAAAAATAGCAGCAATTTCCACCTTAAGGGAGGAAACGCTCTTGCTAACCGCGCCACCTCCAAGCCACCCATACAGGGGGGCTTGGAGGTGGCTAAAAACCAAGTAAGTGAGACTTACTTGGTTTTTAGCCACCTCCAAGCCCCCCCTTATGCCTCTGTCTGAGAACCAATTTCTCGTAACCCTGACGTCAACCCCCCTCCCCGTTAGACTTCCTCGAAGCCCCAGTGCTGCAGTGGGAGCCCCTCAATAGCTTTTGTTTTTGCTACGAGATACTAACTTGCACAGGGCCCCAAATTCACTATCCCCATCACTGGCTGGTGGGAGCTCTTCGACAGAAGGGTCTCCCCCATCACCACCCCTCCCCCACCCCCCATTGGGCCCAGAGGGTCAAACCAATTACTTAACTCTAGCACAGGATCCTACTAGAGATGCATGGGGACCCGCTCCATAAACTCACCGGGACACCCACTGCCTCCCCCATCCCCACCACTGCCCCCTTCTCTTTACTGGGTGGGCTGTGGGTGTCGAGGATATATGACACTAGGGCAGACTTATTAACCTGCAAAACAATAGATTTACTGCCTTCTTGTTTAGGGTTAGGGGCAACTTGGAAGGGTAACATATGGTCCTCTTTGGTGATATGTGGCAGCTTGGCCACCGGCCGTGACCCCCCCCTCATGGGGGAGTCGTTGCAAAGGGAAATCAAGTCATCCCACCCACTAGCCACACAATTGGGAGCAGAGCCCAAGGGAGCCTTAGCTGCCCCCACGTCTTTAGCGCTCAGAGGTCCTTCAACCTTATCGACTGAATCTGTAACCTTTACTGGGCCATCTATTTCATATAGAAAACCTTAGATTTCTGGTATTAACTGGTTGACCTCATTTATATGTTGATAAGACTAGAGATTTGCTCTGCCTTTCTCCCCGAGGGATTGCATTCTCAGCCTTCCTTTTGCCCATCTCAATTAATAGAGGTTATTAAATAAAATAACAATTACACAATTAAAAGCAAGCTACAATTCACAACTAGACACTATCTATTCCAAAGAAAAAGGGTCAACAAGACATGTGTCGGAGCAAGGGACGCCCGACGGCTGAAGGGCTGCCAGAGTCTGTCTCCTTGCACGTTTAAAGTTCAGCGTCACCGCTATGAAAGTCAACGGCTGAAGAGCTCGCCAGGTCAGCACTTCCTTCTTAGGTCGATATTAGATAGTTCCAAATAGAACACGTTCAGTGGGCGATGATAGGACTAGTTTCAATAGGTCCTGGACACCCACTTAGGTCACCTACACCACCAGCAACCACCACTGCCACAACGGTCAATATGCAACTGTCCAGAAGGCAAATGACAAGAAGCCACTCCCAACAACAAAGACATTTAGACAGATACCTGGAAAGTTATTTGGCCTGAGCTATGGTGGCATATAATGCTGTTCTATATAGCCCCGAAAGTATCGAGTGACAAGAAAAGGGTACTAAAACACACACACATGGGCCGTAGTTGCAGAGGGCTGAGTCCAGGAAGGACCAAGGTCCAAGGGGGAGGGAGATACAGCCGCAGAGCCCTTGTGAGCTCAAACACCCTACAAGCTCAAACACCACACCCTTAGATCCCTGCGGGATGGATATGATAATCAAAAACCCCAGACCCATGAGGTCGTAGTACGTAGAAGTAATAAAAGCTGCCAATGTGTAGTCACCTCCGAGGGGAAAAAGGGAATGAGTCGACTGAGCCGTTAGTCCACGGCATGCAGCCCACACAGACTGCAGAGACCGCCCTTGTTCACCACTATAACCAGTTTTTGAAGAGGCAGGGCCAGAGTCAGATGCAGCCGATGATCTCCTCCTCCTCCCCTCCTCCTCCTCCTCCTTCTCCTCCTCCTCCTCCTCCTCCTCCTCCTCCTCCTCCTCCTCCTCCTCCTCATCATCATCATCCTCCTTCCCCCTCCTCCCCCCTCCCCCCCAAGGGAACCAGCGCTTCTGGGCAGAGACTGCACTTGTGCACCGTTCTTCGCTGCGGCTTCGCGCTAGAACCAGTTTTTGAAGAGGCAGGTTCAGAGTCCGGTGCAGCCGATTAACCCCTCCTCCTCCAGTAGCATTCCAAGGGAACCAGCGTTTCTGGGCAGAGACTGCCCTTGTTCGCCCTTCTTCGACATGTAGTGTTTGCCAGGCTGCATGCAAAGCGCAGTGCCATTTTTACATGTGCTGTTGGCCAGGGATCTATGTCCGTAGGCCGCATTCAAAAGGCAGCACTAGCAGATTCCAGCACAAAAGGCCAAATTCTGCAGGTAAGGCCTTTTGTAACCGGCCCTCTCAGAGTCCTTTTGAGGGGGGGCGGTGGGGACTGTAACCCCTCCGAACCTCCACCCACTACACAGCACCCTCCGCCTCTGCCCCAGTCCACCCCACCGCCTCCCCCACTTACCTGCTGTAGGCTCCGGCCAGCTGCCTGCTTCCCGATCCGTAAGCTCTCTGGATGCTTTTGTGCACCGGGCTTCTGGGGACACGGCAGCTAGACCGCAGAAAGTTGGCCAGATGTGCATGTGTCATTCATGTGAGTGTTGCAGCTACAAGCAGTTGCTCTAGAATAAACAGACTATCTACCTAGATTATCAGAGTTGAAACCTGTGGATGATTCTAGGTTGCTCAGTGCAGCAGTCTCCTCTGTAATTTGGGCCTCTTGTGTAGTCTTGGGAACTGAATGGATTCTTGCTGGATGTGGATATGGAGGAAATACCACATGACAACATCTTGCTTTTGGGGTGCGCATTATTATGTCAATCGGATAGTGATGATCCCTCCCTTCCCTCGTTCTTCAGCAGTGTTCACTTTTTTTGTGCAGTCTGATCTAGTCTCGGGTGTGCCAAACCCAGATTTAATATTTTGGGCTTTGTCCGCAGTAGATTTGGTTGTATGCTGTGTGTGGCCTTAGGTTCTGGTTGACCTTCGGCTTTGATCGATGTTACATGGCAGTTTGAGGCAAACATTGACCATTGGCTGTACCATTAGGCTGGAGCAATAGTCCTATTTGGATCATGACTGCGTCTCCTATTTATGAGTGCCAGGCGCACATCAACAGATCAAGATCTGCCACCCTTCCCTCGTGTTTTTAAACTACATTCACCTTCCAATAATCTATTCTAGACTGTGCCACGCTTGGCCTCCAGGCTGAAACAGCCCCAGGATTACTATCCCAGAGTTTGCCCCATGGAAATAATGTAAAAGGTAATCCTGGGCCAAAAATCCAACACAGTTCAACTAAACCGCCGTAGTACATCTCTATCCTATCACACACACACACACACACACCCAACACTACTGTGTTAGAAACTACCTACTGCCCTTTTGAAACTGCCTCATTGTGTTAAATTGCATACTTTTTGAATATTTTTTCCTTCCGCAATCCCGATCTGTGGTCCACTTGTGGATCTACACGCACACATGCAAATCAGAAAACATTCATTTCACCATGCCTACATCACCCTCTCCTTATCTCTGTGGTATCTGAATCCTCTTGACGGTTGCTCTCTCTATTGTACCTCTAAAAACAGAGGTTACTATATTCAGTTATGTAAAAATATATATGCATACATATATCTATTATTGTCTTCATTTGTTGTTGTTCAAGAATTATTTTTGTATATCCGCAATTAGGTGCTTGTTCCTTATATAAGGTAAAGTCATGTAGTTTGTTTTCATTAAATCATAGCTTTAGTATGGAAGATAATAGACCACCACATTGGACTTATGTAAAACAGAGGGGAGTCACTTTAATGTAACCAATGCATTTCGGAGAATGTCCATTTCCTTCATCAGGGCTGTGCCCCCTAAGCACAAATAGTATTTACATAATACAAAGCAAAAATATATGTGCATGTATAGTTTTCGATTGTTACATACCGAAGTTTCAATCTTAGTATTCAAGGAGTTTCCAGAGCCAAAAAATTAAAGATAAACAGAGGATAAATAAGCCCAATGTGTGCAAAGTGCTAGGACAACACATCAAGATAAGTCATTTCGCTCATGTTTCAATTTTCAGCCTGAACATTATCCATATGAGCTAAGAAGTAAATACCTCATTCATCTCTTTCTTGTCGAATTCGAATAACCAAGTCAGGTTCAAAAATGTGATCCTCCCTAATGTCAGACATACAAATAATCAATCATGTCACCTCAACGTTATTTTTACTGCTAGCAATATAGATGCGTGGGTTCAAATGAAATAAATGTAGCTTACCTGAACGTAACTACGCGATACCAACACAGAGTGAATCAGTACCTTTAGATAGAATAGATGTGTCATTGTGAGTACACAGATCGTAACACCACTTAAGTGTTCCTTTACATTTCATACGACTCGCCAGAGAGCAGAGTTTCAGCTTACCTTCCCGTTCGTGTAGCTGTGCTGGAAAGAGTGCGCACGCGCCCTTGCAACACTGGTATTTGTGCGTTGCCATGGTAGCAGGCAAGAGACGCCCAAGTCTGACGCACCCATGGGTGTGTCATGACTCAGCCGTCTCGCGCCCCAGCCTCACTAGATTAGCAGGGGCCGGGATGTACCGCCACCAGGCACGATCATGAAAGTGACCAACTCAGTGAGTTAAGCGCACCGTTTCAGTAAACGTTAATTCGATCTCTCATCACTCATAGATTTAATTACGCTGTTTCTATGTTCGCCAAGCTTAAAGTTATATCACTTTGTTCGCGCATCCATAATTCTTTTCACTCTCGTTTTTGAGCGACAGCTAATACAGCAAGGCGAAAATCGCCTATAAATGAACATGATATAAAGGCCAATAGAATAACGTCTAAATATAATAAGCATGTTCTGGCTCTGAATTCTGCATTAACCTCATGCAGTTGTAAGGAAAATAAATTATGAAATTAATGATCACATGACATTGTGCTTAAATGTGCCTGACATAAAGATCCATGCAATAACCCTATGTATTACAGACATACATATATTAGCTTAGATTTCTGCACTAACCTTGTGCAGTTGTAAGGAAAGCAAATTATGGAACTAAAATTATATGGCATGGTCACAGAAGGGCAGTTATAGCATATAAAACAATTCATCAAAAAAGCACATCAATCCAAGTGTAACATTCTTTCTAAAGATAACATTGGTAATTGATCTCATCATTCATCCCCGCCGGGTTCAGGCATCCCAGTTTATCGATCCAAAAAGTCTTTGATCCAGTTTAGTATTCATATTCTCATGTGGGTTTCTTGTCTTCACTACTTCCAAGATCTGAAATCTCATCTGTGACACATGAGGTTTATTCTCTATCCAGTGCCTTGCTACAGTTGAACTCATGTTTGAATTTCTTATGCAAGAGCGGTGCTCATTCCAACGTGTTTTTGCCATTCTTTTGGTTTTACCCATGTAGTGCAAGCCACATGGGCATTTGATTAAGTAAATGATGTTAGTACTGTCACATGTGGCATAATCCTGTCCTGTTCGTGAATGGCTGACCGTGTCACCCTTGATGAAAGTTGCAATTAGTGCAGTGCAGACATGGAAAAGTACCTTTTCTGTCAGTACTAGGTTTCTTCACAGGGGGTCTGGTGGATATAAGTTAATCCCTTAATTTCCTGCTTCTTTGGTAAGCGAAAGTTGGGGGTTCTTTTAACAAATGTTGCACTCTGGTATCGCAAGTTAGTATTGGCCAGTTCTTCTTGATTATATTCTTAATCTTTTTCTTTGAATGGAAAATTTTGACATACTAAATTAGGTGCATCTCTGGTCTCATCTAGAGTTTCTAGCAAACCATCTCTGTTCATAGTTCGCACTCTCTCTGTTGCTCGAGAGATGTCAGTTTCTGTATAGCCACGTGCCTGGAATTTTGTACACATGTCTGCATGTTCTCGTTCGTATTCAGATGGGTCACTGATGATGGAACAAGTTACTTACCTGTAACTGTTGTTCTCCAGCATGGGTCTGGCATGGATTCACATGCTCATGAATATTCCCCGTCGTCAGGCTGGGAATCCTCGGTAAAGAAAAAACCAGTATCAGTTTCGTTTCTGATCTGTCTTTCGTAGTAATAACCAATCACTGGTCTCTGCGTCATACTGACCACAGCCAATGACTGCCCTCTACCTAAGCACCGCCTCTGGCAGCCATCTTCAGATTTGGAAGCACGTGAAGTGGCAGTATGACCAAGTGAAGAGCCGCAGAGGGGTAGGCGGGAGGGTTCGCATGTGAATCCATGCCAGACCCATGCTGGAGAACAACAGTTACAGGTAAGTAACTTGTTCCTTCTCCAGCATGGGGTCTGGCATGGATTCACATGCTCATGAATAAAGAATACATAGCAGTACACACATGCACAACCACGGGAGGTGGCAAAGGCTCAACATTAAGCATCACATCAACTCAACATTAAGCATCTTACCTCCTCACCAGGCTCACCTCAGGCGAACAGGTTGCGCAGCACTGCTTGGCCGACCCTGGACTCCTCCCTGGAATCCCGGTCGACGCAGTAGAATTTCGTGAAGGTGTGCGTCGACCTCCACGTAGCAGCCCTGCATATGTCCAGCAGGGGCACACCAGATAGGAACGCCGTGGTAGCTGCGATCGCTCTGGTGGAATGGGCTCTCGGACGGCCAGGCAGCGGTCGGTTTGCCAACCGGTGACAGTACATGATACAGCCGGAGAGCCATCTGGAGATGGAAGCCTTCGAGAGAGCCTTCCCCTGATTGACAGGTCCAAAGTTCACAAAGAGTTGTGACGTCTTCCGAAAACCTTTCGTGCGGTCCACGTAGAACTTCAGCGCTCTAGCTACATCCAGCGAGTGCAAAGTCCTCTCAGCCGGCGACGAAGGCGACGGGAAGAACACAGGTAACACCAAGGGTTCGTTGAGATGAAAGTCCGACGGTACCTTGGGCATGAAGGAGGGGTGCGTCCTGAGCACTACCCTCGTGTCGTGGAAAGTCAAGTACGGGGCCTTGCAGGAAAGGGCCTGGATCTCTCCCACTCGTCGTGCGGAGGTGATGGCCACGAGAAAGGCTGTTTTCCACGATAGAAACTTCAACGGGGCCGAGTGCAGAGGCTCGAACGGAGGTCCCATGAGCTTGGTCAGCACCACGTTGAGCTCCCACGCCGGGGCCGGAGCCTTCACCGGCGGGAACGATCTGAACAGTCCCTTCATGAACTCTTTCACCAGACGATGAGACCACAAGGACGTCCGGCCCGTGGTTCTGGTGTATCGGGAGATCGCAGCAAGATGAATCTTGATGGACGCGTGTGCCAGACCAGCTTTGGCCAGCGTCAGCAGGTACGGCAGCACTTGGGGAGCCGTAATCCGTAGAGGGTTAATCTTCTGTGCGTGGCACCAGACAGAGAACCTCTTCCATTTGTGTCCGTAGCATTTAAGAGTCGAGGACGCCCTGGCCTTTGCAAGAACCTCTCTGCAATCGGCCGGTATGTCGTATCCTCCAAACTCTAGCGCTGCAGGAGCCAGGCCTGCAAGTTCAGCGACTTCGGGTCGTGGTGGAGGATGGCGCCTCCTTCCCTGGAGAGTAGATCCGCGTCCGCCGGCAGCTTGATTGGCGGGGACGCCGACAAGTCCAGAAGGTCCGGGAACCATATCTGCCTCGGCCACGCAGGTGCGACGAGGATCATCCTGCACCGTGACCTCTTGAGCTGGTTGACGAGCCGGATTAGCAGAGGCAAGGGAAGGAACGCGTAGAGGAACAGGCCCTCCCAGGGGAACGAGAAAGCATCGCCCATGCTCCTCGTCTGGGGAAACCTGCTGGCGAACCTCCGGCACTTGGTGTTCGTCGCCGTCGCGAACAGGTCGATCTGGGGTGTGCCCCACCGTCGGAAGAGGCGATCCACCAGATCCTGCCGTAGTTCCCACTCGTGGCACGAGCGCAGCTCCCTGCTGAGTGAGTCGGCGATGGTGTTTTTTATCCCTGCCAGATGAAACGGCACCAGAAGAATCCCTTGGGCGACGGCCCAATGCCACAGGTCCTGCGCCTCCTTGGACAGCGCTGGGGACCTGGTTCCGCCCTGTTTCCTGATGTAAAACATGGTGGTGGTGTTGTCGGTGAAGATCCTCACCACCTTGCCCTTGAGGGACGGAAGGAAGGACCTGAGGGCCCAAAACACTGCACGGAGCTCCAGGACGTTGATATGCAGGGACTTCTCCGTCGGGAGCCAGAGTCCCCTTGCGTGCAGATTTTCGGTGTGCGCTCCCCACCCTTCTAGGGAGGCATCCGTGGTCACAGTCACCTGGTGGGCTGGGGTCTGGAAGTCCATGCCCGCCGTCAGATGCGCGCGGGTGCCCCACCACCGTATCGCTCGTCGGAAACTCTCGTCGAGCTTGATCCTTTCCTCGAAGCTGCCCGTCGTCTGGATCCAGCGCGCATCCAGGAACTCTTGCAACGGGCGCATCCGGAGCCTGCACATGGGAATGAGGTAGATGCAGGAAGACATCATCCCGAGGAGGGACTTGATGGACCTCACCTTGGCCGCGTCGGCCACCAACATCCGTTGCACCTTGCCCAAGATGGTCCTGGTCCTCTCCTCCGACGGGGAGGCCAGAAGGGACACTGTCGAGCCTCGCTCCCAGAAACAGTGCGACTTGCGCGGGCACCAGGTGGGATTTGGCGTAGTTCACGGAGAATCCCAGGTCCGTGAGGAGTTGGACGGTCCTTGCCGTGTGGACCACGGCGAGCTCCCTCGTCTTGGCGCGGATGAGCCAGTCGTCCAGGTAGGGGTAGACGTGAATCCCCTCGCGGCGCAGCTGCGCCGCCACCGGTGCGAGGCACTTGGTGAAAACCCTGGGTGCCGACCGTAGTCTGAAGGGAAGGGCTTTGAACTGGCATCCTCCAAATCCAACGACGATAGGAAGTCTCCTTCCTCCAGCTGACCCAGGACGTGCTGGAGGGTGACCATCCGGAACTTCTGCGCCTTGATGAACTTGTTCAGGCGTCGCAGGTCCAGGATGGGGCGCCATCCTCCCGTCTTCTTCTTCACGAGGAAGTAACGCGAGTAGACTCCGGAGCCCCGAAGCCTCTTTGGGACGAGTTCGATGGCGCCCTTTCTGAGCATCGCCTTTACCTCCAGGAGAAGTTGAGGGACGTGAAGTTCTTTCCTGGCCACGGGGGGGACGCGCGGGCACCTTCTTTGAAACTCGAGCGCGTGGCCCCGGGCCAGGGCGTCCAGCACCCAACGGTCGGTGGAGATGGACTCCCACACGCTGACGAAGCCCGCCAGCCGGCCTCCCACCGGGGTGCTTCGGTGGGGGCCCGACCCCACGGCCGGTTCAATCCTGCTTGGACGCGGCCTTGCCGCCTTGGCCTCCTTGGCGACGACGGCGGGGTCCGCCAGACTTGCCTCGTCCTCTGTAGGCCTCTTGCGACGACGAGCGGGCCGCTTGACGGTAGGAAGAGAAACCGCCGCCGGAACCTTTGGAGGCGCCCTTGCCTCCGCCGCTCCGAAAGGGCGTCCGCCGTTGCTGCAGTACTCCAAGGGCCCGGGCCGTCTCAGTATCCGCCTTGATGGCCTGAAGGGAATCGTCCACTGTCTTCCCAAACAGGTTGTTCCCGTCGAAGGGCATGTCCAGGACCCTGGTCTGGACGTCCTGCCGAAAGTCCGTAGCCTTGAGCCATCCGCGACGTCGAAGGCAAACGCCGTTGCCCATCTGGCGGAACCCAGTGTCGGCGATGTCCGTCGCCACGGTGATGGCGTGGTCCGAGGCCACCTCACCTTCCTGCAGGATCTCAAGGGCCTCCGCCCTCTTGTCGTCCGGCAGAAAATCCAGCAGGGGAGCTATCTTGTACCAGAGTTCCCTGTCGTAGCGGGCCACGATAGCCAAGGCGTTGGCCGCTTTAATCGTCGTCGCCGCCGACGAGATGACTCTGCGTCCCATGGCATCCAATTTCTTTCCCTCGCCGTCCGGCGGGGAAGTCGACGTGGAGGCCGCACCCCCCCCCGCTTTCTTCCTGGCTGCCGCGGAGACGACGGAGTCCGGGGTAGGCTGCGCCCGGAGGCATAGGGGGGCCGAGTCCGGGACCCGGTACTTTTTCTCGTACCGGTCTCTTTTCGCTGGCGTCGTGGAAGGGTTCTTGAGGAGGGAAAGGCCCTCATCCCAAATGTCGTCCAACAGAGGCACTGCGAGGACCGTCTTCCTCTTGGCCTCGCGCCGTTGGTAAAGGAAGCCTTCCTTTTTCTTCTCCTCAGGGCAGAGTTGGAAAAGCTCGGATGCCCTGGCGATCATTGAGTGGAACGATCCAATCTCGTCGGGCGGAGAAGCCCTGGTGGGAGGCGACGACGGAAAATCCTCGTCGTATGCCTCGTCGTCCGTACCCGTCGCTGCCGTGTCAGTCCCCGTATCATCCCCTCGGGTGGACGGGGAGGAGGGCTGGACGGGGCGCGACGGTTGAAAAGGAGGCGGTGGATGGATCCTTCTTTTCTTGGTAGGGGGAACACCAGAAGGTCCCGGTTCTGGATCCCCCGACGGGAGAGGTTCCTCCGTCGGTAACGGTAGTCTCGTCCTTATCTCGGAGCATAAGGACTGTATAGCCAACAAAATGGCCGCTGAGTTGTCTTGCGGCGCTGGCAGAGGGGAATCCGACGGGCGAGCAGGGGCCCCGTCGGTATCCTCGACGATGTCGTCGTCGTCACCTGCGTCGGGGCCCATTCCGACGGGCTGGTCTTGTTCCACGCCTAGGCCGTGGCTTAAGACCTCGATCAGTTCCTCTTCTGAGGTTGAGGCCGAATCTACGACGACGCCCTGCCCCCCCTTCTTCCCCACGGAGGGTTTCACGGGGGTCCTATCGATGGGCACGAAAGAAGACTCCCTCCGAGGAGGCAGGGAGATTCTGGGCCCCGAGGCCGCCACCACTGGTGCAGCCTCCACAGGCTGGGCCAGGGCCGCCGCGACCGTTTCGATAGAGGGCTTGGTCGAATGGATCAAGGCCTTCACCACCTTAGGTGCGCTCACCGCCTTATCCTTGAGGGAGGGGGCACTGCCACGCTCCTCCTCTGCCTTAGAGCTCGACCGGGGTCTCTCCAGGAGCTTCGCCGGGTGCTCGGCCTTCCTCTTACCCGACCCAGAGCGTTGGCTCGTGGTTGATGGTGCCGGGGAGGGTGCGCCCTGCCTGGCGCCCGTAGAGCCCGACCGTTCGGCGCTCCCGGTGCCAGCGGACTCGCGGTGCTTGGCCTTATGTTGGGCCCCCGTCGCCGGGGCGCCCTCAAAGGTCTTAGAAGACCGCTCAGATTTCTTCTTCTTCTCGCCAGACGGGCTCTTACCCTCCAGCCAGCTGGCGAGACGTTGATGGCGGTCCTTCATGGTCCGTTCCGACATGTTGCCGCAAAACGCACAGTCCTTCTCCACGTGCGTCTTGTCCCCATGAAGGCAGTAAAGGCAGAAAGAGTGTTCGTCCTCCTTGAAGACGTTCTGCAGCTGGCATCCAGGGCAGGCCCTGAACAGCTTTCCGGGCGTCGAGCTTCCCTTCTCCTGGGCCATCTCCGAGACCGGGCCTGAGAAGCTTCTGGAGTCCTCCGAAGTGTAGCTCGACGAAATCTTCACCCTTGAGGGGCACAGATGAATCCGACACGGGTCCCCGTTGATCGGATGTAGGATCGGTGGAGCTTGAGGCTCTTTTGACCGAAAGAATCGAAGTTTTTGTGAAAAAGCGCGAAAAAATAGCACTAACGCTCGAGAGCAATAGCACGAGGATCCCAACACATGAACGTGCGGTAAAAATCTGAAGATGGCTGCCAGAGGCGGTGCTTAGGTAGAGGGCAGTCATTGGCTGTGGTCAGTATGACGCAGAGACCAGTGATTGGTTATTACTACGAAAGACAGATCAGAAACGAAACTGATACTGGTTTTTTCTTTACCGAGGATTCCCAGCCTGACGACGGGGAATATTCATGAGCATGTGAATCCATGCCAGACCCCATGCTGGAGAATCTTTTGATACGTAACATCTGAATGAAAGATGGACCAACGGATACAGTTTACCTATGAATGCTCTAACACGCAGATCCACTTTATTGATGTATTGGTTAGCAAAATGAACACTGGATGAACACTGGATTCGAAACATCTTTATATCTTAAAGAGACGGACAGGAACAATCTGCTCCACCGTGTGAGCTTTCATCAACCCAGCCTACTTCAAAATCTACCTTTCAGTCAGATGTTACGTATCAAAGGAATCATCAGTGACCTATCTGAATACGAATGAGAACATGCAGACATGTGTAAATAATTCCAGGCACATGAATATACAGAAACTGACATCCCTCGAGCAAGAGAGAGCGCGAACTATGAACAGAGATTGTTTGCTAGAAACTCAAGATAAGACCAGAGATGCACCTAATTGTTACGCTCACCTGGTTCCCACAGGGGTGTGGACAGCCACGGTCTCCACCAACGTGATGGGTAGTGCAGAGATAACTGACTGGACTGGCCCACCTAGCTTCGTCTGTTTGACCCGTAGAAGTAGTCTCCTAAAGGCGGAGAAAGGGAATTAGCCACCAGTGGATTTGAGTAATAGCCCCTCACTGCGTCCCCATTTATCACCTCTGATATTTCCCGTTCACCAAGCTCACCTTATAGTTTTGAATGAACTCTCCATCCTGCGAGGAACGCAGGGGCGCGTTGATGGCCAGTTACTTCACTGGCTTGAGGATATTGGAAGAGTTCTAGACAAATCTTGGCACCAAACCTCTTGGTGAAGGACCGTAAATATATAGTTCTTAAGAGTTCAAAAATGTCTGAATAATCACTGTTGTCCAATTCCTTTGTTTATCTTGCAGCTTAGACCCAAAAGAAGATAGTCTTGTGGCAGCTAAAAGCGTTCAGGTAAGAGTCTGCGTTATCCCACACTGTCCGTTAAATGATGCCAAGGTTTAACTCGCTGCTTTTTCTTTTCTTACAGGTGCGGCGTAAGAAGATTTGGCGTGCTGGTGAATAATACCTCCGGCGGTAAAATCAGGTAAGTATCCCTCGGCTCACCTTGTTGTTTTCTTGTCCCCCTTAGGTGCTGGAATGCGGCAACATATTGATGGAGACAGCGCCGGATCGTAGAGATGCAGCGAGGAACGGCGAGTATGGCGCGGCGCTGCTGCTGGCGATGCGACGCATTTAAAATAAAGTCTGTTTCAGGTTCAAAGGTGCGATGAATCCGGAATCAGGTAAGAAACCCAATAATGTTCTTGTTCTAACCTTTCTTCTTCTTTCCCTTCTTTCTAGGCGCTGTGGGCTCGAGGCGGGCGTGGCAAGATGCTGGATTTGACTGCAGGCACGGTGAGCGTTACGCTGCAGGATGCAGAATAACGCGAGGCGTGCGCTGCTCTTCGGGCGTGGTTTAAATAGCCTCCAAAGTAGTCCCAGGTAAGTATTCCTCCACAACCACACCAGAGTAACAAAATAGTCCCTAAGGTAAAGTAGTCCCTTCCAAGCCTCACAGGGGCTTGGATCTCTTGCAGCATGGTCTGCATCAAGTAAGTTTTAACATACGAGCCTTGCGCCTGTGGCGCCAGGACTGATGCCCCATATGAGCCTGGCGCCATAGACGTCAGGACTGTACCCATATAGCCCCTAACGGGTTGCTGGGCTTTCTCTGGGTAACATGCCTGCTTCCGGGGTTGATGGACTTGGTCTGGATGCCTGGGGGTAGGCATCATGACACTAATTTAGTATATGTGTCTAAATTTTCCATTCAAAGTAAAAAGATTAAGAATATAATCAAGAAGAACTGGCCAATACTAACTTGCGATACCAGAGTGCAACATTTGTTCAAAGAACCCCCAACTTTCGCTTACCAAAGAAGCAGGAATTTAAGGGATGAACTTATATCCACCAGACCCCCTGTGAAGAAACCTAGTACTGACAGAAAAGGTACTTTTCCATGTCTACACTGCACTAATTGCAACTTTGTCACCAAGGGCGACACGCGGGCAGCCATTCACGAACAGGACAAAAAATTAACTCAAGGATTATGCCACATGTGACAGTACTAACATCATTTACTTTATCAAATGCCCATGTGGCTTGCACTATGTGGGTAAAACCAAAAGAACGGCAAAAACAGGTTGGAATGAGCACCGCTCTTGCATAAGAAATTCAAACATGAGTTCAACTGTAGCAAGGCACTTGATAGAGAATAAACACCATGTGTCACAGATAAGATTTCAGATCTTGGAATTAGTGAAGACAAGAAACCCACATGAGAATATGAATACTAAACTGGATCAAAGAGACTTTTTGGATCGATAAACTGGGATGCCTGAACCCGGCGGGGATGAATGAGGAGATCAATTACCAATGTTACCTTTAGAAAGAATGTTACACCTGGATTGATGTGCTTTTTTGATTAATTGTTTCATATGCTGTAACTGCCCTTCTGTGACCATACCATATAATTTTAGTTCCATAATTTGCTTTCCTTACAACTGCACAAGCTTAGTGCAGGAATCTAAGCTAATACATGTCGGTAATACATAGGGTTATTCCATGGACTTTTATGTCGGGCACATTTAAGCACAACGTCATGTGATCATTAGTTTCCTAATTTGTTTTCCTTACAACTGCATGAGGTTAATGCAGAATTTAGAGCCAGAACATGCTTATTATATTTAGACGTTATCCCATTGACCTTTATATCATGGTCATTTATAGGCGATTTTCGCCTTGTTGTATCAGCTGTCGCTCAAAAATGAGTGTGAAAAGAATTAGGGATGCGCAAACAAAGTGATATATTTTGTTACACTACTGCCAAGTAATTGGTGGTGACTAACTTTAAGCTTGGCGAACCTAGAAACAGCGTAATTAAATCTATGAGCGATGAGCGATCGAATTAACATTTACTGAAACCGTGTGCTTGACTCACTGATTTGCTCACTTTCATGATCGCGCCTGGTGGCGGCACGTCCCGGCCCCTGCAGCGAGGCTGGGGCGCAAGATGGCTGAGTCATGACAAACCCACGGGTGCGTCGGACTCAGGCGTCTCTCGCCTGCTACCATGGCAACGCACAAATACCAGTGTTGCAAGGGCGCGTGCGCGCCCTTTCCAGCACAGCTACACGAACGGGAAGGTAAGCTGAAACTCTGCTCTCTGGCGAGCAGTATGAAATGTAAAAACACTTAAGTGGTGTTACGATCTGTGTACTCACAATGACATCTATTATTCTATCTAAAGATACTGATTCACTCTACGTTGGTATCACGACGTTACGTGAAAGTAAGCTACATTTATTTCATTTCAACCCACGCATCTATATTGCTAGCAGTAAAAATAACATTGAGGTGACAACATGATTGATTATTTGTATGTCTGACATTAGGGAGGATCACATTTCTGAACCTGACTTGGTTATTAGAATTCGACAAGAAAGATGAATGAGGTATTTACTTCTTAGCTCATATGGATAATGTTCAGGCTGAAAATTGAAACATGAGCGAAATGACTTATCTTGATATGTTGTCCTAGCACTTTGCACACATTGGGCTTATTTATCCTCTGTTTATCTTTCATTTTTTGGCTCTGAAAACTCCTTGAATACTACGATTGAAACTTTGGTATGTAAGATTCGAAATATATACATGCACATACATTTTTGCTTTGTATTATGTAAATACTATGATTTTTGCTTAAGGGGCACAGCCCTGATGAAGGAAATGGACATTCTCCGAAATGCATTGGTTACATTAAAGTGACTCCCCTCTGTTTTACATAAGTCCAACGTGGTGGTCTATTATCTTCCATACTAAAGCTATGATTTAATGGATACAAACTACATGACTTTACCTTATATAAAGGAACAAGCACCTAATTGCGGATATACAAAGAATTCTTGAACAACAACAAATGAAGTCAATAATAGATATATGTATGCATAAATATTTTTTCATAACTGAAAATAGTAACCTCTGTTTTTAGAGGTACAATAGAGAGAGCAACCGCCTAGCAGGGTGTGCTTCACTTGGCTTTTTCTCTTTCACTGTTTTCTAGAACCCAGCGGTCTCTGGGTTGTACTGTCGGTGTGCACCTCAAAACTCAAACCCACATTTTGGATTTATGTACGTCAAATGAATATTATAGAAAATTAGGGGGTGCCCGCCATTTTGGCTTTTTTCATCTGAATCCTCTTGCTCATCCTCTCATTCTCCCTACTGCCGTTCCATAACAGATTCAGTTATAGGTACCTAAGGTGGGGGAACAATGCACAAATTTCAGCACAAGACAAGCAGTCTGAAAACGCTACAATGGGGATTTGGCGCACTAGAACAGCCTTGTAACATCAAAGGTGGACACATGTGACGTAGTCATAACCCTCTGCTCTTCAGCAACAGTAGTAAGAGAAAAAGGAAAAATAAGCAAGATGGCATACAGCACACAGACTGCTACTAATTCAACATTTGAGCAAGTGGTTAGACAGGGATTTTCTGACTCCCAGACACATCTAATAGAATTGAGCAGGGGATTAATCTCATGGATTTGTCTTTCTGTGTTCACTTAAGAGTATGGGGCTTGGACATGAGGAGGATGGTAGGGAGGGCGGACAGTGGTAGGACGCTTTGATAGCTGCAGAATTGTGCAGGGATTAGATTTTTTAAATTTCTTTATGAACAAGGCAGAGAGGGTGTCGAAAACTGTGGTGGTGGGGCATGCAACAGTTGGTCAGTTAACCAGTTAGTGGGGCTTTTTAGAATGGAATTACTCAAAAGTCTGCAGAGGAGATTTTGGGGAGTTAAACGAGCTGATCGTAGGTGGTGGGAATTTGGGTGGTAGGGACCAATGGAATAAGATCAGAGGGTAGTCAGACAAGTTTATCAGAAGGATGATAAAATCTATAGTAGTTATTCGTCTGTGCAATAAGCGTCAAGGCAGTCAACTTTAGTAGGGTGGTTTTTGAGGTGCATGGTCGAGGTATAGGAGTCACAGACGTCAACAGATTCCCTGGATGAAGGGATAAAGTCATCTTGTAGCAAAAAGTCTGACAACCATGACGTGACAGGATGACCACTGAACCAAAATAAGATTTGTGAACGTCATTTAGGAAGTCCTTATATTAACATACAAACTTGTAGAATATAGAGTTGTTGGCACAGAACTGTAATGCCAGAAATCATGGAGAGCGTAACAATGACAACATGGAGAAATTTTTATTAATATCACTCTGCCATCTCTATAAAACGGTCTGTTTTGGCCCATCAAGGAGGGTCGTAGTGAAGTGAACAGTAGATGTGTCTGGGGCCCCAAGATTTGTCAATCATAGAATATTAAGGGTTTTGCTGCAAGATAGTGTTGGAGGCCAGTGGGTACTAAGGCCGGCTGACCTCGTACTCAAAACGTGGCTATTTACTGAAGCCCATACAACCTGAAGAATTCACAGCGCTGCACCCTGAAAAGGAAATACTAAGACAACACACCTGGGCCAAATGTAGAACACTAGTTACAAGAAAAATAAATGAAAAGCAGAAAGGGAAAAAAAAGAATAATAAAAACACTCACAGCTCGTCCAAGGCAAACACCATGCCACGATCACTAAATGCACTCACACTAAATCCGACATATGCAGACAACCAGGCAACTATTCATGCAACCTATCCACATGCTGCATCTAGCTGGAAAAGTGGGAAACAAAGCACAATGTGCTAGGATGTAAGATGTATGTATCTAGAGTGGATATTATATGCTATTGCCTCTTGCGCTAGGCTGTCAAGATAGGCAAAGAATCCTGTAACGCATACCGTACAACGTTATCTATGCCATACTCCGAGCCGTATGCCATGACTCAAAATGCTATCTCGGGCTGGTGAGTGATGCACAAAGCAGCAATTAACAGAGGTACAGTTTGGACAAAAGGAATGGTCCAAGATAGGTGATTGATGCAGTCCATGACTTTTGCTGGAATAAGAAAGAATTGCAATTCTATACTGTTACCAATAGCTACCTTAAAACCTGCTATCCTTACTGAAATCCAACAAAGCTTACAATAGTACTCCTCCTTTGAGAGAACAAGCATCACAAAAAATACAACAACTGCTAAACTCCTCAACTCTACCACCCTACCCTTACCGCCTCTCCAGACCCCAGTCTTACACTAAGCACCTCACCATACTCTAGACTACCTCTTGCACAAAGGCACGGGGCTCCCATTTTCTGAGTATCAACACCCAGCAAAACCCAACAAATAACACCAGCAAAGCGCACACATACCTTGCCAAGTGATAATGACCTTCCAAGGTCTACACGGATAGTAGCACATAATGTTAGTAGCAAAACAGATTTTTAAGTTGTAGTGGTGAAGGAAAAAAGTAGTTTTAATAGGCAGTAAATAAATACACAAAGCATGGTATCAAGTTAAATGTGGTTTTATTTATATTTTGTGACAGTCCCTCCTCCTCTCCCTAGTGCGGTCTAACAGCACCAAGGGTTACCCAGAGAGTGGTGCTTGTTCTCCCGCCAGAGGATCCAGTTTGTGATAGTTTGCATGCCTTTATAGAATGATCACAACAGAAGTTCACCTGGGTATTGCGCATAATCAGTTAGGCAGGAGCAGCCTGTGAGGAACCAGTAGCTAATACGTAGCGCACAGCATATCTAACTTTGTGCAAGGAGTAAACTAACTTTTTCTTCATTTTATGTTATCTAATATGCTCTAAATGTCCCTTAGGCGAGTTCTTTATTATCCTCGAATCACATTACCAAATATGCACAGTTAATATCACATAGCTAGGGTTTTATGGCACCACTTGCTACAGGAGTTAAAATGTGCTCCTAGTAGTTGTTGGTTTCAAGCTAACCAGGCTCCCCTTGGGTATAACCATGAGCTAAATAGCTCCCAGCTCCTGGCAATTTCGAACCTTGAGGTAAGCATAAACCTGGTTGAACTGGAATCTTTTTCGCATGAGCTACCATTAGGCGTTATGTAAAGCGTGCAGTTTATACAAAAAGTGAAAGCATTGTACCAGGTTTTAGCGTTCACTTTGTTGTATTCAATCGGAGGGTAACAGTCACTTTGAAGGGGCGGGAAAAAGGTGTCTTGTTGAAAGAATTCTTGGAGAGAAATCGGTTTGTTTCTTGAATGCAGAGACATGTTTTATTATCGTTCCCCGTACTATTCAAAGCATCCTTTGTGCTTCATGTAGTACAGTATTCCAGGGGAAATGTTCAATTTTTGCACATTCAAGCCTGCCATTATAGAACCACGGAGTTGCTATGTTTTACAAACTTTCCGAAAGAGTAGTAAATTTGCTGTTAGTGGAATTTATACCACGTGGTGCTGCCATTTGCCAGGTCTCCATGCGCACTGGCAGATCTGAAAGTGAAAAGGTGGTGACTTTGGTTAGTGGAGTGATGAGGAAAACGCAGCATTTACTTTGTTGTGTTGATGTGTGTAGTTCGGAAGTACCCAGGCACTATGTTTCTATCTGTTTCTAGGTAGTCTGTATTAAGGGCATACAGCAGTGATGTGAATGCCGCAGACCCCCTCTAGATGCTCCGGCCCACAACTCCCTTGATCCCTCATCATGGACTATCCTGGCTAGGGCTGATGGGAGCTGAAGATCAAAACCACCCAGGGGGCCACACGTTGCCCACAACTGGTATACAAGTATTTGTGTCCAGATGCAAGCTTTGTGTGCCCATGGTGCTAAGGTGCAGTGGCACAATGTAATTTGGTTGTAGAGGTATGGAGTTTTAAATGACGCATTCACGACTTCATTTTGTTGGTTCCTAGGTCAGAAAGAGTCTTCACCACCAAAAGCTTTAATTAGCATTCATAGGTACGCTGCCTACTGATCAGCCGATCCATGCCGTTCTTTAGGAACTGAAGGTGTAACAAGTCAAGCAGATCACATGAGGTAAAGCACAATCCCACATATTCATCCCCCACTAAAAGGGCAGAGTTGGCCTCCTCGGCCCACTTTCATTTTTTTTTTTTTTAAAAGCACAGTTCCACTATCCGCTTGCCCTGCAGGAAAGAAGTAATATTTTCAGAGTAAAAAGATAGTGCATAGTTTATGGAGAGCGTGACCAGTATCTAAAGCAGAGTTCAAAGGGGCACTCGATTATCGATTAACTTAGTGGCATGCCAATATATATATATATATATTACACATACATATACATATACATACACACGAAAAAGAGAAAGGTACACCGCACCGCACTCCAAGCGAGGATAGCAAAATGTCAGCGAGTTTCAAACCGAAAGCAAAAGAAACTCGAACAGCAATTGTAAACTAGTTTATTAAATTGGTTTAAAAGACCAGCAACAACAAAACAGGAGGCAGGACACCGCGGGGTAGGTCCTGATACAACGCGTTTTGCGCTCAACATAGTAGATCTATTTTAGGAGTTTACATAAAAGATGGCCTTCTGTGACATTGCTCTGTCCAACCCAGTGAGGATCTTTTAGAATAGCTTTGACAAGACCATCCCAATCTTGAAGACAACCACTACAGATGCAAACTGAAGCAACGATGTTCCCATGAATCCAGAGTCAATGACTACATATAAAAAAAAAATAGACTAAACCTACAATTCCCCTTCATCAATTAGGTAATCTGAAAAAAGCAAACTAACATGGCCTAGTCGGGGCCCAGCCTAACTGAAGAGTCCTCATCATCAGAAGTGTATGTTACGAATACAGGGTGCTTCAGAACGGCAGCTTGGCTGAAGAGGTCGTACAAGTCGTTCTATCTTGATTTTTATTCTACTTGTCAAACGAGATATTAATCTATACATAGCGAGATGAGCTGCCAATAGTAATTTTCTAGAGAGCCTCTATCCAAAGTCTTTCTTCAAGGTTGCAATCCAGTGATGCAACCCTCGTCACCAGAGCAGATTAAACACAACTGTGATGATAGGTGGTCTGTAGCTTAAATGTACAATGCGCAAGCTGTCCCAGGTGCCATGGAGAAGTGAGGTGCAGTGTTGGAGTTCAGGTGGGGAGAGCTTGGAAAACTGGAGATTGTTGGATAACAGTAGGGAGGTGCAGGAAGCGCACAATTATAAAGGGGTCCAACATAGCCAGGGGATTTCTGGTGGAAGAACGAACAAGCGGTAGTGAGGTTTGGGCCAAACTAGCAAGAGGTGGGGTTTCTACTCAGCTTTCTGTTTCTCTTGGGACTATAGTCCCAAGTCTGTCCTTCTCTTCCTTGTCTCATTGCCGCCGAATCACTCACGGTCTCTGGGTTCGTTTACAGTGCTCCAGAGGATCTTTACTTGGTCAGTCTTTCTTTGCTGGCTCAGGGTTCATAAGGATGTCCAAGTGGTTCTCTTGCCAGGCACCACCCTCCCAAGCACCATTGGGTCATTTAACAGGAGTCAAGCGGCACACACTTCATCATCAGTTGGTGGGGTACCTAAAACGTACCTTGGGTCGAGGTATGACTGTTCAAACACCCTGTATTCTCAGGGCTTCTTCACAAGCCCTTTATCTGCTTCGAACTTTAAACTATCATGTCACCTGGGCACTTTTGAAAAAATGAAGATTTGCCTACACCCACGACAAAGAGGCTGGCCTGCAATATATGTGCAAAAATATAAGACCCTCCCATGAATTTTAAGCAACCAACCATAGCACAGACAAAGTAGCACTCCTATCTGCATGTAAGTTGTCATTTTATTTAAAGAGTAGTCTAATAAAGTTGTACATAATGTAAACCACCAAGTACATGCTACATTACTGAATTATTCAGGTTATGAAAATTCCTATTTACACCATTATTGCCCAACCGGAATGCCTGCAGCAGGTCCATTAAAATAATGATCTTACTGCTCCCCCATATTTGACAGTTGGTTGGTTGGTCTAGTCTTCACTCCCAGCTCTCAGGCACCAAAACCCACACACAGGGCTTCACCTAATCTACAAGCAGTCTCCACCTAGAGTTATATCTCACATGTACTGAAAGTCAGACAAAGCAGCAGAAGCCCATCCGTTTTTGTTGTTGGGGAGGGGGGCGGGTTACCTGGGGAGTGTGACGAACCTCAGGAATTTGTCCCTTCAAATTTGCCCCTCCCCCGTGAGGCTAGGGAGTCGAACCTGTTCCGGAACACCCTCCTTAGGGGTGGAGGCAAGTGGGACCTCGCCATGAGAGACTCCAACATTGGGGACAAGGACTCCCATTCCTGTGAGGACCTCCCTAAGAAACCTTCTAGCAATACATCTTCAAGCACTTCCAGGAAAGAAAAGTGGGAAGAAACCACCAAAATATGTTACCGCTGTCCAAAGGCTTTGTCGACCCCTTTAAAAGGAAAAACCTTTTTTACTGAGAGGAAGAAGATCAATGGAGGAATAGAGAATGGGAAACAGAGAAGAAGGAAAATGAGATTCAGCCTGGGGAATCCCACAACTATGTAATAAAGAGAAGTGGAGGAGGCTGGACCGGAAAAGAGGAAGCCTGTGGGATACAAAGTTGCTTGTTGGCTTTTAAGCAGACTAGAGAGGATGTGCGGCGTCCCATGAAAAGAGGAAACTACTGAGTTCAATATCCGACGTGAGGCAAGGTATCTGTATCCCAAAGAGGAAACGAGTGGTTGTGTGTCCACAATTGAAGTGTGGTGGACCAGCGGTCCCGAAAAATAGCGCTGATACAACCAACTTGACGCTCAAGCTACTGGCAAGCGAGAAGCCGGAGAGTTCGCATGGACAGCGAACGGAAAGGAAAGCAATCGAGAAGACACAGGAAGCCATTCTGATGAATTGGAGGGACGGCGCTAGCAAAACCATAAACCCGGTGACATTATCCCTGGCTACAACAGGTAACAGGGATAATGGGAGACGGGCAATTAATCATTAGAGCCAGATAAAGTATTGATATGGAATGAAGTGAAAAAGAAACATTATTTGAACATTCATGCTCGTCATAACCAAGATAAAACATGAATGGTAAATGAGGTGAAAGAGAACCAGTATTGGAATGTTTATACTCGTCATAATTGAGATTAAGCATTAATCCTGAATTAAGTGATTGATGGTCATTATTGGGGCACTCATACCCGTCCCAGTCAAGACTGAATCCCAACCTCAGAATATTCAGCATAATGTACAATCAAACCAAGAAGGTCTAACTAAAGAAGAGCAATAACTTAAGAAAGGATAGCTTGAAGAGAAATTGGAAAGTGAAAAATGGTCAAATCCAAAAGTGAACAATAAATTGTAACCTTAGTTAGGTAGGGAATCCCATAAAAAAGGGAAAGATGGGCATTTCTTCTATAATTTAAAAGAAATCATCAGTGAGATGGAGAATCAGTGACTGCATCCTTCTCCTGACCCACCACACGTGAGAGCCCCAAGAACTTCCACAAGGGAGAAGCTTATAGCCTTGAGACATATTCAGATACCCCTAACCAGAAACTAAACTGCTCTTCTGAAGCTCTAGTTGCCTTCTGCCACTGGGCCCAGCGGTCAGTCCCAACTGTCAAAATCTGACACTCGCAACAATCATTGGTTCTCCAGCCCAAGGTGAGGAATGTGCACCTGCTGTCCAGCCAGGCTGCCCAATGGAACACCAGTGATGTCAACCACCAGTCTACGCAGTCAGTAATATTAACCCTCTTGCCGCCCAGTACATTGCTTAACTAGGTCCTGTGCCAAAGAAACCATAACCTCCTTAAAAGGAACCTTGTAAACTGACACTTCTCCAATAATAATAACACCACTTCTAGAATGGGAACGTAAGAACACAAAATGCTACCCAGATTACAATCATGCAAGAATCAGAATAGGGGCTTGAGTGTCAGTCATTCGGAGGAAGGTTCAACATCTGCAGTCCCTGAACCTAAGGTATTGGTGAGCGTGGGGGGGGGGGCCTTCCAACACCCGCAGGCAGTTCTGAATAAGGCAACGGCCATGAAGTGCAATATAAGACACCATGGGGCCCTCCTAAAGTCCTTTACACGATCATATTGTTGCATGCTTCATAGATGTAGTACACATGAGGGAACAAACACCATTTTAGATATTAGCAGCCATATTGGAACGCAAGATGCAAACGCAGCGCAGTAGTCGGCATCACAGGCCTAGGCCACAAACATGAGGAACGGAATATGTTGTATACCAGGGCACTGATGAGACAGGCCAGAGCTACAGAGATCCATAAACCCTTAATGGTCTTAAAAGTTGCCAGTCTTCATGCTCTGGGAGGAATGTGCCATGCAAGGCCACAAGAGGAGGTTTGAGCGCTTTTGTGTAAGAATCCCACGATAAGGAGGTCACAGGACTCCGACCCCCACCAGTCACAACTCTAAGTTTTAGCACCCAAATGCCTGTACCTGAAGACCCCTCAATTCCAAGGTACCAATCATCCCAAGACCACTGATCATAAACCTGTTAGACCCCCCCCGATCTATCATGAAAAACTTCTGGGTCACGTGATTTGTGCAGCGAGGTGCAGGGAGCGATACAATTATAGCCCCGAACGAGGGTGAGAGACCTTGGAAGGATGCAGGCCTGTCTGGGATCAAGCAAAGTTTGTGAGTTAGTAGGACCTTGGCTCTTCCATCAGGCCCCTGTCTGCTTGTACCAGGTACACTGCTACATACATAGAGATGTATTGTTTATTTTTCACATTTCCAATTAGCTGCCACCTCATGACCGATGACGATTGCAGCAACACTCATGTGGAAGAAGATGGACAGAAGGGGCTGGGACCAATGGCCTGGTATCCCCTATGAAGCAGGCATCCTATTTATAGGGTCTCGCCAACCAGCTGCATGGGGTTTTTATTGTGTGTAATGTCACGGATGGCGCGATATACCTTCTTAAAGTGCTGCTCATGCAGATTTTAGCAGAACGCTATGCAGCATCAGAGCGCTTAGCTGATGCCCTCCTATTTATTAGAAATACAATACTTGTTATCCTTGCAAGAGGTGTCTTGGGTCCTTTTCCCTAGCTGCTTATATTTTTTCTGATGCAAGAGTTGAGGGGCTTTCCTACAGTATCAACAGCAGATGCAATGCCTCCTGTGTGGGAAATATCAACAAGTGAAACAACGTTCTCTACTCATGTGGACATGCACAGGAACATTGCCCTGCCGCCAGGGGTCAACATAAGCTACAGAGAATGAAAAGAGGTGGTGAACTCTTTTGCTCCTGCTTGTAACCGGAAAGAGTCGGGTTACCGTGACTACACAAAAATCAGGAGCTACATTTTGACTCTTACTACCCGACTGGTGCAATACAATGAGACCAGTGGTGCATCTATGTGCATAGGAAGTAAACATGTGAATTGGGATACATTCAAAAAGGCATTTGAAGTATGAGTCGCATGTAAAAGTCACAAAGTTATAGTCTGTATCTAATGCGAAAGTTAGATTTGCATCCCGCTATGTACGCCTTGCCCAGGGGTAGCTTGTGCTTACCTGGGGGATGACGGATACCTAGGAGCTGTTTTGAGTTCCTGCACATTAAATGTTTATAACGATCGCGAAATACTGATGAGGCTGGAAAGGGAAACAGGAGGAATGCACTCGGTTTCACCGCATCATACTTCTTTCCAACTGTTAAGGCACACTTTCTGGTATCCCCAAATAGATGAACGGCTCCCAAACAGATGGTTCAGAAATGCAGCAATTACCTTCGCTGGGTAGCAATGATCCATTGGAAAGCATATGCCAGTTAGACAAATTTCTTGTTTTGAAGCCATCATTTTAATTTTTTCAATTTTTTTTAAAGAAGGATTTCAAATCTTTAAAAGGCATAATCAAAAGGTTGACTACGAACTAACTGCGGTTCCCACGATTTTTAAGTAACAAAATTGCAAGCTTTGCCCTCTTAGAACAAGTACAAGCCTTTATCAATATTAACACAATCTAGAAGAATTAAAAAAAAAAGTCATGATGAAAGGGCTACTCTTTAGGAATTACAGCTGCTGAAGCATGTGAAGTTTTGTTTCAACACGTTTTAAAAATCAAATCGCACTTTTTTTTGTATTGCACAGCAGCAGATGGGATGCTCCAGGCATTAGGCAATTTTCTCCCCTCGACTCTGCCGAACCCTAACCTCCCAAAACGCCAGCAGGCACTGTAGCACCTCCCGTATCCATTGCAGAAGTACAAAAACAAAGCCAATATACAGAACGATACCTTACAATTGGGAGACTGTAGAAGGATTGTAAGCCAGTCACTAAACTGTATTGAATTTATTACAAACTGCTATTATCGTGGTGACAGACTTGCACCCTCATCCGTTTTACAATCAAATTCATGGGCGTTCTAAAGGTAAAATGCCTTTTTCGTACAGCAAGAGAGACACTGTCCCAAGCACAGTACGTTGAAACAGTTCACTGAAATGTGATGGTCCCCTGAGCCATCCTAGCCAATGGCAGATTAAACAACAAATGGCTGAGCTACTAAGGCAGAAACGCTAGCATACCTGCTATTTTCAAATGTTGCCATGTCAGGTGTGCAGTTGAGTGCAAACCCTATGGAAAGGAGGGCATCTGCACCATCAGCCAATGGGATGGCCTATATCTGCAAATCTTCCCTTTTCAGAAATGAACTTCCTGAAATCAAAACTTTGATCCCGTCTGACAGCATCTAAGTATTGTTGCTCTTTAAAGCTACACACCAGATTACGGAGCACTGATGGCGAATATGCAGAGTCAGCCTTCACACCGAGTGTCTCGATAGGTTTCCTACACTCCTATATGCTTGTCAATTTTTAGGAGGCAGCTACTAATAAAAATGAATGACAAAAAAATATGTTTTTGTTTGAAGTTATTATCATGGTAAATGCATAGGATATTCATTCTTTATATAAAGAGCAAATTAACCACCCAAAGAAATCTCTGTACACATTCTCATATTGCAGCACCCCAGTAGATTCCGCCTATTGGCTATTAACTACAAGTAGCAATTGCTAGCGTAAAGGTTGAGATCCCCCGATATAGATTCATAGCTTTCTTGCTTTAAACTTCATTGAGGTTCAACAAGACATTATGGAAGTGCCATCAAAACGTGCATATTGGTAACAAGCCCAATATGCGTTTGGTCATTGTAGTGTTAGGCTCTGGATCTGTTGCTTGGGAGCCACAGTATCCATTTATTACCCATCTCTATCGCATAACATTCATGGGTGTCCCACTTGAAACTTTGATGCCACAAAGATGCATTTGATTTGGTAGGTCCATGGTTCTCATAATGGCTATATCTACATGGGTATATAATTTTTCTCAACCCCTTCATACATCTCAGAACTGTGTGAAATAAGCTGAGTGGGATAGGCAGTGAGGATGCACTATCAACATTTTAAACGAATTTGAGGACAGCAGTTCTGCTTGAACATGTTTCTTGTTTATTTGTATTTAATTGAATGTATATAGCGCTTTACACCAAAACGTTTCACAAAAATGAAAACGGTACAAAAATCAATGTAAAATGCATGAGTCAATTAGATAGATGATCTTTCAAACAAGATTGAAAAAATGGAAAGGAAGACAAAGATCGCAGGGTAAGCGGAAGTTCATATTTAGGTGGAAGCAAACAAAAGGTGCAGATCCGAGTTGGAGCACATGGGGGCTGGGGAACAGCCAAAAGGAATTGTGATTGAGATTGAAGAGAACGGGTGGGTGAATAGAAAGACATCAAAGAGGAAAGAGGAAAATAGGGGCAGAGGGGCTCCATTGAGTCATTTAAACAATACATAATAAATGGAAAAGCAGACGAGAATCAAAGATGAGCCAGCAAAGTGAAACCAAAGCCGGGAAAAGTGAGTCACAAGGAGGAGGACGAAAAAGAAGACACATAGTTTGAACGAAGAGGGTCAATTGGTAGGCAGGAAGATCAAAAAGATTAGAACTATAGTAAAGTTGTGAGAAAATTAGCAATTAAAGAAGGATTTTAGTGGCATCAATGGAAAGAAGAGAACATGCTTTCCGAATATTAAGCAAACGAAAGTGACAGGAATAAGCAACAGTGAATATATGAGACAAAAAGGAGAATGTAGATTCAAAGACCACACCAAGGTTGCAAGCTGAGTGAGGGATAGAAAAAAGGATGGAGCGGGGCAGGGGGGAATAGGGGTGCAGGAGTGGGAAGAATACCAGCAGGGAAATGGAGAAGACCTCTGTTTTCGAGGGATTGGGATTTAGGTAATGTGCATTTATAGAGTGAGATTTAAGTAATTTGCATTTATAGTGTAGAGTTTCAGTAAAGGAATAAAAGGAGAAAAAAATGATTGTGAATTGCCTGCATAGAAATAGCGAGAAAGACCAAAGAAAGATGATAGACGCAAGAGGAATAGTGTAAAAGGCAGAAAAGAAGAGGGCCCAGAACTGCACCTCAAGGGACACTGTACTAAAGATAACAAATTGAGGAAGAACGACTTGCCGTGGAATCCGAGTAGGTGCGTTTAGCGATAATGGAAACAATCAAGACCAGACCCCTTAAAACCAAGATGAGAAATTGTACAGAAAAGAATAGAGAGATCAACAAGAAGAGGAGAATGTTTAACATAGCCAGCAGAGAGTGGTAGTCAAGCTAGAAATAAAGCAGAAATTTGGCTGCGTGACCAGCGAGAAGAAAATTCATAAAGAGTAGGAAGTGGAAATAAAGACAGGTGTCGATGGATTGAAGTTATGAGAAGGAGGAAAAGAAAGTGTAAAAGAGTAATAAATGATCAGAAAAATAAATCGGAAAGACTAAGAACACTGAAAATGATAGAAAAGATGACATCGAGTGAGGGGCCCGAGACATGCAAGGAGGGTGTGTGAAAGAAATGGTAAGCTTGGAGACCAACAGAAACATGAGTAGTATGATGTTGCAATCCCCTAGTAAGATCACGAGAGTCAGATGGTTGGACACAAGATAATACGATGTTATGATCACTGGAGGAGTTCACAGAGCCAGGGAGACAATAGATTACAAGAAACAAAACCATCACAGGGTGAAGTTTAGGAACAACTGAATAATATATGTTATTTCCTGGAGCTTTAGGCCCAATGTATGTGAGGGACAACGGAGTTTGATCAATTCAGAGGTCAACAATACCTGTTAAGCACTCCCCTTATCATACCCCCTGGAATATGTCATCATAATGTCAATAACCCACAAAAAAGCTTCTTGTAGGAAGATTATCAGTGGAGTAAAGAGAGGTTGCTTGGAACCATACAGTGAGCATTTGCATGGTGAATATGGTAGACCCCGATATTTGGTGCAGGATTTTGGGAGGTAAGCAATAGCATTCCATTTAACAGTGTTAAGTTGGTTTGTTTGTTTTAATATTTATAGTGCGCGCCATACCCGAGTGTATCAGGTCGCAAAAAAGGCAAAATGAGGGTTGTTCAGCTTTGGTTACATTGCTGTGAAATATCAAGTCATACATTTGATAGAATACATTTTGTACATCACTTGTAGGTGGGCAAGGTATACAGGGTGTCGGCATAAGACACGCAAGTTACACACTATAGCAAAAACATCATGAAAGTGCTCTCTTCTGACCCCCTGGTTTATAATAGTATGGCAACCTACCAATATGTTTAAGCTTTATTTTAGCATTCAAGCACACCACACGGACACTACAGGTACCTGGAAGTCCAGTGTATGGGCGAGGGGAGAGAGAGAGAAATAGCTATTATAACTATTAACACCCAAATTGCTTGTAAGGGAAAGTAAAGAACAATGAATCCAAACGAGCATGTCCAGCACAATGAAATTGGAAATCAGAATGAGCCTACGTGCTTGAGAGAGGTTCTGGCCTGATCTTTGCCTGTCTCAGCCCAGCCGAACAAACCTGGCGGAAGCATGTGCGTGGGTGGAGAATCCCAGTCTGACTGCAAGCCACCCCTCTAGATCACCCCCACCCTCCTGCTTACCTGCGAGCAGAGTGTGATGGCAGACGACCATTTGGCAGCTGGAGAGGTGTAGCACACGTTAGACAAATGTTTAATAAAAACACACCCAAAAGAAGTGCAAAAACACAGAAATAATAGCAGCAGAAGCAGGCGCCCATAAGTACAACAGGAAAAGACCATAAACACCTTGACACATAAGGCACAAGGGTAAATAAAACGAGACTATTAGCAAATCAGTTCTGAAACGAACAAAAAAATCGAAAAAAAGGGAAAATGAAAAGAAGGAAAAGGGAACAAACAAAAGAATTGGGACCCAATGATTTGGATGTAAAGCAAAGAAGGAAATGGCAGAAAAGGGGAGATTACTAAGAAAACTGTCGATATGGCTGTCCTAAAACGGGAGTCAAGAATAACAGTTAAATCCTTTTACCCCACATAACATTTTCCCCACAAACATTTACACTTACTCCATTCATCCAACTCACTTACACTCTCAAATGTCAACTTCTACGCTTTAAACATACTTACACCATCATTTTGTACGTGTTGTGACACAAGAAAGAACTTTCAGCAGCTGTCAAAAAGTGAATTCCAGCAAGCTCACAACTTTGGGTATGGAGATTACCTGGACAAACCCAACAACCAGGCCGCACACTCCGATACACCTATTTCAGGTGCATTATGCTAAATCGTATACAGGCATAAATTAAGTTGTGAACCATTAAACAGGTGTAAACACGGTTTGTAATCAGCTTACGTTACACAGTCAGATGTTATACTGTTTTTCCGGCACACTTCCACAAGTAAAAAGGCTACGTGAATCGGGCCCCCTTGACTGCAACGCAGTCTGACTTGGGCTTCACACAATACGTGACTACCACTACACACATAAAGGGTAACATGCTTGACTAGCAGGCCATAATATTTCTCTAGCCAGCCAAGACATATGCCCCTGTCCCTGGTCCAACCATTTCTTTGTCCACTTTGTAGTGGTGTCTGCAAAAAAGGAAGAAATTTGTCACCTCCATAATTCAATATAGAAATGTAACAAATCTTACATTAGAAGCACTGGATCCGTAGTTTACCCCTCTCGACTAGATCGCGTGGCATACACGCAAGTCCTCAGTCATCTTAAGACACATAACATCTTGAATCAATTGCATTCCAGCTTTTGAGAAAGTAATCGAACTGAGACGGCGTTGCTCAATCTTAAGTCCAGGCTACTTCATCATATGGCCCGGGGAAAAACTTTAATGCTTATGCTTATGCTTCTTGACCTATCCGCCGCATTCGACCTGGTCGACCATACATTGTTGGTCGCCAGGTTGGAGAAGGTGGCAGGTTTGGCAACACCAACAGCCCAATGGGTCAAATCATTTCTTAGTGAAGTAGCATTCTGGCCGATGCTGAACCCAATGAGTTGTCTCGAGGAGTGCCACGTGGGGCATGTCTGTCGCCTATGTTTTATAACATATTTACATCCCCTTTCCTGAACTTCGTAGAAGAGAATAACATTGAATTTGCCAACTACGCCGATGATACAATGGGTCATCCCTTTGACAGGCATTTTTGAAGATGAGCAGAACATTAATAGGATTTTTGGCCTAATCCAAAGATGGATGTGTCAACGGCCTTGCTCCCGGGAGGATAGCTCAGCGGCAACATGCTTGCCTTGGAAGCAAGACGACACGGAGCAACACAGGTCCGATCCCCGGGTCCGCGCTTAGAAACTTCTGGGTATTCAACACGTTATAAATAACCTACCATATACAGGAAAAAGTTGATGCTCATTGGGACAGAGGCTAAAACTCACAAGATGATGTCACAATATACTCAGTGTCAGATTGAAGGATGTACAATAAAAATCAATAACAAGGTCAAGACCATTGGGGTTTACCTGGACTGCAATCTAAACATGACGGCCCAAGTGAGTAGCTTGGTGTCGTCGGCCGCATACTATATTAAGCTATTAACTCATGCATGTCCTTTTATTTCAAAAGATAGTTGGGAAACATTGGCAAGAGCCTTGATTGGTGCAAGAATCCACTAATGTAGCAGTCTCCTTTTTGGGATTCCTAACACTGAAGTCAATAGACTTCAGGTAGTGCAACATGCAGTTAGAGTGATTATGGACCTGAACTAAAGGGAACACATATTGGAGGCGGGAAGGAGCCTACACTGGCTCCCGGTCAAGAAGAGAATCTGCTTTTGGCTGATGCTAATCTTGTTTAGGTGTTTGAGATGCACAACGCTGGTGTATCTGAAGGACAAACTGATCATCAAGTCAAATAGCCATAAATTGAGGTACAACAACGCCACACAACTGAAAATTCCAGCATATAAACTCACTGAAGTTAGGAAAGGAGCTTTCTATGTAGCAGCGCCAGTGACTTGGAATAGACTGCCGCTCACCTTAAGGGAGGAATCCTCAATCACCTTGTTCAGGAAAGGACTTAAGACATTCCTTTTTAATTAGTTGCTCTGTTCAAGTCTTGGTTCTCTTAAGCTGTGGTGTTCTCTCTCCCAGCTGGTCGTCCCCTCTGCCTATGTGTTTGCATTGTTTGACCTGTATCGCCCTTAAGCCTCCGGGTCAGTGGCCGCGATATACAAATGTAATAAAGTAAAGTAAAAGTAAATATATAACCTTAGTAAAATCCCACTAGTTAGCCATGCAAAATCACTCACCCCCATAGGCAGCTCTTCACATGCACACAACATACCATTTCTTACTTATCAAGAGTCAAGTATGACTCACCACCGATTACAGCCAGTGCAAATGATGAAATCCGATTATTACCCGATGAGACAATTTCTCTGGCCGCTCATCAACGAACATGGTTCTTCTCCCCAGCCCTCCAGTCCTATCTTCACTTTTGAAACAAAAAAAATCACCACATCATTTACACAAAATGTGCTAGATCCTGCTTCTGCTCCGCCAGGTTCAATTATCACTTCTTTCGCAGTGCATCTCTCCTCACTATGTCCCATCACTGCACTGCCATCCCAGTTATACTGGCTTTCACAGTCTATGGTGGTAATATCAGCCGACACATTTGCACAGACACAAGAACCCTTTGCCTCGGCAGTCTCCAAAACCTCCAAAAACTCCCTCTCCCCTCCCATGACTACAGTTAGACCCAGAGGCAAACTAACTGCACTTTGTCATGGTCTAGTGATAGGCACAACCTGCAGTACCCATGCCCAAGGTTTTAGCAATACTTAATACGTTGCAATATCTGTCAGCTACATTTCAGTTGAAGCCTTGAACGTCTATTTATTTTCTGGAGGGGGTGCAGGTTTTCATTCAACAGAGGCCTCCTTTATTTTTACTTAATTCAGCCATTTCACAAAGGGGCAATTAAAAGCTGATGACAAGACATAAGCCAGATGATTAACGCTACTAAAAAAGGGATCTGATGCAAACATCAGTGATGTGGAGTTTGGTTCTGGGAGGAAACAATGGAAGGTGCCCCGCATATTGAGATTTAATGTTAATAATGTGTGGCTTATAATATGGGATAATCCCATACCAAATGTATTTAAAACCTGGTGCAAGTATCCATGCAGAGCATGGTTGGACAAGCAGAACCCTGAGTTCTGAGGTTGCCATCTTTAGACAACAATCCGATATGTCCCCGTTTGATCACTGCTGCAATACTAGTGTTGGTATAGAACTCTTACAGCAAAAGGGAGTTTTTTGTTTTATTTATATGGCGCTGCAAACCCAAAAAGGTATCCGGGCGCAGATTTATAAATATGCATGTTTTTTCTCCTCAGGTCAGCCAATTGTAATACAGGTTTATGTGGTGGAAGTTATCAGCTGCAACAGTGGCACTTGGTCGCTCTCCCCCAGTTTTAAATATGTTCCAGAGGTCCCATACATTACTATATGCTTGAAGTACAGCAGAGGAGAAGAGACGTTTCTAACAATCTCTTTTTTTAGTTTTTTTTGCAGTGACAGAATGCTGGGTGTTCTCGGGTCTCAGTTTTCATTTCTCTGCCAAATACACTGCTAGACCTATATTGTAATTGTCCTATATTGTAATTGTGATTGTTTATCTGTTAAACGCTTATAAACAAGTGAAGTACTTCAAAGCGCTTCAAGGCGGGGAGGGAACAAGGGAATACAGTTGTCATTCATAGGCCTTTAAGATTCCGAATGATATAACAACAATAGCTAGCATACTAGGCCAGAGGCATGTCTACTAGTAAGTGCTTGACAAAAAGTAGAAAAAAGGTGGGATGGGGGGGCACAGAGGGGGAGGAGCATACAGATCAATAAATTACAGTACTGGTCTGGTGACATTTCAGACTGCTTGGTAGTTGGACATCCAATGCGCCTATGCATGAGAAGATCAAGCATGACCAAGCTATGGAGGGGAGACAGAGGCAGGGTCAGACAGACAGACTTGCAAGACCTAGAACATTCATATTGTGTGCTTTATCGATTTGCTCTACAAACAGTAGCACACATTCCACTCAGTGTGTTTTACCAGTGCGCCATTATAGGCCACTGGTACAGCAAATCAAAAGTAAGTAGTTGAATGTCCCTTTGCTCAAGATTGGAAAGGAGAAATTCTCCAGCCAATCCAATTATTTTGTTTACGCTGCATACCATTTTAGCCAATACCATTCACATTAAAAGAAAGCACTGTGCTTGAGGTTTTAAAACAACGCCCAAAGGCTAGTCATTCCCCCTCCCCCCCCCCCCCCCCCCAAGTCTATTGTTAAAAAACTCTGTGCCGAGTCTAAAAATGATATGCTCATTATGCGCATATGCAAGTTAAATGATTGGCACAGAGTCCCACTATATGAACTGCGCCATGTTGGCTTTGGAATCGAGTGCCTACTGCACAACAGGAAGGGGACAGGTGGGCTAGAGCTTGCCACATATTTAGGTAGGTAGTGGGTCTGCATCAAAGCAAATGGCAGGCGTTGAGAAACCAGATAAAAAGTCACCATCTGATAGAGAAGTCTGTGCAGAGTAAGTTTGTGTACACCGACTCAACAGGCCATTGAAATAATGTTTTCAACTGATTGCTTCCCAAAATAAACTTTGGGTAAAATATTAGAATCTCTACCCAACTTTTAAGCACTACAAGTACCATTGTCTTATCAGCAGAAGTTCTATCATGCAAACTCCTTACTGTTTTCTGTTTAAAGCGTTGCACTCCTATGGTGCAGGCAGGGTATTGGGATCCAACACAGCTCAAAGTACCCTTTATTGCCTGAATATTGTAGCTCTGGACTTGGTCCAGCGAACCTAGGGAAGGTTTCACTGAGAAGGGCAGCCTCCCAGGGGGTGGCATTCCACTACAGGAACCAGTAAATACTACATGCCTAAACACAAAGAATTATTCATTGTGGGCATAGAGGCAGAGCTGCTCAAAAGCAAAGGAAAAGCACAAATTGGTGGTAAATAGCTTTATATTGTGAAAGTCATGTCATCTGCCTTTAACTCGTTCCTATTTGAAATGACAAACAATACAAAAAGATCATCAGTTGCAAGACTCAATCTCAGCACTTGGCTGTTTTCCTCCCACAAATTAAGTGCTTGAACATTTTGTAACTTGCGCTCTTGGCTATGACGTGCACCTAAACGGTTATGTGCCTGAGAACAGTGTGCCCATCCCCAGGTGCTTCAGCCCCTGTTGAATGACAGGAAGACACCTAGGGTGGGTGACACGATACACCATATCTTGTTCAGCGGTATATCAGAGATAATTTGAAGACAAAATAGTGGCGAGATGTGTTGATGAGAAGGCTATTTCGGGGGAAGAAAAAAAAAAGCAACATGTTTCCGCCCTCAAGCCCAGTAGTCTCCAGGAAACTGAGAATTTACTGTCTCTGCTTCAGAAATAGGGATTTGCAACGGGGTGAGCAAGAGAAAATATCTTTGAGGCCTAGGAGCACAAGGATGATGGCTTCATTAACTAATAACTGCAATACAAGTAAGGCAGCTAGTATGCATGCTTGACGCTCTACCCTAAACACTAGCTCCTACAGAAAAGCAGTAATTTTTTCCTACAGGAGTCAACTCAACATAAGCATGTTCAGGATTCGAAATTGCCATGGGCTGGGAGCCATATAGTTCCTAGTTATAACCAAGGGGAGCCTGGTCAACTGAAAACCAAAAGCTACTTTTGACTGCCCAGGCAAGTGGCACCATATAAACGTAGCTATGTGATATTAACTGCGTAGGTTTGGGAATGTGCATTAAAGAGAATAAAGGACTTGCCTAACGGATATTTAAAGCATAATATATAATAGACAAAAAGTTACAGTTAGCATGCAGCAAATCTAGTTTATCTGCAAGATGCAATGTACTTGCTCCTGGTTCCCCAGAGGTACCTCCTGCCTAAAAGGGCATAGACTATAGCCAGGAGCTTCTTTTTGCTCCTGGTCAACACATCATAATTTCGATCCCTGCATGCTGGTTTTCTTCTCAATAACTACCTACTCATAATCTGAATTTCTTCATAACAATGCGGTGTAAATGAGTACCTCCTCCAGACTAATGGTTAGTAATCTGGCATCTTTTCAAGTGCTTTTCCGGTGTTGCACCGCCTCCTCAGAATGAATCTTGAAAATGTCTCTTTTCTTTCATTGGTTAGCTGGCACTATGTTCATATGGTTTCTTCATGCAGACCCCCTCCTACCTACATATACTTTTGGAATTGCAACTAGAACTCGGGATTGATGGCAATTTCCACTTTTTTGGGATGGAAATGAAAGGTCTCATTCCAGTTTTGGGACCTGGGAACAACTAGCAACTGAACCTGGCTTCAAACTAGTACTTGGGGTCGACACATGTCCACCTTCCCCAACTGCCGATACCCTTCTTATTACTAGGGAATGAAATGGCTGTAATCGCGATCAACTTTCACAAATGGTCAAAGTTAAATGTGATTATTGAAAATCACCCTACTGTACCTTCTTTACATGTTTCATGTGTGACAAGATGACACTGCACAGTAATTTCAGCACAATCTGGTGCAGAGAAGGTCATCTATTGGGTCGAGATAATGGAAAGGGATCCTCCATTGAGCACATTATTGGCAGGCGACTTGTTGAATAAATATGCAGATTTTGCTTTAGACCAATGAACATAGGGAATTTACGATCGTCCGGAGTAAGGCACTACACAGATGGGGCATGTTTAGGATGCACCTCGCCTAGGAGTCGTGTATACTTTTTAATGCTTAAACCCTGCCCCAAGGAAAAAGGAAAAACTGCACAAATCGGGCAGCCACGTGAACAGGTGGTTAGAAAGGGAAGTGCTGCTGCTAAAGAAGGAACCTGGAGCAAGGTCGCCCACTGAACAGATGTCGTGTTTTAGAATAGCACTGCTGGGCTGAAACATAAAAGCTCCTTCAGCCAATGGTCTCAAATATGTGTGAATTAGACAGTTATTGACACGTCCACCTTGATAGGGGCTCTGAAGCAAGACAACGCGTGCACCAACTCTTCCACCAACTTCCTGTGGCGGTGGTGTGACTTTCTTACTCACATCCCATTTCAATTACTCACATAACTGGAAACCAGCGCAGTGAAAAGGCAGGACCAAAAAAAAGCATGCATACTACCGGATGCGATTGGAAATCTTACATGATGAAATACTTTTTGCTGGAATGAGTAAAACATGCATGCTAAACTAAAAATCTGGATAGGCAAGAACGGACAAACGGGACTACTAAAAGAATTGTCTATTTTAGACCTTCTCGTGTCTCGAATATCGTAGATGACTTGGAATTCGTTAACATTTAGAATGGAGCACACCCAGAGGTACACTAAGGCTATCGAAGTTACAGAACCCGAAGGCAACGTATAAAAGTACTTCGTGAGGGCACAATAGTCAATACACTACAGGTACTCTAAAAGCAATTAATAGCATGCTTGTCAAAAGTCACTTTCTAGGAGGAATGCTCCCTCTTTATCAACAAAGATTCATATTGACTTTTTTTTTTTTTAACTTTCTCCTTCACAAAAAAAAACATGATTCACGCTAAATCAATCGACATGTGACAAACTCTCCCCCTTTTTGCTACAACCCTCTTTGGAAAATCTTATGCACATATGCAAAGTCACAAATGCACGCTTTTTAACTTTTTTGTAAACTGCCCTTCCTAGAAACCTTAGGTTTTTGCCTCCCATAAGCCTTAGCAGGTTATGGTAATGTCTGAGTGTGAGGAATTCGACCATCCACACGATGGGTGTGTGCTCGCCTGGACAATTTTGAAATTTTAAATGAAATTGAATGATGCTGGGTCAACCTCCGGAAATTTGTGGAGCTAATCCTCACACATTTTCCTATGCTCATTGCACGACATACACATAGAACTATGTACTCTGGGTGGACAAAGCCTACAGGCGCAGTCACCCCGGTCATATTTAGTTGGGATCTGACAGGTGGAATACACAATGCATCTCCAGAAGGAGAGGGCCAACCTCCCCCCTGCCATGGCCAGCCTAATCAACAAAGGCTCCATGGATCCACTCTGTCATTTTACTGAGCCCTGTAGCTGGCGGCAGCATTCACATACTAATCAGAGTTTCATTTAAACAGGCCCACATGGGGCTTTAGCTGCAGAGGATAACAAAGGAGATCGGAAACCCCAACACACTTTCATATGCACTGTGACAACATGAAGCCACCTTCTGCCCTCACTATAGATTGACAGTGAAATGTCATGTCGGGGACTGCATATTTACAGCAGTCATCCCCATAGGGGGACTCCATTCAGAAGGGACTATGTGGTATGACAGAGCCAGAAAGTCTGGTCTCGCCGCAGCTTCAAGAGAGACCTGCCACGTTAATCAGGAACCACAGAAACCACAATTAACCAGAGGGTCCCTTTGATCCACAACAGACAGGAATATGGGTGAGACTTGGCATTACATGTATTCACCCCTTTACCTTTTCTGTTGCAAAGCACTCTGGTTAGGACCTCACGCATACATGCGATTGTTGGTGGGGGCCCAGTATTGGTTAATTAAGGTAGGCTTAGCCTACACCAATACCTGTGTCCATTTGGCTTTAGAAGAGAGCCAAACCCATCTTTTGGCAGATCATCTGAAGGCTTCACAAGAAGCAGAAAGGAGAACTCACCATTGGTCCCTGGCTGAAGGTACAGTTGTTCGTACATCTTCCTCCAGTGAAGCAAGGCCAGGACCTTCAAGAGGGAAACAAGATCCATCCCCTAAACATATCCCAGGGAGATACTGAATCCAGAGGACTCTCCAGCAGCTCCAGAACTGAAACCTAGCCAGCACACAGTGTACCCTGCTAGGCTCTGCCGCAAGCTTCCTAGGTGCGAAGTGCCAGAGAGTCTCTGAACAAAACCAAGGACAAGGCAGCTGCCTGCAACACTCTTCTCTTGTAACCTAAGGGATAGCCTGTGGTCGGGCAGGACTTTAAGGCTGAAATGATATTAAGTACAGGGGGGGTAGTCCTGACCTCAAACATTTAAACTACAATGGTTTGCTGTAGAAACAATTATAACACATCTCCATATTAAGTACAATACATCTTCATAAGTATGCATCATAGGAGAGAAACGTACAAATCCAAATTCTGGAAGAACTGGAAAACCAGTTGTTAGGACCTTTATTTAGGCCACATATTTCAGCATGGATAATTCAATTTTGCTAGCTGAAAGACTTACATATAAACAATAAGCAGTAAACGTAGTCACCAGCTTGCTAAGTTTTGTAAAGCGAGGACACAAATGTTTAACACAAAAGTCACTAAATGCAGCCTGTTATACTTAGTCGCACAGAAATCTAAAGTAACTTTTTATAGGCACTCTGCCAACATTTCAAAAAAGAACACATTCGTAAGATAAGTATAGTGTGTTATCTCCACAATACTATACTGTTACTCTGTTGTGTTGCCTGTGTGTTGTGTTACAAAATATTACTTCATATTTGTCAACACTTTTACAACCAGTACTTCGTACAATACAATGTTTTGCTTCAAGAAACCTAAAAATAGGGTCTGCTAAGAGGCCACTTAGCAGACCCTATTTTTAGGTTTCTTGACACACTATACTTATCTTACGAATGTGTTCTTTTTTGAAATGTTGGCAGAGTGCCTATAAAAAGTTACTTTAGATTTCTGTGCGACTTTAAGTATAACAGGCTGCATTTAGTGACTTTTGTGTTAAACATTTGTGTCCTCGCTTTACAAAACTTAGCAAGCTGGTGACTGTTTACTGCTTATTGTTTATATGCAAGTCTTTCAGCTAGCAAAATTGAATTATCCATGCTGAAATATGTGGCCTAAATAAATTAAGGTCCTAACAACTGGTTTTCCAGTTCTTCCAGAATTTGGATTTGTACGTTGCCCTCCTTTGATGCATACTTATGAAGATGTATTGTATTTAATATGGAGATGTCTTATAATTGTTTCTACAGCAAACCATTGTAGTTTAAATGTTTGAGGTCAGGACTACCCCCCTGTACTTAATGCAACACTCTTCTCAGCATTGGGCCGTCCACCTTAAAGGACACAAGCCCAGTGAAGAAGCTAGGAGGAGTGCATTGACAAGCCTCTACCGACATCCACCTTAAAAGGACATTATAGAGCCAGTTGAGTCCCTTGAGCTGCAACCGACTGCACCAATGTTACGCTGCAGTCGCTAAAGCTGTCCGAGGCGCCTTGACCAGTGCTTCAGAACCAGCACCGAGACGATTCCTCACCCTGAGCTGCTGTGTAAGCCAGCCTGTAGCAATCTGTCCAGCTTCGCTCGCAGAACTACCTGCCGCCCGATACCCGCAGCTGTTCCCATCTTAACTATGTTGCAGAATCTACCCTGAAACTGACTCGAGCCAGCACAAGATACATTGTGGTTCGTTCCTTTATGTTGAAACCAAGTATCCTTGAACTACTGTGATTAGTATACAGACCACCCTCCTGTCAGTATCCAGAGTGCATCCCTTTTCCTTCTTTGACACCGTCTGTCCTCTGCATTATTTTACAGTATGGGTTGTATTTTGTAATGTGCTAGAACTGTCTGTTGTGATAATAATAAAGTAGATTTTGTATACATACAACCTTTACTGGACAGTAACTTTTATTATTGGGTCAAATTCTATTTTTGCTGTGTTACGATTAACCAACGATTACTGCCCTTTTGGAGAGAAGCCTGCCGTTCCGGCCACGTTATGAAAATTGGACAAGGAGGTGTATCATTTTCTTGTGTTTCCAATCTGTTTGATTCCTTCTGGTGTACTAGAGGTGTGGGGCTGATTGATGGTTTAGAAACAGATATTCATCCCTGGACCACTGGTGACTCAGAGGTTAATTGGTCACATTGAGTTTCCACAACACCCCTTCTGCCAACTCACAGATGCTGGTTTTGTTCCTCATGGGGTACAATGTATCTATTTCAGACAAAGGCACAGAAACAGGTAACATTGGGAGGTAGAGGAATGGAACCGGTCAGCAAATAGCCAGGAGATACGAGTGAAGGTTTGCAGGTTGCCTTTGTCTTGAAAGGCCTACTGCAAACATCCCTTGACTGACTCCCCTCTAAGATCTCCTACCATGTTACACTACACACAAACAAACCCCACACAGGCAGCCAAATGCAGGCCGGGCCACATCAACACGAACCAAGCCACGATTAAGCTCACCTGTCACACTCTTACAACTCAGTGGTTAGCCAGTCTTAAAGCACTGTAGTCCATTATATCTTGGGCTCCTCCTAATGGATAATATACACCCATGTGTCTTCCGCCAAATCCATAAAAAAGTATATGGGAATACGGAACCAGTGCTTCCGACCGGCACCCACCAACACCACAGGCTTCGCATCTGCCTTTCCCACGGTCCCATTAATGAGCACAACCCCCCTTTTTTCCTACAGAGCCGTGGGCAGCAAGGACATTAATAGCTGCAGATGGGCAGTATACAAGACCTCTTACATTACATGTTCACAAAAGGACTTTCTTTTCTATTTGCTTCTCCTTACGTGCCATTCGATGTGTGGGCCTTTGCCATGCCCCCTGCTTGTATTTACTTATTCCTACGCCTTACCAGTGGCTGCTGCACCTGTATCTTGTCCCTCACTGCTTTTGCCGTTTGTTTCCCATTCCCAACATGGCTGTCATTCTTAGAGCAAACACGTTGCAGCGTCCCCTTTCTGTGCAGCTGTTCAAAGAGGTTCCTTTTCTCTGAGCAGCAAAAGGTTGGTCAGTAAAAGTGTAAATGCAATTTTAAATATATTTTTGTTGGATGAAAGAACGATTTCTGTAAAGTTTATGAGGTGCAAAAACAGTTCTATGGTGAAAAAACTAAGTTTTGTTCAGTGTGTGAAATGTGTTCTCACTGAACAGACATGAGGCATGTATGTGATGTAGTATAGTTTTGAAATAATGTTTGAGATATGAGAAAGGCTAAAGAGATGCCCTACCTTGTTCTTAGTGGATGTGACCCACTCTGGAAATCCCAAGTGACGTTTTAGATCTCGGGCCATACCAGAGGAAAATATCTATTTCAATGCCACGCAAATCTCCTCTCAGCAAAAACACCACAAGCACGGAGAACTAAAACATGACTGAAATCCTAAGTGGATGGCGGCCGTCACAGTTATTTTAGCTTTGTTTGTTCCCAGTAGAGGGTTGCTCGCGTTATTTGCTTGTTTTTTAATAATTTAGGGTGAAACATCGAGGTGGAATTCAGACGTGGATCCCCTTCTCGCTGTGCCTGGCTAGGGGCCAGCTCCTCAATTGGGGTCATCCCCACAGAAATCGGTTTCTGGGGTTACTGTTGGTACTCTTGTAGAGAGGAGGTATGTCTGCCATTGCACTTGTGGATGGACCGAGACCAATATGCAAATGAATATTCCTCCTTTGATATGCTAAAGACAACTTTAAAATGTTCACAATCCTCCCACGTTGGTTTGCACGAGCAGAACAGTTTTAGCTTTAGCTCATTCTCAATAGAGGACTTTCCACATCATTACATTTTTGTACTCCGAGCGTAGCATGGAACGCTAAGGACTCAAGGAAGTGTGCTGTGAGCTTAGACTCCTTTCACAAGTAAAAACCAACTATGTATTGTGTCATGTGTACACACTGCATTCCATTGCGTATTATAAGAACAGCGTTTTATACAGATTGCAAAAACGGTTTTTGAAGACTCTTGGCCAGTGCACAAGTGAAGGGTACATGCGGGTGCAGAGGCATAGACAGGGTCGGGCCATAGCGGGCCAAGCCCACCCAGCACTGGAAGGGCCATTCTCTGGCTCTACCACAGAGGTCAGGAACCAGGATGCTCTCCTCGCCTCCTGTCTGCGTGGAGCGCAGGACCTGAGAGCAGCTGAGGAGGTGGCATTGTGTTGAGTCTGGAGGGAATCCGGTAAGTGGGGGCAAAAGCATTTCTGTCTGTGCATGGGCGAGGACTGTATGTATGCATGAGAGGGGGTGTCTGTGTAAGTGCACATATAGACAAATGCAGTGTTAATAGCATGCATGGGTTAGAATCTTAACAAGAATGCATTGTTCAGGTTCTGGGTGCACATGTGAACAAGAGTGAAGCTATATAGAGGGAGAGAAGTGCGAGTGCATTGGAGCAAAGACAATTTCGTACAGGGGCAAGGCGTATTGTACTGACGTTAGGGACTAAATAGGCATTAAGGCAACTCCAACAGGAATATGTTCTTACAGGTGGATACTGGTATTTACTATATTTTTTTATAGTATTACTGGCATTATGGGCAAAGCAAACGTGAGCATGCTCTTATGTGGGTGTACTGGCACACATACATGCACCAGAATGGACATGCTTGGGGACATTATGAAAATGTTTTTTATACACTTGCAACATACTGGCATATAGTGGGCAAAGGCATCATGAAAACGTGTTGGAAAATGCTCCCGTGCATTGTTGGTGACTTGGCATCTAATGGATTGTTTTCCATGTCTTCATGCCTCAATATCCTGGAGGGTCTGACTTACCCTAAAAAACCAATTGTAAACAGTGTGGCTATTTACCTAATTTTTCTCATAAAGTTCTGCAGAATGCACCATTTTAACTCTTTGTTTAAAAATAATTATCAGGGATGAAACCCACCGAACCCCTTTGGTTGGTTTGGGCTTCCTCGCTACGTTTGGACACTCCTACACATTTGGCCAGGGGCAGAACAAACCCCGTTCCCTCTGCAGGCTCCCTTTGGGATGGACCAAACTACATTAACTTTAGGCCACACCTGTTAGACAATCCTGGCTACGCCTCTGCGAGGGTGAACGCCATCAGACCACTTTTTCCATAGGGCACACACAGTGCCCACTAAGTGGGTGTGAGGCTCGCAGTAAAAACGTGAGAGCGTTTGCTTCCATGAACGCATAAACCTTGTTTAATGAGCGTTCCAAAGCTGGCATTCGAACCCAAGTCACTCGGTCCCTTTACCAGGCACTTACCCACAAGATCAAATAAAATGAAAGCGTTACTAATGCAAGCAAGTGTCATATTGGGATTTTGCTTTGTATTTCAGTCTCTTGGGTTTAAAAGATGTGCAACGGTATAGGACGATCTGGTGATATTGTTCATAGGCCGATTCATTTTCTGAAAAGTGAATGCTTATTTGACCTATGAACAAACTTCCATTAGGAAAGGGCAATTGAATAAAATGTGCAGATTTCGCTTCAGGTATGTTTAATTCCTACGAGGTCACTTCCCATTGTGCATGTTAAGGGGGGCTTTAATGTGGTGTAAATCAAACGGAATGGCACCATTGAAAAAAAAACGATGCATGGCCAACCTCCTATTTGCACTGCACTAACCAGCTGCTGCACCTCTCCACAGATGTGTCTGATCTCTTCAAAGGTGATGTGTTGAGCATCTTCTCGTCTATTCAAGGATAACAGGTATAGGGTACATATGCACTGTCACTTTTTTTTTTTTAAACTGTGCCTGAAAAATGAAAAAGAAATTCTGAGTTGTAAGGCTTGTTCAGCTGGGATAGAACCCTGGCACGCCATCAATGTCCGTTGCCAGACACGAGACTTCTTGAAAGTAGGATGTGTTAAATCTTTCATTTTGGGATTTTGCTCGACAGAGGATGTTTCAATGGAGAGTCTAGGGTTTGAAAGAAGTGTGCCTTACTTTCCAAGCAATGTTGTAGGAAAATGTCATTTTATTTTTAGGATGTTGGTTCAATTTCTGCCAAAAGCTCTTTTGTCCTGTGCATTTCCTTCATTTAGCAATGCCCAAGTTAACTTCCGGTAACGTCACTTTTTGTTGCATTGCCTACTTTTTTCTGCTCTTAAGACTGAAGATAGCTTACCAATTTAATGGTACTCATGTTAAATTGGTTGTTTACCAATATAGTCTTCTAGCATAGAGCCAACACGGTAACATTGGGAATGCGAACTTGTGGAGCCTTTAGGCACAGGGTTAACATTTGGCATGACAGGTAAAAATAAGGAAAAACACTGCTCATGATTGCTGGTACAGGCATGAAGTTTAAAACCAAAGATTAATAGTTGGGCAACCAACTTCAGAACAAATATTGCTTTGCATATCAGTTAAAGGATATATGCCAAAGTAATTGATGGACCAGCTACAAAAAGATAGTCGCACCCCAGCACTGCTTCTTTGGATACCTAGTTCCAACGCCACAGAAGACATTCATTTATAGAGCATGATTCGATAATAATGTAGGCAATACTTTAGTTATAGAAGCAGTGTGCTATGCTTTATTTGATGTTTCAGCCAGCAAAGTTGGTCATTAAAGACTACTGTTGCAGATGTCATTAAATGAAACATAACAATACGGTGATGGGCACTCCAACCCACCACCTCGTGTACTCATGGGACAAATTCCAAACATCAAATTTCTGGAAGGTGTGGCCATGTGGCAGGAATTTATGACTTTAGAAAGTGCAACCACATGAAATGCTATACTCATTCCTTATTCATGCAGGACAATAATAATGTAGGAGAATAATAATGTACCGTGGAAACGGGGTGCAGGGCTAACACTCCCAATCCATCTGCAGTTCTTGAGGGCACTACTAGAAGATAGCTGTGCAATGGTTTGGTGGTCACCCTTCAGTTGATGCAAAGCCCAACATCAAAATGTGGGCATATAACCAAATTCTTATTCGCAGCCACAATCGCGTAGATACACAAGGTTTATATCTGAATTTCTGCGTATCATGAGCTTACATTAGCATTCAGAGAGGCTAGGCTTTACTCATGCCTCTGCCACCCAGCTGTTGATTTCAAGATAGAAGTCTACATGTCTGATGCACACCAGGGTGAATAATTTGCACTCGCCATTGGCTTGTGATAATTGACTCTTGGCGGGTAAGAAATGGTGTGCTGTATGAAAGAACACAACTGAGGTGGTGGGTGACTTTAATGGCTGGCTAGTAACTTGCAACTTTACATTTTACCACTGCGCACACCAACAACAAAGGAAAACAAAATAAGCACTCGCATGCAAACTCACCGATCAACCATTTTACACTATGCTGCGTACCGTAGAACGTAACTGGTACTCCGTTACAAGTACGCAATAGCATACAAACAAAACCATAAATACCAATCCAAACAGTAAATCACTTTTAAAAACTTCAACAGTGAAGAGGAATGCTTCAAAGTGGAGGTCTCAATCAAACGTCAATGTTATTACAAAGAAAAGTCAGTGAAAAGGAAAAGTGAAACTTTGATGTGGTTCACGGTTGCCAAAAAGCTAGTTTCAGTACTTTCAATGTTGGACCATACGGTAAGGTTTCTGTATGTGCAATGCCCTCTTGACATTTTTCACTGAGTGACAACCTCTAAAAGGATGACTAACTATTCAATATTGACCATTTTGCATATAAGCACTTAAATGTTCATTTAATATGAAATTATTTTTCCGATCATTTTGTTCTGCTTAAATGCCTTGCAACAAAAAAGTAACGATCATTTTGATCTGCTTAAATGCCTTGCAACAGAAAAAGTAACTTCCAAGATTACAATTTAATAAAGTGTGGGCCCCAATCATAAATGTTCAATGATCATACCACTGAAGTACCAGTAAAACCAAACCTTGCTTAACACTCTGAAGGCGTTGTTGGCAGCAGTAGCAAGACAGGTCCCAAAGAATGTAGGCTTTATTCAAAGAAACGTTTGTGCTTCGGCACGTTTGCTGCCATGTTTTATACAGAAAATTACAATGCAAGTTATTTATTAAGCTGGAATATTCATTATAGGATCACAGCATGAATCTGTTAATAAACCCACATATTGTCAGATTACTATTAAGTGGTAAAATCTGTTTAGATTGCAAATATTGTCTGTTGCGTCGTACAGAAAATGCATGACATTTTGCAGTGACCTTTAAGCTGTAACCCGAGTTCACCTGAAAGAACCATTAGATAAACTCTCTGTAAAGCAAGAATCTCCAAACCCCATTAACTGCCATGTCAAAGAAGCAGATGGCGAGAGGTACATCGACACTCAACCCTGGGTTTCCTCTCTAATCGACCCTCCCAGGTCCAACTGGGCTCCATCCTATCATCTTTCTTCCTCTCTACCTGTGGGGTTCCCCAGGGGTCTAACCTCTCACCCTGACTCTTCAACCAATACCTGGCAACTCTTGCCCACTGCATTGCCATTTTCTGCTCAAATGTCCAGTGCTACGCGGATGACTCGACTCATTTTCCGGCTGCCCTCAGCCACCTCCTCTCTCTCGCTCTCATCTATGACTGCCTAACTGCCATTCAAGATTGGTGTGCCACCAATGATCTTTTTCTGAATGCCAGCAAGACTGAGATCCTCCTCATCGGCACACCATCTTCATCCTTTTCCCTCACTCTGGCCGGCCTCCCTTGGCCCTCCTCCTACCCCTACCTGCGAGGCTAAGCACCTCAGGGTCCTCTTTGTCTCCACACTTTGCTTCTCCGCCCATATCTCTGAGGTCTCTAAAAAGTCAAACTTCCTACTGAACCTCCTCAGAGATACTCTGCCTTTCCTCTCCTTCCCTCAGAAGCTCACTGTCTCCCAAGCTCTAGTTCTCTCTAGGTTGGACTATTGTAACAGCCTCTTTTTAAATCTACCTGCCTCTACTCTCCACCCTCTACAACTTATCCAGAACAGGACCGCAAGACTTGTCCTTGGCCTCATGCCCTGGGATCGTATCTCTCCAGCTCTGAAATCTCTCCATTGGCTCCCAGTGGATGCAAGGATTAAATTTAAAACCCTCTACATTGTCCACAAGGCTTTCTGGGGCCTGCGTCCAAAATACCTTCAGCTATCCCTCCGCAAATACCTCCCCGCTCGAGCTCTTCGCTCCTCTACCTCCAACTCCCTCCGGGTCAATCGTTTTTCAAAGAAACGAGCTGGGGTTAGATCTCCATCTTCGGCTGGGGCCTCCCTCTGGAACAGCCTCTCTGCCACTCTAAAACTTGAGGAGAACCATCTCCAGTTCCGGAAGCAACTCAAGAACTTCCTCTTTGCTTCTGCCTTCGCTCCCCCTCTCCCTTGCTGATCTGATCGGTCTTGACACTGTGCACCTGGCCACCCCCTGTCCCCTGGGCCCAGGTACCTGCTCACTTTGCCACCCTCCTGCACTGCCTCCTGGCCACCCCTTGCACTGGGGACTGCATCTGTATCCAAACAGCCCCCCGCCCCATTTTCTTCTTTTTCTGCACTTATCAGACTTACCCAGTCTGCTGCCTTAAACGCAGCACTTGCCACTTGCTGGCTGCACTACCACTGTTTATTGCCTCCATTTTCTTTTTATTTTATTTATTATTATTTATCTGCTCTCCTCTGCTCCGCACTTTCCACTCTCCCCCGTCCATGCACTTTTTCCCCCTTTTCCCTTTCCCATGCACTTGCGCGTTCTCAATATCACTGGGCCTAGTAAGATCGTTATTGTGTTCTCCCCTGTTCCCTTCCCTTGCCTAGTCGCGCTCTGAAACACCTGTATACGAGCACGATACAAATAAAACATATCATATAATCCTGGATGAGAAATATGTTTCAGAAATAATTTGCGTCTGTTTCATTAGGCATTGGTACTAAGGAATAGATGACAAATTCGTGTTGTTTCAGGGGATACAGATAAGGTTTAGCTGATGTATATTAAAATAGACTTAAAATGGTGCATTCAAATTGATAATCGGGAAACATGAATTGTAATTTCTGTACCATGTGTCTTACTGCAAAACAGAATACAGATCTGGATTCAGCAGAAACATAGGTATCAAATTCATATAAAAATGATATACAAAAAAAGAAATGGCATGCATACTTCACAGATTAATAATTCCATCATGCATGAAATGACAGAAGCATACATATGTGATTTCCAGATTCAGAATATTCTTACAAATCCGAGCATGTCATTTTCATCAATTTTTTATTTTTTATTTGGTTAGTTCAATTCATTGAACCTTTCAAATTTTACAAAAGAAAATAAAAACATCAGCACATTTAACATATTCTAAACCAGTTGAAACCAATATGTCTTTACAAAAGATAAATTAGGTGCTCTTAAATACATTTTAGCATTGCCTTAAAACAAGAAAACATCAAATGTGTACTTGCAACAGCATATATACACTGAAATTTCATTCAATTTAATGCTCTATATCTTAATGGGATTGCTTATTCAATCATCTTCAGATTTAAACAATCCATTCAGAAATTGAACAGTAGCAATTTGTACAGACAAGTTAGAAGTCGAGAAGAGCCATTTCCAAGCATCCGACTGATTCATAGGAAGTAATGAAGAAGTGACTTTGGTAAAGTATTTCTTTCGCAAGTGACATGAAATAATAATTAAAATATGCAATTGTTTTAGATCTGTTGACATTATTGTCTTTCATCCGTGATGGTTTGATGTTTAACAAGGACATGTGTTAACGTTTTCTGACTCTCCAAGAAAGTGGTAGGTTTTGAGTCACAAGTTCTTTTGTTGTTGCTAAGGGTTCTTCCCTTAATGTGAGGGCCTGCTTGTGACTCCAATCTCTCCCTCAACCTCCTGGTGTTTTCTTGTTGTTGGACAGTGCTTCAGGTTTCATTCTGGGATTGTACCCTACACCATCTACAGAAGTTTTGATTCTCTGGTATTAGTTTCCTCCTTGCCAGTACTGACCTAGTGTGCCATAAATTACATCTAAAGCGCAAGTATTGGTTGCACATGCAATATAACATGTTCATTCAGAGAAGCAGAGAATTATTCAAGTAATTAATATTCCATTTCAATATCTGCTTCTTAATCATAAGGGCAGAGCTAGTTAATAGCCGACACATCCTGTTATGACATACAATTCAATGGCCCAATAAAAGAAAGAGGTCCCCCGGTGGGTGTGAGAAAACAATTCAAAATGCAGTGTCAAAGGATACTGAGTGGGGGGAGAAAGAAAAAAAAAAACAAAAAAAATAAATAAAAAATATAAGGGGGGGGCTTTTCCCAAATATAGGAAATGTTTAATATAAATGGAACCACGTTTAATTAACCTAACACTGTGCTTCGCTTATATGTTATTTATCATGTAAAAACCTCCCAAAGGTTACAGGGGGGAAGATATTGGAATGAGACGTTTATTCTGCAAAGCTCCGTTGCACCAAAATGATGGATAATGTTTAAAATTGCACCAAAGATCCAACCGTGCACTTCAAAATTAATTAACTTGTATTTTGCATTGCTTTTCATCTCTGTAATGTGCCATCTCGTTGCCATTGTTCCTATACTGAAAACTACCACATGCATTGTGTTCTCTCCATAATGCTATCTCACAAACTGTTTTCATTTAACTTTATCGTAACGTTTGTGCACCTTTAAAAGTGCAAGAAAGCAAACGTTGCTTTAAAACATATCAGATAATGTGTGTGTTAAATTGATTAACATTACAGATTGCCTGGTATACGATATAATAACGCAGTCCCTTAAAAGGACAGATCGAGTTCAGAATGCATGGCTTTTGAAACCCGGTTGCCGAGGCAAAAGACGTCGTGACAGGCATGTGCCAAAGCCAGGCTTCTTATAAATTATCAGAGAAATCCATTAGGATGGGCTGCACCCACCGGGATGTATGCTCATCATTGAAAAATAGAGGGTAAACATAAGCCCATGCATTCCACAATATTCATGTTCATGGTCCCCCAGTTTTATTGGGGGATTTGTGTGCTGGATGTGGCCTCTGACAGGGAATTCCGGACAATAGGACACCATGCGAACGGGAACACCCAAGTTGAAAAGACACCTTCAAGGTGCCCAGGGAAGGCGGATCGGATGATGGGATATATTAATTTCCAAACACATGGTTGCAGCCAGTTGCGAAAATTACCAGTGCAACGACAGCACATAGGCTAGTATGCCATCACGGGCATTGCACAGCTATACCGGATAAACTGCATGAAGTTGGTTTCAAGAAAGCAAAGCATATCAGTAGGTCAGTGGCAATATTTTGCAGCTGTAGCCTCACTTCACTTCTAAAGCTTTATTCGGATTAGACCTTCAACACAATTCCTCACAATAAATTCATGTATACAAAGTTTTTAAATAATCATATATGCAAGAATCTTAAAAACAATATAACACTTCAAAGAAGAAAACAATGTACGTTTTGTCTTACAAGTGTGTTCCACCCTTGTCCACCCTATGCGGAGAGCAAGCTCGCAGCCTCACGGGATTTACAGGTTTATAGATTAAATATTGCCCATCAACGTCCTTCTTAATAACCAGGTATGATGTGCACATATCCAGCAGAGGCAAACAACTTTCCACTCCACTGCACAAATTAAATACTGCATGGATTCACGTGTATTTCTTATCCTCAAGATAAACAGTAGAGCGTTTAAATACCTGCGCCTTAAATCTAATGAAGCAGGTCAAGTTAACATAAAATGAGCCAGCGTTTCATTTGCTGCTCTGCAAAGGAGACATTTATCAGATCTCGGAGGTGACCATGAACGGGTATAAATGTAGCCCCATCAGCAGCCGAATCGGAAACTCTTAAGAGTTGTTGCAATAATCCAGACATTTTGACGCAGAGGTTTGGACCATAGACTGTAGATAAAAGACAAACCGAAGCAGACACATCTTCAACGTGAGATTAGAAAACAAAACATTCCAAATAGCAGCTGAAAGTATCTTTTTCATGCGGATGCTACAGCAGAACAGCCCATAGATACAGCATCTACGAACCATGCGCCAGTCTAATCCCACGGAGGAATAAAAGATTGGCCTAGTCCTGCAACATCAGTTTCTTCAACCTGACTACCAACACTTGATCTCCAGGATTAAGATTCAACAAATTGCATGTTATGCAACAAACCACCTCCTAATGACACTCAAAAGGCTACAGTTTATAAATCCTGGGTCTGATGTGGGGAAACGGTTGTGTTCTGCATGTCACTCACATCCCGATATTGTGGCAAACCAGGCTCCCGTGGTCTTACAGAAAGGTGAACAGCAAATGTGTTTTGGGATCCAATGTCGTTATTTAGTTAGTGCTAGTCAACCAGAAACATGCAGCAGTATTTTGTAATCTAATAAATGGATTGAATAGGACTCCGAAATAGTATCAGAGGTTTGGGGCTCTCTCCTCTTAGAAATAAATGACATTCCCATTCTGGCAGCAGTTGGGAAGAGGGAGTGGACACCACAAGCAGAACTGGAGGGACAGGCTTTGTGCAAAGCCAGTCATTAGCAAATGTGCCCAATCTGACCACAGAGACCACATTGCTGCGCCAACTAAATAAACATGAGACTACGTTGGATGATGTCCCTTAGAACGGGACAATCTATCCAAGAGCGGTGCCCCATGTCGCAGTTAAATGCCCACAATATTTCAGCAGTTACACATGATATACAGCATTAATTGCAGCAGATTAATCCAATAGGTCATAGATGGAAGCTGAGGGGTAAATGAAATTGGACTTGCAAGCTACTAGCTAGCCATAAAATGTCACTTCCTCCTCAATTGTACACATAGCACAGTATGTTTTACACGCTAAGAGTCCATTATCACTAGCTAGTGGTGAGTGCAAATGTTGTGCTGTGATAAGATCCCAAGCTGTAAAGCATCTGTGAATCCATGACTCCTACCATCATCTAGTTAAGCAGGCTGTAACACCAATCAACACAATCACTAAAAAGCAGTGAAGGAACTCTTCTCAGTCAATGCCTCAAGTGGGAGTAAAGGAGTGCCTCTGCCATTTAAAAGGAGGCATGTCACAAAGCCCCCACCCCCAAGTCTCTTCAGATATGGGTGGTGCTGTACAGCAGACATTGATATGCACACAGGATTCGCCTAAATATACAGTGTATGAATTAAACTAAAAGTTGTTGGGAGAGGTTTTCTTCACCATGGGGTAGTGCACTGGAAAAATGTATCCAAATAAAATGTCTCTCATGAAGTCAAGTGGTGCAACGAAAGCTCTGCCACTGCTTGTCTGGGGCCTGGCGTCCTCCGGCAAATCCACACAACAACTCGTGAGCCCACAGTCCTGGGTTGCAATTGATTCATGCACAATAGTTCTCACAGTTGTCAGTTTCTTCTGAGGAGGTTTCCGACAGCTGTCAGTCCTAGGTGTTCGCTCTGTACTTGGAGGCTGTGGGTGGATTCTGAAAGTGGAGTGGCAGGCCTTCCAAGATGGATTGGAGCAAGAGGGCGACAGTAGGCCAACATGAATCTAGGAGCCGACTCTCACTAGGTTCCCTGGGCCCTTCCTGTTTGTCAAGGTTTGGCTCCTGCAACCACCTGCTCCAATCCCACCATCCTCCCTGACATTTCGCCTTAAGTTTCGCTCTCAAACATTCTTCCTCTTATCTATCTTTCTTGTGGTAGCCTTTTTTCTTCAGGTCTACAACCTTCTCTTCACCAAAATTCCTCTATCCAACTCTGTGTACTACCTCCCTCTCTAGATTCTTACGGGACACATTTTCCATCCTCTTCTCTTACTTCTTCTTCCAGGAGGCTACCACTGACTACTTTCCAGCAGCTCTGCTTTTAGCTTCCAGGCTTTTCCTCACTCCACTGCCTCTATCAACACTTCCTCTAACCACCCTGTTTCATTTTTCTCTTCTTCCTGTGCTTCCTTATCCATCTCTCATCGCTATATTCTTGCACCAGCTGTGCCCTCTCCTCTACAACTTCTTCACCCTTTTCGTCCCCCCTTTTACAAGTCTTAAGAAATTCCAGTTCTCTTCCAGCACTCCCAACTTCTGCGCCCTCTTAGGGCACTTTCCTCACAACCACCAAGGTTTTCATCTTCTACCCCTCTTCTCTCCTCGGTCGTCAAATGTGGGACTTGGATTGGCTTGCTCTTCCCCCTCGGCCCCCTCTGCCTAACAACCTCTGGCCCCGACTCCCAGGCTCCCTCTGTGATAAGAGAACTCGGATGTGCTGCATTACTTCCCAACGCCCTCTTGTTCTTCATGTTGCTGGCTGACTGTCAAAGGGGCTAGAATAGCTACAGATATCAAGTGATGTGGCATGCAGTTGTCAGGCTTGGGATCCTCCACATGCTAACCCTGGGCTCAGCCACATGTCACTTCTGGCACCTGGCCCCCTGGACTACCCCACCATCCGCCAACACAGTCAAAAAAAGGCACTTTGTGTGAGACTCATCCTCAACAAATCAAGACAACATTTTAGAAATACATGGCTGCGGTGTAAGCAAACCATCCTGGTCGGGTTTCTAGACCTTTCCGGGCATTTTCTCATAAGAAGCTCCACTTGACTATCTCAGTAACAAAGTACTGTAAAAAGGTTCATAGTTCATACACACTGGCTTAACAGCCCTTGTGTACGTTTGTGGCTCAGAAGCTTCAGGTTCGTTAATGCCACTAGCAAAATCAATTGTAACAATGATGCTATCGAAACAGCCACACACACACACACATACACTTGAAGTAGCAGAGTAAACATTATTACAGTACACAACATCTATGGGGAAATTATTGTATTGGGCTGGGGTGTACAACACAGCAAACAACAAATGACAAATGTTTACTCACCCTGGAAGGGGACCCTCCTCCTCCCCCACTGACCCCTAATGCACAAGAGGGTGTCATGTTTTCACTGCAGCTATTAAGCAAGGAAACGCACAAAGAGCAAGCTGTCCCATAGGCTCACACCACTTAATTCTTCAAATGAATGAAAAATAAAGGCCACCTCATAAATAGATCCGGCCACAACGTGGGGCTACCAGCATCCCCGGGCCCTCAAACAAGGTCTCATACACCATGTCCGTGTTTTGTGTGTCTCCATTATTTACTACAAATTTAAACACTCCCGATTACACAGCTTGGGTGTGGGAGTTTCAATGGCTCTCAATAGGGCAGTAAGTAGAAAAGAATCGAGCCACAGACATGAGCGCTAAACCCCAATGCGGGGCATGTAAAACAAATGACAGCTGGGGAATGCAATCTCACACAGGCCCAATCATATGATTTGCAATAGACGGCATGCTAACACCTAGAAGACAGGTTTCTTTTCAGAACACTACACCATGCAAAAGGTGTTTGACCTCCAGGAATACGAAAATGAAAACGTGCATTGCTAGCAGCAAAGAAGCCGTTTGCCAAGATTGTTCTCGTGCATTATTTCTGGTTGTCATGTTGTTCACAGCCCCGATTAACGAAGAAACGGTGGTGTACGGTAAAGTGCGCGTATTACTTTTGGATGCATCACAATTAAACCCACGCTAAACCTGGGAGAGGCGAGAAGGGCTCGCAGGAAGAAAAAAAAAAAAAAAAAAAGACCCCAATGCCTTGCACATTTGTTAAACCTGTTACAGGGCAGTCAGGTGCAGGATGCCAAACCCAAGCTGCACCTGAAACTCCATGCAGGCACTCCGTCTATCCCACTGACCCAGTTATTTATGTGTTCAGCGCGCAGCAAACCATAGACCATCAGGGATCTTAATCAACGGGATGTTTTGACAAAGCTTGTTCAGCACTGGTAATTTGGCTTAGCATGTTGCACAAATCCCAAGATGCATAAACATACACACGCACATGTAACATGCATTCACTCCCCCTCGTCCAATTATCTGTCGCACTTCTACATGTTTTTGTAGCAAGGCATGCGCTTGGGTGCCCAGAGTGACGCGCTTGGCTTCCAAGATATTACTAATCAGCTGATGGATGGAGGAGGGGTTTAACGAAATGTAGCGGTACAGACAAATTCTTGCTTTCGGCCTTTTAAGCACGAAATGCTTTGATGGAAAATCAAGAACTGCAAGTTATTCTTTTCACTCCTTCAATAGTTTGGAACAATACATTGGGCAGATTAATGCAGATCATTATAGAAACAAGTGATGCGAAAAAACGCTTTTGGCTCTGCCAAACTTTCCCCACTCCCTGGGAATGCCATCATCGAAACTACCTTCAAAGAGGGTAGCAAGCATGCATGACCCTCAACATGGACTCCCTTCAAGCGAGTGTGGGCTCTCACCTGAGAAGCAGTCACTAGGCCATGCCAGTGCAGGTGGGGTGGGGGGGGTACTGCATTTTCATCACTGGTGGTGCAGTTTGATATGGCCATTACATAGGGGCTGCTTCAGGTGGCAATGTAGGGCTCATGATTTTAGTATCAATGAATACCGTAGGTAGTGCACGCTACATCGAGATGGGAAGGTTTTTCCAAAAGGGGTATAAAAAAGAAAATTCAAGTTATAAAAGACTTCCAAATCTTAGTGCAAAACTCAGAAAAGGAATCACAAATGTCTCACTAGTCGTAAAAACATTGGTGAAGACATTCTTTAAAAATAAAATTCCATCCAGTTAATATTTGAAAAAACTACCCCACCCAACGATTTACACAAAGAGGACTAGTTCACGGTTCTCCGGTAATCAATGGATTTCAGTTTGAACAGTTCTAAAGTGATCAATACTCAAAGAATAATTAAAAGGGCGTGGTAGCACTATTTACACCATTGCAAAACAGATAAAAGGAACTGAAGATTTTTTCATATTGACCAGTGAGTTACTTGTGTTTCGGTTCATAAACATTTTTAGGGACATCAAATCATATATGGCAATACAGAAAGCTCTAGTAAATAAAGAAACTATGTACTGAAAACATAGTAAATCCTACTATCAGAGATATTCATCAAATCTAATACTGCTTCTCTAAAAGCACCTAATTATGTAGAAGTCCAAAGCCAACCCCTGTAAAAGAGTGGTATGTGTTCAGGATAATGTCAATACCTTGCCAATTTAGTTCTAAATGGAGGGTTGAAGTAGGCGTCTAGTTCGGAATAGAGAATATTCTTTCTAAAAGAAATTTTCTTGGAGAGCAAGGTCTAATCTCCCCAAGTTTCTGCACCATAATGCAGTTTGTCTGGCTTGTGTTTTATAAATAGCGAGTGTAGGACTCACTGCTGTCTGTCCATGCAGGAGTGAAAATCTAAGTGTCTTTTCCAAAGAGCGCTTTACAATACAGAAGTACTTATCGATATGTTTTTTCCACGTTCCATCACTACTAAAGCGCATGCTAGCGTAATCAAACGATGCTACTTCCTCAATTAGTTCACTATTAATTACTAAATTAATGTTCCTATTGCCAGTTTTCTGGTTTGTGCCGACCATAGTTTTGGTCTTCGATATATTAGCTCTAAGCCTTTTGAATTACACAAGTTTACAAAATGTATCGGTCAATAATTTTAGGCCACTAATTGTTGTAGATACCTGGACTGCATGATCTGCGAATAGCAATACAGGAGCGTCTACTTGCATAGTGGTTAGTTCAGTTCCAATACAGTTTAAACAGATACAAAACAACGTGAGTGCCAGCACACGACCTTGTCTGAACTATTTCTCAAACAGGCTGGCGTTTTCCCCCTTAGTGCTCCATTTTACTGATGCAGTGTTTGATTACAAGCAAGAAATCGCTTGTGCAATCTCAATCGGTATTTTGAGGTGCAATAAATAGGTTATTAATTCTCTCCTTGGGACTCCGTCAAAGGCGGTTTTAAGATCAAGGGAAAAAACAATCATAAAAATACAGGAAAGTTGGTTAAAAGGGCCACTAAAAATATTAGTTGTAAATAACACTAAAAACTCACTAGCAGCTAAAAGGTGGTCAGCCAATGAGTAAATGTAAAATTTCCGAAGAAATCTGCAATAACATTTGTTAAAATAAACGAGCTCTAGTCAATGCAACATGCACGCACAGGCAGAGAAATTGAGGGGGAGCCTGTCAAGAAGAGTTCCTGCATTCTGCGTGCAATTTTACCGAGGGAATGAAAGGAGACTTTTGAGAAGCAGAAAACAACAAAGTAGGCGCCAGCGCAAACAAGGAAGCAATAAAAGCAAAGCAGAAAAATGCAGGAAGTAAAGCAAAATAACAAAAACGGACTAGACGCCAACAATGGCACAACATTAAAGGAAAAAAAGGGGACGAAATATTACATTAACAAAACAAGTTAGCCGAGCTGTACTCGGGATCCTGGTGGCCAGCCACAAATGCCTTGCTCGGACTCTGGATTACCGTTTGCTCTTCTGATGATACAGTTTGTCTGTGCCCCCAAATCTCAGGCCCCGCCTGCTTCCAGAATGATATGTAAATGAGAGCATGTGGCCAGGTCCCCAGCACCTGGCTACTGTGCCTGGGGTGGGGTGGGCCTTTGAGTGTGCGCACATTGGCACCATGGGGCACAACACTGCCTAAACTATGGATGGTAGGAAGGAGACACGAGACGAGTTGCATGCTGTGGCACTCCGACAGGGACTGAAATTGTATATCCAGCTTAACACATTTTACTAACACCTTGCTTAAGATACGTGTGTGGGGGCTTGAGACAAATACTGCCTATGGAAGCCCTGTACACCAGAGCTGTATACCGTAAACACAAAAACAGTGCAGTTTAACCTACACACATGATGAAGGTGCACTAATATTCACCACCACAGAAGCCTGACATGTTTCGTGTCTTATAGAAACTACCAAGCTTCTGTGGTGCTCAATGTACACCTGCATCAGGTATAAACAGGTCATTTTGAGAACTCATCTGTCCTATTGTTCTGGAGTTTATCCATGTATAAGACAAGCCACTTGATGGTCATATTTCATTTCCCCAGAAGTCAATCAGCGGCACCTTGCACAGGCTTGCCGTTGAGCGCACACCAAATGGGAGGCACAGCCAACAGACTCCAGAGAAAGGAGTCTCCAATAGTCATGTCTGCCCACTAATGGTTGGGTATCGGGCAGACCAACACACAGCCATTAGCATGGACTGGACAGCAGGCAAACTACAATTGTGCACATCCTCGTGCCATCTCTTCCTCTTGAGACCATCTCCTCCTAGCTGAATAGTTCATGTCATATCACTGGGACTTTTACAATCTCCAGGCGCTCTTGCACATCTGAAAAAGAAGGCGCAGGTTAGGTTAATGGGGAGAGAGGGAAAACAGAAGATGGCTTTGTTGCTGTGTGAAGGTGTGCAGTTTGGATGTACCCAGCTACTATATGCAGGTGTGTTTCTGGGAAGTCTGTGTCGAGGACAGAGCCGTGGTGGGCAAACATCAGCCCAAAGATGCACCAGCCCATAGCTTCCATCATGCGCGACCATTGACTACGCTGGCTAGGGCCGATGGACGCAGCAGATCACAACATCCAGCCAGCTGCACATCGTCCACCACTGACATACAAGGCATTTGTGTCCAGGCAGGCGCCGCATCAGCCCATGGTGCAAGGGTAGCCTGGCCAGGGTGGTGGTACTCAAACTGGTTGTAGAGCTGTAGCATCCGGCTATTTGATGTATGTATGGAGGGATTTTGCATTGCTGTATGCGAGTGGAACAGCTAATCTGTGCATAAAATAAGGAGATTGTCTTACTGTAGGGGCAAACAATTCATGCCGCAAAGATTTACCTCACACCTTATCCGGCTGCTCTAGAGGGGTGCACAAACGTTAGGACAGTGGGAACGTTGATAGGGCTTCTGAAGCCCACCTGTCCCCTCCCTTCCGCCCCCCTATCTTCTCCCTATTGGATTATTTTGGACAACCCTGCTGCCTAACCAGCTACCTCAATGATCACTGTCCACACCAAGTTCACCATAGCCAAAAGTTTATATTGCAAATTTTTTCCCTTACATTTTATTTAAAGAGTTGACATCATCCCTGCCTGCTTTTTTTACCACCAACCATACCCATGACAATTTCGCGATTGCTTTCTTTCAAAGCCCTTCCCCCAATTTCCACATGTCTGATCGAATTTTTATTTTTAAACTATCCTTTTTCTATGTTTGAACTTCACACCAGAAACCACAGTAGAAAGTCTTGGAATCGATGTCAGAGAAAAGCAACTTTAATTTGAGGCGGAAAAAACACTGCCACCAAGTACAGGCTCCACCACGTGTAATTTCCTACCTTGCCCCCCACAACAGTTTCCTAGTGTGGAGATATTCCCACTAGGAATATACTGGCTTCAATCGTTTACTTTCCTTAAACCCCGATTTTCTATGTAATCTAGAACATACCACGCAGACTAAAAGATACACACGTATATTATCGGAAACAAAGAAAGCCTGCCCGCTGTGGCAGTTTTCTCACAATAGTCATGTATTTCTTGTAGCCTTTCTCAGTCTCTATTTCCGACCTGGCCGGCAGTAAATGTGACACAATGAACTGCATTCCTTGCTGCTGAGTCACCGAAGCGGAATGCAAGTAAACTCCATACAGTAACCCACTCGGTGATTTATCCCTGCAAGCAAACGACTACCATTAGTAAACATGTACAGAATGGTGTAAGAGTCAACTCGCCTACCACTCCCCTTCCCAGCTTGTCTGGGGTACAAAGGTTGACTTTGGAATTCGCTTCAAGCCATGTCAAATGAATAAAATAACTTCTCTCAGACTTTGCAGCGCCCAATCTGGCTACATGGTGGATCGTGTACAGAATGTATGGTTTGTGGCATTTACTCGCGTGCATACATCCATGTAATTAATATAGGTGATTAGCTTATACGCTGTGGTTTCCCATACATCAAACCTAACTCTGTAAACAACCCAATTTGGTAAGGAAGTATAGCATCCAAAAAGGAAAGCAGCACCTGGTGCATTGGATCTTCGCCGATAACTGGCATACTGGGAATTTGGGGGTTCACAGCAGGCCATTCACTCTAAAATGGGGAGGCCAGGGGCTGCGGCAGTGACGGCCCCCGCCCTGTCCTACCACTGTCCTTTAATCCAATGATTCCTTATGGGAATTCAGTACGAACATAGTCGACCCGTAGCACGTCAAGAGTCTTTAGCCTTAGCGAAAAGTCACCCCACCCAGTTACTCAGCAGGACTCCTACCCCTCCAAACTGAGCTTATTACGGAAAAAAGTCCACCTTGTGCAAGAACTGAAATATCAAAAGGTGACTTTCAGAAAACATTTATTTGAAGTTTACACTACAATGAAACCACCCAATAGAAGGGCCTTAACATTACAATGGGGACATGAGCAGCGCAGGAATGGATAGGTTTGATCGTGTTTATTTCAGTTCTATCAAACCGAACCTGCAATTTCGATGCATCATGGATTTTTACTGAATGCCATTCAGAGTACTGACCGAACACAGTAGCAGGCTCTCGCGCACAATGACTAAACACCGCTGTGGGCTCTACCGCACGTTAAAACCCCATCATTATTGACTTGTTACTAAGCTGGTAACTAAACTGTAAACCAATGCCACAAGCTACCTAGCCTGTCTGCCCTGAATAAACTACCTATGCAAGAGCCCGCAAATGCTTAAGATGGTAATATATTTCTTAATTGCAAAAAGTATTCTTCAATTTATCAACACAAACAAAAGTGTGCGAAAAGACATGTCTGCAATTTCAGAACCGAAAAATATGAATGTATTGCTAGTGTTCATGGAAGAAAAGATTCATGTTCATCGGGGATAGAGTAAACGCACTAGGGCGTGTGACACGCAGGTCAATATTAGTCTTTTTGACCATATATTACTCGCTCACGCATAGATCTGCATCACACATTTTCAATACTTAGCTTTTTACCATTTTTTTCTACACAAAAGTTAACTTTAATATTTGCGTCATACCGGATATATACAAAGTCCAAGTTCGTTCATATTTCAAAGGAGGTTCAAAACGATCATTTAGGGGTTTAAGGCATTGCACTACTGCCATGCTTAGCGGATGTTCCAGCCCACGCAGGTGGCGCCAGAGGGACAGCCGGTATAGCGGGCCATCCCTCTGGGCCGATGCGTCCCCCTGCATCTGCTCGCCTACCCTCAACTGTGGGGGTCAGAAGGGGCGTGCCCCGACGGTTTAGTAGGACCCAGCTGGCCCTGTGGAGGCACATAAAATGACCCAGGCTGCAGGATGTCACCCTTTCTGCAGCCCAGCAGCAGCAGAACACAGAGCAGGAAGCAGAAGTGAAAAGAGGCTCCCTTGAATGCCCCTCCTCACCCCATCAACATGACAGCCAGAAGAGTCAAGAATGCACAAAGCAATTCACTGGCCAGCCCCTAGAAGGGCCAGTGACATTCACATATGCGAACAGATATTCTCTTAGACAGCCATTCAAACCATATCCAGTCAACGTCTTTGTACAGGTGCCGCTACCCTGATCATGGGTCCAAACGCCTTGATGGATCAGACTAACAACAGAAAACCATTGTGCTGACGTCATTAGTGACACAATAATATAGCAACGTTAGTCATGAAGTAAACTCCCAGCCATGCACAAAGTTACACGAACACACGCGTGCTCACACGAAGAACATGCTTACACAGTTCTGTAGATAGAGGACAGATACATATACATACTGTAAAAAACGTATTATTTTTCTCATTAGTCAAGTGCGGAAACGCTGAGCACAAGGCAAAAGGATGCAGAACAAGCTTGCAGACGCTTATCGCAATTAACCCTATGGAACTACAGGACCCTATAAGAGACCCGGAAGAACCGAATACTACTAAACTATAGGAAACATAGCAGGGTATCGATATATAGAAATCATAATACAACTATAATGAGGTTACATGAGACCTCAAGCGACAGGACGAGAGATGAAGAAAAGCAGAACTAGGCTGCAGAGAACAGAAGGCCAGGGTTCGCAGCCAAGGTCAGAGACAAACGGCACATTCCAGAGCTAAGAGGCACAGAGCCATCTGCAGACAAAACAGAATACATCCTCATGAATTGCAGACCAGAGTGCTCAATTTCGCAGTCCCCAATCACGTGATGCAGCTGAGCCAGACAATGGTCATTCACTAGCGGTAAGAAGACAAACGGTTCTCTGCAACACAGACATGAAGTGAAAAATGGAATTGTTAACAACGTTGCAATGCAGAGGGCACTCTCACAGCCAAAAGTGGCGGCACCAACGGTTCAGAAGGTGCATTGAGAACAGAGCTGCGTCCCATGCCTGGAGAGATTAGCCCCAGTCAATCAGGGAACAGAAATCCAGGGGTGGATGGCAGAGGGCAAGGGCTAATGGTAATCCTGCGGTACAACTTCCTTTCATCGCAGGATGTTTTTACTGCGAAATTATTTTGCCGAAAAAAACTTTTTTGGGGGGTGGGGCTTGGAAAAATATATATATATTGGGTGTGGGTGTTCGGGCATATATAATAAAAATAAATGGGATGGGGGATTGGTGGGGGACCTCCCAAAGAACAACAACAACAACAAAAAATTTCGATTTGTTTTTTCGTAAAAAAATCTGCGGTAAAAAAGCCTGAGATAACTTACATGGAACCAATCTTGGGACCCTGCAACAGTGTAATAAAAAGTTTCTTGGGGAAGGGGGCAGGCAACCCACCTGATATGCAAGAGCCAATAAAGTAATATCTATAGGCACAGTGCATAGGCACTACCACCCCAACTACCCAATCCTGTCTTCTCATAGGTTTTTGGGGAAGAGCCGACAAGGGCTTAGCAGCCTTGAGTCTGCAAGATTTCAAATGTCCGGTCTGATCCCAGTCTGTGTGATAAACAGTTCTAACTTGCCCTTGGCCGACTGTCTGTGCACTGGAGGAGGGTTTGTTGGGCCCTGGGAGCTAACAGTGAGCTCCTAGTGTGACCTCCCCGCTCCTCCACCTTCACCCCACCCCCAAGTCGCTCTGGTATACCCAAGCCAGCAGAAGGAACGCAGGACTAAGGTCAAGGAACTATCTGCAGAAGAAAAGGCTGCTCGCACCAGGTTTGTCTCAGGAGTATAATGAGGAATACACAGAAGGGGGTAAGAACATGGTAAGAGGTTTGTATAAAAACTAACACAAACAAAAAAAGAAAGTGGGAGTGTGCCTGATCAGCAGCCGCAACCGGGCCAGCCACACGTGGCAAGGGTGTGTTACTCTGCTTATGAGTTTGGTATTACAGTGTGGAAGTGCTGGCAGAAGGGAACTGGGGGCACACGGAGAAGCTTACAGGATATTGGAACTAAACTGCGCCTGTGTGACGAATCAACTTCCGGGGCACTAGTGGTCCAGGGATGAATATCGGTTTCTAAACCATCAATCCCACACCTCTAGTACACCAGAAGGGATCCAAACAAATTGGAACACAAGTCAATTATAAACCTCCTTTTCCAATTTTGGGAACGTGGACGGAACAGCAGGCTTCGCTCCGCAAGTTCGTGGATTAGTTGTAACGCAGCAAAAATACAATTATTACCCAATGATAAAGTTCTAGCACACTACACAATACAACCCACCTTGTAAAGGAACACACAGGACAGTTTGATGAAGGAAAGGGATGCACTCTGGATACTGACAGGAGGGTAGTTGGTAAAGTAATCAGTCTTACTGTTCAAGGTTATTTAGTTTCAGCACCAAGGGGCAAAGGGTCGTAACTGTCTCTACAAGCCTTCAGAGAAGGACCAGAGGGGCAGAACTACAATGTACCTGGTGCTTCAGAAGTTCTTGATGCTCAACAGCGTTGGTGTTTCCAGGGCGCTTGGCAACTCCTGAGACAGTTTGTGTCAGGAAAAAGCTGCGGGCATCAGGCGGCAGGCAGTTTGGCAAGTGAGGCTGGACAGACGCCTGCAGGCAGGCTGGCTGGCTAGTGCAGCGGCTCGGGCCAAGAATTGCTGTCTCTATGCTGGTTGGAGGATTGGGAGCGCTGGTCGAGGCATATCGGACGGCTCTGATGACTGCGGCGTGACAACATTCAGTGGTGCAGTCTGTTGCGGTTCGAGGACTAGATTGTCTCGAAAATGTCCTTAAAAGAAGTACGCTGGTTGATGCCCGAGTAGCACTCCTCCTAGCTTCTTCGCAGGGCTCGTGTCACCCTTTGAAGGCAGACAGCCCAAAGCTTAGGATCTTGCTTCCCTCTTGGAAATTCTGGCTTTAGTTCACCGGTGGAAGATGTAAGGTAGACTGTACCTTCAGCCCGGGTCCAAATGCGTCCTTCTTACTCCTTTCAAAGTCGTGAGATGATCTGCTAAGTGAGGGGTTGGGCCCTCTTTTAAAGCCACGCGGGCCCCAATGATTGGTGCAGGCTTAGCCTACGGTAATGAACCAATCCTGTGTCCCCACCAACAATCTTCTGTTATGCATGAGGTCAGGACCAGAGTGCTCTGCAACAGGAAAAGGTAAGGGGTGACAACATATACCGAAGACCCACACATCTTCCTGTATTGTTGATCAAAGTGTCTCTCTGGTTAACAGAGCCCTCTGTGACTCTTGATTTAAGCGCAGTTCTCCCTTGAAGTGTGTGCTGGGAGCAGACTTCCTTTCTCCCCCAAATCACATCCTTTGTCCCTCTCAAAGCGGTCCGCTCTGCCGGGAGAACTGCAGTAACTGATGGACCCAGATAGGCCATTCACTGCCTTTCATACAAAGGTGTGGGAACTAGCTTCAAGTGACACATTGCATACCAGAGGGGTGTTAGCCCCGCCTTTCTGTTGTCTGTTCCGGCAGCCAAGCCTCTCCTCCAGGCTTTCCTTAATTATTCATCATTAGTATGCACTGCCACCAGCCGGATTAGACAATGGGTAAGCAGCTCCATGAGGCCTTTGATATTTAAATGTAGGCTGCACATGGCTGGAGGAAGGTGTGCCTTCCCCCTTCTTGAGATGCTTTGATGTACCCGTGGCTGTCATATTCCAGTTAAACAGGACAGAGGAAGCTGGCGGCGTACACGTGACCATGCATTTCATGCAGTGAGCAGATAAAAGGGGTGCAGAACGGCGTCACACATTTCTCATAGGTTGATCTCCCATCATTCATTTTGTTATTTTCAAAAATCAAAGAGTCCAGGTGAGCGCACTCTAACCAGTGCGGATGGTCGAATTCCTCACAGTCTGTATTTTAGATCTTCAGTGGAATGTCTAGCCAAGGATCACCAAGCAAGTTTGAGAGGGGGAGATCAGCTCCAGTGGCAGAATTGGCCTCTACAGCAGAGAGGCCGCCAAGCTCATTGGTCACTTCCAAGAGAGTGTTCGCAGCATGGGGACAGGCTGGGCGAAAAAGATGCTGGACCATACAGAAGAGGGGCTTACCCCCGATACCCCTCCAGCCACCTTGGACACTCCTCTGATGCCAGAAATTGCAGCACGCACACTAGCAAAGAGGAAAAGGGCCCTGCGGCAGCCCAAGTGTAAGGTTGTCGCTTTAGAGGGAAATGCACGGCTTGAAGAGTGCTCCAGGGCCATCCAGCACTGGAGCTAGTAGCGAGGTACCAACAGAAGTGCCAAGAGGTAACAGAGGTCCTGAATGGGGTAGTGGCAACATGGGCAGGTTTATAGGACAATTGTTTAAAGTGATGCAGAATGTCCCGCATCAGTCAAATGGGGCCCGGGCAGTGGCAAGCCGTAGAGGGTTTTGGGAGAGGCCCTCTGAGCCCGCTGTTCACACAGGGGTGCTGGTGGGGTCAGGCCCCCTCTTAGGAGCTACAGGAACAGGTGCAGCAGATTGTCTGGGGAGAGGGGAGCAGCAGGCCCCAGCTTGGGTGGGGACCAATCAGGGGAAAATCCCCTTGCAAATGGGGGGCAGCCGCGGCCCCTGGGGCCCAGGGGGTCCCTCTTCACATGAGGGACAGGAATCTGGGTTGAGAAAAAAGCTGGCTATGGGGCAGAGAGACAACCCTCAGCCGGGGTAGACTGCGCCCTAATAACGATTGCTCCATTACTGTCAGGTAGGTCATCATTGGCTTGGCAAATTCCAAAGCAGGTGAAGGATCGCATTTGGGTGCGGGAGTATTTTTATGATTTGTTTTCATTGTCGTCACTGGAAACAACTGTCCCCGACATTACTATCACCAAGGAGGATAAGAAAAGGCAGAAAAGGTACAGCCGAGAGGAAAAGCTCGCTAACTGGAACAAGGCATTTTCTTTGGTAGCTGCTGTTATAATGGAGAGGTTCCCTGAGCAGGGGACGGCATTATGGAAGTATAGGGACACAATTGTGGTTGAGCATAGGAGGTTTGGTTGATTATGACTGGGATTTCAGGTCCAAGATGGATCAGGTCCCAGGAATCACATGGGATCAAAAGGATATGGAGGACTGGGTGGCATATATGAGAGGAAGAGAAACGTCTAGACAGCCAAGCAGGGAGGAAGGTAAGACACCCCTCAGCGGGCTTGGAACAGTAAGTTTAAAGAGTTGGTGGCCCTTTCGCACAGGCAAGGAGTGGCTGTGCAAGAGCAGCACACACAATGCTGCAAAGGGAAACATGGGGTGAGGAGGGAGGACGGGGGCGAACATCCAGCGACATCCTGCCAAGTCCCAAGGATCCCAAAGGGGCAGAGGACATAGCAGAGGGGCGCAATAGGCAGTTGCTGGTAAAGGGCCTAACAGGCCTAAGATTCACATATTGTTAAATGACTACACCAGGGAGAAGGAGCAAAATCTATTGTAAAAGGGATTTAGGGACAGGTTCTGTATTCCATATGAGGGGCCCTTGACGGCGAGGATGCCACAGAACTTGCCATCAGCAGACAGACTACCAGGCATGGTTACCAAGAAGATAAAGGAGAAAGTTTGGTAGGGCTATGGGCCCCATTTGTGGCACCCCAATTGCGCATTTCATAGTGTCCCCGCTAGGAGCGGCCCCCAAGAAGGAACAGGCTCACATACCACTTGTCTTACCCAAAAGGGGGAATCGGTCAATGACTGGTTGGACCCCAAATACTGCTCAGTGACATATGCCCCTTTTGACCAGGTGGAGGAATTTCGTGGCAGAAGTAAGGAAAGGAGCGCTGCTGCCTAAAATGGACACAGAATCAGCATTCAGACTGCTGTCTGTTCAACTGGAAAGTTTTCAGTCATTGGGGTTTCAGTGGCAGGAGCAGTTTACATGTCCATGGGCTTCGCAGTGTTGTGTGCATTCTTTGAACAATTTAGCTGAGAATGTGCAGCAACTGCTTGGTAAACTGATTTTTTTTATTCTAGGTGGAAACAGCGAGCATCACCTTGAAGCATCATCATATCAGGTTAAGTGCACCCATCAAGGAAGACCTGCGTATGTGGTGCAATTTCCTTTAAAGGAAATAACAGCATATGGTGGTGCAGTGCCCCGAAGGTGACCAGTAGGGAAACGCATATGTAGTCCGATACGTCAGGTACTAAAGGTTTTGGGGTAATCTTGGGCCCTGAATGGTGCGTGCAGAGGTGGCCTACACAATGGTGAAAGTAGGGGAGGTTGGGTAACACCATGGCTCTCAAACTCTTCCCAATTGTGATAGCCCTCCTGTTGAGGCCAGGTGAGTTGAGCAACAGGAAGGTGGGTTTTTGGTCAGACCACAGGGCGGTAGTTCAGGCTATTTATTTACTATCTGTATCATGCCCAGTGATCCAGGGATTGCTGAAAAAAAACGGTTGAGGTTTGCCTTACTATCTGTATCATGCCCAGTGATCCTGGGATTGCTGAAAAAAACGGTTGAGGTTTGCCTGTGCCAAAATATAGAGTTTAGGCCTTGCCTAGGGAATTACGCCCTCATCTTACTCAGGGGAGCTCTGAGCCTTTTATTTTTTAGATACGCCGTAATGTTCTCTGCAGGGTCCCACTCCGATGACCTTGGGTGCACCAGGGCATCAGCGTCGAATTCGTCACCCTAGGGCTCCTCAGGCTTGCCCTTCTTGCTCCTGTGTTTTCTGGCGTCACTCGATGAAGAGTCCTCAGACTCCTGTGCGCTCCTATCATCTGATTCTTCGCTGCTGATGCTGTCTGCTTGCTCAGAGGTATCCTCTGAGCTTTCCTGGCCGTGTCTGGCCCTAGACCTTGCCTTCCTCTTGCCACCTTTTCTTTTACGCGGTGAACCCGGGGCTGGGGTCGAGGGGCGGGTCTGTGCGCTACGTACCCTGCGGGTCTTTTTCCTTCCCCCTTTGCCTCCCCAAGCTTCTCTCCTCAATTCTGCCATGCCCTGAGAGAAAGCTACAAGATCTTCCACAATGCCCCTGCCTTCACGCGAGTGGCCCCTAACGGCATTCATGACTTTCTGCACAGCCTGGCTGATTCTGATGCCAGTTACATGTGGATCCTCCAAGTCCCCTTCTGAGTACTCTCCACTTACGCTCATGTCTGTGCCGGGTTTTCAATCTATAAATGTGCAGTTTGCCTGGGCTACCCCATCACTCTGTTCTCAATTGTAGCTAGGCAGGTCTGTTTAAAAGTCAGCAGTCTTACCTGGGACTGTGCCCATCCAATTTGGGAGCTGTTTAAGTGACTGGGACCTCCTAGACGATTTCAGGCAGTTTTTATCCGTTTTTCCTGGGACTGTGCCTGTCTGCGCTTCTCCTGCGGTCTGCAGTCTATTTCCTTAGACTGCGGTGCGCCTTCATCAACAGGAGATGGCTGGTAACCTTAACGGGCTCCAAGTTCTGCACTTGTTCGCCTCGTTGATATGATACATTTGTGCTGATTGGAATATATTCCTCTTGGTCCCTCTCCGGGATTCAAACGTTGCTAAACCTATACACGCCTGCCACACAGAAGTTTTTCTGAGGCGCCGGAAACTCTCACGGTCTTGCTGCGCCCGGCACACACTTCCGTGTGGTACTGCTCTCATTTCTTACTGGTGATCTTCATTACTCCTAGTCCTACTCTTCCTTGTCACTGTACTTACCTCATGAGGCCCCTGCCTCCGACACAGAACCTTCTTTTATTTCTATTATCCCCTATAACTCCTCCCCTCCAACCACACCACCCAGGTTACATAACCAAGCCGGAGCATGGGACCTTCCCCTCAGGAAGGGAGAGGAGGGTCGTCAGTACTGTGACGAGGATGAGTAGGACTAGGAATGATGAAGAGTACCATTAAGTAATCAGAGCATTACCTCCAGATCCAATTCTTCCTTGTCCCAGTACTTACCTCATGAGGTATACCATAGCAGCAACCGGGAAAAAGTCCCAATGAGACACAGAGCCAAAAACTGCAGAAAACCACACACCTTTAATAACTCTAAATTCACATCCCCACTGACAAAACCCCAACCCCGAAGGAACCAACCCCCGAGTGGGAGACATTCAACCTATAGTGGTTGATGAAAGTGCTTTGATCTGCCCAGGTGGCAGCCCTACAAATCTCCTGTAGAGAAACCCCCCTTGCATCGGCCCAGGAATTCGCCATCCCCCTGGTGGACCGCCCCTAAATGTGCGCAGGAACAGGCAGGCCAGAAGCCACATAGGCCATGGAGATCACAACACGGATCCACCGGCTAATGGAAACCACTGAGGCCTTGCAGCCAGCACCAGCCGGGCCAAAAGTAACCATTAGACGATCAGATTGGCGGAAAGGGGCAGTCCTAGCCAAATATTCCAACACCGCCCGCCGCACATCATTGGGCTGCCAGGCCACCTCCTCTGGCATTTGCGGATCCTGAAAAAAGACAGGGTGAACCAGATCCTGAGAGGTGTGAAAACCAAGACACAAATTTAGGGAGGAACTTCGGATCACACCTCAACACCACCGAGTCTGGTAGCACCCTCAGGAAAGGGGGGTGACATAATAGAGCCCCAATCTCCCCAAGCCTACGGGCTGAAGTGATGGCGATAATAAAAGCAGTCCTCAGAGTAAGATGTTTTATGTCAATCTCCGAAATGGGCTCAAAAGGATGCCCTTGAAGGAACCTCAAGACAAGACAGAGATCCCAAGGGGGAAGCCCTTTATAAGTACAAGGACGGGAAGAAGAAAGACCCCGGAGCAACTTCCCCACCAACACCTCCCCATCCAGGTGCCCATCAGAGTCCTCCAAGAGGAATTTTATGGATGCCCATTGGGAGCGAAGCGTGGAAACCGACAGGCCCTTGTGAACCCCTCCTAGAGGAATTGGAGAATAGCAGGCAGACCAGAACTTAGGGGAGGGATCCCAGCCGCCGACACCAGTCCCGGCAATGGCCCCAATGCCTGCCATACGCCTTCAGAGTAGAGGGTTGATTAGCATTCATGATAGACTCTACCATAGGACCTGAAAGCCCCTGAGACATCAACCTAGACCGTGCAATAGCCACACTGCTCATTGATCCATCGGACTCCAAACCCCAGTCCCCTTCGGAATCAACAAAGGCTCCTGGGACTGAAGCTCCAACAGAGAGGAGAACCAACTCTGTGGGGGGCATAAAGGCGCAACCAACAACACAGTCAACCTTGACACTCTGTTGCGCTGAACCACCCGGGGAAGAAGGGGAAGAGGAGGGAATGCAAGGGGTAGGTTACAAGGATGTATGTGATTTCTTTGAACATATTTCTCCTAATGGAGATTTCACCAAATCCATTTCACTGAAAAACGAAATTTACTTTTGACTTTCTCTACTTTTTTTCTTTCTTTTTGTTTTTTAAATGCGGTGGGAGACCCCCACATCCCCCCTCACCCTTCCCTACTGTAACCTAATGTATGTCCTTACCCCCACACCCCACCTTTTATGCATTACACATAAACCATTTCCCCTACCATTTTCGATTAAATAGATTCGGTGAAGTCTCATTAGGTGAAATGGTATTCGAAGAAATCTATGGTAACAAGCCTGCATATGTTTGGTGTTTTTGGGGGCTTTCCAGAGTCAGCAAACTTGTCGCAACAGGTAAGCGGGATACATCAGGCAGGGCCCTTACAATGGGGGATGTGACATAGATCAATGTGGGCCTGACACTAAAAATAAGAAGGTCCAAGCCATATCAGAAGGGTAAAGGGACGTGGATTGATTTGTGCCTTTCATTGGACGAAGAGAGTTGCCCTAACGGCTTCTTTCATGGTACATGGTGGGCAGCCCACCCTGGGGAGTGAGGGGGAACTACCTGCTAGTACATGAAGATGGGTCCCCGCTGACGCTGTTTCAATTCCGTAAAGTGTTGGAATCGACATTGGGCAAAGCTGTATGCCACAGGGAGGTTGGTCCTCGCATGGCTTCAGAATAGGCACAGCCACAACGCTGTTCCAACAGGAATGCTCGGAGCAGTAATAAAGAAATCAGGAAGATGGGAGTCTGACTAGTACAAACTATACGTCAGACCAGGGGGGCCAGGCACCAACAATCCTGCACCTCTGTGTGCCACAAGCTGATTGAAGGAGGGGTGTGTAGTCCTCGAATGGGCAGGGCACAAATGTACATGGGGTGGTGGGTGGTGGTGAGGGTGGGTTTGTGGTGTGTGTTTTGAAAGGAGCCTTTTGTTTGGTAAGTTAACACCTGTCATTTTCACCATCAGGTCACAAAGTGTGGGTCATTGGTCATTCCTTCGTTACGAGAGCATGGATCAAAGCGCAAACGTGGCCACAGAGAAGGGACAACATAGGCTGGGGAGCACTGAGGTGGTCTGGCTGGGCACACCGGACATGCGATGGCATGCACTGCTCCCCCGTGTGTGCAGGCAACTACAAAGGATGGCAGCACTAAGGGTACTCACAGTGCACCGCAGTGGTAATTACCTTGATTAAAGACAATGCAGGAGGGGATCAAGATCTTGGGGCAGATGCTCCCAAAAACTGAAATGTTTTGGTTGGAGGTAGTGCCACAGAACGTGTGGCGAGCTGCAGGGTCAAATGTGGCCAAGGAAAAATGTAGAAAGAGGGTGAACAAGAATATGTTTAAGGACCTGGAAGGACTGGGTTTCGTCAGGCACAGGATGTTGTGCGAAAAGACCTAGCACATTTTGCTAGGGACGGGGTTTGCCAGTCTGAGAAGGGGCACAATGTTTTCCTCTTGGATATGTTTGCAGCACTAAAAAGGGCAGGATGTGCCTAAGGTGTTATGGTGAGTAGATTGGGCTGAAATTGAAATAGGTGGGGGCACCCCCAAAGCGTGGCAGAGTTACAAGGGCGGTCCCAGAGTTACGCAGCGGATGCTGGCGTAAGGTATACCCACTGGCTGCATGAACCAGGATGGGGTTCGATGGGCACTGACACCATTGGAGATAGTCGGAACTCCACAACTGATTGCCGTGGCCCGGGACTCGCTCCATACAGGGATATGGGACAGACTGGCCTGGCAGTTGATCATCCAGAGGCGGGTGTATTCTCTAGAACCGACAACGGATGTGATTGTGTCACCCAGAACATATGCCAAACTGAAGGGAGGAGGGCTCACTGGTTTGTGAAAACCTGCGAATGGTGAGAGGTCACCCGGGAGGTGTTTTGATGCCAGGCACACTTGTGGCCTGTGTAAGGCTAGGACTGCCCGTTAGGATGACTGTAATAAAGTGACAATGTTAATTCCAATCTGAGAAATTGTTGTCTGTGTAAATTATTTGGGTGGTATAACACGTGATGTATGTCAAGAGTTGGGCGGGCATCAGTAGTAGGTAGCCCCGCTATGTGTGCGGACAGTGCATCAGCAAACCAACCTGGCTTACAATGCTGCCAGCACGAGGCCCTAATTTTGGAATGACATGAAAGCAAACTCTAGTCACAAAGCACATCTGGTACATATATCCGTGGTCTGTTTCCTTAGGGCAGAAGGGATCCTTCATCAAGTCAGACCAATGCGGATGCAGAGTCAGAACTACAAACCATAAAGGCTTGTTTGAAGAGGGTCGTATTTGCCAAGTCGTTCGTTCATTTGAAAGAAAGGTGCTGCACTTTGGGGCCTTTGCCATGTTGTTCCAGAGGTGTCCCACATCCCCCGCCCCTATTGCTGGAATCCAAAAGGGTCAATTCAGCCCCGTTTCCTACTTAAGAAGATAAAAGTGAGAACCATTTAAGGGGGACATACACGGTAAACACCAGACAAAAATATAGGAGAGGCTACAGATGAGCAACAATAATCCTGGGCCCGGCAGTATGAACTTCTGGATCCCCCAGAGTATTAGGGGAAGAGGATGAAGAGTTATACAGACATTTCCGTGACAAGGAAATCAATTGGGTATTCCCCAAAGAATGATAATCTGTGAACCCGGATACAATTCTGGACTTTTGTCGTTTATCTGCTCACACAGGTTGATTTCTGGGAATCTCAATTCTTTGTAAATAAACTGCACCTGAACTTAATGCCCACTCATGTTTGCTCCAAGGAAATCTATTTAGAGTATCAGTTGTTGGATTTTGTTCTAATGGTAGGGGAATGACTGATAAGGAAAGACCAAGATTCAGAATCCTAAACCATAGGACATGAACTTAACATGTCAGAGGGTGCTCATGCTTCCTTTGTTTATGTCAGAATACATTTCTGGAGAAGCGTCCATCTGTCTTGGAAGCAATTTTTCTTGTATCATTGGTAAGATAGCTTTGAAAGAAATATGGACTGTACCGGATGTCAACATGTGTATGTATAATGCCTTTTCCGAATGAAGTTTCGGAAAATGACATTTATTTTCTTATGTCTGTTCTTCATGCCACCATTTAAATTAATCTAGAGATTTTTGTGTGATATTTTCTTCTTCTGATTGCCCAATTCCTGATGCCACTGCTTGTACCGACACTCCCGAAAAAGTCTACTGTTTATCTTGGAGCTGGGAAATTGGAACGTTGGTAATAAAACAATAAAGAATTTTAAATTGAAAATAAATCTTGGGAGCCGGGAATCAGAAACAATACAAGACACCACCACCCCCAACAGATATGGTATTGTTCTGCAGGGATCGAAATGAAGATCGGATAAGCAGGAGCTAAAAGTAGCTCCTCTGTATCCAGGAGTAACCACTGGGCAGGGTCGGACTGGGACATTAAATTGTCTCTGGCACCAATGACAAAGTGGCTCACAAGCAAATGGCAATACATTCCTTTTGTGACAGACTGGAGTAGTGGGGGGGGGGGAGTTGATACAATTGGATGCAAATTGTGCATTTTAAAGAACATTTATTCAGTAACGTTGGTCAAAACTACTTCCCGCATGGTTAAGTACCTTATCAAACTGGCCTACATGGGACAAAAATGTGGCCCACTTTGACCCAAAACAAGTGGCCCACAGTAACATTTTGCGTTTTTGGTTTAGGCATTGCCCTATAGGCCAGTCCGAGTCTGCCACTGGGGATTGAGTAGCTAGCACAATCTAACTTCCACTTAAGATGCAAAATTGTACTTTTGTCCATTATTTAGAACCGCTTATGCTTTAAATGTTGTACAGATGTGTCCTAATGTTTTTAGATTATTCCAAACACACAGAGTTGAATTCACATAAGTTTGTTTGTTCAGCGTCAGTTGGCCTGGGGAGCCAAAAGGTAGCTCTGGGTTAATGCTGGTGTCAAGCTAACCAGGCTTTTCTAGGCTACAAGCAGGAGCTAAATAACTCCCAGCCCCCCTCAATTTCAAACCCTGGTTCTGGACAGCAAGTAATGCTGAAGCAGGGAAGGGCACATCTTTTCTGAAGGAAAGGCTGTTTCTTTGTGAAACGCAACTAAAACGGAGTATGCTTGCAGGATAACTGTGACAGAAAGGCCATCTGTGAGGGCTATAAAGCTTGAACTTTTTCAATTTCTATTACATAAAATGATGCTGGGAAGTATGCCTCTTAAAAAGGGCTTTTTCTGATCAAACTCCCATTCATAAGGTTTTCTCTGCTAAAAGCATATGCACCCATGTGACTCGGCTGGAACTGGAACTCCAAGCATCCAGGGAGTGTAGGACGGGAGAGTTCCCCTCGCGGTGGGAGGGGCGGGGGTTCAGAACTCGCTTCAAAAACCTACCTGCACGGATTCAATGGACAAGTCACACTGTGGTGCTAATTGCAAAACTCTCAATTTAAGAGACAAAGTAGTCTGGGACAGAGGCACAGTGCATTGATGAGTTCTACCACCTCAGATTCTGTTACGGTCCCCCGAACATCCTGCCACCTTGCCACTTTCCGCTCCCTACAGACAGGGCACTCTTGGAATGATACCAATAAGACTTGTTTGGCGATCCTGGGCAGAGATCCAGTCAACAGGCTTTCTTTGGACCAATCAGCTGGAAAAAATTCACAATAAAAAGGGGGTGGGGGGAACTCTCCCATTGCCAATTCATCTTTGGCCCCTCAGAAGATTGAAAATAATTAACCAGAACTCTGTAGGAATTACAGTCCATTTCAAAGTCATCTGCCTAGGATGTGAAGAAAGATGGCTCCAAGGAGGAGGCAATCTCTACTTTCTACACATCATAAGAGCACATTAGGGGGGACCAGCATACCAAAGCTACTGCAAATGAGAAACTGGTACCCAGGACCCTAATCAATGGAGATGGTGGAACCATGCAAGAGTGCTCTACACCCTCTTGTATGGGATGGGCAAAAAAAAAAATAATAATAATAATAATAATATTTAAAAAAAAGGACTCCCCTGGCCCTTGCAGACCCCTGAGAAGGCCTCCCAGCAACCAAGAAGTCATTGAAATGCTCTGGGCCGCATATTACCACATCAAACCACTTGTGAGCTACAATGACAAATGATGCCCGCTTGTCCCAAGCTTCTTCATGCTACGTGCTATGCTGCTTGTGAACCGCAGTGTTTTGGGCCCACTCATCCAGCTCACCAATAATAATCAGCACCACAAAGCCTGGCTTGATGATGCCGAGTTGAAAGCACAAGACAAAAAGGTTTTTGTTGTGGCCCCCTTGGCCCAACTTTGAGGGCCCAAGTAACTTACAAGACCCTACTCTCTACCTTTTTACAATGACATCTTTTTAATTACATTGTTACTGAAATACTGCCTGTCATGTCCCAGTCTACAAGACCCAGGCTGTCTTTTTCACCACAGAGTCTTCATTCTCTATGCTCTCTCCAAGAGGGTCTTGGGTATTTGGTGTTCAGTGGTTTCAGCTATTTGTAGTTTGTTTTAAGGTTCTACTTTTTTAGATCTTTGATAGAATATAGTTTAAGTTTGTACTAATTGGTACATAGGTGTTTGGGTTGCTACTGTTCCAGTTCACATACCCTTCTAAAGAGTATAGCCTACCTTCTGCCCATGTTGCCAAAAGCAGCAAAGTAGGTACACCGTTCAGGTGGTGCTTTGTTCAAGTTTACTACTGGGATCACCGTTTGTTTGGTAGTAGTGTGGGGGCGAGTAGGCGTTTTAAACACTACTCATCCCTGTACTCCTGAAGAGCAGCAGTCACTTTGTCACAATATCGAATAGGATTTCTCCCAATTTATGGACAGTTGGAGATGATCAAAGCAAGCAAACTGTGCATCCAAATGACCACTGATCCATTTCAAAAGTTGATTTTACCAACTAATCATCTATAAATTGACAAAAATCTCTTTTTCATTAGAAGAGCAGTTGTACTGCCACCAACCTGGAAAAAACTTCGAGGCCAAAAGGCAGATTTGAATTAGCTATTCCAGGTTGAATTTATAAATCTGATTTCAAACTCAAAAAGTGAGGAACTTCCCATGGAATAGTAAAGCTGATATTTGAAAATAATAATCACAAAGGTTAGTTGTGCATAGCCAATATCTTTCTTGCTTTAGTAATCGGTTGACAAACACAAGAGGCTATTCAGGCATAAATTGATGACTTTTTGAAAACCAGGAAATAGCTGGTGAAAGAAAACTACTCCACTTTGTGAAGACCAGCTGCTTCCACTGCGCCTTTGCTTTTGTTCCTGCATGGAGAGGTAAGATGGAGAATAATCAAGCACAATCAGAGTGATGTACGGTGGAGACTCTTCAAACCGAAGTATAGATCCATTTTGACTAGTTTGAAGCAGCCAGGTATCTGTGGGGATGTTTTTGCAAATGCCTCCCAAGGGTGGGCTGAACAGTGACAGGGTAAAAAGGGAAGGGACAGTGATTGGAATTGTGAATGCTGTGCTGTGACGAGAGGAAATGATCCCCACTTTCCGGAAACCTTGCTCTTAGTAATAATTTCCTATGAAATCGAGGGGCTTAATCTCTCAGATATTCTGGTTTCCTAAATGTTCCAGGTAAGTAGCAAGGCGTCTTTCAATCCTACTAATCCAAGGATGCCTAGTTTAGATTTCATCATGGCCATTTAATAGTCGGCTTAGGCACCAAATCAAGGAATTTCCTGAAAAGGGCAATTTTGGCATCTCTTGATCGGGTTGAGGTCAGATGCCTGCAAGATTAAGTAAATCTTCATGAAGTACACTGAAGTAAACTTCCTGCTGACCCCCTTGCATCTTCCATCATCCCTGACTGCCTATCTGCCATCCAATCCTAGTGCACTTCCAACGATCTCTGCCTCAATGTCAGCAAGACTGATCATTCCCATTGGGACCCCTGTGCCCTCGTTTTCCCCCTCCCCACTCTGGCCATTCTCCATGGGCTCTCCCTGTGCTCCTTCTTCTGAAGCAAGAAACCTTGGAGACATCTTTGACTCCTCTCTCTCTCTCCCTTCTTCCTCACACTCAGGACATTGCCAAGAAGTCCCACTTTCAACTCTTCCTCCTCAAAGGAATTCTCCCTATACTGACTTCTCCCAGAAGCTCAATGTTACCTGAGCCCTGGTTCTCTCTAGGCTTGACTACTCCAATAGCCTTCTCCTGAATCTACCTTTTTCCACTTTATGACCCCTCCAGCTAATCCAGAATAGGGAAGCAAGACTTATCCTTGGCCTTAAGCCCAGAGACCGCTTCTCTCCTGCCCTAAAAACTCTTCATTGGCTCCCGGTTGCGGCACGGATTAAACTCAAATACCTCAACTACATCCACAAGGCTGTCTGGGGCCTAGGGCGACGCTATCTGCAACTTTCTCTTACTAAATACTCTCCCTCTAGACCGTTGCGGTCATTTGGCACAAACTTCTGTGTTTAAAGCGGTTTGCTAAAAAGAGAGCCGACGGCAATCACTCTGTTCAGCTGGCTCCCTCTTATGTAACAGCCTCCCCCTTCCTTTTCGTATTGAGCAGAACTTCCTCACATTTTGGAAGCTCCACAAGACTTCCCTCTTCACCACCTCCTTCCCTTCGTCCCTCCTCTGCTAATCTCACAGTCGCTGTGATTGGTTGTCAGGGCCCTTAAGTATTCCTTCAGGGACCTGGCCTACAGTCCCTGCCTACCTCTGAGCGCTTGCCACAGCACCCACCGGCCTCACTCCTGTAGGCTTGCATTTCTACACAATAAGGCTTCAGGCCGCATAGCACTTACCGTACTATGCACTTCATCTGCGCTCACCCACGAGCACAGACTTTCCAGCACTTACCCCCGCCCACCAGTTCCCTTCTTCTCGCTGCACTTGCACGTTCTGCATTCTCACAAGGCATAGTAGGTTTGTCTTTTATCTTCCACTGTAATCATTGTTTTTCAATCCCATGTTCCATGTCTGTTGTCCTATGGGCACTTTGAAACAGAATTGACTTACTGTATAAGCGCCTAACAAATACACAATAAATAAATGTGCTAAAAGACCATATGCTATGTCGCATACTGCGTAATCTTCAGAAAAACAGCATAACTATTTTGTCGAATTGCCTTAGAAGGTGGCTAAAACACAAATACAACTAGATTTCCAATCGGCTCTCTCCTAAAGTGCATACAAAAAGTAACGATTTTGACATAATCAGATCCCCCAATACACTGAGCAAAGGAGACACCCCTATATTGTTTAACTTGTATTTTGTTTTTTAAGTCGTGTTTTTCTCTTGCATGATGCACTGCTGCCTTCGGCCAAGGGTTATTTGCATTTTATAAAATATTAGATAAATCTGGCCAAATCATATTTTGTCTTCTGTTACCTGGGCATTTTGGCTATGAAGTATTTTTTTTTTTCACATAATCAAGAAATATGAATCATGCTAAAATGTGGAATCAGAAGCCCATAGTTATCATCTTGACTTCCTCTGATACACTGTTGGATCCTTAACCAACTGCTTTCTCTCCATACACCCCTCTTCACATAGCTGACAGACCTAGAATACGACACGGTTAGCACCATTTAAACAATGCACTTGCTGAAATAGATACTATGGGGTGTGTACTATGCAACCATAAAACACGTTTAATTTTAAAAATGGTACCATGTGTTACACAGGAGCCTCCAACGTAGCACACAAAAGCAGCAACATTTACAAGAGACATTTCTTGACGAGTCAGTTCATATATTTTTTTTTAAAACATAGGCCGTTCATTTTCTTTACCCAAATGTGTTTTCCATTTTAAACTAGAAGCATATATCCCAGAGCAAAAGTTAAACATAAAACATTGTGCCTCTCCTTATTATGGTTTTATGCACAAGTTGTGCCACATACAATGTGGCAAATTCACAACGAGGTAACTTTGCTAAGCCAGGAATAAGTCAGAATTACTCATAGCATCTTCTTTGTAGAAATAATAGCCATCAATGGGTTTAAATTAATAAGTCTGAGTAATTTATTTGTGAATTGGCTTCAGTATATGGGTAAATTATAAAAGGTGCAAGGGTCGAAATTAGGCTTGGTTGAGCAGGAGCGAAAAGCAGCTCCTGGGTATCAGGATCACCAGTTAGGCAGGAGCTGTATCAGGACTACTACATAGCGCACAGCAAACCTAACATGTGCATAAGATGCAAACACCAACTTTCTGTCCATTATATATTATCCAATATCCTTTCACTGTCTCATAGGTGTGTGTTCTTTATTCTTTAATATGCATTCCCAAAGTACAAAATAAACATTGCATGGCTGTGTTTGTATAGCACCACTAGTCTGGGGGTGTCACAAGTAGCTCCTGGTAGCTCTTGGTTCAAAGCTAACCAGGCTCCCCTTGGCTTTAACCAAGAGCTAAATAGCTGCCAGCTCCTGGCAATTTGGAACCCTGAAGGTGCTGCATTGAAAGTTGAGAAACCACTTCAAAACGCACTAATTATTTATGTGTATAACCTAACTCAGGAACACAGAGTGTAAATATTTGGTAGCGAGAATTTAACAAGTCATCAGGTAAACATTAGTAAGCATTACCACAGTACAATACAGGGATTGGGGTGTGCGCAAGAAAGTTGTAATCTAAGTTAGAACAAAGTGTTGTTCAAAGAGCCAAATGTACAGGTCATGCCAAAAGTTGAGACTTTGAGTAGTCCGGTTGGCTAACATGATTGAGATCGAGAGCATCAGAGAGTAGCATGAGAAGGAGGGAAGGGAGCAAGGAGAGTGAAGAGGGGAGGGGAAACTCGCTGCCAAGCCCGAAGTCCACACTTCAAAGCCTATAGAAAAGCAAACGAGTCAAGGTATGAACCTCAAAAAGGTTAGACTCCATAAAGGGCAGGTCAACTAAATGGTATCCCCTCGTTTTTGCTGACAGGAATTCCTTCTAAGTAATTTATTTTGAAGGAACTCCATCGAAAACTAATCGAAATATGTCAGAAGTAGTATGGGGAAAATGAGTTGGAGGGAACCCCCCCCAAAATATAACAATGTGATGAGTTTTCTCAATGGAATTACTTGGAAGTAAATTACTTCCCAGTCAGAAAAACAACATGGAATCCGCTAAACGGTCTCTTTGTGCTATGATGCAGAGCAACCGTGGTTAACGGAACAAAAAGAGAAATAAAGTATACAGGCGTTTTCAGAGGCATTGTTGTTTTCTGGAGTAAACAGAGGATGCTTAACAGTTTGTAGAAATTATTGGACAAATGTAGTAAAGAACATGATTTGGTCATGAAAACGAAGAAGTTACACTGTTCAAGTATCAATAAAAATTGGAAAAAATGAATAAAGGTGACCACAGCAATACCACTATAGTTTACTACACTCACCGCCCCCAGCAGCACCACTGACACCAGCAACATCGCTCATCCACAGCCCAACCCCAATGCCCCAGGAGGGTGCATTACAAGCATAGCAAGGGCGGATGGATGACTCAAGGTGGTGGCGTAACCTATGAATCCAAAATGTTAATCAGGGGGGCGGGGGAGCAGCCCTTTCTCCCTTGCAAGGATTGGCTGGAGCGACTACCGATATTCGACTCTAAGAACTTATATTGAAGTGCAAAAAGATTCCATTTCAATTTTGTATAGCAATGCCTGCGGTCGAGAGCTGCTTCATGGCACAAGTTCATGCTGCGCCAACCACCAGCAAAAAGATATAACACTCAAGCGGTCCGAGAAAATGCCCACTGTGGGCAGTTTTCTTCATTTGGAATCACATTTCCTAACACACTTTTAAGACTAACTGAAGGAAAACGTTTTCCCATGAAAATAACTAGACTTTGAATGGTGGCTGTGTAGATATCCGACACTCCCCCCCAGCCAAAGAAGATATTGCTAATATTGCTACAGGCTACTTCTAATGAAAGAAGAAGCGTGAGCCTCACTCAGGGAAACTGCCTGGTCACGCATCCTGAAATGTTGCCCAACCGCACAGAGATGTAGCAGGTGGTGGCAGAGCAAAGAGAACGATCTGTAAATTGTGCAAACGGCTGAGGTCATCATGGCTCGGACCTCCGCGGCTGGAGGGGGGTGTCCTCTACCCCTGCAGGGAGCAGGCGGCGTCACTTTCGGAGTTCTGTGCGTGAAGTCGGTGACAGCCAAGTAGGAAGGGCACATAAACGTGCTATACAGAGGAGAGCGGCTGATGTGTTACCGAGGCAGTACCAAAGCCAGGATGGGAGTTCGTACAGCAAGCGCCTTGAAACACACGAGTGCGGCGATGTATAAGACAATGAAAAGAGCATGGTGCATTTTCAATTAAAATGCGATCCGAAACACAGATGGTGAACAGTACCGCAGGGGACGCTGTTCAAAAGGGGAAGCGGGGAGTTTATAAGGAATCGTGTTATTGCAATAACTAGGAGGTCCACGCACTGTTATTAAGAGAAAGCATTGCCTATTGAAATACAAGAATCATGGGGAGGTCAGACAGACCAGTCATGTGGAGAACCGGGCTAATAAATAAATTAGCAAATAATCGGTGATAGAGAAGAGCATTTGACAGGTTACGCAGATCAGCCCACTTACGAGGCGTCTGGACGCTGGTTGTATACATAGTGTGGAAAGTGCAAGCTCAAGTTCACCGACAGCTCCATTTATGCAGATCGTTACGCCGCCACTTATGAGCAGATGAACAAAACTGCTGTCACAGTATGCGTTATGGAAAAGCCAGCATGGCAATCTCCCGGTACAACACAGGATTAAACAAAAATAGTAATACCGATGAAAAATGTTATGGAAAAGCCAGCATGGCAATCTCCCGGTACAACACAGGATTAAACAAAAATAGTAATACCGATGAAAAATCCGGGTAGACTTACCTCCTGTGTCCGGTCCTTGGGCTTTTTCCTTAAAGCCTCTTTAAACTTGGGTTCCAGGAGCGAGCTCATGATATTTATTTCCAAAGTTGGGAGCTCCTGGTGTCTGCAAGCCGGGGTCCCGGGTATAGGCAAGAGTGCTTCCTCAGAGATAGCCAACGTGCAGGGCTCTGTGCCGGGCGGCGCATGCAGGAGGTCCCGGAGTGCTTCTCATTAGGCGCGAGCCCATCATCCCTGCCGGCCCGTTCAAGGGTGGCGATGAACTAAAGCACACTCTCGAGTTCCATGAATCGGGCAGGCAGCTCAGCAGAGGCCGGACGCGCAGCCCATATCCTTTCCCAATGCACCCCCCACCGGTGCTCTGATCGGGACAGGAAAAGGGGTGCAAGAGAACTCCAGCTGGGCACAGGGCTGCGGTGGCGCGCCCAAGGGAGGGCTGTGTCCGCGCGCTGGACCTCTATGACCCGCTAGCAGTTATAGGAATTGAGGCAGCGGCGTGGGGGTTCCGCTCAAGGGGATGCCCTCAATTCTTCATGACTTTTTGAGCTTCTCAGTATAGACTCTGAACAGTTCCCTCCCAGTCGGGCGGCGCAGTCCCCCGTGTCTCGTCCTGACAGCAGCGCAGGCTCCTCCTGTTGCCAGCGCGCGCCCCCGCGGCCGCAGCCAACGACCACGGTCTGGCAATGGATAAACTGCTCGGGCCGCGCGCACTCGCCCTACAGTAGTGTATGGATGAAGAGCATGGCAATAGAAAACAGACCAAAGGAACACATGTCTGGAGAGTTTCAAATGAAAGACGCTGGCCCAAAGCAACTAGCGTAGACATAAATGAAGGACACTTTACACTCCAAGCTCTACTCATTGGTGGTTTAAAATAAATATTCGGCGAACATCGTCTCTCCAGATGGAAATCGGCGGCTCCGGTACATGCGGAGCCATCCCAAGAAGAAGAAGAAGAAGAAGAAGAAAATATGAATATAGTATGTCATCTTGAATAACCGACCAACGACCCTCTACATCCGCACACCTTTCAAGAAGGGTGGAGATAGAGGATTTTGTTTTTGGGATGGGAACCCATTGAAGTGTATGGGATGGGATTGGGGGCTTGGTGGGTGAGTGGACTGGTTTCTTTAGGGGTCTGCCACCCGCCAAAAGCGGGTGTGGATGAGAGGTCTATAACATCGACCACGTTAGGTCATTCAGAAACTTTTACTGGATATCACCGTAGCTTAATTTGTTGGTTTTAAAATAAAAAGTTTAACGATTTTTACGTTTACAGATACAAATGTAATGGTTGCAAAGCATGTCTCAGGACACCTACAAATCCATTTCCAGAAATTTGGAGAGATGCGAGCCACTCATATTTTAAATGCAGACTTGATGGTTCACCGTTTATCAGTGCTTTAAGTGGGCTACGAAACTGAGGGGGGGGGGGGCTCATTTGGGGGCGTGGGCTAAGACGTGATCGGCGTGGCCTAAAGACAACATGGTAAAACTGGTCTGGGAAAGAGTCAAAGAGGCCCCTACTCTGTTCATTGCCAATATATACATTACAATACATCCATATAATGATCCATTGCCTCCACCTCCCTTAATTCCATGACGCAGTTAGCCTTCACATCAATCCCTTATTGCATTTGTTTGTTAACAGCACTTACCCCCTCCACCCAGGTATAAATATTACCCAGTACATGGACACCTCACCTTTGGTCAGCTGCACTGCAACCTACCTGCTGTGCTGCGTCTGTGCACACTGATTTTGAGCATTATGTTAGGCATTGCTTGCGCACAGTCAAAATTTGCGTCATAGGAGTGATGCATGGGCCCTGATTCATGGAATTATTTGCATGTAAAACAGGGATTTGTGCGCCATACTGCAGGCAACCCCGTTTTACACACAACTAATTCCATGAATCAGGGCAATGGGTGGGGGTGCACATTTTCGTTGTTTGCCCTGGGCACCGATTTGCCTAGAAACTCCCCTGCCCATGTTGCTCCACGCAACCAAGATGGTCTAGAGGACCAAAGACAACTGAATATCAGGGCGCACTAGGCTGGTTCATAGAGCCACCATGAGGATACATACTCCTGACTTCGGCGCAACAAATGGTGCAATGGGAAAATAAAATGAAAGCAAGGCTCGCATGCATTTTCTTTCATTTATTTTCTCCGTTCCAAACTTTCTGCTGTTTGTTCCCTCGCATTGCTCAATGCGAGGGAACAAACAGCAGAGTTTTGAACAAGGAAAATAAATGAAAGCATAAGCATGCAAACAAACCGCAGAACGTTTAGATCAGGGAAAATAAATGAAAGCAAATGCGCGCGAACAGACAGAAAAGTAAAGGGAACAAAGGAAAAATACAGAGCGTGAAAGCAACAGAAGTGTTTGTTGCACTTTCAGCTGGCCAAGGTGAACACACTGAAGTGCGAACCTCGACCAGTTGAAACTGCAACAAGGAACAGTAAAGCCAGTGGCAGCAGTCACTTACCGTGATTTTGTAGCTTCTCCTTCTCGTCGGATGGTGGTGGTGGTGGTCGTCGCTTGTCGCAGAACCCAGTGTCAAAGGTAAGAAATGCGACCATGGCGAACCCTTTTATTTGGGTTGCCCAGGCTGGGACTGTCTAACTTCCTCTGGTAACCCTCGCGAGGGATTGCAGAGGAAGTTAGTTTCCAAGGTAATGCTCTTCCGGCAGCAGGCAGCTGTGACTGGCAGAAGTGTCAACCAGGCATAGTGTCGCTCAAGCTGTGACTGGCTAACAAGTCTGTCAGTCACAGCTTTGCCTGTTGCCTGACTCTGCTGTGCCTTACCTCTTTATGGGCGGCCGGCGGGCTCATCTCCCGTCGCGTCTGTGGCGGGAGATGCACCTGCCGTGGCTTGGTGGGATCGGGGGGCCCCGGCAGGCCCAGGCCCAATTTAAGCACTGCCGTTTATCTTGTTTCCTATCTGAAAATAACCCGTACAACATAACTCATTAAGACGTAAAAGTCCCTCAAGTCCCCTTGCTTCAATATGGAATGATTGGCACAAAGTGAAATAAAGAGGAGAAATCCTAGCATCTTCTGACTACAAAATCTTGAATTTTACTTCTAAATCGCAAGAGTGATGTTAAGTGTCCCAGGGTCATCCAGACTTGGACCCCTTGCTCACTGTGCTCAGAGAGGCACAACTCCACCTCACTGATGATACCCAACAAGGCTGAAATACGTGTATGGGGTTACGTTGGTACTCTTGTTCAGAGGCGAATTGCCATAGCATTTCGGTTCTTGACTGCTCATGTGGGCGGGACACGGACTGATATGCAAATGGATATTTCCCATTTGTGAAAGGTACAGTGAGCTGAAATGTGGCTGTGGACTCTAGAGTGGGTACCATCCCATAGAACAGGCAATTTTTGCCATGTTCGTTCTCATAGACGGGTGCCCATGACACATTTTTGGATTTTTTTTTAAGGGACTTAGGTCTAGTCACCCTATGTGTCCTAGGGTCATCCAGACGTGGACCCCTTGCTCACTGTGCTCAGAGAGGCACAGCTCCATCTCACTGATGCACTGATGATGCCAAACAAGGCTGAAACACGTGTATGGGGTTGCTCTTGGTACTCTTGTTCAGTGAGGAATTGCCATAGCGTTTTGTTGCTGGACTGCCCATGTGGGCGGGACTAAGACTGATATGCCAATGGATATTTCCCATCTGTGAAAGAAACAGTGAGCTAAAATGTGGCTGCAGACTCTAGAGTGGGTACCATCCCATAGAACAAGCCATTTTTGAAGTGTTCGTTCTCATAGAGGGGCGCCCATGACTAATGTTTTGTGATTTTAAGTTGGCTAGTCAAAACCTGTAAACACTGCTACAACCCACTACCAGAGCCAGCAAACCTCTCAACTCACATACCTTTGGCGGTTGTCACCCATCATGGAGTCAGTAAATAAACAAAGCCATCTCCATTTCTATTCATAGATTTAAATGTGCTCGCTCAAGCCATACATCTCAACTCACATTCTTTTGGTGGGTGTCCCGTGTTACCCGCATAGCACCTTACACGACCATACACTTACATGGGCTCTCACCCACCAACAACAAAATCGTTTTTTTCACCCACCCTTGAGCACAAAATGTTGGGAGCTATACATCTGATTTCACCTGCCAGTCTGACTAGAAAGGTTGAGAGCTATGGAGCCAGTAATCCCAGATAGTTAAAATTCAGGGACAAATCGATAGTGAAATTCTACACACAACCTCCTTGATGGCCCCTAGCAAACAACACTCTGGCTAGCTTTCTGGACATCATATCTGATCAACTGAGCACAATTTTTACATTGTTAAAACCCACGTTCCATATAGACGTCATACTACATGCTGCCATCATGAAATCTGGATCGGGCACCACATCTAACCCCCTCTACTCCACATCGTGATTGCTTCCCTCCAACAAGGCATCTTTCCCAACTGCCTCAGAGCAAGATTAATTTAAGAAAAAAAAACACTGGACCCGAATAATCTCACAAACTACTGATTAATCAACAGGCTACCATTCAGAGGGAAAATATTCGAGAAGGCAGTAGCTGACCAACACTTTGACAGTATTACTCAATGACTACCAGTCTTATTTCAGACCCAAATGTAACACACAAAGAGCAACAATACACATGATTGATCATGGAAAATTGTGTAGAACCCTTTTCACCTAGGCGCTGTGTTGATGGTTCTGTTTGCTTAGATTTCTAATCTTTCCAAAGAACTTACGTTGCTCTGAATAGGTTGGTCATAGAGTGGATTTAATGGTAAGAGTATAGCCAACACGTGTTTAGACCCTGCTGGGTCTTTTTCAAGGCTTTCACTGTTGTAGCACCTCTGTACTGGAGCCCAAAGCAATTGTAGTAGAAACCAGTAGTGTGGTGCATCAGGTGGTTATGTTACATTATGTCAACACAAATCATGGTGATATAGCGCATTGATAATTAAACTGTTAGAGTGGAATAGAATGTTGGGATTCGACATGTTAACACAATTGATAATCATATTGTTGAAGTACATTAGTAATCAGTTTGTTTACAATAGAATTACATGTTTGATATTCACATGCATTTGTGACCCCATTGGGAGAGATTGGAACATTTAGTATGTACCGATCAATGCACCAAGGAAGGAAAAAAGAAAGGAACAGGTGTTAGCTGTGTCGTGCAGAAAATCCCTAGAATACTGTATGTGGTAGAGAGTTGGTATGTAAGTGATGTCTTACAGTGTGGTAAGGTTGTAGCACATTGAAGTGGGCAATGCTGATCGAGCTGGAGGTGTCCCGATGTGTCCCTGTTTAGGAGATTAAAGAACAGTGTGAGAGTGGCTTGTGCCAGGCCAGCTTTGTATGTGCTAGCCCTCTGGCAGCACACTGGCAAGAAAACCACCAACTGGAAAACAAAAAAGACATTTGATTCATGGGCTTGGAAGCAGTTTCAAGCTACTCAAGAGGAGGAGATCGCGAGCTATGACTCTAACAAAGAGAAGCCAGACTGATCTGCAAATACAGATGCGTGGCTACCGAACTCAATACTGAACACAAATTGAATGTATTTCTGTAACCACTTCTCACCAACTCTTTATCTCTCAAACTAAATGTACTTGTGAACACTTGTGACATGCACAACCTACAGGTGGAACGTGCCACCTACCTTTCCATCCATAAACCACTAGAACACACATGGGAAGCATCCATCTTGCCACTTAACCTACACCCACCCCAGTGTCGCTACAACTTGCCATGGGCCCAAAGCCAGCTGCAATCGCGACCTATAGAACACAAGGAGCCATCCAGCACCCCGCACACATCAATGCCCACTACCTGCCTACAGAACCATTCCACTTAACCTTTGACCCACCCGGGCCCATTACAAGGATGTACATATTACACGAAACTGACTCTGAACATGTGAGCTTAGAGCAGTATATATACATTAAGTATATGAAACTCCCTATGCTACTTATCGGGATGCCACTTCGAAAATGGATTCACTACCCATTAGAACCCCTGCATTCGCCACAGATCCAACATGGATCATGCAGCAGTACTTTGATGACAGATTCACATTTGTCCTGGTACAACCACAACATCACTATCATACCCACCCGGGGCACCTGATAAGGACGAGCATAGTACATGACATCCATTCTGAATATGGAAGCACTTAGCAGCACAATTAAATAACGTACCCTAAACCCGCATGGATACATTGCAGGGTATCATGGACATGGGCTCATCACCCCTAGCCAGCCTCTGCACCATCAAAAGCCTTTAAACGGGATCTTGCATTACCACTTTGATGGCAGACACACTATTGCTACGCTACACCTACACCTCAACATCATACCCCAAGCCTGGGGGTTTGAACTCACATCCAATTGGTTAATTCATGAACCCTGCGCCCCTAAGTTAACCAATCCCTACACGTGGCACTTGCGTTACCAACCGGGAGGGGAAAAAATGTCTGCGCTTCTTGACATGCATGACCACTGCTCATGCTGCTTCACAGATATTTACGCTCACGGTTCGTTGAATCAGCATTCTATGTTGATTATGGAACACGTCATTACTTCCCACATTTCTGCCTACTTAAGCACCTTCAGCAGAGTGTCCGGCATCAAAGGAGCACCAAGACCACTCTCCTGATTCCAGAAGGTCTATCGAAGTCCAACCGGTAAGAGCGCTGTCAATCGCTCCCACTAACTGGGCCGCTGGGGCTCATGTAACAGTCTTTCACTTTTGGCAACTACCGCCGCCAACACCACTCTGATGCAGAGACCAGGAAATGTATGTCTTTCACATTCCTAGGCAGCGCCTGCTATGAGCTTCGCTTCTTGCACTCTGTGAGTAAGGTGGCTCCATGATATATGCGAGGTTACTAATAAATACTCATCACAGACTGTGTGTAACGCTTACCTGAACTCCACAGAAGCGTAATGACTTCCGACTCCCTTTTGGTCTGCTAACAGAAGCTTTGGAAATTCCTTTTCTGTCAGGAAAGAAATACAACAAGAAAGGAGCAGCTATAAAAATGAGTGGATATTATAACTGTAAGGATTCTATGTCTATCCTCTCCCTAAAACTGAGACCCAAAATATCCTCACCTGTGGTTTATGTTTTGATAGCTCTCCATCCGGCTATCTTACAGGGGTGCGTAGATATAAATGGCTCTGAAGTCTGGATGGCGTAGACACAGGAAGACTCTGAGGTAAATGTTCTTTAAAAGTTCATGAGTTTCTTCGAATGAACCATTGAGCAAGCTGTTATTTTGTTTTTTCTGTGAAAAAATGAACGTTCTTCCTATGTTGGAGAGATCTCCCGTGCTAACTAAATATTAATTCTTTCTTCGGGAGATTCTGTAAGAAAGAAGAATTCAACTGAAGAGTTCGTAGTATAAAGAAAATCATTTTAACACCTTTTAACAATGAGAGTTGGAGCGCTTCCAGAATGAAGCGCACAATAAATGAGGAGGTTACTGTAGCATAGAAATGAATTTTGCCTGAAGAATGGTTGTGTGTGTAATCGTGAAGAGAGAAAGCTAACTAGCGTAAGTCCGTCTTGACACAGGAAACCGCTGCAACCTTCTACTGTAAAGCGCAGTTAAAATTGTGAGGAAAATCAACTTTGTGGAGCTTCAGGTACGTATGCTTTAGAAAATATTGTTTCTCTTAACTCGTAATGTTCATGCTTTTAATTATGTACCTTTGTTTACAGGATTTCGGAATACAGAGATAACCCTCGGAAGATGCTGCTGTTACGAGCAAAGGCTGCTGAGTGAAGATGAACTGTGACGAAAGGAAATCTTTAACTGGAAAGCTGCGACGAAGGAAAACTGCAGTCAGGTAACTCTTGTCTGCGGTTGATAGATATTCTGTAGATTCTTCAAACTATTGATATTTCTTTTCTTTGGTTTTTACAGGTTCTGTGAGTTGAGGCGCCGGTAGCGTTATACCGCTGTCAGTGGACAGTCTTGTGACTGTCTTTTTTTAATATAATGGTTTTGTAGCTAACTAACCCCTGTTCCTTTCTTTTTTCCTTCCTTGGTGAATTGCTTGATATATACTAAATGTTCCAATCCCTCCCAGTGGGGCCACAAATGCATGTGAATGTCTAACATTTAATTCTATTGTAAACAAACTGATTACTAATGTACTTCAACAATAAGATTCTCAATTGTGTTAAGATGTCGAATCCTAACATTCTTTTCCACTCTAACAATTTAATTACCAATGTACTGTATCACAATGATTTGTGTTGACATAACGTAACATAACCACCTGACGCACCACACTACCGTTTTCTACTACATTCGTTTTGGGCTCCACTACAATGTATATCCAGGGTTTATTTCTGTATCTATGAGATCATAGCCTTGAAAAAGACACAGGAGGGTTGAAACACGTGTTGGCTATACTCTTACTATAAATCCACCCTATGACCAACCTATTCTGAGTAACTTAAGTTCTTGTGAAAGATTAGAATTCTAAGCAAACAGAACCATCGACCTAGCGCCTAGGTGAAAAGGGTTCTACACAATTATCTGTTGAAACCCTGTTGAAACCCAATTTAGAGATCGAAGGGTACCGTCTCCTTTGAACCCCCTCTCTGGCAGCATGGTCCAACACACAATATAATTGATCAGTGCAGTAATCTACATATTCTAGTGGCAACATTTCACATGATTGATTATGCTTTCCAGATTATGGACAAAGGAGACACTTGCCTTGTGATCCTAATAGATCTCTCTAATGTGTTTGACACAATAGATGACATTCTGTTGATGAAATTAATTTTGGACAGAATGGGAGTTAGTACGACAGTCCTTAGCTGGTTCACCTCTTATCTAATAGGCACATGTCAGTCGAAACAGGTTATTTCAAATTGGATTATTACCTGGTCTGTATAGCTGTGGCTGGGACTCTGTAGCAGTAACCCCAATTAGTAGCAGAGAACACCTGGGCCCATCAAAGACTCCCCACCATAAGAACTGAAGACTCAGGCTCAGCCATGGGGAAAAGTTACTGGGCCTCATTACGAGTCCGGCGGTAACCGAAGCGGTAAAACCGCCTGGTTACTGCCGGACTCGTATTACCATTCCGCCTCCGTGATTCCCGGAATTACCGGGGCATTACAACCCCGGTTTTCCGGGAATCACGGAGGCGGAATGGTGTTAATCCCCATTCCCATTGAGTCCTATGGTACTCAATGGGAATGGGGATCATGGAAACACCGGCAGCATCTCGTAATGCTGCCGGTGTTTCCTCGTCCACCTGCAGGCGGGCGGTGTTAAACCCGCCAGGTCAAACCTGGCGGGAACATCACCTCCCGCCTGCAGGAGTCGGGATCAGGCGGTCCGGAAACAACGGTAGCGGAAGGTTTACCGCCACCGTTATTTCCGGACCGCCTGATTTGTAATGAGGCCCACTGTCTTTTATTAGCATACAGAAATGACAGGGATCGCGCCAGATATATGAGTATTCTCTAGAGCTCTCATCTTCTAAGTTTTGTCACCCGGTTTTATCCCGGTGTGACATCACAAATTCAAGTTCCAATCCAAAAACATATCAGCCGATTATATTGGCAGTTTGGGTAAGCTACATATAGACAATATACAGGTTAGTTCTACAATTGCATAGCCATATATAGTGGCTCCTCCCAGAACCACCTCTACTAGCATCAGTCTACAATCTTGCAGGGTCGCAAAAAGACCATTGCCCTTTGAAACACACTATTACCCCACGTGAACAGCGAGTTTGGATTGGGCAGAATGTGTCCTCCCATCCCTGGCACCCTAGACAGTTCTCAGACTAAGGGCCTCATTACACGGATGGCGGAGAACCATGGCGCTATTAGCGCCATGGTTCATGCCGTTAAAATACCGGCACCGCCTTGGCGGAAAGGGGAATTACCGCCCCATTCCAAGGTTGGCGGGGCGGTAATTCCCCCTTCCACCATTGCCCTTCCCCATTCCCATTTTTGCCCCATAGGGCTCAATGGGAATGGGGAAGGCGCTAATTACGGTACCGCAAATTGCAGTACCGTAATTAGCTCCCTGGGTCCCTCTGCGGGTTGGTTTTTAACGCCTGCAAAAAGCAGACGTTAAATCCCCCAACCCGCAAAGGGACCTCGTAGTAAGGCGGTAAGGATTTACCGGTACCGGTATTTTACCGGTACCAGTAAATCCTTACCGCCATCCGTGTAATGAGGCCCTAAGTGTACCTTTTCAAGACAATGAGAAAGAACATGGAGGGCGAAGCGTTCCCTAATGTTGCCATCCTCTGATCACTTAAGCCTGTGAGAGTGCATTTAGTTAATCGTCCAGATGCAACATTTGCAGCTTCTTCTCCCCTGGTTCGATGGGAACGGTCCTCTCCAGCTGGGTCACGTGTGCTGAGACCACAAATTGAAGCTCTCTTGCCTGTAATTGCAAGGATTTTAGCCTGGGTCTCTACAGGTGTCTTATTGGGCCTCATTATGAGTCCGGCGGTAACCGAGGCAGTAAAACCGCCTGGTTATCGCCAGACTCGTATTACCATTCCGCCTCCGTGATTCCCGGAATTACCGGGGCATCACAACGCCGGTGACCCGGAAATTCCGGAGGCGGAATGGTGTTAATCCCCATTCCCATTGAGTCCCATATGACTCAATGGGAACTGGAATCATGGAAACACCGGCACCATCTCGTGATGGTGCTGGTGTTTCCTCGTCCGCCTGCAGGCGGGCGGTGTTAAACCCGCCAGGTCAGAGTTGTGATCACCCAGCATGGAAACAACGGTGGCGGCGGGTTTACCATTACAGTTGTAATGAGGCCCATTGTCTTTGTAACTGGAACTTTTCCATCTCCACATGAGCCTCTGGCTGTAGCGATCATGTCAGCTTCTCGTTGTACTCGAAGCCTGTCTCTCCTTTGTCATCCATTTCAGAGACCTGTAGCTTACCTATCATCCCTTATGGTTTCTTCATGTTAGTAGCAGTCAAGCATGTGCAAGCTAAATGTATGAATACTTTGCATCTTGTGGTTTCAGCTTTGGCGAATGATATAAACATATCCCATTTTGTCCGTCCCCTGCCTACATGAGTCATAAGCATGTGCTTCTTGCCTATATGCAATAAACTAGTACATGTTCCTGTAACCTCATGAATGAATTAATTTGTGCTTCATGTATAAATGCGGCTATGTCGTGATGTCAGTGATGACATCATTGATTTCGAGCTTTGCAGTCAGCTGACTTGCTCGATCGATGTCATTTCCATATCGTCCAGATCATCTATTGGATTTGGTCTGAACGGCTGTCTGAGAGAATAGCGCTTCTCACACCTCCGATACATCGAAGACTGTGGTGATGGCGCTAAGAGTGAGATGCTTCTGTCGTTTCTCTGCCTTTGCATTGAGAGTCGTGTGGGGGCATGAGGGTCAAATTTGGTCCCCTGTCTACAATCCCCCCTCTCTTCGACCTGTCAACCATATTACCTACACAACTCTCTTGGTTTATCTGCAATTTCAGGAGCCATACCTTTGTTATCCTTCTGAGATGTCCATAGTATTTTGTATGATCAGCCAGGCTCCATGTCACGCAACTGGTTATGCCTCAACAGTGAGAAGACCGAACTTCTGCTAATTGGATCCCCGTCAACCTTGGGTAAACTGGACGAACAATACTGCTCCTTCACAGTTGATACCATCCCTATCGCTGTCTCCAAAGTCATTAAGACGCTGGGCGTTTATATTGAACCTGACTTAACCATGAATAGACAGGTTAATGCAATAGCTTTCTCTTCAGTGTACCATCCCAAACTTCTTAATGCAGCCAGACCTTTCCTATCCCAACTGAATTGCCTCATCATTGCTAGGGCGATAATTGGGTCAAGGCTGGACTACTGCAATGCCCTTTTTGTAGGGACCTCCCAAAAAAAATCTGGCCAAACTTCAACTAGCCCAAAATAATGCTCTGATGGCTGCAACTGGCATATCAAGAAGGGACCACATTTCGGAGGTTAGGAGGCAGGTCCACTGGCTCCCCGTCAAGGAAAGAATTGTCTTCAAGACACTAGCCCTGACGCACAAATGTCTTCACGGTCTAGCTCAAAGAATTGCCTTCCACACCACATCCAGACCTTCCAGAGCTCCCAATACCAACAGAATCACTGTATCCCTTACCCGCAGAGTGCGTGCGGGTGGTACTAGCTTCCCAAATATGTCTGCCACTTTTGGAATTCCCTCCCCCCTCACATAAGGTTGATTGACTCCCATGCAACCTTCAGGAAAGCCATCAAAGCTAGGCTCTTTGTTTGACAATCCACTTGTTCTACATGTTGCTTCATTATGGGGGTAATTCATGGAATCAAGTGCAGAAGTGGCGCATGCTCCCTCTGTGCGCCAGCTAGCACCAGCTGCGTGCGCCAAAACCCATTTTGACGCACCATGTATTCATGGATTCAAACATCCATAACCAGCCACGGCGCAGCAACCCTGCAGCAGCGCCAGTTACCCCCCTAACCCCACCCCTTGCGCCAAAACAGCCGCACACATCCCCTACATGGTGCAAAGGCCAGTGGACCAGCATACAGCCCCCCCAACAACGAAATTGTGCTAAAAACACCACTCACCCTTCACGTGACAACCCAAACCCATGTAAAACTCCTCGCACACCCCACGGAATACACATACACCGCACGCGCCAGCCCAATCGCGTGTAAAACTTGCACACCCCTACGAATACGCGTACCCCGCAGGCGCCATCCCAATCATGTATAAAACTCCTCATGCACCCCTCGGAATATGCGTACCCCGCTCGCGCCAGCCCAATCGCGTGTAAAACTCCTCACGCACCCCCTCAGAAATATGCGAATCATTAGGTTGAAGGGTGTCTAGTGTGTGAATCCAGTATTTTTCTCGCTGTGATAAGAGAGATTGATAACTGCCACCTCTAGGTGTTCGTTTGACAACTTCTACCACCTGAAATTTTGATTTGGGCAATCGTGTGTTGGTGTTCAATGAAGTGTCTTGCCACTGGGGACTTCAGGTTCTTGCACCTGATGGTGGATTTATGTTCAGACCATCTTTCTTTTACGGGCCTCGTTGTTTGCCCTATGTATAGTTTGCCGCAAGGACATTTTAGCGAGTAGATAACACCTGTAGAGAGGCAAGTGGCAAAGTCTCTAATTTTAAATTTCTTGCCCGTTTGAGGGTGAGATATTGTTTCACCTTTAATTACATTATTGCAGTTTGTGCAATTTAGGCAGGGAAAAGGGCACTTCTTTCTAGTGCTCAGCACGATTTGTTTATCCTTTGGGGGTCTTTCCGCTCTCACCAATTTATCTTTTAGATTCCGACCCCGTTTAAAGGCCATCATAGGCGCTTTGGGGAATAGTTTCAGTAGATTGGGGTCCTTGTGTAGGATAGGCCAATGTTTACGGAGTGTTTTACTGATTTGGAAGCTCTAGCGTGAGTACTTAGAGATATAAAGTAGTGGTGTTGATTTCTCCTTGTGTTTGGGAATACGAATTTGTTCCTTCGTAAGGGTAGCTGATCTGTTGTGAGCTTCTGTTGTAACTGTATCTGGATAACCCTTGGATTCAAACCTCTCAATCAAGAGTGAACATTCTGCATCCAGACCTGCTGGGTCTGATATTATTCTCTTAAGTCTCAACATTTGACTATAATTGAGGCTTTTTAGCAGAGGTTTCGGATGAAAACTACTGAAATGTAAAAGATTGTTGACGTCTGTAGGTTAGTGGTAAACCGTGGTGTCGATGTTTCCTTCCTTAACGTGCAGATTCACATCCAGAAAATCTAATAATGGCTCTCCTATTTCCATCGTGAATTTGATCGTGTTGTTTACAGAATTCAAATGTTCCAGAAATAGATTAAGTTCCACTCGTGTACCACACCAGATTCCAAAGATGTCGTCTATGAAACATTTCCATAGTAGGATCTTTAATTACCAAAAAGAATGATCCAGTACATTTTCCTTTTCAAATCTGTACATGTATGTGTTAGTGTATACAGTGGCCATTGCCGACCCCATAGAAATACCTGAAGATTGAACATAATACTTGTCTTGGAAACGAAAGTAACTGTTGTAGAGGATTATTTCTAATAGTTCCACGACAAATTCTTTGTTGTCTCTTATATGTGTCTGGTTCATCAAGAGCCAAAGTACAGCGTTTATCCCATCGGTGTGGGGAATAGAGGTGTATAAGCTGCATACATCCATACTAAAGAGGATACAATTTGTATCTAGAGCTGTAATTTCTTGAAAGCAGTTTAGAAAATCTGTTGTATCCTTTAGATAAATTGGTATTTCCTGGATTAGTGGTTGGAGTAAATGATCCACATAGATAGCCAATGGATCGAACACGCTGTCCGTGCCCGCCACTATAGGTCTTAGCGGGGGGGGGGGTTTCCTTGTCTTTGTGGACCTTAGGTAGGCCATAGAATACAGGCGTGATCGGATGTTTGTTTATTAAGAACTGGGCAGTTTTTACACTGATCCAGTCATTTTCAAGTGCATTTTCGATAGCTTTCTCAATTATAGCTTTGATTCTATATAATGGGTCACCATCAATTTTAGTATAGGTGACGGTGTCATTAAAGGAATGGTTCGGCCAAAAAATGTTATTTAAAAAATAAATAGGCAATATAAAATAAAAACGATTGGCATTTTTTTTTTCGAAGTCCCTATGCAAAATTTTGAGCAATTCAAGCTCAAAGATAGCACATGGGGGCATCCATTCTGTGAAATGGATGCCCGCCGCTGTGCTCGCTTTGGCTTTTGCGGCACTAATGAAGGAAAAGCCAGCCAGCTGTAGTAAACAAAAGCTACCACTGGGTGGCTTTTCCTTCATTGGTGCTGTACGCGGAGGACGGGGACCGGAGACTACAGGCAGAAAAGCTGCAGCTGCATCTCGGTAAGTGCTATTTTTTTAATAAAAATAAACACTGGCTGCAGCTTTTTTTCTAAGTTTTCCGGGCTGGAGGACCTCGAAACACTTAGAAATAAAACCGCAGCTTTAAAAATGTTGTATTTATGTTTGCGGTAGCTTTTGAAGTGACCGTAAACATAAATACAACGTTATTGTGTTTGAAAACGCTGCGGTTTTTCTTTCTAAGTTTCTCAGGCTCCTCCGGCTCGGAGGAGCCTGAGAAACTCAGAAAGAAAAACTGCAGCGTTTTCCCCATGGGAGCACCGGAGACCCAAAGTGAAAGCCAAGGCAGGCAGAAACACAACGCGGTTGTGTTTACATGCCGCAGTGTTTCTGCCTAAATCTGATTTCCCATTTGGGGCTCTCGGGCTCCCCACGGGGGGCCCGAGAGCCCCAAATGGGAAATGCTAAATGATGCAGTGTTTCTGCCTAAATCTGCTTTCCCATTTGGGGCTCTAGAGCTCCCCGTGGGAAGCCCTAAAGCCCCAAATGGGAAAGCAGATTTAGGCAGAAACACAACGCGGTTGTGTTTGAAAACGCTGCGGTTTTTCTTTCTAAGTTTCTCAGGCTCGGAGGAGCCTGAGAAACTCAGAAAGAAAAACCGCAGCATTTTCAAACACAACCGCATTGTGTTTCTGCCTGTCGTGGCTATCACTTTGGGTCTCCGGTGCTCCCCCAGGAGAGCACTGGAGACCCAAAGTGAAAGCAAAGGCAGGCAGAAACACAACATGGTTGTGTTTACATGCCGCAGTGTTTCTGCCTAAATCTGCTTTCCTATTTGGGGCTCTAGGGCTCGCCCTAGAGCCCCAAATGGGAAAGCAGATTTAGGCAGAAACACTACGCGGTTGTGTTTGAAAATGCTGCGGTTTTTCTTTCTAAGTTTCTCAAGCTCAGAGGAGCCTGAGAAACTTAGAAAGAAAAACCGCAGCGTTTTCAAACACAATAACGTTGTATTTATGTTTGCGGTCGCTTCAAAAGTGACCGCAAACATAAATACAACGTTTTTAAAGCTGCGGTTTTATTTCTAGGTTTTCCGGGCTCCTCCAGCCCAGAAAACTTAGAAAAAAAAACGCAGCTAGTGCTTATTTTTAAAAGTAAATAAATAGCAGTTACCGAGATGCAGCTGCAGCTTTTCTGCCTGTAGTCTACGGTCCGCGTCCTCCGAGTCCCGGCACCAATAAAGGAAAAGCCAACCAGTGGTAGCTTTTGTTTACTACTGCTGGCTGGCTTTTCCTTCATTAGTGCTGCAAAAGCAAAAGCCAGCACAGACGGGCAGCCATTTCACAAAATGGATGCGCCCATGTGCTTGCTTTTTCAATTTTTGAGCTTGAATTGCTCCAAATTTTACATAGGGACTTCGAAAAAAAAAATACCAATCGTTTTTTTTTTATATTGCCTTTCTATTTTTGAAAGAAATGTTTTTTTTGCCGAACCATTCCTTTAAGTAGTTCCAAGCATTTTTGTGTGTAGTAGGATGAGTCCATAATAACAATAGCACCACCCTTATCGGCAGGTTTAATGGTAAGATCTTCATCTTTTGCCAATTGATCCACATGTTCTAGTTGGCTATTCTTGATGTTCATTATTCTATTTGAATAATTTGAGACACTTTTCTCAAATAGGTCCAAGATGGAATTTTGGATCTGTGGGTCAAAAGTGCTTTTAGGGCGGAGTTCCAATTTATCATCATCTTCGATCTGAGATTCTTGTTCTACATCAGTTTCAAAAAACATCTTCAATCTGAGTTTTCTCATTAATCTGTGGAGGCTGATTTTTTCCTCAAACAGTGAAGTGTTACAAGTAGGTACAAAGGAGAGACCACGGTTTAGGATTTCAAGTTGACCGCTAGTCAGAGTTTTTCTAGAGAGATCGATAACAAAATGTTCACTTATTTGTTTCTTCACTTTTGCTTTTTTCTTTCCTCGTCGTGTTTTTCTTTTTCTCTTGGTTTGTCCCGCAGACCTAAAAAAACACCCGATGTGTTAGCAGTCGTGTCTACTTGTGATTCTGTCAGATGTGGGATAGGATGGGCAGCCGGAGTCCCACATATCTCTCCTTGATTCGTGGTGTGTTCTTGTATTTGATCTCTCGTGATGGGTTCACCTATACTGCTGTTACTGCTTCCACTGTCAAAATTGGAGTTTTTGGGGTTGTTGTTTCTGCCTCTATTCAGGTTGCGATGATGGTAGAACTCTTGCCACGTGTATACAATGTCGTTCAAATAATCAAACGTATCTTGTTTGAATTTGCAGAGTTTTCTCTTTTCTATATCTGTTTTGTAATTGCTCAATTTGGAATTGATGTCTTCCAAGAGTTGTGTAAGATCTTCAGCTGACTTGAATTCTGCTAATTGTGATGTTAATTCTTCAATCTCCTTATCTATAGATGTCAATGATTTGGAAAGTTCTTCAATCGTAAGCAGAATCAGATCCAGTGAGCACTTGTTCAAGATTTGGTCCCATTTGGCAATGAATGCCTTACTTTCACTACAAAGGGTCGGTCTCAGGTACACTCTTAGACCTCTTGGAATTCTCTGTGACTTGTAATATTCAACTAGGGTGCTCGCATGAAGTTTTAGCGATATTTCGCGTCTGATCAACTTTTCGAGTTGGAAAATCAGCTTATCAGGGCTGACTCTGCTCTGTAGTGATTTATCTGTGTCCTTAATAAGTGCTAATATGCGTTTAGCTTCTTCCGCATCAAATGCAAGTGTGGTAGCATGCTTATCTGTGATCTCATTAATGCGAGAAAATGACATAATTAGGAATGGAAGTAACCTTTAAATGGGTGTCATGCCGTTTACAAGGAGATCTCCCTGGCGACTTGATAATCAATGGAAATTGCACAGCCATTGAACTGTTCCGTTCTTTTTCCCCTTCTCTGTCTGTCACGCTCTAGTCTTTTTCCACGTTCATTTCCTGGTCTGCATTTCTTAACCACGCCTTCCAGCGCCGTTCGGCGCGTTGCAACCTCTTGCATACACGCTCCGTACTCCGCTCTGTGTTTACTTTCTCTCCGTTCCTATTTCAGCATTTTGTTTCCCTGTTCTCGCCCCGCCGTTCGCGGGAGCCCTTTTTCTGGTACTACTTTCTTCATCTATTTCTAGCCGGCTCTTCGGCTCCTCCTTTCTTTCCTTCTTACCTGCTGTCTGTTCTATCCTCCTGTCTCTTCGCCTCCTTGAGCCTTTGCAAGCTGCTTTCCTTAGCCATCCTGGTCGCTGCTCCTGTCCGGAAGGCCATCACATCGCCATACCTTGCCCATCCTGGTCGCTGCTCTTGTCTGGAAGCCTGTAACACCGCTACAAGACCCCGTATTTAAGAGAGGTTTTTTTAAGCATCCGCTTTTTTCCTCTCTTCTTGGCCTCTCCAGCAGGGGGTCCCTTGTACCCCTGTACCTTCAGGGTGACAGGGTGGCTTCCAACTGTAGAAGGCCATACCTCTTCACAAAAAGAAGATCTACGAGAAGAAAGGGGCGAAACCAAGATATTTCCACAGAGGAGTCAGGTGAGGAGGAGTGGGTTCAGAGAAGAGACATTACTGGGCCTGGGTCTGAGGAGGGGCAATATATTACTGATACAGCTGGCAGCTCTGATAATGGGTGCTAACCACTTGTAATGTGCCACACTGGAAAACCAGTACATATGAACAACAAAAACCAAGGGTAAGTGGTGCACACCTAATAGTAATCGGTATAGATTTGACAAAATAGATAACAGCACTGGCTGATTCAAAGGTTTTAAGGTGTGGGGGAGGATAAAAGGCCCTGGCACAAAGCCTAAATCAACAAAGAAAAAGAAGAAACGAGGACTCTAATTTGGGACCCTCCCGTCCCCTGCACACTGATTATGGATGCCAAAAAAGGCATTCAAATATGTAGGTATAGCAACACTCTGTGGGTTAAGAATCACAATTTATTTGTGCTCTCCACCAGCCTGGCCGTGGGCTCAGGGGCAGCTCCACAGGGGGCGCAGGTGATACATGGGCAGGAAGACGGCACGAAGGACGACTGGTGCATAGGTGGTGCAATGGAGGAGGGGGTCGCAAGAGTGTCCAGCACACGGAGGAACCCTGCGCCAGTGACCTGTCCTAGCAAGTCGAGGCGGCCACGCAGGTATTCAAAATGACGTGCACTGTCCTGCCTAGAAACATGCACGTCATCCTGAATACCACGCGTGCGCAACACCACACTGACTAGGACAGGCTGCACATGGTCACGGATTGTCACGTCTGCAGGGAGAGGACGGCTAGTTGTTGTAGACGCATCCCCTACCTGCGAACGGGCCTGGACAGAGGCATCTCTGCTGGTGCGGGATGATGCAGTCACTGTATCAGGGACAGGATTACACACAGGCACCTCCGCGGCGACCTGTGCTGCCTCATGCCCCTGCCCCTGGACTGCACCACTCGCACCAGTGGAACCACCACCTCCAGGCCCCATGCGTGGAGCTGATACGGCCTCCTCCTCAACCACACCTCCCACCAACCTGGATGACTCTGTGCTGTCTTCCTCAGTCTGCCCCTGTGGGAGCTCAGCTGCCCCTTATGCTGCTGAAGAGTCCACCTCCAACCTTGGCCTCTTGGACCTCCCCTCAGCAGCAGCGACCATGGACGCGGCACCAGATTCCTCACTTCCAGAAGATATTATAACCTGGGAGAGGAGCTGGGCCCTGCGTCTCCGGCTGGTGGTAGCATCCCTGCCGCTGGGCTCTACAGCACCATCTCTGTCCTCTTCATCAGTCGATGCTGCAGACAGGGAGAGACAGAACACAGGCATGAGGGCACCGTACAATGGTCTGCTACATACAACAGTTGCACATGAGTGTCAGACATCACAGATGGCATCACACTCCCCAACACTCATGTAATTTGAACCCACACACATGCACAAATAAACTGGGATCATGCAACAGGCAACTTCATCCATTCACATGAACATGCATGTACATCCCAAGGGTGACAGGAAGTTGCAAGCATCATGGGCCATGACAATCACATGCACACATGCCACCACACAGACATGCCTATGGCCATCTCAGCCTCCTGTCACAGTGCAATCGTCACCAACTGTCTCACATCAGCCAATCGGGCACCCTGATGTGCGTGTCAGCTTGATGCAGAGTGAATCCGCACCTGAAAAACAGCACGTTTGAGTGAGCGCAAGTGACGTAACACGCGTGGGCGTTTCCCTCTGCACATGTCAATGGTCCGCACAGGTCTGCAACGCGTTGTACGTGCTTTTGGTGGAGACCGACGCGTGTGTTTTTCTTACTTTGGGGTTCACACGCGATTACTTCACAGCGGTTACAGTGCCTACGCTGTTTTTTCCACGCAAGGAAGACAGTGAGTCGCGCACGCTATTGCATGCTATTATTCCCACTGCGGGTGCCTCTGTTTGTCGCATACCCCATTTATTAAGGTCATAGTAGCCCGTGTGTTAATCGCGTATGCTTTTTTTGTGTTCCTGGGTGCAACAGCGTACTGCGTGAGGCTTTTTTACACGCACGTGGGTTCCAGGGGTTGCATATACATTTGTCTTGTATTTTTGGGGTGCTTGAGCGTTGCGTGACCCGTCATTTATCCCCAGGGTCCACAGGCAGCCTTGCATTGGCACAGGGGTGCATCTATCATCACGCACCTTGACCCCTTCAACCCAATTGCCCAGGACAATTGTTCCGTGCACCTCCCATTGGCATTAGTACATCCGTGCCATGGTTGGGAGGCCACCAAAGGTCAAGCGGGGCTCAGCTAGGCGTCCTGGCAGTGTTGGGAGTGGTCGGGCACGTGGCCGGGGTGACCAGGGAGTACGTGGAGTCCAGGGTGACCAGGGTGGTCGCAGACCAGGAAGAGGCAGGGGTGCACCACAGGGGCAGGATGTCCAGCCACGTGCTGGTGCAGCCATGCCACCACCCCCTGCGGCTCCAGGGGATGCTGCTGTTGCATCCGACCCTGGCGCCCTTGCGACCCGATAGTCAGTAACATGTGCTAACATGGGCCCACCGGTAGTGGTAGCTGCAGGTGCAGCTGGCGACCACCACACAGTCCGCAAGATCTGCCCTCACGGGTCATCAGGCACCCACCAGGGTTACTCGTAATATGGCGGTACGGTATGGACAGTGACTGTGACTGTGACGTACTGGCACCATCCATCCGTCCATAGCGTACCGCCATACTCATGATGACCCCCTTTGTATGTGTGGGAGATTTTTGGCAAGTGAGTTCATCAGATTCCATGTCAGGTGTGTATGTCTCGTGCCTGTTTACATTTCTCACGTTGCACTTAATGACGATAGTGTCATGTGTTGTGCATATGGTTGGATGTTTAGCTGTTGCATGCCATGGCATGGCATGGAGGACAGGGGTCATGGGGGTTGGGAGGGATTGGGTGACATAACAGTGATTTTCATGGCCTGTTTTGCAGGGGGGGTGGTAGGATATGCACCTTGCATGTGTTTATTTTGGTCGCACGGGATTGGTTATGTTTGAGTTGCGAGGGATGCACACAAGGACGCACTTCCATGGAAACATTCTCAGGATGGTAAGGTTGTGACAATTGACCATCCCTTTTTCATCATCGATTGTCACCTGGTATGTGCCAGGCCTGTGTGCACTCCGCAGGGGTGGGAGTTTAGGTGAAAAATGTGGTCACAAGCTGGGTCCGGCCTGCCTCGCCACGTGCCCTTTCCCCTCCCATGTGCAGCACCTGTGCGTGTGTTTGGGGATGTGGGGGTACCACCATGTCCACCAGTACGCCCCGCTGTGTTGCTACATTGTGCAGGACACATGCTGCCACAATGATCCTGCACACTACTGGGGGTGCATATAGTAGCTGCCCGCCCGAGTGGTCAAGGGAGCGGAAGCGTGACTTGAGCACTCCGAATGTGCGCTCCACTATGGCCCTGGTTGCAATATGGGCTGTGTTGTATCTTACCTGAGGTGGTGTGGTGGGGTTCTGTATTGGCATCATCATGTGCGTGCTCAGTGGGTAGGCACTGTCCCCTGTGGAGGTGATGATGGTTGTCATTAGTTGGGTTTGTGTATTTGTCTGTGTATAACATGCATGCATATGCACAGACATTTCTACTCACCGATGAGCCATGTGTTGCCATGCTTCCCAGCTTCCAGGGCCCGGCTCAGGGTGGACATTCTGTATATGTAACTGTCATGGGTAGACCCAGGATAGTTTGCATAGACGGAGGTGATGTTTCCCTGGGCATCGCATGCAACCTGCACATTGAAATATTGCCAGTGCTTGCAGTTGCGGTAGATGTTCTCAGTGCCCCAAGGTGGACGTAGGGCCACATGTGTGCAACCTATGGCACCCTGTAATAGTCCTGGACCACAGCCTGCCTTTCTGCAGGTGTTCTGGCCATGTATATGTGCCTGCGGACTGAGGGGCGCGCAGTCATGATTGCCACCACCTGGTGTAGGCAGCGTGACTGCGTGGCCTGTGAGGCGCCCCCAACTATGGCAGTTGTCTGCGGAAATGACCCAGTGGCCAAAACCTCAGTACATTGAGAACCTTTTCCAAGGGGCTCAATGCTTGGGAGCACAAGGTGGGTGACTCAGTGTCCAGATCTAGGATGATATGAGGTGGAAACCTATACCTGCCATACACCTGGTCATCGGGCATCCCAGAAAGGCTGGTCCTGGGCAAAATAATGCGAGGCCTGGCTATTCTCCTCCTCCTGCGGTGTCCCAAGTTCACAGCTGCAAGAAATGGGACATTCATCGTAGCTGTATATGCATGTTTGCTGTTTGCGTGCACTTTTATAGAGCACAGGGGCACTTCCGCCTCTTTCCTGTGGCGGACGTGGTTACACCTGTGCATGTCTTTTGGTGTGTGCAGGTTTTCCCTATTCGATTCCATGAATACGTGTTGTTCGCGAGCATGTGGGCGTTCCATGTATTTCCCAGCAGTACCTCCACAGTTACGCCCTCATTTTCACACGTTGTTCCCCATGTCATGGTCATGAAGTCAGGGGCACAGGCATGCAGGGGTCGCATGCACAGGAGACCTGGGTGGACACTGTCCTGGCACCTTTGGCGCCAGGCTCATGAACAAAAGTAAACAAGAACATCCATTTAACACCAAAAAGCTTTTATTATGGACATAGCACTTCAGATGCATTAACCTTGAACATTCCATCCATTAAGCAGGATGCATTAACCTTGAGCATTCCATCCATTAAGCAGCCCCAATTGTATTCTTGGGTGTGGCGGCTAATGGATTGCCTTTGCACGTGCTCACTCTCTATGAGTGGCAGGGGGTGGCTGGTAAGCCGGCCCTAATGGGCGTGCCCACGATCTCAGCTATATAAGCTGCCCCGATCCTTAAAACAGATGCTTCACGTTATTCTGCACTTGCAAGCAGCATAACGCTCACCGTCACCTGAGGTCAGAGTTACCTTTGAAGATCCTGCTTCCTGGACATCCTGCTTCCTGCCAGCATACTTACCAACTGGGGGAAGCTGTTCTTACCTGTACATCTCTTCGGCGAACCAAGTATTCATCTTTACACTTTCCGGAATGCCGAAATCTTCATCTTGGCACCGCAGCACGACACGCTCCATCGTCGCCAGCAAGGAAAAACAGAAGACAAGGTTAGACATCGAAAAAACAGTCAGTTTAAGGTTGCGCTTCGCCATACTTCGCGCTTTTCCTTAAACCATCACCTACCTGCTGTCGAACATTGCGGTAGCATCCATCTTCCATCCGGCCGCGTCTCGCGTCTCACAGCTGCATTTAGGCCGCATTTTCCATCTAAGGGAAGAAAACAGAAGAGAGACATTATTGCAGGCATAAATAGGAGCAACATATAAAGACATTAAACAGAACGAACAGCATCACAAGAGCTCAAGAAAGACTTACCAATCATAAGGAGAAGCATAGTCGCAGTTGGACTTGGACTGGACTAATCCTTATCAGGGATCAGTGAAGGAACTAGATCCCATTCGACGCGCCCCTGCCAGAAGTAGCAGGATGGACAGCTTATCTTCCATAATTCACAGGTGAGCTTTATGGGCAGGCGTATGCTCACAGAAACCGTACTTTGGGATGAAGGGTTTGGGAGGTACAACAATCGCAGATTGGTGCACTCACACACTCTTATCTCCACGCAGGTGCAGTATCACCACGTACCACCGCTCAGAGCTTTTCTAGTGAGGGAGAGGCCTGAAGGGGGTGATTCAAGTTCAGGGAGGGCTGCAACCGTGCCCCAACGCCTTTGCAGAGACCAGGTGAGCCTAACACCCCATTCCACGTGTTCCGCCCCCTTTTTGGTGTGTGTGCTACATGTTGTGCGCTTTCCCTCTGTGCTTTGCGCACAGCTTTCAGGGTGTCGCAGTGACGTGTAAGGTAGGAGTGGATTAGGCGCAGCTGCCAGGAAAAACACACGCACAGACTTCTATGAATTGCTTGTGTGTGATTTGCATGCGTGCACTGGATTCATTTCGGCGCACAATTTTTCCATGAATCAACCCCTACGTTTTTTGCCTGAATATGTCCAAGTAACTGTAACCAAGCATAATGTACTAAGTATTTCTTTGTGGGCCACATTCTTGTAACCCTGAATCAAGTCTGCTTACGTTTCCTCATAGCGCCTCAATGCTCGTGGGCTCTAGTGCACTCTATAAATAAAAAACAATTTAAAAATAATAAACTGCAGTCCCCATCAGCGTTGCACCAAACCCATTTTCCCCAATAATCACGGATGTTGTATGGATACTGGAACGCCGTTCCCGTCGGGAACAGAGGACACTGCATAAATTGTGTTTTTTAGTGCATTTCGTGTTTTTGTTTCCTCGTCTTCTTCAGTCTCTACCTCTATGAGCACTTTCATCCCTAAAGTCTTCTTAATTGTCTTCCTATACTGCATGATGATTATCCCGATGCCACAAAATGTCAGCAACACCAATATCAAAGCTTCTGCCAGCACTTTCAGTACATTGGCCATCCCTGTTGGTATCCATGAGAATATATTTGACAGCCAACCGTCATCTTTTCCTACATTCTTCGTTTCTGCCTCCATCTTTGTGTACAGTTCAGAAAGCCTAGTGATGGCCTCTGTCAGTGTCCCATTGCATTTGTCATTGGCAGGAACAAATCTACAGCAAGAAGGCCCGATCTTGGAGCACATGCCTCCCTCCATGTCTGTGAGGAGATCTAGAACGTATCTCTTCTGGAGCGTATTAGGCTAACTGCTCTCAGCTCTTCCTTGATGGTGTTGAACCCCTTGACGGTTGAGTTTATTGTCTGCATCAGCTTGGAGCCATTTGGCATTTGTGCTTGCCTGTACTGCTGGAACGATAGATGCAAAGAGCATCTCAATTCTACTGAACAGCCTATGCTCTTGTGGTATCGCATTCAATGCCTTCTCCATATCTGAGGAGGCATAGTTCCCTCTTTTCACTCTGGTTAGCCTTACAAATCTCTTCTTTCTTCTGCTGGTATCCATTTTAGGGAACCCTTCAACTTGTATGTCCTTATGAGGCACTACTAATGTTGGGGTGTTCAGAAGTACCAACTAACATATTCCTCCCCAGTTCGGTGGCAGCTGCAAGTATGCCTTCAACCCGCAAGCCCAATAGTGGTCCATGAACACTGTTGTTCTGACTGTCATGCCTGGTATCTTAAAAATCTGCTTGCATCCTTCATTTTCCCCAACCTCTACTTCGCCATCATTCTGGAAACATAATGCTGCTTCCTTTAGTGGAACACTAGGCATGGGCCCTGCTTTGTTTTCTGCCCATGTGAGCAGTTTCACACTTGCTTCCCATTCCTTAAAGCACTTGTCATTTTCGTGCTGTACTGTTTCCACTGGAACCATTAGGAGAGCATGTGCTTTGCTCCCAACCACTCCTTCTTTCCATCCGTCTGTTGTGTATACTTGTCCATACACCAGCATCTGCTGTCTTTCCCAGCATTTCGTCTATTTCTGTAGGTCCTGTTTTGGGACACTGTAACTCCTTCTGCACCACTGTCTGTACTTCCCCCTCACACGGCCCCTCTGTGATACATTCTCTGCTTTTATCTGTGTTCCAGTAATCGTCTAACATTTCCTGGGTCATTATGTAGCTATCTTTTTATGGGACTGTTTTCTTGGACATTTTATTTTATTATGTATTTGTAGAGCGCACTGCAGCCCTCAGGCATCGAGGTGCTATGAGAAGGCTTAGGAAGGCTTGATTCAGGGTTACATGAATGCGACCCCAGCAAATACTTGAAATAGAAACTAGTTGCAGTTAACAGTGGACATTTTCATGACATTTGGCACAGAAGCAGAGTACATTATCAAAACATGTTACAGTACACATCGGACCATACATAATTAGACAAAGAGTCTAGTTTTCATGGCCTTCCTGAAGGTCGCATGGGAATCAATCCCCCTAACGGGGGGGGGGGAGTTCCACAACATGGCCGCCATGTTGGTGTCGCTTGTACCGCCCGCTCTCACTCTGCAGGTAGAGGGTACAGTGATTCTGTTAGTATAGGCCGCTCTGGGGGGCCTGATGGGAGTGTGAAGGCTAATCCTTTGAGCTAGGTAAGGTGGAGCACGACCGTGAAGGCACTTGTGCGCCAGGGCAAGTGTTTTGAAGGTAATTCTCTCCTTGACGGGGAGCCAGTGGACCTTCCTCCTGACCTCAGAGATGTGGTCACGTCTTGAGATGCTTGTTGCAGCTCTGAGGGCATTATTCTGTGCTAGTTGTAATTTGGCCAGGTTTTTTTGGGAGGTGCCTACAAGGAGGGCATTGCAGTAGGCCAGCATTGACCCGAATTTTGCCCTAGATATGGTGAAGCAGTTTGGTTGGGAGAGATAAGGTCTGCATTGAGGAGTTTAGAGTGGTACGCTGCGGAGGAGGCAATTGCGTTAACCTGTCTATTCATGGATAGGTCAGGTTCAATGTATACACCCGGCGTCTTAATGACTTTGGAGACAACGATAGGGATGTTATCAACTGTAAAGGAGCGGTATTGTTCATCTAGTTTCCCGAGGGTGGAGGGGGCCCCAATCAACAGGAGTTCAGTTTTCTCGCTGTTGAGGCATAGCCAGTTTTTTGCCATCCAAGATTGGATTGTGGAATAAATGGCATTGAGGGTTTTGAGGTCAGATATATAGTCACCAGAGAGGGGGATCAGCACCTGGGTGTCATCAGCATAATTTGTGTATGAGATGCCCAGTGAATCAAGAATTTTGAATAGGGGCCTTGTGAATAGATTATAAAGTGTAGGAGCTATGCATGATCCCTCTGGGACCCCACACTTGATGAGGCTGGGGTTAGCGCATGAGGATTCCGAGAAAACCTTCATGACTCTATCCTGCAGGAAGGAAGTTATCCAAGCACAGGCCCTCGGGGAGAAGCTAGCTGCAGTGGGAAGGTGATGGCAGAGGGTCTTGTGATCTACCAGATCAAAAGCAGCAGAGAGGTCGAGGAGTAGAAGAACTGCAGGTTTGCCTGCGTCTCTTAGGTCGTCCATTTGATTTTTTAGGTCAAGCAGAGCTGTTTCCATGCTGTGCCTAGGCCGGAAGCCGGACTGCCGTAGACCTAAAAGAGGATTGTCTTCGATACATTTTTGGACTTGCAGGTAAGCTGCTTTGTCCAGGATTTTTAGCAGGAAAGGCACCGTGGTGATGGGCCTGTAATTCCCTGGGATTGATGGGTCAAGAGAGGGTTTTGTCAGGAGCGGTCTAACCCAAGCTTCTTTGAGTCCAGTTGGAACATGTCCAGCCTGGAATGAGGAGTTAATGAAGGCAGTGATGAGTGGGACCAAAGGGGAAGCACATTCCTTAATGACCAGAGCTGGGTAGGCATCTCCTTTGCAGTTGGAGGGTTTAATGGAGTTAAGGAGGGTAGTGACTTCGAGTTCACTCATGTCTATGAAGTCAAACACAGGCACGTGGCTGGAGGCGGCTTCCACCCTGACGGTGCTGTTACAGTTGTCAAGAAGGTTGGAGAGGGTCTTTTGGTGTGCGAGGATTTTGGTGTGTAGGGTTTCCAATTTCTCTAGCATGGCAGTTTGAATTTTATTGCACCAGGTTTCATCTTTCAGGAGGGTCGGAGGGGGTGGAGCGGTAGACTGAAGCTCTCAGAAGATAGCAAATATTTCCCGGGTTCCTGATTTGGCACTTTCAATACTGGTGTTATAAGAGGAGGCTTTAGCCTGAATGATGGCCCTTTGTAGTGTTTGGAGACTTGAAAGCAGTTTTGGTGGTGTCATTTGAGAGGTTTTTCCAATTAGCTAGAGCAGCCCTTTTTTTGGAGCGAAGCCTTAAAAGCTCCTCGGTGAACCAGGCGTGAGAATGCTTAACTTTCTTTGCCTTTTTTAGGGTGAGCGGGGCTACTTTGTCCACTGCTAGGGTGATGACCTGATTGAAAGTGGATGCTAGGGCATCCGGGCCATTCGGGTCCACTTTAGCATTGCTTGGTTTCCTTGAAATCGTCCTCTTGTGGTGCAGAGTGATAAATGCATGAGGCATTGTGCTTTTGCCATTGGAATTTCAGTTGCTACAAATATTCTGTATGCACTCATGGCATAGTGGAAGAGAGAGCATGCATAACAGCTCTCCTTTGTCGTTTGTTTCCCCACTTTTGCCATGTGGCTATATCACATGTTGTTTGATATACATGCCGAATCAGTCATATAAGAATTTACCTGGTTAAAATGTACTCCTGCACTGTGCCTAACTCTTTTTACTTCCTTAGCACTGCTTATTGCCTGCCCAGATATGGCTTCCGTAACAGCATGGATTAGGGTTACATTAGTAAGGGTCAAAGCTTGTGCATGTGCAAACAACAATCTTCACAGAACGATGAATGTAAAGAGGCAGAGACAGCAGAAGGCACAAAACATTATCACAATATTACAAATTAAATTTCCCATGTTGTTCTCCTTGAGTATTTCTTTGTGTTGGTCCATCGGATTTGTGCACTCACCTGAAAAGCCTGAGATATGCGTTATTCAGTGTTAGTGTATGTTATATTAAGCTCTATGCCTATAGTACTGGGTGAGTGCTGCGAAGAACAATCGCTCCCACACTGTACAGATTCTCGAATCACTAAGCAACGTAATGATAGATGGATTTCCAGGGGTCAATTGTGGGTAGGACTGGGCTACATATAACAGAAATGCATAAAAGAATGGCCTTGGAAGAATGACTTGTCTACTTTCCCTCTACACCACAAAGTGAATAAAACATTTCTGAAATGAATTGTGTTTATTGAAAATCATGTAGCTTGGATAGTCCTTATTTTTGCGACGAATACCTATTGTAAGGAAAAGAATGTGTGCCTATTCTAGGTGTGCGTATTGTCCTTCCCTAACTCTTTCTCTGGACCATGTCATGCACAGGTGTTGTTCTCTTTCTTTATCTTTGTCTTCTTCTTGTATCAAATCATCTTCTTTTAGACGGGAAGAGGTCTCACCTCAGCGGGGCTTAACGTCTCCAATGTAATTCCAGGCTCTCTTCCTATTAAGTTTTACTGCATTGTCTGTGGCTTGTTCTACGATATAGGGACCCTCGAACCTATGTTTAAACCAGGGCCTCACAAAGCTCTTCAGCAGAACTGTGTCCCCTGGATAAAGTAGTGGTTGCTTGAGGAGTCTTTCACTGGCAGCTTGGCTGATATTCTCATCACTGTTCTTCGACATCTCTCCCTGTGCCTGCAGTTGACGAGAAATTAAAGATGCACTAGCCATCAAAGAAGCCACATATTTGTACATTTCATTACCACAAACATCAGAGGTTGCATTTGCATCTGTGGATGCCCTAGTGGGAGGAACCAGGGGTAGTCGCATGCGCTGTCCTGTTACCACCTCATGGGGCGTTAGGTGGTGGTCGGACCCGGGCTGACTGCGCAATGCAAACAGTGTTAAGGGTAAACAGTGAAGCCATCCCTTCTTTAAAGTGGCTTTTATCTGTGCTATATTTTCTTTGAGCAGGCCATTGAGGTGCTCACAAATCCTGTTCGCTTGCAGGTGATAGGAGAATTTGTGCTGTATCTCCAGTAGGGTTGTGATGTGCCAAAAAGTCTCATTCACAAAATGAGACCCATTGTTTGACAGCAGGACCTCGCACCCCTCCACCCCCCATCGTGGGAATTCCTCTCTAACAAGGAATGTTGCAGCTCTGAGGGCATCAGGTTGTGAACAGGACCCGACTTTGATCCATCCAGAAAATGGGCACAGAACCGCTATCATGTAGCGGTTGCCGTAACACACCTAGATCATATTGGCATAGTTGAGGTGGAGATGTTGGAAGGGTCCAATGGGGAGAGGTATGGCTCCTCTCACTACAAGTATGTCCTGCAGTGAACTTCTTACAGGTGACACAGTTCTCCATAATGGCGGCTATATGCTCTGCCATGTTAGGACAGAACCTGTCCCGAAATGCGAGACTCCAACAGATCCAGTTGTATGTCACCCCTTGGGGCTTATCTGACCCCCGAGAAAATAGCCAGGTTTGGAGGCTCGGCCACACAGAAATGCCCCAGGTGCGAGGGAGGTGGAAGCGGGGTTGCTACACATGTTCTGGGCCTGCCCCAAGGTGCACAGATTCTGGGACGAAATAAAGACTAATATGGCTGGAGGGGGAGTGGTGCTGGATGTGGGGTCGGCTTGGGCATGCATGCTCGGGATTTTTCCCAGGCCACGCAATCTAAAGCACATAAGCAAGATGAAGGACCTGGCTTACATCCTGGCCAAGCGTAGGATCGCAATGGGCTGGAAGGCGGCCCACAGACCCAGGGTGGAGACATGGTGGGCGGACCTCCTAAAATGGGCGGAAGCAGAATCAGTAGTATGGTTTGAAGCCATTACCGGGGGGTGAGGAGGAAGTGGGCCCCCTGATAGCCTGGCGACAATTAGTGACCTCTATGGTAAACCCCACCAGGTTAACTACAAAACAGAAGACTCAGACGAGTCTACAAGCACTGTGATTCCCAAAAACGCTCCTGTAGATGACACGGATGAGCCGGCTCAAGTTTATGGGGGGTGTGGGGAGAGGAGGGAGAATAACACTGTATAATGTTATGGTTTGATATTGATTATGTACGTCCCAAAAAGCTGTATTGTTTGTTGTTTTTGTTTGTTTAAAATAATTTAAAAAAATTTAAAAATTAAAATGTTAGGACACAACCAACATTCCCCAATGTGAACAGCAAGCACATCTTCACCCATATGAGTAGGGTAATACAGTTGCGTGAGTGCAATCTGGAATAATGCTGTTGGGAGTACTTGCTTGCCTGTGCTTTTCTGTCGCCATAAAGCATCCGTAGTCAATATTGAGCCTCCCCTTCTCACCCATAGATCTTTCTCCTTTGTCGGAGCCCTTCTTTGAAACTCCATTATCTGTGTGGCTGGTAGGGAATTATAGCCCTCCCTTAGATTCATATTGCACACACAGATATGTGTGTTTGATGGGGTATTGAAGTCTGTTATTTCTGAAAAATATGCCGCCCTTTGCTTCTGCATCTGCTGCTTCATTATCCCGGGAGACTGTGTCCTCCCCCCTCGTGTGGACCTAGCACTTTACAACCACTATGGCTGCTGTAAGTTGAAGCGCGTTGATGAGCCTGCCCAATAGGTGTGCCGTCAGCATGTCAGAAGCCCCTCCTTTGTGTGAGAAACCTGAAGGTGTCTCCCTGACTAGTCCCAGGGGATCTGTCATCCATGTGGCCAGGACATGGCCATCGCTATTGGATCCAGTTCATGGGGGTAGACCAGAGAGGGAAGATCACCTGGATGGGGGGTCTTCGGGGAGTGGAAGTGGTACACCGTCGGGTGAGACACGGTATCCCCCTTCTCTTAACACCTTTCCCCATCCTACCCAGTAGGATATTCGAACACTCTAAACCCCCTCTTTTCTGACACGAACACTTTCGCACACCAAAAGACGATGGACAAACACCAAAGCCTGATATGTCCCAACACAAGGGTCATGCAAAGTCAGGCAATTGACCAGAATCACACACACCTGATGGGCCTTTCCCTTCCCCACAGGGATAAAAGGTGGAGGACGAGAGCACAATACGAGCAAGGCAGACCGCACAATGACAGAGCTATCCAGACACGGCAGTTCAAGAGGAGAAGAAAGGCAGCAAGACCAGAAAGGCTGACAAGGAGAGAAGGAGAGAAGCAACCTTGCCCTTTCCAACCCAGGTCCGCGAAACCTGCACAGAAGGAATCGTAAGACTGCGAACAATAGCCCAAGTGTGTTGCAGCAGATGTCAACAGTACACAGAGCATGTCCACGCTGATACGCTGGACAGAAGGAGACATCTGCTAGCGTGGTACCGGCTTTGACTCCCAATACAAAGAAAGCCAAGCGGTTCATCACAGCCGGTGAGTCAAGGGGAGAATCGATAAAGAAACCGAACTGTGTTGAAAAAAGTAGCAAAGTAGCAAAGGGCTGATTGCGGAAAGCATAAAGAACTGTTACTATGAAAGGGGAAAGCCAGCTGCAGATGAGCCAGGCACCACGTGGATGCTCACTCGAGAAACTCTGGGTGATTACCTGATTGCTGAAACTACTGTTACCAGAAGGCCTAAAGTGGTCATACAGGGATCTAATAAAATCCTCTGTACAGTCGACAGTCTTGGAAACAACAGTGTGTTGACAAGAATGAACCGGGCAGAGGGTCATTCACAGTGAACTGTTTAAGACATTACGATTTGTGAATATCACAAAGGAGGTGTTGAAAACTGTAGTGAACCCGATGGAGTTAAGTAACTATTCGAGAACGGTCTGAATCAAGAGGAGGGGGATCCAGGGGTGAAAAGGCTTCACCCAAACCACCAATGCAAAATAACTTTTTGTTCTTATTTTGAACACATCAGGTCCTCGAAGGCAAGAGACTTTTTACAGAGAAATAGACTTGGTCATCTACGGTCCTGATAACTGAGCATGGAACTGTTGTCTCATGCTGGGAAAGCTCGAGCGTGTGCTGTGCTCCAAAATCCCACCTTTTCCTGTGCTCAAAATGTGGGGAAGCCAGACCACGATTACTGCATCCTGATTTATTATTTATGAATACTTATTTTTGTTCTTGTGAGCCTTATTGTCACGCTCACCTGATTCCCACGGAGGCGCAGGTCTGGCTTCGAGTGCTGATGCTTCTTCAATGGTGAAGCGCAGGACTCTGAAGATGGACAGGAAGGGCCCCTCTACTTTGGCTTTTCTGGCTCGCAGGAATATTCCCATGTGCGTGAAAAGGGAGTATTACCTACTGACGGAATAATGCTCAAGCCTCCCACTCCCTTCCAACCCTCCACGATACCCTTCCACGATTCCCCGTGAAGTCTCACCTTAGGGTCTGGAAGGATGAGTTCTCCATCCTGCTTCTGATGCAGGGGCGCGTTGAAACCCAGTTACTTCACTGGATTGAGGTTTGATGGGAGTCCAAAATAAGCTTGACTATTCAGGTGAGGCGCTGTAAGAGTTCTGTTGCAAGTCCAAAAGTTCAAGCTTAATAATAATGTTCATTGTCTTATTGCAGCAAGCGCTAATGCTTATGTCTTTTTCCCCTTAGGGGCCGGGGTTCGGAATGCCGGAGATATGGCGCCGACCCGAAGTGAAACGTGCAGTTCCAGTAAATGACAGGTAAGTTCTGGATGAGCGTTCAGGTAATGTCTTTGCATTCGCTCATTCAATGTCTTTGTCTTTTTTCCCCATAGGGGCCGGGGTCCGGAATGCTGGGAAGCGGCAGGACCCGAAATTAAATGGGAATGACCCAACAGGTAAGTCTTAGAACTGAGCTTTTCCTATTCCCTTCCTTCTCTCACCTTGTTTTCATGTCTTTTTCTCTCTAGGCTCTGGGAAGTGGGTGCGGATCCAGATGATCGCTGCTGAGATGGAGGCGCCCAGGAAAGGTGAGTGAAATGCAGCGCTGCAGCGATCGAAGCGAAATGCTTTTAAAATGATGTCTTCCCTTTCAGGATCGTCGGTGTGATGTCTCCGTGATGCTGCTTTAGCAGGTAATGCCTTCTCTCTCCCCAATTCTCTCTTATCTCCCTTTGCAGGCGACCCAGGATGCTGATAGGCGTGGCTGAAGTCCAGATGCAGGAGCTGACACGGTGAGCGTCCAGCTGCGAGGAGCAGAACAACGCGAAACGTGAGTTGCTGATCGGGTGTGGTTTAAATAGCTTTGGAAGCAGTTCCAGGTATGTATCCTTCCACCGATCAGGTATGTATCCTTCCCCGACCACACCCAGGTGGAAAGTAGTCCCACAGGTAAAGTAGTTCCATTCAGGCCTCAAGAGGGCCTGGATGTAGCAGCATGGTCTGCATCAGGTAAGTGCACATTAAAACACTTGAACACATGTCTAGCTTTATGAGCCTGGCACCTAAGGCGCCAGGACAGGGGTCCAACATGAGCCTGGCGCCTAAGGCGCCAGGACTGTGTCCAAAGGGCCCCAGCTTGGGCCCGCTGGCACTTCCCTGGGGGGAATGATGCCTGCCTCTGGGGTTGCTGGGTCGGACCAGCCTCCTTGGAGGTAGGCATCATGACACTTATCCCACACTCTTTTGTATTTAGCGTAAGGATTGGCAATAGGCGTTTCTTATTATAGGCCCTTTTATTTGCTAAGACACCACTAGGACGGCCTTATTTTGATTTGATCGTCGGAGCTTGCTCCCATCTTAGATTTAGGTGTAGATTAGGCATTTTTCCACCCTACCTATACAGTTTAATAAACACTGTTGAAACATGATCACTTGTGTCTGTCTATTCGTGATACCATGCCTTGCTTACATTTGCCATTGTGACAGCCCAGAGTGTACTGTAGGCGTCATGTGGCCCGAATCTGAATGCCCTGTCACTTCCTGGTCTAGGCGCTCTTCTAAGGCCAATATGAGAGCCACTAATTCTGCTGCATACTCCAAAAAATGCTAAGGCAATCTCGTGCTTGCTATTACTTCTGCTGTATCATCTGTTTTTAGTCTTATCACTGCTGTTCCCGCATGTCTTTCCTGTGTTGTCTGAACTGTTGTTGACAGTGGCATGCGGCAGTAGCATCCAGAGCTTGCTCACAAGGGTAATGTCCACTCATGACTGGGTCCAAACGCCCACTATAATAAGTTAATGGCTTGTGCCCTAAGGTAGCCTTCTGTGTGAGTTCCCCAGTCATCACTACTGCATTGGAGTAGACTGTGAGAACAAATACAATTTGTTGTGGTTGTATGAGATCCCTAACACTGGAGCTATGCATATCACTTTCTTCAGCTCTTCAAATATGCCAATCATTCCATGTGTCCATAGCAACTTGCCATTGTCTCTCTGTGCTTCTCTGAGCCCGCTCAACACGGGTCTCGTGTATGTGCCATAGTCAAACACAGGCCCACAAACTGCTGCATTTCTCTCACTGTCTTTGGCATTAGTGTTCTACGGATCGCTTTCGCCCTTCCTGGTGCCCCTCTTGTGATATTAACTGCCCTATATATGGCACTTCTTTCTGTCAATATTGTAATTCTGCCTTGTCCACCTTCTAACACTTGTTTACCAAGACTGTCAGTGAATAAACAAAGTCATTTCAACACTGTTCCTCTGACTTGGTACAAATTAGAATGTCTTCCACATATTGTATAACTGTGCTTGCTATCTGTTAGGTTGCCCAGATGCATCTGAAAGACCCTATTAAAGACCCTGGTTACCCACCATAAGTCTTCCTCGAGAAATGGTGGTGGCGGTTTTCGTAACACAGCCATTCTCTGTGGCACTTCCCTGTGATGTATTTCCGCCCAGTGTGTAATGCTTATTCCAAACACCATCCCACTATCTGATCGATCATCTTGGAATAACTCCTCATCTGTCACCTCAGTCAACCTGTACCCTTCCCCCACTGCAATTACAGTCCTCCATGATCATCCTGTATCGTCACTTCCATGCATTTCTTCTCTCGCCCCTCACTATAGCTGCCTCGGGTTCTAGTGGGAACACATTTAACTTTTTCTCATTTAAAGGAATCTCTGGTCTAAATAAGAACTTGGTGGGTATGCATAGCAGCCCACCCTGTATCCCTGGAAGCCGCGCTATCAACACTTCCACCACATATGAAAACAGTTTAGTGTTCACTGGCACCACCCTCAGTACCGTTTGGCAACATTAATCTTCAATGACTTCCCTCACATTCATGTAGGGAATTCCCAGAGTTGAGCATACTATCCCTTCATCTGTAAATTAAATTGTCATGTTCAGTCGACTCATCATGTATCTACCCATTATAGTCACTGGTGTCTGTCAGGAATATAATATTGGTATGGTCAGGTTGTGTTCTCCCACACAGAAAGTGGTAGTTTGTCAGTAAAAGGAACCAAATCCGTGACCCCAGATAATCCCTGCATATTCATGGCACTGCCTGACATTGGATATCACCCCACTGTAATACAGGACCTAGTCACCCCTTTATCCATGTGAAAGGAAAAGGTCTTGTCACCTATAGTCACCCCTATAAATGGTTCTACCGCCAGAATGGGTGTAACAGATAGGATTGAACATATCAGGTCCATCTGTGGGCTTTCCTATTGTGGATATAATGACACTGCCATCCCCATAAATGGATTGCTCCCTACAATAGTCATCCCTCCCTGCTTTCGCACGCGAGACAACATCATTGAGCCTGCATGTGTCGTGGTTATGATGTTCTGTTAAACCGGTGCCTGCTGTGCTTGTGATTACTGCATGTTTCCCTGCGTCTGTAATGCATGTGTCATGGGCTGGTACTGCTGTGACTGCCAGTCCTGAGTGCGTGCCTGTTGTGGAGCGTACATCTGCACTTGCGTGTGACCTTGCGCATAATAGTCAGTCTGGTATGTGGGGTGTTGCTGCATTCCCCCGTTTTGAGGCATCCTGCCCTTATATGTGCACACTCATGCTATGTGGGCAATTAGTCCGCACACCCAACATTGTGCGGGACACCCATTAGTCTTTGCTGTCCCACTGGAACCCTCCTGTGTTTTGTTGCATTGTGTCTCCAAACTTTCTTCCTCAAGGTATCCTCCCTCATCCCCTTAGCCACAGATGCAAAACCCCTCACCCTGCAAAACCTCCCCCTGTCACCTGTGGTTGGTTCTGCGCATGCTGAGCAACTACTCCTTCTCCACTGGTTAAGATTGCCCCTTCCATTGTATACTTAGATAATTTCTTTTGCACTAAATTAAATTCTTCCTGTTTCCTATCCTCATGATTCTTTCTCACATTCTCTTGCATTATACTGAAATAATGCACTGAATTTCTGACCATGGCTTACCTTCCACCCCCACTAGCTTCTTGAGCTGCTTTTGCACTTAGTCCGGTAACCCTTGACATAATATGTGGTAAAATAATCCCACTGTTTTGTCCCACGGTTCTCTCGTCTCTAGACACCATCATTCTTGAATCTTTTGAATATATTGGAGTAGGTCTTCGTCCTCACATATTTTTGCATGCTGTGATCACACTTATGTCAGAAGTGTCTGGGTATTGCACCCTTAGAGCTTTCCATATGGCCCTTTGACAGTTGTTAAATGCACACCATCATGTGCCGTGTTCTGTGCTGTCACTCCTCGGTAACCTACTCTTTTCCATACATCGTCAGCTACCTCACCAAGAATGGCTGAGAGTTGACTCTTCATGTCTCCCACCGCTAATGTCGTCCTTCTGTCAGTGTGTTGATTTCATAAATCCACTTGCCTGCCCCCACAGTTAACTAAGGTAGCTTGCACCTTAAATTATCTTTGTCCATTTGCTGCCCTGGTATATACTGGGGTCACCCACCGGCCTTCTCTAATAATGGGAACGGTGTCAGTGTCGTCTCTCTGTCCTCTCTCACCATGTCTTTAGTAGTAGTGAACCCCCTCGTCATTTTCTGTCCTGGCAGGGCCCTGAGCCTCTTGTAAGGAACTCATAGTGGCAACAGTAAAGGACAAGTGATCACAGTTCAAGGGTGTTTATTAAACTGTAAATGCATGGTGGAAAAATGCTTAATCTAAAACTAAATCTAAAATGAGAGCAAGCGTCGACCATCAAATGAAAAATAAGGCAATCCTTGTGGCGTTCTGTCAAAATAAAAAAACATATTGCCAGTTCCATACAGCTACTTACAAAAAAGAGTCTTGGATAAGGTTTCAATAAAGAAAGAAGTGTTCACAAATAATAAGTCAGGATGTGATTGCCAGGGTTCTCCCTTCCCCAGGTTTTGAGCAGGGGACAAGGTGGACTTCCTGAGCACAGCACACACTTGAACTTTCCCAGCACGAGTCGACAGTTCAGCATCAGCTATCAGGCTCTTCTGTGGTTAAGTCTCTTTTAACAAAAGTCTCTTGCCTTAGAGGACCTGATGTTCTCAACAAAAAAACACCAAAGTTCTGTTCCCTGAACACATAGTGTGATGGCTTCACCCAGGGGTCCCCCTCTTCTGGGTGCCGACCCCTCACAAGTTATATTCCATAAATTAACAAAACAGTTTCTTTCTGCTTACAGGTTAGGTGATGTTTGTTCACTTCTGGATTTGCCCCTATTCCGGGCTCAGACCTTTCTCAATCAGGACCTCTTGATGTTTAATTTCCCTTACTTCCAAGGGCCTATCCGGTTCAGGATATCAAACAAAAGTTCAACAAAAAGTCCTTCACTTTACTCAGGTGATGGTTCTTCACCCCGGGGTTCCCCTTCTTCTGGGCTCAGACCCCTCTCGATTGTCGGCTCCTCTCATGCATTCAAAAAGGCTTTCCTTCTTGCACTTGGCTTTGTTGCATTCACAGGTCGATGAGTGTTGGCCTCTCACCCTTGGATCTCCCTCTTCCGGGCGAAGAACTATCTCGACTGTTCGCCTCCCTCGATCGGCTTCACTATGGCTCTCAATGCAATCTTATCTGCAACATTCACGAATCTCAATATCTTTGAACACAGTTCACGGTGGACATCCCTCTGCCGGGTTCACTGTTGTCAACAATAATGGTTTTCGGGACCTTATACTACGCCTCCTTTTTCTCGGCTTCCCTTGCTCGAGTTCACTCTCGCCAATCTTGGTAATTATACATTCCCTGGTTCTACTTTCTCGTTGCAGGATTCACTTCCCTTAGCTTCACATTAATATGTAGGTCGAAGACTTTCAACAGTACAGAGGATTTTACAAGACCCCTGTATGACCACTTTGACCTCCTTCTCGCCTTTCCGAAGGCTTTCTGGTTCTGGTAGTTTTCTACCTTCGGGTAATCGCCCAGATCTTCCTGAGTGAGCACCCACGTGGTGCCGGACTTCTCTGCGGCTGGTTTTGCCCCTTCAAATACTAACAGTTCTTTGCTTGCTCACAGTTCATACAATTCCGTTTCTTACTGATTCTCCCCTCGACTCACCGGCTGTGATGAAACGTTCCGCTTTTCTTTTCTCTGGAGTCAAGGTCGGTACTTCTGAGACAAGTGTATCTCCTCGGCTTGGTTATCAGCAGAGGAGGGTCTCGAGTACCGCTCACATCTACTACAACACACGCTGGCTATTGTTGGCAATCTTATGTTTGTTTCTGCGGAGGCTTCAGGGGCCTGGCTCGGAAAGGGCAAGGGCGCTTTTCTCCTTATCACCTTCTCGCTTTGCGCCGTCTTTCTCCTCTTTTTGAACTGCTGTGCTGAGTTAGCTCTCTCGCTGTGTGGTTTGACTTGCTCCTCGTGTGTTTTTCGTGATCTACCTTTTAAACCTATGAGGAAGAGAAAGGGCCGTCAGCCGTGTGTGATTCTGGTTAATGCAACACTTTGCCCAACCCTGGGGTTGGGACATGTCGGGTAAACAGTTTTATTATTAGTCAGTTTTCTTTGGTAGGGTAAAACAGTGTTTGTGTTGGAAAGGGGAGTGGTTAGTGTGTCTGATTGTCCTATGTGGTAGGGTGGTGAAAAGGTGTTATACAGAACTACAACTGTCGTAGCAAGGGGGCTGGTAAACTTAGGAGGATGAGATGGGTTGAGTTTGGGCAACAAGTGGGAATTACCAGGTTTATGACCATGAAATGAACAGGGTGGATTGTGGTAACGGTAGTGTTTTGTTAAAGCAGGTTGGGAGTTTGGGAAATAATAATCAGAGGGATGTTGAGAAGAATGACTGGGAGTACTCGGGTAGGAAAAACAAGGATTCTGTGAGATGTAGTATCCCACGGTAGCAGGATTAGGATTCCTGATGGCTTTACCAGATGCTGAGGGGTTGTTGGAGTTTGGTAAGGGAATATCATAGGGGAGAAGGGAGGTTAACCTAGAACTCCCTATAAAAACCTCTGAAATTTGGTCCTCTTCATCTTCTTCCCCCATGTAATACCGGATTTTACCTGGGGTATTTCCCCGAGAAGGACCCCAGGTTCCCCTACCCAGGTGATCCTCCCCCACTGCTCAACCCCCAGGAACTGTATCCAACAGAGATGGCTGCATCCTGGCCATATGGACAGGGGATTCCTGGGCTCGACTCAGAAGAACAACCCCTAGGTTTCTCACACCCTGCACACACTGAGTGATATTGTTCGCAGGCCGCGATCCATCCTTAGGATGCGACTGTCGCCCTTCGATGTCCTCTCCTTTACCCATATTGTCTTCGCCTCCCCATATCCTGTCTCTATCTGGGCTTGCCTCCCTGGAGCAACGTGTCATGCCTTCCTGGAAGGTTTGGAATCTGTGGGGTCGCCATTAGGATGTTCCATTACGTTTTAGACCACTGCTGCATGCACGGTTTAGTTGTTCTTTCCAACATGGCCGCCGCCAGGCATTTACAGCAACTTAGTCTGCTTGCCGGTGCTTTGCACCTCGTATCCCTCCGTGCAAGATGCTCTCTCTCTCTCTTGATCTCCATTGTGCATTCATTTTCTCCTTGTGTTTTCTTTCTGTGCCTTTTACGCTTTGCTTCGGTTTCCGATCTGTTTAGGAAACCTCTGCTGCCACTCCTTCTGTGCTTCGTTTCCTCCTAGACTATTCTCGCCGCTTCTTTCTTTCCCTTTGCCTTTCCTGTCTTCTTGTGTTATTCTGGCACGTTTACCCCTGCTGCTGCCTTTTTCATTACTTACCTTGCTGGGACTCTCCTGGCGTTCTTCCTATTGTTTACCTGTTGCTCATTTGATCCACGATCCTCGACGAAGACGGCTCCTGGTTTGCCAGACCGTTCTTTCCTCATACGTTTACTTCCTGGTGGAGTATCATCCGTCACACAGAGCTGCATTCCATCTGTATCCGCTTCATTACCGAACCCCAGATTTTTGGGTACTATAGTCAAAGAACCTGATTGACTGTTCCCACCATTTTCAACTTCCTCTACCACAACATCTCCTTGAGGATTGCAGGGTTTTTCAGCCAGGAGGCTTTTCCCTGCATTCGGGGCTGGCTCCGGGGGAGGCCACGCAGTTGGGGTTCATTTCCCTACCGACAGTGTGGCATCCCGAGGAGACAGACCTTATTTGCTGCAAAAGAAAGCACGGAAGAAAGACATCAAATCAAAGAATCCCAGAAGGAAAAAGAGGGAGACAGAAGAAAAAGAAAGCCTCGGTGAATAACCAGGAGAGGTGGAAGGGAGGGAGGTTGGCACGGAGTTTGACAGCGTGCAACGCCCAAAGGAAACCATGGCTTCGCTTGAACAGTACCAGGAATTGGTCAACACTATTCAGGGCTTGAGCACCGAAGTACAGACCCTTCGCTCAGAAAATGTAACCTTAAGGCAACAGATAGCGGTCCATGACGATGGGGTTCATGGAGATTTAACTCCCTTACCATTGCCTTTTGGCAAGTACGATGGTAACCCTAAGACCCTAACAGAGTTTCTTGATACCTGCCTTATGTATTTTACCTTCCGTCCAAAGGCCTATGAGTCCGATAGGGCTCGTGTGGGATTTATGGTGTCCAATTTGGTTGGAAATGCCCTGGCATGGGCAACACCGTTGATAACTCGAACTGACCCCATCATAAATGACTATGCAAACTTCTCTCAGTAGTTCAGAGCCCGGTTTGAGAGACCAGAGGTTCAGTACTCCGCTTATGAGGCAATCCTAGACCTCTGGCGAGGTTCGCAGGATGTTCAAACTTATGTCTCAGCATTTCAACGTTTGGCTACCGAGGCAGGCTGGCCGGACTCGGCACAACAGACGCTTTTCAGCCGCAGACTCCATGATGACTTTAAAGATGAGTTGGCCCGCACAGCAATACCACAGAGCTTTCAAGAACTCGTCACTCTAGCTTTACAGATGGAGTACTGTCTGGGGGAAAGGAGAACTGAAAAAAGATGGAGTCATGCAGTTCAGCCACCTTTGGTTACTCCTTCCCTCCCTGGGGAACGACCCACAACTTCTTCAGGAGAAGAACCCATGCAAATCGGGACGGCTCATGGAGCTTTAACCTCTGAAGAGAGGAAGAGAAGAAGGGATCTAGGACAATGCATGTATTGTGGGTCTCAGAAACATCTATTGCAAAATTGTCCAGAAGTTCCCCCATGGCGGTCGGGAAATGCTGCTCCCCGGTCCTAGTCAGGGATAGGTCGGGGTAGTAGCCATCAGTCCCTGTAGCCTTTCCAAGGCAACAATGAAGCATGAAGACGGGAGTCTCATGGTGCTGAAGGTGAAGTTATCCTCTAATGACCTTGAATGGGAAGCCCTGGCCATGTTAGACTGTGGGGCAGCCAGCAATTTTGTCGACATAGGTTGGGCCAAAGAAAATCTTATTCACATCCGACCTAAGCATAAGGAGATTCTTGTAGAAGGGGTAGATGGGCCCCCTTTGTCTTCTGGCCCTATTAACAAGGAAACGCATCCTCTTTTGGCCACTATCTTCCAGCACCAAGAGAATATAGTCTTTGACCTCATTAAGACAGCCCATTTCCCCATCATTCTGGGAATGCCATGGTTGCGCCACCATAATCTCTCCATTGATTGGTCAAAAAATACTGTGACTTTTGATTCCTCCTATTGTCATGAGAATTGCTTAAACCACCAACGGTCAGCACCCCTTGAAGGAACTCAAGAGTCTTTCATCAGTAGTCATTGGCTTGATACCTAAACAATACCAGGAGTTCCTGGAAGTTTTTGAAGACAAGACACATCACCTCCTTCCTCCTCACAGAACAGAAGACTGTGCCATAGAAACCACACCAGGGGCCTCCAACCCATTTGGCAGAATGTATCCCCATCCATCCCTGAGCAGCAGGCCCTTAAGGATTACCTAGAGACCAACCTAAAGCATGGGTTGATTAGAGAGTCCAGATCACCCGCAGGAGCCTCTCTTTTTTTATCCTAAAGAAAGAAACTACAGAGCTCCGACCCTGTATAGACTTTCGTGGCCTAAATCTACACACCATCAAGGATAGATATCCCATGCCATTGATCAAGGACATCCTGGAGGCAGTACAAGGGGCATCAATATTCACCAAATTGGATCTTAGAGGGGCTTACCATTTGTTTTGCGAATAAGATCAGGCGGTGAATGGAAGGCGGCATTCCGGACCCCCCCTATGCCACTTTGAATATACTGTGATGCCTTTTGGACTAGTCAACGCCCCTGCTGTGTTCCAGAGATTTATGGACAAGTTATTTGCGGATCTATTGTTTGTATGTGTAGTGGTCTAGCTGGATGACATCCTGATATATTCCTCCTCCATCACTGAAAATCGAAGACATGTTCATGAAGTCTTGAATCGCCTACGTCGAAACCATCTGTATGCCAAACGGGAGAAATGCTTGTTTGAAGTTCCATCTATAACATATCTGGGTTATATCTTATCCGCTAAGGGGATTCAGATGGATCCTGAAAAGATCAAGGCCATTGTTAGATGGTCTACCCCTAAGACGGTGAAGGATATCCAACATTTTCGTGGACTGTCAAATTTCTATCGACGGTTCATAAAGGACTTCTCGGACAAGGTCTTACCATTAACTACCCTGCTCAAAAAAGGTGTACCGTTTAATTGGGGTCCGGAGGCAGATCGAGCATTCATTTCTCTCACACAAGACTTCACCATGGCCCCCATTCTACGGCAACCTGACCAAAGCCTCCCTTTTCGTCATAGAGACCGATGCCTCTGATGGGGCTATAGGTGCTGTACTTCTCCAGGAAGGGAGTGATGGACTAGAGCATCCTATAGCCTACATATCGAGAACACTCAACCCCAGTGAGCTCAATTACTCTGTAATTGAGAAGGAATTGCTGGCCATACGCCAGGCCTGTGAAGAATGGCGACATTTACTACAAGGCGCACTCCACAAATTCTCAGTCAGAACGGATCATCGCAATCTATGGGTTCTCCAACAGATGGAGTGTCGGAATACTCGGCATGCTCGTTGGGCATATTATTTCTCCCAGTTTGATTTCATACTCACCTACATACCTGGCAAGAAGAATACCTTGGCAGATACTTTGGCCCTCATTACGACCCTGGCGGAAAGTGACTGACCGGACCGCCACAGCGTAAATAGCGTTTCCGCCATTGCACGATGGAGCAAAGTGCGGCCCATTCCGACCCATCGGGCACGAGCACCACGGCATGGCGGAAGTGCAAAGTCCGCGATGGCGGAAATGACCCCAAAACGGCCCACACCGCCGTCGTACGGCGCCCTAGGTGCAATACCGCCACCCATCTTAGCGGACACCGCAGTGAGCGCCAACCGGAAAGTACGGTGACCGTAAATATACGGAAACGGAAGTAAAAACATGGGCCCGGAACGGGAAACAACACGCCGTACACCTATAAAACCACAAAATCCACACAACCACTAAAAACACTACCCTGAGACACATCCCAACCCGTCATCCACCCTAGTGAAACCAAGAAAAATGGGAAAAGTAGCGAAGAAAGCGTGCGATCGCAAGCGGCAGGTCCACTTCTCCCGTGAGGAACTCACCGTGCTTACAGAGACCCTCCAGGAGAATGCCGCCGCCGTCTTCTCCACGCAAATGACCAGGACGGCACTTGCGAACAAGAAGGCCATATGGGCCCTGGTGGCACAGCGGGTAAGTGCGGTGGGGACCGCACCCCGCAACCCACAGCAATGCAGAAAGCGATGGGACGACCTGCGGATACGCGTCCGTAGCATACTTTCTGCCAACCGCAACATTGCCACAGCCACCGGGGGAGGATCGGAATCACCCATCAAGTTGACCCCCTGGGAAGAAATCTGTGCCTCCACCATTGGAATGGAGAGCATAGAGGGAGTCGGAGGGATGGAGAAAGGAGTGCAGACATCCGGAGAATCAGGTAGGTGGCCCAAATAAAACCATGCCAAATCCACAATGTCCAATCATGTGAATCACATGTGTCCACATAGCGCAACAGCAACACATGGCCAGGAGAACGTCCACACACATTGGCCTGATAGCGCACTTTAAAACTCACAATAAATACATAAATAATTAAAAACACCCACTACACGTGCAGCAGGCACACCCTAACTGCAGGCTGCCAAACAACTGCACCCTCACTCCACACACAAATGAAAGCACCTCCAAGGCCCCGACCCAAATCACCCTCAGGTACCACCCCAATGTATGTGATACATTGCCATTCCAATTCCCACAGACCCATTAATAACGCTCGCCTTCCTTTACTCCACCACAGGGTCCGATCCAAACGACGAGCTTCAGGACACCCCTACCAGCACACCTGCAAAGAGGGCCAAGACCGACGGCCAAAGACCCTCCACCTCAGCTGCACGCATCAAGACACGGCAGCAGCACAAATCAAGTGGCAGCACAGAGGAGGGAACATCAACAGGCACCCCAGCAGCCAGCATGCCCACAACAGCAGCACCACAGGTCCCCCCAATGGATGCCACAGAAGGCACTGCCTCTGGTGGCAGCAGCACCATAGGTGACACCCCATTAATGGCAGCATGCTCCGACACAGAAGACGGGGATGTCGAAGTCAGATCCATCCATGACCTGTCCCAATCCCCCTGTCTGTTCCATCCCGTACACCATGAGGATACCACACAGGGGCACCCACAAGACGACGACTGGCCATCCCCCACAAACCCTGTGGCAGGGCAACATGAGGCGAACAGCCACTCTGTGACACCACCGCAAATGGCCATGGCCCAGCAGAGGCAACAGTCCCTCGACCAGTTAATCGTGCAACAGCAGCAACTGGCCACGCTCCTCAAGGACCATGCCGATGAATGTGGGGGCACTAAGGCAGACATAGAAACATCAACTGAGACACTTAGGGCAGAAATGGAGAGAAGTACAGAGACACTAAGGGCACAAATGGAGAGTAGCACCGAGTGCCTGAGAGTACAAATGGAGAGTAGCACCGAGAGCCTGAGAGTCCAAATGGAGAGAAGCACCGAGAGCCTGAGGGGGGAACTGCATGCGACGTCCAAAGACGTATGTGCCGAACTTGCAGCAGTGCGCCGTGTGCTCACTGAGCTCTCACAAACCCTTAGGGACATGCATGGACGTGAGCAGGCAGAGACATCATCCGTTGCAAGTTCCGTCCAGGGCAGCCCCCAACGTAGATCTGGGAGGAACCTGCGCTCCACAGGCAGGGGTGCCCCTGATACCCGCAGAGGGGGCTTGCAATAGCGACTGCCCACTGACAATGAGCATCTTTGGACACTGGTGTTCGGGGGGGAGGTAGGAGGGTGGAGGGGGTGTGTTGGGCTCACTTGGGTGGCGGGTCGATAGGGTGTTCAACATGATATCACATATGCCATAAACAATGCACGATCAACCAATGAGATGTGTGGACAATGATCTTTGTGTACTAGGCCATCATAGGCGTACAGTCCATATTGTGCATGTACCAGACACACACAGTGCCACGAGTCCCGTGTCCATGTATCAGCCACCAGGCGTGAGTGCTAGAAGCATGCATCAATGAGATGCTGACGAATGTCACGGCCCTCCTGTGCCTCGCGGACTCCTTGAGGTGCTGCCACATCCCCACCCTCATCATGACCATCTTCAGGTGCTTGCAGTTCTGTGTCAGGGGGCATGGGCACATTTCTACGTACGCACATGTTGTGTAGCATGACACATGCCATCACCATCTTTGCAACCTTCTCATGGCGGTACAGGAGTGCCCCGCCAGACCTGCTGAGGCACCGGAAACGTGTCTTCAGTAGGCCGAATGCCTGTTCAATGACTACACGGGTACGTGAGTGGGCATGGTTGTAGTCCTCCTCATGCTGGTCCCGTGGGTTCCGGACTGGTGTGAGGAGCCATCTCTTCAGTGGATATCCGGCATCACCTGTATGTGGACGATAAACGAATCATGTGGAATGCCATTGCTACGTACGCACCCCCCCCCTTCCTGCCAGGTCATTGCCGCATCACATACCCCACATCATCATGCATGAAATGAGACTCACCGAGTAGCCAGGATCTGTACCCTGCGTGTCGCTCCATGTAGCGTGGTATTGTTGAGTTCCTCAAGACCATAGAATCATGGGTTGATCCAGGGAATCGGGCACAACAATGTGTAATGATCCTGTTGGAGTCACACACCATTTGTACATTCAGAGAATGAAATTGTTTTCGGTTGCGGTACTGGGCCTCCATGGCATGTGGGACGACCAATTCCACATGGGTGCAGTCGATGGCACCAAGGCAACCCGGTATGCCGGCAAGTGCATGGAATCCCACTTTTGTGTTGGTAATTTCCTGCTCCGAGCGTGGTAGAGAGATGTAGTCGTCTGCGTGCTGCAGGAGGGCATCGAGCACTTGCAATAGTGTCCGTGAGAACAGTGGCTGAGAAATGCCATGCAACTGTCCGACTGTGTGCTGGTAGGTGCCTGTGGCCAGGAAGTGGAGTACAGACACCACCTTCAGTAGGGGTGGGATGGCGGTTGGGCTATCTATCATGCTGACAAGGTCAGCCTGTGTCATGTCCACAATGGCGGCTATGGTGTCCCGGTCCAAACGGTAGAGGGTGTGGATCTGCTCATCAGTGAGGTTGAACGGATGTGCTCGGAGGCGTGGGATTGCGGGCTGCCTGCGTGGTGGTAGTGGCTGTGCTGGCGGCCCTTTCTGGCCCTGCCTTGCCCTCCTCCTCCTCCTGCGTCTCCTCCGTGCGGCCGGTTGTAGTTGGTGTTCGTCTTCTTCTTGGAGTTGGAGTACTTGCAGTGCTATCAGGTCCCCCAGGGCCAACATCGCGAGTCCTGCCGGTAGCATTTCGGAGTGGGTGTGGTTGTGGGAGGAGACTGGGTGTGCAATTTATGTGTTTTCAGGCTGTATGGCCTCCACCTGTGGTGATTCATTCCACCTGTGCAAGCTGCTCTCCCCTTTGGCCGAGCACGTCCCGCACACAACGCTGCAATTCGAGGAATGGCATCTTGCTATTACAATCATGTATTTGTACCCGATGGCCGTGTAACATTGGTTGATATGTTCATTCGGCTATGGTCCCATTGTTTCACATACAATCTTTTCAGTCGCGAACAGACTTGTGAAGGGTCAGTGGAACGTAGTACTCGAGTAACGGTGGACCCTCATGCATCACTGTACCGAGTTTCAACGACGGGCGGGGCGTCCCATTTGTGAGTGAAGGCAGTTGCCATTTTCACACACAGCCGCACTAGATGGATTAATTTGTGATTTCAAGCGGCCACAGATGCCTTTTCGACGTGATGTTGCAAATGAGGAATTCGAAGGGCGGCGCTTTCGGTCTTCAGCTAGCGGCGAGGAGATGCCCACAGGTCTGACTGCAAATATAACGTTCTATTGTTCAATGTCCTTGGGACAGGGGCCATGGCGAGGATGCAATGATTGATATGAATAGTTTGGGATGCGCAATAGCGAAGTGGACGATGAGGCCGGACGTTCCCAAATACATGTTACTTCACAACACTGGAATTACGGGCTGGGGCACAGTGGATTTTGCAGGCTGCATAACGCACAGACTCAATGGAATTCTCACATGTTATGTGAGTATGGAAACAGGCGTTATCATTACGGGATGAGGGAATGATGAATGGATGCATGGACAGATGATTTGATACAGTGTTTGCCATGTACAGGGCTTCTTGGAATCTGTCCGCCTCCCCTGCGCTATGTGATGCAGGGCTGCCATAGTGGGACCATCGTCTGTCTGGCCTTGTTGAGCCCTCCCTGTCTCGACGCGCCTTCAGACACTTGTGTCCATGCACGTTACCAATCCCATCTGATGGATTCTGTTTTCACAGACGCATGCACAGGTACACTCGTTTGTGATGGTGTTTTCACCTCGATATAGATAGTTATGAGTCGCAAGTGGTTTTGGGGTGGTGATGATCCTTTGGAGTGGGCTAGCATGCATATGGCTGTGGATTTAGTGTGATCATTGAAGTGAGTTGTTCGAATGTAGTTCTGATGGCCATTCTATTCTTTTTCTTTTCTTTTGGTTGACAGGTATCTCCTCCCCTTTTGCCACTGCCATCTGTATGCCACTCCTGCAGATGGCTTTTACTCCCGACACCTGCTGCTTCGTGTTAATCAGTGGAGCAGCATTACGATCTTATGGGACGATCGCCAATGGGCCACATGCCCTTACGCAGTACTAGTGGCTCGGAGCAACATTTCGGCCTTTCAGCTGGACTAGTGCCTCCCTATTGGGACGGCCCTGCGGTTCTAGGCGCTTCCATGTTGCCTTTTCGTACGAGAATGTAGCCCCTGTGTACCATGAAGGAACAGGGCGTCACACAAGGAGTAGCTGGTCATTTCTTGCGGATGCAGCCCACAATGGTGAAATGTGTTTTGGAGTTCATGGCCTAATGGCTGTATGGGCTTGGTGAATTTGTTGTGCATTAAATTTCTATTCTGATATGGGCCGTGTAGCGTTCTTCTTTGCAAGTGATGTGGCATATTCCTATTTGGGGTGCGATGTATTGTGAGGAGATCTGCATTGGGTTCCAGCTTCGGAGTATAGTTGCGTGGTACTGTGCTGGGCGCGTTTGCCTACGAAGCCCAGTGAGGTCAGGGATGAGGGCTGCCAATAATACTGTTTGAATGATGTCATGCTCAGGGGCGGGGGATTAGGTTTTGTGTAACAGATGCCGGTCAGCCAGGTGGACTGGTGGAATGATGTGATTTTCGGAATATTGCTGGTCACAGGTGCCTGTGTTTGCGTGCGTTTCTTGGTGGGGGACTGAGGTCATGTCCATTGGAATGGCTTCTGTATTCGTGCCATCTGTGCCCTGCAGCTCCCATTGGCCCCTCTTGAGATTCTTTTGTTCGTTGGCATGCATGGGTGACTTGTACATTTCACTGGTTGCATTGTGACTTCGTTGCACCTACGGGGAGTTGTACTATGTGGCCAGGGAGCGGTGTACAGGCACTCAGTGGGGCCGTTTACGGTTGATTCGCGATGCCGTACTTCTCACCATGGCGGAATGGTACTTTCCGCCGTGCTTGATGGCGTTAGGTACATGTCCGCTAGGGTCGGAATTCGCGTACCCTTGCGCCATGGTGGTATTTACTGTTTGGCATGGCGCGCGCGCGCGTACTTGGTGCAGTTAGCGTTGGCGTTCACTACGGTGTCGCTAATGGCATCGTACTTTGCGGTGACGGGTCATAGTCGCACCGAGCGCTATTCGATGGCGGTATTGCATTTCCGCCATCGTTTTTCGATTTCCGCCAGGGTCGTTTGTCTCGCAACCACCAGGAAGAGCTCAAAGCCCTCCCAAGAGGTGAGAAGTTACTTGCTGGCAAGGAAATCATTGCTGTGGTCAACACCTTTCTCCAAGAGGTTAAGGAGCTCTCTGTTCCCGAGGTTTTGCCTCCTGCTTTGAAGACCTCTCTTCAACTTAAGGATGGCCTCTATCTAAAGGAACATGCCTTATATCTCCCGACGAAGGAACTTAAAGATCAAGCTTTGGCATGGTGTCACAATCTACCTTTAGCAGGACATGAAGGACAAAAGGCGACAGCCAAACTCCTCTCACGCTACTTCTGGTGGCCGAACATGCGCCAGGACGTGGCTGTTTATGTCTCCACATTCCCAATATGTGCTATAGGTAAACATTCCACCACCCGACCACTAGGACTGTTACAACAAGAAGCTCTTCCATCCCAACCCTGGTCTCACCTCTCTATGTATTTTATTGTTGACCTTCCCAAATCTGAGGGAAATACGGCCATTATGGTAACGGTAGACACCTTTTCCAAACTGGCCCACTTTTCACCTCTTCCCAGTCTTCCGTCGGCCCTTCAGACAGCTACAGCCTTCCTTAGGGATATAGTCAGATTGCATGGCCTTCTGACTACCATTCTATCTGACCGTGGATCCCATTTCACCTCCACCTTTTGGTCTTCCCTATGTCAACAAATGGGCATCCAGCGTGCCCTGTCATCTGGGTATCACCCACAAAGTAATGGCCAGACAGAAAGACTCAATGCAACACTTGAACAATACTTGAGATGTTTCTGTAGTCACAAACAGGAAGACTGGAGCCGATATCTACATATGACTGAGTTCACATATAACACCGTACATACAGCAATGAAGATGAGCCCATTCCTCTACACTTATGGTTATCATCCACGTCACCTTCCTCTACAATTTACCTAATTTACCAAGGTGCCATCCATCGAGCAGCTAATGGACACCACTAAGGAGTCTCACAAGCCAGCCAAAGCATCTCTAGAGGAGAGTCGGAAAGGGTTACAAGAAGACAGCTGACGCGAGTAGACTACCAAATCCTTCTTGGACTACTAATACATGGGTTTGGCTGTCAACTAGGTTCCTGCCTAGGTGGATCAAGAAAGGAAAATTCTCACCTTGATATATTGGTCCATTCCCTAATCTAGCTCAGATCAACCCTGTGGCCTTTCGTCTTCGCCTTCCTATCAGCCCGAGGAAGATCCACCCAGTATTTCACACCTCTCTGTTAAAGGAATACAAACCAGACCCCTACCTTAGGAAAATAACAAAGCCTGAAGCCTCACCGCCTTCCGAGGAAGAGGAATGAGGTCTCTTGTCTTGTGGATTCCCGATATAGGAAAGGGAGACTGCAATACCTGGTACAATGGAAGGGATACTCCGAAGCAGAACGTACTTGGGAACCAAGAAGAAACATACATGCCCCTCTTCTCATTCGGCAGTTTCACAGACTACACCTTGGAAAGCCAGGTGGCCCTCCGATGAGAAGGGGGTATGCTGTCATGCTTTCCTGGAAGGTTTGGAATCGGTGGGGTCGCCATTAGGATGTTCCATTATGTTTTAGACCGCTGCTGCATGCATGGTCTAGTTGTTCTTTCCAACATGGCCGCCGCCAGGCATTTACAGCAACTTAGTCAGCTTGCCAGTGCGTTGCACCTCGGATCCCTCTGTGCAGGACGCTCTCTCTCTCTTGATCTCCATTGTGCACTCATTTTCTCCTTGTGTTTTCTTTCTGTGCCTTTTACGCTTTGCTTCGGCTTCCGATCTGTTTAGGAAACCTCTGCTGCCGCTCCTTCTGTGCTTCGTTTCCTCCTAGACTATCGCGGCTCGCTGCTCTTTTCTTTCCCTTTGCCTTTCCTGTCTTCTTGTGTTATTCTGGCACGTTTACCCCTGCCTCTGCCTTTTTCATTACTTACCTTGCTGGGACTCTCCTGACGCTCTTCCTATTGTTTACCTGTTGCTCGATCCTCGACAAAGACGGCTCCCGGTTTGCCAGACCGTTCTGTCCTCGTACGTTTACTTCCTGTTGGAGTATCATCCGTCACACAGAGCTGCAGTCGATCTGAATCCGCTTCATTACGGAACCCCAGATTTCTGGGTACTATAGTCAAACAACCTGATTGACTGTTCTCACCATCTTCAACTTCCTCTACCACAACATCTCCTTGAGGATTGCAGGGTTTTTCAGCTAGGAGGCTTTTCCCTGCATTTGGGGTTGGCTCTGGGGGAGGCCACGCAGTTGGGGTTCATTTCCCTACCGACAGTGTGGCATCACGAGGAGACAGACCTTATTTGCTGCAAAAGAAAGAACGAAGAAAGACATCAAATCAAAGAATCCCAGAAGGAAAACGAGGGAGACAGAAGAAAAAGAAAGCCTCGGTGAAGAACCAGGTGAGGAGGAAGGGAGGGAGGTTGGCACGGAGTCTGACACAACAAGAGTGTCTTCTATCCTCATTGTCTTCACTCCAGTGTGAGTCCTCGCCTCACCCCGTAGTCCCAATACTACTGTCACTGTCCCCTTCTCTGTTGCCCCCAAAGCGAAGTCTCTTAATATTGTGTCTTCCCGCTGTTTCCCCTTTGCTCGATCTGTAACTCTGCCTCCCCCCCCTCACAGAGGATTCAGCACTTCTGTCTGCCTGTGGGACATCCATGCCTTTTCTTCTGCTCCTAGAGTATTCCTCTAACCTTCTCTGTATACCTTCCCGATCCTCATCATCTAAACTTGCCAAGTCCATCTTAATCTCTCCTGCTTTCATAGCGCACCTCTGTCTGCTCTCATCTCCATCTCTCTTGCTTCTGCCCTCCCTGCTTTCTCTGCATCTTTCTTTATTTGCAATTGTCTTTCCCACTCTTCTTCTGCTTTTCTTCTTGCTATGTCTTCTAGTTCCTTCTGTTTTCTTCTCTCCCTTTCCTCTCTTTCTAGTGCCTCTGTTGGCTCCCTTTCTCTTCGCAGTCTTTCATTCTCCTCCTTGTCTTCCCTTTCTCTTCACTGCACTTCCTCCATTACCTCTTCCTCCTCTGCGTCTTTCTGCGTCTTTCTTACTCGACAATTCTTTCCCAACGTCCCCTGTCTCGTCTGCCATTTTCCCATCCAATTTGAGCAAATATATGTCTGCCTATGTCTGCCTATCCATTCGTTTGATACACCCTATTTTCCGCAGGTCATCTTCAGCTAGCTTTGGTTGCATCTCACTGCGCTCCCTACGTTTGATGCTAATGTCTCGTGCTGCTTTACTTGCTTGCCCTGTGCCATCAGGTGAGCCTCCGCTGCTATACTCTGAGAAAGTGGGATTGGTGTATTCTGCTGCTGCTTTTAATACCTTCATGGGGTAAAATCCCTTGCTTTCTGTGGCTGTCTGCTGTTTGAGGATGAGGAGGGGTTGGGGTGGCTGAGGGCTATTTGTCCCCTGGATCCCGTTGGCTCAACATCCAATGTCGCCAAATCAAGTCCCCTGCTTCATCCTGAAACATTTTCCATAACTTTAGTATAGCCCATTGTTTGCTTAGTTTACTTCCCTTATAGGCTGCCTGCAAATGAGTTGTCATTTGCTGCTGCACACACTTGGAAAAACATCAGTTTTTGGGCCATGGCTTTGCCAACTTGCCCTCGTGTCGCAAGTCAATTTAATTATTTATTTATTTTAGCATTTGTTTCAGCGCGCTTAACACGTAGGTATTTGGGCACTCGTTACATTGATAGATCAGGAGAAAGAACCGCCGAAGAACAGGGGATGGGAGAGATGTAGGGGGTACATGGAAGGACAAGTATAATATTTTCAGTACAATGAGAAGAAGATGGTGGTTGATTGGGTCTAGGATTGTGGTGCTTTAAGTGAACAGCCAGGTCTTTAGGTTTTTTTCTGAATGTCCAGTATGAAGGCTCCTTTCTCAAGTCAACGGGGAAGTTGTTCCATAGTTTGGCGGCCACGACAGGGAAGCTCGAGCCTCCAGCGGATTTGTGTCTCAAGCTGGGGACTTTGACTAGGTGGCAGTTTGCAGATCTAAGTGGGCGCGCAGGAGTGTATTTTTCTGCCCGTTGAGAGAGGTAGACTGGGACGGTGTTGGAGAGGCATCTGTGCATGAGGGATAACACTTTGAATTCGATCCTTTCGCAGATCGGAATGCAGTGAGCGTCTGTTCTAGCTTTGGTGACGTGGTCATGCTTGGATCGAACTGTGGCAGCACACACGGCATTGTGTTGGATAATCTTTAATTTGCTCAGATTACTGTCAGAAGTTCCTGCAAATGGGGCATCGCAGTAATCCAGCTTGGTTTTTGTAATGGCTCTTGCTATCATAAGAAACTTTGGGGTGGAGAGGAAGGGCTTGCTAACATTGAGAAGTTTGGCAGTATATGCAGCGGATGAGGCAATGGAGTTTACTTGTCGAGAGAGGTCAAGAGTCCAGTCAAGGTCAACGCCCACTGTTTAAGCTGAAGAGGTGATGGAGACCAGGTTACCATCAATGTTGATTCAGCACTATACTTGGGTATTTTCTCTTGATATCGTGGGAGGGACTTGCACACATGATGAAGGGGTGTATCCCTCATTTTGTTACCTTTATATAACACTTTATCAATACTTACTTGACCTCAAATCAGGATTTCGACACATCCAAAATGTAAACAATACAATATAACAGATCTTTTCTTAGCCTTTCCGGCTCACCACCATAAACACAGGTGTGCTCCAGTTGTCGCCCCTTTGCGGCTCTCTGCTCTCAAGGCTCAAACCACAACTCTACTTGTGAGCTCCTCAAGCTGCGCCCAAGTGGCACAACACAGGTTTTCAGTCACAATCAGCTATCTACCCAATAAGTTCTACCGCATTCTATATTCTTCAAGTCCTATTAAACAACCTCACCGGTGATGTCACCACTACTTTAGAGGAAGTATTTTGAATACCCTATCTTTCTATATATATGTCTGCTTATAAACTGCCCCAAACACAATGACAAACATAACATAACATGTATACGGCCGCCTTCCTGTCTCCTAAAAGGGAAAACCAATACATCTTGTGGTCCCTTTTCTATAGTGTCGCCTTATAGAAATGCACCCCAAAGAGGTAAAACAGGAAGCCACCTTCATGATATAAGGTAACTTCTTCCACTAACCAATATATCCAGGTAAACCGTTATATACTCATCCATGAACGAAGCTCATCCGCAGCTAATCTGACCGTCTAAGCTGATCACCCAAACTGACCACTGTCAGAAACCATCAGGTGTCTCACCTACTAGTCCCTGGGGATCTGCCATCCAGGTGGCCAGGACATGGCCACTGCTTTTGGATCCAGTTCCTGGGGGTGGACCTGTGCTGGAGGACCACCTGGGTGAGGGTTCTTCGGGCAGTGGGAGTGGGTCACCGGATGGTGAGACGCAGTATCCCCTTTGCTGTAACACGTTACCCCATCCTACAAGGTAGGATATTTAGGAACTCTACCCTTCCCCCATTTTTATAACATGAACACTTTCTCACGGATAGCCCGCTATGAGAGAAAACAGACTAACACCCGAGCAGTATACCTGACGGGTTCCAATGCAATGGTCTGGCACGGCCAAGCAATTACTGACTATCACACACATACCTGAATCCCATTAAGATTACCCACATGGATAAAAGGCGGAGCACAAGAGCACACTCTGAGCGAGGCAAAGCACACAAAGAAACAGAAGTTTTGACACAGCAGCTGAATGAGAGACGAAAGAGGGCAGAACAGAAGGGGATCGCAAGGAGGGAAGTTCCTTTGACCTTTTCGACAAAGAGCTGTTACTTTCCAGGGTTCTCGAGATTACAAAGTGTAAGACCCGGAAACCAGGTTGAAGAATGCTGCAATGTGTGTAGGAGATACCCGGAACCCTCTGCGTCAATAATCAAGGCGGCGAGAATCACCAGCCGTTGTGGTACCATCCTTGGCTCCTAGAACAAAGCAACATCATTGAAATCAGCACAGCCGGTGAGTTGGGGAGACTGATACATGACCAGTTTGTGTTGAAGCCAAGGTGACAAGCAGCAAAATTGCATGACGAGCACTGGAACGAACATTGTTAAAACACGTGTGATAAAAGACACAAGTAAAGTTGAACTGCTGATGAGTGATTGAACTTTGAAACTAAGATACAATACTTTTGACAGAGTGGTCCGGCACCACATGGGTGCTCAATCAAAGGTCTCTGTAAGGTATCCAGCTGAGAAGTGACAGAAGTGAAAGTTGAAAGAGTTAAGTGTCTACGAAGAATTGTGAATCAAAGTGCTCCTGCGAAGGGTCGAGGAAAATCCTGCGCACAATCAAAAGTCTTCGATTTTGATGAAGAAAGGAAGTTTGGAAAGTAGAAGAATAGGTCAGTGCCCGGCAGAGGGAGACTAATTGAAGGTTTTGTGTTAAGGTGGGTGTGAGCCCGGCAGAGGGCGACCCAGGATGAACAGTGCACCACCTGGTAAATTGTATCCGTGAAAATCCTGAGAACTTTGTGTTAAAGTGGGTCTGAGCCCAGCAGAGGGTGACCCGGGGTGAATCTTGAATCACCTGAGAAATTGTCTACCTATGAAATCCTAAGAAGAAATTAACTTTAATGTTTGTTTGTTGCATCAGGACCTCTGAAATAAGAGACTTTGAATGGCAAAGAGACTTTGGCACAGAAGGCCCTGATGTTGAGGGTTTGAACTGCATCTGCGTACTACAGAAACCAGAGCGTGCACTAAGCTCGAGTGTGCTGCCTTGTCCTGTGCTGAAAACATGGAGAAGGGTAGTTAACGGCTCAGATATCCGGACATATCATTTCTTGAACACTTTTCCTTTGTATAACATTGTTTCTCACACTGTTTGCATTTAGAGGTAAGGATTGCCAATAGGTTTATTAGTATAGGCCCTTTTATTTTGACAAGACTCTACTCGGACTGCGTTATTATTATTTAATGGTCGTAGTTTGCGCCCATCTTTAGATTTAGGATTAGATAGGCATTTTTCAAACACAATCGAAGTTCAATAAGCAACCTTGAACTATGATCACTTGTGTCTGTCTTACTGTTTGATACTATGCTTTCCTTACACCGCCTAAAGAACAGGTATCCTTACATCAAACAAAAACTTCACAAAAGACACAAACCTTCCTTCCGTTTCCTAGTGATTGCATCGAATGTGAAAGCATTGAATGCAAAACCATTGAAAAAAATGCATCGAAAAAATGCATTTTTTTTAATGGGGGGGGGGGATCCCGGTGGTCCCTCCCCAACCCCTGTTTTTTTTACCCCTTAAAACTCATGATAGTAAAAAAACCTTTACCTACAAAAAAAATGCATTTTTCGATGCATATCTTTTCTATGCTTTTGCATTCAATACTATTTATTTGATGCAATGCCTGGATACCTTCCTTCCCCATATTTGCCATATAGCTGGGTCCATACTTACACTCAGTGATCCACTGAGGTCTTTGGGACACTGACTCTCTCACAACTTGCCGTTCTGCCATACGGTCTGATAGGCGTCCCACAGGATTCGGGCAGGAATTTTCCTCCAAAGGCGGCTCCTGTTAACCTTCTCTATATAAATGCGTGATTTTGGACATCGGTTTCCGCGTTTCACCACACAGCCCCTCAGGCATGCGGCGGGGCGAGATGGTTTCTTTGACGAAAAAGCCTAGCGAGCATCCTCTGTTGCCACTTTGTATAGCCGTGGCTAGGACTCTCTAGCAGTTACCCCGATTAGTAGCAGAGAACACCTGGGCCCATCAAAGACTCCCCGCCACAAGAACGGAAGACTCAGCCATGGGGCAAAGTTATTGGGCCTCATTACTAGGTTGGCAGTAACCCCATAACACCAGATCCAGCAGGCTGATTTCCCGGTACCAACAAGTCCTGGCGGTGCAGGAAGTCAGGTGCCAGATTTCATAAGTCCCCATACACGGGCTCTGTTGGAGTGTGGAGACGGAAGTACTGGCACAGTTGCTAATGGTGTCAGCGCTTTTGTCACAACTCTGCCTACCGGGGCCGATGTGCCTGTGAGGAGCAGACCTGCCTGGGTGCACGGCCTCGAAAGGCAGACTCATAGATTACCAGCACCCTTGTTTCCGGACCGCTACACTTGTAATGAGGCCCATTGTCTTTTATTAGAATATAGAAATTACATGAATTGCATCAGTTATATGAGTATTCTCTAGAGCTTTGATCTCCTAAGCATGTGTCACCAAGTTATTCCCCAGTGTGACATCACAAATTCAAGGTCCAACCCAAAAACCTATCAGCCGATTACATTGGTCAGTTTGGGTAAGCTTCCAATATACACTATACAGGTTAGTTCTACAATTGGATAGCCATATCTAGTGGCTCTTCCTAGGGCCACCTCTACTAGCATCAGTTTACAATGTTGCAGGGTCGCAGAAAGACCATTGGCCCTTGCACCAAATTATATCCCCATGTGAAAGGTCAGTTTGGATTGCGCAGAATGTGTTCTCCTATCCCTGGGACCCTAGACAGTTCTCAGACTAAGTGTACCTTTACAAGGCAATGAGAAAGAACATGGAGGTGCGAAGCGTTGCCTAATGTTGCCATTCTTTGATCACCTAAGCCTGTGAGAGTGCATTCAGTTAATCATCCAGATGCAACATTTGTATCTTCTTCTCCCCTTGTTCAATAGTAATGGCCCTCCCTCAGGGCTCCATCCTCTCCATCTGAATCCTACATTCTACATATGGAGCTGTAATGGCTCTCCTCGCCCATACAGGCATATCGGCACACCAGTATGTGCATGTGACAGATTGCCATCCTGCAAGGGTGTAGATGCCCGGGCTTTTTTGATTTTTGTTAAATTAATAAAATGATACAGGTTATTCTATCTCAGGAGGGGGAATCTTCTAATTAGATCTCCCTTTCGTAAGCTCCTTGCCAATAGCATAGTGCTCTGCTGCAACAGTATCCTGATCTGAAGCACCTGCTCTCTAGGCACACAGAGCAGGTTCAGGGGTCACAGGTGCCCATTTGATAGATGATGTAACAGCCAAGTCACTGCAGCACAAGGGCTACATTTAGGACATGCACCCCTGTTCCAAAAACCACTTAACTATGAGAGTTGCTATCCTCTGGCATTGTAAACAGTAAATATAAGCCAGACCTGAGTTTAAGGTATGGTGGCTAGTATCTCAAAATTATCCAAGCCACATCCATTTGATATCACACATATGTCAGCCATGTGAGCCCAGCTCAACTGTGGAAGTGTCATGCATATTCCCCGCAGCCAAGCTATGTGTGCTGCTCCCAGCAAGACTGTAGCCCTGGGGATTGCCTCCCTTTGATCCTTTGTGAGGGCATCTGACACCCTCTCCAATGAGACAACTATTACACGGGAAGCTGTCCTGGGAAGAGGAATCAAGGGACACACCCTTCACAGAAGGACTAGCCTCACACCAGGGTGCTGCATACCAAAAGGGCATTTGATGCTATTGACAGATAGGGTTAATGTAGACAAAGGGTGCTCGAAGAAGGTTCCAAAATCTTGTTTTCTCTCTTCATCTCTCTTCCTTCCTATGCCCTCCATGTCCTTTAACACAAAACACTTTGGGTGTGATGTCAGAAGGCAAACTCCACTTGCTCTCAGAACAGGAATGATACCCTTAAAGCAGGCTTGATTTTGTCCAATCACCTGTTGGGCCTCATTACGGGTCTGGTGGCAATCGTGCCGGTGATACCGGCGGGTTGCCACCCTACCCGTAATGATATAGCGGCACCTGACTTCCCGGTAACACCGGGGGATTACCACCCCGGCGGCCGGGAAATTCAGGCACCAGTAGATTGTAAGTCCCCATTCCCATAGAGTCCCATCGGACTCTATGGGAGTGGGGACCACGGAAGCACCGGCACTGTTAATAACGGTGCCGGTGCTTCCGTGAAAACTCTGCGGGTGGGTGCCGTTCTGCCCGGCAGGTCTAACCTGCCGGGTTGAACGGCACCCACCCGCAGAGTTGTAGTGTGCCGGTCCAGAAACAACTGTGCCGGTAAGCTTACCGGCAGCATTGTTTACAGACAGGGACACTTAGAATGAGGCCCATACACTTTTACCTTTAAAAGAAGGGGTCTTTCACTCCTTCTTAGATTCACTTTGGAATAAACACCTGATGAAGAATTCACTGGACATTTGTTGGGAAAGATGACTCTCCAAGCCCTCCGCCAGAGGTGAAGACTGATTGTTCAAGGCAGAGACAAACTCTGCCCCATAACCATCCACAGGGCACCTTGAAGGTGACGAGCTCCTGGGGCAGGACTTGCATTTCTGCCTGATCCACTGCTTCCTTTGACCTCACTGTGTTGAAGGACACTTAAAAGTGTGTGCCAGCCTCCCCCATGATGAAAGCCTGAGAACAAGGACTAAACTCATCCATGAGTACCTGGATAGGGATTCAAATCAACTTGAACGAAAAGACAGCCAGGATCCCTGTGCCTTTGCTGTCGAACAGCTGCAAGTCATGATTTGAGCCGTTCAAACCACCTTCGAACCAACAGGATCATCCATAGCTGCCTTTGATACACGACCAATCTACAAGCTACTGTTTCACACTCTTGAACCAGTTTGTCATCGAACAGTGCCAGCTAAGCGCGTCATTGTCCCGACTCGAACTTAAAGCTCATCATCGCACCTGCCACCTTCGAACCGCCCTTTTGAAAACACCAGCATCTTCGTTGACGATCTTCATTGACATTCAATCAGACGTTTGTGGCCCTCATCATCTGAACTTCCTCAAGTGCCTCATCAGACGGATCGCATAGAACAGGGCATTCTGTCACAAGCATCTTCATAGTTGAGCTGACCATCAAACCGACCCTGTTGGCCCTCACATTCCGCCCTTCTTCAAGTGTTGCTTGCTGCCGCAACAAGGTCCAGTTTGACCCTGGCTTGACACCACTCCCCATCTTGAACAAGGTGGCCGCTGCACTCAAGTCACTTTGAACCCTAAGAACAGCACCTAGAAGCTTGATTTGCCATTGTCGAACAGTAAGAACTGCAGGAAGTTATTGACTGCTAACTTCCCCCTTGGCTCACCTTTGAAGTCTAGAGACTGGTTAGGTCACGATTAATCAATTTTTCCTTAAGAACATTGTGATTTTTACTATCCTTTCACCCCTGATTCACTATAAGAGTGCTGCATCTTACTATCTTTGCATATTCTGTGTTCCTTCCTGAGGCGTGGAGTGTGTTTAGTGTTTTTCTACTTCGTTAATTTTGCAGATGCTGTGTTTAATACATGCATATATATTTGTATAGCAACTTCATTGGACATTCCCTTTATTTTGGATTTTGTAGTATTTCTGTTGAGATTGCTACTGGTTCGCATTCACACCCCTCTCTGTGAGGGGTGAGAGTATAGTCTTCACTCAGCCCATGTTACCACAAAAGTCAAAGGAGATATATCTATTAACTGTATGCTTTACCTTTATGATTAGGATCACTTTTGTTCTGTAGAAGTGGGAGGTCTGAGTAGGTGGTTTAGTCACTACTCACCCCATACTCCTTGTGAAAAATCCAGGGTATTTGTCCCTTCTTCCCTAAGGAGAGCCACCTTTTTTGGGGCTAGGGACGTGAGGCCACTCAGCAAAACCCTCCCTAGGTTCTGGGAAAGCAGGACTTCACTGGGAGTGATTCCCCTTTAGGGGACAAGGAAAGACTCCTATTCCCACGGGGAACTCCCTATACACAAGGTATTATCTGCCTACATGGGAGTACAAAATACTGACAATGGCCCTCATTACGACCCTGGCGGAAATCGAAAAACGATGGCGGAAATGCAATACCGCCATCGAATAGCGCTCGGTGCGATTACGACCCGTCACCGTAAAGTACGATGCCATTAGCGACACCGTAGCGAACGCCAACGCTAACTGCACCAAGTACGCGCACGCGCGCCATGCCAAACCGTAATTACCACCATGGCGCAACGGTACGCGAATTCCGACCCTAGCGGACATGTACCTAACGCCATCAAGCATGGCGGAAAGTACCATTCCGCCATGGTCAGAAGTACGGCATCGCGAATCAACCGTAAACGGCCCTACTGAGTGCCTCCCCTACACCACTCCCTACACCACTCCCTGGCCACATTGCACAACTCCTCGTAGGTGCAATGAAGTCACACTATGCAACCAGTGAAATGAACAAGTCACCCATGCATGCCAACAAACAAATGAATCCAGGGGCTCCAAGTGCCTTGTGAGTGGGCATCCATATCTGCCATGGCACCATTGCCGCACTGATGCAGCACAGGCATTTGAAGGTCCAAGTACAGCAACATGACCAGAAAAATGAGACAAACAAAAACAGAATAGACATTTAATGCACCACAAAACCACCAAGGGCCATACAGCCATTAGGTCATGAACTCCTAAATACATTCCAGTATTGTGGGCTGCATCCGCAAGAAATGACCAGCTTCTGCTTGTGTGACGCCCTGTTCCATCATGGTACACAGGGGCTACACTCACGTCCAAAAAGGCAACACGGAAGCGCCTAGAACCGCAGGGCCGTCCCATCAGGTAGGCACTAGTCCAGCAGAAAGGACGATATGTTGCTCCTAGCCACTAGCACTGCGTAAGGGCATGTGGCCCATTGGCGATCGTCCCATAAGATCGTAATGGTGCTCCACTGATTGACACGAAGCAGCAGGTGTCGGGAGTAAAAGCCATCTGCAGGAGTGGCGTACAGATGGCAGCGGCAAAAGGGGAGGAGATACCTGTCACCCAAATGAAATGAAAAAGAATAGTATGGGCATCAGAACTACAATTGTATAACTCACTTCAATGATCACACTAAATCTACAGCCATATGCATGCTAGCCCACTCAAAAGGAATATACCCACCCAAAAATCACTTGCGAATCACAACCATAAAAATCGAGGTGAAAACAGCATTACAAACGAGTGTTTGTGTGCATGCGTCTGTGAAGACAGAATCCATCAGATGGGATTAGTAACGTGCATAGACACAAGTGCCTGAAGGCGCGTCGAGACAGGGAGGGTTCAACAAGGACAGAAAGACGATGGTCCCACTATGGCAGCTCTGCATGACATAGCGCAGGGGAGGTGGATATATTCCAAAAAGCCCTGTACATGGCAAACTCTCCATCAAATCATCTGTCCATGCATCCATACATCATTCCCTCATCCCGGTATGAAAACGCCTGATTATTTACTCACATCACATTTGAAACTTCCATTGAGTCTGTGCGTAATGCAGTCTGCAAAATCCACTGTTCTCCAGCCCGGAATTCTAGTGTTGTGAAGTAACATGTATTTGGGAACGTCCTGCCTTTTTGTCCACTACGCTATTGCGCATCCCATACTATTCATATCAATCATAGCATACTCGCCATGGCCCCTGTCCCAAGGACATTAAACAATAGAACGTTATACTTGCAGTCAGACCTGTGGGCGTCTCCTCGCCGCTAGCTGAAAACCGAAAGCGCTGTCCTTCGAATTCCTCATTTGCAACATCACGTCAAAAAGGCATCTGTGACCGCATGAAATCACAAATCCATCCATGTAGTGCGGCAGTGTGTGTAAATGGCAACTGGCTTCACTCACAAATGGGACGCCCCGCCCGTCGGTGAACCTCGGTACGGTGCTCGCCCAAAGGGGATTGCAGCTGGCACAGGTGGAATGAATCACCACAGTTGGAGGCTATACAGCCTGAAAACACATAAATTGCACACCCAACCCCCTCCCACAACCACACCCGCTCCAAAATGCTACCGGCAGGACTAGCGATGTTGGCCCTGGGGGACCTGATAGCACTGCAAGTACTCCAACTTCAAGAAGAAGACGAACACCAACTACTACAACAACCGGCCGCACAGAGGAGACGCAGGAGGAGGAGGAGGGCAAGGCAGGGCCAGCAAGGCCCACCAGCACAGCCACTACCACCACGCAGGCAGCCCGCAATCCCACGCCTCCGAGCTCATCCGTTCAACCTCACTGCTGAGCAGATCCACACCCTCTACCGTTTGGACCGGGACACCATAACCGCCATTGTGGACATGACACAGGCTGACCTTGTCAGCATGATAGATAGCCCAACCGCCATCCCACCCCTACTGAAGGTGGTGTCTGTACTCCACTTCCTGGCCACAGGCACCTACCAGCACACAGTCGGACAGTTGCATGGCATTTCACAGCCACTGTTCTCACGGACACTATTGCAAGTGCTCGATGCCCTCCTGAAGCATGCAGACGACTACATCTCTCTACCACGCTCGGAGCAGGAAATTACGAACACAAAAGTGGGATTCCATGCACTTGGCGGCATACCGGGTTGCATTGGTGCCATCGACTGCACCCATGTGGAATTGGTCGTCCCACATGCCATGGAGGCCCAGTACCGCAACCGAAAACAATTTCATTCTCTTAATGTACAAATGGTGTCTGACTCCAACAGGATCATTACACATTGTTGTGCCCGATTTCCTGGATCAACCCATGATTCTATGGTCTTGAGGAACTCTACAATACCACGCTACATGGAGCGACACGCAGGGAACAGATCCTGGCTACTCGGTGAGTCTCATTTCATGCATGATAATGTGGGGTATGTGATGCGGCAATGACCTGGCAGGAAGGGGGGGGGGTGCGTACGTAGCAATGTCATTCCACAAACGTCCTTTATTGTCCACATACAGGTGATGCCGGGTATCCACTGAAGAGATGGCTCCTTACACCACTCCGGAACCCACAGAACCAGCCTGAGGAGGACTACAACCATGCCCACTCACGTACCCGTGTAGTCATAGAACAGGCATTCGGCCTACTGAAGACTCGTTTCCGCTGCCTCAGCAGGTCTGGCGGGGCACTCCTGTACCGCCATGAGAAGGTTGCAAAGATGGTCATGGCATGTGTCATGCTACACAACATGTGCGTACGTAGAAATGTGCCCATGCCCCCTGACGCAGAACTGCAAGCACCTGAAGATGGTCATGATGAGGGTGGGGATGTGGCAGCACCTCAAGGAGTCCGCGAGGCACAGGAGGGCCGTGAAATTCGTCAGAGTATCATAGATTCATGCTTCTAGCACTCACGCCTGGTGGCTGATACATGGACACGGGACTTGTGGCACTGTGTGTGTCTGGAACATGCACAATGTGGACTGTACGCCTATAAAGGCCTCGTACACAAAGATCAATGTCCACACATCTCATTGGATGAATGTGAAATGTTTATAGCATATGTGAAATTATGTTACACACCCCATCGACCCGCCACCCAAGTAAGCCCAACACACCCCCTCCACCCTCCTACCTCCCCCCGAACACCAGTGTCCGCAGATGCTCATTGTCAGTGGGCAGACGCTATTGCAAGCCCCCTCTCCGGGTATCAGGGGCACCCCTGCCTGTGGAGCGCAGGTTCCTCCCAGATCTACGTTGGGGGCTGCCCTGGACGGAACTTGCAACGGATGATGTCTCTGCCTGCTCACGTCCATGCATGTCCCTAAGGGTTTGTGAGAGCTCAGTGAGCACACGGCGCACAGCGGCAAGTTCAGCACATACGTCTTTGGACGTCGCATGCAGTTCCCCCCTCAGGCTCTCGGTGCTTCTCTCCATTTGTACTCTCAGGCTCTCGGTGCTTCTCTCCATTTCTGCCTTAAGCGTCTCAGTTGATGTTTCTATGGCTGCCTTAGTACCCCCACATTCATCAGCATGGTCCTTGAGGAGCGTGGCCAGTTGCTGCTGTTGCACGATCACCTGGTCGAGGGACTGTTGCCTCTGCTGTGCCATGGCCATTTGCGGTGGTGTCACAGAGGGGCTGGTCACCTCATGTTGCCTTGCCACAGGGCTTGTGGGGGATGGCCAGTCGTCGTCTTGTGGGTGCCCCTGCGTGGTATCCTCATGGTGTACGGGATGAAACAAACAGGGGGATTGAGACAGGTCATGGATGGATCTTACTTCGACATCCCCGTCTTCTGTGTCAGAGCATGCTGCCATTAATGGGGTGTCACCTATGGTGCTGCTGCCACCAGAGGCAGTGCCTTCTGTGGCATCCATTGGGGGGACCTGTGGTGGTGCTGTTGTGGGCATGCTGGCTGCTGGGGTGCCTGTTGATGTTCCCTCCTGTGTGCTGCCACTTGATTTGTGCTGCTGCCGTGTCTTGATGCGTGCAGCTGAGGTGGAGGGTCTTTGGCCGTTGGTCTTGGCCCTCTTTGCGGGTGTGCTGGTAGGGGTGTCCTGAAGCTCGTCGTTTGAATCGGACCCTGTGGTGGAGTAAAGGAGGGCGAGCGTTATTTATGGGTCTGTGGAAATTGGAATGGCAATGTATCACATGCATTGGGGTGGTACCTGAGGGTGATTTGGGTCGGGGCCTTGGAGGTGGTTTCATTTTTGTGTGGATTGAGGATGCAGTTGTTTTGCAGCCTGCAGTTAGGGTGTGCCTGCTGCACGTGTAGAGGGTGTTTTTAGGGTTTTTAATTATTTATGTATTTAATGTGAGTTTTAAAGTGCGCTGTCAGGCCAATGTATGTGGACGTTCTCCTGGACATGTGTTACTGTTGCACTATGTGGACACATGGTACTTCACATGATTGGACATTGTGGATTTGGCATAGTATTAGTTGGCCCACCTACCGGATTCTTCGGATGTCTGCACTCCTTTCTCCATCCCTCCGACTCCCTCTATACTCTCCATTCCAATGGTGGAGGCACAGATTTCTTCCCAGGGGGTCAACTTGATGGGTGATTCCGATCCTCCCCCGGTAGCTGTGGCAATGTTGCGATTGGCGGATAGTATGCTCCGTACGCGTATCCGCAGGTCGTCCCATCGCTTTCTGCATTGCAGTGGGTTGCGGGGTGCGGTCCCCACCGCACTTACCCGCTGTGCCACCAGGGCCCATATGCCCTTCTTGTTCGCAAGTGCCGTCCTGGTCATTTGCGTGGAGAAGACGACGGCAGCATTCTCCTGGAGGGTCTCTGTAAGCACGGTGAGTTCCTCACGGGAGAAGTGGACCTGCCGCTTGCGGTCGCACGCTTTTTTCGCTACTTTTCCCATTTCTATTGCTTTCACTGGGGTGGATGACGGGTTGGGATGTGTCTCAGGGTAGTATTTTTAATGGTTGTGTGGGAATTCTGATTTTCTAGGTGTACGGCGTGCTGTTTCCCGTTCCGGGCCCATGTTTTTACTTCCGTTTCCGTATGTTTACGGTCACCGTACTTTCCGGTTGCCGCTCATTACGGTGACCGCTAAGATGGGTGGCGGAATTGCACCTAGGGCGCCGTACGACGGCGGTGAGGCGCGTTTTGGGGACATTTCCGCCATCGCGGACTTTGCACTTCCGCCATGGCGTAGTGCTCGTGCCCGATGGGTCGGAATTGGCCGCACTTTGCTCCGTCGTGCGATGGCGGAAACGCTATTTACGCTATGGCGGTCAGGTCAGTCACTTTCCGCCAGGGTCGTAATGAGGGCCAATATGTGTTTGGCTCAAGGTAATGCTGACAATACATCTATGTTTTTGGCTCAAGGTAATGCTGACAATACATCTATGTGCTTAGCTCAAAGGAATGCTGAACGTTCCACATGCTTGACAACCTGTGATGAACAGTGCACCCTTTCTAAGTACAAGAGCAAGAATAAAGGGACAACAATTCTTGAATGGAGAAACCAAAAGCCGAGGGGAGTCTCAGACGTGATAACTTTGGCAAGGGGAGGAGCTGCACAGACCAGCAAAGCTGGCTGCAGCACTGAAGGAAGCAGATACCAGAGTGTGATGCTGTATGCCAGACGAGGAAGAGCGCAAGGCTGGTGAAGCAGTGGCCGTGTGCAGTGGACCAGACCTGGAAGCATGACCACATACAGGACGTGATGGGTCCGGAGCACCTTGGTCTAGCATCCAAAAGAGGAGAGCGACAAGCTGTGGAGAATGCTGCCATCACTTTCAAGATGGACCCTCACTGGAGCAAGCACCGCATCACAGCAGGTACACGGGCTGCCCAGGTCGGATGAATGAGAACAGAGAACAAACGGTGAAGAGGGAAGGACTACCCTAGCCCCATCCATGGGACCCAGGGATCGGAAAGAATAGAGAGAACGAGAAAAGGAAATGGTTTATGGGAGCCTGAGAAACGCAAGGAGCTTGAACCTCCAGAAGGGTCACAGGGACCCAAGAAAACTAAGAGAACCAGGACCAGAAAGGGGGTCATGAGAACCCTAAAGAACAAAGTGAGATATTGGGGCATGGGGACTCCAAACGAGCCACAGTGGCAGAATAAGCAGAATGACAAGAGAGAATGAGACAAGTCAAAGGGTTACAGGAGTCCAAGAATCCCAAGCAATATAAGCCTCCAGATGGGTCACAGGGACCCAAGAAAACTAAGAGAGCCAGAAGCAGAAAAATGGTCACAGAAACCCTAACAAACTAAGTGATATACTTGGTAATGGAAACCCAGAATAAACAGAACTAAGAGAATATATCAAAGGAGCACTGAGGCAACCAAAAGTGTGTCAAAGTATCGAGAGACTGACCAAGTTGAGGACAAAGGAATCAGGGAAATATCCCGTTCCACATAAAGAAGTTTGGATATTTTGTTTTTGAGCACCTGAGACTTTTTTGAACTTTGGGGAATTTTGAGGAACTTTTGATAGACTGACAAGACTGTTTTCTTTTAGTGAAACATTTGTTTACTTATAACTATTGGATCCAGACCCAAGAGGGATTCCTGGAACAGCCGAGATGTGTTTGTGAAGAACCAAGATTGCAGGGCACTCAACCTATTTCCGTTTTTGCTAAGTGGTAGCACCAGTTTAGTGCATAGGTTTGGACTGAGGACGATTGTTACTTTTGACTATAGATGAGCACCTCAGTTTAATTTGGTTAGGAAAGGAACCTCCTTTTATTTGGTAGGGTCAGTGAAGCATTTTCTTTTAATTTAAAGTAAACAAACTTCAGTCAAGCATGTCCTCTGGTCCGAGTCCTCCTTCTGGTTTGCCAAATCCTGCAGAGCAGAAGTCATTTAATCACAGTGCATGACAGACTGCTATATCATAAAGTGAAGTGTGCAGAGGACATCTCACACCTCACAACCATCCACATTTGATTGACAAGTTTATGCCTGAATCTTGCGGGGGCGTGGCTGGCTGCAATGCAGCAAAGTCAACCTTCTGTGTAGCTCCCGCAGGATCCTGATACATGATAATTAAAAGGGCCCTGTTTTCCGTTTTAATTGTAATAATTAGAAGTGTAAAGCCATGCAGATCAGTGGAACACATGCGCTGAGGCTTGATCTTGGAAGAGGACAGATAATGAAGCTGTGAAGGGCCGGGATAGCGAGACCCAACACGGCAGCTGCTGACTGTTGGTGAGCAGCGTGAGAGGCAGAGACCGATGGAGAGAAGTGAATTGCCCGCTTCCCAGTGCTGGTGTGAACTACGCGGTCCCACGGGTGGCAATCTGGCCGAGTGGGAAAAGAGATCGCGCGGAGGAGATGCTCTGTGGGACTGGCTGCCACTGCCTGAGAGCTGGCTGAGGCGAAAAGGAGACGCCTAGCGGGAAGGACCGTATCACTGAGCCACCTTGCTTAGAATTGGACTGGACGCGGGGTGCCATAGTGTGGCTGCCCGATGGCGCGGGTGGACTGCCTGACGGAGTGCCCCGAGGGGCTGGGGGCCCAGCTGGGAACCAGAAGACCCCCTCAGACGTGTAGAACAGAACTGAGGGAGTGCAGGCCCAGACGTAAGGAGCCTCAAATGCACAACAGCTACGTAGAGACAGTAAGGAGTTGGCGGCCTCTGATGCCTGCGAGTCGGCGCTCAATGTGCTGGCTGGAGAGAGAAGGGAACGGGTGTAGGGGAAGGTACACAGAAACCACACTGCATACCCTGGGAGGCCAACACCATCATAGCAGGTGCACGGGAACTGTAAAACCTTATAGAGACAGATTATCGGCACCACTGAAGGAGGGAGAGTGGGTGTCTTCGAGGCACCTGAGAAAGAGCAGCATGTCATTCTGAGCATTGGTGGAGGTAAGGCAATGATATCACTTGTACATAGCTTGTCAGGGGCACAAGGAAGACTCAGGACAGGCCCGCTTGGGGGACCAACCATGGCATAGGCGTTGTACCACTTACCTGGGACTTTGTCATCCGCCGCCGCCGCGATTGGCGGATTCTTCTGCGTTACAGGTGGCGACACAGGGGCCACGGAACTGCTGTTTCCTAGCGGTAACTGTGGCTTCCTTCCGTGACAAGCACATTCATCCAAGAAGGGAGAAGTATTACCTGGCCAGGCGAAACCTACAGTCTACGGACAATGATTCCGGCAGCTCAGGTGAGGAGAGTGCAGAAGGAGGGAAGGAGGAGGGAACGGAGGGAATTAAGGGAACCAAAGAACCACAGACTTTGCGGGAGCGTAATGCCTTCTCAGCAAGAGGAACTGTTATCTGGGCTCTTATTCTGTTGAAACAACAATAATAACAATAGAACTAGTGTAATTTCTATTGGTGGGAGAGAACTGTATTGCAGTGTGCCTTTGATAAATCCCTCCCTCCTTACCTGTGCTTATGTTTTGTGGAGGTCTCCTTCCTGTATTCTACAGGGGCGTGTTGGTTTGAAACCTTTAACTTGAGAGGCTGTGTTATTCAAAAGATTCTCGTCAGAATAATGTCCTTGCCTCTTTTTAGAGTTATCTTGGTTTGTTTCTTTGGTGAAAAAATATATATAGTTCTTTCAAATTCTGAGCAGTCACTACGTTGCAGAGATCTCTCTTTCTAATTTTCCCCTTTTATTTTGCAGGTTCTTGGTTCTCAGAAAATGTTTGATGCAGCGGTATGGCTGCGACTGTACTCGATTTGAGGAAACGTTTAATAAACGTGAGTTTGTCTTAACTGAGTAATTGCAGCCTTCAGAGAGAAGCGCAGTAATAACTAAGCAAAGAATAACTTGCTGGGACTTCAGGTAAGCAACATATGTAAAACTTCTTCTTTCTTATTCACAAGTTCATTCATTAACGAAAATACCTTTTCTTTTACAGGTTTTCGGAAAACTGTAGACGGAGTACCTTCAGGCGATGCAGAGACTGCTGAGGAAAACTTCTGAATGAAGAAACTGTGACCCCGAATGAAGACTGCTGTGAGGAAGATGCTGCGGCTGTGACGGAATTTCTGACAGAAGAAGCAGAGATTACGAAATAAACAGCTGACTGAAGAAACACTGCGGAAATACTTTGGTTCGGTAAGTCTTTTCAGTAAACTATGGAATTCTGTTGATTTTCTGTGGAAACTAATATCTCTTAACTTCTTTATTCCTTTGACAGTTTTTTTCAGGAGATCGCTTGTAGCGTTATCCGCTGTCAGCAGAGAAGACGCGAAGCCAGCGCTCCAGCAGAGGCAGGGCTTAAGTAGCTCCCTCTGCAATAGGTGTAGTATGTGCTGTGAGTTGACAGCGGGCTTGGCGGCATCCATGTTGAGTGTAGGAAAAACCAATGTAAGCGCTATGTGAGCCTATGGGCGCAATGCTATGAATGAGACAAATGCCTTTTGTGCCAAGCTTGAAGCCACTGTTGACCCACTAACTGATATAAAGTTCCTTGCTTTGTTACGCTCACCTGGCCCCCACAGGGGCGTCGGTCGGACCCGGACAGCTGCGGTCTCCACCCACGTGATGCGTAGTGCAGCGATGACTGACTGGATCTGCCCTCCTAATCTTGTCTGCTTTAACCCGTAGAAATATTCTCCTGCAAGTGGAGAGATGGATTTAGCCACTTGTGGATTCAAGTGATGGCACCCCCACAGTCCTCCCCAACTAATCACCTCCGAAATGCCCTCACAACAATCTCACCTTATATTCTTGAAAGATGAGCTTTCCATCCTGCATGGATTTGCAGGGGCGCGTCGATTCCATTTACTTCACTGGTTTGAAGGGTCGGGAGAGTTCCGGAGAGTATTGACTCTGAGGTTCCTGGTGAGGACCAGTAAGTATTAAGTTCATACAGTTCAATATGTCCGATGTTCACTCTTGTTCCCCCCTTCCTTTCTTGTCTTGCAGCTGGCTCGTGAAAAGATGCTCTTGTGGCAGCTGGTGGCGCTCGGGTAAGAGTCTGTATTACCCGGCGCTGTCCGGTAAATGTTGCACGAGGAAAACGTGTTGTTTTGTCTCTCTTTACAGATGCGGCACGTGAAAATATGGAGAGTCACAAAAGGATGCCTCCGATGGTAAATCAGGTAAGTCTATGGTGGTAAGAATTATATTTGTTGGTTCCCTCGGCTCACCTTGTGGTTTTCTTTTGTCTCCTAGGTGCCGAAGTTCGGCGAAGAAATGATGGAGGCAGCGCCGACCCAAAGGATGCTGTGAAGACTGGTGAGTATGGTGCGGCGCTGCAGCTGGAGGTGCGGCGCATGCAGAAATGATGTTCTTTACAGGTCAGGAGACAAGATGGATCCAGAATCAGGTGTGGAATAGAAATAAGTTTGTTTTCTAACCTTGTCCCTTTCTTTCCTCTTTGTTTTAGGAGCTCTGGATTCGAGGTGGGCGTGGCAGAAGACTGGATGCAGGCTGCAGGCACGGTGAGTTTTACGCTGCTGGATGCAGAATAACGCGAAGCGTGTGTTGCTGGTCGGGTGTGGTTTAAATAGCCTCAAAAGTAGTCCCAGGTAAGAAGTCCCTAGAACCACACCCAAGTAAAAAATAGTCCCTGTAGAAAAATAGTCCCCTTCAGGCTTCATGTTGGATTGGAGTCATTTGCAGCATGGTCTGCCTGAGGTAAGTAATGACTATGAGCCTGGCACCTTAGGCGCCAGGACTGATTCCTACTATGAGCCTGGCGCCTAGGGCGCCAGGACTGAACCCAGATAGCCCCTAGCCGGGGCTGCTGAGGTTTTACTAAATGTCTAGATGCCTGCTCCCGGGGCAGAGGGGTAGGCATCATGACAGCACCCCCCCCCCAATGCCCTTCCTAAAGTTGTTCTTCCCCTGGGCCCTGGTTTGTCTGGGAAGTTCCGATGGAATCTTTTCACCAACCGAGGTGCATGGAAGTGGTCACTAGGTACCCATGACCTTTCTTGTGGTCCGTAGCCCTTCCAATCGATTAAATAAAAAAGTTTTGATTTAACCATCTTGGAGTCCAGGATATTTTTTACCTCGAATTCAGGTTCTCCATCTATCAAGATGGGGTCGGGTGGTTTGGTTAATCTTGTTCCTGGTTGAACTGGTTTTAAAAGTGAAACATGAAAGACAGGATGAATGCGCATATTAGAGGGTAATTCCAATTTGATGGCTACCGGGTTGATAATGGCCTTAATAGTGTAAGGTCCCAAATATCTAGGGTTAAAAGTCTGAGTTCCCTTCAGAGGTATGTGTTTTGTAGCCAGCCAAACTTGATCCCCAATCTGGTATTGTGGAGTTTCACTTCTATGTTGATCAGCATTTTTCTTATATTTCTCTTTTGCTTGTTTCAAATGTTCTGTTGCCTCTTTAAAGGCTTGTGTAATAGTAGAATGCAAATGACTAACTGCAGGCATTTCTAAATGCTGAGGCGAATCTAGTTCTAAGGTTCGAGGGTGATGTCCTTATATGGTATAAAAGGGGCTTTGTCCGGTTCCTGAATGTACAGAGTTATTGTATGCATACTCGGAAATCCATAAAATATCTTTCCAATTACTTTCGGTCTGATGTAGCATGCAACGTAGGTACTGTTCAAGGGTCTGGTTGGTCCTCTCCGTCTGACCATCGGTCTGGGGATGGTGACTGGTTGATAACCTCACGTCGATTTGCGCCAGTTAACAATATTTCTTCCAAAAATGTGAAATGAATTGACTACCTCGATCAGAGACCAATACGGAAGGAAATCTGTGTATTCAAACAATGTTTTCGAGGAACTCCTTGGCCAGAATTGAAGCAGAAGGTAATCCCTTTAGAGGAATAATGTGGGCCATCTTGGAAAAAAGATCCACAATAACTAGAATGGTGTTAATCCATTGCATGGAGGTAGATCTGTAATAAAGTCCAACGATAAGGTGTGCCATGGTGTAGGTGGAACATCCAAAGGTTGTAAGAGGCCAGCTGGTTTTTTCTTCTGACTTTTGTTTTGGGCGCAAATGCCACAAGACATTACAAATGACTTTACGTCTTTTCGCCAGGTGGGCCACCGGAAATTTTCTCTTAATTATAGCTTCAGTTTTTGCGATACCTGGGTGTCCTTCCATCAGGGTGTCATGATAACTGGAGATGACTAGTTCTTGTAGTTCCTTGTGTGGTAGAAATAGTCGCCCTTGATAATAAAGTAGGTCATTGATGACTGAGTAGTCCGGGCCTTTCTTCACCCAGTCCTGCAGGGCTGTTGGATCGAAGAGTTGTTGGATCTTTACTTGAATATCCTCTAGTGTCTGTAGAGTGGTTATGCCAAGAATTCTTTGTTCTGAAATTATAGGCACCGGTTCCGGGTTTGCATATGCTTCTCCCATCCCTATTCGGGATAAGGCATCTGCCTTGCCATTTTTACAACCTGGTCGATAAGTGATCAAGAAATCGAACTCGGCAAATAACAATGCCCATCGAAGATGACGCAACGATTGGGCCTTGGCTGTTTTTAAATACTGCAAGTTCCGGTGATCGGTGATTACCGTAATGGTATGCCTGGCACCGAGAAGATAATGCCGCCAAGCCTTGAAGGCAGATTTGATGGCTAATAATTCTTTATCGGTAACCGCATAGTTTAACTCGGGTGCCGAGAACTTTCTGGACCAAAATGCTACTGGGTGAAGTTGACCAGTTTCAGGATCCTTCTGGGACAGGACAGCTCCCATGGCTAAACTGGATGCATCAGTTTCAACTATGTATGGAAGTTCGGGGCGTGGATGCTTTAAGACAGGTGCAGACGTGAATTTCGCTTTCAGCTCTTGGAAGGCATTTTCAGCTTCTTCGGTCCACAAGAAGCGTTTGTTTTTCGCAAAAGTGCTGTGATAGGGTGTACAACATATGAGAAATCCGGAATGAATCTGCGGTAGAAATTAGCAAATCCGAGCATGCTTTGTACCCCTTTAACTGAACTGGGTGATGGCCACTTGAGGATTGCGTCCACCTTTTGAGAGTCCAATCGGACTCCTTTTGGAGTCAGGATAAATCCAAGGAATTCAACTTCCGTAGCATGAAAAACGCATTTTTCCAATTTTGCATATAACTTGTGCTGGCGTAGTTTCTCAAGGACTGCACGAACGTGCTTCACATGGTCTGATTCTGAAGAGGAGTACACTAGAATATCGTCTATGAATACAACAACACAGACATCAATGAGTTCACGAAGGACATCGTTCATAAAATACTGGAAGGCTGCTGGTGCATTACACAACCCGAAGGGCATCACCTGGTACTCGAATAACCCGTACTTAGTGCGAACAGCAGTCTTCCATTCGTCGCCTTTCTTTACACGTACCAGATGATATGCCCCTCGGAGATCTAATTTAGTCTAGATGCAAGCGTCCTTTACTTGGTCTAGTAATTCGGAGATCAGAGGCAATGGGTATCGGTTCTTAACCGCGATCTGATTTAATGCGCGGTAGTCTATGCACGTTCTGAGGTCACCTTCCTTTTTAGGCACGAAGAACAAAGCTGAAGATGCAGGGGACTTGGATGGATGAATGAAGCCATTAGCAAGGTATTGGTCCAAGTATTGTCGTAGGTGAAGGTTTTCGGGTTCCGTTAGGACGTAGATCCTACTATATGGAGGTTGTGCACCGGGTATGAGATCGATTTGACAATCGTATGATCTGTGAGGTGGTAGGGTGTTTGCCTGTTCCTTTTGGAAAACATCCTGGAATTCTTGATATTCCTGAGGTAACTGCACGACTGGAGTGGCGACTATGGCCAGGCCTTGGTTCAAGGGTTCTTTTGGGTAACAAGTATGTGCACAATCCGGGAAGGTTATTCTCTTCTCTCGCCAATCAATACAAGGATTATGTGTTTCCAACCAAGGTATCCCCAGCATTATTTGGAACTGCGGGGCTTTGATTAAATCAAACACAATAGTCTCTCGATGCCCATCCTGACCCAATAGTTTCATCTCTGCGGTGGAATGAGTTACAGGCCCAGAGGCAATTTCAGTTCCATCGACTGTGGTGATGACATCCGAAGTGGTCTTTTTGCAGAGAGATAGATTCATCCTAGAAGCCAACTCGTGGTCAACATAGTTTCCTATGGCCCGCTATCAATGTATGCCCTCACTGCGTGCATACGTGATGGCTACCTTGGATCTATAGGGACCATTGGTATGATGAAGTGCGAGGTCTGAGTATCCTTCTTCAAGCTCGGCAAGCGGACCTCTACGCTTGTCGGGCGTGGTTGTTTCCCGAATCAGGCTCTGTTTGATTTTTAGCAGCAACTCCAACTACTTTTTTAGATGTTTTTATAGGGCAATCCCGTAGAAAATGTCCTGAGGCCCCACAGTACAGACACAATTGCATCTTCCGTCTTCTTTCTCTTTCCTTTTGAGTTAAGGGTCCCTTGACCCCCCCGATCTGCATCGGTTCTGATACATCTGTTCCTTTGAGGGTAACATTGGGTTTAACCAATACCCAATTCTCGAACTTAGCTTGATCAGCCTTTCTATTCTGAAGTCGGTGGTCTAACTGGACCACTAAGTCTATATATTCTGCACAATCGTGAGGTGGGTTCACAACTTGGGCCAAAACGTCTTTGAGTTCACCCCGAAGTCCACAATGAAATAATGTAATTCGTTTTACCTCTGGCCATCCGGTTTCCACCACTAACCTATTGAAAGTGGCGATATAGGTTAGTAGATCCTGGTTACCTTGTCGTAATGATAAAAGTTCGTTATCCTGGGCCTGTCCCTGTGAATGTCTGGCAAATAGTCTTTCCATGCTCAATTGAAAACCTTGAAAATCCCGAAGAAGAGGGTCATCCTGGTTAACTAATGGAATTGACCAATCCGCTGCGCTGCCACTAAGATATGATAGTACAAAGGCTACTTTGGTTTGGTCATTCGGAAAAGCTCCAGGTCTGCATAAAAAGGGCAAGCAGCATTGGTTCATAAATACTGCAAACTTTTTTGGGTCCCCAGCAAAAAGTTCGGGTGGAGCTAAAGGAATGCTCCCTGGTAGAACCACTTGCACAGGATTGCTCGATGAAACAGGAGTTGGATTCCCCCCGAGTCGAGGTAATGGTGTTTGCACAGCTTGGTTTTGTAGTAATTGTCTAGCAAGATCATCAGTGCGCTCCTTTGACACAATCAGTTCTCTCCTGAGGGCATTAGTCTCTTGGCGCGCGGAGTGCACTTCTGCCCTAAGTTCCCCTAACAATAGGGCTAGTTGGTCGGTTTCTGAGGTTTCCATAACGCCCGGGTGGGGATTTGTAGATAGGCTTCGTGTTCTGTTACGCTCACCTGGCTGCCACAGGGGCGTTGGTCGGACCTGGCCAGCTGCGGTCTCCACCCACGTGATGCGTAGTGCAGCGATGACTGACTGGATCTGCCCTCCTAATCTTGTCTGCTTAACCCGTAGAAATATTCTCCTGGAAGTGGAGAGATGGATTTAGCCACTTGTGGATTCAAGTGATGGCACCCCAACAGTCCTCCCCAACTAATCACCTCCGAAATGCCCTCACAGCAATCTCACCTTATATTCTTGAAAGATGAGCTCTCCATCCTGCGTGGATTTGCAGGGGCGCGTCGATTCCAGTTACTTCACTGGTTTGAAGGCTCGGGAGAGTTCAAGAGAGTATTGACTCTGAGGTTCCTGGTGAGGACCAGTAAGTATTAAGTTCATAGAGTTCAATATGTCCGATGTTCACTCTTGTTCCCCCCTTCCTTTCTTGTCTTGCAGCTGGCTCGTGAAAAGATGCTTTTGTGGCAGCTGGGGGCGCTCAGGTAAGAGTCTGTATTACCCGGCGCTGTCCGGTAAATGTTGCATGAGGAAAACGTTTTGTTTTGTCTCTCTTTACAGATGCGGCACGTGAAAATATGGAGAGTCACAAAAGGATGCCTCCGATGGTAAATCAGGTAAGTCTATGGTGGTAAGAATTATATTTGTTGGTTCCCTCGGCTCACCTTGTGGCTTTCTTTTGTCTCCTAGGTGCCGAAGTTCGGCGAAGAAATGATGGAGGCAGCGCCGACCCGAAGGATGCTGTGAAGACTGGGGAGTATGGCGCGGCGCTGCAGCTGGAGGTGCGGCGCGTGCAGAAATGATGTTCTTTACAGGTCCGGAGACAAGATGGATCCAGAATCAGGTGTGGAATAGAAATAAGTTTGTTTTCTAACCTTGTCCCTTTCTTTCCTCTTTGTTTTAGGAGCTCCGGATTCGAGGCGGGCGTGGCAGAAGACTGGATGCGGGCTGCAGGCACGGTGAGTGTTACGCTGCTGGATGCAGAATAACGCGAAGCGTGTGTTGCTGGTCGGGTTTGGTTTAAATAGCCTCAAAAGTAGTCCCAGGTAAGAAGTCCCTAGAACCACACTCGAGTAAAAAATAGTCCCTGTAGAAAAATAGTCCCTTTCAGGCTTCATGTTGGATTGGAGTCATTTGCAGCATGGTCTGTCTGAGGTAAGTAATGACTATGAGCCTGGCGCCTTAGGCGCCAGGACTGATTCCTACTATGAGCCTGGCGCCTAAGGCACCTGGACTGAACCCAGATAGCCCCTAGCTGGGGCTGCTGAGGTTTTACTAAATGTCTAGATGCCTGCTCCCGGGGCAGATGGACTTGGTCCGGATGCCTGGGGCTAGGCATCATGACAGCTTCCCTGGTATTTCTGAATGGGAACGGTGCTCCTTTGCTGGGATCATAACAGGCGTCCAGCTAACCAGACCACACAGGCAGAGGCCGGTACTGCAAACTTGGGCAATAGCAAGCAGCGAGAAGGATAAGGCCTACGCACCGAACCCTGGTGGGTGGGGTCGCTGACTGCCTTGGAGGAGCTGCGGAGTAGAGTGGAAGGGCAGCAGGCAGGGAATGCTGTCTGCATGCCACCCTGGGAAGGCCTGGGGGGGCACCATACCCACACCTAGAATAGAAAGCCATCTGGGCAGACAGGCTGAGAAAAACAGCAGAGTGGCCATACGCATCGGGCTAGAGGGCACCTTCATTGGACATTTCACAGCTGAGGGAAGCCGCTTCAACTGGTCATGGAAGCAGCGCCGACCCGGCGCACACATTGAGCCTCATTATAAGTTTGCCGGTCCAGTAACAACGGTACTGGTAAGCTTGCCAGTACCGTTGTTACCAGACCGGGAAGCTACAGGTTCTGCTCGTGGGTGCCTTTTCGCCCACCAGGTCTGACCTGGCTCACATGGAATACATGGCTAGAGTCCTCTCTGATCATGCACAATAACAACATGGCAGGGCACAACACAAAGACCTAGAATACCCACCTGGCGGCTGTGGGCAGAAGCCTTACTAGAGGACGACTTTAATGACTATCTGGGCAAAGAGATAGAGCAGTATTTTGCCTCCAACACGGGCAGTCTGGCACAAGCTGCACCCTATGGGACGCATTTAACGCAGCCATGCGAGGGGCAGCGATAGGAAAAGTGGGAGGCCTCAGCGAAGAAATATCGTGGGGCATAAAATCAATTGAAAGAGACACAGCACTGAAGGAATGCATTGGAGGAAGGACAAAAGAAGAACCAGAGGATCTTTTGGAACTAAGACAAAATTGTGTGTGGGAAAGGGAAAGGTTGGGTAGATAGGACTAGGCAAAATATACACAAAGGCTGCATGCAGAGGGAGATAAACCTGGGTGATTGCTAGCATGGCTGTGTAAGTGAAAGGAGCCACGAGACATGATTAGCACCATTGTAGATGAAAAGGGAGATGTCATTAGGACACAATTTGAGATCAATGAATTGTTCTCGAGATTTTATCAATCCCTGTATTCTAGGGACATAATGGGAGCAGACAGGAATATAGTTGACGCACTGGAGCAATTGCATTTACCTATGCTAACAGCTGAGCAGGCAGAAGAACTAGATGCCCCGATGACGGTAGAAGAAATTGGTGAGGAAATTAGAGAACTCCCGACGACCAAGACCCCGGGACCTGACAGACTCCCAGGGGAAGTCTTCAAGGCATATACGGAAACACTGGTGCCTAGACTGCTGGAAGTGTTCACCGAGGCACATGGCCGGGGGGTGCTGCCTGACAGTTTAAAATAATTCATTATAGTACCAATCCTAAAGCCAGGGAAATGCCCATTGAGCTGCGGATCATATAGACCACGGTTTTGTACAAAAAGACTGTATCTAAATGGTCGCATGTACAAAAGGTTCTACGAATCCTAGCACCAAAAGTTCAAGCACCAAAAGTTAGAACTTTTGGAACTAGCATTGCAGGTAAGTTAAAAAAAAAAAATGTAAACACGGGGGGTGCAGGGGTGTCCCCCGCAACACTCTGCTCACTAAACTGTCTGGTATAGTGAGCGGGGTGTTGCGGGGGAGAACCCCTGCAGCACACCCGCGGCAAAAAAAAAAAAAAGAACTGGTGCTGCGGTGGTGTCCCCCGCAACACCCCGCTCATTATACTTCATACTATAGTGAGCGGCGGTTGCGGGGGAAACCCCTGCAGCCCCCCGTAAAAGAAAAAAAAAAGGACCCTGCAGCGCCAATTCCTGATCACGGAAGTTAAAAGGAACTGGCGCCGTAGGGACCCAGCGTGAAGAGAAGGTAAGTGTGGTTTGTTTATGTTGGAGGTGTGGGTGGGGGTGTGTAGAGGGTGTGGGGTGTGTCATGGGTGTTTTTTTGGGTGTGGGTGGGGGTGTGGATATGTACGTATGTTCGCATGAGAAAGTTGCAAACATTTGGTAGTTCGCACCTTTCTCATGCGAACATTCCGGCCGCAGTAAATTCAACCACGGTCAGATCACGTGGATTCATAGACCACTCTCAATGGTGAGTCAGGAATGCAAAATATTAACAGCGGTACTGGCGAACAGGCTCAAGAGGGTAGTAGGGCAGCTGGTCCACACCGACCAAACCGGGTACGTACCGGGGCGTAACACCTCGTGGAACCTACGAAGGTTACACCATGTCACAGACAGCACAAACCAGATGAAGGAAGATTGTGTGGTAGCCTCGCTGGACACAGTAAAGGCCTTTAACTCGGTACGTTGGGACTGCCTACTAGCAACGCTAGAGGACTTTGGGATTGGCAAGACCTTCCTGCGATGGGTAAAACTTATCTATATGGTTCCACAGCGTGAGTGAGGACTGGTAGACAAGTTTCAGAAAGATGGGAGATACATAAGGGCACCAAGCAGGGCTGCCTATTGTCTCTGATGCTGTTTATTCTAGCGTTTGAACCATTGGCCGTCCTCCCTAGGGAAGAATATAAAGAAGCTGGAATAGTGATAGATGGGATGGCACATCTGATCTCCCTGTACGCAGATGACATGCTGCTGTACGTGATCCAGCCTGAAGATAATCTGCCGCACCTGCTGGATATTATTGACCACTTTGCCACGCTATCGGGTATTAAAGTAAACTGCAAAAAATCCTGTTTATTTTCACTGGTGGAACTAAGGGGCCTCCATATGGAACAACTCCCACATCTAGACCTGCAGTGGGCGACTGACACCTTTCGCTATTTAGGCATCAATGTGTGGCACAACCCAGAAGACATGAACAAGCACAACACAACAAGGGCTCTGGAAGGGGTGAGGAACTCTATGGGGTTTTGGGTAAAACTGCCCTTGGGGGTGACAGGCAGGGCTGCGCTCCTGAAGATGGTAGTATTCCCTCGACTCTTGTTCTACTTCACTAATATACCCTATAGCATACCTGGGGCATTCTTCCAACAGATACATACAATGGCCAGGGAATTTTTGTGGAAGGGGGGAAGAAACAGAATCGCCCTGCGCATCTTGCAGAGGGACTACAAGGATGGCGGGATAAGAGTACCCCACTTTGAGAGCCATTATCTTTTTTTCTTTGTTTTTGTTTTTAGTCATACATTGAATTTTTACACCGTTCTGAGTACTTAAAAAGCAATACTTCATCATAAAACAGATGATTAATGAAAAGAAAGAGGTGAAGATGTGTTTACATTACATTTTTTCTGGTTACAACGGAATTTTTACCAAGTTTAGTTCATTAAGAAATTTCAATAATTCTATTGATAAGATTTCCTTTCCAGCCGATAGTCTGTGCCAAAAATCTTGAGCTAAACCACTCTGTAATCTATCTATCTATCTATCTATCTATCTATCTATCTATCTATCTATCTATCTATCTATCTATCTATCTATCTATCTATCTATCTTTGTTCTTGTATTATGCCACTAACGCTAAGGCCTCAGGGCGCACACAGGAGAAAAAAGAGTCAGACAACAGAAAACAGAAAATAGGAAGAGGATAAAAAATGGTGGCTGTAAGCCAAACTCTACAAGAAAAACGAGGAGTCATAATTTGCTATAGGACAGACATGATGAAGGTAGTGTTGGTAGCAAGAGGAGAAGAAGCTTTACCCAGGGCCTAGATCAAAAAGGAAGGTTTTCAGTTGTTTCTTAAAAGCAGTTACTGAGCTGATATTAGCCAGATATTTTGGCATGGAATTCCATAGGGTAGGAGCCCAGGAATTGAAACTGGCTCCTCCAAACCCCTTCAACATAGACATGGGTTGGAGCAGAGAGATATTACCGTTAGATCGTAATAAACGACCAGCAGGTTTCTTTTTTAACCTGGTCTTAAGGTATGATGGGGCCTTACCATGCAAACATTTATGCACTATGGATAGCCCCTTGTGATGCAGCCGTTGTTGGACAGGCAGCCAGTGCAGACTGCGTCTTGCTTCAGAAACATAAATATTGCTCTCAAGTCCAAACACAGCTCGCACTGCGCTGTTCTGGATCACCTGCAATGTTCTAAGGTTTGCCTGAGATGTACCAATCAGAAGACTGTTACAGTAATCCAGCTTGCAGTTCACAATTGCAGCCGCTATCAGTGCAAGATTTTATCTGGACAGATAGGGACGAATCTGCCATAGGAGTTGGTTGTAAAAGTAGCATGAAGACTTAAGGTAATTGGTATGCCGAGTGAAAGACAGCTGAGGGTCAAAAAAGACCCCAAGAGTTTTTACGTTTTTTGATACGTGAATAACATGCTGACCAATCAGAAAGTTATCATATTTCACATCTAGTTTCTTTAGCCGCTGCTGAGTGCCCAAAATGAGCAACTCAGTTTTGTCATTATTGATGGCCAAAGAATTCAGAACCATCCAAATCTGAATTTCCATAAAGAGGTAATTGATAGGCTCAAGATCTTTTTGATACTCGCCTGTAAGTTTGATGACAATCTGCGTATCGTCGGCATAATTGGCAAAATATATGCCCATGGCCGACAAGAGAGCACAGAGAAGACGTGAGTATATATTAAAGAGAAGGGGTGACAAACACGAGCCCTGTGGGACACCACATAGTAGGGTAGAAGCAATAGAAAAGGCATTGTCTTTAGTTACTCTCATATTTCGTGGGCCTAGGAAAGATTTGAACCAGGTCATTGCTTCTTTGGTACATTTGCCAACTGACATTAACCTGTCTGCCAAGAGTTGATCATCAACAAGATCGAATACGGCGGACAGATCCAAAAGCAACAGCAAGGCTGTGTTACCCTCATCGTCTATGCCAGCAATATAAGATTTTAAATCTAGCAGTGCCGTCTCGGTTCCATGATTGGGCAGAAATCCAGTCTGTTGTGTAGCTAAATGTCTTGTTCCTCAACAAACATCTGATATTGACTATAAGCAATTTTATCCAGAATCTTCAGGATAATGGGAACATTTGTTGTATTGTGCACAAATCTTGCTAGGTATTTTACTCTTAATGGGAAAGTGGCAGAACAGGCTTTTAGAAGATGTCTGATGTCTTGAACATGCCCTTCGACGCATAGGTCACATTCTGCTTCTTTATAATCACATTTTTGCCATATTCTCATTGTTTCTTTAGTTTTTACTAAATTTAGACAAAACCGTAGTAATTCGGCACGCCATTGGGGATTAGGAAATCTTCTTACATATGGTAATATATATCTACTTGATTTTTCACAAACGCTGAATTTTTTAGAGCTTTTGAGATCACAAAATGAAGCTTTAGTTGTTATCCAATCAGTTCTTAAAAGAGCATACTTTACTTTGTCTGGGTCCTCGATCAGAGTCTTATATGACATCTCACAGTTTTCTAGAATTTTGTCTGTGTCTCTTTTCCAGGTGGACAGGTACTCCTATCTGAGATGATATTATCTCTTATATTCTCATACAATGAGTGCTTATAAGGATCTAATATAGATCGATATATGAGTCATATTTTCCAGTGTAACTGTGATTGAAGTGAGTATGAGCCCAATTCATATTTAAGACTTGTTGTGGGGAGGGACATGGGCAGGCATAATGGTTTATTTCCATATACGACCCTCTAAGAGCCCAATTCAATTTACTGCACTAGGATTAGGTTCCATGCCATACAATATTACTGGTATCACCTTACCTTTGTAAAATTTCAGCAGAGGAAGCATTGAATATCTACATAAAGTTTTCAAAAGTTTTTTTTGTTGACTTATGTATTGAATAACTTTGTGTTCCAAGTCATTTGTCAGATCTTTCACCGACTGTGTAGTTGTTAGATTGAAACCCAAGTACTTGATTTTGTTTTCGACTGGCAGAATGTGGTCGTTCATACACCAATTCAGCATTTCTTTCTTTTTCTTTGTTTGCCAAAGATCATTACCTTTGATTTCGAGGGATTAATTATGAGTTCATTTGTATCAGCATATTGTTCCATAGTGTGTAGAAGATGTTGTAATCTTACAGGGGTGTGATCTATCAGGGCTATATCAACAGCAAATGCTAAAAAATTAATAGGGTTTTTACCTATTTTGGGACTTGCACGCGAATGAGCTAACAAAAAATCTGCCAGGTCTGACAAATAAAGGTTAAAGAGATACGCAGCTAATTTACACCCCTGCCTGACTCCAATTGTAGTAGATATTTCTGGAGAAAGATCGCCACTAAGGTTCAGTCTTACACAGAAAGTGGTGTGTTGGTGGAGGGCTATAATGATGACAAGTAATCCTTCTGGGATGCCCCAAGATCTTAGTTTGGCCCATAATTCGGCTCTACTGACCAGATCGAAGGCCTTTGTTAGGTCAATCAGAGCAATAAATGTGGGTTTTAATTTGATGCGTGCACTAAGATCTTTAAGGGTATAGAGGATCAGGCCGTTGAGTGTAGTAGAAAGGCCTTACAGATCCAGTCTGTTGCTTAGCCAGAATCTTTTTACTATCAACCCATTTCACTAGGTCCTTCAGTACTAGGCCTGAGAAGATTTTACTATCAGAGTCAAGGCAGACTACGGGACGATAGTTGCTGGGGTCCATTGTGTCTCCCTTTTTGTATATCGGTATTACGATAGAGCGCTTCCAAGATTCTGTCAAAGAGGCACTTTTGGTAATATTTACAAAAAGACCACATAGAATAATTGACCAGGTTGGAATATCTAATTTTAGGATCATATTGGTGAGACCACTTGGACCAGCAGCTCTAGATTTTGAAGATTTTGTAATAAGAGAGTGTATTTAATCTCTAGAAATAGTGAGTGTCCAGTGATGTTTAGCTCGACATACAGTAGGGGCAAAAGATGGTGAATGGGGAGGCTCGCAAAAGTACTCTACCCACGAACGGCCTGAAATTGGGCATGATTGTTGCATCCCTTGAGAGACGGTTGAACTGTTGATTAACAACCAGACATTTCTTGACTGTGTTGGTAGGAGTGCTTGGAGCATCATTTGGCCTTCGCGGATGTTCCGTGTTACTCTCTTTATACGTGACCAATGTCTATCCATTCTTCAGTTCTTTTTGTTTTCCTAGCAGGAATTTATCATCAAGGCCTTCTTTTTTTAAAGCTCGAAGGTTTTTATTAATTTGTTTTTTTTTGTATGCATAGCCTCGTTGAAGTAATGTAAATTTGGCTTTGTTATTTAAATAATTGCTTTTTCTTTGGGATTATCTAAGTCCCATAGAAATAAATTCAGCATAATTACCAGGAGCACATAGGATTTAATTACAGCTTCATGGCCAAGATCTACTACATGGCTTAATTTAGAATTGAGGATTTTTCCTTGTGTAGTGAAACCAACTACCCGGTGCCTCTGATTAGATACTTGAAGGCAGTTAGAATACACATTGTCAGTTAGAAGACTGTCAACCGCAATAAAGGCCTGCAAGGATTTATGATTACTATGCTTCATATATACAATATTAAGCTTTGTAGTGTAATGATACTCTATACAATCACCAGATACAAAAAATCGACAATCAGCAGATATATCGTGGGACCAGGGAGACAAATGGGATGTGTTCGAATTAGGACACATCGAAGAGGCACTTCATGACTCAATCAATCAAAAGGAAAAGATTGATTACAGAGGGCCGATAAGGATAGCCCAAGAGCCTATTGATATTTTTCAACCATATAGGGAAGAGAGGATTAGTCCCATTTTGAAGAACTGCCCCCCAATTGCAAATCCCACAAAAAGGAAATGGATATTGATCTGTAAACTACACAATTGAATCGAATAAAGGAATCCATATGTATGAGCATGATGCAGAACCTACTAGGCGCAATTTGGGGGGGCAGAGACCTTTGGAAAAATCGAATATGAAGATTGTTAAAGTCAATCCTCCAGCAAGTCTGAGTAACTTATGTCTTGCAAACAAGATAATGCAAGGTATTTCTACACTGACGGATAAAATAGAAAGAGAAAAAAGAAGAATTTTCAGTCTGATTAATGAGAAAATGGCCGCACTGGATAAAAAAAAGGCTGATGATATCGCTACACCACCGATTGGGCAGAGCGGAAATAGGCCAGCCTTAAAAGAGACTCAACTGCCATTTGAGGATGGGAGAAATAAAAACTTGCCAGCGAAAATAATGGAACAGTGTATGGGTAAAGCAGTACCCGGTTTGGAACAAACAAGAAATAATATAGCCAGCTCCCAAATCTTGGAAATTGAAAGCAGACCTATAGGAGAAATATGGAATCAGCAAATCATAAAGACTATCAGTGAGGTCTGCAAGACTGAAAGGGAAAAAAGATTTGGGCCACTTTGAAAAAGAGGTAATGGCCTCCCTAACTATAACAATGGCCCCTTTCCTCAAGCTTTATGAGGCAATCAAAGACTCAGTACACGAGGTAACTACCAGCAATGCACAAATAAAAGAGACACACGTTAACATGGCCTCGGCTTTGCAAAGCTTAAATGAACAAACAAATAAAGAAGCGGAATTAACCCATACCTGGCAATCTCGCCTTAGTGATTTAGCTAGACGGGATGCGACGGACAAATCTGTGTTAATGGAAGCGGTATTGGAAGACTGTAAATGGATGAGATCTATCCATAAATATGACAGTCCGAGGGAAAAGGAGGATCGGCCGAATATAACTCCTAAGGAAGGAAAGGGACCAATGAAATTGAAACAGGATGCAGCTGCCCCCCCCCCAATCAAAAGGAGCACCATCAGGAAAAGGTGACTCTGATCCCACCTGGGATAAAGGAAACTAAAAAAGACACATCTGGAAAACCAGAACGATCTTTTGCAATCTTTGCTGGAACAGTGCCAAAAGATTTGAATGATGAAAAAAGGAGGGAGAACATAAGTGCAGCGAGTGAAAAGGGGAAAAAAAACCAAGAATTAATCTGTCAAACGAAAATTAAATGGTTCAAGAGCCTTTTTAAGAAACTTAAGAACGCCACCCAGAAGAGAGAACTCACAATGTGCAAAGAAATCTCGCAGAGAGGTGAATATGAGTGACCACATAGAGACTGGGGGGCGAAAAGATCAAGAAAAGATGCTAATGGAAGACAGTAGAGAGGACTTAGAACAGCAAGCAAATCTGACTGATCTCATAGATCGGATGGAATCCGATAGTGAGAAAGAAGTTTGGGACAGTATAAGAGACACGGACTGGCAAACACTTGATAATTGGGAAACAATCGATTTAACTGCAAAATCAAAGGAAGCTCAGAAACCGAAGCCTCATAAAAAAGTGCCTGGGAACATAATCAGGAAAAAGAAAGAAGAGATTGTGGAAAGGAAGTTGGCTTAGAACTAGATCATGAGCCCAACAGATTTAAGACTCTGGAGCAAAAAAGAAAAGATACGGTGAACAAAGAGAGGACAGATCAAAAGGGCTGTGACAGCCCCTGTCCTAAAGAAATAATAAATAAGGGGAAAAACAAAATAAGGACATTGAAACAAAAAGGAAAGAGATACCGCTAAGGTCACCCCCGATCAAATCAATTCTATTTAAAGGATGCTACTTAAAACTAGAAACAGCTGCGAATGGACCAAGAAGGGCAATCTTAAATAGGATATATGTGGTGGAGCTTTGTAAGCAAGTTCTGTCACCAAGAGAAATTTCAACGGATGATATAAAAGTAGTCGAATTCCCAAAGGAACAGAGGCTAGTCCAAGTTATCTTGCATTTGATGTCAAAAAATATAAAGGGAAACTCTTGGAAGTGTCAGATACCTTAAGAAAAAGAGGTTTCTTGCTGGAGGACGTGGACGATGAATCCAGAAAACTAAAAGAAAAATCTCAAATGGAATTAAGAAAGGATACAAAAAAGGAGGCATCAGTAAAAACTAGATCCTCAACTACGGGGGGGGAAAATTGGCAAAAGACAGAATTGATGCCGAAAAACTGAAGAAAAATAATGGAAAAAGCGAAGAAGAGAAAGAGTCGCAGGAGGAAGAGTCTTCAATATTCGAAAAAAGCAAAGAGTCATTAAAAACCCTGAGGTTCACAGTAGATAACACCGAAAATTCAAGGAGGAATAAGAACAATCCCACTAAAGCAAATAATCAGAGCAAGGACTGGGCTTGGATGGCCAATGCTCTGAACTCAAAGAAGAAACAATAAAGTACGGAGTATGAGCAGAACTCAATCCTCTCTGCATCATGGAACACAAGAGGATTTAAACATCTGCTCTCAAACACAAGCTATTTCCTGACTCAATATGATTTCATTTCAATCCAAGAATCTTGGTTACGTGAGCCCCCCGTGTGTGAGGGCTATGAGGTCTATATCAATCCGGCGAGAAAGGGGCCAAAGGGAAGACCGTTTGGAGGCATCATGATACTTAAGAAACTGGAATGTCCCCTAAAAGTAAAAGAACATCTAACACCAAACCCATATGTTCAAATTCTCAAAGTTACGTCTGAACTAGATGGCCAGACAAACCCGAAACAAATGATCCTGATAAACGTCTACTGGAGGGAGAATATGTTAACCCAGGAGAACTTTCTAACATCAATCACAGAGGTAATTGATCAATCCATGACGGAGGGGAATGATCAGTTGATAATATTAAATGGTGACTTGAACATCAAATTACTGGATAAAGATGGAAAGATCAAAGTCACTGATCATTTGTTAGGAAAGGAAAAAGTCTGGATGAAAGAAATGAGAATTCGTGAGATGAAGATGTTAAATGGTCAGACTAAGGGAGACCTCCAGGGTGCCAACACTTGGCACAGTGGGAAATCAGGCGCCTGCTTATACTACTGCTTTGCAGGAGGAAACACTTTGGAGCGGGTGCTATCCTTCAAAATAATAAAACAAACGAGTAGTGATCACTGTCTGTTAGCTACTGCTCTTGCGTGGGAACTAAGTACTAACAGAGGGACCGAAAGAGTAATGGCAACTGAGGTCACTGGAAGAAGAAATCGTTTGAGAATTAAAAATCAGGCTATTCTGAATTTAGTTCAAGGATACAAAGAAGTGATTAACATCGATGAGGGGATGGTTGTAACGCTCACCTGATTCCCGTAGAGGCGCCGGTCTTGACTGGGCGTATACCGTATCTTCAAAGGTGATGTGTAACACACGGCTGGCTCTTTGGGCTGGACCTCTGTGCACTGTATGTCTGACTCGAAGGGTAAGATGTCTGCAGATAGAAAATATGGGATTAATGAACTGGGTTATTGAATGTCTCTCTCTTCTTCCCTTTCTCTTCTCCTGTAGAACCCCAAAGGTTAACGCTCTCACCTTAGGTAAGTGAACGCCGTGCTCTCCATCTGCCTCGGGGCAGGGTGCTGTAACCAGTTTCTTCACTGGATAAGGGGAGCAGGCCTCTTGACTTCAGAGGACTGCTGTCCGTCGTTTACTGCACGAACGGTAAGTTTCGAGTAATTCTAATGTCTTTAAAGTCTTTAGTAATGATGTCTCTTGTTTTGCAGGGTTCCGGCGATGGCGGATGACGGGCTGAAGTGAATTGAAGATGGAGCCCGTGTGATGAATAGAAGCGCCTGGAAGCACGTAAGTAAGCGCTTGTTGCCTGCTTCACGATGCGCTCTAACTGTCTTTTTATTTTGCAGGTACAAGTTCGGAGCGGCTGCAGGGTGCCGGAATACCCACTGGGTTAGATGTGGAAAGGAGTAATGGCACGTGAGTATTAAAGTTCCCCAATGTCTTTAAACGCACCTTGTTTTGTCTTTCAGATGCGGGATGCAGCGCCGAAGGCCTCCGGAGCGTGCGAAGAGTTGGTAAGCTTTTGTCTTTCAGATGCCGGAATGCAGTGTGAAGACCTCCGGAGCGCACGAAGAGTAGGTAAGCCTTTGTCTTTCAGATGCCGGAATGCAGCGCGAGGCGTTGGTGACAGCCGATGGACCAGGTAAGTGAAGGGCTGTCACTGAAGACCGTAATGCTAACCTGTTCTTTCTTGTCTTTATAGGTGTTGCTGAAGACTGGATTCAGGATGGTAAGCCTTTTTCCTTAGGCCCAGGATCAGATGCAGAAGACACGATGAGCGTTCTGCTGCAGAGGATGCAGAATAACGCAAAGCAAGATTCATCCATCGGGTGTGGTTTAAATAGCCTCCTGTAGTGCTTAGATGTCTCCTTCCACAGCCACGCCTAGGTAAGAAAAGAGTTCCTGCTTTCCAGAAGAGTTCCAGTGTTCTGAACCTAGGGAGTGGCTCCTGCCCCACCCAACAGGAAAAGTAGTTCCAAACAGAAGAGGATCAGAGGCTCAACTGGCAGGCAAGTAAGTAGCATGGTCTGCTGCAGGTAAGTCCACCCAAGCATTATGAGCCCGGCGCTTCCAGCGCTGGGACTGGGCATATTTATGAGCCTGGTGCTACTGGCGCCAGGACTGGGTCCAAAAGGTCCCAATTGGGACTGGTTGGCACTCGGAACCTGGGTTATGGATCTGCTTCCAAGGGAGTTGGGAAAACCCTGACCTTTTGGAAGCAGAGATCATGACAATGGTTGACTACAAATGGCTACTGGAAGCCTATGAAATTAAGTATGATCCAACTAAAAAAAAAGGGAACACTAAAAAAAAACATGTGTATGACGAACAACTTGTGGCAAGAAGAAGACAATATAGGTCAGACTTGAGATCTATAAAAAAGAAAAAGGGCCCAGGTCAATATGATCTCCAGAGAAAATGCCAACAAACATATAAAAACTGGCTGAGACAAACTCAACATCTAAGAATGCAGAATGATGCTGAAAAAATGATCGCAGCAATATCAAAAACAATGCCAGAGGTACTTGGGACCTACTTAACGACAGAAAGCAAAGTCAATCTGCCGTAGGCATCAATCAAGTCGCGGAAGACAAATGGTTCGAACATTACACTACTCTTTATAAAGGAGGTAGTGAGGAAAAAACCACAAAAGAAATCCCTGACACAATTCCTTGGGACTTGAAATTCGACAAAGATGATATCAGAATCTTAATAAAAAAACTTAGTACCTCAAGAGCTGCCGGGCCAGACGGCATTTCCAACAAACTTCTTAAAGAAAACTGTGAGACCTGGACGGAGTTAATCTATACACTATTACAACAAATTATCAAAACTAAACAAATACCATCTACATGGACGGAGGCTTATATAGTACCGATCTATAAAAAGGGAGACCGCGAAAACCCTAGGAACTACAGGTCTATAGCTCTCTTAGATTCAATTGGCAAGCTATTTGCATCTTTACTACTGAGAGACCTAAAGAAATGGGCCTCGGAGGCGAAAATCCTAGATGAAAGACAGACAGCTTTTGTAAGTGGAGTCGGCACCGCCTTGAATCTATTCTTGATCAATCTGTTGAAGGCAAATACGCTAGCCAAGAAAAAAATCTTTACCTGGCTTTCATCGACCTCGACATGCTTTTGACGGTATCAACAGAGAGCACTTGTGGTCGAAGATGCGAAACTGGGGATGCCCTAAGGACCTACTTGAAGCTGTCAAAGCATTATATACTGATACCTCCATCAAGATCCAACTAACAAGTAATGGAGGACTTTCTAGGAGGATTGGAACCTCCAGAGGAATTAAACAGGGCTGCGCAGTAGCGCCATTCCTCTTTGTTCTATATCTGGCCGATATGAAAACCGCTCAGGAGAAGATCCGTGCATTCCCACCGAAGATAAACGGAAAAGAGATACCTTGGATGCTGTACGCGGATGACGCGGTATTCATAGATCAAACTCCTATAGGCCTACAAAGAAGGATTGAGACCTTTAATAACTATCTAAAGGAAAATAGCATGAAGACGAATGTCCAAAAATCTATGATCTTAACTATGAAATCTACCCGGGGGAGGAAGCAGGCTGGAAAAACTTCGATGTGGTCATTGGAAAAGCAAAAACTGGAGGAAGTGGAAACGTCACTTTATCTGGGGATATTGATCAACAAAAATTGCAATGAACAAGCACACTATTCTCTGATCCGGGAACAATTAGTGGCTCTAACAAATCAAGGAGTCTGCATACATCGCAGAAATGGGAAGTTTTCGCTAACCCCTATTGTCACCTTCTTCAAGCAGAAAGTGGTGGCTGTCATCACCTATGGTACGGAAGCACTCTTGGCCCTAATATGGGAGGTTTGGAATCTTTGTGAGGCGTATTTTTGGTGCAAAATCTTACGCCTCCCAACTTCACTACCAGTTGAACTCATAAGAACTGAGCTTAGGCTGCAATCAGTGACCTCTGTCGCTCTGTGGAAATCCATATCATTGTATAGGAAGTGTATTCTGGATGATCCACCAAAACCATTTGAAATTTTAGCTCGGACGAACGTTTTGAATGAAGACAAAATGTTAATGGAGTGGAAAAGCAGTTGTAAGGCTCACTTGCTGAAATTAGATCTTTTAGAAGACACCTTAAAGAATAACCCGGATAAAGCAAAAAGAGTAAATCGGGAAAAAGACTGGGAGGAAACACAGGAACAAAGATTGAAAAGAAACTTATGCTATAACATCGTGTGGGAAAAAAAAGCCTTGAATATCCTACCGCCTTACCTGTTGAAATTCCCACTGAGCACTATCGGGATCTGTTGCTGCGCTGCAGACTTAATATCTGGAACTGCAGAGAAGTTAAATGGAAAAGAAAGCAAATTGAAGATACAGCAGCCTTTTGCCGATTCTGCAAAAAGGAAGGATCAACTGGAAACAATAAGGCATGTTATGTTAACTTGCCCATCTTTAAAATCTAAAAGAGAGACCTTTATGGGAAGTTACGTAACGAATATTACTGAGGAGACGGAAGAAAACTATTGGGAACGACTCCTCACTGTTGAAAAAATTGGGAAAACGCTTGATGCATTAAAATTTGTTGAAATGCTAAACCTGAACCAGGAGGAGGAGGGGCCAGAACTATAAGAAAAGGGCATGAGTTGCCTTATGTATTAAGTGCTCCAGTTACCTAATTGGTTAAAAATGGAACAGTGGACCATAAGGTAACTGGGGGTAAGGAATCTGTAATCACTGTGTGAAGAAAATTTGGATTGGAACTAAGACTTTTTAATGAAGAAATAATGAACTTACCAAAGTCACAAGGATGAAATGTTTAAGGTTTAATTATATTTAACCAATAAAACATAAAAAAAAAAAAAGTAATGATACAATTCTGTTGAGACTATGATGTAGTCAATGGTGGAGATAGCCTTCCCATTTGACCATGTGAATGCAGGAACCAAGTTATTGCCCACGTTACTATTAAGAATTGTCATGTTCCAATTGGAAAACCAAGTATCCCACAATTTGCCGTAATCTTATTTAAATTATATCTAGCTGTTTTTCCAACCAAGGAAGAACAATAAGCATTAACCTGACATCCTATTATGATAAGATCATCAGCGAAGGAGATGTGTATTTCTGTCATAATTGCGAGAGTTCGTCAAGGAATGACAAGATGCTTAGATTTGATGGGTTCCAGTAGATGTTAATTAGTGTCAGTCCTCTGAGTTTCACCCCAACTAATCAAGCATCCGACAATGACAATTCCTGGAATGTTACAGATTAAACAGTTAATGTCTTGTCCTATGCTATTACGAATAGCAATAAGCTGGCCTCCAGAGGGCCTTCCTCCGTTGGGACATGTGGCGAGTGGCATGTCGTTGTAAAACCTTCCAGATGGATATTGTGCATGAGTCAGGTTTCTTGAAGAAATATCAAATCATAATCCTTAAAGATCATATTGCTTGTTTCATGGTCCCTAAAGGATGAAGGAGCTCTGGTGTTCCAACTTAAAATAGAAAGGACTCTTTTCTTTTTTCCCTAAAGCACATCTACATTGGAATTACGCCTTTGGAGCACTTCAATCAAGATGTCCGGTAAGAGGGCCCCTAACTTTGATTTTTCATTGGACCCTGATCCTTTGCCGCCTGTTCGCGATGTAATATCTGTTGTTGCCAGTGCTTTGCCGTTTGTCTTACTTTGATCATCTATGTTTTTAGTTTGTGTTTTTGGGATCACTGATGGTATTTGTGGAAGTATGTCAGACACTTCAATATTCGCATTTCGTAATGCGTCCATGCACATTAATAATGCGTTCCTTCCTTTGTTTGAGCTCAAGATAGGTTCCACTATATAAGTGCAGTTTCCATGAGGGAAGGAAATCCGATCAATGTCTTTGCTCGAAAATAGGTATAATTCTGGTACTTTTTGTGTGTGCCAGGATGTTAGTATGATTTAATGCTTTATGCCCTGTTGTGCAAGATGTTTGTCTCAACCAGAGGTTTAGAGCAGCAAATAATTTGGAGCATCAGTCTACACCCTTGTCCTAGCTCCAACTCCTCTATTGCCATCGGCACACCACCAGCCTCCCTTGTCATGGCCCCTTGTAATTTCAAAAGTACCTTTGCCGCTACCCATTCGTCTGGACCTATTCCTGCAAACACATTTTTTGCATGCCACAGCCCTTCCCCTTCGAGGCCTGGGCTGTCGGCCTCCGCCCCCATCCCTTGTTGTTGGACGCTTGAGGCATAGACCTTTGAGGCATATGGTGGCGGTTTATATGTGGGGTTTGAGTATCCATCTATGGCTTTTAATTCTCATGCGTTCCCTGCTTCCTTTAGATCCCGTAATGGGTATAAGCCCTGCTCCTCCTCCTCCTCTACGTCATCAGAGGTGACACTAGGTGGTACAGGGGCAGAGCGCAGGAGTCTGCTCCCTCCTCTTTTACCCCCCTCAAACTCATCATCCAAGGCCTATCCTCCTGGAACATACGCCACAGTTTGAATATCTTTATACGGTTAGCTAATCTCTTCCCTTTGTATGTGCTCTGCAAGTGGGTCAGTAGTGATTGCAACACGTCTTTGGAGAAACTGCCGTTCGGCGGCCATGGTCTTGCTATCTTTCCATCCGTACCTTTGGACCATTGTATGCTATATTTTATGATTTTGTCTTTATAGGGAGGCAATGTCTTGCAGAGTTGCTCAATGGGAGTTACCATTGTCCCTGATCCACTATATGTTGTTCCCCTGACCCCTCTGTGGTAGTACATAGCACTCTTGTATATTACCTGACCTCTAGTCGAGGATTTCGATTCGCCGCTGTCACCACAGGGGTAAAAAACTTAATGTATTATACAATGCAGTTTGCTTTTTATTGTCTACGGGCCTCCGCGGCCCTGTACCTTACACAGCGCACTCTTGTACTGCCCCGCCTTCACCAGAGCTACCGTAGTCTGGCACACCACCTCAATCATGCGCAGGCACAGTCCGCGCACTACCGCTCGTTCACCTGCCTGGCACCGTTACAACACAATGTCCTATGCAATGGCCTATGGGTGACGGCACCAAGCTAAAGTTCCCATGAAAGAGACACTTTGTGCACGCACAGAACAACAAAGCGTTATTTCAACCCCGCACCGAAAACCCTCAATGCCCCACAGCTGTCTTTCCACCTCCCAGGAGTGGAGTATGCTCATCAACTCTGTTTGATTAAACTGCACCCATTGCGTTGCCTGACGCGTGATATGCCTCTCACAGGGGAGACTTAACCAGTTAATTCACCTTTCGCAATCTAAGATAGCTCCAGCTAACTCCTACGGGAATACGTCATCTATTCACTGAACTAAAACGTCTGACTTATAGGAATCCACCACGTCCACATCTACATTCACGATCCAAGCCTATCGAGCGACCGATCCTACTTAACACAGGAACCTGTTGCCTCGCAACTTCAAGACTCATTAAACATAGAAAAGGGACTTCTACCTCTCCTTTGATCCCTACCACCATACACGTGTTACCCCACACTTCAATGCCAAATATTATCACAATTACATTCCCCTTGTTCTATTTACACATCCCCCCACCCACACAAGACCGTCTTGCTAATTGCGTGGACCACACTTTCTTTTGTTCCATGTCTGCCGGCGCTGCTCGGCCGCTGACTCCCCGCTCTGCTCATCTCACCACCTCTGGACTGCATGGGCACCTCGCCGAGCGTGGGGCGGGGCGGGATCATTTTGAAGTTGGCTGCCAACGACCAATCTCCGGTTGCGCTGCCCGGTTGTCTCGCAATTCCCACGAGGGTCCTGCAGTCCTCCGAGGGCCGACAGCCGAGGAGGTAGCACCTGGCTGGGCTGATGTCACAAACGATCTCGCTGGGGCCTCCAACTTGTTAGGGTAGTTTCTGGGCAGGCAAAGCCGTGCTAAGGGTCAGCGGGCTCCCAGCTCATGGAAGGCCCTAACATCTTACCTTGTCCCAAAGAAGTCATGGTCCACACAAGAACCAAAGAGTTTACTGTGGTTTTATTATACAAAACACACAGGGGTCATATGCACGGAGGAAAATCCAGGCACATCTCGTTGCATTCTGGCTCGCAGGCCTGTTTTGTAGACATGTGATGTCATAGCATGCGTCACTCAGCAGGCTCCCTCCTCATCCCTAACAGCACTCAGGATTGGCCACTGAGTGGTAGTTCCAGTATAGGAACCTATAGAAGGAAGATTTTAGTGGCTGCAGCTGTGTCAGGTGGTGTGCTTGTATCATCCCCGAAAATTGATACTCTAAAAATGTTTCATTGGGTAAGCCCCCCAGACCCCAGTGTCCTGACTGGTCAGGCCGCGGGCCCCCAAGCCTGGGACAAACTCTGTTGCCATCCCGCGAGACACCTGTTCCCATTACATGTATACTATGTGTCAGCAAGGTGCAACTATGTGTCAGCGTTATACAATAGTGTGTGGAAGATTAATGCCATGAGAGCGTTCCATTCCCATCGTACAAGGTAACTGGAGAGTAGTAAGCATGTTGCGAACCGATGTCTAGTCGTGGGATGGCTGGTCTTTCCCAGCTTCCAAGTCTTGGCCCAATATCAGCTTGGCCGAATCACGTGGTTGGAGACCACTCTTGTGGGCTCAATTGCTTCGAATTAGCTTTTATTTTGCAGGGAATATTCTTTGCTGCAGCTGGTGTCACCATGGCTCTGTGTGTGGAATGTTGTTCGCAACATCGTGGCCTTGGCTGCCTTAGCCCTGGCCATAGCTGTTCTGTTGGCACAGCATCTTGTGACTTGGGATTTCTCAGAGACAGTCATGGCCTACTGTGCTCTGGCCTCTATTATGTGTTCTCCATAGTGTCCATAGGTTAGTGTGTATCATGGTTGATCAGGTCCCTCGAGTGCTCCTGTTCTTCCATAGGGTTAGTTGCACGTAAGCGTCTGCAAGCAGGTACACATATTTTCTTGCTTGTTGCGTTTCTGCGGTGCTGTAGTGAGCCTAATGGCAAAATAATAAATGTGCAGACAGTATGTATATGTCACCGTCCTCTACCTCATACAGCTGTACGCGTGTGTTCTTCATGTATGTTGGGTGTGTGAGTGTCCCGAATGTGCGGATTGCACGCGTGCTTCCTGTCTAACGTAGCTATGTTGTCGTGATGTCTCTAGCGACTTGAGGCATGGCCTCTTGGTGCTTTTAGTCAAGCCTGTCCATGCGGTTGTTTCCAGCTCTGTCTTGTGTCTCTTCGTCCACTCTAGGCAGAGTTCATATTACTGCTGGATTGTATAGTCGGTTGGTTGTGTACCTTTCACGATAGTTGTCCAAGGTGGGCGCAGTGGGGATTGGTACGAGCTCAAAGGATCAGCGGCCATATTATTGCTGGTGCTTCCTCCGGTTAGGGGGTCTTCCGGGACTGAAGGCATATTCGGATTTTCCCCCTTCACCATGGTGTGTTGAGCATGTTTTTGTGCTGAGGAGTTGAGGATTGCCCTTTCACAGGTGGCCTTTGTGCCCCAGCCTGCTCTTCACCCTCACCCCTTATTGTCTATCTTCGCCCTCAACATGTGCTATTTTTCCATCAATGTGCCTTCTAGGTTCTCAGACCATGCTGCCTTTGTTTCCTGTCTTTTGGTCTCGGACTTCATCTCTTCACCCCCTTCTGTCTACCCTCACCCACTGTAACAGCCACCATCTCTCTCCTCATCTCCCCATCAGCCAGACTCCTCCTTGCATCACAATTCCCCTCTCCCTCTCCACTCTGCAGCTACACATTCATCACTCTGTGTCCCGTCTCCCTCTTGCCCGCTATCATCCTTCACATTAGCTCCCACACAAGGGCACACGTGACACCTGACAGTGGTTGTGCAGAACTTGTATGCCTGCAATCAATGGCCTGACTTGTGCCCGCATCTCGGAGCTGAATGACATCTGTTTTTCAGTGTGCACATTGTGCTGTGCTAGAAATCTGTTTGTTTCACTGCCAGTGATTGCTCTGCTAATGAGTTTTGATGTTGTAAGATTGATTATTGCTCACACTATGTTGTTTGGACTTCTCGGCATTGACACTGGGTGGTCCATGGCAGTCATGTTACCTTGTTCCATACTGGAGTTGTCAAGGCTGTTCAGTTTGTTTACTTTCAGGCAATGCATGTCTTTGCAAGTTTAGAATGTTGTTTCAGGTGGAATTCTGCATTTGCGAGACAGGTGGGTACCTTGTGCAGGTAAGTTCAAGACACTCAGGGGGGCACATGTTGTGGAGTTGTTGGTGGCAGGGAGTCTGGCACTGTTTGGGGTGATTTCGTATTGCTTTGGACCAAGATGAGCTGGTCCGGCTTCATGGGTATGGGGACACATAGTGATGGTAGGCTGGTGAGTCTATGCTTGCTGTTTTTGCATGGGAATCAGGGGTGTTTATTGTTGATTTATCCTGAGGTCAGCAGGTACGGCTGCATGTGTGCAGGAACACATGGTGGTGGGAGTCTGGCGAGTAATTGCTTGCCGTTTGTGCACGTGTCTTGCCTGCTGCATGGCATCCTGTTCACTCAGCGTTTCATAGCATGTCTCCCACACTAGCAGTCCAATCCTGGCACTTCTGCTCTGTCTGGAGGTACTGTCCCAAGACAACTCCACACACAGCACAGCATTGCAGATAATTTGGGGAATGTCATATTCACCCCAGACACCAGCCACACGGCATTGGCCTGGTGCTGTTTGCCATGGGCACATGTACCAATCACGGTACACCAGCAAATATTTTGCTACCTGTTGACAGCTGCTCATTGCATCTCAACACTCCCTTCAGTTCCCAGCTCATTGGTCCCTGTTCAGTCCAGTCCCTCTGAAATCTGCATTCACTTCGTCTTGCCTGTTCCCTGCTCCCTTTTGTGTGCCAGTCTCCTTGACCTCCGTTTCTCATTCCTTCCTCTTGTCCGCTTGTCTCTTTTATGACAGTTGCCTCTGTGCCCTGCCTTCCTCTATGACTGCTGCCTGTTTGCCCAGCTGCCTTCTGCCAGATCCTGTCTGCACTTCAATTAATGAGACGTTTGCATTCTGTCATCTTGGACATTCCATCATCGGCTCCCCTGCCAGTGTTTACTGCACTGTCCTGATGCCACGTTAATCAGGGATGCCATGTTGTGCTTCCAAGGGGATCCTGGGTTTCCAACCTCTTAGTGATCTCTATTTGGGAGTCCTCTCAGTGTCATTCTGACTCCAGCCGGATCTCAGTGTTCACAATGACCCCTTACCAGAACAAGGGGTAAGGGAGGCCTGGTCATTCACTGCATGGCTCTCAGGGGGGCAGGCAGCATGGGTGTTTTGGGTGGGGAAGGTGTCACTGTGTCAGGTGTTTTTATTGAAGTGGCCTGAGGGGAGCGAGTCCGGCTGCATGGGTGCAGGGACACATGGTGATGGGTGGCTTAAGAGTTATTGCTTGCATTTGTTGCATGGCACTCAGGGGGGTGCATGGATGTGTTACCTGCTCTGACCTTGTGTTGTTTTTGTATACTGAGCCATTCTGCATGGGAAGATGGTTGCTGATATTCTAAAGAACTGTGCTGTTGGATGCTTGCATGCAACATGTCAGCAGATCAGCAGAGTAGGCTTGTTTGAAAGCCTACGGAGGGGAAGAAGGATACATTACAGGGTAAGGTTGCAGCAGGCTCACAAGGGGAAAGGTGTGAGGTGAGATATGCATCTTCTGTCTTGTACTGGACCTGAAATGTTCTCAGTCTGTATGACTATTTTTATGTAGAAGTGTATTGTGAGGATAATTGTTGTGAGGGAATGGGGTGGCCACTCAAGCTGTATATTGTTGTGAGCCACACATAGGGTGGCCAGGGCAGTCCACAAAAGTGTTAGTTGAGGTTTTTATTTTGTGCTGTGCTGTTAGGAAAGATTTACATTTGATGACAAGACGGAGCTCCTGATCTTGGGCACCGCACAATGCCTGAGCAGACTAGAGCCGTCCTATCAGTCATTCAACATAGATGGTAATATCATTCGTGTCTCAAAAGATACCAAAACGTTAGGTTTCTACCTTGATGCCACACTCTCATTAACCCGACAAACTAATGCTGTCAGATCTGCGTCTGCATACACATGCAAACTTATCGCAGCTTGCAGACCATTCCTCACTACGTCTAACAGCGTTACGCTAGCGAGAACCCTTATTATGGCTAAAATTGATTACTGTAGTGCTCTTTATCTTGGCACCAGCCAAGAGAACCTGAACAGACTTCAAACGACACAAAACAACGCCATTCGTGCCGCTTTAAACATTCCCCGACACCACCACATCACAGAAACCAGAAGTAAGTTAAATTGGCTACCTGTCAAACAGAGAATTTCACTCAAAACACTCGCCCTTACGCACAAATGCCTAGCCAACAAAGCCCCGATCTACCTTGGTAGTCGACTGTCGCGCCATTCTACCTCCCGACCTCTAAGAACAGCCCAATCCCACTATCTAGCGATCCCCAGATTTAAATTGCAAAAAGCAGGGGGCTCAAGTTTCCCCGTCTTAGCTTCCAAGTTATGGAACTCCCTCCCTGTTACAATTAGAGCGGAAGACTCTTTCAATACCTTCAAAGCCAATACTAGATCTTGGCTTTTCAACCAGCTTTAAGGCCGGCTTCGCGCTTCTTCCTGACCTACCCTGACTTGCCGACCGCTACTATCACCTATCGGCACTGACACTACTGTACATATGTATATAAGATCCTCTTGTAAATGTATATAATGTTTCTTGGTTATACCTGCATATCTGATCCCATGTGTAAATGTTTAATGATTCTCTGTTATACCTGCATATCTGTAACCTTGTACCAATTGCGCCCTGATGCCTCCGGGCCTGTTGGTTTGCGCGTTATAAATAAAATACAAATACAAATACAAATTTATGGGCAATTTTCCCTCCAGTTGTGAACCCCCCCGAACTTTTTGCTTTTGTCTGACCATCCTAGCCTGACATTTTCCAGTGGAGCCCAGCCTTCTGCTGTTCTCCGCTGGGCTTGTGTTCATTTTGTTATGGGGAAACTGACAAGCCCTTCAGACTGTCAGTACTGGGAGACTTTGTTTCCCTTCGTCTTCCACTCTGTTACTAGTTCTTAACATTTTATCAGTGCACAATGTACCTTCCTGTACAGTGCGCTGGCGCCTCTTTTTCATTTTCAAGGCCCTAGACACCCTCGAAGATTTTTGGTGTATGTACAAGTGTGTGCAGGACAGAGTTGGTGGCAGCAGCTACTTTTAAATAATTGTTGACTATTATCTATGGTCCAAACCGCGTTTGGCCCAGGACAGTGGCCAGTGCCTAAAATGGCCATGCCACAAGGTCCTTTGTTCGGTTCTTTGGCCATTTTGTCCCTTTGGCTTCCCGAGGTTGAGCAGACCTGGGAAATTCCTTATTTGTTCATGCAGACTCTTGCGCAAACTGAAGCTTTCGCTGGCTTCTGCTTGCCTTGTGTGTGTGCGCCCAGGATGTGGGCTGGAGCTGTCTAGTTCCAGTACACATCCTGGGTGCCAGGATGTCTGGTGTGCTGGGATGACTGGTACCACCGTGGTCTGTGATTGGTCCACGTCTGGGATAGTTGAATGTGAGCAGATCTCCTATTGGTTTCTCTTAGTTTGTTTGCGCGAAGGAGATTCTGGATAAGAGAAGGCACTCTAAACATATTCCAGGTCAATTTTCTGAGTTCACACCAAACTTAGTAAAGGAGCCAAGTATCTTGAACTGAAGAAGCAGATCCATAGAACCGCTGGTGACCCGCTGGAAGGTTTCTCACCCTGACCCCACTGTTCCGTCGGAGCTCCTGTTTCTCATTGATCACAGAAGGCCTGCAACAGCACTTCGACCCATTGGAGTATTTGGACTAACTACTCTTGGTACCTCCTGCTTAACCTGCAAGCAAGCCCTTTGGAAGTGTTCCTGGACTGCCCAGTGAACTGACCAGCACGTACGCAACCTTTGCCCTGGAACCGCCACAATGTCGAGTTTCAACTTGAGTCTTTGGGTATCGTAGGCTCTTGGTAGAAGGCACTCTCCCACAGAGTTTCGTACACCTAGCATTCCTAGGTCTGGAATTAGGAGAGTCTACCTGAACCCGAGCCTATGTGGTTTGCGTGTCGCCCCGCTGTGGTTCCAAACTTTGTGGTGCCTTGCTGCTGTGCCCCCCCTGTGCCCTAAGACAAGCTGCACTGGAACTGGCCCAATCCCTTCACCAGAAGCTGAGAAATCCCCACTGTCCTGCCACCAACTGAGGTCCCAGAACGCAGCCCCTGAAAGACGGAGAGACGCGCAACTGCGGTATTCGAACCTGCCAGCAAACTGGACTTGACAGGCGAAGTTTGGTCCAGAGTTCATCGAGGGTCGGTAAGTAATTGCAACCCAACCCAAGGGTCACTCTCCTTTGAATATTACTTTAGACCAAGAGTTACTGTATATATGTTTCCTAGTATAGTTTTGTGTTGGTTTGGTTGATATTGCTGAGTTTCATCTTGTGTTCGAGTTAAAAGGCCTTTAATAAATGTATATGTATTTTTGATATACACATAACACTAAAAAATACAAACACTGTTGATATGCGCTCCAAATTCTTTTTTTATTCTTGCTGGTGCTTTCGAAATTTGTTTTGCTTCATTTTTGTCTTTGATTCAAACATTAATGATAGCCTCCGACACGTGTTTCCGCATTTTTAACAATGCTTCCTCAGGAGGGTGAGAAATTAATATGAACATTTAATATTCTTGTACAGGATTGGGACCCTCTCCGGCCATGTATTTTTGATATGTACACCTGACTGAGAGTAATTTGTGGTGTTGTTTGCTGTGTGTGCTCATTGTGGACCTTCGATCACCCTCACCCTTCCTGAGACCTATTCTTGACCGCAGCCAATGCTACCTTGATTGGCCTGACTTGTCCAGAAGTTTAGCCTGTTCCAAGAAACTAGGTTGGCCTTCTGAACCTCTGCCCACCAGGTCAGAGTTCAGAAATCCATCTTAACATTCTGCCTTCCTACTTGTTTTCGCTTGTGAGTTGTTTGGGGCCTGCATGCACTATTGTTGGTGGTGTCCATGTGAAAGTTGTTTGCGGATTGCGTTGCTTGTGTTGTGTGCTTTGGTGTGGGCAACATTGACACTGTTGTTTACACTTGTTATGACTGTGTCAGTGCTGTCATGAGCACTGTGAGGGGGCACAAGTTGTGCAACAAGCAGGCTCCCACCAGAACCCTGAGGGCCTTAAAACCACTGCAAAAGGGCTCCTGGAGCCAGTCCTGGTGCCTTTGGCACTAGGCTCATATGAAGGAAGGAAGGGCTGTTCAAACTAGGTCCCATTTATGTACATGGGCCTTTAAATCCAACATGGAAGCACCCACACAGTCTAGTTCTAAGAACCAAGCCATGCGGTCTAGTGTTTTGGGTGTGGCAGGCCTGGAACTACTTTCCCTGGTACTACTTTACCTGGGCTATATAAACCACATCCTGACTGCAGAACATGCTTCGTGTTATTCTGCAACCAGCAGCATGATGTTCACCGTGTCCAGCTCCTGGTCTTCAGCATCTTCCTGTAATCCTGCAAGAACAAGAATAAGATTATTCTATCTTACCTGAGAAAACACCATCCAGCACTCAGCATCTGAACTGGGCTGCAATCTGTGGAAACCAAGAGAAAAAGAAACATCACTCCCCTGTGAGTACTAGCTTAAAGACTTCCGGCGAACTGCTACCACAGCTGCTGTTAGAACATTGCGACCTGACGAGAAAGGGAAAAACAATATTAGAACGCACGTTTCCAAAACATCGAATTCCATCAGTCTTACCTGAATTCCATCGCGCTACGCCACTCTTCCATCCTGAGCACCACAGCAACATCTGCAAAGGAAAAGAGACATATTCTGGTTCGCTTTCAATATTAAACAACCGCACATCGCTGTACTACCTTAACGGATTCCGGGGGCCTGTTTTTCATCGCGCTCTCATCCACTCGAAGCACCACAGTGGCCTGTGAGGAGAAGAAGAAAACACAGGTTAGCTTCAAAAGACAATAAAGGCGCTGCGCTTCGCGCTTTCTCTTCCCTAGAAACGTAGCTCTCCATCCGGCACACCAGCATCAAGACCTTCGCACCCGAAAAGAAGGAGATAAAGACATTAACGAATTCCCACCATAAACAGAACAAAGACTTACAATTAACAAACCTACCTGCCTACCAGCAGATTCGGGGTCACAGCAGGCCTGGGCCCAAGAAAGTCGTACTGCACCAGTGAAGCAACTCGGGCAGCTCGCCAACAAATGTCAAGCGCCCCTGCACAAGAAACACAGGACGGATAGCTCACCCTACAAATAACTAAGATTCATTATTCAGCACTGGGCAACTACGCATCCAGGGTTCCAGATCTAAGAGCCTTCCAGACGCCCCCGGGGATATCAGGTGAGCGTAATAGAGTTTGTTGCAGTTGGTTTTATGACTATGGCCTCTCCCAGGCGCACATTCTATGGGTATTGTTATGGGCAACAGGGATATGGCTTCACTGTGTGTGCTCCACAGGGGCTGATTTTCATGAGAAGTATGTGTGTACAAGCTGATTGCGTGCAGCCTCTCCCTGTGCCCTTTGGCCAACCAAGGGCAAGGGTGGTGCCTGTGGCTGATGACCCTACTGCATATCCACTGGTATGCCATGGTGTGCTGCAACATTGTGCAGGACACATGCTGCCACAATGATTTTACATGCTACTGGTGGGACATATAGCAACACCCCACCACAGTGGTCAAAGTAGCGGAAACCTGACAGAGCACTCTGGATGTGTGCTCCACTATGCCCCTAGTGGCTGTATGTGCTGCATTTTACTTTACCTTAGCTGGTTTTGCAGGACTCATGAATGGCGGGACCATGAATGTTGAAAGCGGGTAGCCACTGTCCCCTGCAAATGTATAAATGCTTGTTTTTGGCATTTATTGTCATGGTATGTTGTTCAGTGTGTCACATGAATGCATGAATGTATGCATGTGCACGACAGTTGATAGTCACCAATAAGCCAGGTGTTGCCAAAGTTTCCTGATGCCAGACCCCGGTAGAGTGGTGAGTGGCGGTAAATGTAGGTGTCATGTGTGCTTCCAGGAAAAATGCCATTGACTTGCATGACTCTGCCTTACAGATGACATGCACATTGATGGAATGGCAATGCTTCCGGTTGCAGTAAATGTACGTCTTCAATCAAGGGGGGGCGCATAGCACAACATGTGTGCAATCAATGGCTCAAAGTACACGTGGGACGTGTGCAACAGCATAGAACTATGGCACACTTGCTGCCTTTCCTGCAGTGTGCGCAGCGTGTATATGTGACTATGCACAAATGCACATGATGTAATGCAGGCCAACACCTGGTGGAGACAGCGGGATTTGGTGGCCTGAGATATGCCCCCAACAATGGCAGTGGTGTGCTGAAAGGAGCCTGTGGCTATGAAATTGAGTGCTGTCATAACCTTTTCTAAGGGGCTGTTGGCATGGGAGCAGATGGATCGGGGAATGCAAGGTCTTGTTCCCACTCCCTGACCAGATCTAGTATGACATCGGGTGGGCACCAGTACCTTGCATACACCTGGTTGTCTGGCATCCTAAACAGGGTGGTGCATGGTGTGAACATCCGGGGTCTCGGCATCCTCCTCCTCCTTCTGTGTCGATGTACAATGGCTCAGATTATACCTGCATTCATCGTGGCAGAATGACGTTGGAATGATGTGCATTGCGTGCTTTATGCGCGTTGTTTCCTTTGTGTGATTTACTTTGCGTCTGTCTGGTGGCGGTGTGATCAGGAGGTTTGCGTGTGGCTTTTCCCGACGCGACATTGTGCGTTGAAATGTATATATGTGGTTATGTTTGCACTTCAAGGGGTGTGTGATTTCCGCATGGCCGTCCCTCAACAAGCCCACGTTCTTCCTCATTTTGCCAGAATAATGGGGAATATGCATGTTCCGCCCCCCAATTTGTTTGTTTTCATGAGGTCGTCTACACTTTGAGCGGAGTGTCGCACACTGCACTCCACTGCACACAAAGACGCAACGGACCCGCGCAGAGGCACGGAAATGCAAAGTCGGTTCAATGAATCACTGAAGGGTGTTTTGCGCACTGAAAAGTGTGCAAAGTCACCTTTCAGCGTGCAAAAAATTTGATGAATCAGGCCCAAAGTGGCCACTTTGACTTTACAATTAGAAACAGCCAATAAGAGGATTGCTTGGCAGGACAATTATATAAGAAGGTCCAATGTTGGGATAACAGGTTTCCAGCGCCGGATGAGAAATTAAAACCCACAGAACCTTTGCAAAGGTTTTACCAAGATTACGCGTTCTTCCACTTAGTAAAACCTTGGAAACAGAATGGGCCCATCGAACACTGTCCACAATGTACCGCCTCCTAGAGCCTTCATAGAGTGATTATTATGGTTCCCAGTCAAGGAGATGAAAATGAAAAGAGCACAGGGAATAAAAAAAACATCATATGAGGAGATATCTGTAAAACAATATTTTTAATGACTATCGAAAGGCTGTGGTCCTGCATAGGAAATGGTTTAAATAGGCCATACAAAAAGCCATGGCAATGACAATTCAGTACTACAGGACAACCTTAAAATTGACGTTTGATGATGAATCATACATCTTCATGGAACACGACAAAGCCGTACAGTTCCTGGACAATGATGAGAAACAGTGACATGCCACATAGGTGTGCAATATAATATAATTTACTTTGCAGGAGTGTTATGTTTAAATTGTGTTTATTGCTTCAATTTGACAGTTTTAGAGGGACGCAGCCCCCAAGGGCCCACTAGGTGATAAAATGACAAAGCGGGCCAAGACATGTTCATACAGTGTAGAAATGCCCCCCTGCTTCACCTTTTCTTTTATCTTTATTGTATCTAAAATCGTTAACATGGATATAGATGACTTTGTGAGTTGGGGTGGATGAACTTTCAATAGAGACCTAGATTCTTGCTTAGCGCCTATTCTTCAGGCTGGGAGTGCCACATTGGGCAGGTTGGAAAGACATGTCACCCTACACAATTTGTATTTCACGTGCCGGAATGAGAAATAGAGGAAATGGAAGACAACTTATGGACACAAGTGTCTGGACTCTGAGATCACGGCGGGGCGGGAGAAGGATGTAGAAGTTCCATCTCCTTTCAGAATGGATCCCATAATCCTACCAGCTTCCTGCAGCAAGATGACGGTGCTCAGGGACGTGGAAGGTGAGGGTCTTCCACCTCACTTTCCTCACTGTCGAGTTGAGGAGGAGTTCGTACTGCAGGCTCATAGGTGGCAGTCCCTTTCAGCAAGCAGAGCACAAATCTTAAATTCTTCAGGTTGTGGCCTTGGTCAAAACATAAATTTAAATGCCCACCTTATGCTTGTTCCTCAACAGTGAACCTTCCACTCTTGATCATGCCATTGGTTAATGTTTGGCACCATGGACTAGCCATACAGAACATAGAAACCTTGCACAAATGTTACTTTTGGTGTAACTTTGTGTCTCTCAATGTTGCTCTCAGTTACAGTTCTGCCAAATACATGTTCACTTTTATGAGATTATCCTTTTTAAAATATTTTTATTGCAATTCATTAGTTTAACGAGGAAACCTTTTTGCAAAAAAAAGAAAAATACATATAAAAACATACATACATACTGTACAGATAACATAAAACTCCTCAACATCTGGAAAATTCATAATACTTCAATACAGTACAGCGTGACAAATCTGTCAGAAAGTAAGAACGTCAAAGCAATTTCTAATTCATTTGGGCACAGCTAAAACAATCACTATTGGTCCTTTTCCCCCAACGGGACTCGATAGTGTCTCAAATATCTTCTCCACTAAATGTAGCACTGCAAAAACAAGTGGGAAACATTCCCACTCAGTATCATACTCCACCACACTCACCCAGTGTTATGGTTCTCACCCTACTAACGAAACCTCCAAACACACTCGTTCTCAATTCCGTGAAATGCTGGCAAAATAAGACTAGATGGCTGGTAGATTCCGCCATTCCCTCAATCTTACAGAACCAACAGGTAGCTAACTGCCGGGCTTTACCTGCCATTGGGGCCAAAACCTCTCCAGATGGATAGAGGTTAAGTCTCAGCCTCATGAAGGGAGATATGTGGTAGCTACTAGGAAATTTGACAAGCTATTTAGGAAGCGTACCGGCGGCCCTTTGCTCAAGCGTTATGCTGTAAAACAGCTTGTATCTACTGGCCGCCTCCAAGGTTTCAATTCAATCGCCGTCCACAAGTTTCTCTTAACTTTCATTGGATTTTTGCTCAAGTCTTCCACAGTTGACAAGGCTTTTTCTAGTAGCTCTCAACATTGCAATTCCCATTTCTTCTGGGCCTTTCATCTTCCTAAGGTCATTTCATCTCTTACCAGTTTAAGTATCTTAGAGGGGTTTTCCAACAAGCATTTTCTAAACAATCAGAGAACCTTCCACTCAAATATACCCCCTAGTGTCAAGAAGTTCCCCCCTTCACACCTGAGTTCGACCTTTGCTGGATTTCTTGGTCGATGCCTTCTTGCGAACTGATCGAGTCTTGAATAAAGCTGCACGAGTCTCTTCCAACTCCAGCGTGCGTTCAAGGTTCCGGGATGCAGGGACCCAGGAGTCCGGGAAAGTAACAGGGTGCGCAACAAGCACACGAGTCCAGGAACCAAGAAAGGAAGGAAAGGGACTATGATGGGGTAATCTGGAAGAAGCAAAGAATACAATACCACACGTCTGGTCGCTGCTTCGCAATAGCATTGAGACGCGCGGGGGCGTGGCACATTTATGGGACGTACAACGTCCGCCGTGAAGGCTGGTGCGAGGTGTGTCATGTGATACGGCCATGTTGGAAGAAACAATTAATACAAGCCCCGTCGCGATAAGGATCAGGAAGTCCAGAAGGGGCACGTTCTGTGGGTCATGACACCTAGTGAAGTTAGCCCCAATTTTCATCTGTTCACCTGCATAGCAAGGTCCACCCTGTTGTATTGATATTAAATCCTGGCCTCACGGAATACTATACGCTAGTCAGGTATGCATATCCCCATACGCCCATTGATCTCTAGAGTATGTCTTATGGTTAATTCCTTTGTCTGCTAATTGTACCTCTAAGACCCACTTTTTAACACTGTTCTCTATCGCACCTGTATGATTGTTGAACTATGTTATAGTTATTTTTGTTGTCTATGAACCATACCTGCAAAACCTACCTTGACAATGCTCCTCACTGCACCTATGTGACTGTCAATCCTAGCACTGTGTAGCCCCTGGCACTGCCAGTCACTGTACTCTTAAGCAAGCCCCTGTTGGCTCTACCTCCTATATCTTCGACCTGTCCTAGATATATGCTCCACATCCTCAGAGCCACGTCTGACCCTTTACGTGACTGATCTTGCTCGCCGCTAACCTCTACCTCCCATTAGCCTTCTCACGCCATCCAGACCCCAAGCCTTCAATATAATCACGAGTGCCACCACAAAGCTAGGCACTTCAGTGGTATTGCAATAGCCTCCCACCTGGCAAATCTGGCTCACCCTTATCATGTTCCCGGACTGTCTCTTGCAAGATAGTGTACCTTGCAGCGGCAACAACTACATAGCCCACAATAATGACCTAGCCAAACTTGCCTTCCCTACGCATTACCCTATAACCTGTCCTACACCATTCTTGCCCTCTACGCCACCCTTCCCACTAGGCACCTTTCACTCCCACACCACCAGCGGTAGTGACCACTCAGCTGATACTCCTGCCAAGTCAAATACTGGCAGATCTAAGTATCACCGCCTAAGATCCAACTTATGTTCACTATGCCCTGCCCTCGGCTCCAGTCCCAACTACAATCATCCTACACCTACAATCAAGCCTCCTGCAACCAATGACCAAGCAGCCATACTTACCGCCAACCCCAACTGCACAGAGCACAATAATAGACTAGGCACTAGACTCCCTCACATGAACAGCAACCTGCCAGTCAAACCCCACCCCAAGACTAATAAACCGAGCACAGTCTCTAACAACTCCAAACTCTGCCCCCTAAAAGGAGCACTATTAAATGTCAGGTCCCTAGTCGCCCACTCCACCGAGATTGCCAACATCATCCTGACTAACAACCTTGACTTCCTCGCCGTGACAGAAACCTGGCTGCATGATGCAGCGGGCCCATCACTAACCCTAGCTATTCCTGACAACTACTCCATCCTCAGAGCCGATAGATTCAACGCTCGAGGAGGAGGTGTAGCCATCATCTTTAAATCCACTTTAGACCTTAGACTAGCCACCTCCTCTCAGCTAAAATCATGTGAACATTTTACAGTTAAGCTTCAGACATCTCCTAAAAGTACAATTATGATTCACCTAATATATATGCACTCAGGCCCTCCTGGATCTTTTGAAGAAGACATCACATCACTAATAGCTGAGAGTTCTAAACCCATGGCACAAATTATCATCCTCGGGGACTTCAACCTCAGCTACAATGACCTCCCCAGCCACCTCTGTGGCCAATGCACTAGATGAGCATGGCTTTTCACAATTTAGCTCCCAACCCACTCATAAGAAAGGTAGGATTCTCGACTGGGTAGCTCCCCTCAACTGCAATATTACCCTCAAGGACTCACCACTTGTGTGGACTGATCACCATTTCCTCTCTCTAGATATCAATATCAATATCAATAACCTAGAGCTTAAAAGCCCCCTAATGCACCAGCATGCCCAACCAGGAACAAACGTATCATAATAGCTGAAGCTTTAATACCCCTGGTTGTCCCCATACTTAATGCACTACCTGTCACTGATGACCTGAATGGTCAATACCTACAACGAGTCTATGTCTAAAGCTATTGGCACCATTGCCCCATTGAGAATGCGTAAAGGTAAACCCAGAGCGTAAAGGTAAACCCAGAGCACATTTGAACTCTTGGTACACCCCTGAACTCAAATTACTTAGGTTGGAAAAAAGAAAACTCGAGACACTTTTGAAAACGACACCTTCCATAGAAAACAGAGCTAATCTTACTAACATCTCTGCTGTATACAGAAATTAGATAATTCGCACCAAAAAAGAAACCTTCAACTCCATGATAAACCAGGCAGGATCTAGCACTAGAGAACTATTCAACATTCTAAAGGAACTAGAAAATCCTAATCCTCCCGCAGATACCTGTACTAAGGACAAACCCTGGTGCACCAGCATTCAGAATGCACTTGCTAACAAAATCAAAGGGCTCCAAACTAAAATAGAGAACAAACAACAACTCACCTCTGGCAAATCAACCAGTCCAATTACGCCTCCTCCCACTCACATTAACTCAGGCTTCAAATTCAACAAGGTAACTATAGCGGAGGTTCAAACAATTGTAGTCTCCCTGAAACCATCTAACTGTAAAGGGGACAGCTGCCCACCTCAGATCATAAAAGACGCAGCTAGAGATCTATCCCCCTTTATTTTTTTTCCAAACTTGTTTTTATTGTTTTTTCAGCAAGCACGTTATACATTATGGCTTGTGCAATGTGGGTGCTTCAGTCAGCGCTGTTTAGCTTGAAGATACATAACAGAAAAATAAACATGAAACATAAACAATAACTGTAGGTCAGTGGGTAAGGTGAGAATGCGTGAGGAGGTCTTGGTTCGGTGGGCGTGCACTCCTCGAGGACTCTCTTCGGGTTAAGGGCTCCTGGCAGTTGATGCTGCTCCGAGATTCTGATGGGTGAGGGGAGAAGGCCCCTTCCGGTTTCGGGGCTTCGCTGTTTTGGCTCTGCTTATGCCTGCGGGAGTTGAACTCCCCAGGAGTGTCCTCCAGACAGCTCTTCCGTCTTTTCTTTCAATCATATTTGTCCAACCATCTATCCCCCTTTATTACTAAACTAATAAACTTGTCATTCACCAGCAACTCCGTCCCAAGCAATCTAAAACAATCATGGGTTCTGCCACTTCTAAAAAAACAAACTCTAGACCCGGCTATACCGACCAATTACAGACCGATCACCACTGTCCCGTTCGTACTGAAAATCCTAGATAGAGTTGCTTACCTGCTAATTCAAGACTATCTAGAGACAAACCAACTATTAGGAATCCGTCAATCTGGTTTTAGACCCCAACATGGAACAGAAACTGCCCTTGTGGACCTCAAAAGTCAGATTGATGAACTTAAAGATAAAGGCAGTGTTGCCCTCTTACTTCTTTTAGACCTCTCCGCAGCCTTTGACTTAGTTGACCACAAATTCCTATGCGACCACCTGTCATCGGCAGAACACTTCTCCCACTCTGCTGTCACGTGGATCCAATCCTTCCTCACAAACAGACCTATGCGTGTATTTTCATCTTCAGCAGCGGCCAACCCGGTCCCCATCACATGTGGTGTCCCCCAAGGCTCTTGTGTTTCGCCAACTTTGTACAATATATTTACAAAGCCTCTATTCGACAAATTGGACCATCTGGGTGTCACCTATACCAACTATGCAGATGACACCCAGATACTCCTAACTTTATCAGGCAACTAAAACTCTGACATCAGCCAGATTAACAAAGTCTTTACCATCATTCAGGCATGGATGGCCACACAATGCCCCTGCCTGAATGATGATAAGACTGAATTGCTCCTTGTCGGCTCACCTAACAATCTTCTGAAACTTAGCCCCAACTACAACAGCATCGTCATAGATGGAAACACCATACCCATTGCTAAAAGTGTAAAAACCCTTAGTTTTTACCTTAATGCTAACACCAACCTAAACAAACTAATATGACTGGCTCAGCCACTGCCTACACAGGCAAACTGATCAGGGCCTGCTGACCCTTACTGTCCTCCAACAGCTGCCTCATATTGGCCAGGGCAATCACACAGTCCAAATTGGACTATTGCAACGGTTTATTCCTAGGCACCAACAAATCCATATCAACAAACTGCAGGTTCTACAAAACAACGCTCTACGAGCTGCACTAAACATTCGCAAGAGAGAGCACATTTCCACTCTTAGAAAATCATGCAAGTGGCACTCCATACAAGAAATAATCGACCTAAAAACTATCTACCTCACCTACAAAGCCCTGAACCAAGCCCCACCATATCTCACTAACAAATTTACCCTTAAATCGTCTGCCAGAATCACAAGATCCACCAATACACTATGCCTGGTGGTGCCCAGATACACCCTAAAAAGAGCCGGCGGAACCAGTTGCCCGGTTCTAGCTTCCGAACTTTGGAATACCCTTCCACTGGACATCAAATCTATCTCAACCTTTCAAATATTCAGAAACCACCTCATTACATGGCTACTGAATAAAAACTAACACTACCATTCCTCACTCCTGACATCATACTTTCATACCCACAGCACACACTCTTTCCTGCCTCTACGCTCAAATGTATTATTTTGTACTATACATATATATACTGTATACATTGTCTGTCTAAATTGTATAAACTGTAGCCTGTAACCATTTACTTCAAGCACCCAGTTACCCCTGGGTCAGGTGCACTATATAAATAAAATAAACAAACTAACCAATAGGTGTGGACTTTGGGAGGCCTAGAACCTTTTTCCAGAATAGGCCTTCGATCTCTGGCTAAGTCGGTTCCGGGATAAAAAACAAAGCTTCCGAGCTAAATGCTACTACAGCTGTTACCTTTAATTTATATAAGTCTATTAAAGGATTTATCGAAAACCTACAATACCTTCTATTTAGGATCCCAGCTTGTACTGCCAATGCAGAGGCCTTTCCCCTCAGCAGTTCCACAGATGTTGCATCGGTCTTGCTTGCATTTATGCAAGCCCCCAGATATTTTAATGATTCCACTACTTCAACTCGGCTGCCCCTGATATACAATCGAGTTTGCCTTCTGGATTTGGATTGGGGCTTTTCTAAATTCAAAATTTTCCTTTTAGAGCTGTTGATGGCCAAGTCCTACTGGCGTCTGGTCCATAAGTACCAGATCTTCAGTGTATAATATGTGCCCTACTGGAATCCCATACAATTTCAGAGGGAATGCAATTGCCTTACCAAAGTCTGTGTCTAGTCTGAGATGTAAAGGTTGTACAGGGCAGGTGGCAAGGGGTAACCCTGTTTTAGGGCTCTCAGGGTTTGTTTTTCATCAGTTAATAAAGCCATCCTGTTCAATCTTACTCTAAAAGTGGTTCACATATACATTGCTCGTATTTGTTCTAGTAGATTATCTGGGCACTCCCACTATTTCATTTTAGTCCACAGCCATGATCTGTTTATACTGTTGAATGCCTGGACAAGATCCACAAAGGCCACAAATATCTTTCCTTTGTCCTCCAGAGCCCTTCCTTTGAGGATAGAGGGCATGGCCACATTTGGGCTAGTACCCAAACCCTTCATGAAACCTGTGCAAGACACCCAAGAGGGCAATAGAGCGATAGTTAACCGCATCGACCCTACTGCCTCTCTTCAATATCAGTACCACCACTGCTCGTACCCATGATAAATAAATAGCCCTATCTCGTATTGTCCTATCAAAGATAGTTCGCAAGAAATGTTCCCAGAAGTCTGGGTCTTGTTTGAACATTACATTCGTTAGTCCATCCGGACCCGGGGCTCGAGATGAGCTAGTTTTTTTCAATTAGATCTATTATGCTATCGGTTGTTTGTGGTATCGACCAAACGTCTAAGGGTCGTAAGCTCTTCCTTATTCCTCATCATTCCCTGCTGAGTACAGATTTCTAAAATTACCCACCCAAGCAGTCTTAGGGACCACATAAGCCTGCTGGGCATCCTGTGTCTCATAGCAAGATTTAATTAGCTTCCACGTGTCACCCATATTTTTTTTATGTATTATATTCATCATCTCTTCAGCATTGCGCTGGAACAGTATGGCTTTGTGTTCCCAAAGCGAGTTTTTATATGCATTATTTAGCCTGTGACTTTCGGAAAATGCTGTTCACCACCACGATAGTTCATCTTTCTGAGAGCCTTTTTTAGGTCTCTCTTTTTTCCCACCACCATCTTATCGTACACATGACGATGCTTTATCTAATTTGGGCCCTTCAAAGGGCCTTTCATCGTAAAAGATTGCCAGAAAATCCAATGGATGATTTGGCACAATCCCCTCCACCTTGGTTGCCCCTCCTGTGTAGCGAATCATGAGGGACTTCCTTTTCGTTTTAGACATTCTAAGTGCAATCCCATTTACCGTTTCCATATCCAGATCTGCCCATTTTTCCTCCTCCCACTCCTCCTCCCACCATTGCACCTTCAGTAAATTGTGGTCACTAGCAGTACATAGTACCACCTCAAAGTCCTTCACACTCGCAAACAAGTCACGTGATACAAATACATAATCGATTATAGCTGCTTGTATGCCTCTCGACCATGTTGGCATACAAGGGGTATCTCCTGGAAGGCAGCCATTTAACAAGAGGAGATCTCTTGAGCCCATTCATTTGGACCAAGCTGGCCTTCTTTCCTCAGATTGCAACTTTTTTTTTTGTATCCACATGATTGATCGACCCAGTGGAATTTAGATATGTAATATTCAAATTTCTGTACACGATCGCAGAGCCACTCAAAGTACATGCATCATCTAGAACTAGTGAGGCCTGTCCCACAAACTCCTGATGTTCATAAATTTGGGGTTCCAGTACATATTTAATAATGACAGAGACCACTCACCACCCTTTGCAGGACCCTCACTAGTCCCTGAAGGAATCCATTGCATAGATATTATTTGCATGAATGGGTTTGGGTTCACAGCATCTTTTACTTCTAGTCCCAGCCACCAGTTGACCAGCTGTGGGCCTTTCTTTTATGCCACTGTTTATTGGATTAATTATAATAAAAGTCGGACTTGCTAGGGATAACTCCCTGAACTACCGTACAATTTCTAATACACAATTGTTACTAAAAATATTGGACAAGGTGGCGTATGGTCAGATTTCAGAACATTTAAATCTGTACCCTATCCTCAATCTTCATGAATCAGGCTTCAGGCGGGGCTTTGGCACCGAGACGTCCCTACTTGAGTTAAAGTCTAAATTGTTGGAGCGTCTAGACAGAGGGTCTCTCTCTCCGCTAGTTTCACTCGACCAGTCTGCGGCGTTTGATTTAGTCGATCATTCAATTATGATGTCTAGACTGTCCGAGGTGGCTAATTTCTCACCTCTGGCGGTCCTGTGGATTGCATCCTTCTTGGAGAGCAGAGTTAGCAGAGCATGCTCAGAAATAGCTGAAGCATCACCCATTCCGGTCCGCTTTGGGGTTCCTCTGGGATCCAGTACGTCCCTGTGCCTCTACAATATATTATTGACTCCTTCCTTTTCTGATTTAGAAGCGGAGGGATTTATGTTCTCGAACTACGCAGACAGCACACAATGTGTCGTCCAGCTCTCAGGCTGTCCCGCTCAAGATAAACTTGAGTTGAACAGAATTTTTGAAATAATTGAGAACTGGATGCTCAACAACAATCTGGCTTTAAACAAAAGCAAAACTGAATTTATGATAGTGGGTAGTTCAGTTGCCATAAAAAAGTTGGAATGTAACTTTGGTTCCTTTAGGTTGGGGGCTGTTCGTATTACGCCAGTCCCCAAACTTAATATTTTGTGGGTGATTCTTGACCAATCACAAACCATGAGTTCTCGCGTCACCAGCATTGCTTCTGTTTCAGCTTATTACATTAAATTGCTTTATCATCTCAAGCCGCTCATTACTCAGGCTAGCACGGAGATAATCGCTAGAGCCATCATTGGCACTTAAATGGATTACTGTGGCAGTCTATTGGCTGGTATCTGCAAACGTGATGTGCATAGGCTACAGACTATTCAAAACAGGGTGGTAAGAGTAGTGCTGGGCCTTTCACAAAGAGAACATGTAACGGAGGCCAGGCGGTCTCTTCACTGGCTTCCCATTGAAGCATGTGTTAAATGCAGGATCCCAGAGGTGTTGCTAGGGAGGGGGGCGGGGGGGGCTTAGGGGATATAGCCCCGGGTCTTTTGGTTATAGTCCCGGATAGAAGCTCAGGTGCTACAACCAAAATGCTAGCCAGTTCCGAGTCCCGCCATTAGCTTAGCCCCTGATCTTTTCCAGACCTAGCAACACCCCTGCAGGATCCTCACTATAACATTTAAATGTAGACAAGGGATTATGCCTTCATATCTGCAAGATTCCATCATCAACAAAGTTAACGGCACAGGGCTGAGGTCCTGTGGACAGAACTTGCTGGTCCACCCCAGAAGCAGAAACTCCAAAGCCGAGAAGGGGGCATTCCACTTGTTGGCCCCAAAACTCTGGAATCAACTACCGAACACAATCAACTACCGAAACAAGATTCCATAGCTCTCTGTCGACTTTCAAGAAAGATCTAAAAACGTATCTCTTCGCATAATTCTAGTCTCAATCTCCTTCTGTTAATGACTTCTTTGACTCACCTACCATCGTGAGATAAACGTTTTTTGTAACTTTTCTGTCTCAATGGTATGCGCCTTTATGCCTGCGGAACCACAGTGCGCAGCGCAATACAAATGTTGTAATGAAATGTAATAACCGTGAAGCCATCAAGAACAGCCACTCTGCTAAACCAAGTTTCCTGTATACAGATATGGTCGGAGCTGTCCAAACTTGTATCCGCCTTCTTAAGGACATGCGAGAAGCCCCTGGTGTTCCAGGATGCCAAAGTCTACAACCTGGGGCTTTCATTCATCATTTGCTATCATATCATAATTGGCCACAGCTCAACCCTGACAATCCCTTTAAACGGAGACTTAATTGGTGGAAGGCCCATTTCGTCGACCAGTGGTTCCTGATCTCCCAACACTGAAGTCAGATCAAAACCGAAAATCGGGAAGCTCCGACTAGCTGTCAGTAAGGTGTGTTTCGCCACTGCTGATGGAATGTGAAGAAACACTGCATCCATTCAAACTTCATCCACAAATTCAATCACCTGCAGATCTTCAGAACTAACTTGTCGCAGGCTCGGGATGCAGTTAAGTGAAGCCATAACATTCCTTCTATTAAGGATGAAGACCTCATTCTGATCTATGAGTCTTTCCAGTCGCAGGCACCTATGCCCATCCTTTGTGTGGCAATGCGGTTTTGATCTGGAATTTCAGGACTCAAACTCTGTTTTCTGTTTTGCCCCCCATCAGGCATGCCAGCATATTTTCTTCGAAGTTTTTTTGCATTTTTCTTTGCCCAAACCGCCAATGTGGGGTGTTTAAGAGTGTCCCCTAGATCAGTTTTCCGTGGAACCAACAATTTAGGGAGCTTATTTTGCAGTTTCTGGGGCAAGCCTGTTCCCTCTTTTTCTTGCAGTGCAAACATAGCTTTTTCAGTTATCAAACTTTGCTCCGCACCCCAGTATGTTCGTTTTCAAGGGATGACGGGGTCCGATAGGTCAACGATCATGGGTGAATCTTTTGAGACGGATCTAACCTCATTTGGTTGCTGGGGACTCTCATCCTGTTCCTCCGAGCTCATGCAATAGGTTGATCAAATTATTGATACATCATGAGCCTCGTAATTTACAACCAGCACCTCTTCTCAGGTTTCTTCATTCATCACATCATCTTCCTCTCGAATTTCATCAGTCTGGACCCCGTTTGTCTCCGTCACTGACCCCACATCCACAGGGCTTCCTCCACTCTTTCCCTTGTCCATTCGACGTGTTTTGACTGGTTGATCTAAATGGATGATACAGAACTCTGAGTTTAGTCTAGCTGATCTGTTGGGTTTTTAATTTCTAGACTTCCCTTGCCTTCCTTTATCATTTTTTTCCTATGCCTTCGTGTGAATATTGGATAAACCACTGCTGGTTTATGGCACAAGTCAAGTTCTTCAGCTTCTGTCTCTTCTATCGATATGGTTTCTGTAGCCCTTTCTAAATTATTTCCAACCACCAGATTGGCTTCTTTTCAGTTTTAACATCTTTGGTTGCATTTCGCTCTTTTTAGGACTTACAGGTAGATGTACTAGCCTCCACAGTTTGAATCTCTTCCTCTGCGAGTGTAGCACACTCGATTTCTTCATGGAGACCATTTGTTGGGGACCTAATCTCCTCTGGCACACTCAATTGGTCAGTAAGGCCTTCCAGCGAGCAACTTTATTTCTGAATCCCGGGTCGCCATTACAACCTTGGTTGCCCCAGTGTTCTGAATCTTAGGTACTGTGACAAATCCCTTAATAAAGAGAATCTTACTATGCAACATTGCTAATGATATTGCTTGATCTTTAAGGGTGTCATTGATTGATTCATACATTTTCAAAAATGGGACAACTCCCATAGTTAACATGGACATTGCACTGCTAAAACCTGCATGATCTCTTCTGTTTGAACCCATGCCATCATGTTTGCGTTTAGCTGGGGACTGTCTCACAACCTCCTCTTCTCTCAACTCTATCACAATAGGGGAGTTCTTACATACCAGATCATCTGCAGGATCATTGTCCACCTCACTGGGGATTAAGGGGATGTCTTGCCCCACCTCGCCTAAGTTTTTGTCCAGTTTATCATACATGGCTTCAATGCCCGTCTCCACATCAGGGCACCTCCTTCTTCATAGCAGTGACCTTCTTGCATCCACCAGCTTAATCATTTCCTTTATTCTGGCAATGTCTCTGCTCAGGGATCGTTCCATTGCCTTATCCCCGGCCTTTACTGCGTTAAACACAGATTGGTCTGGGGTATTTGTTTGCTGGTGTCGGAGGTGTTGGTAGTTAGAGCGCCCACTCCACCCCCATATTTAGCACTTTTTACGGAGGGCGGCTTACCCGATATCAGCGCTGGTTTACATGAAATAGGAGTGTTCATGGCAAAAACGGGTCTGGCCCTCGGTATGACCATTTCCTCTTGGTGTTCTCAAGCTCAATTGGCGTGCCCGCCACTGACGAGACTGGTGCGCAAACCAAGGGCAGGCCGACACTCGTCCTCGGGTTGCCTACCTCCGGAACACCTCCACCCATTACCACCAAGATTTCTGCATCCGTCAAGTCGCCTGCCTTAGTAGGCCAGATTTTCATAATACTCACATTTTCTGTGGAAGGCATTATCAAGCCTTCCAATTTGGATATACTCCCCACCTTTTGTCGAATCCAATCATGTTGCAGGCCACCACATCCCGGAATTTCCAAGCAAGCAGGGATCAGCATAGAGGGCGTAGGGTCCCCAAAGCCATCTTCTCCCCGGTTCATCGAATGTATTTTTCGATTGTGTCAATAGTGTGTTTGTTGGGCGCAGGACAACCCCACAATCTAGTCCAGCATTCCTGCCCTCATTTATCTCTACATACATATGCTGCGCGTTCAAGCTATTTTCCACCTTAATCATTTGTGACTTACATGACTCGGGTGACTGAAATGACTGTGGGAATGGAGATCAGGTTTTTATTACTTTCTTTGGCATGGATTTTGGCTTTTGCTGTTTTATTGTTCTTTGTAGTTGCCTTCTTAGAAATGTCCAGTTCTGCCTGTCCCCCATCCCACAATAAGTCACATGGCATAGCTGAAGGCACATCAGAGTCTGTAGACAGAGCAGTAGGCATGTCGAACTCCACTGTAGGGGGCACTTCCACCACTTGCTTGCCACCCGGGGAACCAAGCCGGGCACAAGTCTCTGTGGACTTCACACAACCGCTCCCATCCAACACGGTAGCTAACGCTGCCGATCTTGTTTCAGCCGCGGCAGTGGCAGGCGGTTCAAATATAGCACCGCTCAACAAAGAGGGACAGAGAGCAGTCAGCTGGCTCCTCTGAGCCAGACCACGGGGGCGTGGGAGGGCACACCACCATCTGCGAGGCACAAGTCCTTGGCAGCGAATCCCTTCCCACAAGGTTCAGACACCAACATTGGGCATGGGGCACCCAGCTTACCATTGCTCTCCGTCGCCATTTCTGTCACTACTGAGAGGTCTAGAGTCTGCACTGGTAGCACGTGTAACGCCATCCCTCTTCCACTTCTCAGAGATGTACTACTATGTCACGGTTCCAAACGCACAGTGCAAAAAAAAGCTCCACCTCCACACGTCCGACTCTCGTTTGACTGGAGAGTGACCCGACTCTCCACCAGACTCCTCTCCGGCACTTCATGCCTCTTCCTGATCTTATATACATTTTTAAAGCGATACACACACCGTGAAACACACCATGTAACGCTCTTCTCCAGGAGGGAAACACCAAATAATCCTTCATTCTACTGCACTCAGCATGCGCTATTGCATTTGATGCAGGACGCTGAATTGACTTCTGGCATGTGCTAAGGATGCATATGTTTTTACGTTCCAGGCAGAGCTTTCATTGGTAAAGGGTGGCAGAGTGCAGCCTTTGAACTGTGGGCAGTCTTAAGCATACCGCGCTTCAAACACTAAGCAAAAGTTTCTTGCTGCAAAATCTGCTTAATCGGTTTCTTAGAAAACCTTCATAAAAAATGGCATGTTTTACCTGTCTAGCATGCCTCCACGGCCTCTCCCTTACAGACTGCTGAAAGGGATCAGAGAAACGGCAAAACACTTCATGTAGGAATTATATCCAGACCCAAAATACCAGCATTGATCTTGACGCGCCAGAAAGGATGGCGGGTTTGGCTTCCTCTATGAAAAATAAATATCTTAGAGCTTTCTCTCTGTACGGTGTGCAACATTGGTTCAAAGCAAGCGCATCAGGCAAGCCAATCTGGGTCACTATTGTAAAGAACTAAGCTGCCCCCGTTGGCTATTAACAGTGGACAGATGCTTGCAGGTCCCCGGAACAAGTGGCGCCACCCCAGACATGTTTCATAGGGTTGCCTGATGAGGTCACTTGGGGTGGCACATTCATTGACGTCTATGAGGCGCAGGCGGCCCGTGCACGGGCCAGTGTTTTTATAAGGTTGCTCATGCTGGCGCCACTGACCAGACCACCACTTCCTGTGCGTCCCACTCTGTTGGAATAGAAGAACGAAAACAAGGTCGTGGGCAGAGCTATCTCCTTTACAAGGAATCGAGCTAATGGAGGAACCCCGCAATTCTTCTGAAGAATCAGCAGTAACATTGCTGATCAGGGCAGAATGCAAATATCTGGAAACTATAACATGTCCATGTCCTTGACAAGGAAACATTGGTTCCTTTCCTGCAATTTAAATATAAGCTGCGCAACTCGGAAGTCTCGAGGTTCCAGTTGCTCTCAACCATTTTTTCGTCCGTCACCTCACCCCTGAACTCAATTGTGTATAAGATTCCAGATCTGTAACGCCTCTCCCAGATGTTGCCTCTGGCAGCATTGACAATTTACTTTAGGTGGTTGGAGAGGGAGATGTGGGAAGACGTATTCCGGGCTTCAGTCAGAGCAGCACAGGTTGATAGTGTGCAGAAATGTGACAAAAATGAAGATTGACCTGTGTTGAAAGCGGCAAAACCAGAGTACGTGGAACTGAGGTCTCCTTTATGCAATTTACACGGAACTGCCAGTGCCGTTCTTCCCCTTGGCTCCTCCCCTTCCTTTTCCTCGCTCCCCTTCCGGTCTGAAACCTCGTTCTCTCCCTTAAAGGTGCATGCAGAGACCTCTAACAACCTGGATCTACTTACTGTTCACTCAAGAGAAATGTATGCGGTTCACTATGGAAAATGATGCATTGTAAACTTTTGTGATCCAACGTTTGCTGGACGTGCAATAGAGAATTGGGCACAACCTTACATTTGCTTTGGAGTTGCAATAAAATTGCACAGTTCTGTGAGGAAATTAATTCTCCAAAGAATTGAGCCGGTGATAAACTGCTGTCTACCACACAGTACTGTACTCTGCAGTAGGTCTTTTCTTGTCGCACGAGCAACCCTTCAATGAAACTAGGGACTAGATGCGCTCAGTGCTGAGGCAGGCCCCAGTGTTTACAAAGGGCACAAGGGATGTCTGCAAAAGAGAAATAGACCTATACCAAGAAGTAGACTTTGAATGAATACATACCATTTTGGGGTCCATTCAATGGACTATGTATGTGACACTGTCAGGGGTAGACTTGGAACCAAAAGAAGCCCTGGAAATATTGTTCAAAGTGACCCCATATTACACATTTTCACCAAGTCCAACCCTTTTTCTATGGGAGAGGCCCACTGTGCAGAGTCTTATCTGGAAATCTCCAGAGTTCCCTATGGGCCAGTCCACCCCAGGACACAGTGGCTACTGAACATGTGGAGTAATCGAAACACTTGTGTATAGTCGCATTAGAAATAACCAACAAATAAATAAATCACCAAGGTTACGCTTTGCCACGTGGCCACCCCCTCTGTACTTATCTCTTTTGTATGCCATGTCTGTGTATGATTTTAATATATAGTTCTAGCAGGAGCATGCTACTAAGTGACTCGCAAGGGGACCAACTTTGTAGTGTGGGGGTTCTGGGTATAGTTTTGTTTGCGATTCTTATCAATTGTACTGTGGCAGTTGTTCATAGACGCATGTATTTTTCTGAAATCTTAAAAAGAATGTAGTGCTACTAAATGCACTTCCATGCTGAGTCGAGTAACATGCAATCGTGTTGGGGATTTTAACTAAGTGAAGCAGAGTGCCTTTTGTGACATGTAGTCCGTAGGGGGCATCTATATTGAGGAAGATTGGCTGGCACATGGGATACGCGGTATTCTTGGGGCATTTTATAAAGTGAGATGCAAAGTATTCCGAGATAAGTTTGCTAATATGGTTATCTGCACTATGAGATCTAAAGTTCATCCTGGGACCTTGGTGCATCTGCACTGAGGTAGAATGCATTCTGGGACAGAGAGTCCACTTTGTGGACTTCCACATTGCATGAGATGAGGGTCTGTGGCATATGTTGCCCATGCTGACATTAGCCCAGGGGGAGGGAGATGCATTATAGCACACGCAAGCATGTGCGGGATCCTATACTGAGTGAGGCAAAGTGAATGCACGTGCTGGCCCCATTAATGAGTGGGGCTTCAAGCATTCTGGGAAGTAGAGTTCTGTCCTGATACCATTACTGAGTGATGCAGAGTTCGGAAATAAAAACCTCTGGCACGTCTGCACCGGGTCACTCGGTATGGATTCCTCTTGTGCGGCCTGTCTAGAGAACGAGGCAGGGTGTACTCTGGAACCGTGTTTAACTTTTGCAACGAATGGAGTCCTTTGATGCATGTCCTGTTTGCAAAGAGGAAAACATTCTGACATGTGTTCAGGCTGCCTAGGCATAGAGATGACAAACCATGGTATGTTCCTGGAGAATGTGGAGAAGCTAGGCATGTAAGGCTGTATTATACATGCATGGCCGTATAAGGCACATGAGCTGCACACTGCAGATCATGGATGTATCTGGCCCTCCTGGTTATTAATACTGCACCTCTCTTTTGATGGCAGTATCCCACCATTTGAGATTGTACTTAGATAATACGGGATACACGTGTGCATGTGGGTATGGGCCTGACCATATTATTATTATTATTACTGTTATTATTATTATATGATGACTTCAGCCGGGCACATGGGACTGGAGGTGGCATACAATAAAGCCAGACCTATAGGATTTCTCAATGATTGTTATGCTGTTTACGTTTACTCCTAATGTACATGAATTTGTTTGGACACCCCCAATCTTCACGTATTCTGGATCTCATGATCCTGTGCTATTATCATCAGCTCTCATATATATTCATATATAATACATGGCAGCCCGCAGGACCTGTGTAAATGCTCTGATTACTTACCGGTAATCTTCATTACTCCTAGTCATACTCTTCCTCGTCACAGTACTTACTTCATGAGGCACCCGCCTCCGACACAGGACCTTCTTCTATTTCTTTAAATCCCTATAACTCCTCCCCCACATCCATGTCACTCAGTTTCATATTACCAAGCCGGAGCATGGGACCTTCCCCGCAGGGAGGGTGAGGAGGGTCGTCAGTACTGTGACGAGGAAGAGTAGGACTAGGAGAAATGAAGATTACCGGTAAGTAATCAGAGCATTACCTCCACGTCCACTCTTCCTCGTCCCAGTACTTACTTCATGAGGTATACCAAAGCATCAAAGGGGAAAAGGTCCCAATGAGACAGAGCCAAAAACAGTGCAGCAAAACACACCCACAATAACTCTTAAATCACATCCCCACAGACAAAAACTCCAACCACGAAGGAACCAACCCCCGAGTGGGAGAAACTCAACACATAGCGGTTGATGAAAATGCCTAGACCAGCCAAGGCGGCAGCCATACAAATCTCTTGCAGAGAAAAACCCTCCTTACACCGGGCCAGGAAGCCGCGAAACCCCTGGTAGACCGCCCCTGATTGTGCGCAGGCACAGGCAGGCCAGAAGCCACATAGGCCCTAGAGATCACAACCCGGAACCACCGGAAAATGGAAACCACAGATGCGTTATGCCCAGCCCCAGCCAGACCACAAGCAATCAGAAGACTATCAGATTGGTGGAAAAGGCAAACCAAGCCAAATACTCTAACGCGTCCCGCCGGACATCAATGTTAAGCCGAGCCACCTCCTCAGGCGTTCTTGGATCATGAAAGAAGTCAGGGAGAACCAGACCCTGAGAGGTGTGAAACCCGAGAGACAACTGAAGGGAGAAACTTCGGACCACACCCCGGCACCACCGAGTCTGGCAGCACCCTCAGGAAAGGAGCGTGCCATAAGAGAGCCCCAATCTCCCCAAGCCTACGGGCAGAAGTGAGAGCAATAAGAAAAGCAGATTTCAGTGTAAGATGTTTGATATCAATCTCGGAAATGGGCTCAAAAGGAGGCCCGTGAAGGAACCGTAATACAAGAGGAAGATCCCAAAAGGAAAACCCTTTATCAGCACAAGGAAGGGAAGAAGAAAAACCCTGGATCAACTTCCCCACCAACACCTCCCCATCCAAGTGACCGTCAGAGTCCCCCAAAAGGAATTTCATGGAGGCCCGCTGAGAGCGAAGCCTGGAAAAACTGCCAGGCCCCTGTCAAAACCCCTCCTGGAGGAACCGAAGGATAGCAGAGGCCAGAACGCAGAGGAGGGATCCCAGACTGCCCATACCAGTCTCGGAAATGGCCCCAATGTCTGCCTAACACCTTCAGAGTGGAGGGTCTAAGAGCATCCATTTGGACTCAACTACAGGATCTGAGAACCCCTGAGATATCAACCTAGACTGAGCAATAGCCACACCGCCCATTGCATCCGGTGGAATTCTAACCGCAGATCCCCTTGAAGGGGACACGGCCACCTCGGAACCAGCCAAGGTTCCTAGGAACGAAGCTCCAACAGAGAGGGGAGCCAACTCCGGCGGCACCAGAACAGAGCTAACAACAACACAGTCACCCTGGACACTCAGATGCGCCAAACCACCCGGGGCAGAAGGGGAATAGGCGGAAAGGCATAAAGGAAAACCCCAAGGCCACTGTACAGAGAGGGCGTCCATCCCCCAATCCCCTCAACCTGAAACCGAGAGCAGAAGAGGGGAACTTCTGCTGAGGCCAGGGATGCAAACAGGTCTAGAACCAAGGACCCTAATCTGACACAGGTCACCGCAAAGACCTGGGCCAAGGACCAGTTCTGCAGAGGAGTGAAAACCGGCGTCTGAGAAGATCCGCTTGAACATTGTCCACCCTTCTGATACGTGAGGCCAGCAGATACACCAGTTGAGATTCCTCCCAGGTGCCTATCAGCGCTGCCAGAGCATTCAAGGAACAGCCGGAACCCCTTTTGCAGTTCACATATGCCAAGGCCGTCGTATTGTCCGATCGGACCAAAAACCGCCGACCGTCCAGCAACTCCTCGAAGTACACCAGAGCTTGCACAATGGCACAACTCTTGCCAATTGGATGATCACCGGCTCTCCCCAGATCTCACAACCCTTGAGCTGAGAGGACCCCCAATGTATACCCTTTCTGCTGGTGTTGGTAGTAGGAGAGGTCACAGGAGGAAGGACCATGCACACCTCAGCCTGTAGACCTGAAACCCCCCGCCACCATAGCAGGGACACTCGCAGCGCTGGGGACACTGAAAACAAAACTACGAAAGCCGAGATGTCGGGAGCCAGTGGGAGAGAGTATAAGACACCAGGAGACGTAACCGATGACAGGCTCAAGGAACTGGAAAACATGTAAGACGCCACGTGCCACGTAACTTCAGCAACAGGTGAGTCGAGACATACTGCCTTCTGAGAACCCAGCCCAGAACAGCCAGCAAGCGCCCCCCCTGCACAACATCCAGAGTACGCTCTCCCCAGACGTCCGGACAAGCAGTGCAGGGTCTTGAGACCCATAAGCAGGTGACACATCCTAGAAGGCATAGGGACCAGGAACACCCGCAAGTAGAAAACTTGACCCTGAACAGGGAGAGGAACGGGCAAGACGGTAACCCACAACAACCGTTCGGAGAGAACGGATCCCATGGCCAACTACTTGGACCGTGAGCTGGGTACCAAAGTCCTAACCATGCAAACCTGGATAGGAGGAGACAGGAACGGCAACTGATACCCCCCTCCAGAAGGAGCCCATTACCCAGGAAGCCGAACCCCACCGGTCCCATACACCTCCGAGAAGATAGAGACGAGGAGCCAGGGAAAACCGCCAGTCACTGCACTTGCACCAGAGGGAAATCACAGGACGTTGAAACAGGCCTGCGCCACAATATAACAGCATGCTTGTCAGCCCACAAAAAGATTTGACCTATCAAAAGGAAGATACTGGACAGGCCAGAAGTCCAGCAGACTATGGCCCCCTCAGCCGACAGAGGAGCCACCAGGCTGGCGTCAAAAGGGCAGAGTACTGTCACAAAGCGGGGCAAAGCAATCCATCCCGGATAGCCGACATCAAAGGCAACCCCCTACCTGAGGTATGCCTATACTGGAAAACCCACTGAAGTGACATCCCCCTCCACCGGCACCAGGGGCTCTGAGAACCCCTCTAAGCACAGACATGTGCCACCATGTGCCCTATCACTTCCCACAAGTCTGAGAGGAGGCGTGAAAGCAACACGTCAGCACCGGAGGACCTAGGGCCTAAAAGAAGAGACACTGGGAACCCCCTGCATGGCCGTTACTTCCATGATCATTTTCCATAATCCCATGCCGGACAAGGGAAAAGCAAATCAACTCCTTTGACTTTCCCTTGCGCAGTTTAGAGGAAGAGGACAGGACAAGGAGTCTGCGTCCATAGCTAGCACAGACCCAAACACACCACTAACACACCACATGACTGAGAGGTGGCTTGAGCCCTGTATCCAGTAGCTGGTAGCCCCATGATCTAAATCATTCCAATGCATCGGTCTAGGAAGGATGAAGGACCGAGTCAGCACTGCTGAGACTCGAACCCGAAGTGTAGACTATGCCAGGCCGGTACCCTTCCGGCCGCTTGCAGATGTGTCCAAAATCTGCGCCGTATTCACAGGCAGCACGCAAGGAATGCAGCCAACATCCGGTGCATACTGGGCTGTGTGTGTCTGAGGAGCTGGTGGTATGTGACATGTCTGTGACAGAACAGAGCCCTGCACTTTCAAATACTCTGTCACAGTCACCCCACGACAAGAAGCAGAGAGTCCTCACAACAAAAAAGGAAGGCTAGCCCATACTGCCAAGTGCTTGCCATCATTTCCAATAAAGATGTGTACACAGAGCACGAGGTAACGGCCTTTCAAAGGAGTCAAGATGGCCATACCAGCAAGAGAGGGGAAAACATCAAGCACAGTCCTCCCCTCTCCTTACCTTCCCCCAGAGAATGCAGCTGACATCCGGTGCATCCTGGGCCGTGTGTCTCTGAGGAGCGGGTGGTATGTGGCATGCCTGCGACAGAACAGAGCCCCCGCACTTTCAAATACTCTGTCACAGTCACCCCACGACAAGAAGCAGAGAGGCCTCACAACAAAAGGGAAGGCTTAGCCCATACTGCCAAGTGCTTGCCATCATTTCCAATAAAGATGTGCACACAAAGCACGAGGAAAACGGCATGTTGAAGGAGTCAAAATGGCCATACCAGCAAGAGAGGGGAAAACATCAGGCACAGTCCTCCCCTCTCCTTACCTTCCCCCAGATAATGCAGCCAACATCCGGTGCATCCTGTGCTGTGTGTGTCTGAGGAGCGGGTGGTATGTGACATGCCCGCGACAGAACAGAGCCCCCGCACTCCCAAAGACTCTCTGCCACTGTCACCCCACGACAAGAAGCAGAGAGGCCTCACAACAAAAGGGAAGGCTAGCCCACACTGCCAAGTCGAATCAAGATGGCCAAAACAGGAGGAGAGGGGAAAACACCAAGCCCAGTCCTCCCCTCTCCTTACCTTCCCCCGGGCCGTGCAAGACCCGGGACACAATGCTCACGCTGCGGTCCGGAGCCCAGCAAAGAACCGAGCGAGGCAATCCAGCTCAACTGTGACCCCAAGCCCCGCAGGGGGCCCAGGAGCAGTGCCGCACCTGAGGGAGCCGAGGGCCCCGCCACACAGCCCCCCCCAGGGGGCCAGCAATCGGTGCTCCCTGGTGCCCCGCACCGGGAAGAAAAAGTCCAACCTGCCGGAGGCAGGAAAAATTTAAACTGAGTGACATGGATGTGGGGGAGGAGTTATAGGGATTTAAAGAAATAGAAGAAGGTCCTGTGTCGGAGGCGGGTGCCTCATGAAGTAAGTACTGGGACGAGGAAGAGTGGACGTGGAGGTAATGCCTGTAGATACTGTTCTCATTACAGGCTGCTTGTGACAAACACTACTGACCTGTAATAAGAAAATGCCATCGCTACTGCTCTGTAATCGTTATTACAGTTGCGTTGTAGGTAAAAAGTTCATCCATCGCCCGTTTATTTTTTCACAGCGCTTTTTACCGAATGTTTTTGTTGAATAAAACATCGAAAATATGGAGGGGTGTTAAGGGCATATAAGAGGTAGGGTGGGGTGGGGTTTAGGGAATAAATAATAGGGGGAAGGCGGGACCCCCCCTCCCAAATAAAAACAAAAATTGCGAAGCATTTTTTCGGCAAAAAATGTTTGGCAAAAAAACAGTGGAAAAAAACTGGGATTAAATGAACATAGAACCGAGTAGTGAGGTCAGAGTGCCTGCTGCTTCAGACAGCACAGAGCAGCATCCGTGACAAGCTTTTCAAATTCATCTTTTGTAAACAAAAAAAGTTTCTGTGTCACATTACAGCCTTTAAATGATAAGGAGCAGTTTATGGCGAAATGTGTATTTTGTTCACTGGTGCAGTTAAATATATGAAAGCAAGAATCTATCTGCAGGTTACTACTTAATTGGAAGTCGAAAGCGTAGTGTGGATGCACTTTATTAAACTGCTTAAACAATTTTTTATGCCACACATTAGAAGCTGTGCATTAGTCTTTTTTTAATGCAAACCGATTCTACATTGATTCTATGTATCAGCCCTTGGAAGATCTCCTACATTACCTTAAACAAGAGACAATGGGCCTCATTACGACCCTGCCCGTCCGGAAAGAACGGTACTGGTAAATCCACTGCCACCGTTCTTTCCGGACCGGCTGATTTAGAGTCCTGCAGGTGGGAGGTGTCACTCCCGCCAGGTCTGACCTGGCGGGTTTAACACCACCCGCCTGCAGGCGGACATGGAAATACTGGCTCTGTCATAGACGGAACCAGTGTTTCCATTGTCCCCATCCCCATGTGGGAATGGGGACTTACACAATTCCGCCTCCGGAATTCCCAGGTCACCGAGGTCGTAATGCCCCGGTAATTCCGGGAATCACAGAGGCGGAATGGTAATACGAAGGACGTTGGTAACCTGCCGGTTTTTCCGGCTCGGTTACGGCCGGACTCGTAATGAGGCGCCATGTATTAAAAGGGGTGACAGTTTGTGTCCATGTATTATAAGGAAATCAATACCCTGTCCCAGACTTAAAAGGATATCGCAAGTCACCTCAGAGTCCCCTAACCGTATAAAGGAACTCAGCCTTCGGCCTATCTGGTCACAGAACTCCTCAGTGACTTTCAGTATCCTTATAACCAAGGATAGGGGGTACTTTATCTTATATATATGCCTGCGCTTGACCATAGTTTTCTCCTCCTCAACCTTTGTATTTTCTTCCGCTGCCGCACACTGTTTCTTTTTCACTTCTGTTTCATAGATCCTGAAAACCTCCTCTGCCTTGACGCTCTGTTATAGATTACATATCACTACATACGCTGCCTCCGCCCTCTCCATTTCTCCCGTTTCTACTCCAGTCTCAAGCAATCCATTAAATTATACCAAAACTCAAACAAACCTTATCAGTTTCAAGAATGCACCGACTTCCTTGTACTTTCAGTCCTGTTAGCACAAGGTGGAGTAACAGTGGAACAAAACATCATCCAATCTTTTGTTTCTTGATCTGTCTCACCTTACTTTCTCAGCTCCTGCAATGCTACTCAACACATTCTTTGAGTCTGTAATCACAGTTCAATTATTCAGTTTGTGTAAAACCTTTTTCTACATGAAATCTTTCACCCCGTCAACTCTTCTAGATCCCCCCTCCTATTCTATCCTGAACCCGAGATTTTATATATCAGTGCACGTGCTAAACGTGATCTGTCACCTTAACATTGTCAATCTGTATCACTCGGGTATTACCTCTGCCTTTCTCATCTTTAACTTTGGCTATGTTAAATTACCTAGGAGAAATATTTGCCCTTGTGGGCCAGTTTCATTTGGCAGTGGTGCATAGCGGCATTGAGCTCATGTCGACCAAATGTGATGTGGAATTTGAAAGTTGAACTTGGAAGCTCTGATGAGTTGTCACTGATGTCAATTGTGCTAAAATGAATTTTATATGGAAATTATGTATTAATGTTGATAAATGGAATTTGGTAAAAGGTTATATTTTAATCTAATGCTAATAACAATAATAAATAAATAAATAAAACATGTATTAAATTCATCTCTTCTTAAGGAGCCGTTGTAAAGACAGCATCTCTATTGCCAATGTAAATCTCAATCTTGTTTTCTATTTGAAAAATATGTTAGTCTATGTCTAACCCTTGTAGAGCTATACTCACCCACTTAGTCCTCTCCTGCTGGCAATGCTGTGGTTGCTTTGGTGCTGCAGCTGAATGTAGTGGCCTTGCAATGTTCAGTTCTCATTACGGTTCTGGCGGCTTTCTTCATTGAGTCTCTGGGCCTCATTACACGGAAGGCGGTAAGGGTTAACGGTCACCGGTAAGGTTACCGGTGACCGGTAACCCTTACCGCCTTACTACGAGGTCCCTTTGCGGGACCCAACCTTAACGGCTGGTGTAGACCAGCTGTTAAAGTTGGGACCCGCAAAGGGACCTTGGTGCTAATTACGGTACCGCAATTTGCGGTACCATAATTAGCTCCTTTCCCATTCCCATTATGCCCTATGGGGCAAAAATGGGAATGGGGAAGGGCCATGGAGAAAGGGGGAATTACCGCCCCGCCAACCTTGGAATGGGGTGTTAATTCCCCTTTCCTCCATGAAGGTACCGGTATGGTACCGGCAGCAACCATGGTGCTAATAGCTCCATGGTTTACCGCCTACCGTGTAATGAGGCCCTCTGTATTTGGTGGACTTCATGCATGTCGGCAATCTAGCTCCATGGACTGAAGGTGGGAAAAATCAGAGGAAATAGTGTTTCCTCAGGAGTTATGAAATGAGGGCCCAGGCCCATCCAGTGACTGGGACTACCCTCACCAAGATGGCCACAGCACTGACACACGGACCATGATAGCCATTCTAACTGTGGTTTCCTTTACTTCGTCTTCCTAGTGGCAGACCTTCCATACTTCTGGTCATTTGCACTTCTTGGAGATTTAGGAGGACTTCAGTGGAGGGTCTCTTGCTTGCCATTTCTTTCACTGTTGCTGGCCTCTATTTGGTTCATGAACCTGCCTGCTGTTTTGCGTCTTGATGTGAGCTTTTTTGTGGCCACTTCCTAGTTTTTGTCTTTCTATAAAGGGGCTCTGCGCCTTTGTCCTGCCACATTTGTGACTGTATAGACTTGTCTCACTCTGCCGAATGACTTGTCCGACTTCTTTTCTCATACAATTGACAAAATTAGTGCAGAACTGGTGTGTTCGGTGGATACTGTTGAGTCCAATTAATTTAACAGCCCTCATGAAGGCATAGACCATTGCCAGTCATCAAAATCGTTATGAAATCAACTATAGAGGATTTAAGTTGACATATTAACTCCTCAAAAATGCACAGGCCCTGTACCTAAACGCTCGCCACCTACAGGTGCAAAAACTATTTTCCTTTTTTTTTTTTAATTCTTTATTTATACATTAATCAAACATTAGATGAAATAAAATCTTGTATTACACAATAGATAGAAAGAGGAAGAAGGAAGAATTGTATAAACAGTGAAGAAAAGAAAAAAAAGGAATAATATACATATGTTTAAGAACTAGTACATACTCAAGAAATCATTCCAAATGTTTGCATGCAAATGTAACTTCCCCAGCTTTCTGTAAATAAACTTCTCAATGTTAGCCAAACTGTTCATTTCATCAATCCAATCAATAGACTTTGGCGGGGTTTGGGATTTCCATCCCCTTAAAATAATTTTTTTGCACACTGAAGCGCCTCTGAATAAAATTCTCTGATAAAGAAAGATCCTCAAGTGAATCATCACACCCTAAAACAATTTTCCTTAATTAATGAATGAGATCTGCCATCTGATTACTTCTTCCATGAATAGTGAAGTATTTCACACAGTTTGGGAAAAAGGCTGCAGCCTGACCTCAGCTATAAAAGTCTCCCAGGTACCATATTTGGCTAAACAGTTGAAATGTGTAGTGCGCCAACACCTTCAAGCATTTGTAGAGGAACACGACCTGTTGAAACCAGTTCAATTCTGCTTCAGACCAGGCCACACTACCGAACTGGTCCCCAGGACCATATCGGACTGGCTCAAGAAGGTGGTGGTGCCAGGGCAAATTGCAGGATTGTCTTCCCTCCACACAATGGTGAATGGCCAGAAACTCCCTCAATGTCCACCGAAATTAAACTGAGTTGCTAGCAGCCAATGCAGCCATGGATCCTTGCATGCCATCTTCTGGCCAGAGAGCTTTGACCCCTACCCTAGTCTGGCACCCAGAATCAGGAATCGGGGAATCAACATGGATGCTGAGCTGGCTTTAACGCAACAAGTGGCAGCAGCTTCGAAAAAGAGCTTTTTCTTCTCTAAAAGACCAAGGAAACTCCTTCAACTGTTTTCCTTTACACTGTGGCCATTGACAGCAACGCATGAGTCTTTATGTGGTTGTTTTCGGTGGCAGTTGGGCCGTGTGCTCATGATTCCTGCATGCAGGAAAGAAAAGGCTGTGGCTGCTCTATTGCCGCCCTAGCTTCCAGGAACTTGAACACCCTTCCTATAACATTACACAATGAGAACAATATCTTATCATTCAGTGAAAAACGAAAGACTTGTCTTTTGAAGTGTCCAACCTAACCAAGGTGCGACTAGACCTCCACAATTTGTGATATGCACAGCCATTCCCTGTTTCACGCTTCTCCAGCGCCAGGATGCCCTAGTGGGCAATGTACACATGCTACTTTACCATCAACGACATGATATAAGAAGGATAGTCAGGTAGTTTTACGTTAAGGGAGTCTGTATTTTAAAGCCACTAGGAAGACTGCTTTAAGCTCACCTGTGCAACTGGCCATTGGCAGGTTGAAGCCGCTCATGGGCCCTGCACCTGCTGAGGAAATGGTGCAACCTCTGGACTCAATGACAACAGTATGGGCATTGACTTTGAAGTCATTAACCCCAAAGAATTCGAATGTAGTTCTTTGTTTAGATCCCTCTGGGATGGGAACCTCCCAGTTTGACACCAATTCCAAGACAATGAAAGAGGTCTCAGACAAGTGACTAGTGCAGTTCGCATTCCCATCCCCACCACTATTACTAATGAAAGGGCCAAGATGGGCTATGGCGTAGGCAAGTAATGTAAAGGTGCACACACTGGGCACTTCCATTGGTCGTTGTAGTCAATCCCATATCGGATAGTTCTAATCTATTCCTAGCAGCATTTCAGGCCATGTTGGAGTGAGTAGAACATGCCAACCCAGTCAAAGAATTTGACGAAATCCAGCGAGCCATCAGATTTATCGACCTATATCCCTTGCTTTCATCACCTGTCCACAGAAAAAAGTCTGATGGCAAAGGACCAATTGGAGATTGTTTAGAAGGGGCACCCATGATGCTATCATGTTTAAGGTGGCCTGGGTAGCCAATCGCTTCATAGTTGAATTGGTTTTACAGATCCACCATCATGCCCAGAGGAAGTGGGCATGGAGAAGCTGGGATCGTCTGCAGGCCTTTTGGTCTGTCCCTTGCCCACCACCTTCTCATAGGATGACAGATCCTGTTTCATCTGAGGGGAGGAGCCCATGCAATTGTGTTCCCTTAGAGGTCCCTTGTCAAATGAATAATGAGGAATACACAAGGCCTCTGTATTGCTGAGAGCATTGTCCCCTTGTGGGTCACTGACCTTTGTGCCCACCCAGAATGCCAGTAAATGAATGAGCCCATCCTTTTCACAGATGCAAGTGACATGTTTGGGAACTGCTGTTACCACATCACTTACCTGGGGTAGGGGGCGCTCCACTTCACTTACCTGGGGTAGGGGGCGCACCTATGGGTCCCGGCGCACCCCATCCTGGTGCTTCTATCCCCGACACCGGCTGGGGGGACCACGGTCTTCTGCGGCACTCAGCGCTTCCGGGTTTCCCGTGTCTCGGGATTCGCACATGCGCGGAAGGCCGCGTTTTGTCCTTCGCGCATGCGCGGTCCACGAGACGCTTGGGAAGCCACAAGCTTGCTTCCCAAGCCTCGTTCTGGGCACGGTAGCATCCGGGGACAGCACGGCTTGCGTTCCAAGCCTCCCGGGTGCTGCCGGCCCTATTTAAGCGACTGAGTCTTGAAACTCACTGCGTCTCAACGCGGTTTGTTTCTGGATCGCGTTCCTCGCTCCCGCAGCTTCCCGCTGCCTTCCATTTTCCTTGTTTGGTTCTTTGTTCCCTCCAGTATTCCCTCCTGTTCCCTTGGGTCTTGGTCCTTCTCTCCCTTGGGTTTCCCCTTAGACTGCCTTGGGTCCTGTCCTTCCCTCTCAGCCATTGCTTCTGGACCAGCCTTTTGCCTGCTGCCATCTTCCTGGTGCCTTGAAGCTCTCAGCTGTGGACAATCATCCTCAGACTAGTCTTTGCCTGCTGCCTCTTCCTGGAGCCTTGCAGCTACTGCTTTGGACTATCATCCCTGCTCAACCATTGGCCCACAGCCATTTCTTGGAACTTTGCAGTCCTCAATTGTGGACATTAGCCTTCAATCTCAGCCTACTTTTGGAGTCATCTCAGAAGTAGTTCATCTGCGGACAGTCTACAAGAACCGCCTTCCCTGACAATGCTTGCACTGTCCCGGCGTCACGAGAATCAGGGAAGTGCGCATTCGTGGCGTTGGGAGCTGGTTCACCCCTGGCCCTGTTGATACCAGGGAGAGGGTTGCACCGGTTTCTCACGTTACACCTTCTGCATTCATCAGTCGGACAGCCTGGCGACCTCACCACGATCAACTACCGGAAGTTCAGGTATTCAGCGCCCACAAGATGCTTTCCTTAATAGATTGAGACGCCTACCTTCCAACTCCAAGATGGATGAGGCTCAAGAACTTCGGGAGGAGATGCGAGTTCTTCAGGCCGAAATGACAGCACTCCGTCAAGAGAACATCGGTCTAAGACAGATGGTGTCACAAGCTTCTGGGGCTGCACCTCAGGGTGAAGGAGCTATGTCCCAGGCCGCGCCTATCAAGTTTGACGTTGATTCTAGACGTGTGGCAGAGTTTTGCAACCACTGCAAGATACATTTCCTCTTTAGAGCCTCCTATTTCAATTCTGACAAGGCCAAGATTGGATATATTTTGGGAAATTTGGCCGGGAATGCCCTTGCGTGGGCAGCCCCATTGGTGTCCGCCAATAGCCCCATACTTAATGACTTCGCAGCTTTTGAAAAAGCATATTTGGAGGTTTTCCAATCACCGAATCTGGCTTCCGCAGCCCAGAACCAATTGATGGATCTGAAACAAGGATCTATGGATATAATAACCTACATTGGCCGTTTTCGTCAATTGGCAACCGATTCCCAGTGGCCTGAAATAACCCAGAAAACTTTGTTTCGAAGAGGATTGAGAGAGGAATATGAGGACGAATTACTGCATATTCCAGAGCCTGACACCCTCCAGCAACTTGTTGAACAGGTTTTGCGCATAGACCATAGGTTGGCAGAACGGAGGGGTGAGAGACGACGAGCAGAGCGGATGTTCGCAAGACCACCCAACGCTCAGGCCGGAAATTCCGGGTCTTCGGACCCCGGTCCAGAACCCATGCAGTTGGGAGCCGTGAGGGACCCGCTCTCCGAAGCAGAACGAAAACGCACAAGACGTTTGAGACTTTGTTTGTACTGTGGGACTGCCGGGCACTACTTGGGTTCCTGTCTACTATGCCCCCAAAGGAAATCGGAAAACTAGAAGGCCAGTCATCTGTAGGAAAGGCAACGACAGGTCCTGACTCGTACTTATTCCTTTCCAATCCCAGTTCCTTGCTCCAGCCTATGCAACCGGCTGTTCTACTGGTTTTGAAGATAAAGCTGTCATGGTTAGATAAAGAGGCGGAAGTTCTAGGCTTATTGGACTGTGGGGCCTCCGGAAACTACATAGACGAGACATTTGCAGCCTGTCATGGCATACCTTTGTTCGCCCGGAGAAGTGTCCTGCCCGTTGATGTGATCGATGGAACCCCTTTATCTTCAGGCCCAATTCGTCAGCAAACCATGTGCCTACATATTCAGATCAAGGAACATGGGGAAAGAATCGCCCTGGATGTCATCAGATCACCCTCCTATCCAGTGGTCTTAGGATTGCCCTGGCTTCTTCACCACAATCCAACCATCAATTGGGGAGCTCGCACCTTGGATTTCTCCTCTGCTCATTGCCTCCGAAATTGTTGCTCGCCTGGCGTGTCTCAAAAGGATATCACCTCCATACCCCTCACAAGGGGTACTGGTCCTCCCGGGTTTTGTTCTCTGTTGCCTGTCCCTCTGGAATACGCCCAATTTCAGACCGTGTTCTCCGAGCCTGAGGACATACCACTGCCACCTCACCGAATTTTTGACTGTTCCATAGAACTGGTACCTGGTTCTGTGATACCTCATGGGAAGGTATATGCCTTGTCCCTTACTGAGAAGACGGCCCTTCAAGAATACCTGTCGGATTGCATCAGGAAGGGATACATTGCTCCCTCAAAGTCACCAGCTGGTTTTCCGTTATTTTTTGTGAAGAAGAAGGAAGGAACCCTACGACCCTGCATCGACTATCGTCAACTAAACGATATCACACGAAAAGATACATATCCATTGCCTTTAATTCGGAACATCATGGAATCCCTTCTAGCGGCCCAGGTCTTTACCAAGTTGGATCTGCGAGGCGCTTATCATTTAATTCGAATTAAAGAAGGAGATTAATGGAAGACGGCTTTTAAGACTCCTTTTGGGCATTACGAATATCGGGTCATGCCATTCGGGTTATGTAATGCCCCGGCTGTTTTTCAGCGTTTTATGGATAACATCTTTAGCGATTTAATCGGAATATCTATTTGGGTGTACCTTGATGATATTCTCATTTTTTCTGCTTCCCTGAAACAACACGTGGGACATGTTCGGGAGGTGCTTCGACGGTTGTCCCAGAACCAACTGTACGCTAAGGCAGAGAAGTGTTCTTTTCATCAGAAAAGAATGGAGTTTCTGGGTTATGTGATCAGTGGCACAGGTATCTTCATGGATCCAGCCAAGGTACGAGCCATTCAGAACTGGACTCGACCTTCCGATCTGAAGTCCCTTTAACGATTCTTGGGATTCCCCAATTTTTATCGGCAATTTATACCCCATTTTTCACAACTCACGGTTCCGTTGACTCAACTAACTGGCAGTAAAGTGCCCTTTCTTTGGAATTCACAGGCCACCAAGGCTTTTGACACCTTGAAACAAGCCTTTAGTACAGCTCCCATTTTGCGTCATCCTAATGATGAGATGCTGTACATCGTGGAGGCAGACGCCTCTGATTTTGCTGTTGGTGCTGTTCTCCTGCAGAAGGAATCCGAAACTGATTTGTAACACCCTGTGGCATATTTCTCTCTCAAGCTCACTCCTAGTGAATGGAATTACGCAGTGATTGAAAAGGAATTGTTGGCCATAAAGGCTGCATTTGAAGAATGGAGGCATCATCTCCTTGGGGACGGCATTCGGTGGAAGTACGTACCGATCACTGTAATTTACAGTATTTGAAGTCTCTTCAGTGCCGAACCTCTCGTCAAGCCCGATGGGCCTTCTTTTTCTCTCACTACGACTTTCATATTACGTACATCCCCAGTGCTCAGAACTTAAAGGCCGACACCTTATCTCGGTCCTTGGAAGAAGACGTGAGAAGTCAGTACAGGGATGTGCCACTCATATCTCCAAAGCATTTTCTGTTCACACTTTCACCTCATCTACAGAAGATTCTACAAGACACAAAATCTGATCCAGCTCGGGAAGGCCTCCTGAGGCACTCTCAGATTACTGAAAATAATGGGTTGCTTTTCTATCGGAACAGGTTATATATCCCCACGACCTCTCTTCGAACTCTTGTGCTTCATGGGTTTCACGACTCCCGAGTGGGTGGTCATCGTGGAGTGAGAGCCACCCGAGAATTGATATCCAGACAGTTCTGGTGGCCAGGATGGGCCGAAGAAGTTGACCGTTATGTTAAGAGCTGCCCTGTGTGTGCCCAGGTTAAGACTCCTAGGAAGAGACCCCTGGGATTGCTTCATCCCAATGAGATACCTCCTTACCCGTGGCACACCATTGCGGTTGATTTCATCGTTGAACTCCCTCCATCGGAAGGATATACCTGTATTATGGTCGTTGTGGACTGTTTTTCTAAGGCGGCCCATTTTGTTCAATTTTTTAGGATACCCACTGCTTTTCAGATGGCTTTGGCATTTCTTCAGGAGGTGTACAGGTTACACGGATTACCGGAAAAGATCATATCCAACCGAGGATCTCAGTTCTTGTCATCTTTCTGGCGTCAATTGTGTGGTCATCTCGGCATTCATCGAGCACTTAGTTCAGGTTATCATCCTCACACTAACGGCCAGACTGAAAGGACTAACCAGACTCTGGAACAGTACCTTTGGTGTTTTGCCAATGCCACTCAATCTAACTGGAAGTCACATCTGGTTTTGGCTGAAGTCTCCTATAACAACACGGTTCATTCTGCTACTGGCCTGAGTCCGTTCTTCTGTTTGTCTGGTCTGCATCCTAGACTGGTGCCCTTTTGTCCCGTAATACCCAGTGCGGTTCCTTCTGCTGATCAGCTTGTCACTTCCATCCAGGATCAACACTCCTTGGCACACAGTACCTTAGCGGAGGCACAGGAACATATGAAGCAACAGGCTGATAAAGGGAGGATCCCGGAACCCGCTTTCCAGGTGGGGGATTTGGTTTGGTTGTCCTCCAAGAATCTTCCAGTACGTAATTTACCCACCAAATTGGCTCCCCGCTATTTTGGCCCATTCAGGATTACTAGGCATTTGTCATCTGTAGCGTTTCGTTTACAGTTGCCTCAGTCCTGGCGGGTACACCCTGTTTTCCATGTTTCCCTGTTGAAGCCATACGTGGTTGACACTTTTGGCCGGTCTTCCCCTCGTCCTGCATCAGTTGTTGTCCGGGGGTCCCCAGAATTTGAGGTGCAGGAGATTTGCGATTCACGCATAAGGCGGGGGGTTCTCCAGTACTTGGTGGACTGGAAGGGCTACCCCGCCTGTGATCGCACTTGGGAACCACGTAGTTATGTGCATGCTCCCCGCCTGGTTCGTGAATTCTATCACCGCTTTCCTTGGAAACCTGGGGCACCTGGCCTTCCTGGGAGGAGGCAAAGTGTTACCACATCACTTACCTGGGGTAGGGGGCGCTCCACTTCACTTACCTGGGGTAGGGGGCGCACCTATGGGTCCCGGTGTGCCCCATCCTGGCGCTTCTATCCCCGATACCGGCTGGGGGGTCCACGGTCTTCTGCGGCACTCGGCGCTTCCGGGTTTCCCGTGTCTCGGGATTCGCGCATGCGCGGAAGGCCGCGTTTTGTCCTTCGCGCATGCGCGGTCCACAAGACGCTTGGGAAGCCACAAGCTTGCTTCCCAAGCCTCGTTCTGGGCACGGTAGCACCCGGGGACAGCACGGCTTGCGTTCCAAGCCTCCCGGGTGCTGCCGGCCCTATTTAAGGGACTGAGTCTTGAAACTCACCGCGTCTTAACGCGGTTTGTTTCTGGATCGCGTTCCTCGCTCCCGCAGCTTCCCGCTGCCTTCCATTTTCCTTGTTTGGTTCCTTGTTCCCTCCAGTATTCCCTCCTGTTCCCTTGGGTCTTGGTCCTTCTCTCCCTTGGGTTTCCCCTTAAGTCCTGTCCTTCCCTTTCAGCCATTGCTTCTGGACCAGCCTTTTGCCTGCTGCCATCTTCCTGGTGCCTTGAAGCTCTCAGCTGTGGACAATCATCCTCAGACTAGTCTTTGCCTGCTGCCTCTTCCTGGAGCCTTGCAGCTACTGCTTTGGACTATCATCCCTGCTCAACCATTGGCCCACAGCCATTTCCTGGAACTTTGCAGTCCTCAATTGTGGACATTAGCCTTCAATCTCAGCCTACTTTTGGAGTCATCTCAGAAGTAGTTCATCTGCGGACAGTCTACAAGAACCGCCTTCCCTGACAATGCTTGCACTGTCCCGGCGTCACGAGAATCAGGGAAGTGCGCATTCGTGGCGTTGGGAGCTGGTTCACCCCTGGCCCTGTTGATACCAGGGAGAGGGTTGCACCGGTTTCTCGCGTTACACCTTCTGCATTCATCAGTCGGACAGCCTGGCGACCTCACCACGATCAACTACCGGAAGTTCAGGTATTCAGCGCCCACGAGACGCTTTCCTTAATAACTGCTGTCTCTGACAAAGAGTTTGAGCCTTTATCATTTTTGGAAAGAGGATCCGTCTTTGGGTTATAATAACTTAGGGTCTAGATTGTCTGTCTTGGTGTCCGCTTTGGTGGATTCCAGGAGTATCAGTTCTCCACATGACCTTTGTGTAGGCGCAACAGAACACTGTACCCTGCTTATGAAACCAAAGATAGAGATTGTTCATGTACTAGACATGTTTCTTCAGTCATTATGACTCATGGACAAAGAAACTTATTTTGTTTATATGTCCACCGCAGACAATCAGGAGACGTTGTAATTTGACATGATTGTGGATTTAAGATTTCACCATATTCTTAGCAATCTCTTGGTCCATTGTATTATTTTTAGGCTCTTAATATTGTTTGTCATCTTATCCGACCTTTGAGAACATGCACAAAGGCCTATTGGTGAGTGACCAAAAAATCCATGCATTACTGTATTGGTGGCCTTCCTGGATAGGCTGCCCATAAACTATAGGGATTTATGCTTACATGTTTTGTTAATTACTGCATACTTAGCAGGCCTACCAGCGGCCCCAAATCAGAGTATGAGTATAGAAACAGCTGTTGGTCGCTATGCCCATACATGGAAGACTCTTGCGTGCACAGTGGAGACACGTATCTGAAACAGTACTTCTGCCTAATTTCAAAATGGTGGTACAAACACTTTTAAGCCTTTGTTCATTGCCACAAACGATCTAATTTGTCCTAATTGCCAACAAGAGACCATTACACAGCTATAACTGGGAACCCTCAAAAGAGAAGGCATAACCAATCAAATATATAAGAAGATGAGAGGAATGGGAACAACCTATCACAAATGAGATTAGACAACACAAGTGCCAAGGGCCCCTGTAGGAGATCTCTTGGGTTGTCAGTTAGTGTTACGGACTGCATTAACAACCACAGTGTGGAGAATTCAGAGAGGGAGCCAGACAGATCTAAGAGCCTGCTGGGAGCCATATTAGACGATGGGAGCTACCCGCCGGAGGAAGAAAAAGCTTGAGGGGGAGATCCAAAAGCCTCTTCAGGGCTATATTTAAGACCCTAGGACTGAGGCACTAAGGGATCCAAATATAGACCAGAACACAGGAGGGTGATTACTGGCTAATCGGTTGACACAACTCTTACTCAAGTGAAAATAAATACTTATTGGCATTAGGGTGTTCGAAGGTATCGCTTCTGGCCAAGGAGGGCGGATATCTATACCCGCCAGAGCCCTAAGGAAAGCGGAGAGAAGCACTTGCTGATAGGCAAAGTCAATAAGTGATCTGTGCGCTATATATCTGAGGATGTGATTTGTGGGGATGGTCAAGAAGCGAGTTTGGATCTGTACATCTGAGACTAGGAAGCCACGGTAATGCGTCAGCTGGGGTATGATGTAATACCATACTTTTACCTCTTGATATGTAAGGATTCCCAAGTTGGAACTGCTCATGTTAATGACAGGTCAATCATGGGATATAAGGAGGAAGGCAACAGGCAGAAGGTTGGCCTCAAGCAAGGTGTCCGAGCACCCTGTGTTTAATGATACTGATTGGTTGTTGGTGTCAAGGACGTTGGGTATCACAGGAAGTAGGCCCTTGCCTGAGGTCCATCCTCTGGAACAGACTGTGAAGCTAGTGTGCTAGAATTCGAGAGTGAATGCTCAGTTATATGATAAAGATACTTTGGGCTTCGTGTTGAAAAAATTGTGATCATTTTGTTGCAAGAGACATGGCTGAAGTCCCCTCCCGTCACGGAAGGTTATACATTGATTGCTCAAAATGCTATACAAAGTACAGGAGGGCATCCCAAGGGGGTTTACTAATTTGTGATAAAATGTGCCCTGCAATGGAAAGTGAGGGCCAAATATGAGATTCATGTGGGAGCGCTGGCTGTGGAGCTTGGTTTGATAGTGGCAATGCCCACCCTCACGATTCTAATTGTTAACATCTACTGGCACTGTGGGGTAGCTAATATTACAACTTTCACAAGAAGTGGTGCAGGTGTTGGGGGGCGTGGCTACAGGGCCATGTAAGTGGACATGTCCACAAAGGAGCTCCAGCTGATCGTGCAAGGATCCAGATTGAAAGTGCACATAGACGTATCTGCAGCGCATAAAAATACGAGTGCATACTTATGAAATGGCGGGGCGTGACTGGAGTGTGTTTTTGACTAGGTAGTCAACGTGGTTCATGAGCATTGAGCCTTAGGAAGATAAAGACGGCTTGCAGACAAAGGATCCAAAATGGCGAACCACTGAGAACAAAGGAACGGAGCAGGTCGATGAGCAACCAGGAAGACAGTGGTGCGAGGATGTGCTGAGAATGGAAACAGAACAAAATAGCTCTGATGCAGGACTGCAACACAGTGTCCCTCCGTCGTTGCACAGGGTGATTACAACGGGAACTTGGTGTGAGGACCGGAACAGATTGCGGACCATGCAGTATCCGGAGAGTGCATGGACGAGATCATGAAACACTAAAACCTCGGAACAGAAAGATCTGCATACACGCAGAGTGGACATTAAAGAAGGTTGTTTGCTCTCTTGAAGCGAGGGAGAGAGAAATACGAGGACGGAAGAAATAGACACACGGCTGATGGAGCACCAGCGTATCAGGCATTTTAAGAATACATTGTAACAGTGAGGTTCGGAACAAACGCGAGGCATGCCTGAATGTGAAACTGCAGCAGCCCCGGAAATCAATCACAGCGGATACATGCAGTGCGACATTGTAGCAACAATGGCCAGATACCATAGTATGTGATAGGGAAATGCGGACGGATGTGCTAGTGATGTTGGGATGTTCGGAAGCAGGAAAAACACAAGCGCCAGCAGTGGGTACAGAGCGGAATGCAAGGGGAACTTGGAACCGCAGCAGAAGGTGAATGCAAGTACGACCTGCTGCTGCCTGTACGACCGATGTGAGCACAGAGGGTGGCTGGCACAGAACAAGGGAACGGGAGACGAGCGGGCAGATAAGCATACCGATGCGGTGTGCTTCCTAGTGAAGAAAGACTGCAGAAAGATTACGTAGCTACGGCCTGTAAGCATTCAGTGGCATATGAAGAGGCATATGGTTGAGCGGATCACAGCACTTTGCCCAATCTGGATGAGACATTGCACTTAGACCAGACCTGCTGAGAAGGTGCCCACCGTATGAGCGCACACAACACCCCATAGATCTAACGGCCGTGTGAACCAACGGAAAAGACCAAAGCACGGCAGATGGGACCCCGTTGGCGAGGCGTGCGCATCAAGTAATTGTTGTGCCTAGTAGCCTGAAAGGCCACACAGTTGAAGGTATCAGATTGTTCTGCAGAGGTGGAATGGCGTCAAAACCGGCTAAGTCAAAGGTGAAACAATCGTCATTGGACTTTTTACTAAACCAAACCAAAATGGGAAAGTTGCAAAAACAGTAGAGCAAGATACAGCAGGAGAAGTAACCCCACCACGAGGCGGCCAACAGATCCTGGAAGCCATCGCTGAGTTAAAGTCATCATGGGAGTCTAAAATTGATGCCGTCTTTGCAGAGCTGAAAACATCCCTAGACTTCAAGATTGACACTGTTAGTGTGGACGTCAACCTCCTAAGACAAGATCTCAGGGCTGTGGCCAAATGCACAGGAGGACTGGAAAAAGAAATGAAAGCTAACGCTGAGACTTGCACGCTGAATGCCAAAGAAATCTACACATTACAGCAACAAGTGAGTAACCTGGAATCCAGAGCAGAAGAGGCGGAAAGGAGTGCACGCAGAAACAACATACGCATTATGGGGCTCCCAAAAGGAGATGAAAGCACGGAACCCGACGAATTACGTTGAAAACATGCCACTGCAAGAATTAGGCAGTGGAATGCTCACTCAGGGGTTCACCGCAGAAAGAGCGCATAGAGCCCTGACCAGGAAACTGCCGCCGAGAGCTCCGCCCAGGCCGGTCATTACCAAAATATTAAACTATAAAGACAGGGATAAGATTCTGGAGCATTTTCGCAAAGGGGGAACGATAAGTAGAGCGTCAGCGTCCATCACAGCAAACCCGGATTACACTTACCTGATACAAAAGCAAAGCCTGAGTTTTGTGGCGATCAAAAGAAGGCTGCAAGAGTCTGGTTTGAAGTATAGGCTGCTGTACCAAGTGAGACTGAACGTCCTGCATAAAGACAAAGTGCTTTTCTTCGAGACTCCAGAGGATGCAGAGAATTGGATGCATATGACAAACTGCCCGGATGGAGCAGATGATCAGATGAAAAATGGAAAGGATAAGTGAACCAGTATTCCCTCAATGACATGCTTTGGGACTAAATGGTTGTTGTTAAGTAATGTTTAGTTTAGTGTCAATGACTTTGGGACTCGGACACGATCCAGAATAAGCCAAAATCGTATAACGAGCTCAAGAAGGGGGTTTGGGTACCCCAGTGACTGGGCAATATATGGTCAGCAGAAAGTAGGAAGCACTGATGTTGTACCATTGGGAGCAGAACTGAGGAACACAGTATCACCCCCAGTAGGTAGAGTAGTTAGGATACTGGTAGGATAATATCCTCCTGCAGCACTTCGAGTACTGGTTGACCGGGAAAGAGGCGAGATGCGGGGTAGCCTGAGATCCAGGGATGGAGCTGGGCAACCGTTTGGGATAGTTGGGGTAGTGGGAGGGGTGGGGGTTGGGGGAGTTAATGGGGTGGAGGGGGGAGGGGAAGTTGGGGTGTTCAAAAGGAGGGAAGGAGAGGGAGTTTGGGGAGTTAAAGGGGGGCAAGACTACAATCACAAGCCACAAAGTAAGATGAGGAAGGCGGGGGCGGAGATGGGGGGAGTAGGAAATGGATCGGATGGGAGACCTGAAGATAGCGACCTGGAATGTGAGGGGGCTAAATAACTCCATTAAACGGAACAAGGTCATGATGTACCTGAAGAGACAGAAAATAGATATTGCACTGCTACAGGAAACTCATCTGAACAAGGAAAAGCAAGAGGTGGTAGCATGGAAATGGAAAGGGACAACCCTGGGGGCTACATACTCGGCGTATGCCAGAGGAGTCATAAAATGGATAGCGCCACATGTCCCGTTTAAGCTATTACAGTCCACCATAGATAAATATGGGAGAATGGTGTTAATAAGAGGAATGGTGGAAAATAAGGAAGTCAACATCATCAATGTTTATGCCCCGAATCAAGACACCACAGTCTATGTTAGGAACATATATACTAAAATAAGCCCATGCATGGACGGAGCAGTTATATAGGGGGGGACTTTAACTGTACCTTGGACCCAAGGCTAGACAGATCAGATGAGAAGGTCGGAAGGCCTGACCCAGCAGCAAAGGCCTGTGTGTCCTGCTAAATGAGTTTCGGCTAATGGATGTGTGGAGAATGCCCCACCCACAGGATAGAGAATACTCACACTATTCTGCCCCACAAAATCTGTATACCAGATTAGATTATATATTCATCGGACTGGAGTTAATGGAAGAAATGACACAAGCAGAATACAGGGCTAGAATCCTCTCGGACCATGCACCGTTGGTAGTAACATGGCAGTACTTACCCCCCAGGGTGAGAATCCTGACATGGAGACTCAGGGCCGAAGCATTGAAAGTTATAGTGTTCAGAGAAGACCTGAGAAAAGAAATAAAGGAGTATTTTGAACATAATACCGGCAGTGTGGAATCGGCCGGGACACTGTGGGAGACATTTAAGGTAGTAGCGAGGGGAGCGGCAATATCGAAATTTGAAAGGGTTGCAAGGTGGCATAATACGGACATTGCATAACGCAGAGAGGAAGTTAGAAACAAGAATGCAGGTGGGTACGAGATCCCCAGAGGAGGCCAAGACCATACACCAATTACAGCAAGAATGCAGAGACCACTGGGAGAGACTATGCAACCTGAACTATAAAAAATATGTGGCGAGACAGCATGCAGAAGGAGACAATCCAGGCAGATTACTAGCCTGGCTATGTAAAAGTGAAACCCCCAGACAAACAATTAGAGCAATGCAAGGGGTGGATGGCCAGACACGGGATACCCAGGAAGATGTAAACAAATGTTTTTTGAATACAATAAGAAACTATATGCAGACATTACAGAGGGAGAGGAAATAGACGTGCTCGGATTATTAACAGAGATTACTCTCCACAGACTTGAGGCGGCAGAAAGAGAGAACCTAGAGGTTCCAATAACATTAGAAGAGCTAGAACAAGTGATTAAGCTACTGCCTACTAACAAATCCCCAGGGCCAGATGGACTCCCGAGTGAGTTTAACTAAGCGTACAGGACGGAATTACTCCCCCCGCTGCTGGCAATGTTAAATGAAGCGTTTGATACAAGCACATTGCCTGCGTCTCTTCGGGAGGCGATCATCATCCTGCTCCTTAAACCCAATAAATCGGACACAGAATGTGGGTCCTATAGACCGATCTCGATGTTCAATCAAGAAAGGAAGATAATCACAGCGGTGATAGCGAATAGGTTGAGACCAGTCATAAACAAACTCATGCATCCGGACCAAACGGGATATGTCCCACGCAGGAGCATATCCGACAACCTGAGAAGACTCCATCATGTCATAGAGCAGGCACAGGGAAGCTACCAAGAGATGGCAATAATCTCATTGGATGCAGTTAAAGCCTTTGACTCTGTCAAGTGGCCCTGGCTACTGGCTATTATAAAGGAATATGGTATTGGGCCCATATATTTGTAGTGGGTTCAATTACTATACAACAAACCATTGGCTCGAGTCAGAACGGGGGCAACCATATCAGAACAGCGGCAACTGAGCAGAGGCACCAGACAGGGATGTCCGTGGTCCCTGATGCTTTTTATTTTAGCACTAGAACCCCTAGCGGTGTACTTAAGTCAGCAATATGGAGAAGTAGGAATCAGCACTAAGGGAGGGCAACATTTGATATCGATGTACGCGGATGACTTGTTGCTGAATCTGAGGTACCCTGAGGAGAATCTACAGTATATTTTGGAGGTTATGGAGCAATATGCGATGCTGTCTGGCATAACAGTAAACTCAAAATAGTCAAGCATTTTCCCCCTAGGCAGATATGTAGGAATGCCACACCATAAACTTCTGGTACTACAGATAAAGTGGGAAACTTAGATGTTTAGAAATCTGGGAATAGATGTATATCACAATACTGAAGTTGAACACAAGCAGAATACAGAGAAAGCTCTGTCTAAAATTGAAAATAGCTTGGCATTTCGGCCAAGCTACCTCTGACCATGATGGGTAGAGTGGCACTGTCAAAGATGGTGGTACTGCCCAGGCTATTACACGTACTTTGCGAACATACCATATATGATACCCAAACGATTCTTTGCCAAAGTGCAGAGCATATGCAGGGGTTTCATATGGCACAATTCCAGGAATAGAATAGCGTTATGGAAGCTACAAAACCCGTACGAACAAGGGGGCATCAGATTGGCCAACTTTGAAGTTTATTACCTGGCTAGTCAACTCCAATACGTGGCAAGGTGGTTATCGGAGGACCCAACTCCTGAGTCTAAACTGTTGGGGGTTGAATGCAAACCTTATTTGTTGAATGAATGGATGTGTTTGCCAAAATTGCAGCGGAATGGAGGAACTAGATTGCTAGACCTTGGTGGGAAGATGTGGCAGAGAGACTGCCTGTTAATGGAGAACTTGTTCCCGTGCTCCCCACAGATACCACTAGTGGTGCTGGAAGGAGTGGATGTGCAAATGAGGAGGAGCATCAGAAGGCAATGGGAACCGACAGGTATAGTGACCTTGGGGGATGTGTGGCAGGACGGGAAGGCGATAGAGTTTGATACATTGGTGGAAGACACAGGATTACATCAGGGACAATACATCACACATGCTAGACTGATGAAGATGATAAAAGGAATGTGGCCCGAGGCAGTGTTGGTCCGACAGCCTGAGGCTGTCATAGAAACATTTTATGACGTATCAGAAGGGGGCATTGAGGTCTCCCGGTTATACGAGCTGCTGATGTGTAAGGTGGGTAAAGAGGTAATCCAGACGAGACTGCACTTGGAGGAGAAGGTGGGGGAACCAATGGGAGATGGGCTGTGGCTCAGGGTGCAGGGATACCACAAAAAAGTATCAAGGAACGTCAGGTTGCAACAGATTCAGTTATATGTCACCATCAGAGCATACATGACCCATAAGAAGACAGCTAAGTTTAAAAACGCTGGAATACAGACATGTCCAAAATATGGGGAGGTGGATGCAGGAATGGTACATATGTTCTGGGCATGCCCCGAAATAAGGATATTCTGGAGGGAGGTGGCCCACCTCATGGCAGGAAAGGAGATAAACTTGTATGAGAATTCCCAGTGGGCATGCATGTTGGGGGGGTTCCCCAGGCCGAGTAAACATGTGAGCAGACTCAAAGACCTGGCGTACATACTTGTTAAACATAGGATAGCAATGAGCTGAAAAGAAAGTAGGAGACCAAGAGCAGAGGCTTTGTGGCGCGATCTTCAGAAATGGGCTAATGCTGAAACAACGGTGTGGAACGAGGCAGCAAATAGAGGAGGGGAGGAGGAAGCGGACACGTTGATTACCTGGAAACAAATAGTAGCAACACTGTCTGGGTCTGACCGGGTAAGCCTGGAGGAAGACAGCCCTGCAGGAGAGGGGGAGGGAGGAACGCCCGTAGGGATGGGTTGAGGAATATCCAAGTGTTTGGTAGGCTCTAGAAGGGGGCAGGGGAAGGTGGGGGAGGAGGGAGGGAGAAAATACAACATGAAACTGTACATGAGAATTGACATACATACTTGCTGCTAAACTGTATGGTGATCATGTTGGAAATCAATAAAAACTGTTATTAAAAAAAATGTTGCAGGTGTTCATAGAGGGCTGGTCGGCTAGCCATCTTTATGGCCATGTCTTCATAGGTGGAGTACTTAACTTCTGCTGTTATGCGGCCGGAGAATGCAGTGAATCTCTTTTTTGGATAAATTAGCCTAAAAACTCTACTAATAAGATGGTATCAGGGCGAGTGTGGTATTCCTTTTTTCTCTTCCTTGGGCCTGACATGGCTGAATACGAATATATGTGCCCTTATTACAATAGCAAGCTCTACAAGAAAAATACAAAAACATTTTTACTCTTCAAAATCACATAATATTTTGTTTCAATGTTACTATAAATGTACACATTCTTAATAAAAGCAATTTTAATTATGATTATTTTATGAAACAAGACTGCATGCGCATGCAGGAGTGTTCTGGTTTAACATCTGGTCAGCCACTTTTACAATCAAAATATATTATTACTTGTTTTCACTGTCAATTTAATTTGGATAAAATGAAAAAGACTAACTTTTCTTAAACCCAGTTCAAACAGTGTTCTATACTAAAAACTAGAATTCAGTAGTAATGGTTTACAATATACCCCCACCAACCCCTGCCAGACATCAGGTGTGGGCCCGGGTTGCCGTGCTGGCATCGTCTCTATGGAAAAAGTCAGCATCCAACGGTAGCAGAATATACTTATGTGCTGACACCTCGGCACCAATAGTTGCACAATACTGTGTTTGTGCTCTGGCTGTTGGGGGTATGGTGCAGGTTCCCATAGTATATGTTATTGTGATTGCATTTGTGTAGCGCCGACTGCCATTGGTATGGCCTCGAATCGGTGTGTGCATGAACGCCCTTCGGAGGACCATAGCCCTACAGGTGAGATATTAAGGAAGGATTTATAAAATGTGTGTGTGCATTTTTTTGCCTGCACGAAGGTGTTAGGGAATGGCTAGGTCACTAACAGCAGTCCATGGATATCAGACGAGAAGATGGTTGCCATGACAGATTGTCAGGGGTGTAGGAGAGTCAGAACACTGATTATGTGAACAGTTGAACCACAGTTTTTCATGGAATTCAACTGTATTCTATTGGTGTTGGTGATGTGTGTTTGGGCGGGTGAAGTCAAGCAGTTTTTATTGCAGACTAGCAAAAAGTACCCGCTCTCCGAACAGGTACTGTGGACAAACATGACAACAGTCTCATCAATTGTTGAAAATCAATGATCCTGTTGGTCGCTGTTCCAATTCGCTTATCACTTGATGTGCTATGCACTCTGAAGTAAACTGCACTGAGAATGGGCGTTTGTGGTTGGCTGACATACCCGGGAGCAGACGTTGGGGGGGAGGCAAAAGTTGGTGTGCTGCTGCATACTGGGATCTACTGTGCTCTCCCCACCTGTTGCCTTAGCCTGTTGTGGTGCAGTTCATTGCAGTGCACTGCGGTGCAAATGTCCCAGAAACCGTGCATTCTAGGGTTGAGGACCGGTTCTTCTACGACCACATTGATGTTTCGCCAATTTCAGGCAACCGTCTTATCTGTGATGGTGCTTAAATCTGGGGAAAGAGTGGGGTGTCCAAATGTTATGTAGCCAGTAATGTCTGGAGTGTCCTACCAGGTAACTATGCAAAATGGGGTGCAGATTGGTGAAATGGTGTGGAATTGTATAAGGAACAGCGCTTTGCCAAGCCACAAACCCACAAGCAAATTTTGACTTGTGCTGACATCTGGGGTTAAAGGGTGGGGTGTCCACATGTCACGTAGCAATTAATGACCCGAGGCTCCGAACAGGTAACTATGCAGAATTTGGTGCAGATTGGTGAAACAGTGTGGAATTGTATAAGGAACAACGCTCCGCCCAGCCACAAACCCACAAACAAATTTAGAGTTTTGTGAAATCCGTGGAAAGGAGTGGGGTGACCAAATGTCAAGTAGCTGATAATGTCCAGTGGATCCTAACAGGTAACTATGCAAAATGTGGTGCAGATTGGTGAAACAGTGTCCAATTGTATAAGCAACAGCGGTTCGCCAAACCACAAACACATTTTGAATTTTGCTGAAATCCAGGGAACGGGTTGGGGTGTCCAAATGTCATGTAGCCAGTATTGTCTGGGCGGTCCTAACAGGTAACCATGCACAACTTGGTGCAGATTGGTGAAACAGTGTGGAATTGTATAAAGAACAACTCTTCGGCAAGCCAAAAACCCAGCCACAAACCCAAACATTTTCACTTTTATAAATATAGATAGATAAATGGAGGTTGCTGGCCTGTGCCCCAATGCGTGATGTAGCTACGTTCTGTTGGGATGGAGTGCTTGACATTCCAGCGAAACAAGACCGACACCAAGTTAGATAAGGGCTTGCAAAGATTATCATAAGGCCTGACCGAGATGCCTTCCAAGGGGGGCCATGTCCCACCTTGTCGACTCCTCAGTGCCCCCGCAGTCCTGTCAGGGATGGGTAATAGTTCACCCAGGAGATGCTTTAAGTCTGTGAGGATACTCAAGGGAAGAGCCAGGTTTGCAGAGCCTTCCTGAAGGCGAAGAGATACTCAAGGCATGGGTCACTCTGGAGTAAGTGCAAGTGTGGAAAAGCCATACAGCAGCAAATTTAATTGTGAGACCCATGCCATGGAACGTAAGGTAAGAAGATGCAAGTATGGCAGTGCAAACAACAACAAAATACAATTGTGAGACCCACACAATGGACCCTATGTGAGGAAGATGCAATTAAGGCTGTGCAGAAAACCCACAATTCAAATGTGTGACACACACCGAGTGGGGAGATTCAGAGGAGCAAGCTAGCTGCGGAGGCAAGCCGGGCATTGCAAGTGTGGCAAGCACAAACATTGGCTTTTGGGGTTTGCATTCTTGGTGGGTGATAGTTTTGAAGGATGACAGGTATAGAGTTTGTGGTCTGGGGGTGGGGAGGCAGGATGTGAGCTAGGACCTTTGTGCTCTGGCTCTTAGAAGTGTTGGGCCATTTGAGTGCGTACTTTGGGGGCTTTACCCATGGGTGTAGGACATGGGGGGCCAAATCCCCCCACAATATTTAGTAGGGGGATGTAATTTCATTTATCCCCCCCCCAGCATATGTGTTTGGTGTGTCGTGCAGGGATCTGTTTTTGAAGTGGGGGGAGGGGCTGCTTACTATGTAAGCTGCCCTCTCCCCCTGGCCCCCAAAGCACGGGGGCAATACCCTGGGGGCAGATGGGTGATCACCTGCCCCCAGGGAAGGGGGGCAAACAAAAAACAAAAAAAAACGATTTTTTTTTAAAACATAGTTTTGGGTGGGATGGGTGCGGGTGGGACCACTAGCCACCAGGGATTTTTGCAAGGGGCGTGGCCCTCTCCCCCCCACCCTAAGTGGATGGGGGCACTTATGTAGCCATCCCTGGGGGCAGATTTCTGCCCTTAGGAAGGGGTACATGAGATGCCCCAATCCATTTGGGGTGGGGGAGGCCACTACAAATACTGGCAGAGCCACCCTCAAGCCTGGGGCAGTACTGTTTGCCCCCTCCCAGGGGCAGATAGCCATACACATGTGCCTATCTGCCCCTAGGAAAGGGGCAAAACAAAAATAAAACAAATTATAACTTGTTTTGGGTGGGTGTGGGGGCCACTGAACCACCATGGATATTTTTAGTGGAAAGGGGGTGCCCACGGGTGTCTTCTTTTCGGAAATGCATGGGCTTCTCTGTTTTCCTTGGTGGCTTCGACACCCTTGGCCCAAATCTGTAGGTTGTCCACATGAGCAAAATCTGCTTTGCCGAAAGTCTTGGGGTTATCAGTGGGTTAGCCTTTTCCCTTTTTGCCGAGTAGGTGCATCCACACATGTGAGGTACCGTTTTTGTCGGGACACCTGTGGGAACGAGGGAGGGTAGGACATCTGTTGTTGGCGGCGTGTTTCAGTGGGTGGGCAGAGGGAAATGTCACTGAAATTTGGTGGAAAAAAACACAATTTTCAGACATTTCACTCTGGTCACCCACTGAAACACGCTGCAAACAACACATGTCCTACCATCCTGCGTTCCCAGAGGTTCCCCCACAAAAACGGTACCTCACATGTGTGGGTGCACCTACCTGGGCGCAAATGGAAAAGGCTGACCCACTGGTAACCCCAAGCCTTTCGGCAGAGCAGATTTTGCTCATGTGGACAACAATACAGATTTGGGCCTAGGGTGTCGAAGCCACCAAGGAAAACAGGGTACCCCATGCTTTTCCGAAAAGAAGAGACCTGTGGGAATCCACAGGGGTCTGACTTGTGCAAATCACCCCAGAATTTATTACCCACAATCCCAGACAAAGTGAAAATTGTGTTTTTTCCACCAAATTTCAGACTTTGTCAGGGATTGTGGGTCATAAATTATGGGGTGATTCTGGCCACCCCCCCTGGATCCACATACACCCCACCTGCTAGGCATCCCCCGGGTCCAAAACATCCGGCCGCGGACCTGGGGAGTGCTTATAAGGGGGTGGGCTTGCGATCGCTCATCCTCCTTGTTTGCTGTACCCCCCCCCCCCCCGAGGACAGTCAAAGCAGCAACATCACACACCTGGTCCCGCTAGGGCTTACTCAGAGGTACAAACAAGATTTCCTCTTTCTTTGAAACCCCCATCCTTCCATTCCAAGAGACACACATGTCTCCTTGCCCCACACAAAAAAAGTAGCAGTTGGTAGAAAAGGCTGCAACTCCTTTATTTGGCAGGAGTCAACTTACAGGTGATCTGCCTCTTAACGAGCTGGCATCCTAGCTGTGGCCCACTGAAGTAATTATTTTCTCTCTCTTACCATGAGCTCATAGTCAGATGAAAAGTCCAGAAATGAAACACACAAAGACATGTTCTTTGCTGCTGCATCCTTTAATTTTCTTCTGTTTTCTTTTCTTCTTTTCTCTTGTTTTATACAATGATATTTGTAATTTAATACGTACTGCTATTTTTATTCTAATTTTGGGAAAAGTTGCGTTCGACTAAAACACAATAAATAAATAAATAAAGCAAAGTCCCCAAGATGTCTCCCTTTCCCCCCAGAATTTATGTGTCTCCTACGCCCCTGGCTTTACCCTACATATTGTGGCTCTACCAACCATATAATAGCATTATTGTTGTATTTGAGGCTAGACTTAGCATATTGTAGCAGGTTATCCATTACATACAGCAGAAGACACAATGCTTCAGACATACAGGCAGACATTAGAGGGTGTGCGCCAGGTTTATGGGCAGACTGGTCTATCAAGGTCACAAAACATTCGGATAGATCAACAGACATGTGGATAGAGATATAGACAGACGCATAGAGAGTGATGGATAGATAAAGATGTAGACAGAGCAGTATGCATTGGGATAGTTGAATACAGACAAATGGATAGAGGGATATAGAGTGATGTTTACAGGGAGCTGATAAAATGTAGACGATAGATGGAGATCAATGAATAGATTGATATATATGCAAACAGATGCATAGTTACATTTTCATGGAGTAATGTATAGAGAGTCATAGAGACATGCATATGTGTAAAGATATATAGATAGGCAGAGAAGTATATATAGTGTGAAAGGGCCAGGGTTGTGGCCCTGTCAAGGGGGGAGCCCACCGCCCCTCCAACCCCACCCTGACACAACACAGGTGCCTGGGTGCAGGCAGGAAAGCCCCCTCCCATTCCCTCCTTACCTGCGGTGATGGCGGCATCCATGCAGGAGAAGCATCACAGCAGATGTGAGGAAGACGCTGGACCAGCGATACACAAAACACCAACACTGTGAGCGGCACAACACCGGCCGCCTAGCGCAGGAGGACGTGGAAAGGATTGCAGAAAAACAAGGGGAACCCACCATATATATACCAGCCATCAAAGAAGCAAGTCTCCAGCTGACAGAGTGTGCTGGAGCCTGTACCGGTACAAGTCTCCACTAGCCCATCAGGGATATTGTATTAATAATAAAATATCCCTGGGTTGTTTGAATAGAATAGGGGTGAGTGGGGACCCATATCCCTGAGTGTCTTGGAGAAGTAAAATTAGTAAAGGGGTAGTGGTAGTAGCGGAATAGGAACAGTATTAGAGAGAGAGTGGAAAGAAGGACAGTGAGTGGGAGATTAGGAGTAGCTATTTGTATACAGTGAAACAGAGATTGTAAATAGAGGAATAGTAGGAAGTGGGGAGGTTGGTTGAGAGGAATGAGGGAGGAGACGATAACAGAGATAGAAGGGTAGTTGGAGATATGGGTGATGGTAGGAACAGGAGTAGGAAAAAAAGTAAGATTGAAGGGTGGAGGTGGAAAGATTGGAGGGACAGTGACGTGGTGGGAGGAGAACAGCCTGAGAGTTCAGTATAGCGAAAGGTCAGGTACGAAGGAGTGAGAGTGACACTGAGCAAAAGAAGGCACTATTCATAACTCCCTCAGATTACTAATGTGCTAGGTTAGGGAAAGCCTAGATTATACATTAGACAATAAATAATCACAACACGTTAGATACATAAACACAAATTGCATAAAGTAACAACATAAATAAGGGGAGACATGTTAACAAAAAAACAAACAGAAATGGGAATGGGGAAGGGAAAGGAGAAAAGAACACAGATATTAGCACCTTTGCTTCATACGTACGGCAATTGAAACTGGTCACTATTCAGTGTACCACCGCCAATTCCAAAGGGCACACCTGTGCCAATTTGACTTGTGAACACCAGCAAAACACAAGCAATGACCCGTCAATCAGGAGCCAACCATTAAGTGCAAAACCCATATAAGAATGGATTTTGCACAACAAAAATGAAAAAACACTGTGAACATTATTACCACGTATTGTATATAACAATATATCCTTAAAAGCCACACGATGGTGTGATTCCCAGTCCAAAGCTCAAATGCTATTTAAAACAAATAAATACACAGGATATATCACATTAAGGGCAACCGATGCTCCATTCAGTTGCTTTCATTCAGTTCATTCAGAAAAAATGGTGGAAGAACCACCCCTACAGGAGGCTTAATGTGAACTGTTGCATTCACATACCTCAATATTAATGCAAAAGCATTCACTCCTCCTTCAAAATATACATCTAATATGGGGTGTTCTAACAGCGTTCCCAGGGTTCAATCCCAACTCTAGTGTTCCTGAAAAATAAAGGTTTCATCAGTTCACTTTCCAAAATCTATGGGGGTCCATGCTGCAACCTCCAGCCATCCTGAAATTCAAAACACCAAACGTACGTTATTTCTGAGCTGTTTAGGCCCATTAACCTTCTAGGCATGTGTACCGCAGCGTTCTGCATGATTTCAAGCGGATGCCATTTTGATTTATGCATTTAAATACTCGCTGTGACGTCAGACGCAGAGCACCTGACGTCATGTATGATTACCATAAATACATATGGCATATGCGTTGTGACGCTGCGGTTCATATACACTGCATGCTCACAACCATCCTTGTTCAGGCGCTTGTTATCAAATAAAGATTGCCATCCTTGCCTTACAACGCGCTGCACCGCGTGCAACTAGAATATTGATGTAAAGAAGTTAAACATTAAATATATCTTGACTGCGGTCATTGAAATCTCTCATTAACAATTCTATCAAGAGTTTGAAAAACCTTATATATAAAATAGAAATTCTAATTTTCTGAGGCTCTGTACTTACTAGCATTGCTATTTTTCATTCATCACCATAGTTGAATTGCTATATACCTACTTGCTGCATTGCATATGTTAATGTTAATGTTAAAGGATATTTGTACCGCGCACGATCACCACCGGAGTGATCCCCTGGCGCTCTAACGGCTCTGAAAAGCGAAAGGGGGTGAGTTAGGCGGGGCGAGCGGGAAAAGTGCAAGAGAGCAGTGATGTGCCGTTGGCAGCCTCAGCCCGGTTAACACCGTTCGCTAGGCTCGGGGTGCTTTCCGGTCAGTAGTCGTCGGTAGCCGTCGTTTGCTGTTGTGTGAGTATGTGTGGTTTGTTTTGTTGTTGTAGTGAAGTTTGTGCGGTTTGTTTTGCTGTAGGGTTGTGGTTGTGTTTGGTTAGAGTTTGAGAGGTGTATGCAGAGGGGTGAAATTGTTAGTGGGTTGGTTATTGGCATCGTTGTCTAGAAGTGATGTGCTACATTTCCACGATCTTTCTAGATTTGGGGCGTGAATATCTTTGCATTTCTATCTAGATACTGGTACTGGCTAATATTCACAATCCTTTCCTATATATGACGGCGCATGTTATTATTCACAATTCCATGTAAGTGTGGCACCTGCTGACATTCAAAAACCTATCTAGATACGATGCAGGCTAATGTTCACGATTCCATCTATGTGTGGCACATGCTAATAATTCACGATTCTATCTAAGTGTGGCACATGCTAACATGTACTAATATGTCCAGATGCGATGCAAGGCAGAAATTACAATCCTGTCTCGAATAGACGTAGGCTGATGGTCACAATTCTATCTAAGTATGGGTGTTGTAAGTGATGTTCGCCTGGCAATATATGTTTTGGCAGGGGTGTTGCTAGGTCTGGAAAAGATCAGGGGCTAAGCTAATGTCGGGACTGGCGGGACTCGGGCGTAGCTAGCATTTTGGTTGTAGCACCTGAGCTTCTATCTGTAGCTACAACCAAAAGACCCGGGGCTATAGCCCCCCCCCCTAACAACGCCTCTGTGTTTTGGTTAGGTAGTGTAGAGTGGCAGGGCTTTTTGGAGTAGAGTGATTGCTTTAATCCCCACCCATACCACACTTACTTTTTTGTTGCTGTCGGTTGACGGCTGGCTTCACTGGCTTCCCCTGCTGACACCTGCAGACACGATATGGAACTGCCTCAGTTGGAGCCGCCCTTTGCCACAGGGGCTGCCAGGCAGAGGGCTGCCCTGGGAGGGTCCCTATAGGTCAGAGAACTAGCCAATCACGTGTGGAGGGAGGGTTGGGAGGTGGGCGGAGGGAGAGGGAGAGGAAGGCAGGGAGCCAGGTAGCGAGGCAGCATGCAGGGCCTGGTGACACATGAGCACATGGCCCAATATTGCAAAAGGGCCCTCGGGGTCTGGAGTCAAGTCAGCTCACCTGGGAATGCCACGTGGTAATAGCATTATCCCATGGTGCAGCTGACTTCCAAAACAGTGCAGAATACACCGGAGGCCAATCACGGCTGGAGGGAGGGTTGGGAGGCGGGCGGAGGGAGGGGAAGAGGAAGGCAGGGAGCCAGGATGCGAGGCAGCACGCATGGCCTGGGGGCACCTGAGCACACGGTCCAATATTGCAAAAGGCCCCTGGGGGTGTGGAGTCAAGTCAGCGCACCTGGGTACACTGCGTGGTAATAAACCAAATGTACTAGTTCACAGGGTGGGCTAAACACCATGTGCACTATTAAATAAATGAAAACTCAAAGGAGTGCAATCCGAAAATAGCCTTAATAAGAGTGAGAAGAGATGCATGCTTGCCTGTTGCAAAAGCTCCATCCTGCTCATGAGTCCATCCGCTGTGTGTGGCAATAATCACAAAATTCCCATCTTAACTCAGTAGCTCCCATGATTTGTTGAAGGTCAGAAGGCAACATTTGTTTGACTTTGAACCCATTTGCTGATAGTTAGCGATGCATAAATGCATGATCACACCGAATAATGTCCCAGGAGGATAGCTCAGCGGCAACGTGCGCGCCTTGGAAGCAAGACGACACAAAGCAACACTGGTTCGATCCCTGGGTCCACGCTTAGAATCCTCTGGGGGTTTAAACGCATTATAAATAGTAACTAACACAACAAAAAACAAATCCTGTAACAGCGCCTCGATGCCCGCGGGCTTTGTGAGCACTTTAAAAATACAAATAAATTTAAAAAAAACTAATGTGGCCTCATCATTGCAAATCGTCCCACTTACTCAACCAGGGTTTGCAAAGTCCACACATTTCTAATGTAGAAATGCAATTTACACACAGGTGAATCTTCCAAAGGGTCTAACACACCTTGATTACAGGTAAGCGGCCATTTCGTGATCTGTGTCCTTATTATTATTATTTTTATTTTTTTTGTGATATATATATATTTTTTTTTAATTTGTTTATTGGTTTAATAACATGAGATAAACAAGAAAGAAAACAAATATCATTGGCAATTGGTCAAGCGTATCAAGGAAATGCCCAAAACCCCCCCTCACCCCCCAAGACCACGGTTAGTTCACTGTTCCTCTCTAGTCCGTGCCCGCGTCCGGGCAGCTCTCTCCGCTCCGTATCATCTGCCTCAGGGTGGAGCAAGGGCACCGTCAGGGCCACCCAACAGTGTAGTTCCTCACTGGAATCTAGTCTTTGCACATGGATAGCTGTATCCCACGCCGCGGTTTCAGCTATGATCCACTTCGTAAGGTCTCCCCACCATAGGGGCATATGTGGACCTCTAGGGCTTTTCCACCCCATGGCAATACGTCTTTTGGCTGTTATGTATATAAGGTCAGTGAGCTTTGTTAAGGGTTTGTTCTTCCTGTTTCGCCTATATCTGCCCAGGATACAGGCCGTAGGCTTGTCCACCTCAACTTCGATGTCTGCGCCGGCCACTCTGTCCCTCACTTGTGACCAGAACTCCCTGATTACTGGGAAGCCCCAGAACATGTGAGTCATTCCTGCCCTGGGTTCACTGCATTTGGGGCATAATTGGGTTCCAGCACCTGTGAATCTTGATATGGCTTCAGGTGTGAGGTACGCTCTATTGGTGATGTACAGCTGGATAAGCTGCAAGCGGGCGTTCCTGGAAACTTTCTTATGGTAGTGGGTTATGTCACCCCAATCTTTGTCTTCAAAAACAAGGCCAAGTTCAGTTTCCCACTTACTCCTGTATTTAAGGTCTCCCCTGGCCGTACCCCACAACAGGGCCTCATAGATTCATGAGGTTGCATGGCCCCCCTCAGCAGAGTTCAGTATCGTTTTGATGCATTCATTTTCCTCCGTCAGGTCGGCAGCGACCGGCCATCTCTTGAGCAAGGCCTGTACGACCACCCTGTGCAACAGGAACTGTCCTGCCGGGAGGCCCGTGGCCTCACAGAGTTCCGAGAAAGTTAGGATTTCCTGTTCTTGAATCAAGTCCCCAAGCGTGGCCACCCCGAGGGGCTCCCATTGTGTGCGTGTTTCAAGTTGCCCCCAAGAGTGACTAACCATAAAAGCAGCAATGGGGATCTGTAGGGAGATCGTGTTGTCCGACCCAACCAGCTTGCAGGTTCTTTTCCAAAGCCGGATCCCGAGCTTGGCGAGGTAAGGGCAGTGTCTCGTAGCACCCTCTGCGGCCCACAGTATGTCTCTTAGTAACAACCGGGGGAGGGCCGGTTGGAGGAGGCGAGTGTCTGTCGTGCTCTCATAGGCCATCCATTGCGTGACATGTCTCAGCTGGCTGGCAAGGAAGTACAGCTCAAAGTTGGGGATCTTAAGTCCGCCCCTTTCGTATGGTCTTTGGAGAGTCTCCAACGCCACCCTGTGACTACCTCCCTGCCAGAGGAAGCCCCTACAGAGTTTGTTGAGATTTTTGAAGAATGAGGGGGGGATGTTGAAGGGGACGTTAGTGAAGTTATGTAGTAGGCGGGGAAGGGCGACCATTTTAAGGAGACCAGCCCTCCTGGCCATCGAAAGCGGGAGCCGACCCCAGAATTCCATGCATTTTGTGAGAGAGTTTTTGGCCCTTAAGGTATTAAGGATGCGTTCTGTGCCGGGGTTGCAGTGTATGGTTATCCCCAAGTATTTGAAAGAAGTTGCCTGCCATTCGAGATCTAGAGGGGGAGGGATCTGTATTCATCAGTGTAAAGTGCTGCGAGGGGGTCAAGGCAAGACTTGCTCCTATTAATCTGGATCCCGGTGAGCTTGTGGAAAAAGTCCAGGGTTTCCAAGATGTTGGGTAAGAGGTGCTCAGGGTCATGAAGGTACAAGAGGGTGTCGTCAGCGTACATAGAGACGAGGTGGGTCACCCTGTCTATCTTAATGCCTCCCTCCCCATATTCCTGTCTCAGGTAGGCCGCCACTTGTTCAGTGGCAAGAATGTATAACATGGGGGACAGAGGGCACCGCTGGCGGGTGCCCCTGTGTAGGGACCATTTAGCGGAATAGGTTTTGTTGGTGCGTACTCTCGCAGTGGGGTTAGCATAAACTAGCTGGGTCCACTTTAGGAATACAGGGCCTATTCCCATTTTGGCCCTGGTGGCATACAACCAGTCCCACCTCACAGAATCAAAAGTTTTGGTGGCATCTAGTGACGCCACTGCAAGTTTCTGCGGCCTTCGCTCAGTGCTATAAATGACATGATGTAACCTGTGCAGGTTCTCGGTGATGGAGCGCCCCGGGACGTATCCAGTTTTGTCAAGAACCGAGGCTTCCTCCCCCAACTCCTCACCTGATTCTTCTGAGAAGGATTCTTTAGGATTGGCCTCCGTCTTCTTCTGATCCCTTCTCCTTGAGGGAGTTCTGTCCTTTGGAGTTCGGACCTTCTTATCGTGTAGGTAGGGTCTGGCCCCTCCGGAGGCCACCTTGGCAGAGATGTAACCCTGACCTCGGGGATCCAGAGAGGGCCAGTCCTAATTTCCAGGGAAAAAGCACGAATGCAGAAAAAACCCTGTTTCCGAATGGGTTCAGAAGGGGGACAGTCGGTTCCTCTCAATCGTCAATGAAGGTGATGTTAGCTCCACAACAAAAAGGAATGCCGGTGGTAAAGATGTCAGATACCACAACTGTCCAGACTTAAGGGAGTAGAAGAGAACACTAGAAGTTCTCCAAATAGAATGCTGAAATGAGCAAAAGATAATAAGAAGAAAAGGCAACACCACGTGATAAAAAGATAGAAGAAGGAAAAGAAATGGGTTAGGACGAAAAGAATAATCCTGAGCAGGTCGTGAAAGGCGGACTGAAAGTGAATAGAAAGGTAAACGGATATAGTCCAATAATGCAAGAGAAAAAAGGCTCCAAGGGTGTAGTAAGAGCAACAGGGACTCTGCAAGCGAAAGGCAAGGTTGCGCCGGTGGAAGTAAAGGATCACCGGCGCCAACAATTAAAAAAGATATACTAAAGGAAAGGCTGCGCAGAGAAAGATGCAACACTAGAGTGACACAAGGGCAAAAAATGAAAGGGTGAAGTTAGCGAGAGGAACGGGAGCTAGGAAAGTCTGACAAGGGGCAATGGCACATAACCAGGCGGCGCCGAACACCGAAAGTAGAAGGAAAGAACAGTTTAGACGGAGAGCAAAACGGAAGAAACAGACAAACGAGGCACGGGCAGGAAGGAGGGTCAGAAACTAAGGTTGGATCCAAGGCGGTTAGCAAATCCACAGTAGGCACGGAGGGCTCCACGGAAGAAACTCCACCACACGAACCGAGCGTTGACAAACAAATACAACGCATCGGTTTGTGGGAGGAGCCAGCCTCTTAAAGGTACGGTGGCCATCTTGGGTGAGGACTGGAGCGTGCGCTGATCATAGCCTCCAGCGCTTCCACAATCTCCAGTTCCTGACAGTATACCCCTTCTTTCTCGGGGCACCCCCAGGTTTGCCCGGATGAAGTCGATGGAACTTCTGCACCAGACGTGGGGCATGTATATGGCTCACAGGTTCCCATGTCCTCTCTTCTACTGGATAGTTCTTCCAATGAACCAAGTAGTATAACTGCCCTTTGCGGTAACGGGAATCCACCAAATGAGACACTTCATATTCTTCGGGTGCCGGGGTCACTCGGGCACGTGAGCGGTTCACAGGTCTCTTGAAGGGATCCTCCTTATATTCTTTGAGAAGGGATACGTGGAAGACCGGATGCACCTTCCTGAGATAGTCTGGTAGCTGGAGCTTATATGCAACTGGATTGATCTGTTGCAAAATGGAAAAGGTCCAAGAAAACGAGAGGAGAACTTTCCCCTATGTACCCATCTAGGTAGAAATCTGGTGAATAACCAGAACAATTGTCCGACCTTCCAGCTGGGATGTGCACGACAACCCTTGTCAGCCCACCTCTTCTGCGCTGGTTGACTCGCTTGGTGTGCTTCCTTAGCAAGCTTGTGCACCTTCTGTAGGTCCTGTAGAATCGTATCTAGAGCTGGGATCTTGGTAGAAGGAGGACTGAGCCAGGGTAGGTGTTGAGGATGGTATCCGTACGTACAATAGAAAGGGCTCATCTGGATCGGAGTATGAAGGGAATTGTTGTAAGCGAATTCCGCTTGTGGGAGGAAGCGATACCACTCTTCCTGTTGTGGACTGCACAAACACCTAAGGTATTGTTCCAGGTTGGCATTAAGTCTTTCCGTTTGGCCGTTGCTCTGCGGATGATATCCTGAGGAAAGAGCCTTGTGAATCCTGAGAGTTTGGCAGAGGGAAGACCAAAACTTCGAGGTGAATTGGGGTCCCCTGTCTGAAACAATGGTTTTAGGTAAACCATGAAGACGAACTATGTCCTGGAGAAAAGTTGCAGCCATCTCAGAGGCTGAAGGGATTTGCTTGAAGGCAGAGAAATGCGCTAGCTTGCTAAAGGAGTCGATGGTCACCATGATTGCGGTCATACCATATGACGGAGGGAGGTCCACGATAAAATCAGTGGATATATGTTCCCAAGGGCGGTCCGATAGGGAGTGTTGTTGTAAGAACCCCAGAGGCCTTCCTGTTCGGTTTTTGTTGGAAGCGCATACCGAACAAGCAGACACATACTGGTCTACATCTCTACTTAAGGTAGGCCACCAGAGCCCTCTCTGGATAAGATCAAAGGTCTTCCTAATACCGGAATGTCCGGATAGGGGGGTGTCATGACACCAAGAAAGTATCAGCCTTTGCAACTTCTTAGTAGGAATGTAGAGGGCTCCTTCATGATAGAACAATCCATCCTTATCCTGGTTAACAGATAACGGAAGTTCAGAACACCTCTGATACTGTGGGATTAGGTCTTGAAGGAACGAAACTGTAGATGCTAGAACTGTGAGACGTGGAAAAACCAGTTTGTGTTCCTTATAGGAACTAGATGTCTCTCCTATGCTTCTTTACAAGGCGTCCGCCTTCCTGTTTTCTGTGCCAGGTATGTAAGTAATCATGAAGTCGTATTGTAGGAAAAAATACGCCCATCTGGCATGTCTGGCGTTAGAACATTCCAACTGTTGCAAGACCCGAAGGTTACGGTGGTCTGTTCTAATGGTGAATTGATGTGTGGCTCCCTGCAGGAGATGTCTCCATTCTTGGCAGGCCAATTTTATGGCCAACAGCTCCTTTTTTCGATTACAGAGTAGTTGCACTCACTACTAGTCAGTGTCTTGGAGTAATAAGCAACCGGATGTTCATAGCCGTCTTCAGTCCTTTGAAGTAAGACTGCCCCTACAGCCCCTGCAGAAGCATCCGTTTCCAGAATCAAAGGCTTGGCCTGATCCGGTTGGACCAGGATGGGTGCTGTAGAAAAGCATTCCTTTAGGAAACTGAAAGCTCTTTGGGGTTCTTCTCCGAATATGAACTTCACGCCCTTCTTCAATAAGGAGGTCAGAGGGAGTACCTTTTTGGAGAAGTTGGGAATAAACTTCCTGTAAAAGTTAGCCAATCCTAGAAAACTTTGCAGTTCCTTGACGTTGGTAGGTTCCTTCCAATCCCTAATGCCCTTTACCTTATTAGCATCCATCTCAATACCCTCCTTGGACAGTATGAAACCCAAGTAGGACACAGTAGTGGATTCAAATGAACACTTCTCTGGCTTTACCAGTAAATGATGGGACTGCAGACGCTGTAGAACTAGTCTGACCAATGATCTGTGCTCAGATGAAGACTTGGAAAAGATTAGGATGTCGTCCAGGTACACTACTACCAACAAAAATAACATGTCGGCGAATACCTTGTCCATGTACCTCTGGAAGATGGCTGGTGCGTTTACGAGACCGAAGGGCATCACACAGTATTCAAAGAGTCCGAAGGGGGTGCGGAAAGCTGTCTTCCACTCGTCGCCTTGCCTGATTCTCAAGAGGTGATAGGCACCTCTTAGGTCAAGCTTTGTAAAGTACACCGCCCCCTGTACTGCCTCCAAGATATCCCGGATCAAGGGCATGGCATATCTATCCCGGATGGTAACCTTGTTAAGACCCCTGTAGTCGATACAAGGGCAAAGCTCTGTCGAGTCCTTCTTTGGAATGAAGAATAAGGAAGCACCACAGGCTGACTTGGACTCTTGGATTAAGCCGTTCTGCAAATTAGCGTCGAGGTACTCTCTTAAAGCCTTCCTCTCTGGTAGCGACAAGGGGTACATTCTTCCAAAGGGTACTACCGCCTCCGGTATTAAGTCAATACAGCAATCCTCAGGTCTATGGGGCGGTAGTTGTCTGGGAATGGTGTCCATAAACACCTCTGAAAAGTCTTGGTAATGTACGGGAACTGAGGCCACAGTTCCTGAACCCCACGCCGGCTGTGTTCTAGGGTGTTGGGAGTCGAGGACAGGTTCATACAGTGGGACTCACAGAAGGTCGAATTGAAAGAGACCCTGTTGGCAGTCCAATCGATGTGAGGGTTGTGTCTCCTTAACCAAGGAATCCCTATAACCAACGGAAAATGAGCAGCACGGATCTGGTCAAACACCAAAAACTCTTCGTGTTGGCCTAGCCTCATCCTTAATGGAATGGTCTCCAGCGTTATGAGTCCGGACGACAGGGGCCTACTATCGACCCCTTCTACTGGAATCGGGGAGGCCTTGGGTATAGTGGAGATTAGAAGCTCTGTCGCCCACTTAGAGTCAATGAAATTTCCAGCAGCTCCGCAATCTAGCATGGCGAACACCTCTGTGGGGGAATCCTCGGTCAACCACAGGTTGACCCGAAACACCATTAGGCTATTATCTTCCGGGGTGCTCACTGCTCTTGTGTAGTAGCAAGGGTGCTTGTTACTTCCCCCGAAACCTCCCTTGCTACAGATCGGGGGTGGAAGTTTCCCTGTCGTCGAGGTGGGACTTCAGGACAGTCTCTCAATAAATGCTTCGAGGAGCCGTAGTACATACATAATCCTGCCTCCTTCTTCTTCTTTCTTCTTGCGTCAAGGGACCGCAAGCAGCCCCAATCTGCATAGGTTCATCCGTACCAGGGTTAGCTCGAGGTGGAGGAGCAGGGGATGGTTGACTGGACTGTTGCGGGAAGCCTCTGGTTCTTCTTCTTTCGGATCTTCTTTCTTGGAGACGGAACTCGATCTGAAGAGATAAAGTCACCAATTCCTGAAAGGACGCTGGCCGAGCCACTCTGGCTAGCTCGTCCTTGATTTCTTCACGAAGACCCCGTCTGTAGATGGTTTGCTGAGTGGAATCAGGCCAATCTGTCTTGGCTGCCAGCCTCTGGAAACGGGAGAGATAGGTCTGTATGTCCGTGTTTCCCTGTTGGACATCAAGTATAGCTTCCAGAGAAGAATAGAACACTTCTGGTCTATCAAATCTTTCGCTGAATACTACTGTAAAACGATCAGAGTCGCTCAAAACGGGATTGTCTCTGGTAACAAAGGGTGTGGCCCATGAGAGGGCGTTTCCGATGAGATTGGCTATGATGAACCCCACCTTAGATCTGGCAGTCTCATAGGCGTGAGGTCGGAAGGCGAAATACACCCTGCAGGCATCCAGAAATTCCTTCAGTCCTCCCGGGTGACCGTCATATTTGCCAAAGGAAAGGGGCATAGTAGGCAGGTCTCCACGATCATCCCGATGTAACACTACCTGCTGTCGGAGGGCTACGTTCTCTGTCCGTAAAGCCTGCACCTCCAAAGTAAGGTTCTGTAAAGCAGCTACCAACTCTTTTTTTTTTTTTTTTTTTTTTTATTGGTTGGTTGATAATCAACCTTTCAATTTAATATATAACGTAATTGATCACAAATTAAAACAAGATAGAATCAAGCTCAAAATCAGCATTCAACAAAACCCTACAACCTCACTACTTCAACCTTCAATTGTTTCTCATTAACAGCAAAAAAAATAATAAAATTGCAATTCATATATATACATCATCTGAGTTTTCATCTAAAATCAATCCAAATAGATTCAAATTCCACATCATTGGAACCACTAGTAATCGACCAGCAAGGAGGTATTAGTTGCAAAACACATGTCATCTATTTAGGGGCTCATCTCAAGATTTAGGGCTAGCAGGAATTGGACTGTGGCTATACGAACAGCTTGGAGAGGTGAGGAGAATATTCTAGACCACAGTACATCTTTAGTTAGACAGTTATAGTTTTCGTACAGTTTTTTAAAATATTTACAACGTAAATCCTTTAGTAAGGGGCAACCTACTATCAAATGTTTTAAAGTTTCCTCGCTCTCTGGTAATTGACAAAACCGACATTTATTTTCTTGTTTTGTTATTTGACCTCTTCGAGCTAAAATTTCTCTAGTGGGCCACAAATTAAATCTAAATCGAAGATAGTTGTTTCTAAAATGGTGCGAGGGAAATTTAAGTAAATAGGAGGCTGCAACTCTCATTCTTTTCGTACCAAAAGGCAGGTTGCAATAATCTTTGTACTGCGAGCAAAGCTCTAAAGTACAGATCCAGTCATGCTGATATAGTTTTCTCTGGGCACGATTGGGATTAGTTAGGAGCAGTTCAATGGTTATATCGGCCTCTACTAACAGATTGGTAACAAAATTTCTCCACTTATTGGGAAAAAAGTGTGTGGATTTCAACATATATGTGGCCAATATATAAGACAAATCCGAACAATTAGTGCACAGCAGAAATTTCCTCATTAGCGAACACAGTTTCCATGCATAAAATACAGACATTGAAAGAGCACCCAACTCATATCGTATCAAAGGCCCTGGTGTTGAATTCGGTAACTTAAGCACTGACCGCCAGAATTTTGCCTCCAGTCGATCCCAAAACATACGGTCTCTTGGTAATTTACATTCTGAGCCGTATGTTATTATTGGTAAAACTTTTTGCGTATAATATAACAATATCTGTGAACATGTGAATTTACCAAATTTTTGCAAAAGGACTTTAGCTTGACTTGTTAATGTTTGCAATTTTTGTTTTATATCCTGCACATAGGGGGTGTCACACTTCAGATTATTAATAATCACTCCTAAGTATTTGTATTGCGGGGTGATAGAGATAAGCTCTTCCTGAAAAGTCCAGACGGACGATTTTAGGGGGCGACATTTTTTTTTATTATTATAACATTGCATGATCTGTGTTTTGCTTAAGTTAATAGCCATATGATTTCTTTGAACATACAATGAAAGCCCTTGTAGTAGCCGCTGTAGACCAGCCGGCGTTTTAGAGATTAAAATGAGATCATCCGCATATAATAGCCATGCAATTTGATGAGGCCCAAGTTTTGGGGCATCTGAGTTGATATCAATAAAATTCTTACCCATGTCCAATATAAATAGGTTAAAAATAGTAGCTGCCAGAATACAGCCCTGTTTCAGACCTCTTGCTGTCGCAATTTTAGTAGTTAGATGCCCAGCTAAAGTGGTTCTTATCTGAATTGCGGTATTTGTATGAAGAAGCGCAATCAATTTAACCACTGAACTAGGGCAGCCCATTTTGATCAATTTGTTAATTAGTAGGTGTCTATCGATTGAATCAAAAGCCTCTTTAAAATCTACGAAAGCTAAAAACAAGGGCTGGTTGAGATATTCACATTTAGCTTTAATCGCATTGATTGCTGTAATGTTTATTGCCGTGCCTTTTCCCGCAACAAATCCGGTTTGAAATACATCAGCTTTACCAGCAGTTTCAATCCATGCTCGCAAGTCCCTAAGAATCAACCGGGCGAAGATCTTGCCCGGTGTATCAAGAAGGGCAATCGGTCTATAATTTGACGGATCTTGTCTATTACCCTTCTTGAACACCGGGACAATAATTGAGAGAGACCATGATTTAGGCAATTGTTGAGTGCGTATGATTGTAGTGTAAAGTTGATACAAAATCCTTGCCCATAGGTTCGGATCATGTTTCATCATATAATTAGATATCCCATCTGGACCAGGAGCACGTGAGCTACTAGATTTGGTAATGTAAAATAAGATGTCTGCTACTGAGAATTGCAAGGTAAAAGCTCCTGGATCACACTGACTAAGTAGTGAATTTGTAGTCTCAGGACAGGCATACAAATTTGCATAATGTTCAACCCATTGGGCCTCTGCCACATCATTGATTTGTAGTGAAATCTGCGTATTAGGGTTAGTCTTATTAATTAGAGCCCATATTTGCGCAGAGTTTTTTGAACCCATCTTTTGGAGCATGCATTCTCCGTCAATTTGATAAAGAGTAGCTCGATGGGCCTTCATCCAATTTTTATGTTTTGTTTTCAATGATTTAAGGGCTTGCCATTTAATTTGGGAGGGCAAAGCTAAAACTACCCTTTTTTCTCTTCTAAACCAGGACTTTTGTTGCTGTACTTCCTTGTTAAAAGAATGCAAAGGGAAGTACTTTGTCTTCACCTTATTTGTTGTAGCAAATGTATGCAATAAGTCACTATACTCTAGTGACTTGTTGGTTCCTAGTGTCTTTTCATACACAATTGATTGTTCGAAGACTTTGGCAAATTTTGTTAGATTCGATTCAGTCCAGTGAAGTCTATTCATACCTCTATTCACTAGTAGAGGATGGTATGTATTGTATATCTCCTCTTTTCCCTGTGGAGCCGTACAGTGCCATTTCGCATTCAATATGTTGTGATCACTGTCCTCAGTAGAGATCACACAAAACAACTTAATATCAAAGAATAGTTCACGATTAACATAAATATAGTCAATAATTGCACCGGAGTGGCCTCTTTTCCACGTATAATGTGGTGGACTATCGGCCGAGCATGAACCATTTAACATAACCAAGTTTTTTGACTCGATAAAGGTGTTCCACAAGACCAGTCTGCTATCTCTGCGATTATGGAGAACATCCACGCAGTGTAAATTTAAGTCGCCTGCCAGAATAATATGCGGGTATATAGGGAGTTTAATAATCTCTGACCATAACTCTTCCAGATCTTTAAAACATGTTTTAGTGGATATTGCAACTGGATTCCAATATATATTTACAATCGCATATTTTTGTTCTCTTATTGTGATGATTACCAGTTGAATGTATCGATTTGGCGCAGACTGGTGTTCTAGAACAACTTCGGAGGACTTTTTTATGGCAACAAGGAGACCGGACATGGGCCGACCTTTCATAGAACGTATTGCCGGATTAAAGACTATTTCGAAGTTATCCCACACTGGTCGCTCCGTAAGCCAAGTTTCTTGAAATAAGATAATATCATGCTGCGATAACTCATTAGAACTATTCCTCAGTAAATGCCCATGTCCTCGAGTATTCCAACTTATCATAGACAAAAATGGTGGGAGGTGTTGCAAGGTTAGTTATGACTGCTTTGATATAGATTGTAGTATTGGGTGATAATTTTGATTACTCGACTGAGCACATAAGCCCTGTCTCTGATTAGAAATATAAGGCTGCATTGCTAGATGTTGCACCGCAGGAAAAGGAACTTGGTTTGACACATCGGTGAGAAGCTCAAAACCTAGTTCATATATTTCGTGTTTAGCAAGCCACAATGTGTTTAACACCACTCGTGAGGACACCCAGAACCGTGCAACAGAAAGATCATTATCGCAGATAAATTCCACCAAATCAATATCGGAGGATTGTAGATCATCTAACGCAGGGATTTCAGCTAAAATTGCAAGTATACTAGAGCGATTTAAGTCATACTTCGCATAAGGTAAATCTCTGCACCGAATGATCAATGGATATAGCGATTGTTTGGCTGATATTTTCAAATTTTTTGATGGTAAAGACGAAAACTTGTCAGAGTACGGCCAGCTTGTACCCAATGAGTGATTTTGTTGTTGAGGATGTATATTAACCTTTGCAACAGGGCCAGCTGGATAACGACTCAGATCTTTTGATTGTGAATGTAAGGTATGCTGGACAACCTCTGACTTCGTAAGTAATGTAGTATTTTTGTTTAGGTTGGTCATGTATTCTTGTACTGCGGTTTTAATTACTTGTTGTATTGATATTTCGGATACATCAATTATGGGCTGTTTGGGAGAAACTGTATCAGCCGAGTTAGTAGTAATTTTGAGGGGAGCAGACATTTTTTTTAAAGAAGGGGACCCAGAGATCAAGGGCATAATAAGTGGTTGTGCCACATGGTTCTTTTCTGTATGATCTGTTATATGGGATCTCTCTCGAATGTTAGGGTCTTTCAGTATCTCTACTTGGACATGCGAGGGTCGTTGTTTGGTCATATAGTGATCAATCTCCTTTCTAATTTCGTTCCGTCTGGCTTCAGCATTCTTATCTATGATCAGCTCAGGAGAACAAGATGATGGAGCTACAAGGATATCACACTCTTTTACTTGTACCGCAGGGCATAAGGGTACTAGGGGAAGTGAAGCTTGTGAGTTTATCACCTTATCATGTTCAGTAGCCTCGACCAGTGCGTCTAATGGGCCATAGGCTACTATCTGGGCCGGGCATGCCGTTGGCTGTGTACTATTTTTCTTACCATTAGCCAAGGTGTTATATTTTTTTTGTACTGCTTCTGCAGCCATGATGGTATGTTTCCTAGGCAAGGATAGGGCTTTAATAAAGGCTTTACTTGCTGAGGTGGTCGTTTTAGTTATATCTTTAACATTTTTTGTTTTTTTACTACTCGGGTTCTTTTTTGGTTTAGATGTAATTTCGGATGGTTTAGGTCCGTTAGATGTGAATATATTAAACACTTGTTTGTCTCCGGGCACTATCAGGTCTAAGAGCGGTTTATCTTTTGGTGGTTCAATTTTTTGGAGCAATGAGAAATCGTTGTGAATTACATTGGAAAAGGCAGGTAAGGGCGTGAACTTCCTAGGTAGTGTTTGTGTAATAGGCTCGGTAGGGGATTTATCAAGGATCAGTGATTTCTCAGAATTTAATTTTAGTTTTTTTCGGGTATTCATTTCAATACTGTATTTAAGCGTTGCCTGCCAATATAACAATTTCTCAATCTGTTTATCGTGTGTCTGCAGTTTTCGATCGAGTGTTTCAAACAACTTAAAAAGAGAGGAAATGGCCAAATTCATGGCATGCAACGTGGACTCAATCAAAATAGACGGGGAAATAGCTGGAGGCAAAATAGGGCCATCAGATGGTAGGACCGGAACATCCGGAATACGTTTAGGAGTGGGAGCAGCAAATGAAGCGACTAAACTATGTGCTGCGTCTGAGTATATGAAAGAAACTTCAGGTAGCTCTAGTGAGTTCCGACAATCATCTCCTTCCAAAAAAGAAGAGTTTGAGCTCAGTTCAATTACTGCAGGTTGAGAATCAGCTAAACCGGCACCGCTTGTAATCAGGGGGAGGGGCTGGGGAGCATGACAATCGTGTGGTAATATACTCCCACCTCGGACCCCCCCGGTAGGTCCTAAAGGGTTCAAACGTGGAATTTGAGGTTCTTGATTTCTATTGGGATCGATGTTAGAGCCTGGGGATCCTGGTGCTTCACATATTATAGGCATTGAATGAGGCTCTTTTAAAAGGGGGATGTCGCCCTCTTTAATAAGGGTGTTATCAGAAACTCCCAAAGAATTTTTTGTATTAGAGCCTTGGGCGTTTGTAGTAAACTTAAAGCAAGAATCAATTGATTTCCCAGTGAAGTCACAGGATAGGGGTTTTGTCTCAAAGAAGTAGCGTTTTATATCACCTGAAGATGTATGCCTATTAAGGTTAGAGGCACTAACAGGGTGATGCCTTCGGGGCGTACTACCCATTAATTGTTGTTTCTGGGTTTCTACATTTTCCTGGACCAATATTGGGCCATTCATCTTTGTACTTCTTAAGGTACGCATATCACCTTATACTAGTACAGTCACCAAATGGACTATACAGTTAGGTTAAAATTTTGAATAAACAAATAGTTGTAAAAACAGGGTAAGTAGGTACTGCTAAAAGAGATGATCCGATAACAAGATAAAATCTTTAAAAGTAGAGAGTTGAGCAGGAATCTTGAAAGGGACTAGGAGCAGTACCTAAATAGTTAGCTTGGTCAATGGATACATATATAACTACGCCGTCTAGGGAACGCCCGATGGCTTAAGGAGCAGCCTTAGTCCGTCTCTCCTCCCCAAAGACCGGCTTAAATAATAGTTAATTATAGTTTTCTTACTCAGAGTTGGATAAATCGTGAAGACAATATTTCCAGCCGACCACGCCGAACAGCCAAACAGCACCAGCCCTTCTGCCACCAGGGCTTACGCCGCGAGGGTGGCTTCACGGCTGCTTTGTAGCTCTTGATTCAGTCACGTGAGCCAGTCACGTGATCCTCGGCGGCCACGCCTCCTTGAGGACAGCAAGAGCCCTGTGCTCGCAGTGCTGTTTAGAGGAGGAGCGGCAGGTAATCCAAAAAGAATTGAAGGTGCTCAGACCAGCGTTCTACGCCTCCAACAGACAGGCAATTAAATGCCTTCAGTCAACGCCGCTCGGGCGGCTTCACGGCTGCTTTGTAGCTCTTGATTCAGTCACGTGAGCCAGTCACGTGATCCTCGGCGGCCACGCCTCCTTGAGGACAGCAAGAGCCCTGTGCTCGCAGTGCTGTTTAGAGGAGGAGCGGCAGGTAATCCAAAAAGAATTGAAGGTGCTCAGACCAGCGTTCTACGCCTCCAACAGACAGGCAATTAAATGCCTTCAGTCAACGCCGCTTGGGCGGCTTCACGGCTGCTTTGTAGCTCTTGATTCAGTCACGTGAGCCAGTCACGTGATCCTCGGCGGCCACGCCTCCTTGAGGACAGCAAGAGCCCTGTGCTCGCAGTGCTGTTTAGAGGAGGAGCGGCAGGTAATCCAAAAAGAATTGAAGGTGCTCAGACCAGCGTTCTACGCCTCCAACAGACAGGCAATTAAATGCCTTCAGTCAACGCCGCTCGGGCGGCTTCACGGCTGCTTTGTAGCTCTTGATTCAGTCACGTGAGCCAGTCACGTGATCCTCGGCGGCCACGCCTCCTTGAGGACAGCAAGAGCCCTGTGCTCGCAGTGCTGTTTAGAGGAGGAGCGGCAGGTAATCCAAAAAGAATTGAAGGTGCTCAGACCAGCGTTCTACGCCTCCAACAGACAGGCAATTAAATGCCTTCAGTCAACGCCGCTCGGGCGGCTTCACGGCTGTTTTGTAGCTCTTGATTCAGTCACGTGAGCCAGTCACGTGATCCTCGGCGGCCACGCCTCCTTGAGGACAGCAAGAGCCCTGTGCTCGCAGTGCTGTTTAGAGGAGGAGCGGCAGGTAATCCAAAAAGAATTGAAGGTGCTCAGACCAGCGTTCTACGCCTCCAACAGACAGGCAATTAAATGCCTTCAGTCAACCAACTCCTGATACTGCTCTAGTGAGGCCATGATGGTTATTGGGCGTTGTATGCTGTCAAGAACCGAGGCTTCCTCCCCCAACTCCTCACCTGATTCTTCTGGGAAGGATTCTTTGGGATTGGCCTCCGTCTTCTTCTGATCCCTTCTCCTTGAGGGAGTTCTGTCCTTTGGAGTTCGGACCTTCTTATCGTGTAGGTAGGGTCTGGCCCCTCCGGAGGCCACCTTGGCAGAGATGTAACCCTGACCTCGGGTATCCCCAGAGGGCCAGTCCTAATTTCCAGGGAAAAAGCACGAATGCAGAAAAAACCCTGTTTCCGAATGGGTTCAGAAGGGGGACAGTCGGTTCCTCTCAATCGTCAATGAAGGTGATGTTAGCTCCACAACAAAAAAGAATGCCGGTGGTATAGATGTCAGATACCACAACTGTCCAGACTTAAGGGAGTAGAAGAGAACACTAGAAGTTCTCCAAATAGAATGCTGAAATGAGCAAAAGATAATAAGAAGAAAAGGCAACACCACAAGATAAAAAGATAGAAGAAGGAAAAGAAATGGGTTAGGACGAAAAGAATAATCCTGAGCAGGTTGTGAAAGGCGGACTGAAAGTGAATAGAAAGGTAAACGGATATAGTCCAATAATGCAAGAGAAAAAAGGCTCCAAGGGTGTAGTAAGAGCAACAGGGACTCTGCAAGCGAAAGGCAAGGCTGCGCCGGTGGAAGTAAAGGATCACCGGCGCCAACAATTAAAAAAGATATGGGCGGTCATTACAACCTTGGTGCTAAGTGCACCAACTTTACCACCATGGTGTAAACTATGTTTACACCATGGTGGATGGCGGATTTACCGCCCCATTCCAAGGTGAGTGGGGCGTTAAATCCCCATTTCCCATTTTCCCTTCCCCATTCCCATTTTTGGCCCATAAGGCATAATGGGAGTGGGGTAGGCGCTAATTACGCCGCCGTAAATACGGCGGCGTAATTAGCACCATGACGGGTTAGCGCCATGGATTTTAACGCCTGCTAGAAGCAGGCGTTAAAATCAGAATCAGGCGTTAAGGGATAATGGTGGAGTTGTAATGAGGGCCATACTAAAGGAAAGGCTGTGCAGAGAAAGATGCAACACTAGAGTGACACAAGGGCAAAAAATGAAAGGATGAAGTTAGCGAGAGGAACGGGAGCTAGGAAAGTCTGACAAGGGGCAATGTCACAGAACCAGGCGGCGCCGAACACCGAAAGTAGAAGGAAGGAACATTTTAGGCGGAGAGCAAAACGGAAGAAACAGACAAACGAGGCACGGGCAGGAAGGAGGGAGAGAAACTAAGGTAGGATCCAAGGCGGTTAGCAAGTTCACAGTAGGCACGGAGGGCTCCACGGAAGAAACTCCACCACACAAACCGAGCGTTGACAAACAAATACAACGCATCGGTTTGTGGGAGGAGCCAGCCTCTTAAAGGTACGGCGGCCATCTTGGGTGAGGACTGGAGCGCGCGCTGATCATAGCTTCCAGCGCTTCCACAATCTCCAGTTCCTGACAAGTTTGGTCTTGATGGATCAACAGAGGGATAACTCTGCACAGTCTGTTCACAAGCAGGGCAGTAAGGATCTTGCAGTCTACATTAAGCATAGAGAGGTGCTTGTATGAACCACAATCTGCCCCGTCCCTCCCCGGTTTAAGTAGGGGTATAATCACGGCCTCACTCATGGAGTCCGGGAGGGTACCACGCTCGAAGGCTTCGTTAAAGACCTGGGCCAATATTGGGGCGAGTGTTTCCTCATGGGTCTTCTAAAATTCCCCCGGGAGACCATCCGAACCCGGGGTTTTCCCAGCTGGTAGCAATCTAATTACCACCTTGACCTTGTCGGAGGTGATGGGCTCGTCAAGGGTCTCAGCCAATTGCGAGTCTAATTTAGGTAGGTCAATGATGTCAAGGGCGTCTTCGATCCTGGTGTCAGAGGGGGGCGGGGCTTCGGAGTACAGGCTACGGTAGAAGTCGGTAAAGACCGAATTGATTTCTTGTTGGGTATGCACGGCGGTGCCGTCAGGTGTGAGTATGTGGCAGATGGGTGGCCTGGGGGTCTCTGTTTTATAGAGCCAAGCTAAGAGTTTCCCCGGCTTGTCTCCCAGAGCATGGATTCTCTCTGTGTGCTTGGCGTAACTTAGTTTCCCGAGGGATTCCCAATGAGTTAGGCAGGTTTGCCTAAGTTCGGCCATTTTTTGTAATTGGTCAGGGGATGGGTCAGCCCTGCCTTCGAGCATACTCGGGTCCCTCTCTGCGCACTCAAGCGAGGATGTAATGGATCTCTGAGCTCCCCCAACTGCTGCAATCATCTCGCCCCTCATGACCACCTTGTATGCTTCCCAAGTAGTGCTCAAGTATCTAACGCTATGCAAGTTATTTTGCCAATATTCCTCAGTACTATCTTTTATGCGTTCCTTGAATACAAAGTCAAGTAGGGCCTCAGCCCTCAGCCTCCATGTGGGTATAGGGGGTTTAGGCGGGAACACCTCCCAGGTTACCAGTAGGGGAGAGTGATCAGACAGCACCCTAGGCAGGTAGCGCGCGTCAACAAATATGGACTGTTGTGTTAGGCTGAGAAAAATGTAGTCCAGCCTGGTGTGTACGGCGTGAGGTGGGGAGTAGAAGGAATACTCACGTTGCTCAGGGTGCTGGACCCTGCATAGGTCACTGAGTTGCAACTGTTGGATTAGTTTGGAAAGTATTTTGGCTGGAGGGGAGGGTCAATCTGTTATGCGCGCAAATTCCCGGAATGGGATACGTACTGTTCGTTTCATCAGTAAAAACACGGGACTCAACCGAGTTTTGCGCTGTGGTTCACAGAAAGGAATATCCCAAACTACGGGCCTCCGAGGTGGCTGGAGGTTGCCATGGAAGCTTAGCACTGCGTTGCTAAGGAGAGGCAACGTGCGTGTCGGTTCACGGCGGTGATCATGTGACATTGGATATTTAACCCCGCCCCCCTGCTTGCTCAGTGCTTCTGATAAAGCATTTTGGCGCTACTTGTTTACTGTCTTGCATCTCGTTTACCTGGTATCCTGAACCCTTGCTTCCATAACCGACTTTGCTTTTGGATAACCCTAGTCTGTTTTGGTATTTCAATGATCTACTGGTTTTTCGACCCTTGCCTTCTGCTCTCGGATTTTGATTATCGTCTTTTCCTCTAGTTTACATTTGCTCGTATGGATTTGACCCGGATTGTTTAAAGGACTTCTCTTGAATATATATAGACTACTCCGCGGGACAGCCTCCGCTGCAACGTGGGACAGCATCGGCTGCGTCGCGGGACAGCCTCCGCTGCAACGTGGGACAGCATCGGCTGCGCCGCGGGACAGCCTCCGCTGCTACGTGGGACAACGTTTGTTGCATCACGGGAGTTGCACATTAGGAAAAGAAAAAACACTTTGACTTTCCGTATTCCTCCCAATTCGTCTTCCTCTTGCATCACGAATATTTACCATGCATAGTTCAACCCTGGATTCCCTCCGGTAAGAATCTTTGTGCTTTTCTTCTTATTAGTACTGTAGTGTAAAAGGGAATAGTAACCAGAGAGGTTGTTTGTTTTGCAGAGAATACCTATTGTTTCCGGTTTCTGCTAGATCGAGGTTAATCAACTTAAGATCTGTTCTATCTCTAAGCAGCTACGGTGGTCTCTGAGGGAAATCCAAACATCATTGAAAACATCTTTAAGAAAAACTAATTATGCTTCTTTTCTTCGACAGCTACGGTGGTCTCTGAGGGAAATCCAAACATCATTGAAAACATCTTTCAATTAATTGATCCCTCTGTATGTGAATTATTACCATTCAGAGGGGTACATTGGTGGGAAGAATTCTTCTTCTACACTACGGGGTCAACCAGTGAAGAGGAATTCTGACATAATCAGAAGCCTTAAACATGGACCCCAATGAGACCCTAGCTAACCTCCTCCAGTTAGTGGCGGATTTGAGAACGGATATGGCTACCGCTCATGCCGCCACTCAGCAACAAATTCTAGAGCTCCAGACAGCCATACAACCCTTGCCTCGTGCAGCACCAGCTTTACCAACCCCCCCGGTCGTTGAACCTGCACAGGCGGGGGTCGGTCCTGTGTATGTTACTTCCCAGTTTCCGTTGGCTCCACCAGAAAGATTCCATGGGGACCCAAAACATTTCAGGACGTTTCTAAATCAATGCCGTTTACATTTTTTATGTCGACCAGGCTCTTTTCCTGATTCTGCTACTAAGGCAGCCTTCTTGTTGTCCCATCTGGGGGGTACAGCCGCTGCTTGGGCTAATCCTCTTTTGGAGGAGGGTAGTCCGTTATTGTTCGATTGTGATGCATTGATTGAAGCCATGGGGAAGGTGTTTGATACTCGATACAAAGCCCAAGTCATGGAGTTGGAGTTATTAAGCCTGCAACAAGGGGATATGACGCTGTTGGCCTACGTAGCCAAATTCAATCAGTTAGCTGCTGAGACGGCTTGGCCTGATGATAAGAAGGCCTCCTTGTTCTATAAAGGTTTGTCTGAAACCTTAAAGGATACTCTTGCTATAGTACCTGTAGTTCCAACAGCCTTTCCAGAACTACTGGAACTAGTTCTTCAGATAGACGCTCGGAAAGCTGCTAGAAAAGGGGAGAAACGTGGTCTGATTCCTGAAATCCAAGTCAACCCTTTATCTTCCCCTAGTACATCCGAACCAATGCAAATTGGGGCAGCTATCGAGGTCCTCTTTCACAAGAAGAAAGAGAGCATCGAAAGAAGAACAACCTATGTTTCTATTGTGGTTCTGCGGAACACTTATTGAAAGTTTGTACCAAGAAACCCTCCAAGAAACAGGGAAACGCGAAAGCTCGGCAATGAAAGGAGTCCAGTTGCCGAGCAATTACGTATCCAAGGATTCCATATCTGTCCAACCAATTGAGGTAGCGGTAATTTTCACGTTACCGCACGATAAGATAGTTCAAGCCACAGCAATCATAGATTCTGGCGCCACAGGAAACTACATTGATTCTTTATACGCCAAGGATCTGGGTCTTCCTACCATTGATAAAGCAAATCCTGTTTTGGTAAACGCTGTGGATGGTTCTTCCTTGGTTTCCGGAATGGTCATCCAGCAGACAGAGGATTTGAAAATGGAAACCTTAATGGGGCATTCCGAAATGATCTTCTTTGATCTTATATCTGCACCTCAGTTTAGGCTCATTTTGGGTCTTCCCTGGTTACGGTTGCATAACCCTATCATTGATTGGCACTCGGGCAGTATAGAACTTATGTCAGAGTTCTGCGAGAACCGATGTTGGAAGGACAAACTCCCAGTGAGCAGTCCTTGTCATCCTCTTTTGGATATCGCCCCTACTGTTGGAGCAGTTATCACCAGTGTATTGCCTAATGAATATTCGGAATTCAAAGATGTGTTTGATGAAGGAGGTGGTTTGGTTTTGCCTCCACACAGACCCTACGACTGTCCTATTGATTTGATTCCAGGGGGTAAACTACCCTCCGGTAGAATTTATTCATTGACCCACAAGGAAGACCTTATTCTAAAGGAATACATTGATCAGTCATTGAAAACTGGGTTCATTCGCCCTTCTCGTTCACCTGCGGCCTCTCCTTTATTCTTTGTACCTAAAAAAGAGGGGGACCTCCGCCCGTGTATTGATTATAGGGCTCTCAATTCCATTACGGTTCGGAATCAATATCCTATTCCTCTCATCTCAGTACTTCTGGATCAGCTGGGTTCCTCCGTTATATTCACCAAATTAGACCTACGTGGTGCTTACAACTTGGTAAGAATCCGTAGTGGAGACGAGTGGAAAACAGCCTTTAAAACCAGGTATGGCTTGTTTGAATACAGAGTCATGCCGTTTGGGCTCTGTAACGCTCCCGCCACATTTCAATATTTCATTAATGATGTGTTTCATGACATGATGGACCAGTTTCTTGTAGTCTATTTGGACGACATATTGATATACTCAGCATCCTATGACTTACATGTTACACACGTTTCCCGTGTGTTACAAAGGTTACGTGAGAATAATTTGTTTGCTAAGTTAGAAAAATGTATTTTCCATGCTTCGGAAGTGGAATTTTTGGGATATGAGATAACCAGTAAAGGGATCCAAATGAGCCAGTCTAAGGTCAAGGTGGTTTTGGAATGGCCTCCGCCCAACTCTTTGAAAGCCTTGCAATCTTTCTTGGGTTTTGCAAACTTTTACAGGCGGTTTATTAAGGACTTTTCCACTTTGGTCGCTCCCTTGACCTCTTTGACGAGCAGTAAAACGGCTTTTATTTGGGACGATGCGTGTGAACAGGCTTTCCAGACTCTAAAGACAGCTTTCACCAGCGCTCCGGTGCTTCAACACCCTAATCCGAATCTGCCATTTGTTGTAGAGGCCGACGCTTCAGACATTGCTCTTGGTGCCATATTGTCTCAGGAGTGTCCTGACACCAAGGGGTTGCATCCGGTGGCATTTCATTCAAGGAAACTAACTTCCTATGAGCGGAACTATACCATAACTGAAAGGGAGTTATTAGCGGTACGGGATTCCTTTTTGACCTGGCGTCATCACTTATTGGGTACAGCGTTCCCTGTTCAGGTTTTTACCGACCATAAGAATTTAGTGGCCTTACAGTCCGTTAAGTGTTCCACTGCTCGGCATGCTAGATGGCATGAATTCTTTTCTATGTTTGATTTCATCATTACATACCGGCCCGGTTCTTTAAACTCGAAGGCCGATGCACTTTCACGCATTCATGGCGAGTCGCCTTATCCAAGTACGGATGGTCGTCCGCTATTACCACACCAAGTGATTTGCGCATGTACTTTACAACCCACCTTGCGGGATGGATTACAGGATTGGGCGAGAGACAATCCTGGGGAGATCGCTAGACTTAACATTGAAGTCATACAAGGGTTACCTCATATCAAGGGTCTGCTGTTTCTTCCGGATGAGGATACGCGTATAAAGGCCATCAAGTGGTGTCATGATGCAATGCTAGCAGCACACCCGGGTATAAAGAAAACCATTGATCTCTTACAACGGTGGTGCTGGTGGCCTTCTATGGCTAAAGATGTTACTAAACACATTGCTTGTTGTTACGTTTGTGCCCAATGTAAAAGTTCTCGTTCCAAACCGGTCGGCTTGCTTCAATCTATGCCTGTTCCTGATTATCCATGGTATATGATTTCCATGGACTTTGTGGTGGATTTGCCCCCGGTTTCGGGCTTCAATACCATTTGGGTGGTCATTGATTACTTTACTAAATTGGCATTGTTCGTACCTTGCCAAGGACTCCCTACTGCTCCTATATTGGCGGATCTGTTTCTTAAACAGGTTTTTCGTTTCTTTGGTCTCCCTTTCATTATCATTACTGATAGGGGCTCACAATTCACTTCTCGTTTCTGGAAATCTCTTACCGCTTCTTTTGGTGTTGATGAGCGGTACTCCAGCTCGTACCACCCTCAAACGGATGGACAGACCGAACGTCTCAATTCAACCATGGAACAGTTTCTTAGATGTCTTACTCATCAGTATCAGGACACCTGGTTGTCCATGCTTCCTATGGCAGAGTTTGCTTATAATAATTCTCTCCATACCTCTACACGTTCTTCGCCGTTTTTTGCTTTATATGGCAGACATCCTAGGTCGATGCCCCTTTCTCTGGTCTTGCCCACTCACCACCCTGCAGCCTCCTCTTGCATCCAGCAACTTGTTTCGATACAGTCACAGGTTAAATTACACCTGGACAGTGCTCAGTCTACTGCCAAACGATTCGCTGACGCCCATCGCTCTACGTCTCCTAAGTATGTTGTTGGGGGTAAGGTTTGGCTCTCCACAAAGAATTTGCGTATCCCTGGTAGACGAGCTCTTCTCCCACGTTACGTCGGTCCGTTTGCTATCACGGCGGTAATAAACCCTGTCGTTGTACGACTATCTCTTCCTGCCAAATGGAAGGTACACCCTGTTTTTCATGTGTCCCTTCTCAAGGCCTTTCATCCTGATACCTCTCTCCCTTCCCGTCCGCCTCCCCTGTCTGTGCAGGGTGAGGAGGAGTATGAAGTCCATAAGATCCTAGATACCAAGGTTTCCAGGGGTGTCAGGATGTATTATGTAGATTGGAAGGGTTATGGTCCGGAAGAAAGAACATGGGAGCCTGTTGGTCATATTCACGCTCCTCGTTTGTTATCTGAGTTTTGGGCCTCGAGAAGACGGGGCCCATCTTTGGGAGAGGGTACTGTTATGCGCGCAAATTCCCGGAATGGGATACGTACTGTTTGTTTCATCAGTAAAAACACGGGACTCAACCGAGTTTTGCGCTGTGGTTCACAGAAAGGAATATCCCGAACTACGGGCCTCCGAGGTGGCTGGAGGTTGCCATGGAAGCTTAGCACTGCGTTGCTAAGGAGAGGCAACGTGCGTGTCGGTTCACGGCGGTGATCATGTGACATTGGATATTTAACCCCGCCCCCCTGCTTGCTCAGTGCTTCTGATAAAGCATTTTGGCGCTACTTGTTTACTGTCTTGCATCTCGTTTACCTGGTATCCTGAACCCTTGCTTCCATAACCGACTTTGCTTTTGGATAATCCTAGTCTGTTTTGGTATTTCAATGATCTACTGGTTTTTCGACCCTTGCCTTCTGCTCTCGGATTTTGATTATTGTCTTTTCCTCTAGTTTACATTTGCTCGTATGGATTTGACCCGGATTGTTTAAAGGACTTCTCTTGAATATATATAGACTACTCTGCGGGACAGCCTCCGCTGCAACGTGGGACAGCATCGGCTGCGTCGCGGGACAGCCTCCGCTGCAACGTGGGACAGCATCGGCTGCGCCGCGGGACAGCCTCCGCTGCTACGTGGGACAACGTTTGTTGCATCACGGGAGTTGCACATTAGGAAAAGAAAAAACACTTTGACTTTCCGTATTCCTCCCAATTCGTCTTCCTCTTGCATCACGAATATTTACCATGCATAGTTCAACCCTGGATTCCCTCCGGTAAGAATCTCTGTGCTTTTCTTCTTATTAGTACTGTAGTGTAAAAGGGAATAGTAACCAGAGAGGTTGTTTGTTTTGCAGAGAATACCTATTGTTTCCGGTTCCTGCTAGATCGAGGTTAATCAACTTAAGATCTGTTCTATCTCTAAGCAGGTTAGTGTGGGAGGAGTGTTAGTACTTAGAGAAGACACACGGCATACTTGGATACTAATTATGCTTCTTTCCTTCTACAGCTACGGTGGTCTCTGAGGGAAATCCAAACATCATTGAAAACATCTTTCAATTAATTGATCCCTCTGTATGTGAATTATTACCATTCAGAGGGGTACATTGGTGGGAACAATTCTTCTTCTACACTACAGGGTCAACCAGTGAAGAGGAATTCTGACACAATCGTGTTTGTTATCTGATCTGTCTAGTAGAGGGTTAAGGGTACAGTTGTGGTCACCCCCCCATATCATAATTCTGTCTACATACGGGCTGAGTCGCGTATAAATGGAATGGAAGAAGGCAGTCACGTCATGGTTGGGTGCGTAAGTGCTGACCAAGCATACCTCTTTGCCCTCGATGGAGCCGCACACCACCACCATCCTACCTTCGTTGTCTGTTTTAGTGCGAGTTTGGAAGGAACAGTGGGGGCAATCCAAATCAGAACCCCTCTGGTGTAGGAGGAGTAAGCCGAACCTATTAGCGTACCACGGCAAGTTTTGGCCAGGGCTTCCAGTTTCTTGGCAGTTAAGTGAGTTTCTTGCAGCATGGCGATTCCCACCTTGCATCTTTTCAGGTAGGTTTGGACACGGCATTGTTTAACAAAGCTGTTCAGGCCTCTGATGTTCCAAGTAACGACCCTTGTTGTTTCAGCCATAGGCGTAGTGTGGTTTATTGTATGTAACAGGTGGAGCTCGAGGTCTTGATGGTGCTGCGTTGCATGTGAATTGTTCCCGTGGTCTCGATATGTCCCAGTGTATGTCCCCAACTTGTGCAAAAACTCCCCTATTCCCACCCCCCACCCCCTTATCTGTGAAATCCCCAAACATAGAACTGGCCCAGCAAGGTTACCCTCGTTATGACTGTCCTGTTTCTGCTCCGTCGGACCGTGCATTGGTCTCCAGGTGCCCTACGGGCGGGTATATATACCCAAAAGGAAGAAACAATCAGGGGGTGGAGTGAACTTGGACTCCAGGTCTCCGCAAGGAGGATGCATTCAGCTGTGTAGAGGTTCAAACAAAAATATGGTTCCCACCAGGATGACAGGAGGATCGTTATCTCGGTCTCCACTTCCTTTCCTCAATATCAGGGATCTGTAAACCGTCCATCCAGTCCCTGGCCTGAGCCGGAGTGTCGAACAAGTGCGCCTTATTGTTATGCAGCACTTTAAGCCTAGAAGGATACAGGAGCATATAACGCAGCCCGGCGGCTTTCAATCTGGCCTTCGTGTGTATGAACTGCGCTCTGTTCATTTGGACCTGAAAGGGGTAATCGGGGTATATGGCGATTTTAGCAGAGTCCCGTTGGATTTGGCCACCAGCTCGGGAAAAGGCCAGAATAACTTCACGATCCCTGTAGTTGAGAACTTTCGCTATCACCGGCCTGGGTGGGGCCCCCGGCGGTGGTTTCTTAGCCAGGGATCTGTGGGCCCTCTCGATGGTGAAGCCCTGGGAGAGTTTGCCGGCTCCCACCTCGTGTAGCAGGAAGTTCTCTATGTGGTTAGTGGGGTCGGAGCCTTCGGAACCCTCCGGCAGCCCGAGGAGACGTATATTGTTCCGGCGAGCCCTCCCTTCCGCCTCCTCGGCTCTGTCCTCCAAGTTCTTGACCCTTTGCTGAAGCTCATCGACGTCTCGAAGGAGGTGAGTTTTGGATTCCGTGTTTTCCCGGACTTGTGTTTCAAGCGCCTCGGTCCTGCCGGCCAGGGATCGGACATCTTGACGCAGGAGGCCCAGGTCTGTGGCAACAGCGTCCATTTTGTTTTCCATCATTGCCTGGAAAAGCTTGATGGCTTCGAGTATCTGGGTGTTACCAGGCTCTGTAGCCGCAACTGCCGTGGGGTTAGATCGAGCGTCCGAGGCCGCCTTGTTTGTGCCCTCGGAATTTGGGGATTTGCAGGCTGCGAAGGTGTCCATCGTGGTCTGGCGCTGCTGCTTGGGACTGCTGCTTCTGCCGGACATATCGTCAACGCAGGGCCTCACCGCTCCGAGAATGCCGGGGGCGCAATCGGGAGGCCGCTAGCAGTAGCTGCGGAGGGGAGACTTTCGTTACCGCTGCAGGGCCGACAGGGCAATGATATGAAGCTGCGGGGCGGCAGGCCAATTTCGGGAAGCAAAAGGTGTCTCAGTTCCAGCCGGCGCGCTGTGCGCCGGAATTCCCCCCTGTTGTCGGCTGTGGAGTGGTGGGGGCCCTAAGAGTGGGCCTCACGGTCCGCCGGAGCGTCGGTCTGCAGGCAGGGGCCAGGTGTTTTCACCCACACCTCCCCCCGATGAAGGTTCATGCAGGCGGGGGAAAAAAGACAGCCGGGGTCTCAGCGCCTCGGGGAGGCAAGCCCAAGTTCTTGCGTTGCTATCAGTGGCAAAGACAGGCGCAGGGGGGTAGAGTATTGCGTGGCCACGGGCCCCATGCACCCAGCCGCCAATGTAGATGTCCGGGCTGGTCCTCCGCCGCGCCCGCCCACCTCTGCGGCACCGGTCGGCCACCGCTCACGCCGGGGACCCTCGCGACGATCCAGGGCACACCTCAGCCCAGTCGCGCGCCGCAGGCAGGGCGCAGTTCGGCAGAGGCGTCAGGGTCGGTCCTCTCAATCGATGAGTGCAGCTGTTCAGCCCCCTGCTTCAGGCCCGGCACAGGTCGGCAGCCCAGGATCTTCTTCCCCCACCAGCGGGCAGCGTCATCAGTGGTGATAGTGCGCTCCGGCCTTTCGAGGGATCAGGGCACGGGAGCCGCCATTTTGAATCCGCTCACCGACACTTTTCGCACGCTGGATAGAGGTGTTAGCGTCTCTTCTCCGCCTGAGAGATGGTACGAAAGTTGCTGAAGAGGTTCTGCGGCAAATGGTGCAACTTGTAGGGTTCCGGAGCACTTTAAAGTCACTTGAAACAGCTTATCATGGCACATCAGCACAGAGCTCTCAGGAGACACGTCCGCTCTACATGGCGGTTAGCCACGCCCCCCTGTGTCCAGATTATTATGTACAGTTCTGTATTTGCAAATCAATTTAGCCTGCCATAGAGTCTTTTCCCTGTCTCTTCCTCTGGGGATTCTTCTTATTGTTTTTAATCCGATAAATCGTATTTCTGCATTATCATCTAGTTAATGGAGAACAATTAAATGTATTAAAGAATGATGATCCGAGGTTACAACTGTCAACACATTGGCAAGAACGTCACCAACTAGATGGTAAAACAGCAATACGATTTAGGATTTTCGTCAGGCTGAGCGGGTGAGTGCTGCGTGACAAGGTCTTCCTTTGTTGCCCTCCTGGGCTTTTGAAAATGCTGCTGCGTGTGCCTGAATTTGTGTCCATTGATCCAGTGTACTGTGTTTTTCCTGCCCGTGTCCCCTGTGCTCCCGCTTCCCTTCCCCGTTGTTCTACTCCTTCCCACCCACCCCACCCCTGATTGGCTCATCCTCCCTTTTCACAGACCTTCCCTGGACAGCCCCTGCCCGGCAGCCCCACGGCTAAGGGCCCCTAGGCCAAGGGCGGCTCCTACTTAATGGCTCCCTGTAAGTGTCTGCAGGTGTCCGCAGGGGACGCCAGCTGCCAGTCACCGTCCTTCTGACTGCCCTACATACACCCCTCCACCTACAGGCGGTCCCCCCCTGTTGCCTCCACCCCCCCCTCCTCTCCCAGCTACTCTATGGTGCTCTCTGTCCCTCCTATCTTTTCTAACTGCTTCTCTATTGACTATCCTGCTCTCCTCACTAAATCTGGTAGGAAGAAGTTTAAAAAGGACATCCTAGTCTCTAACCCAGGCCTCCCTATCACTGACACCTACACCAGTGCCTCCTCCAAGGAAACTCTCACCAACATCCTCTTTGTTGTTCCTTCACCAGACCTACGGACCCTTCCTATGGTCTCTGTGCTCTCTCCTTTCTCCTCTTCTCCCATTAATGGTGGCATCCGTTGGGACGCTCTTCTGGCCTCCTTCCATTCCTCTAAGGTCATCATAAATGTTTACTCTAATGGGACCGTCTTGGTCCAAGAGCCTCAGACCAATCTTCACCTCTTCGATAGGCGCTTCCCGTGCCTCATCAACTTCCTTTCTTCTCCTGCTGTCCCCTCTCCCCTTTCCTTGACTACCTTGCCTCCCCCTCTGCCTCCTCCTTGGCCACCTTGCCTTCTCTCTCCCTCTATGCCCCCTCTCAGGCTCCCTCTACACCTCCAAAGGGCGTACCTCTGATCTGTACCCCTCCCAGGAAGTCCTTCAAGGATGGCAACCTTCTCCATGTTGCCACTCTAAACTCTTGCTCTGCTGTCAAACCCTCCTCTGATATCTGCCGCCTTCTGGAAGAACTTCACCTTGATGTCCTCGGTCTCACCGAGACATGGTTCACGGCCAGCTCTGTTATGGGGTTTGACACTCTCCTCCCCGATGGCTACAATATCCTCTCCTTGCCCAGGTCCAACTGCTCTGGAGGGGGCATAGCCCTGATCTACCCCGAGTGGATTCCTGGCTCTGTCACTCCTATGCAGGCCTACTCCTCTTTTGAATGCCTCGTCTGCAGGCTCTCTTTCTCCCCTAGCCATTCCCTTACTGTGGCTACTATCTATCGGCCACCTGGTCAGATCTCCTCCTTCCTCTCTGAGTGGGCTGACCTCTCCTCCTCACTCCTGGCCTCAACCACCCAACTCCTCCTTCTTGGAGACTTCAACATCTACCTGGATACCTCCTGTCCTCCCTCTGGACTGTTTTGCGACCTCTGTGACTCTCTCTCACTCACTATTCTCCGCTCTGGCCCAACTCACTATGCAGGGCACACTCTGGATGTTCTGATCTCCTCAGACCTTCCCCTCTCTGTCTCTCACTCCACTCCTCTCTCCTGGCGCGATCACTGTCTCCTCTCACCTCACCCTCCCTATCTCTCAGGCCAAGCTACTTCCATCACTGCCACCCACCTTCTCGGTCATCTGACCCATGAAGCGCATGTCAGCTGAGGCTTTCGCCGCCACCTTCTCTCCCCCACCCCCTTTGGCTGACTCTCACCCTGACACAGCCCTCTCCATGTGTAACGCTCACCTGACTCCCACGGGGGCGCTTGCCTGGTTCGCGCTGCTGTGACCTCGTCTAAGTTGATGCGCAGGGTTCGGAAGACGGACTGGACCGGGCCCCAGATCTGGCTTGTCTGACTCGCAGAAGTATCCTTCAGTAGGTGAGAATAGTGGGTTAACTGTCTGCGGGGTCATGCAATCGGCCTCCCACTTACCCCTCTCACCCTCCTCAAAACCCTTCTGTGCTTCCCCGTAGCGTCTCACCTTAGGGTCTGGAAGGACGAGCTCTCCATCCTGCTTCTGATGCGTTGGTATCCAGTTACGTCACTGGATTTTCAGATGGGTGAGAACCAAACTTGCTTGGCTTCCAGGTAAGTTTTTCTATTAGTGGTTCCCCTTGTGTCCATGCATTAATGTTCTAATGCTAGTGTCTTTTTCCCCATAGGGGCCGGGGTACGGAATGCCGGGGAACAGGCACCGACCCGAGGTGAGCGGTGAAATCCTTGTGGAAATCAGGTAAGTCTTTAATGAGTGTTTTGGTAATGTCTTTTCATTCACTCATTAACGCTGATGTCTTTTTCCCCTTAGGGGCCGGGGTCCGAAAATGCCTGGATGCGGCGCGGACCCAAAATGAAAAGGGAATGACCCAACAGGTAAGTCTTGACATGGAGTTTTAGCTTCCCTTTTCCCTTCTTTCTCTCACCTTTGTTCTTGTCTTTTTCTCCCTAGGCGCGGGGGCGCGACTGCGAATCCGGATGGTCGCTGCTGAACATGGAGGCGCCCTGTAAAGGTGAGTAGAATGCGGCGCTGCAGTGATCGATGCGATGTGCTTTTAAAAATAAATGTCTTCCTTTTCAGGATTGTCGGCGAAATGTCTCTGGGATGCAGATTTAGCAGGTGAGGCCTTTTCCTTCTTCTGTTATCTTGTTCCCTTCCTTTGCAGGTGATTCAGGATGCTGGCAGGTGTGGCAGAAGTCAAGATGCAGGAGCAGACACGGTGAGCGTCCAGCTGCTAGATGCAGAACAACGCGAAGCACGTGTGGCTGATCGGGTGTGGTTTAAATAGCCTTGGAAGAAGTTCCTAGAATGTGTCCTTCCTCCAATCAGGTATGTATCCTTCCCCGACCACGCCCGGGTGGTAAATGAGTCCCACAGGTAAAGTAGTTCCTTTCAGGCCTCAAGGAGGCCGGGGTTCTGCAGCATGGTCTGCATCAGGTAAGTGCACCCAAACACTTTCATAATGAGCCTGGCGCCTATGGCAACAGGACTGACGTTTTCTATGAGTCTGGCGCCATAGGCGCCAGGACGCTGTCCAAAGGGCCCCTATAAGGGGTTGCTGGGACCTTCCCTGGGGACTTGATGTCCGCTTTCGGGGACGCAGGGCCTGAGCCGGCTCCCCGGGAGCGGGCATCGTGACAGCACTCCCCCCCAAGGCCCCTCCCAAGGTTTTTCCCTCCGGGGGTTTTGGTTTGTTTGGGAAGAGTCGGTGGAATTTCCTGACTAATCGAGGTGCATGCACATGGTCACTGGGTTCCCACGACCTCTCCTGAGGTCCGTACCCTTTCCAATCAATTAGGTAGAAAAGCTTTGACCTAAACATTTTTGAATCTAAAATGTTCTTCACTTCGAATTCGGGTTCCCCATCTATTTGAATAGGTTCTGGAGGTTTGAGTAGTCGGGTTCCGGGGACCACTGGTTTCAGAAGTGACACATGAAAAACAGGGTGAATTCGCATATTAGCTGGTAAATCAAGTTTAACCGCTACTGGGTTAATTATTGCCGTAATAGAATAAGGTCCCAGATATTTTGGGTTGAAAGTTCGAGGCCCTTTGAGCGCTAAATGTCTGGTAGCTAACCACACTTGATCCCCAATCTGATACGGAGGTGCTTCACTCCGATGTAGGTCAGCATTCTCCTTGTATTTTCTCTTGGCTTGTTGTAAATGCGTGGTTGCCTCTTTGAAGGCTCGGGTAATGGTAGAATGCAGATGTTCTACTGCGGGCACTCCGAGGTTCTGAGGTGAGTCGAGGTTTGAGGTTCGAGGGTGATGTCCAAACAAGGTCTATGGCCAGTTCCAGAGTGTACCGAATTATTATATGCATATTCGGCTATCCAAAGAATGTCTTTCCAGTTGCTTTCAGATTGCTGTAACATACACCGTAAGTACTGCTCAAGGGTCTGATTTGTCCTCTCGGTCTGACCATCGGTCTGAGGGTGGTGACTGGTCGATAATCTTACGTCGATTTGTGCCATTTGACAACATTTGCGCCAGAAGTGGGAAATGAATTGGCTTCCCCGGTCAGAGATTAGTATAGATGGGAATCCATGTAGCCGAACAATATTTTCGAGGAATTCTTTGGCTAGGACAGAAGCTGAAGGTAAACCTTTCAAAGGAATGAAGTGGGCCATTTTGGAAAACAAATCCACAATTACCAGAATGGTATTGTATCCCGAACAAGGAGGCAAGTCCGTAATAAAATCCATTGATAGGGTGTGCCAGGGTGCTGGCGGTATGTCTAGAGGTTGAAGGAGACCGGCTGGTCTTTTCTTTTGACCTTATTTTGGGCGCAAACACCACAGGACATCACAAAAGATTTAACATCTTTTCGCCAAGAGGGCCACCAGAATTGTCGTTTCACCTTTTCCATTGTCTTGGCAATACCGGGGTGTCCCTCTATTAATGTATCATGATAACCTGAAATAACTAGTTCGTGTAAATCCATGTGCGGCAGGAATAAGCGTCCTTGGTAATAAGGTAAACCATTATCTATGGTAAAGTCTGATCCCTTTTGTATCCAATCCTGTAGGACTGTAGGGTCCAGGAGTTGTTTCACTCTGACTTGAATGTCTTCAAGCGTCTGTAACGAAGTCATGCCTAGAATTCTCTGTTCGGGAATTATTGGTACTGGTTCTGAGTTTGTATCAGATTCTCCCATTCCAATTCCGGATAAGGCGTCTGCTTTGCCGTTCTTGCAGCCAGGTCGATAGGTAATCACGAAAACAAATTCAGCGAAAAACAAAGCCCATCGGAGCTGCCGTGATGACTGAGCCTTGGCGGTTTTCAAATACTGTAAAATCCGGTGATCAGTGATCACCATGATGGTATGTCGAGCGCCAAGCAGGTAATGCCGCCAGGCTTTAAAAGTGGACTTTATGGCTAACAGTTCTTTGTCAGTGATTGCGTAATTAATCTCTGGTGCCGAGAATTTTCTGGACCAAAATGCTACGGGATGCAGTTGGTTGGTTTCAGGATCTCTTTGAGACAGAACTGCTCCCATGGCTAGGCTGGATGCGTCAGTTTCGACGACATACGGGAGATCTGTACGTGGGTGTTTTTAAATATAGGTGCGGAGGTAAACTTAGCTTTTAAATCCTGGAAGGCCTGCTCGGCTTCTTCAGACCATTCAAAACGTTTATTTTTCCTCAAGAGTGCAGTAATGGGTTGTACTATGCGTGAAAATTCCGGGATAAACCTGCAATAGAAATTGGCAAAGCCGAGCATGCTTTGAATCCCTTTTACAGAGCTAGGTGATGGCCATTTGAGGATGGCATCCACTTTTCTTGAGTCCATTCGGACTCCTTTGGTTGTCAGGATGAAACCGAGAAACTCAACTTCTGCGGTATGAAAAACACATTTCTCCAGTTTAGCAAATAGTTTGTGTTGGCGCAGTTTTTCCAGAACTGCCCTAACGTGTTTTCTGTGATCAGATTCCGAAGAGGAGTACACTAGAATGTCATTGATATAGATGACAACAAAAACATCGATGAGTTCCTGAAGGACATCATTCATGAAGAATTGGAAGGCAGCAGGCGCATTGCACAACCCGAAAGGCATTACCTGGTATTCGAATAATCCATATTTTGTACGGAAGGCTGTTTTCCATTCGTCGCCTTCTTTTACTCGCACCAGATGATATGCCCCCCGGAGATCTAACTTGGTGTATATGCAAGCGTCCTTCACCTGGTCAAGGAGTTCAGGAATCAGAGGCAGAGGATAACGGTTTTTAACCGTTATCTGGTTCAATGCGCGTTAATCGATACAAGTTCTAAGGTCGCCTTCTTTTTTAGGTACGAAGAACAAAGCCGAGGATGCAGGGGACTTTGACGGGCGAATAAAACCATTGGCGAGGTATTGATCCAAATATTGTCTCAAATGCAGGTTCTCAGGTTCGGTAAGGGCATAAATCCTGCTACAAGGGGGTTGTGCACCGGGCACCAGATCGATTTGGCAATCGTACGATCGGTGAGGAGGTAACGTGTTGGCCTGTTCCTTTTGGAAGACGTCCTGAAAGTCCTGGTATTCCGGGGGTAATTGCATGGAGGCAGAGGTTACAGATGCCAGATTAATCTTCAGGTTTTCTGGGTAGCATGTTTGTGAACAATCCGGGAAGGTTATTCTCTTAGCTCGCCAGTCAATTCGAGGATTATGTGTCTCTAACCAAGGAATTCCAAGAATAACCTGAAACTGTGGAGCCTTGATTACATCAAACACAACTGCCTCCCGATGGCCGTCAGGACCAATAAGAGTCACCCCAGTAGTGGAATGTGTTACCGGTCCAGAGGCAATTTCAGTTCCATCGACTGTGGTGATGACATCTTTGCTGGTTTTAGGACGGAGAGGGAGGTTAATCCTAGAGGCCAATTCACGATCCACATAGTTTCCAATAGCCCCACTATCGATGTATGCCTTTATTGCATGCAACCGCTTAGGCTTTTCTGGATCTACGAGAACCATTGGCACAATGAAATGCGAGGTCTGAGAGTTCGTTTTCAAGCTCGGCAAGCGGACCCCTACGCTTGTCGGGCTGAGTCGTTTCTCTCTCTACAGTCTTCATGGTTTTTATCAGCGGCTCCTACCGCTTTTTGGGGCGGTTTTGCTGGGCAATCTCGTAGAAAGTGTCCAGAGTTCCCACAATAAAGACATAATTCTAACTGCCGCCTCCTTTCACGTTCCTTTTGCGTTAAGGGTTCTTTAACCCCTCCAATTTGCATAGGCTCAGAGACATCAACTCCCTTGGGGTTAGCGTGGGTCTTGACCAACACCCGGGTCTCAAACCTGGACCGATCTGTTTTTCTGTTTTGAAGTCTGTGATCCAATTGGACCACTAAGTCTATATATTCTGTGCATTCTTGGGGCGGATTTACAACTTGGGCCAAGACATCTTTAAGTTCTCCGCGTAGACCTCGATAAAATAACGTGACTCTTTTATCCTCTGGCCATCCCGTTTCCACAATTAGTCTATTAAAGGTTGCAATATAAGATAGGAGGTCCTGATTGCCCTGTCACAGGGATAGAAGTTCGTCATCCAGAGCCTGCCCCTGAGAGTGTCGAGCAAATAACCTTTCTATGCTTGCTTGAAATCCTTGAAAATCACGGAGAATCGGGTCATCTTGAGTAACCAGTGGAACTGACCAATCGGCAGCGCAGCCGCTGAGATATGACAATACAAAGGCTACTTTGGTCTGATCATTAGGGAAGGCCCCAGGTCTGCATAGGAAGTGCAAACGACACTGATTCATGAATACGGCGAATCGTTTGGGGTCCCCAGCAAAGCGTTCAGGTGGGGCCAGCGGCATGTTTCCAGGTAGATTAATCTGCACAGGGTTACTGGGAACCACAGGAGCAGGGTTCCCTCCGGAACAGGGTAGAGGAGTTTGTCCAGCTTGACCTTGCAAAAGCTGTCTGGCCAGGTCATCAGTTCTTTCCTTTGATATTATTAATTCCCTCTTGAGGGCATTAGTCTCTTGACGAGCGGCATGTACTTCGGCCCGTAATTCCCCCAGTAATTGGGCCAACTGATCAGTCTCAGAAGTTTCCATAGCGCCTGGGTGGGAATTTGTAGGAAGGCTTCGCGTTCTGTAGCGCTCACCTGACTCCCACAGGGGCGCTGGCCTGGTTCGCGCTGCTGTGACCTCGTCTAAAGTGATGCGCAGGGTTCGGAAGACGGACTGGACCGGGCCCCAGATCTGGCTTGTCTGACTCGCAGAAGTATCCTTCTGTAGGTGAGAATAGGGGGTTAACTGTCTGCGGGGTAATGCAATCGGCCTCCCACTTACCCCTCTCACCCTCCTCAAAACCCTTCTGTGCTTCCCCATAGCGTCTCACCTTAGGGTCTGGAAGGACGAGCTCTCCATCCTGCTTCTGATGCAGGGGCGCGTTGGTATCCAGTTACGTCACTGGATTTTCGGATGGGTGAGAACCAAACTTGCTTGGCTTCCAGGTAAGTTTTTCTATAAGTGGTTCCCCTTGTGTCCATGCATTAATGTTCTAATGCTAGTGTCTTTTTCCCTATAGGGGCCGGGGTACGGAATGCCGGGGAACAGGCACCGACCCGAGGTGAGCGGTGAAATCCTTGTGGAAATCAGGTAAGTCTTTAATGAGTGTTTTGGTAATGTCTTTTCATTCACTCATTAACGCTGATGTCTTTTTCCCCTTAGGGGCCGGGGTCCGAAAATGCCTGGATGCGGCGCGGACCCGAAATGAAAAGGGAATGACCCAACAGGTAAGTCTTGACATGGAGTTTTAGCTTCCCTTTTCCCTTCTTTCTCTCACCTTTGTTCTTGTCTTTTTCTCCCTAGGCGCGGGGGCGCGACTGCGAATCCGGATGGTCGCTGCTGAACATGGAGGCGCCCTGTAAAGGTGAGTAGAATGCGGCACTGCAGTGATCGATGCGATGTGCTTTTAAAAATAAATGTCTTCCTTTTCAGGATTGTCGGCGAAATGTCTCTGGGATGCAGATTTAGCAGGTGAGGCCTTTTCCTTCTTCTGTTCTCTTGTTCCCTTCCTTTGCAGGTGATTCAGGATGCTGGCAGGTGTGGCAGAAGTCAAGATGCAGGAGCAGACACGGTGAGCGTCCAGCTGCTGGATGCAGAACAACGCGAAGCACGTGTGGCTGATCGGGAGTGGTTTAAATAGCCTTGGAAGAAGTTCCTAGAATGTGTCCTTCCTCCAATCAGGTATGTATCCTTCCCCGACCACGCCCGGGTGGTAAATGAGTCCCACAGGTAAAGTAGTTCCTTTCAGGCCTCAAGGGGGCCGGGGTTCTGCAGCATGGTCTGCATCAGGTAAGTGCACCCAAACACTTTCATAATGAGCCTGGCGCCTATGGCGCCAGGACTGACGTTTTCTATGAGCCTGGCGCCATAGGCGCCAGGACGCTGTCCAAAGGGCCCCTATAAGGGATTGCTGGGACCTTCCCCGGGGACTTGATGTCCGCTTTCGACCTCGTCACCCTAAAACGCAAGTGCAGGGTGGCCGAGAGGGAAATGGAGTGCTTCAGGTACATCCTCTGAAAAACTGGCCTGCCGCCTGCTGTAAAGGCAATACCAGCTCTCTGTCCTAACCAAGAAGAGAGCTCATATCCAAGCCTGTGTCTCTGCGGCATTTAACAACTCGGCTGAACACTTTAAAATCTGCAAGGAACTGGCCAATCCTGCCGCAGTCTCTACCTCTCCTGTCCCCTCAGAGGCCCTCTTCACGGCACTGGCTTCTCACTTCATCTCTAAAACTCAAGACATCCTGTCCACACTCTCCTCCTATCTTCTCCCTCGTTCTTCCTCTGGCCCTTTTGGAGCCACCTATCCTCCCTCCTTCTCTGCCTTTCCCCTGTTCTCCGCAGACAAGGTTTCTAGACAAGTCTGATCTATGAAAGTCTTGTCAAAACAGGTCCTCCCCTGTTCCTCCAAAACTATCAAGGACCACATCAACTCCCTAGCACCTGCCCTGGCTGATTTCTGCACTCACTCCTTCACCACTGGAGTCTTCCCATCCCCCCTGAATCACTCCCTTGTGCACCCTTTTCTTAAGAAACCCTCTTTGGATCCCTCCTGCCTGGCTAACCCAATCGCCATCACTCCCTTCCTCGGGCAAGCTCCTGGAGAAACTGGCCACCTCCCACCTTAATCTTCACACTGAATCTGTTGGTTGTCTTCATGACCATCAGTCTGGCTTCAGAGCTGCCAGAAACACAGAAACTGCTCTCATGAACATCTGTGAAGACCTGCTCTCCAACCTTGACTCTAACACCCCTTTGCGTCCTCATCCTGCTTGATCTCTCTTCTACCTTTGACACTGTAAACCATGCCATCCTGCTCAACCGTCTCTGTGATAACCTGGGTATCACTGGTCAGGCTCTGGCATGGCTGACTTCTTTCCTCTCTGACCGACCCTCCCAGGTCCAATGTGGGTCCTTCCTCTTAGCTATCTTTTTCTCTACCTGTGGTGTCCCCCAGGGGTCTAATCTCTCTCCCTGGCTTTTCAAACAATACCTGGCACTCCTTTCCCACCACATTGCCGCTCTCTGCCCCAACTTTCAGTGGTATGCGGATGACAACTAGCTCATTTTCAGAATACCCGAGGCCTCCTCCTCTCATCTCTGACTGTCTGTCTGCTAGCCAGGAGTGGTGTGCCGCCAATGACCTCTGCCTTAATGCCACTAAGACTGAGATTCTCCTCATCGGCACACCCATTCCCTCCTTCCTATAGCTCTCCAACTGGCTTCTCTTGGTCCTCTCCCTGCTCCCACCTGCAAGGCAAAAAACCTTGGGGTCATCTTCGACTCCACACTCTCCTTCTCTCCTCACATCTCTGACGTCTCTAAGAAGTCACACTACCAGCTGCACCTCCTCAGAGGTGTTCTTCCTTTCCTCTCCTTCCCCCAGAAGCTCACTGTCTCCAGAACTCTGGTTCTCTCTAGGCTGGACTATTGCAACAGCCTCTTTTTAAATCTGCCTGCTTCTACTCTCCGTCCTCTACAACTTATCCAGAACAGGACTGCAAGTTTTGTCCTTGGCCTCAAGCCCAGGGATCGTATCTCTCCAGGACTGAAATCTCTGCACTGGCTCCAAGTGGCTGCGAGGATTAAGTTCAAAACCCTCTGCATCATCCACAAGGCCTTCTGAGGCCTGGGGCCTCAACACCTTCAACTCTCTCTTCCTAAATAGCTTCCCTCTCAAGCTCTTCCCTCATTCGCCTCCAACTCCCTCAGGATGGGTTGCTTCTCCAAGCAACGAGTTGGTGGTAGATCTCTTTCGTGGGCTGGTGCCTCCCTCTGGAACAGCCTCCCTGCCTCCCTTAAACTTGAGGAGAACCATCTCCGGTTCTGGAAGTACCTCAAAACCTTTCTCTTTGCTTCTGCTTTTTCCCCTCCTCTCCTCTGCTGACCTCCTGGCTGTAACCGGAACTGCACTGGCTACCTGGACGCCCTCTGATCTCGGGCCCAGGTCCCTCCCCCACCAGCACCACACACCTGCACTGCCGGCCTGGCAAGCCCTGCACTTGGGGACTGTTTCTGTATCCCTACAATCCCCCTACCAGCCCTTGACACCTGATGGCTGCACTTACCCTTGCACTTGCCACCTGCTGGCCGTCACTTACTGTTTATCTATTCTCATGTACTACACTGTCCCTGCCCCCTTCCCACGCACTTGCGCGATCTGAAGGACACCTGGCGTAGTAGGATCGCTGTCCGTCCTCCCTTTGTTCCCCTCCCTTGCCTTGTCACGCCTTGAAACACTTGTGTATAGGCGCATTATAAATGCCATATCATATCATGTCATATCATATCATAAGAGGACACCCCAGAGGAGGAGACAGGGAAAAGACCATGCGACAGATGGAGGCAATACTGATTTGCAAATACAGATCTGTGCATAATGGTCTGACGTGATGACAGATCACAAGATGGAGGCTTTCCTGTAATCAAGGAGTGTTAGACCCTATGGAAGATCCGCCTGTTGTTTAAATTGCATTTCTACATTAGTAAATGTGTGGAGTTTGCAATCCCTGGTTGAGTAAGTAAACCGTTTTGCAATGATAAGGCCACATTATTCGGTATGATTATGCAATCATGCATCGCTAACTATCAGCAAATGGGTTTAAAGTCAAACAAATGTTGCCTTCTGGCCTCCAACAACGCACGGGAGCTACTGAGTTAAGATGTGAATTTTGTGATTATCGTCATGCTGAAAATGGTGAATTAAACCTAATAGAAGGATCATGGAGTTGGCCAGTGAATAATTGTACACGTAGAGTTATGTATTTATGAGATTAATTAGCTCAGTGACATAGATTATTCTAGTAATGTCTTTTTGTTTTATCTGTAGAGAGGGCAGGCACTAATGATGTGTGTTAGAAAGAAACAAGGGCGACCGCACAGCGGATGGACTCATGAGTAGGATGGAGCTTTTGTAACAGGCAAGCATGCCTCTCTTCTCTTTCTTATCAAAGCTATTTTGGGCTTGCACTCATTTGAGTTTTCATTTATTTAATAGCAGAGGTGATGCTAGGTCTGGAAAAGAACTGGGGCTATGATAATCTCAGGAATGTCAGGACTTGGGGCTAGCTAGCCGTTTGGTTGTAGTCACTGAGCTTTTATCCAAGGCTGCAACCAAAAGACCCAGTGATAAAGCCCCTCCAGCTACCGGCCCCTCAGTTTAATAGCGCACATGGTATTCAACCCACCCTGTGCACTAGTACCTTTGGTTCATATGCAGTGGAGCAAGTAGTTATATTATTGAGGATTCAAGAAGTAGAAAATCAACTGTGGGAGAAAAATAACCAATTAGTAATTTGTATAAAATAATGCATACAGATTTTATTTTAAAATGCCATGTAAAAGAAAATGAGAAGAAACAGACATGTTCTTAAAACCCATTGGGCATAAACAACAGGAATAGGCCAAAAGTTGGAAAGTTCTCATTGGCACATGGACAAAAGAACTGATGTAAATAGACAGTTTAAATATTGTTCAGTAAAGACATTTGTCAAGTATATAATAATTATTGAAATTGAAAGCGCTTACAGCGTAAATTCATTTGAGCTAGTGAAAGTACCTTTTTCAGTTTAATTCATTGTAGTTGTTAGGTAGCTGAACAGAGCAACACGAAGTTGAGGAGGCTCGTAATGAGGCAGATGGACACCAAGGCATCAGAAACTACAATGTTGTCTGATCAGAAAGGGTTTGTTGATACTTATCGAAGAAAGAGACGTATTGAATTTCTGTTCAAATGAGACGTGCACTGGTGTTGTGACAAAGGGAGTAGGCGTCTAATGATGTCAGCTTGAAGGGTGGGTGATCTGATTTACTGCTTCGAGGGCAATTGAATTTAGGGCGATGGATCAACAAATAGGATTATAACAAGATGGCGGTTTCCGACCCATGAGTTTGGCATGTGTAAATGTCAGAATATCAAAGGTAAGATGCATTTGAAAAATATGGCTGAAAAATATGGCTTAAAAATACATGACCATCCATTGGGCCAATAAAATATCTAAGAGAAATTCCCTTTAATGTCTACCAATGCCATCTAAGTGCTCCTCATTGATCTGTACCTAGGCTGAACGTCTCCTAAAGGGTTATGTTCCATGATATGTGAGCTCAACTGTATAGTAGCAAAACCTTCAAACGGAAATGTGACATTAGTTATTGGGTGCTAGCTAGAACAATCGGATATGTCCACATTTAGTTTTTTCAATAGTGGAGTTACCCACGCCTGTTTCAAAGCTACAGGAAGTGTAGAATTTTCAAAAGAGGAGTTGATTATAAAAGTGATTGAGGGCACTTCCCTTCACAATCACTGAAGAGCCAGGAGCTCCTGGGCAGCAAGTGGATTTCAAGCCTGCCAGAATCCATGCTGTTTCCTGATTTGAGATTGGGACACATTTAAAACGGGGACTTAATGGACATGGGTGAACTGGCACAGTTGAGTGGACGAGATGTATGCTAGTGTGCTGTTGCTATCAGTGATGCCATCATCCACTGTATTGGATGGCAGAGGGGCAAAGTTGGAAAAGAGCTTGGCTATTTTCTCCCTAAAGAAATGCTTGGATGGCATTGCACCAATCCTCACAGGCTTCTATAGGTGCAAGTACATGTGTGGTCCTAGACAAGGAATTTAGTATATCAAAGAGTATTTTTATGGAGTTAGAAGCAGGATCTGTCTGAGTGACATAGTACCTTTGTGCATTTTCTAAAATGGCATGGTTATATTTAGCAAAGTGTATGGGCCACAGGCCTGCTTCGTTCAGGAAAACGACCAAATCCTGTTCCAGGAAGCACTTTGTGGCACCGTTTTGATCAAGACTGCAGCATATTTAGCATGATCCAGCTGTACAGCCCTGGCCTTCAATCACGGGGTGCGAGTAGCTGTGATAATTCCATTCCTAGGATTGTTTCCTCCTTAGTGGAGTGACCCGGCCATCTCCGACAAGATATAGGGGCACACATGGAAGGAGAAAGCCCTACAGACCAAGATGGACTATACAGAATATAGTGTAGCATTTACTGCCCATCCAACAGGGAGTAAGCAATACTCCTAGGAATCCTATCATCATGACAAGGCCAGGCTCATTACCCTGCCATTACTGCAGGCTGCTTCTGGAAGAAATTCCTACAATACCAAGAACGAATGAAACATGTCAGGTGGGGGTCAGGAACCTGGTGTCATATTATTTATACATACAGACTAATACACCCAGGGCACCCACAAACAAGCAAATGGGGAGTATGCATAGGGAACCCACATGAACCAAGGGCCATATTTGCTGTCGATTGTATACAGGCAAAAGAGGAAATTGCACATGTATGTCACATTGTCAGTCACAGCACAATTTGGTCTTAGACTTTGATAACATTTTTAAAATGTCTTTATGTTTCCAATAAAGTTGTTTTTAACTGGATACTTTGCAGCTGCCCATTAGAACATAAGTGTCAACTGGTGGGTGCACTTGCCCAGGTAATACTTGTATTGTAGATAAGGTGAGTTCTACACTTGTCATTATTGTGCTTTGAAGCTGGAGGGGTCTGGCATGAAGCGTCACACGAGGACCCATTTTACTGCCTGATATGTTTGAAATGACAGCACATGACCATATGTTGGTTTTCTATTGTTTGAGAGCGTGTCACATGGGTATTTATTTCTGCATGGGGTAGCATGTTAAACGTGAGCAATTGCCCCTTGCTTGACGTGTAATGTGTGTGTGTGTATGTTGTATCATGTAAATGTGGCGCAAGCCCAGTGTAGATATTCATGTGCTTGATATGATCTTCCTATTCTGTGTTTTCATTGGCATGGATGTAGAAGGCTGATGGGTTTCTTTTACATTTCCCCTTCCCCTCCCCTCATCCCCCCAGCACTGTGGCATCAGCCTAACTGTTCAAGGGGTTGAGATGATAATGTTGAGAGGGGTTGCCTATATGCAGGTGACTTGCTTGCTGGTCAATGGAGGGTGCATGGACATTTCACACAAATGTTCATTCTAGAACAAAGGGAGGATATGTATTTATCCAGCAAGAGAAGGCATGTTTCAGCCCACAATGGCCAGCCCATTCAAAGTCAGCCGTGTCCCCACACTTTGCATGTAGGCACCATTGCGGATTGGTGAGGGGTGTTACAGTAGATTGCATGACATTACCCTCTTTGGCTGAACACATTGGGAGTCATTCTGTAGTTTTTCAGAGAGTTGAGGCATAAATGCATACCTGCAAGTGAGGAGTGGGAAGGTGCCCACAGTTGGCTTGTAGCTATAGGAATGGTGATGAGTTGTTGACTGGGCGTGAGCTCCCATTTCAGGGTGTCTGTTTCAGCCTCCTCCTGCCACCACTTGACCAAATCATCAGTTCATGGCAGCCTGGGTTATTCATACTGGCATGGACGCATGTCCTAGCACATCTCAAGGCAGTTTCTAGGAGGTTGCCTGTTCTATGGTTCTCCCATACATGGCAACAGACACTGGAACTATTAGTTGCACAGCATGGGCATCAATCATTGACCACGTGGATTTACAAGGGTTGTTTGCATTTTGTAGAGCTATTGAGCCACAGAGCTAGCCTCCAATAAATGCTCATTCAGAGCCCTAGATAAATGGTGGCGCAAACACCATAACCGGGGAGACCTCACCAACCTCAAATGTCTCAGCGCCAGCCATGGAATTCTGATTACTGAGGCAAAATCAGCTTACTACTCCACGACAATTATGGCAGCCTCAAACAAGAGCAAACCCCTCTTTGAAGTTGTAAGGTATTGTACCAAACCCTCACATGTCCCCAGGATAACAGAAACTCAGGAAAAATGCAACAGAATCAGCACATTAATCCAAGCAACCATTGAATCAACGTCCGACAGCATTAGCGTGGCAAGAGTTGCTCCACAACTCTGAGACTTAGAAAGATCCCTAGTATACACTATTGACAGCAGCCTGTCCTTCCAGAAACACATAACCAAGAAGGCCCAAACAGTCTGGCTCTGAATCTCCACTCTTCGTAATATAAAAGCCTTCATCGCGCTGCAGGATGTCCCGACCATAATGCAGGCCATTGTGGTCTCACAGATCAATGGGGGAAATGCCCTCCTGACAGCATTCACAGCTGCTCGCTTGGCTCCTCTAAAAGCAGTCCACCACGCTTCAGCACGTCTTATTACGAGTGCAAGGAAATGTGACCAAATCACCCCTGTGCTAAGCTAAACTACATTGGTTTCATCTCCAGGCCAGGATACTGCTCAAGACTGCATTTATCATCTTCAAAGCAGTCATGAGTAGCACACCAGAATACCTGGTGGCTAAGCTCCACATATCTGGTGGCACATCCTCTTCGTGCAGCAAATCGACCAACTGGCTTGAATCACAACTTTGTTTTATTTATGTTTTGCATTTGAAAAGCGCTTACAGCTCGGAGGCATCGAGGCGCTGTTTCAAGAAAATGTCGTAGTTGGGTGAAACAGTAGGCATTGCATAGGTTACAGGTAGCATATGCCTTAGGAGAACAGTAATACATATATGATACAGGGTGAGTTGAGGCAACTCATAGTCATAAATACATGAAAACTATGTGATTAGCATATGAATTTATACAAACAGTAGCGTTTTAATTGCTTCCCTGAAAGATGTGTGTGACTCAATGCCTCTCATTGTGGGGGGTAGCGAGTTCCAGTTGGTGGCCGCAATGACTGGGAAACTTGATCCCCCTGCTCGTGCCCTGACACTTTTGGGCATGGCTGCACAGTTGGTGTAAACAGTTCTAGTGGACCTGTCGGAGTGCTGTAAGGTAAATCTCTGGGAGAGGGAGCTGGGTGCTGAGTTGTGTAGGCATTTGTGGGTGAGTGCGAGAGTCTTTAAAATGATACGCTCCTTAATTGGGAGCCAGTGAACAGATTTCCTGGTGTCCGAGATGTGATCTCTCCTAGAAATGCCAGTGGCTGCTCTGAGGGCATTGTTTTGTACTGTCTGTAGTTGCCTAATGTTTTTTGCCGAGGTGCCCAGAAAATGTGCATTGCAATAGTCAAGTCAGAACCCAATAATTGCTCTGGAGATGGTTAGACAGTTCTGTTGCATCAGAAATGGTCTGGCTGCAGTGATTAATTTTGCATGATAGGCCGATGCAGATGAGATGGCGTTAACCTGCCTAACCATTGAGAGGTTAGGGTCTAGGTACACGCCGAGAGTTTTTACTACCTGCGAAACGGGAATAGTGGTATTGTCGATCAACAAGGAGATGTATTTAGCATCCATTTTTTTGAGTGTTTCCGTCGAGCCGATGAGTAGAAGTTCTGTTTTTTCACTATTTAGGCACAACTAGTTCCCGGCCATCCAGGTTTGGATTGTGGCGTAAATAGTGTCAAGTGATTCCTTGTCAGCCTCGTAATTACCTGTCAGGGGTATGAGGACCTGTGTATCATCAGCATAATTGGTATATGCGATGCCGAGGGAGTCCAGGAAATAAAAAAGCGACCTTGTGAACAGGTTTTAGAGAGTGGGCGAAATACAAGATCCTTATGGAACGCCACATTTGATTAGCTCGGGCTTGGCGCAGGCTTGGTCTGAGAAGACTTTCATTGTTCTTTCCTTGAGAAAGGATGAGATCCGGGCAGTGGCACTTGGTGAGAAGTTGGCGGCTGTAGAAAGGTGATGGCATAGGGTAGCATGGTCAACTAAATCAAAGGCCGCTCATAGATCAAGGAGCAGCAGGAGGGCAGGTTTACCTATATCTCTGAAGTCATCGATCTGGTTTTTAAGGTCCAATAAGGCAGTTTCCGTTCCGTGGTTAGGACGGAAGCTTGATTGACGGAGACCTAGTAGGTGATGAGTTTCCAGGTATGTGTGGACCTTAAGGTAAGCTGCCTTATCCAGAATCTTCAGTCGGAATGAGACTGTTGTGATAGGTCTGTAATTTCCAGGGATTTTCGGGTCCAGTGTAGGTTTTTTCAGCATTGGACGGACCCATGCTTCTTTAAGGCAGGAAGGGACAAGGTTGGTTTTGAAGGAGGCATTGATGAACGCTGTGATGAAAGGTACCAAGGTGGGAGCACTGTCTTTCATGAGCTGTGCTGGGCAGGTATCACCCTTACAGTTTGATGGTTTGATCGAATTAAGGATTGCTTGAACTTCGTGTTCATTCATTTCTTTGAATGAGAATTCTGGTACTCGGTGTGAAGTAATATGGTGTAGATTGGATAGTTGTTGTTTTAAGGCTTTTTGGTGGCTAATGATTGTTGGAGGGTGTTCAGTTTGTCCAGCATAGCATCCTGGATCTTATTACACCAGACCTTGTCCTTGGTTATAGCGGGCGGGGTCAGTGAGGGAGCTTCCAGTTCCCTGAAAATAGCAAACATTTCTCTTGATCCAGATTTAGCATTAGCTATCTTAGAGTTGAAGGAATTAGCTTTGGCTGCGATAATGGCAGTTTTATATTCTTTCAGGCAAGTTTTAAAGGCAAGTTTGGTGGTGTCACTAGGTTTGACGAACCATGTTGAGAGGGCTTTCCTTTTCTTGGTGCGTATTTTGAGGATTTCAGGAGAGAAGCAGGAGTTGGTGTGTTTGGCGGTCATTAAGGCCTAGGTTCATGTCTCCCATGAGGATAGACATAGTATTATTTTTTAGGTTGTCAGCAAGGGCATGTATGAGGGCATCTCGGAAGTCAGTGACTGGCCCAACAGGGCGGTACACAATGTGGAGGGTGATACTGCAGTTAGGTGACAGGTTAGCCTTGATGAGCATGTAGTTGCAGTTTTGTCCAAGGTCTCCTTGTAATCTCCTGATGGGGATGGACTCCTTAGCGATCAGGGCAACTCCACCTCCTTTCTGAGAGCCCCGGTCTTGTCTAAAGATTGTGTAACCTTCAGGTAAGGCCAGAGTAAGAGCCAGTCCTGATGCTTCATGAAGACAGGTTTCACTAATCATTAGAAGGTCAAGGATGGAGTTGCAAATAAGGTTGTGGATGTCAAGCGTATTGGCATGGAGTGATCGAGCATTAATGAGAGCGCAACTGAGCGTAGACAAAGGGTGAGATGCAACATAGATTGGGGTGCCAGTAGCAGTCATAGGGGCACATCTGGTATTAGCAGCAATCATGGGGGCATCAGCACCAGTCATAGGGGCACATTTGGCATTAGCAGCAGTTATGGGGGCACCAGCAGCAATCATGGGGGCACCAGCAGCAATCATGGGCGCACATTTGGCATTAGCAGCAGTTACGGGGGCACCAACAACAATCATGGGGGTGGGAAGCCGGGCAAGCTTAGCACGTACTGTGGGTCGTACAGACCCTTATCGATGCTCAATCAGGATAGTAAAATCCTCACTGCTGTACTGGCAAATAGGCTTAAGGTCGTCATTGGTAAACTTATACATACCGACCAAACAGGCTACGTCCCGGGCAGGAACATAACTGATAATCTCAGAAGACTGCATCATATCATTGACCAAACAAAAGAAGACCCAGGCGAATTGGCAATAGTTTCACTAGACGCGGTCAAGGCCTTCGACTCAGTGAGATGGCCCTGGCTGATCGCGACCTTAGAGGGCTATGGAATGGGGCTGGGGTACCTCAGGTGGTTGTAAATGTAATACAGCTCCCCGATTGCCAGGGTCAAAACGGGTGCTGTCATATCAGACAAATGGCAACTAAACAGGGGCACTAGACAGGGCTGCCCGTGGTCGCCCATGTTATACATATTAGCGCTGGAGCCACTGGCCATCTGTCTAAGACAGCAATACGAGTAGATAGGTATCTGTACTGCGGGTGGCATGCATCTTGTTTCTTTATATGCGGACGACATACTGTTGTATTTGCGCTACCCAGAAGAGAACATGCAATACATTCTGGACGTGATGAAGCAATTTACCGTTCTCTCCGGCATAGCGGTTAACCCCAAGAAGTCTAGCGTGTTCCCCCTAGAGAGATACAAGCTTGTCCTGCCCGGGAGCTTGCCAATATTACCAATACCCTGGCACACCAAGTTGTTCCGATACCTCGGAATTGACATATATCATACGGATAGAATAAGAAAATACTTGCAATTCGGTAAAAGCAGTAGAAGGAATTAAAAACAGCATGGGATTTTGGTTCAGGCTACCACTGGCTATGATGGGGAGAGCTGCTCTGCTTAAAATGGTAGTCTTGCCCAGACTGCTGCATTTCTTTGTCAATACCCTGCATGTGATCCCGAGGCGCTTTTTCGCTAGTCTCGATAGCCTGTGTAGAGGCTTCATTTGGAACAACTCCAGGAACAGGGTGTCCCTTTGGAAACTACAAAACTCGTGTGACAGGGGAGGGATAAACTTGCCAAATTTCGAATTATACTATCTGGCCGGGCAGCTGCAATATGTAGCGAGATGGCTGTCCGACGAGGAGACGGCAGAATTAAGGCTGCTGTGCAAGGCACCAGCCCCCTTCTTTCTCAGAGAAGTGGTGTGGCTGCCCAAGCCAAGGGTCCGGGGGATGGCGGGGGTGCTGGCACTGGGATGGGAGATATGGCACAGAGCGTGGCAGATAGCGGGATACCCGGTTCCGTACTCTATGCAGGTGCCGCTTGTAGCACTATGTGGAGAGGATCCCCAGCTGATACAAGGGGTCCGCAAGTACTGGGAATCAGTGGGCCTGGCCACCTTGGGAGACATATGGCTAAAAGGGGAGGCATTAGAGTTCCCGAACCTGATAGAAGATATTGGGGTGCATAAGGGGCAGTATATAACTTACACCAGAATTGTCAAGAGAGTGCAAGCGAAGTGGCCAACAGCAGTGCTCACCGGACAACCGGATGCCACCATGGAGGCGATATATGATATTTCAGAGGGCGGGCATGAAATTTCTCGCATATACGAGCTGTTGGGGTCCAAGGTGGGGAAGGAAGTGACCCAATTGAGACAACTTTGGGAGGAAGAGGTGGGAGAGCCCATGTCGGATGGGCTCTGGGAAAGAGCCCAAAGGTACCATAAAAAAGTGTCCCGGAACGCAAGGCTCCAGCACATACAATTATACGTCACACATTGAGCATACCTTCCCCCCCAGTAAGATTGCCAGGTTTGGTGGCCAGACGATTCAGAAATGCCCTAGGTGCGGGGAGGAGGAGGCTGGGCTACTACACATGTTCTGGGCCTGCCATGAGGTGGGGAGGTTTTCGTTAGAATTGAAGACACGCTTAGCAGGAAACGGTATTATACTGGAAGTGGAGTCGGCCTGGGCATGCATGCTGGGGGGATTCCCTGGGCCACGCTACTTAAGGCACATAAGCAAAATGAAAGACCTAGCATACATCCTGGCCAAACAAAGGATAGCAATGTGCTGGAAGGCAGCCCAGAGGCCAAGGATAGAGTTGTGGTGGGCTGACTTCTTAAAATGGGCAGAGGCAGAAACGGCTGTTTGGTTTGACACGGTTTGCAGGGGAGTGTAGGAAGAGGTTGGACCCATAATTGAATGGAGGCAGCTGGTGGCTACTAGTCCGATCAGAGTGATGCTGATACGGATAAAGAGACAACGATAAACCCGCCTGAAGAATCACAGGCTGATGACATGGACATATTGGCTCAAGTTGGGGGGAGGGAGGAAGCGGGACTGAAGAATGCTGATTATAACGTTATGATGTTGAATTTGAATACGGAAGTCCCAAGCATTGTAATGTTTGGTGTGTTGTTATATAAAATAAAAACTGTTTAAAAAAAAAACAATCATGGGGGTGCCACCAACAATCAAGGGGGCACCAGCAGCAATCATGGGGGCACATTTGGCATTAGCAGCAGTTATGGGGGCACCAACAACAATCATGGGGGCACCAGCAACAATCATCGGGGCACATTTGGCATTAGCAGCAGTTATGGAGGCACCAACAACAATCATGGGGGCGCCGGCAACAATCATGGCGGCACCAGCAACAATCATGGGGGCACCAGCAGCAGTAATAGGGGCACATTTGGCATTAGCAGCAGTTATGGGGGCACCACCAACAATCATGGGGGCACATTTGGGGGGTCCTCATAGTCATAGGGACAGCGACCGGAGGCGGAGAGCATTCTGTCTGTGAGGTAATGTCAATCTCTGTGCTAGTGGCATCAAAAGTGTATATATCGGTGAGACTGTGGGGATACTGATGGCCTTCTCCTCCTCTTCAGAGCGGGGGGCGCCTGGTAACCCACTGGGTGAGACCCCATGGTCTGAAGGTAGGCCAAGGTTGCCCTTGGCAGAAGCAATGGGCCCATATGTTGAGCAGTGATAAAGTGGCGTGTGTAAGGTACACACTCGGAGCTCATGTTGTGGAGTGCGCTGACTTAGATAAGGTGTGGCTCGGTGCAGATTGGGATTCCAGCGGCTATGCCGCGTAGCAGGCCATGAAGTAGCGGCACTCTCCACATGCAGGGCGCTTGAAGGGCAGAGGAGCCTCTAGGCGAGCCGCTTGTTTCTTCCGCGACAGGTGATGGGTTTGGAGATTGTGGGGTGCGGGAACGAAGACGGGCGGTTCTTAGCCCAATGCTGATGGCAAGGTTCTCATGTGGGGTACTCTTACCACCCTCCTCTCCCTTTAAAGTGGAAGAGGAGGGGCTGCACGGCGTTGCAGCCCTATCAGAGCCCGGGCCCATGGAGGTGATGCTGCAGAAGGCGACTGTGTTTGTTTCTGTTCCCTTGGCAACGGGGGTTGGCCATTTTGGCAAGGCCCGACTCCTCTTGGGGAACTGCAGATGCCAGAGAAGATGAGGGGCATTCCGGTGCCTTCTTCCTTGATGGGGGCTTCATGTTTCCTCTGCAGGGCTCTCGCAGCAGAGCAGACGTGAGGAAGCCTGGCCTTGATCCTGGGCCTTTGCCCTGTGGCTTCTCATCTGCAAAGAGAAGACCTTCAAACAATCCTTATCTTGTCACGCACCCACCCTCTGGAATTCGGTTCCGCTGTAAGCTCGAATGCCCCCACAATTCTTCAATTTCTCAAATCTCTCAAAAAATTGCATTTTCAACCACACCTGACCAAGCGACTAATTCCAATGGTCACACATACCGACACACAGACCTCAACTCACAGTACTGCACTATTGTGAAAAGATGCCAGCCCAAATTCTGACTACCCACACTCAGTACAGTGCTCTGCATGCCTCGAGCTAGGTCAGTGCTTTAAACAATAAAAACATGTTTTAAATGGTGTGTTGTCCCGTCCACTCCTTTGCTATATTCTACCTGGCGTCTGGCTATTAGTTGAAAAGGTCTCCCATTGCTTTTTGCATGCAGCTGCGCACCTATTTAGTGCATGGTCTTTACAGACACCAACCACAATGTGCTGGAAGAGGAATGCACACTTATAATGCATGGGCAATTATTGGCTCCATGTCCTGGGGGGCACAGGCCAGGGGATTTGGCCAGTGTGGTTTGTTGGCTGCAAGGATTCTACCCTTCCCGGCCTGCATGTGCCCACTGTGGAATGACCCAGTTGCAACAGGCACTTTGGTGAAGGGTGGGATCAGTGGGGGGCATGTTGATGGAACATGCGTCATCATCTGGCCTTTTACTGTGGACCTGCCATTAATGGCACCAGCGCATGTGTGGGGAAGATGGCGCGACAGGTTATTAGTGGGGCAGTGCCGTATTTGGAATATGCTAGGTTAAGGCTTACTTGAGCCATTCTTTTCGTTTGTGGCGCTGGAAAACTCGGGGGCAACCCTGGCAGGTTGGAGGCAGTGGGAGCCAAATGGCAGTGCCAGGACCAGGGGTCGACTCGTTACAGGGGGGAAAGGGGCACAGCCTCAACGGGGTGCTACAGAGGGCAAGGGGAATTACAGGGGAGAATCAAAGGCACATACAGTAACGTGGTGTAACAGAGGGCAAGGGGCGAATATTCAGTCAAGGGAGGTCAGAGGGGGCAAGTGGGGGCACATGCAATCTAGGGGGGCACAGAAGGAAAGGGGGCACAAAAGAAAGGGGTAGAGGCAGATGCAGCCAAGGGAGATGTCACAGAGGCCAGGGGGGGCGAGGCAGTCAGGTGGGGTTGCTGAGTGTAATGGCGCAGGTGCAGTTAAGGGGGGCAACAGGAGCATTGGTGGAACATTCAGTCAAGGGGGATCACAGGGAGCAAGGGGGTAGATGCAGTCAAGGGGTAGCTACAGGGGCAATTGGGGCAGACACAGTCAAGGTGGATGACAGGATGCAAGGGGGGCAGTAGATGCAGTCAGTGAGTCCAGGGGGGACAAGGGAGTCAGATGCAGTCAGTGGGAGCTCCCATGGGGTAAGGACACTGCCTTGTGATACCACATGAAGCGGAAACAGTCTAAAATGAAACGTTAACGCTGCACACCGCATCCAGCGTTGATGTAGGCGTTTAATAGAGTGCGGTTCATGCGCTCTGAAAATGACCCTTTGCCTTTGGTGTTATGAAAACGAGGGGCTCATTTTGTTAAACATGCTAACTGCTTGCAGGGGACTGCTAACATTAGCACTTACGGTGGAATGCCAAAGGAAAAGATAAAACAAGCGAAATCGTCTTTACCCTTTGGGGTAATTCTGTAAACAGTGCACTTTGCATACCGGGGTCACCAACATTAGCACTTATCTGCTCATTGGTCCCCTTTCTGCAGTTTTGCACGTTTACAAAATGGAGTGATAAATGAAAAAGTGTAAAAACAGGTGAAATCTCTTTTACTCCCCATTGTGTTAGAATGTGTAAAGGCGGCTTATTTTATGATGAATTCCTATCATATCTGCCTGCTTTTGGCTGGTGCGAAGAGCAGGCGCTTTCACAGGAACTGATTTAATGGCAGCAGGAAAATCAATGCTGGGGTTAAACCATGTGGTCAGAAAAGCAAAGCACAGCAGAAATATACATTTCATTTTCTGTTACTTCTCCGCTACCAAATGTCTGTAAAATGCCATTGGAATGTAAACGTAAATGTGTACATGCTAACTCTTTGGTTTTTCGCCTTGCTTTCAAAGCTTACTTTTGCATTCTAGGTTTTAGAAAAGAGCCACTTTCCTTTTACGCCGTGCCTTGTAAAAAAAATGTAAATGCCACCGCAAATTACACTTTGCAGACTGCCTTTTCTATGGATTCCTAAGGAATCTGCCTGCTTGAGGCAAGAGCTAAGTGGAGGCGGATTCTTAAGCAATGTATTAGATTTACGCCTGCATGAAAATCCCATGCAGGCTTCAAACAAATTGTACTTTCCAGAGAGAGGAGGAGAGCACGGCCGAGAAGTTAACTTCTTCCTGGCCACCGGGCCCACCTGCAATGGAACTGAAAATGGGCCTCGCTTTTACACCGTCACATACCGCTCTGACCGGAGGAGTGCATGGCAGGTAAGATATTGCAAAGGAAGTGTGAACATATGAAAAGCCACTGGATCAGGCGAGGACCACATTGGCCCTAGACCTGCTGCTATTTTTTAGAAGAGGAACAGTGGCTGGACGCTTTATTCATCTGTAAAGAAGGTGGCAGGATGTAAACGCCTAAGTGATAACATAGTACACAGATCTGTGTCCTGTGACTCTATCGACCCACATTCCTTCTCTCTGTGTAGTGTGTGTGCCAGTGCAGTTGCAGTGGGGAAATACAGTCGTTGTCAATGCAGCGGTAAACATCAGGCCTCATAGGTGACTGATTTCCGGGTCTGGCGCACGGGATGCACTTTCTAGAATAATGTTGGCAGCTGCCTCTGGAATCGTCATCCTGGGGGGAAGTGGACACTTCCACACTGCTGACACACAGGTGTTCCGCTTGGACACAACATGTGTCTGTTTCTACCATGAATGGCCGTGTTGGTTCGGCCTCATTGTCTTTTACAGGCTATTTTCTTCTGTATTGACAGCAGATGGTCTATTCATGTGGTGCGCTGCACTTTAGGCCTGCACAACGTATGTTATCCAACCATATGTTTTTACATGCATTGTGCGTCACACGCATGTAGGCTGCTTGAAATCACAAAATGGATGCCCCCATGTAAACACTTTGAGCCTCATTTGCTCAAAACTTTACATAGGAACTTTCCTATATATTTTATATACATTTTTGATTACTGCCCATCCTTTGGGACAATAACATTTTAGAGTGATCTATTCCTTTAACTTACATGTTATATGCACAACGTAATGCAGGCCATCTGCACTACTGTACCGTGCTTCGAGATCTCTCAGCATTTCATAGTTTTAAATGCACATTTCCCACTAATGCGAATGAGGGTGGCTGAATTCTGGGCATCCAGATTCTTTCAGAATTACAGAAATGGCTGAAGTTATGCCCAGACTCATGTGCATTCTGCACAGACGTGCATTTTGCTCCTTATTAGGCAGCTTAGGTCTGCATTTTGGGTGAACATCTCTGTTGAAGGACTTTCCAGAAAGTTTGAAGATGCTATAGAACAGGGCAAAGAGTGTCCGGCCACATGTTAATGTTCATGAGAAGAACTGATAAGGCGAAACCTCTGGTCGGTGCAGCGCGGGTAAATGGGGTCCTGCTATAAAATCCGATTATGTGCCCAGGAACAATAACGATTATTGCACAAGGCAAGAGGAGGCGGGGGGCATTGTGGAAAAGTGGTGGTAAAAGTAGTGGAAAAGGTCTATCACCACATTTTCAGATCCATGGGATTCTCTCGAAGTTGGCAGGAGCATCTTAGCAGCTGAACAGACTTAGCACCTCTGCCAGCGTTTCCAATACAAAATGTTACATTAGGGCAGAGTGCTCTAAATCATTTCTACAGGGGACCACACAATAAGGAGTCAAAGGAGAGAAAGACTACAATTCACTCCTTGTTGTTTACTTCAATCAAATTGGAAAATGAATTAAGAATCAATGAGCTGTTTGCATTACACCTGCTTTACACCGGGTCTCCACTGGTCGAAAGCTGGGGGAAAATTTGCTGGTTTAATTGCATGGCAATGAGGAATAGTGTATTATCCACCAGCTTTCCGCCAGTGGAAAACAGGTGAGACCCGGTGTGATGCAAACCTTAAGTAGGGTTATTTTCGCTGCAGAAAACCTGCCTATTTTCCCTTCGACCACACTCTAAATGTACACTACCTCCGGAGTGCAGTATATTTCTTTATTTTACCTTGCAGACAGAAAAGGGCATTATGACCTAACTGGTCCAGAATTGCCAGAAATCACCCTTACCTTATGTCCTGTTTGGAAGGGAAGACGCTACGTTTCCCCTGATTAGGTGAGCAATCACCTCCTTATGGAGCCACTGGCGTAACGGGGGCACTGGCAGGACCTGCTGTGCAGGAGGGCCCACAACCACATGTCCTGGGAGGGGGCCCGCCCTCGGACTTAAAAAAAAAGTTTTTTTCATTTTGTAGTCGCTCTGCCTTCATAAAGAAATTATTTATGTTACAGCGAATACCATCTTCGTACATTCTTGTTGGAGAGGCAGGAACTACCATCTCATGCGGGCATCTAGGCACTAGGTAGGCTACCACAATTCCTCGTGACCGCAGAGGTTTTGCCTGGATTCCATTGCCTCTTATTTCAAAAGAAGGAGCTGTGTGTTGACCTGGAGGCTGTTTGCAAACGTCCCTTAATTGCTGACTGCTGAAAGGAATAAGGCACCGATACTGTCCCAAACCCACATATTACAACACTAACTACAGGACAAAGGTCCTGGATAGACCCCCAAATTCCTGAGGACTGATGAGAGTTACGACTCTGAGTCTTGACTCTCTCCAGCCTCATGCGGGAAGTGCACCCGGCAAGCACCAGGCGGACCTCAGTAGAGCAACACTAGAAGCAGCAGTGGCCTCTTTACCTAAAGGAATCTGCAAAATGTGTTGGTTCATAGGTATCTTAAAAGGTATAAAGTTGTTGTCACACAATTTGTTCTTGATTAGGTGTTTGTATTGTTTGCTCTAGGGAGCAGCATTGTTTGACTAATTGTTTCTCATAAACCGGTTCCCACTGGGGCTGTAATTTTACATTGGGGTGTTGCCCTTTCTTTTTGATATCGTGTCACTCAAACTTTGAACTCTGGAATTCCAAGTGTAGGAATTCCTTGTTAATGGCTGAAAGTATCTTCTTAGTTCTTTTGTAACAGGCAAGCATGCCTCTCTTCTCTTCTCTTTCTTATCAAAGCTATTTTGGGCTTGCACTCATTTGAGTTTTCATTTATTTAATAGCAGAGGTGATGCTAGGTCTGGAAAAGAACTGGGGCTATGATAATCTCAGGAATGTCAGGACTTGGGGCTAGCTAGCCGTTTGGTTGTAGTCACTGAGCTTTTATCCAAGGCTGCAACCAAAAGACCCAGTGATAAAGCCCCTCCAGCTACCGGCCCCTCAGTTTAATAGCGCACATGGTATTCAACCCACCCTGTGCACTAGTACCTTTGGTTCATATGCAGTGGAGCAAGTAGTTATATTATTGAGGATTCAAGAAGTAGAAAATCAACTGTGGGAGAAAAATAACCAATTAGTAATTTGTATAAAATAATGCATACAGATTTTATTTTAAAATGCCATGTAAAAGAAAATGAGAAGAAACAGACATGTTCTTAAAACCCATTGGGCATAAACAACAGGAATAGGCCAAAAGTTGGAAAGTTCTCATTGGCACATGGACAAAAGAACTGATGTAAATAGACAGTTTAAATATTGTTCAGTAAAGACATTTGTCAAGTATATAATAATTATTGAAATTGAAAGCGCTTACAGCGTAAATTCATTTGAGCTAGTGAAAGTACCTTTTTCAGTTTAATTCATTGTAGTTGTTAGGTAGCTGAACAGAGCAACACGAAGTTGAGGAGGCTCGTAATGAGGCAGATGGACACCAAGGCATCAGAAACTACAATGTTGTCTGATCAGAAAGGGTTTGTTGATACTTATCGAAGAAAGAGACGTATTGAATTTCTGTTCAAATGAGACGTGCACTGGTGTTGTGACAAAGGGAGTAGGCGTCTAATGATGTCAGCTTGAAGGGTGGGTGATCTGATTTACTGCTTCGAGGGCAATTGAATTTAGGGCGATGGATCAACAAATAGGATTATAACAAGATGGCGGTTTCCGACCCATGAGTTTGGCATGTGTAAATGTCAGAATATCAAAGGTAAGATGCATTTGAAAAATATGGCTGAAAAATATGGCTTAAAAATACATGACCATCCATTGGGCCAATAAAATATCTAAGAGAAATTCCCTTTAATGTCTACCAATGCCATCTAAGTGCTCCTCATTGATCTGTACCTAGGCTGAACGTCTCCTAAAGGGTTATGTTCCATGATATGTGAGCTCAACTGTATAGTAGCAAAACCTTCAAACGGAAATGTGACATTAGTTATTGGGTGCTAGCTAGAACAATCGGATATGTCCACATTTAGTTTTTTCAATAGTGGAGTTACCCACGCCTGTTTCAAAGCTACAGGAAGTGTAGAATTTTCAAAAGAGGAGTTGATTATAAAAGTGATTGAGGGCACTTCCCTTCACAATCACTGAAGAGCCAGGAGCTCCTGGGCAGCAAGTGGATTTCAAGCCTGCCAGAATCCATGCTGTTTCCTGATTTGAGATTGGGACACATTTAAAACGGGGACTTAATGGACATGGGTGAACTGGCACAGTTGAGTGGACGAGATGTATGCTAGTGTGCTGTTGCTATCAGTGATGCCATCATCCACTGTATTGGATGGCAGAGGGGCAAAGTTGGAAAAGAGCTTGGCTATTTTCTCCCTAAAGAAATGCTTGGATGGCATTGCACCAATCCTCACAGGCTTCTATAGGTGCAAGTACATGTGTGGTCCTAGACAAGGAATTTAGTATATCAAAGAGTATTTTTATGGAGTTAGAAGCAGGATCTGTCTGAGTGACATAGTACCTTTGTGCATTTTCTAAAATGGCATGGTTATATTTAGCAAAGTGTATGGGCCACAGGCCTGCTTCGTTCAGGAAAACGACCAAATCCTGTTCCAGGAAGCACTTTGTGGCACCGTTTTGATCAAGACTGCAGCATATTTAGCATGATCCAGCTGTACAGCCCTGGCCTTCAATCACGGGGTGCGAGTAGCTGTGATAATTCCATTCCTAGGATTGTTTCCTCCTTAGTGGAGTGACCCGGCCATCTCCGACAAGATATAGGGGCACACATGGAAGGAGAAAGCCCTACAGACCAAGATGGACTATACAGAATATAGTGTAGCATTTACTGCCCATCCAACAGGGAGTAAGCAATACTCCTAGGAATCCTATCATCATGACAAGGCCAGGCTCATTACCCTGCCATTACTGCAGGCTGCTTCTGGAAGAAATTCCTACAATACCAAGAAGGAATGAAACATGTCAGGTGGGGGTCAGGAACCTGGTGTCATATTATTTATACATACAGACTAATACACCCAGGGCACCCACAAACAAGCAAATGGGGAGTATGCATAGGGAACCCACATGAACCAAGGGCCATATTTGCTGTCGATTGTATACAGGCAAAAGAGGAAATTGCACATGTATGTCACATTGTCAGTCACAGCACAATTTGGTCTTAGACTTTGATAACATTTTTAAAATGTCTTTATGTTTCCAATAAAGTTGTTTTTAACTGGATACTTTGCAGCTGCCCATTAGAACATAAGTGTCAACTGGCGGGTGCACTTGCCCAGGTAATACTTGTATTGTAGATAAGGTGAGTTCTACACTTGTCATTATTGTGCTTTGAAGCTGGAGGGGTCTGGCATGAAGCGTCACACGAGGACCCATTTTACTGCCTGATATGTTTGAAATGACAGCACATGACCATATGTTGGTTTTCTATTGTTTGAGAGCGTGTCACATGGGTATTTATTTCTGCATGGGGTAGCATGTTAAACGTGAGCAATTGCCCCTTGCTTGACGTGTAATGTGTGTGTGTGTATGTTGTATCATGTAAATGTGGCGCAAGCCCAGTGTAGATATTCATGTGCTTGATATGATCTTCCTATTCTGTGTTTTCATTGGCATGGATGTAGAAGGCTGATGGGTTTCTTTTACATTTCCCCTTCCCCTCCCCTCATCCCCCCAGCACTGTGGCATCAGCCTAACTGTTCAAGGGGTTGAGATGATAATGTTGAGAGGGGTTGCCTATATGCAGGCGACTTGCTTGCTGGTCAATGGAGGGTGCATGGACATTTCACACAAATGTTCATTCTAGAACAAAGGGAGGATATGTATTTATCCAGCAAGAGAAGGCATGTTTCAGCCCACAATGGCCAGCCCATTCAAAGTCAGCCGTGTCCCCACACTTTGCATGTAGGCACCATTGCGGATTGGTGAGGGGTGTTACAGTAGATTGCATGACATTACCCTCTTTGGCTGAACACATTGGGAGTCATTCTGTAGTTTTTCAGAGAGTTGAGGCATAAATGCATACCTGCAAGTGAGGAGTGGGAAGGTGCCCACAGTTGGCTTGTAGCTATAGGAATGGTGATGAGTTGTTGACTGGGCGTGAGCTCCCATTTCAGGGTGTCTGTTTCAGCCTCCTCCTGCCACCACTTGACCAAATCATCAGTTCATGGCAGCCTGGGTTATTCATACTGGCATGGACGCATGTCCTAGCACATCTCAAGGCAGTTTCTAGGAGGTTGCCTGTTCTATGGTTCTCCCATACATGGCAACAGACACTGGAACTATTAGTTGCACAGCATGGGCATCAATCATTGACCACGTGGATTTACAAGGGTTGTTTGCATTTTGTAGAGCTATTGAGCCACAGAGCTAGCCTCCAATAAATGCTCATTCAGAGCCCTAGATAAATGGTGGCGCAAACACCATAACCGGGGAGACCTCACCAACCTCAAATGTCTCAGCGCCAGCCATGGAATTCTGATTACTGAGGCAAAATCAGCTTACTACTCCACGACAATTATGGCAGCCTCAAACAAGAGCAAACCCCTCTTTGAAGTTGTAAGGTATTGTACCAAACCCTCACCTGTCCCCAGGATAACAGAAACTCAGGAAAAATGCAACAGAATCAGCACATTAATCCAAGCAACCATTGAATCAACGTCCGACAGCATTAGCGTGGCAAGAGTTGCTCCACAATTCTGAGACTTAGAAAGATCCCTAGTATACACTATTGACAGCAGCCTGTCCTTCCAGAAACACATAACCAAGAAGGCCCAAACAGTCTGGCTCTGAATCTCCACTCTTCGTAAAATAAAAGCCTTCATCGCGCTGCAGGATGTCCCGACCATAATGCAGGCCATTGTGGTCTCACAGATCAATGGGGGAAATGCCCTCCTGACAGCATTCACAGCTGCTCGCTTGGCTCCTCTAAAAGCAGTCCACCACGCTTCAGCACGTCTTATTACGAGTGCAAGGAAATGTGACCAAATCACCCCTGTGCTAAGCTAAACTACATTGGTTTCATCTCCAGGCCAGGATACTGCTCAAGACTGCATTTATCATCTTCAAAGCAGTCATGAGTAGCACACCAGAATACCTGGTGGCTAAGCTCCACATATCTGGTGGCACATCCTCTTCGTGCAGCAAATCGACCAACTGGCTTGAATCACAACTTTGTTTTATTTATGTTTTGCATTTGAAAAGCGCTTACAGCTCGGAGGCATCGAGGCGCTGTTTCAAGAAAATGTCGTAGTTGGGTGAAACAGTAGGCATTGCATAGGTTACAGGTAGCATGTGCCTTAGGAGAACAGTAATACATATATGATACAGGGTGAGTTGAGGCAACTCATAGTCATAAATACATGAAAACTATGTGATTAGCATATGAATTTATACAAACAGTAGCGTTTTAATTGCTTCCCTGAAAGATGTGTGTGACTCAATGCCTCTCATTGTGGGGGGTAGCGAGTTCCAGTTGGTGGCCGCAATGACTGGGAAACTTGATCCCCCTGCTCGTGCCCTGACACTTTTGGGCATGGCTGCACAGTTGGTGTAAACAGTTCTAGTGGACCTGTCGGAGTGCTGTAAGGTAAATCTCTGGGAGAGGGAGCTGGGTGCTGAGTTGTGTAGGCATTTGTGGGTGAGTGCGAGAGTCTTTAAAATGATACGCTCCTTAATTGGGAGCCAGTGAACAGATTTCCTGGTGTCCGAGATGTGATCTCTCCTAGAAATGCCAGTGGCTGCTCTGAGGGCATTGTTTTGTACTGTCTGTAGTTGCCTAATGTTTTTTGCCGAGGTGCCCAGAAAATGTGCATTGCAATAGTCAAGTCAGAACCCAATAATTGCTCTGGAGATGGTTAGACAGTTCTGTTGCATCAGAAATGGTCTGGCTGCAGTGATTAATTTTGCATGATAGGCCGATGCAGATGAGATGGCGTTAACCTGCCTAACCATTGAGAGGTTAGGGTCTAGGTACACGCCGAGAGTTTTTACTACCTGCGAAACGGGAATAGTGGTATTGTCGATCAACAAGGAGATGTATTTAGCATCCATTTTTTTGAGTGTTTCCGTCGAGCCGATGAGTAGAAGTTCTGTTTTTTCACTATTTAGGCACAACTAGTTCCCGGCCATCCAGGTTTGGATTGTGGCGTAAATAGTGTCAAGTGATTCCTTGTCAGCCTCGTAATTACCTGTCAGGGGTATGAGGACCTGTGTATCATCAGCATAATTGGTATATGCGATGCCGAGGGAGTCCAGGAAATAAAAAAGCGACCTTGTGAACAGGTTTTAGAGAGTGGGCGAAATACAAGATCCTTATGGAACGCCACATTTGATTAGCTCGGGCTTGGCGCAGGCTTGGTCCGAGAAGACTTTCATTGTTCTTTCCTTGAGAAAGGATGAGATCCGGGCAGTGGCACTTGGTGAGAAGTTGGCGGCTGTAGAAAGGTGATGGCATAGGGTAGCATGGTCAACTAAATCAAAGGCCGCTCATAGATCAAGGAGCAGCAGGAGGGCAGGTTTACCTATATCTCTGAAGTCATCAATCTGGTTTTTAAGGTCCAATAAGGCAGTTTCCGTTCCGTGGTTAGGACGGAAGCTTGATTGACGGAGACCTAGTAGGTGATGAGTTTCCAGGTATGTGTGGACCTTAAGGTAAGCTGCCTTATCCAGAATCTTCAGTCGGAATGAGACTGTTGTGATAGGTCTGTAATTTCCAGGGATTTTCGGGTCCAGTGTAGGTTTTTTCAGCATTGGACGGACCCATGCTTCTTTAAGGCAGGAAGGGACAAGGTTGGTTTTGAAGGAGGCATTGATGAACGCTGTGATGAAAGGTACCAAGGTGGGAGCACTGTCTTTCATGAGCTGTGCTGGGCAGGTATCACCCTTACAGTTTGATGGTTTGATCGAATTAAGGATTGCTTGAACTTCGTGTTCATTCATTTCTTTGAATGAGAATTCTGGTACTCGGTGTGAAGTAATATGGTGTAGATTGGATAGTTGTTGTTTTAAGGCTTTTTGGTGGCTAATGATTGTTGGAGGGTGTTCAGTTTGTCCAGCATAGCATCCTGGATCTTATTACACCAGACCTTGTCCTTGGTTATAGCGGGCGGGGTCAGTGAGGGAGCTTCCAGTTCCCTGAAAATAGCAAACATTTCTCTTGATCCAGATTTAGCATTAGCTATCTTAGAGTTGAAGGAATTAGCTTTGGCTGCGATAATGGCAGTTTTATATTCTTTCAGGCAAGTTTTAAAGGCAAGTTTGGTGGTGTCACTAGGTTTGACGAACCATGTTGAGAGGGCTTTCCTTTTCTTGGTGCGTATTTTGAGGATTTCAGGAGAGAAGCAGGAGTTGGTGTGTTTGGCGGTCATTAAGGCCTAGGTTCATGTCTCCCATGAGGATAGACATAGTATTATTTTTTAGGTTGTCAGCAAGGGCATGTATGAGGGCATCTCGGAAGTCAGTGACTGGCCCAACAGGGCGGTACACAATGTGGAGGGTGATACTGCAGTTAGGTGACAGGTTAGCCTTGATGAGCATGTAGTTGCAGTTTTGTCCAAGGTCTCCTTGTAATCTCCTGATGGGGATGGACTCCTTAGCGATCAGGGCAACTCCACCTCCTTTCTGAGAGCCCCGGTCTTGTCTAAAGATTGTGTAACCTTCAGGTAAGGCCAGAGTAAGAGCCAGTCCTGATGCTTCATGAAGACAGGTTTCACTAATCATTAGAAGGTCAAGGATGGAGTTGCAAATAAGGTTGTGGATGTCAAGCGTATTGGCATGGAGTGATCGAGCATTAATGAGAGCGCAACTGAGCGTAGACAAAGGGTGAGATGCAACATAGATTGGGGTGCCAGTAGCAGTCATAGGGGCACATCTGGTATTAGCAGCAATCATGGGGGCATCAGCACCAGTCATAGGGGCACATTTGGCATTAGCAGCAGTTATGGGGGCACCAGCAGCAATCATGGGGGCACCAGCAGCAATCATGGGCGCACATTTGGCATTAGCAGCAGTTACGGGGGCACCAACAACAATCATGGGGGTGGGAAGCCGGGCAAGCTTAGCACGTACTGTGGGTCGTACAGACCCTTATCGATGCTCAATCAGGATAGTAAAATCCTCACTGCTGTACTGGCAAATAGGCTTAAGGCCGTCATTGGTAAACTTATACATACCGACCAAACAGGCTACGTCCCGGGCAGGAACATAACTGATAATCTCAGAAGACTGCATCATATCATTGACCAAACAAAAGAAGACCCAGGCGAATTGGCAATAGTTTCACTAGACGCGGTCAAGGCCTTCGACTCAGTGAGATGGCCCTGGCTGATCGCGACCTTAGAGGGCTATGGAATGGGGCTGGGGTACCTCAGGTGGTTGTAAATGTAATACAGCTCCCCGATTTCCAGGGTCAAAACGGGTGCTGTCATATCAGACAAATGGCAACTAAACAGGGGCACTAGACAGGGCTGCCCGTGGTCGCCCATGTTATACATATTAGCGCTGGAGCCACTGGCCATCTGTCTAAGACAGCAATACGAGTAGATAGGTATCTGTACTGCGGGTGGCATGCATCTTGTTTCTTTATATGCGGACGACATACTGTTGTATTTGCGCTACCCAGAAGAGAACATGCAATACATTCTGGACGTGATGAAGCAATTTACCGTTCTCTCCGGCATAGCGGTTAACCCCAAGAAGTCAGGCGTGTTCCCCCTAGAGAGATACAAGCTTGTCCTGCCCGGGAGCTTGCCAATATTACCAATACCCTGGCACACCAAGTTGTTCCGATACCTCGGAATTGACATATATCATACGGATAGAATAAGAAAATACTTGCAATTCGGTAAAAGCAGTAGAAGGAATTAAAAACAGCATGGGATTTTGGTTCAGGCTACCACTGGCTATGATGGGGAGAGCTGCTCTGCTTAAAATGGTAGTCTTGCCCAGACTGCTGCATTTCTTTGTCAATACCCTGCATGTGATCCCGAGGCGCTTTTTCGCTAGTCTCGATAGCCTGTGTAGAGGCTTCATTTGGAACAACTCCAGGAACAGGGTGTCCCTTTGGAAACTACAAAACTCGTGTGACAGGGGAGGGATAAACTTGCCAAATTTCGAATTATACTATCTGGCCGGGCAGCTGCAATATGTAGCGAGATGGCTGTCCGACGAGGAGACGGCAGAATTAAGGCTGCTGTGCAAGGCACCAGCCCCCTTCTTTCTCAGAGAAGTGGTGTGGCTGCCCAAGCCAAGGGTCCGGGGGATGGCGGGGGTGCTGGCACTGGGATGGGAGATATGGCACAGAGCGTGGCAGATAGCGGGATACCCGGTTCCGTACTCTATGCAGGTGCCGCTGGTAGCACTATGTGGAGAGGATCCCCAGCTGATACAAGGGGTCCGCAAGTACTGGGAATCAGTGGGCCTGGCCACCCTGGGAGACATATGGCTAAAAGGGGAGGCATTAGAGTTCCCGAACCTGATAGAAGATATTGGGGTGCATAAGGGGCAGTATATAACTTACACCAGAATTGTCAAGAGAGTGCAAGCGAAGTGGCCAACAGCAGTGCTCACCGGACAACCGGATGCCACCATGGAGGCGATATATGATATTTCAGAGGGCGGGCATGAAATTTCTCGCATATACGAGCTGTTGGGGTCCAAGGTGGGGAAGGAAGTGACCCAATTGAGACAACTTTGGGAGGAAGAGGTGGGAGAGCCCATGTCGGATGGGCTCTGGGAAAGAGCCCAAAGGTACCATAAAAAAGTGTCCCGGAACGCAAGGCTCCAGCACATACAATTATACGTCACACATTGAGCATACCTTCCCCCCCAGTAAGATTGCCAGGTTTGGTGGCCAGACGATTCAGAAATGCCCTAGGTGCGGGGAGGAGGAGGCTGGGCTACTACACATGTTCTGGGCCTGCCATGAGGTGGGGAGGTTTTCGTTAGAATTGAAGACACGCTTAGCAGGAAACGGTATTATACTGGAGGTGGAGTCGGCCTGGGCATGCATGCTGGGGGGATTCCCTGGGCCACGCTACTTAAGGCACATAAGCAAAATGAAAGACCTAGCATACATCCTGGCCAAACAAAGGATAGCAATGTGCTGGAAGGCAGCCCAGAGGCCAAGGATAGAGTTGTGGTGGGCTGACTTCTTAAAATGGGCAGAGGCAGAAACGGCTGTTTGGTTTGACACGGTTTGCAGGGGAGTGTAGGAAGAGGTTGGACCCATAATTGAATGGAGGCAGCTGGTGGCTACTAGTCCGATCAGAGTGATGCTGATACGGATAAAGAGACAACGATAAACCCGCCTGAAGAATCACAGGCTGATGACATGGACATATTGGCTCAAGTTGGGGGGAGGGAGGAAGCGGGACTGAAGAATGCTGATTATAACGTTATGATGTTGAATTTGAATACGGAAGTCCCAAGCATTGTAATGTTTGGTGTGTTGTTATATAAAATAAAAACTGTTTAAAAAAAAAACAATCATGGGGGTGCCACCAACAATCAAGGGGGCACCAGCAGCAATCATGGGGGCACATTTGGCATTAGCAGCAGTTATGGGGGCACCAACAACAATCATGGGGGCACCAGCAACAATCATCGGGGCACATTTGGCATTAGCAGCAGTTATGGAGGCACCAACAACAATCATGGGGGCGCCGGCAACAATCATGGCGGCACCAGCAACAATCATGGGGGCACCAGCAGCAGTAATAGGGGCACATTTGGCATTAGCAGCAGTTATGGGGGCACCACCAACAATCATGGGGGCACATTTGGGGGGTCCTCATAGTCATAGGGACAGCGACCGGAGGCGGAGAGCATTCTGTCTGTGAGGTAATGTCAATCTCTGTGCTAGTGGCATCAAAAGTGTATATATCGGTGAGACTGTGGGGATACTGATGGCCTTCTCCTCCTCTTCAGAGCGGGGGGCGCCTGGTAACCCACTGGGTGAGACCCCATGGTCTGAAGGTAGGCCAAGGTTGCCCTTGGCAGAAGCAATGGGCCCATATGTTGAGCAGTGATAAAGTGGCGTGTGTAAGGTACACACTCGGAGCTCATGTTGTGGAGTGCGCTGACTTAGATAAGGTGTGGCTCGGTGCAGATTGGGATTCCAGCGGCTATGCCGCGTAGCAGGCCATGAAGTAGCGGCACTCTCCACATGCAGGGCGCTTGAAGGGCAGAGGAGCCTCTAGGCGAGCCGCTTGTTTCTTCCGCGACAGGTGATGGGTTTGGAGATTGTGGGGTGCGGGAACGAAGACGGGCGGTTCTTAGCCCAATGCTGATGGCAAGGTTCTCATGTGGGGTACTCTTACCACCCTCCTCTCCCTTTAAAGTGGAAGAGGAGGGGCTGCACGGCGTTGCAGCCCTATCAGAGCCCGGGCCCATGGAGGTGATGCTGCAGAAGGCGACTGTGTTTGTTTCTGTTCCCTTGGCAACGGGGGTTGGCCATTTTGGCAAGGCCCGACTCCTCTTGGGGAACTGCAGATGCCAGAGAAGATGAGGGGCATTCCGGTGCCTTCTTCCTTGATGGGGGCTTCATGTTTCCTCTGCAGGGCTCTCGCAGCAGAGCAGACGTGAGGAAGCCTGGCCTTGATCCTGGGCCTTTGCCCTGTGGCTTCTCATCTGCAAAGAGAAGACCTTCAAACAATCCTTATCTTGTCACGCACCCACCCTCTGGAATTCGGTTCCGCTGTAAGCTCGAATGCCCCCACAATTCTTCAATTTCTCAAATCTCTCAAAAAATTGCATTTTCAACCACACCTGACCAAGCGACTAATTCCAATGGTCACACATACCGACACACAGACCTCAACTCACAGTACTGCACTATTGTGAAAAGATGCCAGCCCAAATTCTGACTACCCACACTCAGTACAGTGCTCTGCATGCCTCGAGCTAGGTCAGTGCTTTAAACAATAAAAACATGTTTTAAATGGTGTGTTGTCCCGTCCACTCCTTTGCTATATTCTACCTGGCGTCTGGCTATTAGTTGAAAAGGTCTCCCATTGCTTTTTGCATGCAGCTGCGCACCTATTTAGTGCATGGTCTTTACAGACACCAACCACAATGTGCTGGAAGAGGAATGCACACTTATAATGCATGGGCAATTATTGGCTCCATGTCCTGGGGGGCACAGGCCAGGGGATTTGGCCAGTGTGGTTTGTTGGCTGCAAGGATTCTACCCTTCCCGGCCTGCATGTGCCCACTGTGGAATGACCCAGTTGCAACAGGCACTTTGGTGAAGGGTGGGATCAGTGGGGGGCATGTTGATGGAACATGCGTCATCATCTGGCCTTTTACTGTGGACCTGCCATTAATGGCACCAGCGCATGTGTGGGGAAGATGGCGCGACAGGTTATTAGTGGGGCAGTGCCGTATTTGGAATATGCTAGGTTAAGGCTTACTTGAGCCATTCTTTTCGTTTGTGGCGCTGGAAAACTCGGGGGCAACCCTGGCAGGTTGGAGGCAGTGGGAGCCAAATGGCAGTGCCAGGACCAGGGGTCGACTCGTTACAGGGGGGAAAGGGGCACAGCCTCAACGGGGTGCTACAGAGGGCAAGGGGAATTACAGGGGAGAATCAAAGGCACATACAGTAACGTGGTGTAACAGAGGGCAAGGGGCGAATATTCAGTCAAGGGAGGTCAGAGGGGGCAAGTGGGGGCACATGCAATCTAGGGGGGCACAGAAGGAAAGGGGGCACAAAAGAAAGGGGTAGAGGCAGATGCAGCCAAGGGAGATGTCACAGAGGCCAGGGGGGGCGAGGCAGTCAGGTGGGGTTGCTGAGTGTAATGGCGCAGGTGCAGTTAAGGGGGGCAACAGGAGCATTGGTGGAACATTCAGTCAAGGGGGATCACAGGGAGCAAGGGGGTAGATGCAGTCAAGGGGTAGCTACAGGGGCAATTGGGGCAGACACAGTCAAGGTGGATGACAGGATGCAAGGGGGGCAGTAGATGCAGTCAGTGAGTCCAGGGGGGACAAGGGAGTCAGATGCAGTCAGTGGGAGCTCCCATGGGGTAAGGACACTGCCTTGTGATACCACATGAAGCGGAAACAGTCTAAAATGAAACGTTAACGCTGCACACCGCATCCAGCGTTGATGTAGGCGTTTAATAGAGTGCGGTTCATGCGCTCTGAAAATGACCCTTTGCCTTTGGTGTTATGAAAACGAGGGGCTCATTTTGTTAAACATGCTAACTGCTTGCAGGGGACTGCTAACATTAGCACTTACGGTGGAATGCCAAAGGAAAAGATAAAACAAGCGAAATCGTCTTTACCCTTTGGGGTAATTCTGTAAACAGTGCACTTTGCATACCGGGGTCACCAACATTAGCACTTATCTGCTCATTGGTCCCCTTTCTGCAGTTTTGCACGTTTACAAAATGGAGTGATAAATGAAAAAGTGTAAAAACAGGTGAAATCTCTTTTACTCCCCATTGTGTTAGAATGTGTAAAGGCGGCTTATTTTATGATGAATTCCTATCATATCTGCCTGCTTTTGGCTGGTGCGAAGAGCAGGCGCTTTCACAGGAACTGATTTAATGGCAGCAGGAAAATCAATGCTGGCGTTAAACCATGTGGTCAGAAAAGCAAAGCACAGCAGAAATATACATTTCATTTTCTGTTACTTCTCCGCTACCAAATGTCTGTAAAATGCCATTGGAATGTAAACGTAAATGTGTACATGCTAACTCTTTGGTTTTTCGCCTTGCTTTCAAAGCTTACTTTTGCATTCTAGGTTTTAGAAAAGAGCCACTTTCCTTTTACGCCGTGCCTTGTAAAAAAAATGTAAATGCCACCGCAAATTACACTTTGCAGACTGCCTTTTCTATGGATTCCTAAGGAATCTGCCTGCTTGAGGCAAGAGCTAAGTGGAGGCGGATTCTTAAGCAATGTATTAGATTTACGCCTGCATGAAAATCCCATGCAGGCTTCAAACAAATTGTACTTTCCAGAGAGAGGAGGAGAGCACGGCCGAGAAGTTAACTTCTTCCTGGCCACCGGGCCCACCTGCAATGGAACTGAAAATGGGCCTCGCTTTTACACCGTCACATACCGCTCTGACCGGAGGAGTGCATGGCAGGTAAGATATTGCAAAGGAAGTGTGAACATATGAAAAGCCACTGGATCAGGCGAGGACCACATTGGCCCTAGACCTGCTGCTATTTTTTAGAAGAGGAACAGTGGCTGGACGCTTTATTCATCTGTAAAGAAGGTGGCAGGATGTAAACGCCTAAGTGATAACATAGTACACAGATCTGTGTCCTGTGACTCTATCGACCCACATTCCTTCTCTCTGTGTAGTGTGTGTGCCAGTGCAGTTGCAGTGGGGAAATACAGTCGTTGTCAATGCAGCGGTAAACATCAGGCCTCATAGGTGACTGATTTCCGGGTCTGGCGCACGGGATGCACTTTCTAGAATAATGTTGGCAGCTGCCTCTGGAATCGTCATCCTGTGGGGAAGTGGACACTTCCACACTGCTGACACACAGGTGTTCCGCTTGGACACAACATGTGTCTGTTTCTACCATGAATGGCCGTGTTGGTTCGGCCTCATTGTCTTTTACAGGCTATTTTCTTCTGTATTGACAGCAGATGGTCTATTCATGTGGTGCCCTGCACTTTAGACCTGCACAACGTATGTTATCCATCCATATGTTTTTACATGCATTGTGCGTCACACGCATGTAGGCTGCTTGAAATCACAAAATGGATGCCCCCATGTAAACACTTTGAGCCTCATTTGCTCAAAACTTTACATAGGAACTTTCTTATATATTTTATATACATTTTTTTTTTTGATTACTGCCCATCCTTTGGGACAATAACATTTTAGAGTGATCTATTCCTTTAATTTACATGTTATATGCACAACGTAATGCAGGCCATCTGCACTACTGTACCGTGCTTCGAGATCCCTCAGCATTTCATAGTTTTAAATGCACATTTCCCACTAATGCGAATGAGGGTGGCTGAATTCTGGGCATCCAGATTCTTTCAGAATTACAGAAATGGCTGAAGTTATGCCCAGACTCATGTGCATTCTGCACAGACGTGCATTTTGCTCCTTATTAGGCAGCTTAGGTCTGCATTTTGGGTGAACATCTCTGTTGAAGGACTTTCCAGAAAGTTTGAAGATGCTATAGAACAGGGCAAAGAGTGTCCGGCCACATGTTAATGTTCATGAGAAGAACTGACAAGGCGAAACCTCTGGTCGGTGCAGCGCGGGTAAATGGGGTCCTGCTATAAAATCCGATTATGTGCCCAGGAACAATAACGATTATTGCACAAGGCAAGAGGAGGCGGGGGGCATTGTGGAAAAGTGGTGGTAAAAGTAGTGGAAAAGGTCTATCACCACATTTTCAGATCCACGGGATTCTCTCGAAGTTGGCAGGAGCATCTTAGCAGCTGAACAGACTTAGCACCTCTGCCAGCGTTTCCAATACAAAATGTTACATTAGGGCAGAGTGCTCTAAATCATTTCTACAGGGGACCACACAATAAGGAGTCAAAGGAGAGAAAGACTACAATTCACTCCTTGTTGTTTACTTCAATCAAATTGGAAAATGAATTAAGAATCAATGAGCTGTTTGCATTACACCTGCTTTACACCGGGTCTCCACTGGTCGAAAGCTGGGGGAAAATTTGCTGGTTTAATTGCATGGCAATGAGGAATAGTGTATTATCCACCAGCTTTCCGCCAGTGGAAAACAGGTGAGACCCGGTGTGATGCAAACCTTAAGCAGGGTTATTTTCGCTGCAGAAAACCTGCCTATTTTCCCTTCGACCACACTCTAAATGTACACTACCTCCGGAGTGCAGTATATTTCTTTATTTTACCTTGCAGACAGAAAAGGGCATTATGACCTAACTGGTCCAGAATTGCCAGAAATCACCCTTACCTTATGTCCTGTTTGGAAGGGAAGACGCTACGTTTCCCCTGATTAGGTGAGCAATCACCTCCTTATGGAGCCACTGGCGTAACGGGGGCACTGGCAGGACCTGCGGTGCAGGAGGGCCCACAACCACATGTCCTGGGAGGGGGCCCTCCCTCGGACTTAAAAAAAAAGTTTTTTTCATTTTGTAGTCACTCTGCCTTCATAAAGAAATTATTTATGTTGCAGCGAATACCAGCTTCGAACATTCTTGTTGGAGAGGCAGGAACTACCATCTCATGCGGGCATCTAGGCACTAGGTAGGCTACCACAATTCCTCGTGACCGCAGAGGTTTTGCCTGGATTCCATTGCCTCTTATTTCAAAAGAAGGAGCTGTGTGTTGACCTGGAGGCTGTTTGCAAACGTCCCTTAATTGCTGACTGCTGAAAGGAATAAGGCACCGATACTGTCCCAAACCCACATATTTCAACACTAACTACAGGACAAAGGTCCTGGATAGACCCCCAAATTCCTGAGGACTGATGAGAGTTACGACTCTGAGTCTTGACTCTCTCCAGCCCCATGCGGGAAGTGCACCCGGCAAGCACCAGGCGGACCTCAGTAGAGCAACACTAGAAGCAGCAGTGGCCTCTTTACCTAAAGGAATCTGCAAAATGTGTTGGTTCATAGGTATCTTAAAAGGTATAAAGTTGTTGTCACACAATTTGTACTTGATTAGGTGTTTGTATTGTTTGCTCTAGGGAGCAGCATTGTTTGACTAATTGTTTCTCATAAACCGGTTCCCACTGGGGCTGTAATTTTACATTGGGGTGTTGCCCTTTCTTTTTGATATCGTGTCACTCAAACTTTGAACTCTGGAATTCCAAGTGTAGGAATTCCTTGTTAATGGGAGAAAGTATCTTCTTAGTTCTACATGAATGTTATATTCAATTTCTTAAATATTCCGATACTGTGGGAATTATATTGTGTGCTGATTTTCTCATCTAATATGGTGGTATGAGACTTTCCCCGACAACATCTCCAGCGAGCCCGCCGCACAACACCATGGCCACCTGTGGCTGGTCACCATTCATTTCCGGTCCCATGAGCATACATGCCTTGGGTGAGATAGTTACTGATCTGAACATGGATAGCCATTGTTGAGCTTTTGTACCATGATTGAAGGACATAATTACTTCCAGGGAGGCCCTGACATTTTAAATGAGTCTGGAGTGGGCTGGATAAAGCCTCCAGGACTTTGCCAAAGTTGGAAGAAACTGTCTTGCCAAGGAGCCCCAAGGATGAGTTTACAGAGAGGCACTACATAGTAGGGGACTGGCAAGCCACAGGAGCGCATTTTGGTCCAAGAGTCATTGTGGTCATGCTGGAATGCAAGCAAGAAGGCTGAGAGGGCTTGGCCTATGTAAAATAGTTGGCCTCTCCCAGGTGGGAGACATGGCCTCATTGCAAGTCTGGCGCTAACCTGCCGGTGCTACCGGCGGGTTGCAGCCGAACTAACACCGTTTCCGCCGTCTGAGATCCCGGTGCAACCGGGACGTTACAAGTCCCAGCAGCCTGGGATAACAGGCGGTGGAAAATTATAGTTCCTATTCCCGTGGAGTCCTTTTGGGCTCCATGTGAATGGGGCCTTGGAAGCACCGGCACTGTTGCTAATGGTGCCGGTGTTTCCATGACAACTCTGCTTTCCAGAGCCGTTGCTCCCGACAGGTCAGATCTGCTGGGTGCACAGGCCCCGGTAGGCAGAGTTGTACTTTGGCGGTCCGGAAAGGGTGCTGGAACGGTGTGACTGGCACCCTTATTTCTGGACCGCCACAGTTGTAATCAGGCTGGATCTGGATTAGGGGTGTCCTATATGAACTTATTTTCCTGTCCGCCTCAGCCTTGAGTTAAGGGGACTGGTAGTGCTTCTATGTTCCCCCCGGGAGGGAGCTTCCTTGTTGCTGAGAGGTATGTCATGTTTTCCCATGTTACCTGTGAAGCAGATATACATTAGGTGATAGAATGAGCAGACTGGGACTAATAGTGGGGGAATGGGATGGGTGCTAATAGGGGTTGGCGGACATCAAGGCCACAAGTTACATTTAGGGACCCCCTTATGTAAAGAGGCCTTCCTTAAGGGCATCATGATCTATCCAATGTACATCATTCAGTTAAGACAATTGATGGTGACATGACTTTTGCCACTGGATATAAGTTTTCTTATTTTCAAGAAGTTCTTCATTCTACATTGCACCCTACCCGAGAAATTGCTTCTGCCACTAAGGTTCTCATTTAGACTTTGTGGGTAAGTTGGTACTGCGCATTTTAACCACATACCTCATCTAGTGACAAGAATAGATACAGAATGGTGCCATACCATGTGTGAAATATCTGTTTCATAACAAGTTGCTTATGGCTTTGCAAAAATACACATTTCCCCACAAATGTACCTCCACCACAAAATAGGCAAACATTGAGTAAGGAACGTGTTTGACCGACCCATGACCTGTCATGGAAAACCAACAGATAGGTGCATGGTGCTTGCATGCGTGCAATAATGCTGCGTGCAAAATTACTGCATCTGAGTAAGGCGAAATGTTTTTTCACATCACTCCAGGTGGAAAACCACAAATCTTGTAAAAGTACCCCTTTCCAATTTGTTATAAGGGCAAATGCACAATATTGCCTGTGTGAACTAAAACGAGGGCCAGTCTGTTTTAGGTATACATGCAACATGTCTGTAAGGCGGCCCTTTATTCAACATTGGCAGAAGGGCACTGTCCTGATACCAGGCTCCATTTGCTCCTCTTACACACTTTTCCTAAGAAAACAAGCATTGGCAAAGCCAAGGGTTTACGTTTTTTTGTAGGCATGGGTAAATAGGCCTTTGTCAGAGACTGTGATAATTTTACTATCTGCCCATAAAATGGCTACACTGGAAAATGGCATGGTTGCCAGGGCAAGTGATAGCAATGCCCAGCTGTCAAAGGCCTAATAACTATACACAAGTGTTGGCTTTGTCAATGATTGTTTTTAACAGGACTCCAGTGCAAGGAACCAATATAAATCTATTGGCTGAAGTCACACTTGAGTAAGATATTTGTATGAATCCAGAGTGCATTTACAGCTGCACTGAAGCCATTAACTCTCAGCAGATTGATTAGACATAACATTGACTTGTCAAAGAATGACTTTAACGCTTAATGGAGCTAGCTCAAAGAGACCCCCGGAAGAGGTGCTTTGGGAGGGGCAGGCAAGTAGTGGGTGGGAATGACCATAGGGATTAGCATGTTCATGGGAAGTCAATGGGTGGGTAAATAGCCAATCAACAACCACAAACTATATGTTCTTACTCACATGTAATTTCCCCGCCTAGCTGTACTCCAGTGCATAGTCTTGGCTTATAGGTGGCTCTTTAGTGCGTAGCTGATACGATCGCCTGATGGTAGCTGCATCCTAGCATTAGAAGTGGGGGTGTTTGATATCAGTTGAATGTGTGCAGTCTGGAGGATGGTCACCAAGACTGGGTTCTGGTTGCGTTAGGCCTGTGTAGGACGTTTATGTGTGCAGCTAGCCCGATTTTCATGGGTATAGCTGTGTTTTAGCAGGGTGTTGAGGTGTTCATGGATTATTGTTGCATTATTGTTTGCATGTGAGTACCTAGGCCGAAATTGATTGAGGGGTGTGTGTTGGTGTAGAGTAGAGAGTGAGCATAGAGATAGGAGAGAGATAGGAGAGGTGAGTGTCTGGGCGGGGGTTTAGATCTAACAAGCTATCAATTACAGATTTCAGGGCGCGATTGTGACTGATGCATCCAGAGTAAGCTTATTAGGGACTTAATAGGCACATTTAGTGATGGCATTGCTCAGGATCTCATGAACATTTGTTATCAGGTTGCAAGGTCCCAGAAGCCCTAGATGATCTTAGTTGTCATGTTGGAAAGAGCCAGGTTTTTATAGCTTTGCAGAAGGCCATGTAGTCTTGGGTGTGTCGAATATGTGGGGGGAGGGAGTTCCCCAAAGTTGGGGCCAAGGTTGAGAAGGCGGATCCTCCGATCTTGACAGAATTGGAGGTTGGAATCACTAGAAAGAGGTCAGTGCTTGATCTTAGGGTGCCAGATGGGAGGTAGGGTTTTATCTTCTCTTGTAGGTACATTGGGCCGGTCTTGTGCACTGCTCGGTGGATAATGCATAGGGTCTTGAAGGTAGCCCTTCCTTCGACTGGGAGCCAGTGGAGGGTTCAGAGAGCAGGAGAGTTGTGGTCTCTGCGTCCCAGGGCAAGAGACCTTGGGGGGGACACAAAATTACAGTAACTTCCTCTGGTGACCCCTCAGCGAGGGGTCATCAGAGGAAGTTACAGTGACAGACAGAAGTGGCAGCCAGGCCCCTTCTGCCAGCTTGCCTGACTTAATGGCGGGCACATCTCCCGTCACGGCTGTGGTGGGATAATGTGTCCCACCATGGTGTGGTGGGACCAGGGGGCCCCAGCAGTGCCCCGGTTCAGCCCCACTTTTTGGAGACTGCCAACATCTGACCCCGGCTGGCCCCGGCCCACTTTAAGCAGTGCACACATTACATACACACTCCTTGCACACATGCATGCATACATAATGAGCTAACATGCAACACCCTTTCACACTGCTAGTTTCAGAAAAGGCCTCCCTCGCCTCTTTGCCTGACAAAAAGCAAGTGTGCACATCAGCCCCCTCCCCTCAGATGTGAAAGAACACATAACGTTGTTATATGTCCGCTTGCATCACGTGGGGAGGGGGCTGATGTGTGCATTTAATTTTTGTAAGGCAGTGCGGGGATGGAAGCCTTTCCTGAAACTAGCAGATTTAAAGTTTTTCTGCTTTTGTGCAAATAAATGTTTGTGCACGAACACAGTAAAACTTTAAAGCTACTGGTTTTAGGATAGGCTTCTCGCCCATCGCTAAGTAACAAAAAGCCCCGCCCCTCAGCTCAAATTTCAGGGTGCGGGGGGCTGAAGCCCGGCCAGCTCAATGGCGTTGGGTGCCTGCTCCCCATGCCCCCACACCCACCATCCCGCCAAACCAAACCCTATCCCAGGTCCCTGCTTTCCTCCACTTGACCCTGCAACAGTGCGTTTTACAACAGTTCCAGCAAGACTGAGCCAAACAGATCAAAGGACATGCATTTACACCACCATAGTGTGTCATTGTCCCCCCACAGCTGCGGCTTTATGCAGGGTGCCCTTCCATTCCTCCACCATTCTCACCTCTTAAGGCCGATGCCCATGCCTATAGCCACACACATCCCTCCCATTGCCTGCTTACAGTGCTGCGCCTACAGCAATTCATACGCAGGCCACAGCCAGGCTGGGCTTTTTTGGCTGCTTGGGAATGAGTGTTCTGTCCCAAGCAGTCTATTCAAATAAACACCACCAACACAGGCACACAAGATGGGCAGCTTCAGAATCCCCAGAGGAGACTTATTTTTTTTTAAAGTTGCCATCCTGGAACTGGAAGGGGTTGCCATGTACCCCTGACCGTCTGTACCCTTTAGCTCCCGCCCACCTTCACCTCTGAGTGGGCATGTGGAATTCAGTCTAATCTTATTTGCCTATTCTAATGAGGAGGTTGCTGTGGTTGATGTCTGGACAAGGGACAATCCCATCACCCCTGCGTGATTGAACTTTTGTTTTGTGGTGGTGTGCCAAAAAGGGTGTGATTATCTATTGCCGGTGCTACATGCCCTCAGAACGGCTCTTCTGGTACTGACAGCTTTGCGTCCAGCATGGACTCCAGCACCGAAGGCCCCACCCTGGATGCTCAATCTATATGATTGCCCTTAAACTCTGCCATTTGCTAATTTATCAAGCTTGCTCCCAGGTGTTTAAGGTGGATGTGTGATTTCAATGTTCTTGTTACTGCTGTAGATGTACAGAACAAGGGGTCTGCTAATGCATTGTGTGGGCCATTGTGAATTATCTGAGGAAAAGGATGGCACGTTTGAGGGCTTTACGGACATACGGGCAGCATATTTCATTCCAGAGTTGAGGATAAGACCTCTATTTGTTCCACTCGACAATACAGAACAAGGGTGAAGTCATGGACAGATCTGTAATGCGACTGAGGACGAGAACAAAGGGTTCTATGAATATTTGCCGACTACTTTACACCGACCAACCCTTTCGCCAAATTTGTTTTGCCGACTTTGCCGCTTTACTTACAGCAGAAATGCTGGGAGTGACCCCCACACTCTACCCTTAGTACCCCCAGTCCATATATACATAACCACCACATACCATTTGCTTTTTTGCGCATAAAAAGTGGAAAACAAGGTCGGCAAAACTGCATTGGGTGAAACTGTAGGTCGGCAAAAGTGGACTAGGTCGAACGAAGAACAGCGACTTCCATCTCTACTCCAACAATGATCCATTGAAATCTCAGATCATACCTGGCTGCGAATGCCCCATCCCATGGAGAAAATAAATGCTGCAGAACCCTGGGTCGTTGGAAAATATGTTAGCCATGGCACAGTTTGAGTGGTTGGCAGATGTGCACAGGGAAGCCATGGGCTGATCCACCTCCTCTAAAAGTCACCCGGAAATAGCACTTAAACTCGGTGATCACCCTGAAGGCGTCCCAACCAGCCAAACAAGAGCACATTTGTTGTAGCTACTAATAACCCCATGTAGAAAAATAACCAGGGGTTGAAAAAACCTTCAAGATGTGGAAATATGACCAAGCTTCCCCATTCCACGGGTTTGCCCCTTTGAGGATCAGCAGCTCAGGGTGATGGCATTGTGGACCTGCATACAATGATCACCACAACAGAAATGCCAGGACCAGGCAGAGAATACACTGCCTGAATGAAGGGTCTCAAGATGTGAAATCACAAATGGGTACATGTTTGCGCTAGAATTGATAATAGTCCTACTTTATTATTGCAAGTATATGGGCACCCCCTGGCATTCTTTATAAACAAAGGTGCCACCCTGAAAGAGATGGCAGAAGAGAATGACCTTCTGATCAAAGACAGACCTCCATTGTCTCTAGCTATGCCAAACATGTATTGTTATTGCACGGATCAGTCTGTTCCTTGCAAAGGAACACTTCCGCCATTACCAAGGTACATGTACCATGAAGGCACGGAGGACATATTTGTCCTCGACACAGAAGTGGGAAATGGATGCATCCTGATCTTCAAGCCTACAATTGCATTATGTCAATTACACACCAGCTTAAAGCTATGCATGAAGGAGGAGACTACAATGCATTTATTCTGAAATGATTTCCATCATTATTCAAGGGCACGAGAAAGCGCAGAATAGATTGTTGCTCCTGTGTCTCTAATGAAAGTAATGGTGTGCCCATGTATGTGTAAATTGAGCATACAAGTCAGGTAGGAGGCTTGTGAATGGTGAAGACCTATCCACTGGCAGGACGTTCTAAGGGTGGCTCCAACGATGTGCTGCTCACACCGCTTTTGACCTATGGATGCTGGATTCTGTGTTTGGTTTTGCTACTATGGGCCTCATTACGAGTTAGGCGGTATTCCAGTGGTAAAGCTACTGGAATACCACCCAATGAAATTACTGTTACCTCCACATGGTTCGGCGGATTTACTGCTAGATTACAAGTGGAGCCGGTGGTGTTAGTCCCCAATAATTTGGAGTCTATAGGACTCCATGAGGGAGTTCAGTAGTTACTGCAGTGGTAATTCTGCCAGCGGTAATTCGCTAATTTAGCCAATTTTTGGGCAGAATGTGGGAGGATTGACCTCCAGCATGATGCTGGGGGTAAATCCCCCAATCCAGGGCCAAACTCGTATTATGGCGGAGTGGGAAGGTAATTCCATTACTGCCACTTTTTTTCACATACCGCTAAACTCGTAATGAGGCCCTAAAGGGCTCATTATGAGTTTGGTGGTATCTGCGTGGTACATCCACCCAGATACCACCAAACGGTAATGATGTTACCGCCTATTATTCCAGCGATATTACTGCCACATTACAAGTAGCAGCATGCAGTGTTAGTTCCGATTTACGTACTCCATGGGGATTGTTTGTGGTATTACTGCCGGTGGTAATACCACCAAATACCGCCATACTCATAGTTTGGCAGTGCAGTAATGCGGTAGTATATGGCATTAACCCTATTCCTTGGGGAACTAACGTGCCTACCCTTGACGTGTGTCTCAGGCAGTTGTAAAGTCCTTGGGCCTCATTCCAAGTCCGGCGGTAACCGTGCCGGAAAAACCAGCAGGTTGCCGCCAGACCCGGAATGAATTACCGGCTCTGGAATTTCCAGAATTACCAGGGCATTACAGCCCTGATGATCCGGTAATTCCAGAGCCGGCATTTTGTTACTCCTCATTCCCATGGAATCCCATAGGCTCCATGTGAATTTGGACAGTGGAAACACCGGCACCCTAATTAACTGCGCCAGTGTTTCCAATTCCGTCAGTAGGCGTGTGGCCTTACCCGCTAGGTTAGATTTGGCAGGAGTAAGACCACCCGCCTACTGAACCCGCATTCTGCCGGTCCGGAGACAACGGTGGCAGCGGGTTTACCGCCACCGTTGTTTCCGGACCGGCAGGGTCATAATGAGGCCCCTTGTCTTTCCCACAGCAGCATAATGCATGGGAATGATTTTCACGGCCACACATGCAATATGTGTGTCCCATTGAAGGTCATTCTCCTTCGTAGAGGTGTATGCATTACCACGTCTTAAGGATCTGTTTTCCTAAATTATTGAGCATCACCCAGTCTTTCGTCCCACATAGTGTGTCCACCTTGACTTGTATCCGCTTTCCTCTGTCTTCAACACCTGCTTGCATGTCAGCAGTAAGCATTGCTCTGCCCATGTTCAGAGTTTCTTCAATGCGCTTTGGGTGCCCCTTCATTGCAGTAGTTGTCAATGTAACATGCAGAATTTTCAGTAGGGTCACAACGCTGTGCATTGTCTCACTATGCTTTTAGTAAGTATGTACTCAGAATGGCACTGAGGTCATCAAACCTGTCTGTTATTTAAAGATAACATCCCTTGCATCTGCCCCCACACAATGCAGGAGGAGGCATCACTTCCTCTCATCATCTTTGAGGTCCATTACTATGAAGAAAATGTCAATTTGTTTCACCCATCTGTTCCATCTGGTCCCCAGATCTCAGACATACTGAAGTGCTGCTGTGGGATTAATGAGTGTCTGCACATGGATGACAGGTGCGTGGTTATGAGAGAGAAGCAGCCATTTTATCTGTACATGATTTTGGATTACTCTTGCTTTCAGCTGACTATGATGACATAGGCTGCCGAATTTGTAATGGTTGATGGGGCTAATAATTATGAGATCATTTTTGTCCAAGCACACTCACAACAGACAGTGGCAGAGGCAGCCTTTGGTTCCAGTGATGGCTCGTGGATCTTGAGTGGGCACCACGATTCTGACTCAAGCCAGTCATGGCTGGTGAATATTTTCAGTGGAAGGGAATAAATGTGTACTCAAATTGGCAGGAGTACACTAGCATAGTTAGGGGGCTAAAAAAAAACAACTAGCAGAGTACGGAAGAGGGGTTCTATCCCCATAGAATTATTTTTGCATAATTTGTTGAAAGGGTGCATTTTAGAGCACAATGTTAGAAAAGATGGGCTAAAAATACAATTTACAATTGGTTCTCTAGGGTATGTGAGAAATTGAGAGAATGTGCTCCTTCATTCCCAAGGGGAGCCTCCCCCTTGGAGGCTATGGAGGTGAACCCACTTTGCAAGACCCTCCCTAGGGGATTGGGAACTGGGACCTCACTGGAAGAAACTCTGCCTTAGGGGACAAGGTGTCCCATTCCAAGGAGGAACGCCCTCCGCCGTTCCCCATGATGGCATGTATGGGACTATAAGATGTGTAAAACCATATTAAATTTCAAGGCCTGGCTGAAGAGAAAGCTATCTTGAACCATCATAAACAAGAAAGGGAATCTATCCCTTTAAAGTAGAACCTCCAATCAACTGAAGAGGAGGTTGAAGAAGGAGTCCATGCCGAATGAAAGTGAGCGAGTGGCACGCATAAACAGGTAGGGGAGGCCCCCTGCAAGCATAACACCTGAAGGAGGCAAATCTAGAGAGAGCGGCAGAGCCTGCAACATTCAGAACTGCTCTGAACGTGAGATGAAAATGCTGGAGCGCCGGCAGTTGCAGATCCTGAGAAGCCGATGAAACGGGAAGCCAATACCCAGTGTTGGTGTGACCAGCAGAACTTCGTGGTGGGCAGACTCCCTGCATAATGATGCCGATACCACAATGCTGAAGAGTCAACTAATGGTCCAGTGGCCAGAACGGATACAGAGACGAGAGAGTGGAAAGAAGAGGGCGCTACCGATAGCAAACTGAGAGAGAAACAGAACGAAGGAGAAGGTCCCCGGCAACTACAGGCTCCAGTGACATTGCCCTGCAATATTGGAAGTAACAGGGAGAATGGGAGGCCACTGAGGACTAGTCATGTAATCTGAGACACTCGTCCCAGTATAAATGACGAAACTTTGAATGAAAAGTTGATGAACTTGAACTGTAGTAATGTAAGAAAGAGTACCGCGATCAACACTGAGAGGGAGATTATTAGAAGTTGGGTAACACTACCATGGGAAGAGGGGAAGGTATCCTGTCATTCAAGAAGCACAGAGTGGAACATTTCAGAGAGAGAATTCTATGAAACAAAGACAAGAGAAGTCTGTATGTTAAAAGAGACCCAAGCTACACCAAAGAAGAAAATGGTGATCTATAACTACACAGAAAGTAAAGTACATACCACAACTAACACAGAGATAGATCAGTAAAGGTTGGGTAACACTACCCTGGAAAGAGAGGTAGGTACCCTGTCATTCAAGAAGCACAGAGTTGAACATTTCAGAGAGAGACTATTATTAAACAAAGACAAGAGGAGTCCATAAAATGAAAGAGACACAATTGATACCAAACCAGAAAAGGGTGAACTATAATCACACGAAAAAACAAAGGCCATAAGATAAAAGTGATACAAGAGATACCAAACCAGTAAAGGGTGAAATATAATCTCACAGAAAACAAAAGTACATATAGGAAATAGTACTTTGCAAGATTGCCCAGGGTCCTTAAACCTGGATCAAACAACAGAGAAAAGGTCAAAAAAAGAAAGGACGCATGGAAAGAAATCCCTAAAGAGGAGGGAAAAGCCAAAAGTCTTGTGAGAGAGCTAGAATAACTGATGCAGAAGGTGACCAGAGACTATCTGAAAATTGCATATTAACAAGAAAGTAAAAGAAAATGAATACAAGAAACAACCATCAGAAGAAGGGTGCCATTCTCCTGACGTTAGTTTGTTAGAATAGTGGTAGGGTCAGTGTTAGTTTCGGACATCTGACTTTTCATTTGGACATTTCCTGACGACTGACAAGCACCTTAGTTATTTACATAAGTAGGGAAGTCCAACATAGCGATAGGGAAAGAGAGACCTTATTCTTGTTATTTAATATATGACATTTTGCAAATGTCATCATTGTGTCTGCGTCCTTCTTCTGACCCGCCACAGGTAATACTTCAACAAATACAACAAATGCCACGTCACCAACAGTACACAGAAGCATTTTCAAAATTTTCATTAAACTGTACGCAACAATATATATATGCCAGTAATGGTCATTGTAAATCAATTGTATGACAATATGCCCACAATCTATCTATGAGGGTCATGAAAGTGATTTTTAGTGACCATCCCTGGCTTAGATTGGCTGTGGCAGCAGGTTCATGCAAGTGATATACAATCTGTAAATCACTTGCATGAAGCTATGTCTACAATCAATATATGCCAGTAATGGCCATTGCAAATCACATGCACAAAGCTTCAGCCACAATCTATCTATGCCGGTATTGTAAATTTAATTCACTTGCATGAAGCTGCAGCAACTATCATGTCAGTAATGTTCCTTATAAATTGCTTGTATAATGCTGTGGCCTATCTATGCCGATATTGGACACTGTAAACCACTTGTATGAGACTACGGCCACCATATAGCTATACCAGTAATGGTAGCTTTAGATCACTTTCATGAAGCTTCAGCTACAGCCCACACCCAATGCCAGTAATGGTCACTGTAAATTACTTTCCTGATGCTGAGCTCACAATATATCTTCATTACTGTACCCCTAGCCACCACACAAACACATTCATGCATTGCATTCACACACGCACACAAACACAGGGACTCCCACTAAATACACACTTGCTTTGGTACTAACATACACCCACCTATATGCACCACAGACCCATTCAAAACCTTTGTACACACTAACGCGCACACTCACACACTGCATGCAGTGCAAACGCATACATGTACGCATACAATATAAAACTACCATCTCTTTTTTAAGCTTCTTAGATTATCGTCTGTCTACAGTGCTGAGATCTAGTGGGTGCCAGGCTGAAACACATCCAAGGGAGCACCAGTTCACCCTGGATGTACTTGAACACAAGGTGCATGCTGGCCACCGAGCTCCAGCTTGTTGGCTGCTTACCAACCTGAGGACCAGTGTATGCACCGCACCACATGCCCCAGTGTGCATGCCTTTTGTTCTTTAAAACTTAAATTAATGAGGCAGTGCCAGCCCAGCAGGAGTCAGGGGGGAATACTGGCACTAACCAGGTTCCTTGGGCCGTGGAGGTACTGTCTCCATTGTTCCCTGGCTCCGCCACTGACAACAAGTCTCCTTGTATACATATTGCAGCGTATGTTGTCCAGAGTGCAGTGCATCAGACTTCCTTATTTGTAAGTAGGATATGATGCCTTAGCAGGTGTCACTTCCCTCGCGTGGTTCCATTCACTATGATGCAATGTACCGCTTCATGGTATTTTCAATTGGGTTTTTCAGATTTAGTCTGGAGAGGAACCTTCCACCTTGAAAATAAAGGAAAGAAATTCTGGTTGAAAGAATATCACTTGCATCGAGCCAGGTATATCCTTACCCGCTCTCCGGTTAAGCCCCTTTGTATTCTCATTCCCTGTCACCGCGGCACCACCACGTTACAGCTCTGCAAGTGAGCACAGAGCACCACCATGGAGGGCAGAGAACATTGCTGTCTGGCCAAGCAGCTCTAGAAAATAAGGGAAATGAAATCCAAGATTATGGCCTGGGTTTCTATCACCATCTCTTCTTGAACCAAGTGATCAGAAGTCACAGACTGAGAATTTTGTGGAATGATCAGGAGAAAGAGGCCAGTAAACTAATGAGGTGAGTAAGAAAAGGTCACAGGCACCCCCCAAATGAGGGTGAAAACTGGAAAGGTAGGGCAAGCGGAAGTGAGACATCAGAAAATGTAGAAACTTTGGTAACCTAGAATTTGGATGTGTCGACCGAGGGAGTGACAAAGGCCAGAATAGAGGAGACAACTGGGGAGGGGTACAGATTAGACTAGAAGAGGGCTGGCCACCTGCCACCTTTGAGTTTGACAACTAATGTTAGGATCTCTTAAGTACAAAATCTAATGCAATGCAAATTTAATACATAGTGAATAACAACACAAACTCCATGTGAGCATCATGTGACTGTATCTGAGTGAGAAAAGGCATATACTGAGAAAGGGTACTGAGGGAAAGAGAAAAGATAAGGCATGGTTGACACCCTTTCTCCAACACTTAGGGTGGACATATTGACCAGATTGCTTAGTGTGACACAATAAATGTAATGTATGGAGAGTGATGTCCGTGTAAGCACTTGACAAAAGGATCAGTTCAATGAATGTACCCTCATTTGAATGTTTGAAAGGTGTACGTTTTTTTCTGAGTAATTATGTATTTATGTTTGGGGTGGGTGAGGTTATGTAGATGCTGTTAAAGTTAAAGTTACTTCAGCACATTATCATATAGTACCCAATACAATGTATTGCACTTCAAAGAGAAATAAACTAATAATACCAGTGGCATGAACAATGTGTACCTTTGTTACCAAGAGGACTAATGCCCATGTTTGTTGTTTTTATGAAAAACGCTGGTCTAACCTATGCAAACCTTACAGACCTATGTAAAGTGCTCAAATGAAGTGCTACAGTTGGAGAGCAGTTCTTCTGTCTGGTGGGTGTGTAAGACATTGTGGAGGGACTTTACACTTTCACCACCCATAAGGGAGGAGTCTACTTCAATGAGCGTTTTGCGCAACGTGCACTCTCTAAGTGCTACTGGTGGAGTGCAGTTGGTCTGTCTGAGCGCTGTGTAAGAATTTGTGCAGTGGCTTCACACTTTCACCGTCCTTGAGGGAGGAGTCTGTTTAAACTAGTATGTCACGGGTACTGCACGCACATGATGTGTCTGATATGATATGATGTGGCATTTATAACGTGACTGTACACAAGTGTTTCTAGGCGCGACAAGGAGGGGGAAACAAGGGAGGACAAAATAACGATCTTACTAGGCCTTGTGCCTTTCAGATTGCACAGGTGCATGGAACAGGTAAGATGAGAAGTGCCAGGGGGGAGGTGAAGGGGGATGTGCAGTTAACTCACAAGTGCAGACAGCAGGTGGCTCATAAGTGCAGAGAGAAGGGACTGTAGAGTTGCAGATACAGACAATTAAATGCTGGGGAGCCCAGAGGCAGTGCGAGGGCACTGGGCATGCAGGAGCCTGGGCCCAAGTTCAGAGGGTGACCAGGTGACCAGTGTGCAGAGCAGACAGGTAGTCAGGTGCATCAGCAGGTGAGGGGAAGAGAGAAAGCAGAAACGAAAAGGAAGGTCTTGAGTTGATTTCAGAACCAGAGGTGGTTCTGCTCAGGTTTGAGAGAGGCAGGGAGGCTGTTCCAGAGGGAGGCCCCAGCCAAGGAGATAGATCTGCCCCCAACTCTCTGCTTGAAGAAGCGTCTGACCCTCAGAGAGTTGGACGTGGATGAGCGGAGAGCTCGAGAAGGAAGATGTGTTGGAAGGGAAAGTTGGAGGTAGAGTGTTCCCAGGCCCCAGAAAGCCTTGTGGACAATGCAGAGGGTCTTGAAGTTGATCCTTGCAGCCACAGGGAGCCAGTGAAGAGATTTCAGAGCTTGAGAGATACAATCTCTGGGCTTGAGGCCAAGTACAAGTCTCGCAGTCCTGTTCTGGATAAGTTGTAGAGGGCGAAGCGTAGAGGCAGGAAGATTTAGAAAGAGGTTGTTACAATAGTCCAGCCCAGAGAGGACCAGAGCTCTGGAGACAGTGAGCTTCTGGGAGAAAGTGAGAAAAGGAAGAATACCTCTGAGGAGGTGCAGCTAATCGTTTGACTTCTTAGAGACGTCAGAGATGTGAGGAGAGAAGGAGAGGGTGGAGTCAAAGATGACACCAAGGTTCTTAGCCTCACAGTAAGGAGCAGGAAGAGGGCCTAGAGTGGGCGGCCCGAGAGAGAGAAAGGAAAAGAGGGAGCGGGTGTCCCAATGAGGAGGATCTCAGTCTTACTGGCATTAAGGCAGAGATCATTGGCGGCACACCATTCCTGAATTGCGGCCAGACAGTCTGGTATGAGAGAAGAAGCAGAGGTGGCTGAGCGGAGCCTGACAGAGAGCAGCTGAATGCCATCCGTGTAACATAGAAAATTGGAGCGGAAAGTAGCAATGCGGTGTCAAGAGGTGGCAGGTAGTGCTTGAAGAGCCAGGCAGAGAGGTTAGACCCCTGGGGAACACCACATGTAGAGAGAGAGATAGTAGAGAGACAAGAACCTAGTTGGACCTAAGAGGATTGGTCGGGAGAAAGGAGGTCAACCAGGCCAGGGCCTGATCAGTAATACCAAGGTTGTCCCGGAGATGATTGAGCAGGATTGCATGGTTGACTGTGTCAATAGCAGAGGATAGATCAAGGGGAATGAGGACTTAAGGGAGATTAGAGTCAAAACTGGAGAGCAAGTCTTCACAGGTGTTCAGGAAAGCAGTGTCCATGCTTCTGTTGGCTCTGAAGACAGACTGGTCATCATGGAGGCAACCAGCAGATTCAGTATGTAGATTAAGCTGGGAGATCGCCAGCTTTTCCAAACGTTTACCCAGGAAAGGAGTGATGGATATCTGGCGATAGTTAGCCAGAGAGGAAGGATTGGCCGAGGGCTTCTTTAGAAGGGGGTGCACAAGAGAGTGCTTAAGGGGGGGAGGGGAAAGTTCCAGTGGCAAAGGGCAACGCTCATGTGCCGCTTATCTATGTTAGGGGATAGTAATGGTGGAACAGTTTGTCATGTGCATAAGGAGTTCCAATAGACAATATTGGAAAAGCTCTGAATACCTTGGACTTGGAGACTTGTGCTCCTTACTTTTAAAACATGAACATCTATGGATCTTCTGCCTGAGATCTGACTAAGGAGGCTTGAATGAAGCTATTTGCTGGCAGACTCTTGCAACATTATGAAACTTTGTCTGTTTAGGCCTGCATTTTTGTCTAGCATGCAACAATCACATAATAACCACTGTGGGCTATTGTGTAAGGCACACACTTTAAGGACAAAGAATTAACCCCATTATTTCTGTGTATCCATCTCTAATCCATGCAGATTATGAGAGTTTCAGAATAATACATCATTCCGGAACAACTCAGTAATGGTGTGGATATTGAATAGCATGCATCAAAATAAAATCAAAGTGACCATATGATGTTCCATATCTTCACCAACATGTCTTTTCATGTGACATGGTGCCACGTACAGAAAGTAAAGGTGGCACTAGAGAGAGAGAGAAAAAATACTCAACTCAACCTACAGGTACTATTGGCGGTGCTCTGTCAGAGGGCACCAGTAAGGACTCACCGTTCTGCTTTAGAGTAAAAAAATAACAGTAGTATGTAAGAGTAGGTCTTGATAAAAAGATGTCGGACATAATTCTTTTTGTTCGGGCATTTGCAGTTAGGTGGAGCGATAATGGGCTCTGCTAAATACACTATGCTGTATTTAGTCAGTAAGTAGTAAACAAATACATGTCGCTGGAATTGTTAAAATATAAGCAGTTTGGGCATGAAAGAGCCATGGTTGTGTCTAAAATATATCACTTAAGATTCCTTTTGGGTTTATGTTTTTAGGCATGATGGCAGCTAAAAACCAAGCAGCCAACTAACAAGAAATTAGAAGAATATGGTATGTAAAACAGTAAAGGGGATTCACATAAAAACTAAATGTATCTACATGAGGGATTGTTACCAGCAAATATTATGTTATGTCCCCTCTATGCAGGTACCTGACAGCTGCTTGATATTTGGAGAATGGTCCCTGAAGATATCATAAATAAGTTACGACAGACTTTGAAGTAATCAATGGGTCGTCTTATTTTATAATTAATTGCTTAACATTGGGTCCTGAAGAAACATGCACTCATTAGTTTGAGGGTCTGCTGAAACCGGATGACCAATAAGAGCCTATGGTTTATACCTAGACACAGGACATCCAAGAATATTGTGGATCCAGCAATGAAAAGACAATCTATTAAATTTGACTTCACCTAATTACCATGGGTTTTTCAAGAGACACACAAGTGGGAAGCAATAAAGTTGGTAATTTTACCTCCCCAGTGTCAAAATTCTTCGCACATTGTTAAGGTTTTTGAACTTTGGTTTTGAAAATTACCAGTTGGGTTTCAGAGAATGTTAAAGTTCTCCTATGCACACTTGTGCTGCATTTGGAGGCTAGATTGAAGAAATAGGGTCAGTCTCTTTTACTATGCCCTAACCTAGATAAGCGGCACATCAGCGTTACCCAGGGAAAGATATTATAGAAGGGATAGTTAGTGATCTGTGTGATGGTGACATAGTGAGCATGAGGCTGATTTAAAGTAATATATTTGAAGTAGGGCTTGTCATCCTTTTTGTGTTAAAAACTGTTGAGCAATCAATGTTTTCTGACTGCTCATGGGACCTTTTTTTGTAAATTGTTATGTAGTAACCCTCCATCCAATCTGTGATGACTCTGCTTCCCTTACATTATGATGCATCTGTATCCTGAGAGATTTAGTATGAAGGACCTCCCTACAAAGTAACAGAAAAAAAGGGAAAATAACATTATTTTTACCCAAATGAGGAACATCAAGTTAACTCGGCAAATGTATTGATGCCATCTATATCACTAAAATCAACTGTGGTGGCCATTGAGTTCCATCCAACCACAATATGCTCCTCAGAATCATTGATCTGTGTTGAGATTTTGGCATTTTATTCCACCAATTTTACTTTGGCGATAGAAGAAGTCTCTGTGGCACTGGAACCACATCCTTAAAATCATTTATTGGAATATTTGCTAACTACAACATCTATCTTTACCAATCAGGATGTGACAACTCCATGTGGTCACCCTGTGTTGTCTCCCCATTTTCTCCTATGTGTGCATCTCAGAAATAATTTCAGGCTCTATCAATGTGGGGCTTAACTCAACTTCTTCCCTCCCTTAGATTTGAATTCTTTGGTGAAATTGCATGGCAACATTAGTCAGGAAGTGGAGTCCCATACAACTATTTTAAGAACTATTGAAGAAAAACTATTGTTGCCAAACAATCATCATATTTGGGGTGATAATTAAGGCTCTCTGGCCAATTTGAATGGTCAATTAGTTGTGGGCTCCCATTTGATTCATCATTCAGTAGAGATTGAGTTAATTGAATCTTTATAAATAGACCCTATTGATGAAATTGAACCTGATGCTTCCCACATGAAATGTGGAGAGATGGCCCCTCTACCCAAGAAAACTGTGAAAAAAGCGGTAAAGCATGCTAATCAAGTGAGAGAGTTAAAGAATCTTTGTAACAGTTTGTCAAGAAAATGTCTGTCTTGCGCACTTCACTAGCACAAGTGGTTCCCGGTGTTCCAATAGATCCTAATGAAAACCAGAATAGTAATCGCCTCAAGAAAAAGAAGCAGTGTCCACACCATGTTGATGGCATCATTTCAAGATTCGATTCTACCCTCTATAATAGCAATAGGGCCGGCATGTGTGATGGTAAATTACTACAGGTTTTTATTTCTAAAATTCAGAACAGACACTTGAGACATTTTCAGCTGCATACTTTTTGAATGTCTATATTGAATGACTCCATTGTTTTGTGAAGTCGTGAAAGATGGATACAGATTAGGACATCATAACCATGATTATGATCATGCAATCCAAATGAAAAAATGTGAGCCAAGACATTAAGACGTAACCTGAGAATGGTTAATAAGGGGAGGTTGGGTCACAAATTAAATTGTATACAAACTGTCTGAGCCCCTGAAAAAGATCTTAGTGTACATATGTGAATAATTATTGCTCAAAGACAGCAGTAAATTTATGGGGTATTATAAATAATCAAATGGTCAATCACAAATCTTTACAATTGAATCCCTTTCATAATCAAGCTGGACCAATTACTAGGGTGAACTGTAATCTTTGCCATTGGCTCATGCATCTTGGGTCACTGAGGTCTCCTCTTCTCCATGGGATTTAGATTTAGATACTAAATACATGACAATCTAAGCATCCAATCAAAACAATTGAGAGCAAGTGGGTCAGACTGCTTCTCAAATGACACACTAAAAGGTAAGCCTAAACATTGGGCTTTTAGATTAACTAGGAACATGTCACGACCCTCGCCCAAAACCCTCTCTGGCAAACCCATTGGCCAGGCGGAGTCAGGACTCTGGCCTCTAGAGCCTGGAACCCTCTTCAAAAGCCCTCATGGGGCCAGTCCTGGCGCATATGGCGCCAGGCTCATACAACATGAACAACAATGTGCTTGGGAACTACTTTATTGTATTGTCAGCCAACATGGAGGCATCCACATAGCTTGGTTCTTAAGAACCAAGCTATGCGGTCTAGTGTTTTGGGTGTGGCAGGCCTGGAACTACTTTCCCTGGTACTACTTTACCTGGGCTATATAAACCACACCCTGACTGCATAACATGCTTCGTGTTACTTTGCAGCTTGCAACGTGACGCTCACCGTGTCCAGCTATTCCCTCGAACCTCGGAGAAGCAGAACCTGCAAGGAGACAAAAGGAACATCATTAGCAGCAGAATCTTACCTGCAGTCTTCATCTTTAAATACTCGCAGCTACTGAGAACAGCTTCCTCGAATCTCCACACCTCCCAGACAGAACGACCTGGAAGAGGACGATAGAGGCAACATTAAAGAAAGCTGTAGAGATATTTACAAATTACGAACTGCTCAAAAGGCTTATCTGGCTGGTCGCCTCTCGGCTGCCACCACTCCGGACATTCCACTCATGCTGAAGAACAACCGCGACCTACAAGGAAGGAAAACACAGGTTAGCAAAGGCAAGACTTCGCAGTGCTGCACATAGCGCTTACTTACCGCATCATAGCACTCTTAATGCGCCATCATTTAGCAGCGGGGCTCAACCAAGCCAGTTCGCTGCGCTGAAGCTCTGCATACCTAAGGGAGAAAAAAGAGACATTTTAAACAAAGAAAGGCATGCAGGATAGTAACAAAACTAAAGAACATCAATAAGACCTACCTGAACAATATCAAACGGGCCGGCGTCAGTGAAGTAACTGGACCGCACTCGCCCATGAAAGACAACACGCCCCTGCAAAGAAGGCAGGACGTAGAGCACGCCTAATTCTACCACAAGGTGAGGAGAGGGCGCCAGAGGGACTGAAAGCACACGGGGGTGGAGGGAGGATACTTACCCCAGTCGGTCAGTCTTGAACACTGTCCTCCTGTATTTTCAGGTAGAACCTTCCCCGCAGACCACATCAGGGCAAAGCTGAGAAGCATACCAGCAAGTAACCCAGCTGGGTGGCGTCCCTGTGGATACCAGGTGAGCGTAACAGGACAACTTTAAGTAAGTAATCCGAAAAAAGGTACACAAAATACTCCACAGAGTAGACACTGTGCAAGAAAACACACACATGTATTAGCTCCCCACAGCTGGAAGACAGCAATTCAGACAGCCCTGCAAGCTGAACTGGTTGAAAGTACTCAACTCCGCCCATAACAGGCTACAATATCTATACAACTGGACACACATCAAGATAATCCACATTAGTTAAATTTTAGGGCAGTTCAAAAGAAATGATTGGTAGAACAACACCAGACCCCTACAGTGCTGTATAGACTGGTGTAGCTCAATTGGACAACATATTTGCTGGAACACAACCCTCTTGCACCCCTTTATGATGTCATAATCCTACCCCCCAAGAGCTTTTAGTTACATCATTAAACTGACCAGATTGACTGGCACAGTTGAACATACAAAATAGTTATGCAGATACAGGTTTTAACCAGATTCTGTTGGTTGGAGATAACGCAAGCTCAGCTTAATAGCCCCAGGGTCAACAACATGTTTTACAATCAACCCAGCTCTCTGATAGTTTTCCCTCCAGCTGCTGCACATGCTATCTCCGCAAATCTCTCCTTGCCTCATGCCAATTCTAGTTAGAAAAAACTCCATGCACAACCATTGGTGTATTTGTATTTTCAGCTATTTAATTCTCAATTACAGTGAATACAACAGTATTCACTGCCAAAGCTCTTACACCTGGCGTCTGGCTAAAGCCCTCCCCAATGAGAAACCTCTCCCTCGGATCTCAACCTTGGCAGCTTTAGCGAGTACTTCTTCACGTGTCAGCAGAAATTCAATTTTACTGTGAGGTGTGGTCTTAAAAATATAATAATGGTTTCTATCAATTATACCTGAGGCCTGATAAATGATGGCCACACTGTGGCTCATTAATGCACAAAGCACGAATCCTTATTGTATTTCTTTTTTACTGCTACCATTAGCCCTAGCTAAAAGCCCTAATTATGCTCCACCTATACCTATAGAAATAAACAATAAACAAAACACTATGTGCATATGGGCCAAAAAACCCAGCACACATATGCTCTAAAAAAATGAAAAATAAAACCCAAGTACATATACTATTATTATTGCTTTATGTGTGATTATTCGTCACAATCACTGTGCTCTCACCCCCCCCCCATTTATCTATACCTTGGGACAACATCTTCACAGTGTGTTTTTGCGCACATATTTCTTTGCGCAGCACCCTACTCCCTGGCATTACTGCATACACCCCCTCTTATGGACACTGGATTTACATCTCTTCACCACCCCTTTCATTACATAAGTGATTGAAACTCCCATCTTGTTCCCCATTGCACCTCCTTTCGCAATCCATATTCATAATACCTCATGCATGCTGCCCCCCTACTCGCCATAAGATTCAATGTGCAGTGTATATATTATTGACTTTCTCAATGAGTGACCATTGCCACCACTACAATCTGAACCTTTTTCATTTTTTTCAATTAACAATAATGTGGGACAGACATCAAGAAAGCAATAAATGCCCATTACTCTACTCCAAAACACTTAGCCCTCTCTTTACCTTCTTCGCCAGCTGAACAAAACAGGTGGCCACCTTGCTGAAACTCCGTTGCAATATCTTTAATTCTGTCAATCCACTATTCCTTCTTCACTCTGCCGCTTTGTGTCAAGTTCAACGCATTCAAGGAGCTCTTAGTATGGGTACAGTCCCCACTTTGAAAAGCTGGATCTTCAAGAACAGGATGGCCAGTCCAGGGGACAATTTCAGAGTGGGGGACACGAGGGCAGGGGAGTATTGTTTGCGCCAGTTCGGTGACAGTTGGGCAAGAACACAGTCTACCCTTGTTCAGTGATGGTTGGGCAACTGCTTTGGATCCCCAGGCCTTATGATACCTCCATGAGGGCTGCTGTACCTGCTTGCAGGATCGGTTTTGTGTGGTCATTTGCTGCACATGCGCTCTTGTTGTCCAGGTTAGCCGTCCCCTTCCATCTACAACATAAAGTAAACAGGATGAGTTTCTTGAAGTGTAAGTGCATCTTATTGTCATCATTCCAGGCCCGGGCCTGAATATCATTACTTCCATGTCGTTGTTGTTCATAAGCACAGGTGGTCTTCAGCAAAACTTACTAGCCCTGCTCCTTTTCATAACCTGTGTGCCCTGTTGCGAACTGCTACCCCCATTTTGGCCCCCTATGTTACCTATTTTAATATCATTTTTTTCATCTGCACTATCCTTGGGTGTGCCTGTAACATGTGTGAAGAGAGAGCACACACACATGTGTCGTTGTGCCCTCTGTCTCCCCACCTCCTTCACATTCACTCCACATGTTTGTCTCACTCAGCACTGCCATGACCTTGAATGCCATCTCCAAACAATTTGTGTCACACTATTAATATCACTGAGGCTAAACTGTCCCCTTTTTTCTTTAAACACAAGGAAAGGAAGAACAACAACAAAAAACAATAAAAAAACATATTTCTCCTTCTAGGACACTCCTGCTATTTCTTCCTGCTACATCCATAGATGAATACTTACTGTTCTCCTGTAGAGGCAAAATGAGTACAAACAGTCATGGGATACTGGTCTAATGACCTATACTTCCCATAAGTCTTCTCCTGCAAGGAAGATGCCGCCTTGTCCCCGCATATTTCTTTAAGGTGACTGGCTGATAGTCCTTCTGCCCTTGTCCACGACCAGGTGAAGCATTGTTCATTCACTTGGAGTGGTGGCTGTGGTGCAATGTCCTTTGCCTGTTATGAAGCAGAGCTGTCGATGTCTGCAGAAGGGATGGCAGGCCGGCTTTGACGATCTTCTATGTGTTGCAAAATTCTCTCTGTGCATTTCATTTTAGCTCTTCTACAGATTATGTTGAATTGCGATCTTTTCTGTTCTGCTGTGTTTGCCCTGGCAAAATATAAATGTAATCAATTCTGTTGCTTTCCTAAAATATCCCTACTCTTCAGCACTTACCACTGAAGCTGTACTGTGCACATGTAATGCTTGCGTGCATGCAGGTGTAAAACCTGTTTACATGTGTTTGCCTATCACTTATTCCTAACTATAGTAATTGTCTGTCGCTTTGATAAAACGCAACCAATGCACGATGCCTTTTCCATGTTATTAAACACATTTTCATTCAATATTTCAACATAGGAACAGCATAACAAATGTTACTACACCTTTTATCCATAGGCCTTCTTTGCTCTTCATGCACCGAAACAAATTCCTCTGGAATGCCATATGGCCAAACTGAACATGAAATATATCACCTATAAGCCTGCTACAATACGCTAAAAATGCTATTAAACTAAAACCGAAATATATCTACACCTCATTACTTAACCTGTACCCTTTTCCCTCCAATAAATGTAAATAGGGGAACTCACACATTCCCCATGTGTCCACAATAATTACATTTCCTTTTTTGTCACCTCACCTTTGTATCCACAAGTACTTACCTTTTCTTGCTGGTCTCCAAGGAAAAAAACAGTAGGGGAAATTAAACATGCCCTTTGTGTCCCATAAGAGCTCTTTTTCCATGACGCTCCTTCCAGCTATATCAAAAAGCTATACTCTAATAAGGCCCTTATAGTAATCCTTTTACATTTGAAATAATAATCTTTTGGAACCTATAATACTCATCACTATTTCTGTTAGTGTATAAAATATTTCTTTTGTTACTTACACTCCTGCGTTGTTCCTTGTGCTGGCAGATATGCACTTTCCCTGCACACTGCCCCGTGCCTGCAAGTCCCTCATTTTTCGCCCTGGCAATTCCATGTTGTACAGTGTGCTACTTTATTTCTTATAGCCCCTTCTCTGTAATTTTAAAAAGATCCAAATGCACTATAAATGTGACATGTGCTCACTCTTGTGTGCTCTTACATTGTGTCTGCAAGGCATTTAGTTGCGGTTGCTGAATTTGGAGCTACGCCTGCATTGTACGAATAGTGTCTCACATTGGGGGGATACATAAGTGTGGGATGTGCTGCCCCACTCACCACCGTGCCCATAAGGTGACCCCCTAATTCTGCATGTTCGTCCATAATGCCCTCTCTTTCTATATGTCCAACATTGTATACACCACATCTAGGGCGCCTTTGGTGAAATCCTTCTCCATCACATGTATGCCCAAATCCATTTTCCCTACCTCTTTGAGAGTGTCCCCTCTGGGATAATACCTGTTCTCCTCTCCTTGTATTATATTCCATTGGTCCTGTCTGGTGGTATCCTTGCTCATACTGTTCTTAACTGCCCCTTTCTGATGAATCCTGCACAGACATCACTGATTCCCCGGTGGTGATCTCCCCCCATGGCCAGGGAAAGGCAGCAGCTACCTATTCCTGACCCTGTTGGTGGTGTCAGGAAGGAGGATGAATGGGGGAGGAGATGAGTAAAAGGGGGAAAAGGTGGCTCTGACGGAAGAGATGTGGTATTCTCCCCCTTTCTGTGAGGAGGCAACCCTAATTCCAGAATCTTTGATGGCACATTGTTGTGTAACATCTGATGTTTATGGTGATTGTATTTTAAATGCAAATGTTCAACACTGTTACTTACAATCAGTTGAAACTTCCTGGGATTCCAAGTCCCAGAAAGCCTCAGGTACTGTGACGAGCAAGGTGTCCATGTGGAGAAAATGTGACATTAAGAGCAATGCACAGTCTAGTTGTCACAAACCTAGTCAGCTGCATGGGACCTTTTAATCCCCAGATCACCTGCAGCAATGGAAATGAAGGAGAGAGAATGAAGGCTGCAGAGGGCACGGAGCAGGAAGTGAGACCGGTGGCAGAGGAAATCCTAAGAAGAGCCGTGGGGAGAATGGGAGATGTCTGCCGCAAGCAGATTGGCGGCGTTCGGGACCAGAAAAGAGGAACTCCGGGGAAGAGAAGGCAAACAGTACGTAGCAGGGCTATCAGAGGAGATGCCGTCCTGCAGAGCTGCGTGGGTCCTGGCGGCTAAGGTCACGAGAGTCGACGCAGGGATCTAATGAGACTCTGCCCAGATGGGGAAGCTGGCCCCTTGCGAGCACATCACAGCAACCTCACGCTGAACCGGTGAGTCAGCCTAGAAGCGCAGGGGGCACAGGGACGTTCAAACAAATTGAAGAATGTTTGGAAAGCATTTTTTAATAGTGACCAAGTAGAACTGAAAAGAGAAGCCGAACATGGAACAATTCTCCTGACATGAGAAGTTAGTTGGGCGAAACCTGAAACCAGCATTGTCTAAGCCAAAAGACATTACCAAAAGAACAACAGGCGCAATATGGTACAAATCTCCTGACATGAGACGTCAGTTGGGGGAAACTTGAAACAAGCATTGTCAAGAGCCAAAAGCGATTGAGGGAAAGGTTGACAGACAGAGATTGAACAAACCCTCATATATGGAATGCCACTATGGGGGAACTTGGCACAAGTAACAACTAAAGTCAACAAAGTTATGATATTGAAGAAGTACAATTGTGGGATACTTAAGAGAAATGTGAATGTTGCGGAAATACCTGATAAGAGTATCATGTGGCGAATCTTTATGGAAAGAGATACCTGGTAGGAGAGTACACTGGGGGATCTGTGTGAACCAAAAGGAGAGATATTCCTGGCAGGATAGTAAACCAGGATATCAAGCATTTTCAGTTGAGAAGTTTCCTGGCAGGAGAGTGTTCCAGGAAACTCACTTTGAACTGGTGTGCTAAAGAGAACATTTTGTCAACCAGAAACTTTGAAAAGACTTGCCTTTTGCCATACTTGAATCACTATTGGAGAAAATACATTTGTTTAGACATCGTGAAAAGTAGGAAAGACTTTCCATTGCCCCAACCATTGTCGCGGAACAGACATTTTGTTTTGCCATTCTGAAAGACTAGGAGAGACTTCCTCTTTGCCATATTCCAACCAGTATTGTGGAAGGAACATTTGTTTTGCTATCTTGAGGAAAGTATTAAGTAAAAAAGACAATTCCGTTGCCTTCACGACAATGGCCATGACACTGAACAGTGTGAACAGTTTTCCTGAATCAATCCAAGGAAGGGAACCAACCCCTGGACACAAAGATTGTTTTGGTTGAAGTTATATGTTTGAGTTTTGCACATTCATGTTAAATTGAAGTATGAAACATTTGCAGAGCACGTTGTGCTGTATATGTTAGTGCAAAGTTCAGATTTAGTTTGGACACAAGGTCAGCCTGCTTTAGTTTTAGCTTCACAGGAAGGGACATTTACGTTAGGGTAGGGGAAGTTAGGCATTTCTCCAAACCCCTTTCTGTTAATAAAATGGCTGATGTTGAGAATATTACAGCTGTGTCTGCCTCTCATTTCTGACCCTTCACACCCTTCCACTGCAATCTTTGCTAATTTGTATTGCCCCAATTGTGTTCTCTCTCTCTCTCTGTCTTCTACTTAATTTGTTTCTTTCTCCTGTTGCAATTCTACAATCATGAACTAAATGCATCTGTATTTTGGGCCATGGTTTCACCTCCATCCCTATCACCTTTCATAACTGTGCCTGTACATCCTCAGTGAGGCCCTTGCTTACCATATAATAAAAACCAAGGACATTCCTTTTTCATTCCTCTCTCCTTTCCAAGTGCCACTTTTCCTGCATTTCCATTCTATCTTACTTTCAATTTAATAACATTTGCTTCTATTTGGTCCTTGCTGCTCTAATACTTGTGCACAAATGTGCTGGCACATCAGGGAGCTCTTCTAGTTGTTGCTGTGTCATGGTTTGTTTTAAAAAATCATTGTTCAAGGCCCCTCATCCTTTGTTAAATTATTGTCCAGCAATGTACCTGAACTCCAAAAAATGTTTCTCTTCCTTCATAAGGTAGCTCTCTCTGTGTAAACGCTCTATGCACACTGCTGTGTACCTTTCCACAGTGCCTTGCCTATGACTGATAACATGTACCTGGTCTGCTTTGGTGATCAGTTCTTCAATGTACTAGCCCCAGTGTCTCTCAAACCAGTGGTGGCTGGCCATTAATGAGGACACTTCTCACATATCTGTGAGTATTATGTGGGATAGTAGCCAGTACTTCTGAGTACTGGCCCCAGGCCTCAAGGGACACTAAGGAAATCTCTGCAGGAGCACCAAAGGTGATTCCTGGAGAGACGTGGAGGACAGTGGACTCCACCTCAGGCATAGGTTAAGAGTAGACCAAACCAATATTGACACTGAGCACACCTAGTTAAATTAATTCAATTGCTTGGTATTATTTTGAAAAAGTAGTTACCTATCATGTGTATTACAATCTGCCTGGAAGTCCACAAGGGCAGCTATAAGCTCTACCCTAGCCTAGACCTATCCTCAAAATCTATTTCTCTCAATTTGCAAGCACTCTGGAGAGCTTCTAAGCTCATCCTAGTCAATTTACTATTTGCAATCGTTTTAATTGTTTGTAGTGATGTTATACCAGTATACACCACTAAAACCTTAAATCAGCAAAAGAGTGGATATTTTGTAGTAGCTAGGTTAAACACAGAGTCTTAAAACCAGTGATCCCATCGCTGTACCACCAGTGTAAAGACTGGAAGGGGGTATCTGTACCTCTGCACTCCATATGGTTGGGGTAGAGGCACAGAGCACCCCAGCCACGGTTCTCTGTATGGTAGCTATGGACTAGCAACCAAGGTTTATGCTCTCAGGAGGTGATGCAGGCTGGTTCTTAAGTACAGTGTTTCCCCAAGCCCCCACAAAGGAATGTTCACACACAATGGTAGGTGATAACACATATTCTTTATATAAAATAAGGTTCAGTAAAATATATACATATAAATAATAACACTTTGTACGTTGACAATTCTATTCTAATAATAGCAAGAATATATTCTATGTGGTACCACACAATACTTGGATTCATAAAAAATACACCAATGGCTGACAGTTTTTAAAAAGCATGTGAATTATTAAGGAAGGGGTGACTGCTTATATTAAAGAAGAAAGCAGGTTAATTTCAGAATATAGGCAGTATACTTTATTTAAACTTAAATAGTGGTACTGTGCGAGGATCCCCCCACCTCAGCAACATGTAAGGGAAATGCTAGGGTGTACCTTATCTTGTCTATTACAGCCCAGTCTAAAAATGTTCAATAATGTTCTGCTTTACCTCTGCAGGTTCCACCACCCCAAAGTACCTGGGTTGCCTGCTGCGTGTGGCCAGTTTTATCCCCTCCTGCATGTTGCCTCTCGACATACTTCTTATAGTTAAGGTTGCAGAGCCTTTCCCAAAGCTCTGCACACCTCTGCTGTAACCCGAGTACAAGTTCCGCATCTCCTCCCGCCCTGTTGCTTTCGCGCTCCAGTTTCTCTTCTGCTTCCTCTAGTTCCGTTAGGACCCCACCCTGTAGGCCTCTTGACTTAGCAATAGCAGCACCCCGCAATACCACCTTAAAGGCTTCCCAAAGCGTGCATGCTGAGTCTACGCGGCCTGTGTTTACCTCAAAGTACTGTGTGATCGCATCCCTGATATCTTCCCTGAAGACCGGGTCCCGGAGCGCCTCCGCCCGGAGGCGCCATGTCGGTATCCGCGCCCTGGGACGGCAGCACTGCCAATTTAGCACCAGAGGCGAGTGGTCGGACAGGACCCTCCCTCTATAGTCTATTTGGGTGGTCTCTATCACCACATCTGGCGTGGCAAAAAAGTAATCCAGCCTCGTATGCAGTTGCTGCGGAGCTGAGTAATGCGAGTACTGTGTTTCGTTGGGGTGTTTCAGCCTCCAAACATCTGCCAGCCCAAAGTCGTCTAGTAATGTCTGCAATACCCTAGCCGCTGGGGTGGGCCTATCAATCTTCCCATCAGATCTGTCTGCCTTTGGGTTGAGCACACAGTTGAAATCCCCTCCCCAGATAACCGCTCCTCCCATACACGCGCCCAGATGAGTACACAGGGTTCTAAAATATGTTGCAGTGTTTTGGTTGGGGGCATACGTATTTATAATGCACACCTCTCTATTCTCTACCAAAGCCTTTAATATGACCAACCTCCCCTCCGTGTCCACCACCTCTTGTGTAAGTTGGAGCGGAACGTGCGGTGCCACCCAGACCAGCACTCCCCTAGCGTAGGCAGAATACGGAGAGCCTACTACAGTACCTCTCCACTTCTTCCCCACCAGTTCCAATTTTTGCTGGGTCAAATGTGTTTCCTGCAACAACGCAATATCAACCTTCTGTCTCTTTAAGTACATCATGACTTTGTTTCTTTTTAAGTAACTGTTGAGTCCCCTAACATTCCATGTTACGATCTTAAGGTCCCCCATGGCTCATGAGTGTCTTCCTGCCTTCCGTGCAGCGATTCCCCTTTGCCCAAGTGATACAGATACAGCTCTCCATCTTTGCTTGTCGCTTCTCGTACCAGCTCAAACTCCCCATAACTGTGTACGCAGCAAATTCCCAACTTCCCTCCCCCCACCCGTCCCTTCCCCAACATCACACACCCCAACTGCTGCCCAGCTCCATTCTCGGAACTCAGGCACCCCCACATCTAGCCCTGCAAGCACCAAACAATGCACAGAGCTCAGTAGGGTGAAGTCGCCCTAATGGCCACTTAACTAAAATTGTTGTGGGGTGAAGAGATCCGCTCTGTAAGGCTCCCGTTAATCCAATAATAACTACAGTGCTTATAACATTTAGTGCAATAGTCTGACCTTCTCTACTGAAGGCTGCGCAAACGACTATATTCAAGTCCCACTTGCCGCGCCATCTTGTGGCACCTTCCTCGTACATTACTTATCTCTTCCGTGCTCTTTCTCCGTCCGAACTTCTGACTCCTGGGGACATCCCCGCGCATCGAGCCATCCCATGGCATCCTCCGCGGTCTCAAAAAACAAAGTTTTGTGTTTATGAATGACTTTCAATTTTGCCGGATACAGTAACATATATTTGTGGCCCGCCTCTCTCAATCTCCGCTTTACCGTCCCAAAGTTCATGCGGCTACGCTGCACAGACAGGGTGTAGTCCGGATAGGCCGTGATGTTTGCTGCTCCTCGCGTAATCGTTTCTCCCTTACGAAAGTGTTCCAATATCCTCTCCCGATCTCGGTAATTAAGAATTTTGGCTAGGAGGCCTAGGCGGGTTCCCCGGCGGCGGCCTCCTTGTCAGAGCTCTATGTGCCCTTTCCACCGCAAATCCTTGAGATAGGGCTCCTCCGGGTATCTCTTGCAGTAGCATGGACTCAATGAATTCTGTGGGATCGTGGCCCTCCAATCCCTCCGGCAGGCCCACGATGTGGATGTTGTTTCGTCGGGCTCGTCCTTCCTCCTCCTCTGCTCTGCACTCCAAGTTGCCCACTCTTTGTATCAGGGCATGCAATTCGGCCTTATGGGAGGCGCAATCCGCAGTATTCGGGCTAACTTCCTTCTCAAGGGACTCTGTGTGCTCCGCCAAGGCCCTGATGTCCTCCTGTCGGAGTAGATTAACGTCCTCCTGCACCTCTCCGACCTTTAGGTCCAGTGCCGTTTTCAGTTCAGTGACGGCCAGTTCGAGTTTAGATTCCGAGGCCACCCTTAGATCCGCAATCGCAGCTAGGACTTCTTGGTTAGCGCCCGATGTCGTCATGCCGCTTGCAGGCAGCTTGTCCCTGCTCTTGGTATTGTCTTGATCCGGGGACGTTTTAGCAAAGTCGTCTAAGGTGGGCTGTTTCGCCTTCGGCCTCACCGTTCTGTTCGACATGACCCAGAGGACCTGTATTTTGCACAAATGAAAAACGCGCACTCGGTACGCCCCTTTCGCTTGGTCACTGTGCGGCCTGCTTCTTCCTTTGTTCGGACATAGGTCGGCCATTTTGTGTCGTCTTTTGTCTCCGGCGCTCCTTATCTTTTCCGCACAGATCTCTGCCGCCGTTCTTCCTACACCATCCAGAAGTTCACCACGCGTGGCCCGATCATTCACACACCGACGTGTGTATTTTCAGCGGTCGTCGGCCCATCGTTACGCACTTTTTCGCCCAGATCATTAAGCCACCCACAACTGGAATTCTTCATTTGAGATGTCGTAGTACTCCTCTTCTGGACTCACTAAGACCCCTTCCCCGGACAACAGGCACACAGGACTGGCTTCCAGGGCACTTGTGATGAAGAGTAGCAGGTGCACGATGGTCCCTCATAGCTCGGGAAGAGATCTCCTAACCAAGTCCTCTCTTGGCTCAGTCCTTGGAAGAACACAGCAGCTTTTGAATTGCTTGAAGAAAATGCAGCAGCAGACTTCTTCCTCCAGGGTACGGCTTCTTCTTGCTTCAGCTTCGACTTCAGCTTCTGAACAAATTGGTGGGTGAGGGGTCCTTAGTTATACACATTCATTCCCTCTTCACTGAGGCTGAGCCAGGCTCAGTCAGCCAATCATACACAAGTGCATTCCCGCAGGCAGCCAATTAGGCTCATGGGCATTCAGGCTATTCACTCAAACCAGACACCCATAACACAGAATGTGGATTGGAGTAAGCACCTAGCCTTTCAGACCACTAGACTGCATTCACTTCAGTTTCAGTCAGGGCTGTTCCAAAACACAGAGTGTGAGTTGGCTTCAGACTCCATTCATACAGGTCCCACCCCAAGGGTGTAGCACCAATCCACAGCCCCTGGGAAGACTCCAGTGAGTCTGACAGGAGGCAGCCCCAGAGCCATACATGGTATTTTCACCCAACAGCCAGTCAGGGAGAAAGGGACAGAGTCAGGGTTTCTCTGGACTTTTGGAAACAATGTGTGAAGGCAATAGAAACCAAGAGGCTACAGTGGCCATTGAATGCGCCTGGTCCCAACATGACACGAAAATAAGACCAAATAAGGCCGCACCCCAGTAGGAAACGAGACCAGGAGAAAGATTGCAAGTTGAACAAAGTTTATATAAAGTTGTGCATGCTAAGAACAGATGCAGACAGAGAGAAGGCTTTTGCAAATTCATGGCAAGGCCTAGAAAAAGATGGCGTTGCTGGGCTGCACGAAATGGAGCCTGTAGGTTCCACCAAATGGCTTTGTCTATTGTCTTTTTGTGATTTATACTAGAGCCGAATTATTAGAATCGATAGACAAATGTGGGGATGTCTCCCTCCATTGGGGTGAACATGAGATCCATTTCACATAGGAATGTCAGGGGGGGTCAAAAAGACCTTTCCATCCTTACCCTATCTTGCCTTAGTCCAGGAATCCATGTATTCCCATGGCAAGGCATGGGTGTCCCAAAAATGGAGGACACTCAGAGCCACTGTCAAGTCAGCATGTAGCTGCCACCGGCCCATACCCTGCTCTGTGGGCAACACACAGGTGCCCCGAAACACACAAACGGGGTACCAGGGTGTACCCCCACCCATGGGTGCCATAAGGGTATCCCATGGGTGTTGTTCGCCAAAAGGTAAAATGAAGAGCTGCACTGCCAGAGGTCCAGACTGGACCTCTGAGGCAGAAAACATACAGAAAACACACACAGAGAAATGGTAGAACAAGGACTAGGAGGTTCTGTCCCTCCAAAAGGCATTTCCAGCATCACAACATCACACGAAGCAAAGAGAGAAAGGGAGTAATGACACGTGGCAGGAGTTAAAAATCAACTGATGTGTGTGGGGGTACTAGGGAAAAGGATGGAGGCACATGGGGAGCGCCTGTGGAGAACTTTGAATTTTCAAGCGTTATCGCAGTGATTAGTGCAAGATTACCACAGCCATTATTGGGGGATTATCAAGGGGAATGGAAACTGAGGGAAAATAACAAATGGGGGCATCTGTTATGATCACATATAATAGGCAGGGGGAAATGGGTCTGTGTGCCAGCGGCCCTGTTCACTCGGCCCCAAAGAACCCTATTGGTGCAATATGTGCAGCGGCCACAGCCAAAGGCCATGACACGTGGGCTTGAAAGAAACCTAGTGTATTAAATTACGCAGTGGGAATGGCCAAAGGCCATGGCTAGTGGGTCCCAAGGAAACATATAGATGGAACGTGTACAGTGCCGACAGCCAAATTGTGTTAAATCTGATTACCTTAAGTGAAGTTCTTTCAATGAATTTCAAGGGTTTTGTTATACCATAGTTTATGAAAGGGCTACCAGCCATGGCCATCGGCCATGACCACTAGCCTTAGCCATGGGCCATAGTCCCTATATATGTTGCACCAATAGGTTTCTTTAGGGCTCACTAGCCATTGTTGTGGCCATTGTTGGGCCCGGTATCCGCAGTAATCACCTAATGATAACATTTAGAAGGAGAAAAGACCAAATTTATTTGGTGGAATTTTTACGAAATGTTTGTACATTTTGAAGTATAAATAGATGGGGGGTGGGGTAAGGGTGTAACTTAAGGTGGGGGAAGTGTGGCGAGTTTCAGGGCGGTGTCGCCCTGCATTATTTTTTTTAAAAAAGGGCAAAAACCCCAAAGTAATTTTGTTTTTTCGACCAAAAGAAATAGGTCATTTCTCCATTTGAATGTTTATTTTCGAACTTTCCATGGATATCCAGTGGGCCCTAAAGAAACCTATTGGTGCAACATTTATAGTGGCCACGACCAAAGGCCATGGCTAGTGGCCCTTGAATAATCTATGCTATAACACTACCCTTGAAATTAATTGAAAAAACTTTAGTTAAGGGACAGTTAAGGTGATCAAATTTAACGAAACTAAACCCTTGAAATTCAGGGGATGTGGGAAGTGATGATCATCTTAATTGAGAACCCCCCACTCCCTGTTGCAAAGCCAATGTGCAAATACATAACAGATGGGATTCACAATGACAAACAAAATTAGAGGCCTGCAACATATCTTACTGGGTTGAGTGCAGGTTGCTGTGGTCTGTGTGTGTGATCTGCAGGTCGCAGGTTAAAATCCTGTCAAGGCCAACTCAGCCTTCCATCCTTCTGAGGTCGATAAATGAGTACCAACTCTGGTTGCGTGATATTGTATGTATATGTGTTCTATGTAACACATCATTAGATCCTAGGGGTCATCAACAGGAGCACGCCGAGTTAAGAGGACCTTCACTTCCCACATCTGCTGAATTTCAAGGGTTTTCTTGCATTAAATCTGATAATCTTAACTCAAGTCTTTTTCAACAATATATATATATATATATATATATATATATATATATATATATATATATATATATATATATATATATGTAAGCATATAATGCATCGTATTTAACAAACTCTGTTTAGGCAGGGATAGTTTTACAAAGGCCCCTGGGATGAGCCGATTAGGGAGAGATGTTGAAACATGTAACCAAATTATAAAAACGAATGTAATGTAGAAGCATGTTGGTTGTGCTTAGAAGCGCAATATAAATAAAATATCATAAGCACAGAAGGGAGGATTGTTGTGTAACACCGTCCAAATATATCTAGTAGTTATGTTGCAGGTGAAACTCGTATACAATTGTGTTTAATCTTGGTTGGGAGAGCTATTTTTTCAGATTGGGTTACTACGCCACATTTGTTTCTTGCAATGTGATGAAATAAAGCTGACTGTAGTCTGTTGCTATTAACCTCGACACTGGCAAGTGACAGAGGAGGTATCTTGCACAAATGAAGGTGCTGCAAATATGGCCAGTGCAAATTTGAGCACGAGCTTCGAATCAACAATTTATTCAGCTCATTCTCTGTCGGCAAATTGTTTATGAACATGTCTTCTACCCAGTAGTACATTTCCACGATCTCCTGTCCTGCTCCCAGCTCCCACTGACAGATATAAAATTAATAACATTTCTGGGCCTGTGCCTGTGCTTGCTCTTGATCTGTCTTCAAACAGAAACAGTCATAAGACTGTAGCGTAGCTGCCAATTTTGCAGCATGAATGATTTGATTGTTGTACAGAGATACATTCTATACACACCACGTCAGTCACACACATGCCTCTGTTAGTCCCGCCCCGCTTATTTTGTGAATGCGATATCTTTCCACCAATGACAGGGGCACCCCATTGCCTCAGCGCGAGGTCTCATATACAGGGGGCACGTGCTCTCCCACATCCTGAGCCGTCTGACGTCCGTCCACGTTACGCAGGCCCGTGGTCGCTCGCCGGATGGAGCCGTCAGCCTTTAGTGTGGAACAACAGCAAAGACGTAATGAACCCGTTCAGCTGCCCCGCCCAAGCGTGACTATTATGAAAGAATTCTGCATCAGGGAAGCAGGAGACGAGCACAAAGAGCCCATTGACAGTCATTCCTGAGAACCTGGGTGTTTTATTTTTCATGTGAGCGAGTGGCTGAGAGGGAAAATAGAGATCTGGCCATCCCCCAGCTTTCCAGAGTATCACTGAACTTCCCAATGTTTTTGTGTGAAGATTGTGCTAGTTGTCGCCTGCTATGAGGTGCCCACAGCACTTTATAAGAAAGAGTGATTATTAATGGCAACGCTGTGCGCGCGCAGCAAGTACCTTAACCTATGTGAAGTGCTTGTTTCCTGTGAGGTTCAATCAAAATAAGCAATTAGAAGGTGAAAAGAAATATAACTGGACTCTTTCAAGCCAGGATTACAAGCTGCCAGTGTCTGTGGGGTATTGGCACCCTGATTTCGGTCTGCTAATTATTCAGTGCGGAAGCAGCTGGTACTGGCCCTGCTTGCATCCCGAGGCTGTACCCTTCCATCCTGTAGTGGAACCAGCTGAGGTCAGCTGTCCGTCTGTTACTATCTGCTATTTGTATAGAACCAACAATTGGCAGAAGCTAGGAGTATTATATAGTGCCATGTGCGTCGTTAGCGCCCAGTCACATACTGTTTTTGCTATTTTTTTTGGCCAAATAGTGAAATTCTCACGCACTGTATGTTTATTAGGCCTGCACCCATTCCCTTTCTGATACCTAAGTGCACACATGCTCTGATTCTATGGCAAGACCGTAGGCTTCCTATTATGCATTAACTTCTTTATCTACTTGTCCAGCAGCAAAGAAAAAATACACTTTAAAGACATTTTTTATAACTAGCATTAAAAGATTTTTACAAAGAACATGAAATGGAGCTCCTAATGAGCCAGGGCCATGAACCCTTGAACAATCACTGACTACAGGTCCCATCGCATAAAGGTCCCTATCAAGAGTCCTTCCTCTCCTCTGCTGTCGTCACAGCAGATAAGTATTTGCAATTTGTGCTCCCTCATTGCACGTATTCGTGTTTCTCTTTCTGTGTTTAAATATATATATATATATATATATATATATATATATATATATATATATATATATATATATGGTACTGCTTCCTTACAGTGCTGGAAATTGAAATTTTTAACTGTGGGATCCCACCAGCGAAGGGAGCTCAGGGTCAGGAGATTTTTGTGGATAACCTCAGTCAACATTTTTGATAAGGTAGTATAGCTTAGAGATCAAATTCAGCTTTTTATTAGATCACAATGTATCAATTCAGGCATAATTCATACATATATAAGTTAAATAAGGTAAACAAGGAAGCAAATGAAAAAGATGAGCTCTACGTGTTTCTGGATATCCATCCCTTCATCAGGATCTGAATTTGTTGTTTTGGTTGATTAAGATTCTTTAAACTTCTGTGTCTCTCAATTCTACAAGTAAATATATAACAATGAGCCAAAAAGACTGTGTTCTACACGTTGTGTTCAATATATTGTTTGTTTGTTTATTCATTTGTTAGGCGCACCAGACTCGTGAGTAAAAGAGCGCAACAATATGGAAATGCAAAGCTTACAAAGGTTACAAATATACACAGGATACAGTAATTACATAGTAACGAGAAACACAATATTTACATGAATACAAGATATACACAATGTACAGAATAGAGGCAAAGACAGGGAATAGCCAATGTAGTTACAGAGATAAGCGATAGACACTGTGCAAAGGATATCTATGCCAAAAATGGGGCCCTTCGTGTTACACTTAGGCTCCCGGGTTGGTTACATTGCACAAGGTCTTCAGAGTTAACGCAGTCTCTTTGGATACAATTGATGTGACCTTATGTATTCATAATGCCTCACCTAGTTAGGTACAGTTAGGTACTATTCTTCATACATGATCTGTCAATTTGTCCCATGTGTAGCGTTCAAGTGAGTCACTCAGTACTAAACTGGTGAGAGTAATTTGTGCCTATAGCTTTTAGTTGATTTTTCCTCATCTCAGTACTAGAAACGGGAGAGCGTGTGATGTTCCTAACTCTCAGTTGTTTTTTCCTCAACTCAGTACTGTTAGTTCCCCCAAGAGGGGACTAAAGGGGAACTGCCTTATAATGACCCATAAAGGTTAGGCTGGTTGTCACCTGGATAAGGGGGATACCATGTCTCTCCCGAAGGTACCTCACTCCCAATCCTCAACCAAGGACCCTCCATCCAGGTGATCCTCCCTCGCTTGTCCACCCCCAGGGTCAGGATCTGTTAGGCAGATAGTTGTCTCCCTTGGGAACATAAGGAGTGTCGAGTCTGTCAGCTCTTCAAACACAAATAAGCATTGGCAAAGCCAACAGTTTTGGTATTTCTTTTTTTGTAGGTGTTAGGCAGAATCCTGTGCAGTTCCCTTGGGGAACACTGCAAAATGATTAGGACTACAGGAGTAAGCAGTAAACCCAATTGGTAGCAGTCTGTACCACCCAGATTTACCTGGTAGCTGTGGCTGAGCAGTCAGACTTCTCTCAAGAAGAGTAGGGCAGTATATAGAGTATACACAATAGGGCTAAAAACACAGTAGAGCAAACAAACACTGACCAGAGCTTTGCATCAAAAGTATATAATTATTTATTTAAAACACACTTTAGGAGATATACTAGCACTCTAAATCAAAAGCAAGTCAAAACACAGTCAGGTAAAGTATAAACACCTCCCTTGATAACTATTAGACAAGTCAGGGTTAAAACACCACTATTTGTTAAAACAGATGTGAGCGCGTAACCTAGATGGCACTCCAATAGTTAAGTTAAAGGGAGAGAAAAAGGCAGAGCATAGAAATAAAACAGTTCCCAACACTTTCAGAAGTTCAAAGCAAGGGAGTAAAGGTAGTAATCACTGTGGAGCCAAAGATCATAGGCCAGACCCAATTTAAATGGAGCAAAGCGAAATGTGCCCAAGATCACACAGTTTAAAATGCACTAAAAGTCTTTGCAGAATGTTCAAAAGAGGTTGGGGTGATTCAAGAAGTAAAGTTAGAAGGTCTGGGGGCCATCCCAGTTGGAAAGCCAAGGATTTAAGGGTTACCGTTAGCAATCCGTGGAAAGGGAGGCCAGGCAGAACACAGTACCTTAAAGAGAGAGGAAGCTCCAGCGGTGGCAGTTGTTCCTGGCAGTGGTTGCAGTTCATTGTTTCGACCAGGGGAAGAGAGGATCTCGTGGAGGAGGAAACTTGGAGTCGATGCACTGCACAGGGATGAAACCAGCCGCGGAGTTCGTCGGTTAAAAGGTGCGTTCCTTTTATTTGCAGTCAAAGTGGTGAATCTTGGCTATTCGGCTGCTGGGGTGCTTGGTACGGGCAATTCGACCAAGAGACGTCTTTGAAAGGTGAAAGGGGCTAACTGGTTGATCCCACCAGCTCAAAAGAAGAAGACTCGTCCAGCAGAAGATCTTCTCTTGTCGTTGGGAAATTGGCAAGTTCGTTGCAGCAGGGCTCCACCGGTGGTGTTGTCATTGCAGATGGCTCAGCTTCTTCCCTCTTCAGATTCTTAGGTCCTGTGGCGACTACTGAAGTTCCAGTCCCAAAAGCCCTGCTTTTATGCAGAAAAACCCCCATTCAACAGCCTAGCTGTCACTCAAACATGCTAAGTGGTGAGCCGGGCGGCTCACCACTGGGCCAATCAGAATAGAGTGCGACTTGGGTTGCTAAGGCAACGATGTCCAGGGTGCCAATTCCCCTCCCCACACATCCTGTGGAACCCAGACAGTGGCACCATTTGGAGGGCTTCTGTGGAGAAGCCCGCCAAAAAGTGGAACAAAGGGCCCGACCTTGGTTATAGTTACAGAGATGGACACGAACGCCATTTTAGAAAAGAGTTCTGGCAAAAAGACCCAACCTTTGATTTAATATTAAATAAATAAACCAGCGGTATCTTTAACATTGTACCAAAAAGTGGTGCGTTTAAAATGAATGGGAAAATCCCATAGGAAATATTCCGGTGGAATATTTTGCGTGGTAACCACTGCCACCAGCCAGAAACTCGACAAGGGGGGACTGGACAGTGCCCTCTTGAAAACAGACCCAGGGGTAACCGAATTATCCCCTTCCAGTACTTCCACAATATGATGGTTTGTACTGGTTTTGTTCACAATTGTGGACTAGTAAAGTCAATGGTGACTTTTCATGCCCTGGGAGACAGTAGTCAGTCCCAGGGTATGGAGTCTATGTTTGGGGGTCACTATGACACCCCTGTGTTACTGCACTGAGGGTGCTGTGTAGCACACATGAAAAACAGATGATACCCTATGGAGTAAAAGACCCCATAGCCCATAAGCACATACAAAGTCAAAGACATACCTCAGATCATGCCTAAGAGTGGGAGGAAAAGAGTCTCACTCTTAGCAGGAGAAGAAAACAAACCCCAAAAATCCAGCAAAGCTGCTGGGGGACTCACTAGGTTTGGGAAATTAGCCTTACAAGAGCATTCTCCCTAACAGGATCCAATAGTGATGTCCATTCCCTGGCCGCCTGTGAAGAGGATCCAAGTGGAGTAAGTGTGACAATACACTCAGGTTTCTCACAATGCACACTTTATATTCATGTATTTGGGCAATCTCAGTCTGATGAGAACCTTCAGCACTCATCACCAATGTGAGAAGACCCCTTTTGGCCTTCTTACATCTCAGTCAAAACATTTTTCTTTAACTAATGTATCTTATCTGACTGCTTTATAAGATTTCGTAATCATTGTAAGTACAGCCTTTGTTGTAATGTCATAAGAGTTCCTAATTGTATTTGATCAACATCATCATTACTCGACACTGGTTCAAGAACTGGTCAAAAATTGCCATTTTCTTATCTTCATCTTCCATTAGTGTTAAACAGTGCCTATCGCTTATTTTCTTTACAAAACCCTCTATATTCCAAGTCATGATGCCTAACTTTGAGGTATTTCATTGGCTATTAAAATTGAACTGTAACGGGATTAAGGGTGGTTAATAGAGGTCATATGCTGTCGGTCTTTTAATTCTGTGGTACTAATTGGGCCATCCTGCTCTGTGACTCCTCACTCCCATTCTGCATGAAACGCTACTTCGTCCTGTCTTTTGTTGGAATGCGATTCATTGGTTGCAGTGTTTTTCATAATAGTTTTAGGAGATTTTTAAGATTTTTAATTTCACAGGATTACAAAATACTTAGTAGCAGTAGCACAGGACAAACTGTCAAATGGCGTTGCATGTTTTGCTTTTACTAGAGGTAATTTTTCACATGTTCCAACAGACAGCATATTTAACACCGCAGAACATGCCCTAAGTGGCACAGAAACTGGCTCATATTTGAGCTGAGAGAGCACTGATTTGTTAGGAGGAATGAAAAGGGTGAGCTAGGGATATGCTTCCTGTGAGGTTCAGTGATTTCAGATCAGCTGACACTGGCTGTGTCACGTGAGCTGCACATCTGTTTCCGTCAGGCTGTTCTGGTGAGCTCCGGGACTTTCAGTGCACTTTGAAACAGTGTTCATGAAGCTGAACAACAATCCTTGCGTTTAGCCACAATGAGTAAAAATAACCCCTGCCCCCCAGAACCCTATGGAAAGAAGAACACGCATTGGACCTTCTTATCAGCATTGCGGTGTGACAAAAAGTGGCAGTAAAGTGGCAGTAATTTGCTACTGTCGCATTATCGCTGTATAACCACACTGCCACACTACAAGTTTTGGTGGTAAGGTGGAGAATGTACCTCCTGCAAAAAGCCAGCTTACTGCCGAAAATCATCAGAATTACCGCAGTAGAATTGCTCACTGTAATTACAAACACAATTCCTCAGGGAGTCCTATGGATGCCACAAATGGAGAATAACACCACCGTGCCACCACTCAATACTGTGGTAAGTCCACGGGACCGAGGGGCGGTAACAGTAATCCATTTTGGCAGTAACAAAGATAATAGGTACTGAGTCTCACAGTGTAGTTACTTTCACTACTCTGCCTTCATTAAAAAATTCACAGTTTTCAGGAATATGAGGGTGCGTTTATAAATGAACTCAGGGTATAAAGATATCCTTCATGAGTATCGCTGCATACCCAGTGTCCTCTGTACATTTTGGATAATACTCTTGGAGAAGGTTTCTGAAAACATCTGCCTTTTGCCTTGTGCATCGTAAAGTAGAAAAGTTTTTATGCGCGCATTCTAGGCATTTGCGAGCAGCAGTCCTCAGCATTCGCACCCTCTTTCTTCAGGGAGGCAGCACAAACAAAGGACACCCTCTAAGCCAGAGGTCTTCAAATTGGGGGGCGCTCCCCCAGGGGAAGCGCAAGAGCCCAGCATGAAATGGGTAAAAGGGTAAAAAAATACATATTTTTAATTTATTTTATTTTTTGGATTGGAGGAAATGGGCAGGGGTGGCTCACATGGTCAGACTGGACCATAAAACGGTCTCGGGCACCAATGAAAAAGCGGGCCACAGTTGTAAATGGATATTCATTCCTTTAGTCACAGACTGAGTGAATAGTACCTATGGGGGAGTTTTCTGTTCAAATGTAAATAAATTGTGATATTTAAAGAATATTCAGCAACAATGGTCAAAACTACAAACTGCATATTGCAGTAACTCATCAAACTGGCCCACATTGGCCAGAAAAGTGGCCCATTTTGACTGGCCTACACTAGCATTTTGCATTTTTTGAACAGGCATTTCCCTATTGCCTTATAGGCCAGTCCGAGCCAGGCTCATCCATAATGGGCAAGGGGGCATCCACCCAGTGGCCCCCTCACCCATTATGGAGGAGCCAACGAGCCAGTCCAGTGAAACACTGAGCACTCCCTAAACTGCTTTTTCCAGCTGGCTGAACTGTCAAAGGGAAACACTGTTTCCTTTTGAAGTTCAGTTGCCCAGCTGCACATGCTCACTGAGCCATGCAAGGCTGGGGGCGTTTTGCTTTGCAAGCTTTCCATAGCTCATTGGAAATGGTGGCTGGGGCACTGCATGTCTGTATGCGTGAGGGGGATCTCCTGCGCCTCCTCGCACATACGGACAGAGAAACCTGGAGCATTTCAGCACCCACGCGCATACCCCTGCAGAAGGTATGTTTATGTTCATTTAAATATGTATGGTTGCGTGTATGCTTGTGTTATGAGTGAGTGTATGGTTATGGGTGCTTGTATGAATGATGGAGTGATTGCTGTGTGAATGTGTGCGTGTGTTTATTTTGGTGCGCTGAGCTGATTCTGGTGAGTGGGGGTAGAGGGCGAAGGAGGGTTGTACAACAAAGGCATTTCAAAAATGCCTTTGTTGCACAATCCCCCTACCCACCTGCTAAAATCAGCTCTCCTTCTGAGGCGCTGTGGAGCCCAGGGGACAGGGATGGTAATTTTTTTTAACTGGATATCTGTCATAGATGTCCAGTCAAAAATACCATGCTTTCCCCCTTGAACCCCCAGTGCCAATTGCAAACTGGTTGGCTTTTTACCCATTTTATGTTATATGCTCTAAAATGCAACATTTTAACCCATTCTTTAAAATAAATTCATGGAGGGAAACACCCTGAACACCCCTTGAATGGTTCGGCCTCCCTCACTGCGCTCGGTTGTTATGGCATGTTTGTGGGAAATATTTATGCCCCTCCCCTTAAAAAATTCACCGTCTCCCACTGGCCCACGGACTTTGTTGGGAACGGGGTGCGGCGAGCCCAAGGACTGTGGTGGGAGCAGCATTGGCGTGATCACTGGGATAGTGGTGGGCACAGGGTGGGGAAAGGCCAGGGTCTGTGATGGGGTGGGGAGAGCCCAGGGACTGGGTAGGAGTGGGATGAGGGAGCCCAGCGACTGTGATGGGAGCAGGTGGGGAGTCCAGGGACTATACCGGGAGTAGGGTGCAGTGACGGCGTGCAAAAGTTCATAGCCATTTGTACATACTGTCCATTTGGCATTTTTGGGGGGGCCCGGCCTGCCCAAGTTTTCCTCAGGGGGGGCACAACCAAAATAGTTTAAAGACCACTGCGCTAAGCTTAGTGGGAACACTGGAATTTAACTGAATCCTTTGGATTTAGTTTTCCATTGTGTGGACATCTGCTGGCTGTTTAGTGAACTGCAGCCTCCAATCTATTTGATCCTCCTGTGCAGTTTTATCTTTGACAATTACTGGAGTGATCAGTTGTAAGCCATGTGCTACCATCCCTAGTTGGGTTAGATCTATCTTTTTTGCAATACATCTTACCCATATACACTCTCCGTATAGAAGATTATCTCAAAAGGCACACGGGTGGAAGCTTTCGTAGTGCAAAATGGTGTTTCTTTTTTTAACATTCTGGTTATTGAATATTTAAACATGTAATCTCTGTTGAAGACACAGTGAGGTTCCCCCATAAAGGTACAGCCTTGCTCTTCTGTGCTAAAGATTTAGGTAGGGCTAAGTTGTGTTTTACTTTCTCCATTTTGGAGCGCGAGAGAGGGACTTTCAACTAGCACATATATTAGAATACCGGTCCAGGTCAAAATAGGATGGACTTGCCGTGGTAGCTCAATGTCGTGGTTCAGCAAAGGACCCTTGCAAGAGTCATGTCCTAAGACCACGTGACCTGCCATCTGTGGAGGAAAAATGCAGGATCTCCAGTGTCCAGCAGTTTATAGAGATGTGAAACCTGCCCCCGAGAGAACCCCCCACCCGCAGAACCGCCAGTTCAAGTGCCCTCAGTGGCTTTGTGACCGCTTTTATCATGAGTGGATGAGAAACCCATTGTCACAGTTCAGCGTAGCGAAATCGCTCGGTTTCAGGTAGGGGCAAAACATTCCTGGCACTCATTAAATGTCATTGGGTGACCCTCTTTGTATAGCTGCTGCAGATTCACCAAACCACCAGCCTCCCACACCCCAAATCTCCTGCGATCAGACCCTGGTTGGAAGCCTGTGTTGTCCCAAACAGGTGCAAGCGGATCCACCCCATTGACACATCCCACACATATAATAAAGTGTGCCCCTAGTTGTAGCCAACAGAGAGAATCCAAAATGCTACACTAGGCAACTCATTTCCACATACGGAAGCTGACTCAGGCTGACTGCCGAGAGGGCTTGCTCAATTGCCTTTCATTTCCTCTGCAGATTAGATAGCCCCAGGTGATCATATGGGAAACCTGCACGGCCAGATTATAGCGGAACGCATCAGGGACCCCCAAGTCACCCACACCCACCGGCCTCAATAAAACCCTCCTAGAGATCCTAGCCCGCTTATTGCCCCATATGAATTTGAGAATCCTTCCCCGAAGCATTCGAAGATCCGAGTCAGGAATCCTCACAGGCAGCGCCGAACAAAGGTAAAGTAACCCAGGAATAAGGCTCTTCTCAACCGCAGCAATTCTGCCAAACCAGGATATTTCCTGCTGACCCCACCTAGTGATATCCTTAGACAACCCTTGGAACAGTGGTGGGAAGTTCCATCGGAAACCCTCAGAGACTCTACTGGGGATAAATACGCCCAAATAGGGGATAGACCCTCGAGACCATTGTATTGCACTAACGCACTGATAAAATCACTGTGCTGGGTACTAAAGGAGATATCGAGGCCGTGCGACTTGTCATATTTCAATTTAACCCCAGAGACTCAGCCAAAGTCAGCCAGCTCCCTTTACACCTCAGCCAATTAAGTACAGAAGTTATTCAGGGTGACCAGGATATCATCAGCATACAGAGAAACCTTGTAGTCTACCCCATCAGCGGGATTCCCTCTATGGCTACATTATTCCTGATGCGACAGGCAAGCAGATCTATGCAGAGGGCGAAGATGAGTGGGGACAGCCCCTGGTTATCAGCAGTCTAGAAGACAGTCACCCATTAACAAAGAGGGAGGTAAACTGGTTCTGGTAGATGGCCATCAACCACTTAATGAATCCCGGGCCAAACCCAAACTGCTCTAAAACCCCTCGAAGATACCCCCAATCTACTCTGTCAAAGGCCTTATTGGCATCCAGCGCAATAACCCCCATCTCTTCCCCTGAACTCTGACCCAGCTACAACAGACCTAGGACCGCCTCATGTTATCATGGGTACTGCACCCCACAATAAAGCCAGTCTGATCACCATCTATAATGCTGGGAAGAATGGGCATCATCCATCTGGCCAGAATCTTGGAAAAGAGTTGTGAGTCTACTTCAGAAAGTGTGATGGGGCGGTAGGAATCGCAATCGCAAAGCTTTGAATCTTTCCCTGGCTTGGGAATCAGGACCGTTGTGGAGATACCCTTGGATGGGGTGACCTGGCAGTTATCAGAAAGGAGTTAAAGTGATCTACCAGAGGGGCAACTAGGAGAGCACAAAACATATCGAAGAAAGGAGCCCTTAGCCCATCAGGGCCAAGGGCCTTATTCTTCAAAGTCTTAATTGCCCATTCCACCTTCTCGGCCAGAATTGGGCACTCCAAGGACTCCTGCTCTTACGCCTATAGCCTGGGCAGGTCCGTATCCCGCAGGTATTGGGCCTAAACCTCTGCCGGGGTGGGTTCCCCCCGGAACACCGTTCCAAAGTGGATTTCGAATATCCCCAGTTTATCAGCCTCATCTCTTTGAATTACTCCCTAACTCTCCCAAAAGGATAGGACTGCATTTCGGTGTTGGAGCTTTCGTAACTTACCGACCAGGAGGTGGTTGGCTTGATTCCCATTCGCATAGTAGTATTGCTTGGTCTTCAGCATTGCCTGGGCCAACCTATCAGCAAGATTCACATCAAGCTTCTTGCGCGCCGTTCTCAGTAGCGCCTTATGGGACCCCAACCTCTTGTGCTCCTGCTCCGCCTGTCTTACCTCCTCTTCCAGATTTAGCCTAATGAATTGTTGCTCTTTAGTATATGCTGCAGACTTGCTAATTAACTCACCCCAAACAACTGCCTTCATAACATCCCAGACAATCCCCAATGGAGGGCCTGAGTTATTCTTTTCCTGAAAGTAGTTGGTTATGACCTCTGCTAGCTCTCGAGTTACCAATGGGTCCCTAAGTACAGGGTCATACATTTTCCATGGGCATCAAGATCTCTCAGGCCTACCCACAATAGACAAAGTCACTGACACCAGGGAATGGCCGGACAGTGTACATGTGTCTATTCCCCCTCCCCCATCCTGAACACATGGATACAACATGCCGGGTGCAAGCATGAGAACCAGCCTAGATAAACCCCATTGTAAGGAACTCATGGTGGCAACAGTAAAGACAGACACAAGTGATTACGATTCAAGGGTGTTTATTTAAACAATATGCAGGTTGGAAAAACGCCTAACCTAAATCTAAGATGGGAGTAAGCATCGACCAGCAAATGAAAAATAAGGCAGTCACTGTGGGTTCGTGTCAAAGTAAAAAGGCCTGTACTAAAAAACGATTGCCAAATCCTTACAACTAATTATAGAAAGAGTGTGGGATAGGGATTTCAATAGAGGAAAAAGTGTTCACAAATAATAAGTCAGGATGTGATTGCGAGGGGTCTCCCTTCGCCACGTTTTCAGCACGGGACAAGGTGGGTCTCCTGAGCACAGCACACACTCAAGCTTTCCCAGCACGAGTCGACAGTTCCATTCCAACTATCAGGTTCTTCGATGGTTAAGTCTCTTTTCAATAAAAAGTCTCTTGCCTTCGAGGGCATGATATTTTCAACAAACAAACCCAAAAGTTCTGTTCCACATATGGCTCTGGGAGACGGTCTCACCCCTGTATCCCCTCTTCCAGACACAGACCTCTCCCAGTCATACTCGACAATTCAATTTAACAGTTAATTTCTCAACAAACTTTGTGTGGTAATTTTCCACCCCTGGAAACCCATCTACCTCTTTCAGGTTTTCAACACACTGTTCATAGAACTTTAGACTCTTACACTCACAAGTCTCAATGTCTGTTCAAACAAAAGTTCTGTGGACTTCCCTCCGCTGGGTTCACGCTTTTCAACGCAATGCTCATGGGACTTCAGATTTTGTCCCCTTTTGTTAGAATCCCTCCCCCGGGTTCACTCTTGCCAACCTTTACAACGCATTCCTCATACCATGCAAGATTCATCTCAATCATCTCTCGGTCAAAGACTTTCAAGTGTACAGAGGATTTGACAAGACTCCTGTATGACCACTTTTCCCTTTTCTTTTATCAACAGCTCTTTGTTTTTCCAAAGTTCAATTAGCCGCTTGCTACTTTCGTTCAACACTGTTCGGTTTCTTTATCGGCTCTCCCCTCAAATGCTTTGCTTTCTTGTCTTAAGAGTCAAGGCTGGTACCATTGGGCCATGCGACCTCTCCGGCCTGGCTGTCAGTGGAGGAGGCGCCCAGGCACTCTTGACATCTGCTGCAACACACGCTGCCTATTGATCGCAGTCATACGATTCCTTCTCCTGAGACTTTGCCGTTCTGTCAATAAGGGAAAGGTTACTTCTCACCTTGGTATGCTCTGGACTTGCGCTGTCTTTCCCTTCCTCTTGAACTGCCGTGCTGAGTTAGCTCTCACGTCGTGCAGTCTGCCTTGCTTGTCCTGTGCTGTCGTGCTCCACATTTTATCCTTGTGGGGAAGGGAAAGGGCCATCAGGTGTGTGTGTGATTGTGATCAATTGCTTCACTTTGCCGGACAATTGTATTGGGACATGTCAGTTAAAAAACTCTGGTGTTTGTTGTCTTTCCTGTTGTGCAAAAGTGTTTTTGTCAGAAGAGGGGGCAGTGTTTTGGAATATCCTACACGATAGTATGGGGAAAAGTTGTTTAAGGAAGGGGGATACCATGTCTCACCCGTCAGTGTCCCACTCCCCCTCCCCAAGGACCCCCATCCAGGTGATCCTCCCGCACTGGTCCACCCCCAGGAACTGGATCCAAAAGCGATAGCTGTGGATCCCTGGGGACTTGATAGGGAGACACTTTCAGGTTTCTCCCCCACCATGGGACATCCTCCAAGTATCAACCAGCCCTAATTCCTGACAGAGCAGCCAAAAGGCAATGGCATGATTAAAATCTAGTTTGGTAGGGGGCAGCGTCTTCTCCACAAGAGGGTTGGGCACCAGATTGGAGTTGCCCCCAATTAAAATCCATCCCTTAGCGAAGGGAGGCACCTGTGCAAGAAAAGCCTTCAGGAATATATCCTGACCATTATGTGCATACACAGAGACCAGTCTGAACGCGCGTTCCCAGAGCAGACCCTTAACAGAAACATTTCAACCCTGAGGATCCCAGAGGACCCTGACCTTCAAGATCGCGATCTGCTCTCCAATCAGTATAGCCACCCTCTGCTTCTTCTCACCCCCGGAGGCAAAGAATTGCCTTGGGAACGCTCTGGCTTTCATTAGTTTCTCATCCTGCGCGAGTAGGTGAATCTCTTGCAGGAAAACCATAGAGAAAGACATATCCCTCAGTTTACTTAAAACAGATTTCCTCTTCAACAGAGAATTCAGCCCTTGTACGTTCCACGTGCCCAACCTGACCAAGTCTGGCCCCTCCGCATCAACTGCTACATCAGCCTTAACACCCCATACATTCCAGCTCCCTCGTTCCCCCATGTCTCGAAATGTACTCCCCTTAGAACAGCTGCTCCATCGCCAATCCCATAGTAAACATTTGACAAAAGTGGGGAGCTGCAGGACGCAGGCTAAGATGGCTGCTCATTGAGGAAGCTCATGTGACCAGGTGCTTTGCATGGCCTCTGCTGTCTCCTGAAGCCACCTTACACAATCACTGAGGGCGGACTACGCTGCAGCAGGTTAGTCTCCCCCTTACCTGCCAGTCACGGCCCGGGGAGAATGTGGCGGCTCATTAAATTGTGGGGCAAAATGGCGAGTAATGTGAGCACTGCACTGAAGTGAGGGCCCGGGGCGGTCTTTGACACCCGAGCTGCAGCCCAAACTGCTTTGTGCAGCATCTACACCACCGGCGGGAGACTGGCAAATCCTGCTCCCAGCGGCGGGGACCTCCATGGGGCAGATTGCCTCAGACTACTGGTCAGCTGCAGCAGCAGTGAGGGAATTACCTTGCAGCCAAGGGGTTTGCTGTGGGAAGCTACGGCACAGCGGGAGGAGCATTGCCACCTCAGGCAGTGGATCCTGAGCCCCAAGGCATTCCAGCTCATTGCTAGATTTGTGCCCTGCCGCCCTTCAATGTAGAAGGAAATATTCTGGGGCTAAGACTCTGCCACCTTCTAGCAATGCTGCAAGAAACATTTGTTGGAGTAGATGAGCGCTGCCGCGTGAGGAAGTGAAGGCGGTGAAGGCGGCGGAGCTGAGACAACACTGGCATTGCAGACCTGGCCAGATGTTAAATTGCTCGATGTGTTACTAAGGCCCTTTTGCTGGTACCACTTCTAGGACTGCGGTGCACCCTCCATAGAGATTCTGGAGTAGCGCCGGGGCATACACTTCTTGTGTTACCACCTAGTGGAGGTTCGGAGAAGACTTGAGGCTCTGGGGAGAATCCTTGCTTTTCCTCTTGGCTGTATCTGCAGGCGGGACGGGTTTCCCTCTCTCTGCATCTCTGAGTTTGGCTCGCTGTAGTGGACTGATCGGTGTTGGCCGAGGAGTGGGGGGCTGCATCACTGCAAACGGCACATTCAGAGATGATGAAGGGGGTCGGCAGGAAACAAAGCTCCATGAACATGTTTACAAAAGCTTCCCCGAAGGACCACAAAGCTGCAGGGAATAGTGAACCTGCAATGGCCACAATAGATGCGAATGAACCCACGGAGAAACCACGCATGATGGCATGCATGCAGGAGAGGTTCTCAGCCATCCATACGAAGCTGGACGACATGAACAGCACCATTAGCTCCATTAAAATCCGCCTGGAGGGAGGCCGCCAGGGGGCGCACAGGCTATGGCAGCCTGAGGTTGGAGCTCCCGCCGAAGCCGGGCTGTGACAGGGGATTGAGCCCCCCCCACTGCCCCCTCACGGGATAATTCCAGTCTGCCAAAGCAGTGAACCTCAGGGCCCCCCCCTGCCGAAAGTGCAACGTCGGCGGTCCCGCGGGGGCCTGGGAACGGGACCCGAGGGCCAGTGAGGGGAGTCGCGAGGGATCCGCACAGCCCCAAGGCAGCGAGAGGGGGCGCGGCGCGTCAGAGCTGCGGGGGCCTGCCGGCGCAGCGGGTGCCTCCCCCCTGGCCACCGCCCATGTGGGCACTGGGGGATTGGTGGTGGGCCCGTTTGTGGGGGCCCGCGGCGCTGGGGGACGGTGCCAGAATGCGACGGGAGTCCCTCCCCCCTCTCAGAAGAGATCTGCACCGAAGGCCCGGGCCCGTTGGCGGTGGGGACGCCGCCCCCCTCTGAGCCTGAACACAGAGAAGAGCAGTGGGGGTGACGTGCCCCGGCCCACAGATCCCTGGAAGGCCATCAGAGCGGAGGCACCGCAGGCCTGTATAGTGTCGGAGGGGGAGGAGGACCTGCCCCTGGCCCTTACACGGGTGCGGCTCCGGCTGGAGGACGCCTGGGCTCCCCGAGCCCCATCAGGTACGGGAAAGCTGCCTGGGCAGCGCCGCGGCGACCGGGTTCTCGGCCCCCCTCCACAGGGACTATTTTAAGGGAAGAAGACCCCACAATCATTGGGGGGCTGAAAGTGAAGGGGTGGAGACCCTGCGCCCAGAATATGCACAGGTGGTGGCCCCTGGTTCCCATCCCAGGGCGTGTGCCCGCCTGAAGGTTATTTGAGAGGAGAGCGTGGACATCTGGAGCAATCTGATGGGGTGTGTGTGGTGGAACCCCCCCGATTTAATATTTTGTGGTTCTATCCAGGCAGTCTCCATCATCCCCATCACCCCCCCCCTCGAAGGAGTGACAGGAGGACTCGGACAGACACAAGGAGATTTGATAGGGTGTGAGGCCCCACCCGAGGGTGGTGGGGCGTGTGCCCGCCCAGAGGCTGCCCATCCGAGGAGATCAGGACAGAAGGGAAGAGGGCAGGACTCCAATTTGGCCCTCTCTGCCAGGGATACCGTCAGGAGGGGGGGTGAAGACCCGGCGGCCAGAATCCGCACAGGTGGTGGCCCCTGGTTCCCAACCCAGGGTGTGTGCCTGCCTGCAGGTGAATTGAGGCGTGTGCACGGATAGCTGGAGCAAGCCGGTGGGGCGCGGGTGGTGGACCCCCTCCCCCCGAGGTAATATCCCATGCTTCTATCCAGGCAGACCCTATCACCCCCATCGCCCCCCATCCCCGCAGGAGTGTCAGGAGGTCTCGGCTGGACACAAGGAGATCTGATAGGGTGTGAGCCCCCCACCTGTGGTTGGTGGGGCGTGTGCCCGCCCAGAGGCTGCCCATCCGAAGTGGTCATGACAGAAGGGAAGAGGGCAGAGTTTAATTTTGATCCTCTCCATCAGGGACACCATCTGGAGAGAGGGGAGGGGACCTGATGAGCTGGGGAAAAGCGCTTCAGGAATACCGATACCAGGAGGCCAGAAGCGAATTCAGCGGCCCGGTCCGAGAGAGTGGTATGGCTCAGTCGGAGACTCTGTCCCTGTCCACCACAGCAATAGAAAATAGTTTTGCCTCTATCTTGCAGGAGATCAGGGACATGCGAGCGGACATAGCCCAGAAATTGGAAAAAATGGACCAGGGGGTGGACAAGGTTGAGGATAGACTGCTGCAGCTAGAAACCAACCAATCGTCGTCGGCGACTCAAGAGATGGAAATAGACTTGAGACTGTCGGCCCTAGAAAAAAGGGAAGAGGAGAGGGCCAGGCAAATGGACGATTTTGAAAACAGGGAACGGAGGAAGAACCTCAGAATTTTTGGGGTCCCGGAGACGGAGGGAGAAACGGAAAGAGATTTGGCCCGGGTGGTGAGAGACACCATTACTCTCCTCTTCTCGGACGAAATGACAACTGAACCCACGTTCGACTGGGTTCACAGAGTAGAGGGCAGAGCGGGGGGCCCCCGGTCTATCCTAGTCCGGTTTCACTACTTCACGGGAAAAGCAAAGGTGCTGGAGGTGGCCAGGAAGGCTCAAGAGATTACATATAGCAATGCACGGGTGTCCATTTTCCAGGACCTATCATCGTACACATTGGCCAAACGCAAGATGTGCCGCCCCTAATGCAGTTTCTAAAGGGGACGGGGGTGCGCTACTGGTGGGGTTACCCCTTTTCCCTCTCGTTTGAGTATATGGGTCAGCGGACGACCCTGGTCATGGAGGAGGACATAAGGGGAGCCATCCAAGAACACGTGACGGACTTGACCCCCCAGAGGGGACCCACAGGGATGGCCATGGGTGGTGCTAAAGGACACAGGTCACAGCGAGATAGGAGAAGGAAGACAGGCTTGAGGAAATTCAAAAAATTGAACACGCCGTCCCCGGCGAGGGATAGTGAACGATACGACCCCGAATGAGAAGGAGCGGGCCAGTCTGGCCCACGGGGACTGGGAGCTGGAGACATAATGGAAGTGAGGAGAGGTCCCGGGGGTCTATGCAAAAACCCCTGATCGGAGACGAGAGAACCAATCTGGCCCGAAAGCAAGTAGGCATCAGGGATCGTGGGGCCCAAGAACGCACAGGGTCCCCTTGGACTGCAGGTATAAGGGGTCTCCTGGGGGTACGATTCGGGGGGGGCTCAAAGAGGAGTTAATCTCTATATCAGTCTAGCAGAAGGTGGTAGACTAGTGGTCCGGCCAATTACCAGTAATGGTAGCTTTGTTTGGCTGGATGCCGGGGTGGGGGGAGGGGGTTAAGGGAAAAGTTGGGGTTGTTAAATTTGAATGGGGAAACAGGGGGCAGTTGGGGAAAAGTTTAAGGCCCACCTGGGGGAGACGGTGGGAGGTAAAGGGGAACCAATTATAATTCAAAAGGAGCTGAAAGGGAGTGGTGCTGTGCAGAGGCTGACCGAGAATCAGGAGAGACTGGCTAATGGCTGATAACCTACCTGCCTTGGGTTCTCTTAATGTGCAGGGACTGAACACCCCAACCAAGAGGTCCTTAGTCTGTAGGGAATTTAGGAGGGCTAAACTTGACCTGCTCTTTCTACAGGAGACACACTGGGCACGGGGGAAGGAACCGAAAATGCGGGGGGGAGGGATCGGAGAGGAGCTTAGTGCATTGCACAGGACCAAGAAAAGGGGGGTAGCCATACTGCTGGCAAGGGACGTCGGCTAAGAAAAAGAGGCCATGTTGAAGGACCCTGAGGGCCGATATTTGCTGGTGAAGGGCTCCCTGCAGGCTCCCCTTTGGCTCTCGGGGTGGTGTACAGCCCGAACGAAGGCCAGGCTCAATTCTGGGAGGAAGTGATGGACAGATTGAAACTTTTCGTCCATGGTATGATGGTGGTGGGGGGGGGGGATTTCAATATGGTCCTTGACCCGGCCATTGATAGGAAACGCATGGGGCCCCAGCCCATTAGGGTCGCGGACAAAGCTATGCCACGTAGTTTCCAAAGGGTCAACGCGGATCTGGGCCTGGTAGATACGATTCCGAATCCCAGGATTGGAGTCCCCTCTTTCACATATTACTCTGCGACCCACACGTCGTATTCCCGAATAGACTACATCCTAGTTGATGAGCCCTTGTTCCCATATGTCTCTGGCCACAGGGTTGACCCTGTCCACTGGTCCGACCATGACTTAGTCCGCGCCACCATAGCGGGGGGTTGGCAGAGTAGCAGCAGAGGACGATGGAAATGCAATGACTCCCTGTTGAAAGACGAGGTCCTGGCTCAGGAAGTGTTAGACACCATCATGGAATATTTCAAGCTAAATGACAATGGCGAGGTGGGCACACATACACTGTGGGATGCCTTTAAGGCAACCATGCGAGGAGTCCTCATTAACCCTTTAAGTGCCATGGGTATTTCTCCCCAGTGCCAGAGCCTTTTTTGGTGATTTTGGTATGTGGCCATTCAATGGCTTGTAACTTTTTTGTTACATGAGATATCTCGGCCAAATTTGGCTCCTTTTCTTCCCACATGTAGGCGGTCGTAACGCCACCCAGGAATCCCAGGTTGCTGTAGGGGGGTGAGAGAAAATAAGGAAAATGTGCGAAAATTTTGGGTTTTTTCAAAAAATGCCAATAAAATGATGCACAAAGAAGCCTGTGGTTTTTTCCTTGTAAGAGCTAGGAACAAATGGTTTGCTGTGCTGAGTTCCCCAATGTGTTGGCTTTCAGGAACAGGTTGAGTGGAAATGGAAAAAAATTATTTTGATGGGGATATCAACCGTTTTGTGAGAGGTAGGCGATTTTTGCCATTTTTGCCAATTGGACATGCATGGACGGAATGGAAGAAAAGGGCAGGAAAGCCAAATTGGAGGACAGAAAGGCATATATTTCTGAAAAGTAGACAAAATTCCAAGTTTAGGAAGGGGTGATTTGTATAGGTCAGGCAACAACTAGGTAGGGGAAACTGCCATCGAATGGGGGAAAAGCGGGAAAATGACTGAAAAAAAAGGTATGTGTTGGACATGGTTGGCTTGGTACGGCAATGGCTTCTATGAATTTTGAGAAAAGCAATGCTCCGCTACATTCCCCCGACTCTTGCAGTTAGGAGAGCATACCATTTTTGTAGTGTTTGTACAAAACAAGCAATACCACAAGCCAAACACTGAGCCATGGTACACAGGAGTTTTACGCTCACGGCCTGACCAGACGCACTTAGCATGTGTAAATTGGGAAAACCAATGTGGTGAGGAACGGCAGCCATACATTTTTTGAAAGAGCACAGGCAGACCTTTTCAAGGGTAGGTGACTTGTGCAGGTTACAAAAGTGTATGGTGGCTAAAGCAGCGACTAAATGTAGGTCACATTTGGGAAAAGAAAGGGTTGTGAGACAAAGGGCTCCAGCAAATGGGTCAAAACGTTATGAAAACCACACAAACACAACACATGGCCTACCGTCCCGCGTTCCCACAGGTGTCCCGATGAAAACGGTACCTCACATGTGTGGGTGCACCTACCTGGCCGCCAAGGGGAAAGCCCAAAACACAAGTAACCCCAAGTCTGTTTTCACACCGGAAATGTCACACTCTCCCATCATACAGATATGGGCCTCGGGTGTCCAAGCCACCGAGGAAAACAGGGAACCCCATGCATTTCCGAAAAGAGGACACCCGTGGGAATCCGCAGAGGTATGATATGCCCAAATTGCCCCAGAATTTATTACCCAGACACCCCTGCAAAGTCGGAAATGTGGGGAAAAAAACGCTTTTTCCGCACATTTCGCTCGACGCACCCATCGAAACACGCCCCCAACAACACATGGCCTACCGTCACGCGTTCCCACAGGTGTCCCGATGAAAACGGTACCTCACATGTGTGGGTGCACCTACCTGGCCGCCAAGGGGAAAGCCTAAAACACAAGTAACCCCAAGTCTGTTTTCACACCGGAAATGTCACACTCTCACATCATACAGATATGGGCCTCGGGTGTCCAAGCCACCAAGGAAAACAGGGAACCCCATGCATTTCCGGAAAGAGGACACCCGTGGGAATCCGCAGAGGTATGATATGCCCAAATCGCCCCAGAATTTATTACCCAGACACCCCCGCAAAGTCCGAAATGTGGGAAAAAATACGCATTTTCCTCACATTTCGCTCGACTCACCCATCGAAACACGCCCCCAACAACACATGGCCTACCGTCCCGCGTTCCCACAGGTGTCCCGATGAAAACGGTACCTCACATGTGTGGGTGCACCTACCTGGCCGCCAAGGGGAAAGCCTAAAACACAAGTAACCCCAAGTCTGTTTTCAGAGGGAAAACTCAGACATTCTGCCGACCGGCACAAGGTACAGATATGGGCCTCGGGTGTCCAAGCCACCGAGGAAAACAGGGAACCCCATGCATTTCCGAAAAGAGGACACCCGTGGGAATCCGCAGAGGTATGATATGCCCAAATTGCCCCAGAATTTATTACCCAGACACCCCTGCAAAGTCCGAAATGTGGGGAAAAAAACGCTTTTTCCGCACATTTCGCTCGACGCACCCATCGAAACACGCCCCCCACAACACATGGCCTACCGTCACGCGTTCCCACAGGTGTCCCGATGAAAACGGTACCTCACATGTGTGGGTGCACCTACCTGGCCGCCAAGGGGAAAGCCTAAAACACAAGTAACCCCAAGTCTGTTTTCACACCGGAAATGTCACACTCTCACATCATACAGATATGGGCCTCGGGTGTCCAAGCCACCAAGGAAAACAGGGAACCCCATGCATTTCCGGAAAGAGGACACCCGTGGGAATCCGCAGAGGTATGATATGCCCAAATCGCCCCAGAATTTATTACCCAGACACCCCCGCAAAGTCCGAAATGTGGGAAAAAATACGCATTTTCCTCACATTTCGCTCGACTCACCCATCGAAACACGCCCCCAACAACACATGGCCTACCGTCCCGCGTTCCCACAGGTGTCCCGATGAAAACGGTACCTCACATGTGTGGGTGCACCTACCTGGCCGCCAAGGGGAAAGCCTAAAACACAAGTAACCCCAAGTCTGTTTTCAGAGGGAAAACTCAGACATTCTGCCGACCGGCACAATGTACAGATATGGGCCTCGGGTGTCCAAGCCACCGAGGAAAACAGGGAACCCCATGCATTTCCGAAAAGAGGACACCCGTGGGAATCCGCAGAGGTATGATATGCCCAAATTGCCCCAGAATTTATTACCCAGACACCCCTGCAAAGTCCGAAATGTGGGGAAAAAAACGCTTTTTCCGCACATTTCGCTCGACGCACCCATCGAAACACGCCCCCAACAACACATGGCCTACCGTCACGCGTTCCCACAGGTGTCCCGATGAAAACGGTACCTCACATGTGTGGGTGCACCTACCTGGCCGCCAAGGGGAAAGCCTAAAACACAAGTAACCCCAAGTCTGTTTTCACACCGGAAATGTCACACTCTCACATCATACAGATATGGGCCTCGGGTGTCCAAGCCACCAAGGAAAACAGGGAACCCCATGCATTTCCGGAAAGAGGACACCCGTGGGAATCCGCAGAGGTATGATATGCCCAAATCGCCCCAGAATTTATTACCCAGACACCCCCGCAAAGTCCGAAATGTGGGAAAAAATACGCATTTTCCTCACATTTCGCTCGACTCACCCATCGAAACACGCCCCCAACAATACATGGCCTACCGTCCCGCGTTCCCACAGGTGTCCCGATGAAAACGGTACCTCACATGTGTGGGTGCACCTACCTGGCCGCCAAGGGGAAAGCCTAAAACACAAGTAACCCCAAGTCTGTTTTCAGAGGGAAAACTCAGACATTCTGCCGACCGGCACAATGTACAGATATGGGCCTCGGGTGTCCAAGCCACCGAGGAAAACAGGGAACCCCATGCATTTCCGAAAAGAGGACACCCGTGGGAATCCGCAGAGGTATGATATGCCCAAATTGCCCCAGAATGTATTACCCAGACACCCCTGCAAAGTCCGAAATGTGGGGAAAAAAACGCTTTTTCCGCACATTTCGCTCGACGCACCCATCGAAACACGCCCCCAACAACACATGGCCTACCGTCACGCGTTCCCACAGGTGTCCCGATGAAAACGGTACCTCACATGTGTGGGTGCACCTACCTGGCCGCCAAGGGGAAAGCCTAAAACACAAGTAATCCCAAGTCTGTTTTCACACCGGAAATGTCACACTCTCACATCATACAGATATGGGCCTCGGGTGTCCAAGCCACCAAGGAAAACAGGGAACCCCATGCATTTCCGGAAAGAGGACACCCGTGGGAATCCGCAGAGGTATGATATGCCCAAATCGCCCCAGAATTTATTACCCAGACACCCCCGCAAAGTCCGAAATGTGGGAAAAAATACGCATTTTCCTCACATTTCGCTCGACTCACCCATCGAAACACGCCTCCAACAACACATGGCCTACCGTCCCGCGTTCCCACAGGTGTCCCGATGAAAACGGTACCTCACATGTCTGGGTGCACCTACCTGGCCGCCAAGGGGAAAGCCTAAAACACAAGTAACCCCAAGTCTGTTTTCAGAGGGAAAACTCAGACATTCTGCCGACCGGCACAATGTACAGATATGGGCCTCGGGTGTCCAAGCCACCGAGGAAAACAGGGAACCCCATGCATTTCCGAAAAGAGGACACCCGTGGGAATCCGCAGAGGTATGATATGCCCAAATTGCCCCAGAATTTATTACCCAGACACCCCTGCAAAGTCCGAAATGTGGGGAAAAAAACGCTTTTTCCGCACATTTCGCTCGACGCACCCATCGAAACATGCCCCCAACAACACATGGCCTACCGTCACGCGTTCCCACAGGTGTCCCGATGAAAACGGTACCTCACATGTGTGGGTGCACCTACCTGGCCGCCAAGGGGAAAGCCTAAAACACAAGTAACCCCAAGTCTGTTTTCACACCGGAAATGTCACACTCTCACATCATACAGATATGGGCCTCGGGTGTCCAAGCCACCAAGGAAAACAGGGAACCCCATGCATTTCCGGAAAGAGGACACCCGTGGGAATCCGCAGAGGTATGATATGCCCAAATCGCCCCAGAATTTATTACCCAGACACCCCCGCAAAGTCCGAAATGTGGGAAAAAATACGCATTTTCCTCACATTTCGCTCGACTCACCCATCGAAACACGCCCCCCACAACACATGGCCTACCGTCCCGCGTTCCCACAGGTGTCCCGATGAAAACGGTACCTCACATGTGTGGGTGCACCTACCTGGCCGCCAAGGGGAAAGCCTAAAACACAAGTAACCCCAAGTCTGTTTTCAGAGGGAAAACTCAGACATTCTGCCGACCGGCACAATGTACAGATATGGGCCTCGGGTGTCCAAGCCACCGAGGAAAACAGGGAACCCCATGCATTTCCGAAAAGAGGACACCCGTGGGAATCCGCAGAGGTATGATATGCCCAAATTGCCCCAGAATTTATTACCCAGACACCCCTGCAAAGTCTGAAATGTGGGGAAAAAAACGCTTTTTCCGCACATTTCGCTCGACGCACCCATCGAAACACGCCCCCAACAACACATGGCCTACCGTCACGCGTTCCCACAGGTGTCCCGATGAAAACGGTACCTCACATGTGTGGGTGCACCTACCTGGCCGCCAAGGGGAAAGCCTAAAACACAAGTAACCCCAAGTCTGTTTTCACACCGGAAATGTCACACTCTCACATCATACAGATATGGGCCTCGGGTGTCCAAGCCACCAAGGAAAACAGGGAACCCCATGCATTTCCGGAAAGAGGACACCCGTGGGAATCCGCAGAGGTATAATATGCCCAAATCGCCCCAGAATTTATTACCCAGACACCCCCGCAAAGTCCGAAATGTGGGAAAAAATACGCATTTTCCTCACATTTCGCTCGACTCACCCATCGAAACACGCCCCCAACAACACATGGCCTACCGTCCCGCGTTCCCACAGGTGTCCCGATGAAAACGGTACCTCACATGTGTGGGTGCACCTACCTGGCCGCCAAGGGGAAAGCCTAAAACACAAGTAACCCCAAGTCTGTTGTCCATTCTGCCGACCGGCGCAGCTTACAGATATGGGCCTCGGGTGTCCAAGCCACCGAGGAAAACAGGGAACCCCATGCATTTTCGAAAAGAGGACACCCGTGGGAATCCGCAGAGGTGTGATTTGCGCCCATCGCCCCAGATTTTTTTACCCAGACAGCCCTGCAAAGTCGGAAATGTGGGGGAAAAAACGCTTTTTCCGCACATTTCGCTCGCCGCACCCATCGAAACGCGCCCCCCACAACACATGGCCTACCGTCCCGCGTTCCCACAGGTGTCCCGATGAAAACGGTACCTCACATGTCTGGGTGCACCTACCTGGCCGCCAAGGGGAAAGCCTAAAACACAAGTAACCCCAAGTCTGTTTTCAGAGGGAAAACTCAGACATTCTGCCGACCGGCACAATGTACAGATATGGGCCTCGGGTGTCCAAGCCACCGAGGAAAACAGGGAACCCCATGCATTTCCGAAAAGAGGACACCCGTGGGAATCCGCAGAGGTATGATATGCCCAAATTGCCCCAGAATTTATTACCCAGACACCCCTGCAAAGTCCGAAATGTGGGGAAAAAAACGCTTTTTCCGCACATTTCGCTCGACGCACCCATCGAAACATGCCCCCAACAACACATGGCCTACCGTCACGCGTTCCCACAGGTGTCCCGATGAAAACGGTACCTCACATGTGTGGGTGCACCTACCTGGCCGCCAAGGGGAAAGCCTAAAACACAAGTAACCCCAAGTCTGTTTTCACACCGGAAATGTCACACTCTCACATCATACAGATATGGGCCTCGGGTGTCCAAGCCACCAAGGAAAACAGGGAACCCCATGCATTTCCGGAAAGAGGACACCCGTGGGAATCCGCAGAGGTATGATATGCCCAAATCGCCCCAGAATTTATTACCCAGACACCCCCGCAAAGTCCGAAATGTGGGAAAAAATACGCATTTTCCTCACATTTCGCTCGACTCACCCATCGAAACACGCCCCCCACAACACATGGCCTACCGTCCCGCGTTCCCACAGGTGTCCCGATGAAAACGGTACCTCACATGTGTGGGTGCACCTACCTGGCCGCCAAGGGGAAAGCCTAAAACACAAGTAACCCCAAGTCTGTTTTCAGAGGGAAAACTCAGACATTCTGCCGACCGGCACAATGTACAGATATGGGCCTCGGGTGTCCAAGCCACCGAGGAAAACAGGGAACCCCATGCATTTCCGAAAAGAGGACACCCGTGGGAATCCGCAGAGGTATGATATGCCCAAATTGCCCCAGAATTTATTACCCAGACACCCCTGCAAAGTCTGAAATGTGGGGAAAAAAACGCTTTTTCCGCACATTTCGCTCGACGCACCCATCGAAACACGCCCCCAACAACACATGGCCTACCGTCACGCGTTCCCACAGGTGTCCCGATGAAAACGGTACCTCACATGTGTGGGTGCACCTACCTGGCCGCCAAGGGGAAAGCCTAAAACACAAGTAACCCCAAGTCTGTTTTCACACCGGAAATGTCACACTCTCACATCATACAGATATGGGCCTCGGGTGTCCAAGCCACCAAGGAAAACAGGGAACCCCATGCATTTCCGGAAAGAGGACACCCGTGGGAATCCGCAGAGGTATAATATGCCCAAATCGCCCCAGAATTTATTACCCAGACACCCCCGCAAAGTCCGAAATGTGGGAAAAAATACGCATTTTCCTCACATTTCGCTCGACTCACCCATCGAAACACGCCCCCAACAACACATGGCCTACCGTCCCGCGTTCCCACAGGTGTCCCGATGAAAACGGTACCTCACATGTGTGGGTGCACCTACCTGGCCGCCAAGGGGAAAGCCTAAAACACAAGTAACCCCAAGTCTGTTGTCCATTCTGCCGACCGGCGCAGCTTACAGATATGGGCCTCGGGTGTCCAAGCCACCGAGGAAAACAGGGAACCCCATGCATTTTCGAAAAGAGGACACCCGTGGGAATCCGCAGAGGTGTGATTTGCGCCCATCGCCCCAGATTTTTTTACCCAGACAGCCCTGCAAAGTCGGAAATGTGGGGGAAAAAACGCTTTTTCCGCACATTTCGCTCGCCGCACCCATCGAAACGCGCCCCCCACAACACATGGCCTACCGTCCCGCGTTCCCACAGGTGTCCCGATGAAAACGGTACCTCACATGTGTGGGTGCACCTACCTGGCCGCCAAGGGGAAAGCCTAAAACACAAGTAACCCCAAGTCTGTTGTCAGAGGGAAATCTCCGACATTCTGCCGACCGGCGCAACTTACAGATATGGGCCTCGGGTGTCCAAGCCAGCGAGGAAAACAGGGAACCCCATGCATTTTCGAAAAGAGGACACCCGTGGGAATCCGCAGAGGTGTGATTTGCGCCCATCGCCCCAGATTTTTTTACCCAGACAGCCCTGCAAAGTCGGAAATGTGGGGGAAAAAACGCTTTTTCCGCACATTTCACTCGCCGCACCCATCGAAACACGCCCCCCACAACACATGGCCTACCGTCCCGCGTTCCCACAGGTGTCCCGATGAAAACGGTACCTCACATGTGTGGGTGCACCTACCTGGCCGCCAAGGGGAAAGCCTAAAACACAAGTAACCCCAAGTCTGTTGTCAGAGGGAAATCTCCGACATTCTGCCGACCGGCGCAACTTACAGATATGGGCCTCGGGTGTCCAAGCCACCGAGGAAAACAGGGAACCCCATGCATTTTTGAAAAGAGGACACCCGTGGGAATCCGCAGAGGTGTGATTTGCGCCCATCGCCCCAGATTTTTTTACCCAGACAGCCCTGCAAAGTCGGAAATGTGGGGAAAAAAACGCTTTTTCCGCACATTTCGCTCGCCGCACCCATCGAAACACGCCCCCCACAACACATGGCCTACCGTCCCGCGTTCCCACAGGTGTCCCGATGAAAACGGTACCTCACATGTGTGGGTGCACCTACCTGGCCGCCAAGGGGAAAGCCTAAAACACAAGTAACCCCAAGTCTGTTGTCAGAGGGAAATCTCAGACATTCTGCCGACCGGCGCAACTTACAGATATGGGCCTCGGGTGTCCAAGCCACCGAGGAAAACAGGGAACCCCATGCATTTTCGAAAAGAGGACACCCGTGGGAATCCGCAGAGGTGTGATTTGCGCCCATCGCCCCAGATTTTTTTACCCAGACAGCCCTGCAAAGTCGGAAATGTGGGGAAAAAAACGCTTTTTCCGCACATTTCGCTCGCCGCACCCATCGAAACACGCCCCCCACAACACATGGCCTACCGTCCCGCGTTCCCACAGGTGTCCCGATGAAAACGGTACCTCACATGTGTGGGTGCACCTACCTGGCCGCCAAGGGGAAAGCCTAAAACACAAGTAACCCCAAGTCTGTTGTCCATTCTGCCGACCGGCGCAACTTACAGATATGGGCCTCGGGTGTCCAAGCCACCGAGGAAAACAGGGAACCCCATGCATTTTCGAAAAGAGGACACCCGTGGGAATCCGCAGAGGTGTGATTTGCGCCCATCGCCCCAGATTTTTTTACCCAGACAGCCCTGCAAAGTCGGAAATGTGGGGAAAAAAACGCTTTTTCCGCACATTTCGCTCGCCGCACCCATCGAAACGCGCCCCCCACAACACATGGCCTACCGTCCCGCGTTCCCACAGGTGTCCCGATGAAAACGGTACCTCACATGTGTGGGTGCACCTACCTGGCCGCCAAGGGGAAAGCCTAAAACACAAGTAACCCCAAGTCTGTTGTCAGAGGGAAAACTCCGACATTCTGCCGACCGGCGCAACTTACAGATATGGGCCTCGGGTGTCCAAGCCACCGAGGAAAACAGGGAACCCCATGCATTTTCGAAAAGAGGACACCCGTGGGAATCCGCAGAGGTGTGATTTGCGCCCATCGCCCCAGATTTTTTTACCCAGACAGCCCTGCAAAGTCGGAAATGTGGGGAAAAAAACGCTTTTTCCGCACATTTCGCTCGCCGCACCCATCGAAACACGCCCCCCACAACACATGGCCTACCGTCCCGCGTTCCCACAGGTGTCCCGATGAAAACGGTACCTCACATGTGTGGGTGCACCTACCTGGCCGCCAAGGGGAAAGCCTAAAACACAAGTAACCCCAAGTCTGTTGTCAGAGGGAAATCTCCGACATTCTGCCGACCGGCGCAACTTACAGATATGGGCCTCGGGTGTCCAAGCCACCGAGGAAAACAGGGAACCCCATGCATTTTCGAAAAGAGGACACCCGTGGGAATCCGCAGAGGTGTGATTTGCGCCCATCGCCCCAGATTTTTTTACCCAGACAGCCCTGCAAAGTCGGAAATGTGGGGAAAAAAACGCTTTTTCCGCACATTTCGCTCGCCGCACCCATCGAAACACGCCCCCCACAACACATGGCCTACCATCCCGCGTTCCCACAGGTGTCCCGATGAAAACGGTACCTCACATGTGTGGGTGCACCTACCTGGCCGCCAAGGGGAAAGCCTAAAACACAAGTAACCCCAAGTCTGTTGTCCATTCTGCCGACCGGCGCAACTTACAGATATGGGCCTCGGGTGTCCAAGCCACCGAGGAAAACAGGGAACCCCATGCATTTTCGAAAAGAGGACACCCGTGGGAATCCGCAGAGGTGTGATTTGCGCCCATCGCCCCAGATTTTTTTACCCAGACAGCCCTGCAAATTCGGAAATGTGGGGAAAAAAACGCTTTTTCCGCACATTTCGCTCGCCGCACCCATCGAAACGCGCCCCCCACAACACATGGCCTACCGTCCCGCGTTCCCACAGGTGTCCCGATGAAAACGGTACCTCACATGTGTGGGTGCACCTACCGGGGGCGCAAAAGGAAAAGGGTAACCAACTGGGAACCCCAAGCCATTCGCCACTGCCCATTTTGTTCATGTGGGCAACCTACAGATTTGGGCCTAGGGTGTCGCAGCCAGCAAGGGAAACAGGGAACCCCATGCATTTCCCAAAAGAGGACACCCGTGGGAATCCACAGAGGTCTGACTTACGCAAATCGGCCCAGAATGTAATACCCAGAACCACCAGCAAAGACCCACATGGGAGAAGGGTGCCCAAGGCCAGGGATATTACCGCCGACTTTGCTGGAGCCCTGGCTGCCCTGCGTTACAGCTTCTCCCCACCAAGGAGTCTCGGCAGTGTGCCAATACCTCCCCGAAGGGAAAAGCTGTAATGCAGCCAAGCCGCAACTCCAGGACAGTTGGAGGTGATCTGCCCAGACGGGCCATTCCCACCCACACCACCAACAATCCAGCCCCAGTCTCACCCACCCCACTGACAGTGGGCCCTAACCATAGAATAATAAAAAACAGTACTCACATAACGTTGCAGCTGCTCGGGTAGAAAAAGCTGTAAACAAAACAAAGAACATGTGTTACCTATGGTCACACCAGCAAAATGTAGCCCTCCCCGGGGGCAGATAGGGGGGGGGGTTGTCCTGCACTCCTCCCTGGGCTGAGGCGTCCGTTCCTAGGAGCAGATATCTGGTCCCAGGAAGGGCTGCATGACTTGGCACCCACTCCATTGCGGGTGGGGGGGGGGGTCAACGCCCCATCCCATTAGAAAATTCCCTGACCCATTGGGGTGCCCCACCGCCCCCCCTAAAAAGCGTACCACCATTTTCATTTTTTTCCTTTGGTAACCCAACTCCCCTTGGTGCAGAGGGTCACATTGGTGTGCCAATCTGGCGCCGGGGTGCCCAAACCTTACTGCCCCACCCACTGGGGGGGCCTGACCCACCATTTTTGGGGGCCCTCTCCCCCCCTCACCCCAAATGGCTGGGGGACACACCTCATGCAGGCCTCCCTGGGCCTCCTCCAAACGGCTGCGTGAGGTACACCCCACCTCCATTTGGGGTGAGGGGGGAGAGGGCCACCCCAAAATGTGGGGCAGGACCCCCAATAGATGGGGCAGTAGGGTTTGGGCACCCTGGGGGCAGATAGCCACACTAATGTGGCCATCTGCACCAAGCAAAGTTGGGTAAACAAAAACAAAATATACAAAACCACAGGCTGCTTTTTAGGGGGGGCTGAGGGCCACCCTAAATTGGCAGCGCATGATGTACCGCAACGGGGGGTGGCCCTCAACCCCCCCACCCCAAATGGAGGGCCCCACCTCATGCAACCCTCCCTGGGGGCAGATATCTGCTCCTAGGAAGGGGCATCTGACCCCAGGGAGGGATGCATGAGGTGAGGCCCCCCCTATCTGCGCCCAGGGAGGGTTGCATGAGGTGGGGCCCTCCATTTGGGGTGGGGGGGGTTGAGGGCCACCCCCCGTTGCGGTACATCATGCGCTGCCAATTCAGGGTGGCCCTCAGCCCCCCCTAAAAAGCAGCCTGTGATTTTGTATATTTTTTTTTGTTTACCCAACTTGGCTTGGTGCAGATGGGCCCATTAGTGTGGCTATCTGCCCCCAGGGTGCCCAAACCCTACTGCCCCATCTATTGGGGGTCCTGCCCCACCTTTTGGGGTGCCCCCCCCCACCCCACCCCCAATGGCTGGGGGACACACCTCATGCAGGCCTCCCTGGGCCTCCTCCAAACGGCTGCGTGAGGTACACCCCACCTCCATTTGGGGTGAGGGGGGAGAGGGCCACCCCAAAAGGTGGGGCAGGACCCCCAATAGATGGGGCAGTAGGGTTTGGGCACCCTGGGGGCAGATAGCCACACTAATGTGGCCATCTGCACCAAGCAAAGTTGGGTAAACAAAAAAAAATATACAAAACCACAGGCTGCTTTTTAGGGGGGGCTGAGGGCCACCCTAAATTGGCAGCGCATGATGTACCGCAACGGGGGGTGGCCCTCAACCCCCCCCACCCCAAATGGAGGGCCCCACCTCATGCAACCCTCCCTGGGGGCAGATATCTGCTCCTAGGAAGGGGCATCTGACCCCAGGGAGGGATGCATGAGGTGAGGCCCCCCCTATCTGCGCCCAGGGAGGGTTGCATGAGGTGGGGCCCTCCATTTGGGGTGGGGGGGGGTTGAGGGCCACCCCCCGTTGCGGTACATCATGCGCTGCCAATTCAGGGTGGCCCTCAGCCCCCCCTAAAAAGCAGCCTGTGATTTTGTATATTTTTTTTTGTTTACCCAACTTGGCTTGGTGCAGATGGGCCCATTAGTGTGGCTATCTGCCCCCAGGGTGCCCAAACCCTACTGCCCCATCTATTGGGGGTCCTGCCCCACCTTTTGGGGTGCCCCCCCCCACCCCACCCCCAATGGCTGGGGGACACACCTCATGCAGGCCTCCCTGGGCCTCCTCCAAACGGCTGCGTGAGGTACACCCCACCTCCATTTGGAGTGAGGGGGGAAGAGGGCCACCCCAAAAGGTGGGGCAGGACCCCCAATAGATGGGGCAGTAGGGTTTGGGCACCCTGGGGGCAGATAGCCACACTAATGTGGCCATCTGCACCAAGCAAAGTTGGGTAAACAAAAAAAAATATACAAAACCACAGGCTGCTTTTTAGGGGGGGCTGAGGGCCACCCTAAATTGGCAGCGCATGATGTACCGCAACGGGGGGTGGCCCTCAACCCCCCCCCCACCCCAAATGGAGGGCCCCACCTCATGCAACCCTCCCTGGGGGCAGATATCTGCTCCTAGGAAGGGGCATCTGACCCCAGGGAGGGATGCATGAGGTGAGGCCCCCCCTATCTGCGCCCAGGGAGGGTTGCATGAGGTGGGGCCCTCCATTTGGGGTGGGGGGGGTTGAGGGCCACCCCCCGTTGCGGTACATCATGCGCTGCCAATTCAGGGTGGCCCTCAGCCCCCCCTAAAAAGCAGCCTGTGATTTTGTATATTTTTTTTTTGTTTACCCAACTTGGCTTGGTGCAGATGGGCCCATTAGTGTGGCTATCTGCCCCCAGGGTGCCCAAACCCTACTGCCCCATCTATTGGGGGTCCTGCCCCACCTTTTGGGGTGCCCCCCCCACCCCACCCCCAATGGCTGGGGGACACACCTCATGCAGGCCTCCCTGGGCCTCCTCCAAACGGCTGCGTGAGGTACACCCCACCTACATTTGGGGTGAGGGGGGAGAGGGCCACCCCAAAAGGTGGGGCAGGACCCCCAATAGATGGGGCAGTAGGGTTTGGGCACCCTGGGGGCAGATAGCCACACTAATGTGGCCATCTGCACCAAGCAAAGTTGGGTAAACAAAAAAAAATATACAAAACCACAGGCTGCTTTTTAGGGGGGGCTGAGGGCCACCCTAAATTGGCAGCGCATGATGTACCGCAACGGGGGGTGGCCCTCAACCCCCCCCCACCCCAAATGGAGGGCCCCACCTCATGCAACCCTCCCTGGGGGCAGATATCTGCTCCTAGGAAGGGGCATCTGACCCCAGGGAGGGATGCATGAGGTGAGGCCCCCCCTATCTGCGCCCAGGGAGGGTTGCATGAGGTGGGGCCCTCCATTTGGGGTGGGGGGGGGTTGAGGGCCACCCCCCGTTGCGGTACATCATGCGCTGCCAATTCAGGGTGGCCCTCAGCCCCCCCTAAAAAGCAGCCTGTGATTTTGTATATTTTTTTTTGTTTACCCAACTTGGCTTGGTGCAGATGGGCCCATTAGTGTGGCTATCTGCCCCCAGGGTGCCCAAACCCTACTGCCCCATCTATTGGGGGTCCTGCCCCACCTTTTGGGGTGCCCCCCCCCCACCCCACCCCCAATGGCTGGGGGACACACCTCATGCAGGCCTCCCTGGGCCTCCTCCAAACGGCTGCGTGAGGTACACCCCACCTCCATTTGGGGTGAGGGGGGAGAGGGCCACCCCAAAAGGTGGGGCAGGACCCCCAATAGATGGGGCAGTAGGGTTTGGGCACCCTGGGGGCAGATAGCCACACTAATGTGGCCATCTGCACCAAGCAAAGTTGGGTAAACAAAAAAAAATATACAAAATCACAGGCTGCTTTTTAGGGGGGGCTGAGGGCCACCCTGAATTGGCAGCGCATGATGTACCGCAACAGGGGGTGGCCCTCAACCCCCCCCCCACCCCAAATGGAGGGCCCCACCTCATGCAACCCTCCCTGGGGGCAGATATCTGCTCCTAGGAAGGGGCATCTGACCCCAGGGAGGGATGCATGAGGTGAGGCCCCCCCTATCTGCGCCCAGGGAGGGTTGCATGAGGTGGGGCCCTCCATTTGGGGTGGGGGGGGGGTTGAGGGCCACCCCCCGTTGCGGTACATCATGCGCTGCCAATTCAGGGTGGCCCTCAGCCCCCCCTAAAAAGCAGCCTGTGATTTTGTATATTTTTTTTTGTTTACCCAACTTGGCTTGGTGCAGATGGGCCCATTAGTGTGGCTATCTGCCCCCAGGGTGCCCAAACCCTACTGCCCCATCTATTGGGGGTCCTGCCCCACCTTTTGGGGTGCCCCCCCCCCACCCCACCCCCAATGGCTGGGGGACACACCTCATGCAGGCCTCCCTGGGCCTCCTCCAAACGGCTGCGTGAGGTACACCCCACCTCCATTTGGGGTGAGGGGGGAGAGGGCCACCCCAAAAGGTGGGGCTGGACCCCCAATAGATGGGGCAGTAGGGTTTGGGCACCCTGGGGGCAGATAGCCACACTAATGTGGCCATCTGCACCAAGCAAAGTTGGGTAAACAAAAAAAAAATTACAAAACCACAGGCTGCTTTTTAGGGGGGGCTGAGGGCCACCCTAAATTGGCAGCGCATGATGTACCGCAACGGGGGGTGGCCCTCAACCCCCCCCCACCCCAAATGGAGGGCCCCACCTCATGCAACCCTCCCTGGGGGCAGATATCTGCTCCTAGGAAGGGGCATCTGACCCCAGGGAGGGATGCATGAGGTGAGGCCCCCCCTATCTGCGCCCAGGGAGGGTTGCATGAGGTGGGGCCCTCCATTTGGGGTGGGGGGGGTTGAGGGCCACCCCCCGTTGCGGTACATCATGCGCTGCCAATTTAGGGTGGCCCTCAGCCCCCCCTAAAAAGCAGCCTGTTTTTTTGTATATTTTTTTTTGTTTACCCAACTTGGCTTGGTGCAGATGGGCCCATTAGTGTGGCTATCTGCCCCCAGGGTGCCCAAACCTTACTGCCTCATCTATTGGGGGTCCTGCCCCAGCTTTTGGGGTGCCCCCCCCCACCCCACCCCCAATGGCTGGGGGACACACCTCATGCAGGCCTCCCTGGGCCTCCTCCAAACGGCTGCGTGAGGTACACCCCACCTCCATTTGGGGTGAGGGGGGAGAGGGCCACCCCAAAAGGTGGGGCTGGACCCCCAATAGATGGGGCAGTAGGGTTTGGGCACCCTGGGGGCAGATAGCCACACTAATGTGGCCATCTGCACCAAGCAAAGTTGGGTAAACAAAAAAAAAATTACAAAACCACAGGCTGCTTTTTAGGGGGGGCTGAGGGCCACCCTAAATTGGCAGCGCATGATGTACCGCAACGGGGGGTGGCCCTCAACCCCCCCCCACCCCAAATGGAGGGCCCCACCTCATGCAACCATCCCTGGGGGCAGATAGGGGGGGCCCCACCTCATGCATCCCTCCCTGGGGTCAGATGGCCCTCCCTAGGAACAGATATCTGCCCCCAGGGAGGGTTACAAGGGGTGCCCCCTTTCTACTTTGGTTGGGGGGGCACCCGCCCCTATGGGGGGATACCCCCTCCCTTTCATTCAGTAAAAAATCCATGGTGGCTAGTGGCCCCCACCCCTTCCCCCAACCCTGTTTCCCATCATTTCATTTTTGTTTTTTATTTTACATTCCCTTGGGGCAGATGGTCAGCCATCTGCCCCAGGGTTCACATACACGTGCCCCCATGCTTTGGGGTCGGGAGGGGGGAGAGGGCTGCTTACTTGAAGCAGCCCCCTTCCCACCCCCCACCTCACAAAGAGATCCATGGTGGTCTAGTGGGTTGCTGGTCACGGATCGAGCGCTCTGCGCCGATCCGTGACCAGCAATGCCTCATATGTGGTGTCCTTGGAAAGGGGAGAAAGTCCCCTTTCCAGGGACACCACTTTCTGTTCAATCCCTGGTGGCCTAGTGGGCCCCAGGACCCCAAACCCCCTCCCACCTCCCCCCATCCCTCAGATTATTATTATTTTTTTTATATATATTTCCCTGGGGGCAGATGGCCAGCCATCTGCCCCCAGGGTACATTTTCATGTGTCCCCATGCTTTGGGGGCCGGGGGGGGGGGGAGAGGGCTGCTTACCTGAAGCAGCCCCCCTCCCCCCCAACTCGCAAACAGATCCATGGTGGTTCAGTGGGTTGCTGGTCACGGATCAGCGCTCTGCGCTGATCCGTGACCAGCAATGCGGCATATGAGTGGTGTCCCTGGAAAGGGGAGAAAGTCCCCTTTCCAGGGACACCACTTTTAGGTCAATCGCTGGTGGCCCAGTGGGCCCCAGGGCCCAAAACCCCCTCCCACCTCCCTCCTTCCCTCGATTTTTTTTTTTTTTTTTTTTTTTTTTTCCCCCCACCCCCGGGGGCAGTGATCATCTGCCCCCAGGGGTCCCTGGCGCTGTGGCCCCATGCTTTGGGGCCACGGGGGAAGGGGGCCGCTTACCTAGTAAGCAGCCCCCCTCCCCCACGCGTCACAAAAGGATCTTCGTTTGATCCGTGACGTTGCTGCCCGCGGATCGAGGCGCCCTGCGCCCGATCCGCGGGCAGCAAAGTCACACAATGGGTACCGTTGGAAAGGGGAGAATCTCCCCTTTCCAACGATACCCGCCTCGATCTCCGGCTTGAAATACAGCCGGAGATCGAGGCGGAACAAGAAGGGCACTCACCTTCTCTCTCCAACGCAGCAGCCGAAAATGGCTGCTGCGGTGGAATTGCTTTCCGTTTCACGCCGACGTGCGTCACGCACGTCGGCGTGAAACTGAAGGAAATCCAACCCCCGGGCAGTGAGGGGGGACCTCCCCCTCACATAGCCCGGGGGTTGGATTACAGTTTTGAGCGATCCCTGCTTTGCAGGGATCGCTCAAAACAAGGTGTCGAAAAGGACGAGCTATCTCGTCCTTGGCACTGCGTGTGCACTTCCAAGGACGAGATACCTCGTCCTTGGCACTTAAAGGGTTAAGATAGGAGCCCAGAAAAAAAGGGAGAGGGAAGCCCAGGAGAGGTCGTTGAGAGAAAAAATAGTCCAACTCCAGCTGGGAGGCCCTCCAGAGGAACCCCTGGGTAGGGAACAGATGGCCTCTTTGGAGGACTACAAGCTCCAGTTGAAAGATCTCCTGCTGCATAAGACTGAGCAGAGTCTACAACCGGTGAATCAAAAATATTATTAGAAGGGGGACAGGGCGGATAGATTTCTAGCCTGGAGGCTCAGGGAGGTTCAGAGAAGTAGGATGGTGAAGGTTTTGAGGAATAAACGGGGGTCGTTGGGTTATGATACCCCAACCATAGGGGCGGCCTTCCGTCGATATTATGAACAGTTATACTCGTCAGAATACGACTGGGACGATGCCCAGATTGAGGGATTCCTGAACTCCATCCAGGTTCCGGCCTTGACAGGAGAAATGGCAGAAGGTCTGGAGGGTCCGGTGACAGAAGAGGAGGTTGAGCATGCAATAAGTGGGATGAAGGTGGGGACGTCTCCCGTGGAGGACGGCTTCTCTGTGTATTTTTATGAGGTTTCGATCCACCCTAGCGCCATACCTGGTGAGAGTGTTCAATGCGGTGTTAGAGGGGGGACCTCTACCAGAAACTATGATGAGGGCCATAATAGTGGTACTGCCAAAGGAGGGCAAAGATCTGACGGAATGCTCCTCCTATTGCCCGATTTCTCTTCTTAATATAGACGTCAAGATCCTGTCCAAGGTGGTGGGAAGGAGGTTGGAAGGGATAATGACAAAGTTGGTTCATGGGGATCAAGTGGGATTCATAGGAGGTAGGCAAGGTTCTGATAACATCAGAAAGATGATAGACCTAGTCCATTATGCCCAGGAGTTGGATCTCGAGGCGAGTCTGCTTTCTCTGGACTCCGAGAAAGCTTTTGACAGGGTTGAGTGGAGGTACATGGAACTCCTCCTCCAAAAAATGGGTTTTGGGGTACATATCAGGAGCTGGGTGTCTGCCTTATATAGAGCTCCAACGGCAAGGGTTCAGGTGAACGGAGAGTTGTCAGAACCATTCCCCCCTCACGCAAGGGACAGGGCAGGGATGCCCACTCTACCCTTTGCTATATGTCCTAACGATGGAACCCCTGGCCATAGCGGTGAGAGCTCACCCTGACATCAGAGGGATTAAAAGAGGTGAAGTGGAGTTCAAGCTCTCCCTGTTTGCTGATGACGTCATGGCATACCTGGTGGAGCCCAGCTCCTCGCTCCCTCCTCTCCTGTCCTTGATGGCAACCTTTGGGCAGTTCTCAGGTCTAAAAATAAACACGTCAAAGTCAGTGCTTCTCCCAATGAGGGTTTGGGACACGGGGCTGGATCCTCTTGACAGGTATAGGGGGATTGTGGTGGGGAAGGACTCCATTCGATACTTGGGTGTTCTCCTTACCAGAGATCTTTCACAGCTGGCCCTAACGAACTATAGCCCCGTAATGACGGGGATTACATTGGACCTGAGGAGGTGGGGTGGGACGATCTTGTCCTGGTATGGCCGCATGACAGCGGTGAAAATGAATATCCTTCCGAGACTACTGTACCCTTTTACAGCTCTCCCAATGGGGGTCCCCGACCAAATATTCTGGGATCTACAGAAGTCCGTTCGAGAGTTCATATGGCAGGGGAAGATCCCGAGGATAGGGAGGGCCACGCTAACTCTACCCAGGGAAGAGGGGGGTTTCGGGCTTCCGGACTTTCTTCTGTACTATCAGGCCTCTCAGTTGCGCGTCCTTCTGGAACACATGAAGGAGGGGATGGGCACCTACTGGTCTTACCTAGAAGATATGGACGCCCACCCTCTAAAAGTGCCCGACTTTCTGTGGATGCTGCGCAAGTCCATCCCGAACAGACTGAAGGCCCATCCAACCCTGGGAGTACTTTGGTCGATTTGGAAAGAGGGGCCCACGACCGCAGGTCTCACTTCTTGGCCATCGCCGATGACCTCACTCTGGGGTCACCCGCTCAGACTAGGTAACAGGGGGTTTAGGAATGCCCAGTCCTGGTCGGACAGGGGGATGGAATGGGTGGGGCAAATGTTCAAAGAGGGCAAGTTCCTCGAATATGAGGAATTGAGTGGGGCTCTTGGGCGGGGGTCACTCTCAGTGTTCGACTACCTGCGCCTTAAGGGCATTCTCTGTGACAAGTCATGTAGTCAGAATTTACGGAGACAGCTGACCCCCTTTGAAAAATTATTGGATACGGCGACATCAAGGAAGGCAGTGTCCAAGATGTACAACATTTTGAACACCAAAAATTTAGAGGGGAGGAGAAGATTCCACAGGTTTTGGAACAACCTATCTGGGGAGGCCCTTTCAGAGGACGCATGGTCCAGGATATTTAAAATAGCATTTCACTGGAACCTATTTATGTCAGACATGGAACACAATTTCAAGATATTGCAAGGTAGGCACAGGGATCAGTTTAAGCTCTCAAAGATGTTCCCTGGGGTGTCTCCCAGGTGTCCAAGGGGATGTGGCCAAGTGGGGACAAGGGGTCATATGTGGTGGTTCTGCCCAAGGGTTCAGATGTTTTGGGAGAACGTAAGGGGTTGGATGGCAGAGGTTATTGATGAACTACTCCCACTAAACCCGTTGACGATGCTGTTGAGCCTCCCCCCGGAGGCGTAAATACACAGGTACCCTAGAATGTGGGAAACAATGTTGCAGGCGGGAAGGGTGCCTTGGCGCAGAGATGGAAAAGCCTGGTGACCCCCTCTAAGGAGGACTGGCTGAAAAAATGAAAGCACATGTTCTTCATGGACAAACTGACGGCGATGGTCAATGAGTCCGGCACTTTTCAAGCAAACTGGTACGGTGTACATCAGGCTTGGGGTTGGGACGCCCATTGACACCATGTGGTCACTTTGGTGTGGGAAGGGCGGGACTTGGAATGAGGTGTACCCAAAGACTACTGTTCGACCCATGGCCTGGGGGAGGGTCGATGCAATACAGCCAACACAGATGCTAACGCATGGTTCAGCTCCCCGGCACCGAGAGGAAGTGGTCAGATGAAAGCTCCCGTGGTCGAAGTTGTGTTTGGACAATTTATCAGGGGGGATGAAGGGGGTTGGGGCGGGGGGATGTGGGGAGGAAGGGGCTGGGTTCTTGGGTTTGATGAAGGTGTTAAATCTGTATTCACAATGAACCTGTTTGCTATGTTAAGAATGTGTTAATGAAACCAAAGTTTTAAAAAAAAATCCACCTGGAGAAAACCGATGTATGATTGACAGAAGTTGTGAGCAGAGTGGGAACTGTGGAAGATGATGTCTCCCAGCTGAAGGCTGACGTGGCCGCTCTGACTAAGCAGGTACAGATAGCAACTAAGAAAAATGACAAACTTGAATCTGGGTCGCACCGGAACAATATCTGGATTATTGGAGTCCCGGAAAACAACCTGGATGGCTCTATGGAAGACTTTGTGGAACATACTCTTTGCACACTACTCGATAATCCTACACTGTCAGCTCAGCTTGTGGTGGCACATGCTCACCCCATAATTGCCAGATTGTTAAACTACTGGGACAGAGTTGCTATTTTACGGGCTGCCCGAGACAAAGGGGAGCTTTATTTGGGGTCTAGTAGTTTGCATATCTACCCGGACTTCTCAGTGGTGGTGCAGCAGGAACAAAAATCGTTTCTGGCAGGTAGAAAGAGTCTCCATGTTCAGGGCATGAAATATTCTATGCTTTAACAGCCAAATTACATATTGAGAGTGGGGGCAAGACATACTTCTTCACTTTACACGAGGAAGCCATGAATTTCTTGGATGAATGCTCAGATGGCCCGGGGTGCAGTAAGCGTTGATTCAATACACAGTCAGGGTGCACCTGTGTTTTGCATACCTAACACTTGTTGAGAACTGTTTTCTGCTCCGGCTTTGTTGCTGTTATGCGAAGCTGGTGCCACTGTCGAGTTAAAGAAGTAGCACTCTTGGGGGTTCACATTATGCTAATAGCATTCCGCAAAAGTTGCTCAGGAGAAGTATTGTAATTTCATGCTTTTTTTCTCAGTAGGTCGTGGTTGAGCCCAGGTCACCCCCATTCGCTGGCCTACCCATGCAATGTTGCAGTGTTGTTGGGCTAGAGTATTTTGGGGTTACATCTTTTTTTTTTTTAAACAATTTTTATTATTTTATAACAGCACACCAAACATTACAAAACTTGGGACATCCGCACACAGTTCTACATCATAATGTTACAAGCAGCATTCTTCAGTTCCGCTCCCTCCCACCCTCCCAACTTGAGCCAATTTGTCCAAGTCATCAGCTTGTGGTTCTTCAGGCGGGTTTGCTGTCTCGTTATCCGTCTCAACATCACTTAGATCGGACTGTGGTGGGCCCGTCATGGTAGCCACTAGCTGTCTCCATTCAATTAGGGGTCCTACCTCCTCCTCCCCTCCCCTACATACCATGTCAACCAGACAGTCGTTTCTGCCTCTGCCCATTTCAGGAGGTCAGCCCACCACAGTTCCATCCTTGGTCTCTGGGCCGCTTTCCAGCCCATTGCTATCCTTCGTTTAGCCAGGATATATGCTAGGTCCTTCATTTTGCTTATGTGCTTTAAGTTTCGTGGTCTAGGGAAACCCCCCAACATGCATGCCCAGGCCGACTCCACCTCCATAGCTATGCCGCATCCTGCTAAACGTGTCTTTATTTCTGACCAAAACTTTCCCACCTCCGGGCAAGCCCAGAACATGTGCAGCAGCCCGGCCTCCACCTCCCCGCACCTAGGGCATTTCTGGACCCCCTGGCCCCCAAACCTGGCGATCTTATTGGGGGTGAGGTATGCTCTATGCGTGACGTACAGTTGAATTTGTTGGAGCCTCGCGTTCTGAGACAATTTTTTGTGATATCTTTGGGCCCTTTCCCAGAGCCCGTCCGACATGGGCTCCCCAATCTCTTCTTCCCATAGTTGTCTCAATTGAGTCAATTCCTTCCCCACCTTGGTCCCCAGCAGCTCATATATACGAGAAATCTCATGCCCACCCTCCGAGACATCGTATATCATCTCCATAGTGGCATCCGGTTGCGCGGTTAGCACCGCTGGTGGCCATCTTGCTCGCACCCTTTTTAGCATTCTAGTGTAAGTTATATAACGCCCCTTATGCAACACAATATCCTCTATCAGTTTTGGGAACTCCAATGCCTCCCCCTCTATCCATGTGTCTCCCAGGATTGCCAGGCCCACTGGTTCCCAGTACCTGCAGACCCCCTGTATCAGCTGGGGGTCCTCTCCGCATAGCGCCACCAGCGCCACCTGCGTGGAGTACGGAACCGGGTGTCCCGATATCTGCCACACTCTATGCCATAACTCCCAGCCCAGTACTAGAAGCCCCACCATCTTCCGGACCCTGGATTTGTACAGCCACACCACTTCTCTGATGAAGAAGGGGGCCGGCACCCTGCACATCAGTCTAGATTCTGCCATCTCATCATCAGACAGCCACCTCGCTACATATTGCAGCTGCCCCACCAGGTAATACAGTTCAAAGTTCGGTAAGTTTATCCTCCCCCTGACACACGAGTTTTGCAATTTCCAGAGGGCCAGCCTGTTGCTGGAGTTGTTCCAAATAAAGCCCCGGCACAAGCTGTGGAGACTAGCGAAAAAGCGCCTCGGGATCACGTGTGGGATGTTAACAAAGAAATGCAGCAATCTAGGCAAGACTACCATTTTGAGCAGAGCGGCTCTCCCCACCATAGCCAGGGGTAGCCTGGACCAAAATCCCATGCTATTTTTAATTCATGCCACCGCCTTTACCGTGTTATGCGCATGTTCTTCTTCTGCTGTATGATATATGTCTATTCCGAGGTATCGGAACAACTTAGTGCACCAGGGTATTGGCAATATTGGCAAGCTCTCGGGTTGGACATGCATATACCTCCCCAGGGGGAACGCGCTAGATTTTTTTGGGGTTAACCGGAGAGGGCGGCAAATTGCTCCATCACATCCAGAATGTACTGCATGTTCTCTTCTGCAGATACAACAATATATCATCAGCATATAAGGAAACAAGATGCATGCCTTCCGTGATACGGATGACTATCTCCTCGTATTGCTGTCTCAGACAGATGGCCAGTGGCTCCAACGCCAGTATATATAACATGGGTGACCACGGGCAGCCCTGTCTAGTCCCTCTGCTTAGCTGCCATTTATCCGAAATGATGGAACCCGTTTTAACTCTAGCAATCGGGGAGCTGTATAACATTTTCACCCACCTAAGGTACCCTGGTCCTACTGCATAGCCCTCCAAGGTCGGGGTCAGCCAGGGCCATCTAACTGAATCAAAGGCCTTAAACGCGTCCAATGAAACTATAACTAGTTCCCCCGAGTCTTCTTTTGTTTGGTCGATGATATGGTGCAACCTCCTGAGGTTATATTTTATATTCCTGGCCGGGGCATAGCCCGTTTGGTCAGTGTGTATCAGTTTACCAATAACAGCCTTTAGCCTAATTGCTAACACGGCGGTGAGGATCTTACTGTCCTGGTTAAGCATTGAAAGGGATCTGCACGGGGGGCGCTGTTGCGCACGTCGAAAATGGCTGCTTAAACCCGGGGCTCCTGCGCTGCCTCTACATCCTGAACTTATAAATCCTCATTCTGGCTGACTGGTTTGCTGCAATTTGGTTGACCTGCTGCGGCCGGGGTCCTGCACGGGCGGTGGAAGTTTGAGCCCGAAATAGTTCTGCGTTTCCGGGATCTACCCCCACGAAGTTCCTCCGACACGGGCGGTGCTCCCTGGCCGGCTCCCGGCTCCGGAGGAATCCACCCAAGTGCCGCGGCTGCTGTTTCTTGGGGCCTGCGCTGGGCGGAGCTCCCCCTCCTTGGCGCCGGAGCCTGCCATCGGACGGAGAGGACTTGGAGGCCCGGTGCCACGCCGGATGGTCGATCTGTGTCCCGGCCCATTCCTAACCCGTCGCTGCTGTTTTGGACCCCCTCCCCTCGCCCTGATCCTTGCGGCTTCTTCTGGTTCGCGATCCTGTTGCCGCATAGCCCCACGAGCTGAACGGGCTGCGGGTGGTGCGGTGGGCGCCGCTCCATCTTGAGACCTGGTCCCGCTGGCGGGCGTGTGGCCCCCTGCTCTGCCGCCTGCTCCCCTCTGGGCCCCTCCGGCAGGGTCGACCGCTGGGCCCGCAATCCTGCTTCTTCGGGCGGCGTGCTTCGGATGCGCCCGTGCTGCTGAGTGCTGATGCCCCTGCGTGCGACCGCTTCCAACCGGGCCGGGCACCTGAGACGTCTGGAGTGCTCCGCTCGACAGGTGAGACGGCCTCCGCAGTATAGTTGCTGGTTGGGCTGCAATCCACCCTTCGTTGTGCTGTGACGGATCCCCGCTCGTTATAACTACTACTAGTTCTTCGTTACATTGGATACACGGCCGTTCTGCTTCCTGCTGGTGGGTACCTCTGGGAGCCGTTATACCGAGTGTCCCGAGGTGAGCTGGACATTATTGACACGGGAGGATACAATCCATCCTTATCCCGCATTCGGTTGAGGTCCCCTCGTGTCCGCTCCCGGAGGTGGTGGCCTCGACCCTGCAGAGCACCTGTTTCAGATCCAATACACGAATAGAGTTGCTACGATCATGGGGGAACCTGGCAGATCCAACAGAGCCCCTAAGACCCCTGGTGGCAGGAAGAAGGGCCCTATGGACACATTTACCAATGCAGTCAGTCACTCTGAGCCAGTTGACACCCAGCGGAGCGAGGGTGAGCAGGGCGAGCGTGAGGTGCTAGACAGAGAGGATAAATTGGCCATGCTAGTCCAGAACGGCTTTCTGGCTGTAAATACCAAACTGGATGGGATAGTTGCTACTATTGGTTCCCTGAAGGCCAGAATCGATAAGGAAAGCGCGCGTGTCACTGAGGCGGAAGGTAGGATAAGTACTACCGAGGATACTGTTGGTCAACACAGTCGTGACATAGCTCATATCAAAGACACTATGAACAAGCTGCAGAGTAAGTGCGAGGATCTTGAATCTAGGTCCAGGAGGAACAATGTCCAAGTGGTAGGTTTGGCCGAATCCTTCGGCAAGGGCCAAATGGAGAAAAATATGGAAGAACTGTTTAAGTCCTTATTTGGGCCCAATGCATTGTCCGAACACTTCCTTGTTGAGAGGGCACACCGCACCCTAGCGCCGGCTCCCAAACCTGGGGCACCACCGCGAACTATAATTGCTCGTCTACTAAATTACAGGGACAGAGACACAATCCTTCGTTTGGCCAGAGAGACGGGCACGCTGCTCTATGAGGATAATCGCATACATATCTACCCTGATTTCTCCGCCTCTGTTCAGGCTAGCAGACGCTCGTATGAACCGGTCAAGAATCTCCTCAGAGAGCGGCAGATCACATATGCCATAATGTTTCCGGCCAAAATGAGAATTCAACACGCTGGTAGGTCGCACTTCTTTGAGAACCCATCCGAAGCCCTATCATATATTGAAGCTTCTATACCCCCTCCCTCCAAGAGGAGAGCGACCGGCCCTGAACAATGGACCTCGGCCAGCAGACTAGGAAATGCACACCTTCATGTTTGGCACTGAGCTATTGTGGTCCCCAAGGCATGGGCCATTCTGCTCTGAGATTACAGTCAGCCATCTTCTGTGAGTGGTGGCGTTGGAGACCTGGGATGGCGGTCATGTGAGGCAACATGACTACCCCGGGAGTATTCCACAAGTTTGGGGTTGCACGCTGTCGAGTTGGGGGAGACGGTGAGGGTGGCGGGTGGGTTAGGGGGGGAAAGGTTGGGACTGTTTGTTTCGAACCCCATGTTGTAAAGTGAGTATGCCCCCCCTCTACATGGGTCACAGCTTTGAGAAGGTTCTTTTGGGAAGTTCATGTTGGTTACTGTTGATACTAGTGGTCTGGAGCTCACTGACACGGTCTGAGATGCATGATACTATGTCTGGGAGTTGTCCGTTACTACCCACGCAATCCTTTCGTATAGCTCTCCTCACGCTCTTGTTATTACCCGTAGGTTACATTTCCTGTAAAGTTCTGTTCATGCTCTGAGGGTTAAACTTATCTCATGGAATGTGAGGGGACTGAACAATCATTCGAAAGCCAAAAAAGTGGGAAATTACATTGTCAGACATGGTGCCCAAATCATTATGCTACAGGAAACCCATACTATGGGAAATGATAATGAGGTCATCATGCCCGGTTGGGGCAAGTCCAGGTTCTATACCAACTATTCATCCCAGTCCAGGGGGGTTGCCATTCTTATACACCCGAATCTTGGGCTCCGGCTTGAGGGCCATAAACTGGACCCTTTGGGCAGATACGTCCTTGTCTGGGGCTTGATATTGGGCCAACGGATATTGTTGGTCAACACATATGGGCCTAACATTGATGATCCCACCTTTTATGCTGATGTATATCAATTGATCGCTGCTGTAAATAGCCCTACATAATTTGGGGAGGAGATTTCAATGTTACCATAGACCCGGTGCTTGATAGATCCAGCACAATTGTGAGAGCACCTAGCAGGGCCTCTCTTATGGTACAGGATGTTCTGTCTCAGCTTTTCCTTGAAGATGTCTGGCGGGTTCTCCACCCGACTACGAGGAGTTACACGTACTACTCATCGGTACATGATTCCGAATCCAGAATCGATTATTGGTTTGTCTCCCCCTCTCTAATTGCTGGTACAAAGGCATGCGAAATACTAGCCCGCACACTATCTGACCATGCCCCTATAACACTTGAGGTCGCTTTTCACAATTGCCCTAGACCCCCTAGGAGATGGAGGATGCCTGAGGGATTGCTGCGGGACCCCGGGACGGTTGAGGGGCTTCACACTGAGATCGCTGAATTTCTTGAAATCAACATAGGCTCAGTCGATAAATACTCCACGGTGTGGGAATCCTTTAAGGTCTGGGTCAGGGGTGCGCTATTGCCTAAATCTTTTGGCCTTCTTAAGGGAGTCAGGGCTGAACTGGCCCTGGCTGAAGGCAAGCTCAAACTACTGGAGGACACTTATTCTCGCACCCATGACAAGAACATATTGGCCGACATACAGACACAACATCAGGAATTCAGTAAGTTGGCCTCTAGAGAAGTGCAGTACATGGCATCCCCTATCCGAGCCCGCAGATATGGCGAAGGAAATAAAGCGGGCAGGTCACTTTTCAACTTACTCAAACAAGACAGGCACCCAAATCGTATTACCAGCGTACAGACGCCTGGGGGTACGGTTGTAGTGAATGAAGACGAAATAAATGCTGAATTTGCGGTGTTCTATGAACGATTATATAGTAATAGAGATACTAAATCCGCCACCGAGATAGGGAAATACCTTGCGGCACTTAAGATTCCAAAACTCCAAGAGAAGACCCGCCTTGCACTAGACCAGCCTCTTACTACAGATGAGATTGTTGAGGCGATTAAAGATTTAACGTCCAATAAAGCTCCAGGATTAGACGGCCTCGGTGCTGAGTTCTACAAAGAGTTTAGTGCGGAGCTTGCTCCATTGTTGTTGCGGGTCTGGGAGGAATCCCTTCAATGTAACATACTACCTCCATCCATGAGAGAGGCGTTAATAACTGTTCTCCCTAAACCGCGCCGTCCCCCCCAAGATATGTCGTTTTACAGGCCATTGTCTCTCAATATTTGCCAAAGTACTGGCCAACAGGCTTTTGCCTGCGGTCCCCGCATTGGTCCACCCTGACCAGAATGGGTTTATCCCCGCTAGATCTACGGCACTTAACCTACGTAGGCTCTTTGGAATACTGGCCCAGGTTGACCCAGGCAGGAACGCTGTTGCCGTATCATTAGATGCTGAGAAGGCCTTCGACTCTGTTTCCTGGGCCTACTTGCTGGCAGTGTTGGAGTCGTTTGGGATGGGCCCGAACTTTATTAGATACGTGCAGTTGCTTTACACTAAACCCGGTGCCCGGGTGCTAACAAACCAAACAATCTCGGATATGTTTCTGTTGGGACGTGGCACTAGGCAGGGCTGCCCATTTTCGCCTATATTATTTGCCCTGACAATAGAACCAATGGCAATCGCGATAAGGCTTCAACACGCCAATAAGGGCATTAACCTGAAGGGAGCCAAACAGCTAATATCCCTATACGCTGATGATACACTCTTATATATTCGTGAGCCCGAAAATAACCTACCCCCCATAATGGCAGAGATTCAAGAATTCACTACATACTCTGGATACACCATAAACAAGGATAAGTCGGAGGTCTTTCCCCTTACACCGGCAACAGCCTGCCCTGTCTCTCTGGGCGGGCTGAAGTGGTCCAGCGAGTCCATCAGATATTTGGGTATACTTGTCTCACATGGGAAAAATAGATTATACACTGATAATCACGATGCCACGTTACAGACCTTGAAGACTAAGCTGTTATTGTGGGACCGCCTTCCGTTATCATTGCATGGCAGGGTAGCAGTCCTTAAAATGGTAATCCTCCCCAAATTACTGTACCTGTTTGTGAACATACCGATTTGGCCGGGAAGACTATTTTTTACCAAACTTAGGTCTATGGCCACGGCCTTCCTATGGCATGGACAGACTCCAAGAATAGGGTGGGAAGGGATAACTAAACCATACTCTGCGGGTGGGCTGGCGGCCCCTGATTTTGAACTTTATTATCATGTATCCCAGGCCCAGTTCTCTAAATATTGGTATTCCAGGGATGGGGGCCCCCCACATGTAGATGTAGAAGAACTTACCACGGTACCCACGAACATACAGTCTGTCATTTTTGATGATCGTTACAGGGATTCATGTGATTTTAACCCAGTCAGTAGTACGGTCGCAGCCTGGCGGGCAATATTCAAGAGGCTGGGACTGTCGTGCCTGTATAATCCGGAGGTCTCCCTATGGAGATACCCTGGTATCCCCCCAACATATGACGCCTACCTGCGGTCGGCCTGGGACCCTGACGACGAGATGTGCTTGGGTGATATGTTTATCGATGCAAAGTTCGTGACCCTCCAGCAGATAACTGGGGCTCTGGGCAGGGGCCCACTTAGAGTTCTGCAATACTATCGTATGAGATCGGCCTTCCAGAAATACTGGGCGTCTTTCCCCGATGAACCCCCTACACACCCTTGCGTTCAGATGATCACATCCGGAGGCCGCTTAGGTGTGTCCAGCCTATATGCCATGGTACAAGCACACTCGCCCACGCCTGGTCTTAGCAGAGATAAATGGGAGAAGGATCTTCAGATCCCTATTGATGATAAGACTTGGGAAAGGTATTGTTCACTTACCAATAAGGTTTCCCTAAATGCTGGGCTACGAGTAATCCAATTTAAAATTCTCAATAGATTGCACTACACCCCGGCCAAGTTAGCCAAGTTTGTCTCAAGCGCTCCGAGTCAATGCCCAAAGTGCAGAGCAGACTACGCTGGCTCGTTCCATATGTACTGGAGCTGCCCGGTGGTGGCTGGGTTCTGGAGGGAGGTGGCAAATATACTAGAGGAGATCACACAAATCCCCCCGACGCTGTCTCCACAGAAATATTTATTCGGGGACATTGGAAAATGTTCCGAAAAGACCAGAAGACTGTTTAATGTCACATGTGCAGTGGCCAAAAAATGTATTCTGCTTCAATGGAAAAATCCGTCGCCACCCACTGTGCAGCAGTTCCTCCGAGAACTGGTCTATGTGAATGAGGCTGAGGAGCAGTTTGTTCTCACACGCCCTTCGGCCTGCAGACCTAAGGATATTTGGGGTCCCCTTAGAATGTTCCTTTGTGATATGATCTCTGATGGTGACAGCGACACTTAGACTCACCGCTTTGGGAAAATGTATACTATATGTACTGTGTTCCTCTGCAATACCGTACCATGATGATTGCGATCTGTATGATGAAGCTCTAGCTGTGTTTTGTGTTTTTCTCGACCACTAATAAAAAAGAGTTTTAAAAAAAAAAAAGAAAGGGATCTGCACGACCCGCAGTTTGTGCTAGGCTTACCCGGCTTCAGAAGCAGAATGATCACTGCCTCCCGCAGGGACTCTTGTAGTCTACCTTGCTCGTATGACTCATTGAACATGCAGCGGGGGAAGCAGCTCTTGTATATAAGCTTTATAAAATTTGCTCGGAAGCCCGTCCGACCCGGGAGCTTTACAGGTGGGCAAGTGTTGGACTACCAGCTCAAGTTCTTCCATTGTAATAGGGGCATCTAGGTCCGCACGTTCTGCATTGCCTAGAGTGGGTAGGTCTACGTCCACCAGCATTTCCTGGATTGCTTGGTCTCTCAAACCACATGGGTCCTCATAGAGGTGTTTGTAATATTTCAGGAACTCTTCGTTCACCCCCTCCTGGGTATTCTGGGTCCGCCCTCCACCCCCTTCGATTTCTCTGATCATCACTCGCGGCGTCTCGCTCTTGTATAGCCAGGCCAGTAGTCTGCCCGGCTTATCTCCTCCCACATGCTGTCTTCCCAGGTATTTCTTATAGCTTATGTTACATAGCCTATCTCAGCAATCCCCGCTAGCTTGTTGTAGCTGCCTCATCTTATCTCTATCTTCGCCAGAGGTGCCCCCTCTGCGTGTCATCTCCTCCAGCTCCTCTTCAATCCCTCTCAACTCCTGCTCTAGGCCCCCCTGGAGTCCCTTAGATTTCGATATGGCAACCCCTCGCATAACCACCTTGAACGCCTCCCACACGGTTCCCATGGAGCTAATGCTACCAGTATTGATCTCAAAGTATTCAGTGATCGCCTCTCTTAAATCCTCCCGAAATCCCGGGTCCTGCAGGGCCTCGGCCCTGAGTCTCCAGGTGGAGATCCGCACCCTTGGGGGCTGGTGTCACCACTCCAGGACCAGGGGGAAATGGTCTGAGAGCATCCTGGCTTTATATTCCGTGCCTTCAATCTCTTCAGTCAGCATCTCGTGTGAAGGTTGTGCGGTGCAGTATAGTGCGAGTATTGCCTGTCTACAGGATGCAGCAACCTCCAGACGTCGGCTAGGTCAAAGTCTCTCAAGAGAGCCTGTAGCACCCTTGCTGCTGGGGTGGGTTTGTCTATTTTGTCATCCGATCCGTCTACCCTCGGGTTAAGCACACAGTTAAAGTCTCCGCCCCATAGGATCTCGCCACCCAGCAGGGGGCTAATTTTGCTGTATAACGTCCTAAAGTAGGCCGCTGTGTCCTGGTTAGGGGCGTACAAGTTCACAATAAACACTTCCCAATTTTCTAACATCCCTTTCATAACAAGCAGTCTGCCATCTGGTTCCGCCGCGACCTGGAGCAGCTGGAATGGTACATGCGGTGCCACCCAAGTGATGACCCCTCTAGCATAGGCCGAATACGTGTCTACCCCATGCTCCCCCTCCATTTCTTCCTGACCACCTCCAGTTTCTCCTTAGTAAGGTGGGTCTCCTGTAACAACACTATATAATTCCTCATCCTTTTCAGATACATCATCACCCTGTTTCGTTTCAGATAGCTGTTTAGTCCCCTGACGTTCCAGGTGACTGCTCTAAGGCACCCTAGTGCCATAACTGCAGAGTTCCGGCCTCCTTTTCCACCTATTATCCCGCCTGTTAAGATTCTCGTTTTGGCTCATCACCCTTTCCCTCCCATTCAACGCCCCCCCATCCCAGCTCCCGGTTCCCCAACTTCAAACCACTGCACACCCCCGCAGCCCTCCCCCTTCCCCCAACCCCAGCCCCAACCCCAACAAATTCCCAGCTCCATCCCTGGATCTCAGGCCCCCCCCGCATTTGGCTCTGCCCTAGAACCCAGGCCCAGATCCCAGCAGGGTGTCACCGGACTGCCAGTGACCCAACTAAACTTCTCAGTATGGGGTTATTAGGTCAGGGTCCATGTAGCTCCCCTGTTAATATCAAAGTTTCCAGTGCCCCTGGATCATATTTATAACTGTGGCTCCAGGCATATTCCCCCGCCAGTTATATACAATGCTATATTCAAGTCCCAATGTCACTCGCTACCGCACCCAGGAAGCTCCAAACACATGTTACTTATCTTCGCCTACGTTTTCCTGGATATCCGATTCCTGGGGGCAGCTCTGCGCGTCCAGCCATCCCAATGGCGTCCTCAGGAGTGTAGAAAACAAGGTTCTGCTTTTGTGGAATACCTTCAGTTTAGCTCGGTAGAGCAGCATGTACTTGTGGCTGGCTTCCTGCAATCTTCTTTTCACCGACCCAAAGTTCATATGGTTACGCTGTACCTGCAAGGTGTAGTCCGTGTATGCCGTTATATGCGCAGCCCCCCTCTGTATCATGCCTCCCTTCCGAAAGTGTTCGAGGATTTTCTCCCGGTCTTGGTAATTTAGGATCTTGGCGATCACCGGCCTAGGGGGATTCCCCGGCGGCGGCTTCCTCATCAGGGCCCTATGCACCCTCTCTACGGCGAACCCCTGGGATAGTGCTCCCCCGGGTATTTCCTGCAATAGTATAGACGCGATGAATTCGGTGGGGTTAGTTCCCTCAGCACCTTCCAGCAATCCGACAATGCAAATATTGTTTCTTCGGGCGCGTCCCTCCGCCTCCTCCGCTCTGTTCTCCAGGTTGCCCACACGTTGTGCTAGGGCGTGAAGTTCTGATTGATGAGCCGCGCAGGCCACCGTATTCGGGGCCACCTCTTTCTCCAGGGCCCCTGTGTGTTCAGCTAATGAACTTACATCTTGGCGGAGAAGGTTCACGTCCTTCTGCACTGCTCCTACCTTGAGCTTCAGTGCGGCTTTCATCAATTGCTGGGCCCAGTTTGGTCCCCAAGGCCACCTTCAGGTCTGCAATCGCCTCTAGTACCTCCTGGTTGCCCATAGGTCCAGGTCACTCGTAGGGGGTCTTTTCTTTCTTCCTGGCCCCTTCAGTGCCTGGTGGTGTTCTGGCAAAATCATCCAGTGTGGGCTGCTTGGCTCTTTGTCTGAGGGGTTTATTGGTCGTCATGGAGCGTTGGGGGCAGGTGGGCTGAGCCCACAGCATGCGACCCTCTTTTCGAGCGTGCTAAGTTCCTCAAAGTGTCAGGGCCCGGCCTGATCGTATCCTGGGTATCCCGGAAGCTTATCTCACCTCCAGAGTGGACTGTGACCTTCCACGTGCACCTGTAGTTGCAATCTCGCCTTACAGGACCCAGGCTCTTGCCCGAGCCGTCCCTCAGTGTCAATGCGGCCCACTGGGCCTGTGTGCTGCCCCCCTGTGAGTTTTCCAGGTGCCCCAAAAAAAGTTTCTCCTCACTGGAACCATGTCGTGGTGGCCCGTGGATCAGTTTCTTTTGTGTGGCTGTTTATGTGAGGGCTCTGGCTCCACTCAGCCATGTCCAGCAAATCTAGCCGGGCTGAGTACTCTGATGCTGCCCGGTACTTTACTTGCGGCTCTGCCGGCCCCGGGGCATCTCACATCCGTCACCGGGTCCAGGCATTCATGCGTCCTCTCCTCTGCCCGTGTCCACGCCGGCGGCAGCCCAGCAATTGCAGGAGACGTGTCCCCCTGGGGGCTTAAGCCTACTCTGATGTCCGGGCCAGGGTTCGCGTTTGCACGGGCCTGGCGCAACACAGGGAGCCGGCCAGGCATCACCCGCAGGGAGCCCCTGCCGTTCGCAAGATCCCGTGGGGATCTCCTCTTCAGGCCCTCTCACCCTGTCTCTGACCCATTTCCAGGAGTGTCGGGTCTGGCGAGGCCAATCTTCACCCCTGTATGCTTTACTCACTGCGGGGCTTGTAGCAGCCGCTCGGGGATGCTCTGGCATCACCCACTTGTCACCGGATCTCAGTGCGGGCCGGCGTCTGCGCCTCCTTCCAGCCCTTTGGGTCTGGGCTCCGCTCCCCCAGGGGCTCTTTACCCAGCAGCAGGGCTCCAGGCGCACAGCGCCAGCCGGCCTGCCCACAGCACCCGCACCCAAAGGCGTCTGTCACAGCTCAGTACAGCGCCCCGCAGCCCGACCTGACGGGGACCCCTGTCCCACCCGTCTCCACTGTGGGCAGCAATATCAGCATCTCAGTCCTGCAGGCCCGCTCACCGGCCGGGACCGCTAGTAAGCCTCCAGGCTTGGGATCACTTGTCACATGCGGCAGCGACAGGCTCAAATACGCCGCGCCAGCCAGTGATCCCGGTGCGGCGCTGCGGTCGATTTACGACCCTTTGCCCTGGTCCGCCATCTTGCCAGTGTCCGAGCCGTGGGCACCCCGCTTCTTCTTTCTAGCCAAAACTTCCTGCATCAACATCCAATCGGGCCCCCACAGCGCTCGGAACATGCACCAGATGTTCATGCACACATGGCTATGTTGCCAGCGTGCGGTGTCCACTGGAAACTTCGTTTTCCTCAGAGGATCAATGTCGGATCTAGGGAGCTTATCACAAACGTGTCCTCCTACGCGGCCATTTAGCCACGCCCCCTTGGGGGTTACATCTTCCTGATTGAGAGGAGGATGTGGGCGGTGGGAGATGGGTTCCATCTAAGTGCACTTGGTACAGGCACAGAGGCACAATTAATTTGCAGGTATATCAAGCAGTGGGACTCAGACAGGCCACTGAGGCAGTGAATTATCGGTTTGTGGTCCACGGTTGTCTGGTATATTGAATATGGGTGAGCTCACATGCTTGAGTTGGAATGTGCATGGATTGGGGAACCCAGTAAAAATGCATAAACTTATACTCCATACCGAGAGGTATAGAGTCAAATTATTATTTCTGCAAGAAACCCATGCCATGGCTGCTGGCTGTGAGGGGTTTGCATGAAACTGAGGGAAGAAGAGGTTATATGCAGCATATTCTACGGAATCACAGGGGGTAATGATCCTTCTTCATAACACAGTACCATTTACACATAGGAAGTTATACATTGATCTGCTGGGGCAGTATGTACTGGCATATGGGGCGCCGGTGGTTAGGGAACTAATATTGCTGAACACCTATGGGGCGAATATCGATGGACCAGCATTCTATGAGGAAATTACAGATATATTGTCCCTTTAACCCCTTATACCCATCCAGTGGGGTGGCAACTTTAACACTATTTTAGACGTAAACCTGTACCGATCAGATCAGAATGCTTACGAGGACCACTAGAAAGTTGTGTGACAGTATGACTGTGCTGTGCATAGTGATGTGTGGAGGTCTCTATATCCAGAGAGGCTTGCATACTCCTTCTACTCCTCGGTCCCTATCTCCTCCGTATTGATTTTTGGTTGATCACTGATAGTTTGCTCAGTGGCGTCATCCGAGTGGATGTGTTACCTAGGACATACTCCGATCATTCTCTGATCTTGCTCGCCTTTCACTTGGAAGGATTGGCACTATTGGATGTGAACTTTGAGTTCCCACAGGGAGCAGGTTAAACTATAGTTTGGGACAAATGGGGGGTCTGTGACATCTGCCGGTACACTCTGGAAGGCCATTAAGGCATACATACAGTATATTGCAATGGCCACAGAACAGGGTCCTTAACACTATACAATTGGATATTTTGAATGGCAATGAGAGGCTCCAGAGTCTGGAGCTACAGCAAGCGGGCCGGCCCCCTACTGCTTCACCCTCTCAGGTGAAGGAGGCTCTGGATGATTTCTGCAACAACGCTGCGAGAGAACTGCAGTTCTTCAGCACCCAGATGACAGCGAGACGCTATGGGGAGGTAGAGCAGCCCACATGATTCACCAAGCGGCAGGCAACAACTACATATCATCCGTCTATGACAGATCGGGTATCCTAGTGCAAACACTGTCCAAGGTCAATCGGGTGTTTGAGGCCTTCTACTCTAACAAAGACACTTGTTCCCTTGTTGATATTGCAGACTTTTTGGAGGGTCTCCCCTTTACAGAACTGTCAGCAGAGACCAGAGAACAGTTGGATGCCCCTATTTCGCCACATGACATTTCTCGTGCCATAGATGCTTTGCCCACTGGCAGGGCCCTGGGGCCAGATGGCCTTATGGACAAGTTTTACCATGATTACGATTTTTGTGTGTGATTTTGAGTATTTGTATCAAGCTCATAACGGACTAACCCGTATAGCTGTACAGATGATGTTAAACAGAATAAGCTGAGTGGGAAGTGAAACCAAGGATCAATCAGTGCAGCGAAGGAAGCCCCCTCTTTACGAATAATCTTTATTTAAACAGAAAGTTTAAAGCGCTCTACGGAACGAGTAGAATGACTTGATAGTCCTGATCTCTCTCTCGGGATGCTGTTCCAAAGCTCCTGACCATAAACCACAAACCTTCTGTCACCCCTTGAAACACAAGCTGATGGGGGTACAGTCAAAAATAACTGATTAGTAGATCATAGCTGCCTGGAAGGTTGGTAACAAGAGTCTCTTAAATAGGTCAGAGCCAATCCATTAAGACATTTAAAGATCAAGCATGCCATCTTGAACTTAATACAATCCTCCACAGCCAGCCAATTCAGTGCACGGTGAAAAGGGGAGACATGAGCTGCCCTACCCAAATGGAAGACAGGTGTAACAGCTGCATTTTGAGCTTTTCGCAGTCTGTGCAGTTATTTGCCCGGTATGCCCATGAGAAGGGTATTGCCATATTCCAGATGGGTATTTGTCAGGGCACCCACCCTTTTTATTGGGTAAAAAAGGCAGGACTTGCCGCAGCAATGAGAGAGAGTAAAATACTGCCTTAACCTTGGCTGCTACCTGACCCTCACTTCCGAGATCATCTTGAAAAATGCAGCCCAGGTTCTTAACCCTGCAGGCAAACTTCAACTCAGCCCTGAAAAGATGAGGAACAAACGACTCTTTCACTGCTTTAAGTAAATGTTCAGGCCCGAATAAAACCAGTTTTTGGACGCATTAAATTGAAGCTGGTTTTCAGCCATCTACTAATCAACTTCCTCGAGGCACTGTGTAACTTTGTAAAAAGTGTCCTCGATCTTACCTATTCGGATACAAATCTGGGTATGGTCAGCATGGACATGATAGTTCATTCTGTGGTGCCTCAGGATATCTATCACGGGCTGCAGATACAGGTTAAAAAGTAGAGGGGACAGTGAGGATCCCTGTGGTACTCCTCAGCCCATTTGACTAGAATCCGATATATGTCCCTCAAAGTTAACCTGGTTTTGTTGGTCACCCAAGAAGGAATCAAACCGTTCAATAGCCTGTTCAGAAACTTGACCTGTCCCTCTCAGGCAGTCAAGCAGAATATGATGATTAACTGAATCTTAAGCCGCGGGCAGGTCTAGTATGCCTAATAGTGATAGCTCTCTCGCTCTCTCCAATCAGCGACTTCCAGAAAATGGTCCTGCAAGGCCAACACTGCTGTCTCTGTACCGAACTTAGGCCGGAACCCTGATTGAAAAGGATCCAACAAGGACTCCTCCTCCACATAATCCTGCAATTGTCCAGTAACAACCTTCTCCAGAATCTTCCCTGGCCACGAAAGTCCTGCGACCGGTTGGTAATTCTGGACTGACCGGGTCCAATTGCATTTGTTTCAGGAGAGGTGTTACAGTGGCATTTTTAATCCCTTAGGTACTATACCCTGGATTAGGGATTTGTTAATAAAAAGAGTCAGGAAGGGAACAAACTCATGTACCCAACACCCAGCTGCGTAAGCAGGCAGCGGAAAAAGAGAATCATTGGTGGGTTTAAGAGCCATAATTTAAGATTGGACAGTATCCTCTGTGAATGGGTAAAAATCAAAGAGGGTAACTGACTGTCCCGCCTGAACCTGGACTGGACAAGATGAAGACATCAGTCCAAGAGAGCCGTACAGGCTACTCTGAATTTTCTCCTGAATGTTTTCCTCTATAAACTCGATTTTCTCCTTAAAATTAATTAAAACTATTAGCTTGAATGTGTGAGGGCTCCATGGATGAAACCATGTAGCGAGGCTGGCAAAACTTGGACACAACTGCAAACAGTTCCCTCGGCTGGTTATTGGCAGAGCCAATTTCCTTATGTAAATAATCCTTCTTCGCTTTAAAAATGGCTTGTAATTCCTAAGGGCCATCTTGTCCCTATTGGCCTTATCGGGAGTATTATCCTCTCTCCATTTCCAGTTAGTAAAACTGACTGTCTTGTGAAGGGGAACAAAGTTTGGCAGAGTGTCTTGTTTTCGGTGAGTTATCTGGACTAAGTGTCAACTAGGCAAAGTCGGATATTTTTCCCCTGACAGATGCAGCGACAGAGCCTCAGGACCTTCTTATTTTCACCTTGCCCCCTGGGAGATAAAATACTTGGGTATCACGGTAACCAAGCAAAACACTTCTGTATTCGATCACAAGTATGCCACATATTTGAGAACTCACGACTAAGCTCAGGATCTGGGCACAAATGCTGCTGACGATCACGGGAATAATTACCCTCCTTAAAATAGTAGTCCTCCCAAACTTCTCTATTATTTTCCAAACATCCCATTATGTCCCGGTGCAGGGTTGTTTAAGGGCCTAGAAGTCAGTATTAATGCTTCCTTGTGGCTTTCCGACTCAGTGCGACAAGAGGGATTTGGCACGCCCAACTTTGAAGTGTATTGGATAGCAGCGCAAGCACACTATGTGGTGTCCTGGTTCATGCAGGACACTCCAGATCAACATGTTAAACTCGAGAAGTACTCGGCGGGGGAACGGGCTGTTAGATCGCTGGTGATGCCACCGCTTGCCCGTTTGACCCTGCTAGTGTGACCGCACTGGCTTGGTGCAAACTCTGGAGGCTCATGGGAGTGATCCACCCCTTCCGTGGTGGTTTTCCCTTATGGAATTGCATCCCGGCCCCGCCCAGTGTGGGTGCTGCTGCAGAGTGGATATGGATGGGTAATGGATTCGATAAACTAGAGTGCATGTATGTGGATGTGAATTTCATTGCAGCGGATGATAAACCTGGTTTGACGCACCGCAGGTCAACGCAATGGCTACTTTACACAGGGATTCACATGGTGTTTAAAAGCTTATGGGTGGAGTTCTCTGTTAAGCCCCGCAATGACTCCGTGCAGGACTTCATAATGAGTGTGCATGGTGCCAGAGGAACTGTTTCATCCTTGTATAACCTGGTTCAGGACCATGCATATGTGTCCCCAAGTAAGGCCTGTGCTAAATAGGAGCGAGACGTGGGCCTTGATATCACAGACAAGACCTGGAGGGCAATGTGTGTGCAGACCCGAGATGTCTCTTACAACTCAAGATTCCGTCTGATACAGCTCAAGGTTCTTCATAGATTCCACTACACACCAGCTAGACTGAAATTCATCTCCCAAGCCCACACAGCCGTTTGTCCTAGATGCAGGACAACTGATGCTGGGTACCATCATATGGCAAGGGATTGTCCTAAAGTTGGGGACTATTGGAAAGATGCCTTCACATCCCTCTCTAATATTCTTGATTGTAACCTTGTTGCGACACTACTACGGCGTCTTTTCCCATATATTTGAAGACCTACGTGAGGTGGGTTTGCTACTAGCGCTGGATATCGCCATTGTGGCTGAAGCATGCAGCACCGATGATTGAGCAGTGGCTGTGAGCAGTATGTGGGCTAATAACACAGAAGAACAGCGGGCGGCCATGCAACCACAGGGAGTCACCCAAAGATATTTGGCAACCCTTCAAAGTATACTTACAGCGTACGCAGGGGGACCCTCCCCTGATTAGCTGGGCCTCTTGAATGTTCATTCTAGTGTATGTTCCCTGTAATTTGATGTCTAATACACCCAGCCCTGTATAGCCGGACCCTGAAATATGGATCTACTTGTTGAGTCTGCTGCAAAGCATCCAGATGTCTTGGGACTTTATGCTTCGTTTGGTTGTTTGTTGTGTACTGCTGCAACTGTGTAACCAAGTGCATTCATTTAAAAAAAACATTTACCAATGAGCCCCCCACCCTAACACAACAAGAATCTGTGCTCGAACAAGAGCGAACATCAAACATTTTGAATTCCAATGGGAATTCGACTTGGAAGGCAACATGAACACATTCAAACCATATCCCCCATTTCCCGGCTCACCCACAAAGATCAAAAATCAAACGCAGCCTCTGCCACCCTCCACCCTAACCAGATAAACCCAACCCCAGAAGGGCAAATCACCCAGGCTTGCAATAACGCCCCATTAAATGCAGAGGCGCCAAGCTGTTCAAGTCTTCCTAGCCGGACCATTCAACTTTGTCCCCCTTCCCACCTTCATCCACTTTTGTGAGGCCTCTGGCCTACGACTCAGGCTGAGCCCCCGCTCTACCTCTTACCCCCTGCTACCCACCCCCCCCAGCATTAAGCAGGCTCTCTGTATCATTTAGCATTCAAACAGCCCAGTGCTTCCCTTGATACAAGAAGTGGAGCACCCTAGAAACCCCCTTCTGTATGTCACTTCACTACTATGTAATCATTCAGTCAGTGGCAACGTGCCCTTCTCTTCACCAAGGTCATAGAGACCAGGTCCTTATACAAGGAGAGTGACATATTACGAAAGGAGACGGCCGGCAAGGGTCTGCCCACGGCCATTATGCATTCCTTCAGTTTAAAGAAGTGGACTCAGGTCAAAACGTCTGGAGGTTTCTCCTGGGTGGAGGTGATTCGGGTCCTGGCACGGAGTGGCCTGTCCAATTCAATCGTAGAGCCCTCAGGCAGGTTCAGAATGAAGCAGAAGGGATCTGCCACGCAATCCGGAAGTTCGTCGACCCGCACCTCTGAGGAGATGCCCCGGATCAAGATATTATTTCTGCAGGAGCGATTCGTCCCTTCCTCCTGCTTATCTTGCAAGGCATCACAGCGAGACTCCAAGACCTCCAGTCTGTTAGAGAACTCGCCCACTTCATAGGACTGCTCGCAAAGTGTGTTCCCCATCTCAGAGACCCTCTGCTCAGCTTCTGAGACCCTTTTATCTAGTGCCAAAATCTTGTGGGAGAGTTCCTACGTGCTTTGGTGGATTTCGTTGCGGATTTCCACCAACAGATCTTGCAGGTCAGACTTGGTAGACATCTGTGTGAGCATCGCAGGAAGTGGGTCAGCCCCATGAACCTGGGCTGTCACCACCTCGCAGCGCTTATTCTTGTCAGCAGACTTTAGGATTGCGGAGATATCCCCCTACTTCCTTATCTTGGGTGTTTTAGGGGTGGGGAGCGGAGGATCCTGGGGGCCTGGCCCAGCACACTCCCCACTGCAAAGCATGCACACTCCTAGCGACCTAGAACTGTGTCTTCAAAGCAGGCTCCACCAAAGTCACCCCACTGCATGGTAGCCGCTGCCCACAGCAGCACAGGACACCCAAATGGCACAAAATGAGAGATTCTCCCAACCGATTGATATATGCATATATATGCAGCTACCCCATGCAGGAACTGTTGATAACTATTTCACAGAGAGAACTGCGGGATAAAAGCCAGGACATACTGGAGAACTGTCATTGGAGCTGGTCCACTGGATGGGAATGCTGTGTGACGCAGGATAGGAGCTGGTCGTCCGTCAGAAAGCACATGCAGGATGGGCGGTGCCCAAAAAACAATGAGTGATCACAGTTAGGGCTGATGCTGTGACCTTAGGAGCAATGCGAGTGCCTCACTTAGGCTGACCTAACAGCCCTGTATGCTCCATAAAATGTAGAAAAATGCCACTGCATTAGGAATTGTATGTTAGGTGAGGGAATCTGTTTAGTCAGAGCTTTAAAAGCTCAGCTCCATTAAATGAAGATGTATGTCCAGGAGCTCACAAATGAGCTTGCCATGCCGCCCCCATGGCCAGGGTCATGCAGGGGTTTATGAGCGCCACACAGGGGGAGGCCACAGCGCACTGGAGCTACAATCCGGTAGAGCTGGAGGGGCCAGCAGTGTCAGTCTGCACTCTACAGCGGCTCCCCGACAGTTGTTGGGCAGTAGCAGGAGACCACCGCCAGGAGCCTCCGTCCCACACACCGCACCGGGCTCGCCAGCACAGCTCACCGCCGCAGCCTGCCATCGGTGCACATGAGGTTCTGTCTCCAACCAAGGCTCCACGGCACACCGCAGCATGACAGATCGCCCCAGGCAGCGGGTCAGTGTTGTATAATCTTGCACAGATGACAGGAGGCGTGGTGACAGGCTGGATGGCTTTTATTCAACAATTAACAAACTGCCATCAACATATAAGTAGTGCAAGGCCTGAGGGCTAGGCAGGGTTGCCTAATAACAATTCCAGGGCTAAGAGACAGGAATGTCCAACATTAGTAATTGCCCCAGGCCCTAGTCTCGGAGGAGCCGGCAGGACGCGCCTTGCCGCATCCTCTGGTGCTCCCGTAATGCGCGCGAAGCGCGCGGGGGCGGTCCTAGCCACCTACGCGAGATCTCGCGAGAGTAGGAGACTCTCGCGATATCTCTACACACCTCCCTTTGATAACGAAAGAAGAGGTTCATTGCATAACATAGTCAGTGTATCTCACCGGTCTTCTGTGCTCTCTTCTCGGCCGGTCGCCCTTCCCGGTGCGATCTTCCTGCTGCTCCTGTTTGGGTTCTGGCAAGGGTGATCCCGGTTCCATCTCTGTTTCTTCCCTTTCTTTGTCGTCTCTCTCGGGCTCCCATGGTTCCCTTCGCTCGTTGTCTATTCCTTCTTCGGCAGGTGTTCTCTCCGGGGTTCTTGCTCTTTCTTGTCTCTTCTGATATAGGGCTACTCTTTCCAGATTCCATGTGCGCCCGTCCTCTGTGCGGACATGATTGGTTCCCCTGTGGACCACTTTGGTGGGTCTGCTGAACCGAGAGCCCGTGATTTGGTCCTTTTTTGGTAGTCTTATTTTAACCCAATCTCCCCCTCCAATGTCTGACGCTTGCCGGGTTCTTCTTCTTTGGTCACTCCATGTTTTCATGCGTGCCTTGCTGTTTTCAATTCTCCACACCACTTCTGACATGTCCACGGCTTCATCTTCTCTCACTTTGGATAACCATGGTGGTATGAGCGTGGAGGCTGCACTCCTCCCTCTCAACATCCGAAACGGAGATATTTGCGTTATTACGTTAGGGGTGAGTCTGTGGGCCGCTATGGCCTCCTTGGTAGTTTTTAGGGGATCCATCCCCGAAGCCGTGGCTAGTTGTATGGCTCCCTTAATGAACCTGTTGGCCCTTTCAACAAGCCCATTTGCTTGGGGGTGGTACAAGGCCGCCTTCCTTTGGCCTATATTGTTCTTTCTTAGGAATTGTTCCATGTCCCGTGAGATCAGTTGCACCCCATTGTCTGTTACCACTTCCTTGGGGAGGCCTTCTCTTTGAAAAATTTCTGTGAGGACTTCAATTACCGTCGCTGTGGTAATGTTCGGGACGAACTCTGCCTCGACCCACTTGGATAGGTAATCAACCAGCACTATGCCGTACCGATGTTCTGGTGCCATCGCTTCCAGAGGTCCTATAAAGTCTATGCCCACTTTTGACCACACCGCTTCTGGTATTTCTGTGGGAATTAGGGGTGCCTGTCTGAGTTTCAGACTTTTGTCACTATTGAGGCACTCATGACAACGCTCTATCATGGTGCGAATCTCTTGGTCCATGGGCGGCCACCAGTATGCCTCCCGGACTCTGCGCCGGGTCATCGTGTTTCCCAGGTGACCAGCGTGGGCTCTGCATAGGATGGTGCTCCTCATGCCTATAGGTGGGATTATCTGGTCCGTCTTCATTATAATTCCGTCCGTTTCCGATATCTCTTCGGCCACCTTCCAATAGGGTCTCATACCTTCCGGCACCATTTTTTCCCCTGGCCACCCTTCCTTGATCCACTGACGGATTTTCGCCATGGCCGGGTCTTTCTTGTCCTCTTCCAGCCAATGTTTCTCGCTGAGTTCCATATACTCAGGTGCTTTTATGTCAGTGATCGATGCTACTATGCATTCTCCTCTTAGAAACGTGGTGGCCTTGTCTTTACCTTCGGGCAATCTAGACATGCAGTCAGCCTGCGAATTCTTCCACCCCGATATGTGCTGCACTTCAAACGTGTACTCCTGCAGTTTTGCTGCAATGCGTGCCAATCTGGGTGTGGACACTTTGGTACCTCCTGGGCTGAGCATGTGGATGAGGGGTTTGTGGTCCGTCACCAACTTGAATTTCGTGCCCCACACATATGTTCTAAAATGTTCTACTGCCCATGCGCACGCCAACATTTCCTTTTCTATGGTGGAGTAATTTTGTTCCGCCGAGGACAAGGCCTTCGAGGCAAAGGCTACCACATGCTCCGTGTCCCCCTTCCTCTGCGTAAGAACTGCTCCTAGTCCGTATGCACTGGCATCCGTGGTGATGACTGTATCCCACTCCGGGTTAAATGGCTACAGTCAGGCACAGTAGAGTTCGGATCTGTGCTACACCCATGGCTTACTGCTCACCCCCAGGGCCAGGCCGGGAAGCATCATTTTGGGGGAAAATGGCCTGTTACACATCTGCCTCGATCTTCGCCGCATGGGTACCCTCAAACACAGGGAAAGCACGGAACAGCAGCTCAGACACACAGGATGTGCGCGCCTGCTGTTTCTCACCGCATCGGGCCACCAGGAATGGGGAAATTACGCTTTCTGCACATTCTCCTTGTCGGTGGCACTTAGGGAGCCATTTTACCTGATGACACACGTAGCCACACCCCCACTAGACCTTATTTATAATGCAACAGCCGGATATAGTTAGAATTTGAATGCAGAATGGAGAAGTGAAACTTTGTGTGCTGAAGCTGTATTTTACTCGCACACTAGCTTTCTGCAGCCCCAGCAAGCATTTTCAAACTTACCTTGCCCGGAGGATGTTTATGTATCAAGTGAACAGCTTGAAATGACTAGCGATATGAGACTGTGTGCCCTAATTGAATAATGCATGCATATCTATGCTGGAATCTCTTGAAGGCAGCAGGAGTGATCTGTGAAGACCAAGGCTTGCCCGTCTCCTCATTGAAGACTATTGTACTAACTGGAAGAAGTAAAATCCTCCTTCGTGAAGTCAAAAAAAGCTTCCTTTAATGCCATTAGAATCTATGAACTCAAAAGCCTAGATATGTTTTTGTACAGAGGTTGGGGATAATAGCTGCAAGATTGTTTGGAAATCATGTGCTCTCCATTTCTGTATTTGCTCTCAGTGCTGCTACTAAAGATGTGCCAAACTAACTTCACACAAATTTCGAGTCCAGAGTTTGATTTCTTTTACCCCTGCATCAGGCACCAGGGCTAAGTGACCACCGGTCGGGAGTGGTGCTCCTATACTTTTTATTTTTAAGTTTCACTGTTCCTATACTTTTATTTTAAAAAGAAACCGTTCTGGAATGGTTTAGTTTTAAAATAAAAGTGTAGGAAGAAGTTGAAGGTTGCACGTCAGTGCAGTGAACTGAACATTCCCATGAATAGTGGCGTGTGTGTTTGGGGGTTTGGATTGTGTGAGGGAGGGGGCACAGCAATGGAATTTGTGGGGAGTGGGGCACACCAGCAGGGAACATAGGTCCACTACTTCTTTTCGTACACTTCGACCACTGGACCAGAGAGATCCCATCCCACAGCTCTCCTGTCCAAAACCCACTGGTTTTGCATGGCACTAAGGCTCCTGAGCCACTGCCCTGGTAAACAGCAGAACCAGGCATGGGGCTCCATCAGATTACCCATTCAGAAGAGTATATCACATTATACAATATTATTTTTGTGCAAAGTTTGTCTTAACATACATCTTGATCCGTATAACATCATGACTGTATGTATGTTCTGACTTTTATATAGCACAGATCTATTTGGCAACAGAGTGCTGTAGAACAAGGGGTTAAAGTGATGGGGAACAAGTATAAGGATAGACTATGAAGCGTACCTATGGAAGATCATGGAAGGAGGGGATACTGAGGGTTATCAGCAAGGGATAAATGATAAAGGGGTAGAGGCAGTCTTAATTTGTTGGCAGATCTACAGCTATGCTCCTGCTAATGCTACATTTCTGTGAGTTTCATGTAATCTGATCTTCTCAACTGCATTTCTGAGTCCCTGAGTCTGCTTCAGTGATTACATCCTTTGCCTTTTGCTATGAGAGAGGAAGTCAAATGTGTTCACTTTTTTTTTAAATACTTTTTTTTTTGGCTTTTATGATTAACAATAATACATTCAAACATGAATGAAACCATCCCTCTTCTCCCCGCCCCCCTCAGGTTCGAGACTTCCGGCCACTCCTCAGGCCTGAGTGAAGTTCTGGTGTGATGTGACCCATTTCCCTCTTGTCGAGGCTGTATAGCATGTCCATGTGGCTCCCGCTCATAATTCTTCCTCGCCTGGGCATTCCGTCATACCCAAGAGGCCCATGGTTCGCGGGCACCATGCTCCCCTAGCTCCTTGTCTCAGATATTGCAGCAAGGAAGCCCAGTCTGTGTTGAACATCTTAAAGTCCCCCCTGTACAGAGTATGCGAGCCACTCCACTGCTACTAGGGCCCAATTATTTCCACCCATTCATGGTCCTGTGGAGGATCCCTGGCTTTCCATTTGCAAGCCAATACCAGTGCGGCGGCCATCATTATGATGAGGTAAAGCTTACGATCCGACTTATATTTGATGGCTTCCAGTGTGCCCCCCCAGTCCGATCATCGCCAAACCTCTTTTCCCCTTGCACTTAATCCCGATGACTTGCTCGGTAGCTTCGACTATTCCCTTCCGAAGGTTGACAATTTTGGGACATTCCCACCACATGTGGCTCCAGGAGCCCACCCAGCCACATTCCCTCCAACAAAGCGGTGATGTGCCTGGGCACGCCCTGTGTAATTTTGATGGGGTCATGTGCCACTGATGAATGAGTTTAAGCCAGATCTCCCAGATTTGAAGAGATCTTGTTAATTTAGGGATATGCTTCCAAAGCTTCATCCAATCCTTTTCCTCCACGTCAATCCCTGTCGCCTCCCCCCACCTCCCTATGTATTTCAGATCTAGTGAGACCTCTCTTGCCTTTATGTGTCTATATATTACTGTGACTAAGTGCTTGTCCCCTGAGTCGCTGCTAAGGTATTTCTCAAAAGGTGTTAGCAGACGGTTGACCGGGACTTGCAATGTGGGATGATGTAGCCAGGTTCGCAGTTGGGCGTAGGGGTACCTATCTCTTTCGCCTAGGGCAAAGTCTGCTTTGCATTGATCAAACTGTTTCACTTGACCATGTGTAAACATGTCTCGGACTACTCTACAGCCCCCCTAAATCCATGCCCCGTAGGTGACAGTTTTGTGTCCCGGGATGAATTGAGGGTTGCCAAACAGTGGTGTATAGGGTGAAGGATACATTGTGAGATGCGCTATCTTCACCACCTCATCCCACGCCTGGGCCACTACTGAAAGAATGGAGCTACAGTACATTTGCGCTGGCCTGTCCCCCTTACGTTTCCACAGCATTCCCTCTAGGTCCTCTCCAGCTACCGCCCTGTCCATGGGTCTCCATATCTTCCCCCGATCCTCCCTCTGCCAGTCCAGAAGCACCCTCAGCTGAACCACCATGTAGTATGCTCTAAAATCCGGTTGACCCATACCCCCTCGCTCAGTTGGTGCCCTCATAACTGTGGTGGCCACTCTTGGTGGCTTATTATTCCATACAAATTTACTTGATATTTTTTGTAAGGCCCAAAATAGCGTCAGTGGAACGCGGACCGGCAGGGATGCGAAGTAGTAGAGGAGCTGGGGAAGTACCACCATTTTGAGAACATTAATGCGCCCCAACCAAGTTATTGCTAATGGGCCCCAGTCTGTCATTTTGGATTTTAGTTTCTCTAAGAGGGGTGGGTAGTTCGCTTGATATAAGGATTCCTTTGTTTTGGCCAGTTTAATGCCCAGATAGGAAATAGAGTGTTCGACCCACTGTAGAGGAGGTCCCAAATAAAGCCTGCACTCCAGTCACCCATTTTGAAGTACCAGGAACGTTCACACCGAAATATGTGACGTATGATGAGCAGATAAATAATCAGAGAGCCGCAGTAGGGGTCTGCCCAGTACCTATTAAGAGAGCAACACCTATTGAAGTACCGATACCAAGAAAACCATGGACAGTAAGGTATCCATTAAGGAAACCTTACCAGCAAATGAAACAATATGAAGATTACCTAAGGACAGTCCTGGAAGAAACCAAAAAGGTCTTGATGGAAGATGAATGGTGACGTCACGAGGACCCGGACTGACGTACAAATAGAAGAAATGACAACCTGAGAATGACACTCAGAGACGAAACGCCATGAATAAGGATATTGTGAATCTAAAAGGGGAGAACGATGTTGAAATACAAAGAAGCTTAAGTTGTAAACAGGATGAAGATATTCAACCAGCTAACAAGCTAACACCTGTACATATGCTTGGAACTGCCAAGAAAGCTAAGAAAACAATGCGGCTTGCAATGCTAAGTAGAAGAATAGTGTGGCAAGCACCATTATACATAATCTACCTCAAAACGAAGCACAGTATTATAAGTGTTATTCAACTTTGCAAACAAAGCAGAATTAACCCAGGTTACTAAAGGCCGAATGAGCAGAGATAGATATTCTAGCAAAACGAGAAGAGACGGCTGAATCGAAACTCGTAGGTGCAACTCGTGCCAGGAGAGGCAAGGTCATACCAATAGAAGGAACGAACAGCAGCTACATATAATTGAAACTTAAGAACAGAATATCCTGTCTCGGAAAGGTCAAGATAAGGAGGCGTAGGCAGGTGGCAAGCTGAATAAGAATCAAATGCACAAATTGAGAGAACCTAGACAAATTCACGGTGTGGGAAGCATGTGACCAGCCGAGCGAGGAGAAGCACGGGTTCACACCTACGCTTGGCATCCGGCCAGGCAGAGATATCAGAACTTTTCCAGACAGAAGATGCAGGTTCGAGGCCAACCACAGTAAAATAATTGACACATAGTTGCTGAAGCGAGGATTGATTGTAACCTTAATTGGAGAAAGGCTGGGTAACTAGGGGGCACCATGCATCGGGCTGACCATTCTGCGTGCAGCTAAACAAAGTTGAAATGTATATATGGCTTTGGTGCCAACCCAATCACAATGGACCAAATAATCTAAGGTCCTATAGTTAGTAGAACCAATGGGACGACGTACTTTTAGTGTCGTCTACAGTAGTCATTTTTGAAGGAAGGGCTTAGACGCCCACCTGACAGTGTTTACCCAATCTCCTCACTCCATTACCATATACAGATATAGTACCTATATTAAAGTGATCTTTTCCTAACCAATAGAATAGCATATTAACCTTTGAGTGTTATACGTCAATTATGATGGGTTTTCAGTATAAATGCTATGATTTTTATGAAGTTCATTGGAGTTGAAGCGAGAAGGACGATTGCATCACTGCTGATTTCCATGACTACCCGTTTGTTGTACTTCTCTTTAAACGGACTGCCTTTGCCAAACCATTGAGTTGTCCTTATTGATTGGTGTTGGAGTAATAAATCTGCACCCCCATCCATCTCAAGGGTGCAGCTATCTCGTCTTAAAGTACTTCGGAGCAAACCTCGGCTCTATGGACTGGCCGGGGGTCTCCGGGGTACACTTGGTAGCAGAGATTGATGGTTTATCGATTATTGATTAGAATAAGACACCCATTGACCGTCGACATACAGTAACTCTAGGTCCTCTGCAATATGACAAGTCCTCTGCCATTCCGCTGAGTAGACCGTGAAGCTCCCCGTGGACAGTGGTAGTGTAAGAAAAACTGCAGACCAGGGCCTGAAGGGACCCGTGTTGCCCACGCTATGCCTTCCCATTCCTAGGGGCAGCTGTGCGGGTGAAAAGCCGAAGAAGGCAGTAACAAAGGCAGTGATCCCGAGGGTTCAGAGAAGAAATCGGTGAGTAAAAAAGATTGAATGTTTTGGCAAAAGTGCATGCCTTAGAACAAGTAAAGGGAAAAGGTAACGGAGGGAGGTGGGAAAAACAAAATATAGTTAGAAGTAGAGAAGAATGTATATATATAAGGGGATAATAACTCGAGAATAATTAAGTAAATAAACGTTACCGGGGAGGACACCCGAGAAGAGAGAGGGTACTGGTGAAGACACCCGAGAAGTGAGAGGATTCGCCTTATTCCTACGCTTTTAATACAAGCAGCTAGAAGAAATGTGTACCCACAGTCCCAGCTAAAGGGGGAACAATTAGACTACCACGACGGTTAAAGACGTTGTGAAAGGGGTACGTTTAGAGTCCATGAAGGGATAATGATTAGAGGCAGAGATACCTGCGACCAGCTGGTGTTCGTCTAGTCTGTTAAGCGTCTGTCTTACATGTTTTTTGTTGTGACGTCATACATCGAAAAGTTTTCTTGGAGAAAACTGATTTACATTTTATGCAATTAAATAGCTAAGATAAATCGCATATGAATTGATGTTTTTTGAGTAAAATAGAAGGTATACAATTTTGTGAAAATTTGGGATTGGAGCTTGTAGTGTAGTGTAGTTGTAGTGTTTGGTGCCCGCTCATATTGTTGGAACTGTTTAAGCCACACGAAAGTGTTGACAAGTGTTATATAAGAGGAAAGGGAAGGGAACAGATTTGAGCATGGAGGACATAACGCCATTGACACACTTATGCAAACAGTTGCCGAAACACGCACCCAAACTGAAGAAATACAGTACAGAGTGGGTTAAAGGAACCTCCCACAAGATGTTTATGCCATGGCCACAGGGTGGGCCCTTATCTAAAGCCGTCTTGCAACACATGACGACATATTTGCATGCCACATACACGGGCAAAAAGCTAGATAAACGCCTAGCTATTTTAGGCCTTTGGAAAATGTATGAACAAGCGAAGGGAGAGGAGCCGCCAATAGATTGGATACTTAATGTATGCTCAGAGGGCAGTGAGATGCCTACCGCGCCACCCGCCCCATCTGAAACAAAGGGTTAAGAAAGTAAGGACGAGGGATTATACCCGCTGAGAGAGCTTAAAGCAGCCACGGGGTACAGCAACACGGCATATGAGTCACCTACGCATAGTAGTGACGAAAATCAAGGGAAAGATAAGGATAAGGATATTGCCTCCATGGTCCCAAGAGACAAGGGGAGACGCGATGACGAAAGAAGGGATCAAGCACAGACAAGCGCATCTCTCGACAGAGAGGGAAGAGATGGAAGGGAAACGAAGATAGAACTGATGAGATAGCATTTGCAAAAAACGAATGGATGAAAGGACACATTTTATTGAAACTTGATGGCAAAGGCATTGATGACACAAAAGGACGTACAGAGAAAGGGAAAAGAGAAGGAGTTGAGAGACGAAAAAATAAGAAAGAAAGACAGACAAAGGCGAGAACACCTATATCGCGAAGAGCAAGAAAGACAGCTCGATCGCAAACAAAGAGCAACAACTGATCATGACAGACAGGAACAGCAGAGGTCAGTGGAAGAACAAAGAATACGAGAGAAAAGAATAAAGAGACAAAGAGATGAGGAAGTTCGAAGGGCAGATGAACGTAGAAATGAAAAGAAAAGGGAAGAAGAAAGTGTAAGAGAAAAGGCGAGAAAGCGCAGAGAATTCGTTGACGACATAGAAAGCAAGCAGAGACAGAGGGCACACGATCTTGAATATCTGGGGAGAGAGGTTAGAAAACCCACTCCAGTAGTAGATTGGGAAGACATAGAAGAATTTTTTCCTGTGTACGATTCAGTACCAGGCACGTCTAGGGCAAATATGGAAGATGACTTCGACACTAGAAGCATCGGAGAAACAATCGATAAAATGTATGATGAAATGGATATACAGATATGTGTAGTTTGGTAACCGCAGTAACATTTTTTTATTTTTATACCTATAGTGACGTTGGTGGCAGCCCTCCAGATAGGGTGGGTATCTTGTGTTTTTACGCATCTAATTATTGCCAATACGGAAGATTACATTTTCTTCTGCGTACCGTGTACGCTGTTTTTAGTCATTAAAGAAACATACTTTCCATCACTAGATGGCAATGTAGCGTTTCTTTTGTCAGCAGCATAGCATTGCTTATGTATGATGATGAATTTCCAACTGAAAGTCCACGGGTCCCCTTGCAAATCTTTGACAGTTAAGTGAGCAACACAATAAAGCATGCACCCTTTTAAAATGTGCTCATACCCATAACGTCTAAATACCCGTAATGTCTGCGATCCATTATGGATAACTCAACCTATTTCGGATGCCTGCGTTGCACCATTTGGCTTTCAGTGGTAGAGATTATTGGGCAAGGATGAACTAACTAAGCCCGTATCGGAAAAACATGAACTGTAGAATGTAAAAGTGTTACTGCCGCCACAATAATGGATGGCGTGTGGCTGTTTACAATTGCTCGTTTGACACGAGAGCCTGTGTACATGGCTGATTGAAGCCATGAAGCTGGGTAGCCTTTTTAAAGACATGGCCACGGTTTGCCATGCATATCGTTATACTACGGGTATCATCTAATCTGCCATTATGATGGGGGTGGGGGGAGAAGGAGGGGCGCGCCCTCCTTCCCTTTTCCACTTTAGCTTCTGCTTTCCGTTCTCGCGCTTCACTTACTGCCTCGTTTAGTCATTTGGATTATCGGACAGTGCTTCCCTTGCCCCCTACATATATTGAAGCGTCCGTCCCGTGCCTTTTCATAGGAGTACATGCCCTGTGCTTTAGACCACAGCAGCTTCCTTTGACAATGCATCAGATGCGAGTGTGTAAAAAAGTACACGCTGCCTGTTTATTAATTATTTATTTTATTGTTAATTTGTAAGGCGACAAAACATGCTTCTTGTTCCATCAAAAGGGTTGTGGGGACGTAGTGTTACATAGCCATTTAATGGCATTAGAGCTTACGAGATCAGTCACGTGCCAAAGAGAAGGGTGCTCTTGGAGCAAGTGAAAAGACTCCTTCAATAAGCGTATGGCTTTGAACCATAAAAACACAGCCAGGACGTCTCCCAGCAGCATAAAGCAGCGTTATCCTCCAAATTGAACTTGAACAGAAACTGCGGTTTTCACAGAATGAAACAACAATCCTCACACATGAAAAGCAAGCATTGGCAATGCTAACTTGTTCGGCTTTCGTGTAGGCATGGCAAAGGCACTTGCCAGGCACTGCCATAGTGATATGAACTGGCCATTGATGTTAGCAGATGCAAAATAGTGCGAGTACCTTGGCATCTAAAAGCAGTGGCTGGCAAATGCCTTATACACAAGCCAAAACTGTTGGCTTTGCCAGTGCTTTGTTTGAAAACATTTTTTACAGGTCTTCAGTGAAAGACACACACACATAGTGCTTATGAATGGAATGAATGAAGACAGGCCTGGTTTACACCAGTCGTGGGTTTACCAACCAAATTAAATCACCAACTCTCAGAAGACGGCTTTGAAAAACATAGACAGGCCCTTCCAGTGCAAAGGTGGATGGTAAGGCTTGATTAAAGCGAACTCAAAGAGTTTGCAGGAGGAGGCGTTTTGGGTGGGGAGGAGCAGGAACTGGGTGGGAATGGCCATAGGGATTAGCAATGTTCGAATAAGCTTTACATCCATCACTTTCTTGTGAAAGTAACAAAGGTGCAAACACACTGCAGTCCTATAAGGCGTCTGCCCTAGAATGCTGTTATATGTAAGTCACATATTTTAGTACTAGTAAAACAGCTTAATGTGCCTGCAGTAGGGCTGTGTTGTAATTTACAGAGACCCCCCCCCACAAACACACACAGCGCTGACTCACAATCAAATGGTGTGTTCTGTGACAGCCCGTCTCTCAGTCAACATACTTGGCCAAATAGTGAGGGAGCGAAACATCCCTCTTTCAATACTCCTTTCCCCAGATCTGCTATAATTTGTGGTGCCCCTAGAAACAAGTTATATTTTGGCAGTTCGGACCATCAAAAAATGAACTGGGCTCCATCATGGGGGGCAGAGACGTTTTTATGGGAGGGCAAAAGGAGCACTTGCCTAGGGCCCCCACCTAGGAGGGGAGCCCACAAGGCTAGCTGACCTGAAGAAGTAAGATTCCATAGTTCACCAGTCTTAAATAGCATGCAACAGGATATTTTATGGGGTGCTGCAAAGGCTCTAAACCAATTGCCTTTCCTTTTTGGCAAGTGCATTCTGCCTTGATCAATTCATCGTGTATTGCTTTCTGTGTTCACTGTGGTATACATAGTTTGTGTGTTCCTCATGTCACAACTATGTAGCATTCTTTACTTCCTGAGGGAATTATGTTGATCATGTGCAATATGCAATGGTGAAGTGCATATTGATAAATTGAGTGCCACAATGGTTCAGAAGTTAGCTCAGTGTGTGAAGACCCGATTGCAGAGATGTGTTCATATGCAAAATTAGAATATCGCATTCCAGCAAGGCTGGTGGAGCCTTTCCCATGTCTGAAGTTTATGAACCTGCCTGCATATGTACTTGTTTTTGCAGAACAACATCTGCTATTATCAACATTGTACCTCTATCAGATGGGGTTGCTATAAAAAGTAACATATCTGTATGGTAAAGGTCTAGAAATTGGTTTGATCAGATGGGGTGTTGTAAAACCTAGGCAATTGCCTCTAACGATGGTCTAAACTGTTAGTCCAAGAGGTGAATAAGTATCCAAATTTAAGACTATGGAACAACAGCGTTCATGTTGGTATCTGGATTTGCCAGCAGATGATACAGTGATCCTGGCCAAATCATCTAATATATCTCACATTACTGTGCCGTCTTCTGTGAGGTTTGCCTTCTTGCATGCTGCTTGTATCGTTTAGCCCATTACTTGATCGTTCTTCTTATGTGGGTCATTTGGGTGGAGGGGTTGGTAGAAGAGAGTGGACCATATGTTGCAGGCCTTAGGCATGAATATTTTAAGGTTTGCTTGTTTGACACAAAAACACGGTTTGCTTTTTGGTAAAGGTCAAAGGTTTTTATGCACGTTTATAAATGAAAATGTCACAAGCCTTTGTTTTGGAAGTATTTAAAGCATTAAAATACAAAAGACAAACCCAGATTAAATCTGTTAAATAACATCGATTGGTATGCTGGTTCTTATATACTTCCCTTGATAAGTGAGAGAATTAAGCTAGAATCATTCCCATTTTGCATAACACCCATCTATAATATTTTGTTGTAAAATGGTCATTTTGGTAATGTGATTTGCGTACTTTCCAAGTCCTGTTTTTTTTTTAAATAAAATAAGATTGTGTTAGTTCATGGTAAGAACTGGAAAAGAAAGTGTTCAAATGCATAAATTGCAGAGTTGGCACAAATCACAGCTTCACCCTTTAACCAATGGGTGATCCTGGGCATCTCATTTAATCTTGTATTGCCTACCACTTCTAATCTCAGTCTGTCTGGATGAAGACACCTTCCTGGTAGCTTCTAATCTGCCTCCACTATCCATGCTATGGTATGTGTAGTGTTCTCCTTCCTTCCAATTGGTCTCCTCTACCCATGCATGAGCACTTTTGCAATCTGTGAGGCAGCTAATATGAGTTCTGTCTATTATGGGTTACATATACCTTCTACATACTGTCCTGCATTAATACTACATCTACCTTCCTGGATGTTATTGATAAAAAGAATCCTGTATTGTTTTCTGAAGTGGTCCCTCCCATCACAACCTAATTCCCACCCCCCAAAATGTAGGTTTTGTTGTGCCCCTGCATGGATGGGAGGTCAGATAGGTCGGCTTACTCTCACAAGCCACAAGCCACCAGCCACCCCCACCTCTCTCCTCAAAGTGCTTTAATAAAGGGGCGGGTGCCAACACATCTGCAATTATTCCTTTACTTGCTGTACCACGGCCTGTTGCAAACCTGCTCTGTAATGTATATTTTATAAAGTTATGCTGCCTGTAGTAAGACGTGCGCTTGCTTTTGGGTTATACCACGAGGGATGGGACGTTACCCCATGCAGGGATGAACTGTTCCATTAGCTTGAACGGAATATATTTGCCAATAACACATGCAGGGAGGCAATGTGCCACTGACGCATGCAGAAAAGAGATGCTCAGTTAGCATGTACAGAGAAGAGATGTGCTGCTGCATGTGTACGGAGGCTATGCCAATAACAAGTGGAAAGGGAGTTTGTGTTCTTACATAGCGCTTTTAGCCAAATTCCTTCAGCTTTTAAGCACTGTGTTAACAGTTATTATCCCAGTTCAAATTTTATTACAGCAAAACCAAGCAGAATGCCAGGGGAGCACTGTTGGGCATTTTGGTGGGGGTTGTTTGAGTCAGGCTGAATAAGGAAAGGGGAGGGGGAAAATCGGTACATTTGGCCGCAGTACATTTTGTCAATTTCCAGCACGGATAGTAACTTGTGTGAATGGTCATTCTTCTTTACTGCATTTCTTGTAAGAAAGAAGCAACTCCTCTGCCTTTAACATGTGCACAGAGTACGTGCCATACTCGTTAGTATGTGTCAAGAGGAGATGCGAAGCTAGCATTTTTAGGGAGGATATATGCCATTATCAAGTGGAGTGATGTGTTGTTACTATGTGCTCAGACGGGATGTGCCATTTGCATGTGGAGTGAAGGGCTCTGCACAAGCCAGGCAACTTTGATCTACAACACTTTTGGTCTACAAGTCTGATTTTACGTATGCATTGGGTGTATGTGTTGGATACGTTTTACTCTCTTCCAGAGGAGAAAAATCATTTTTACTCTCTTGAAATTGCATTTACTCTCTAATTTGAAAAATCATGCGTGAAATACTCCCACCTCAAAATCTTATCTGGAGCACTTGTTGGGGGTGAAGGATCACTGGTCATGGCCACCATGGCCAGTGACTCAATTGCCATACAGGGCTTCCCTTCAGGCATTAACTAAGACAGACTCTTCTTAGCTTCAAAGTGAGGAAGGAGCCAGCCTCCTCAGGCCATGTTGCCTGATTAATGAGCCAAACTTACAAGTCCACTTAGAGAAATGGGCCAGCCCTTTTCTTGCTTTGAAGCTAAGCAGGGTCAGCCCCACTTTACAACTAAGTAGTGTCAGTCCCAGTTACTACATGGATATGCGACCGAATGGGCATCTGAATTATTTACTTTTTTAAAACCGTGCTACTGTCAGTCCTGGAAGGTTTTCCATTCGGAGTCAATTTTTTGCCTTTTGCTGAATTGCATTCTGGTATTTGTACTATCCCAGTCAATAATAAAACAAAAGAGTATTTTTACAGCAACAGTGGGTTTCCCATCCCTGCAGTAACATGGACAAACCCTGGTTAGCTTCAAAGTGAAGACGGGGTCAGCCCACTAAGGCCATGTTGCTTAATTTTTTTGTTACCGCTTAGGGAAACACTTTGAGAAACATGGCCTAAGGGTGCTGGATCCTTCATCCCTTTGAAACTAAGCACCGTCAGTCCTGGCTACTGCATTGATAACAGACAGTGCACGGTCCTGAATGCTCTGCGTTTTCTTAATTTTAAATATCGCATAACACACAGTATCCGTTTTTTATAAAAACGGAAAAAATGAAATTTAAAAAAATCACATTTATACTGAACGCTGCTATCCGAGAACCCTGGCCTTAAGGAGTTCGGGACACAGCACTTAACCATTATGCTACAATGATGTTATTGGTTGGATTTTCACAAGTTTCATACTTAGGCCCTCATTACGACCCTGGCGCAAAGCGAAAAACGATGGCTGTAAACGATTACCGCCATCGTCTTCCGCTCGTGCCGATTACGACCCGTGACCGTAAACTACGATGTCACTAGCGGCATCGTAGCTAACGCTGCCGCTGACTGCGCCAAGGGCGCGCGCACGCGAACATCCACACCGTACTTAGGGCCATGGCAGAAAGGTGCGGGAATGCCGACCCAAGCGGACATGCCCCTAACGCCATCACCCAGGCCGTTAAGTACCTTACCGCCATGGTGCAAATTACGCCATCGCGAACCAACCGTAAAGGGCCGTGTAAAGTGAATGCAGCTGCCACAGGTGCACAGAAACAGCACAGGTGAAGGCAATACAGACACAGGAAGTACAAAAAGAGCACACCCCACCCCTTCCCACACCCAGTCACACTCCACAATGATACCAATAGGACTAGCAATGTTGGGGCTGGAGGACCTGATAGCAATGCGAGTGCTACAACAGCAACTACAACAACTACAACAACAACAACAACAGGCTGCACAGAGGAGACGCAGGAGGAGAAGGAGGGCAAGGCAGGCCCAGCAAGCCCCACCAGCACAGCCAGTGCCACCACGCAGGCAGCCCCCAATCCCACGCATCAGACCCAGCCCATTCAACCTCACCGCTGAGCAGATCCACACCCTGTACCGACTGGACCGGGACACCATCACCACCATTGTGGACATGATACACAACAACATCGTCAGCATGATTGATACACCCACTGCCACCCCCCCCTACTGAAGGTAGTGTCCGTGCTCCACTTCCTGGCCACAGGCACCTACCAGCACACAGTGGGGCACTTGCATGGCATATCACAACCATTATTCTCGCGTACACTGATGCAAGTGCTCGATGCCCTCCTCAAGCACACAGATGACCACATCTCATTACCACGGTCTGCCCAGGAGATTGCCAACACCAAAGTGGGTTTCCATGCACTGGCCGGCATACCTGGTTGCATTGGTGCCATTGACTGCACCCATGTTGAATTGGTGGTCCCACATGCCATGGAGGTACCGTACCGCAACCGTAAACATTTCCACTCAATCAACGTGCAAATGGTCTGTGACTCCAACAGGATCATCACACATTGTTGTGCCAGATTCCCATGATTCTATGATCCTTCGGAACTCAACAATACCACCCTACATGGAGCGACATGCAGGCCCAAGATCCTACCTACTCGGTGAGTCTAATGACATGAGCATGGAAATGCAAAGTGGGTGTTGAATGACGTACCAATGCATATTACATCTGGCAGATACAGGGGGGTGGGTGCAACTAGCAGTAGCCGTAGCCAGATCATTCCCTGTGGCAGCACTGACGTCAACAGAGAAGTGTACACATCATGCCTGACCTAATCATCCCAACATGTGAATGAAAGTGCATCCCAAAAACGACACAACCATTTGCAAGTGCATTGTGCAAATTGTGGCCGCATTGACCCTAAAGAATAACACCAACATGCACGTCACCATGCACCAACTACTGAAAGGCCTGTCCCCCACAACTGCGCACAAAGGAGGCACATGACAGACAGGGACATCAATGCACCATTACAAGACCCACAAACTGTCCCCATTGACACCAGTAATGCTCACTGGGGTCATAATGAGCCAGACATCGAGGTTGCTATCATGTGAGCTTCAAGCTCACAGGACACGTGCAAGGTCACATGAATGACGTCCTGAACGGACACAGTGGATGGCCACTCACAAGGCAATCGTCCCCCCTGCATTGTGTTTTAGCATGCAAAACAGTACATGAGAGCCATGAACACATACTGGTTGCACAGTGTAAATCCATATCCACAACTCCAATTGGTGCACAGTAACAGTCAGAATCAAGGAATGGTTGTGCGTCTTGTTCACATATCAATCTCGTTCATGACACATTCTTTTCTCACATTTTATAGGTGATGCGGGCTATCCCCTGAAGAGGTGGCTCCTCACACCAGTCCGGAACCCATCAAACCAGCATGAGGAGGACTACAACCATAACCATGCACGTACCCGTGTGGTGATAGAGCATGCTTTTGGCCTACTGAAGGCACGTTTCCGCTGCCTCAGCAGGTCTGGCGGGGCACTCCTGTACCGCCATGAGAAGGTTGCAAAGATCGTCATGGCATGTGTCATGCTACACAATATGTGCATCAGACGAAACGTGCCTCTGCCCCCTGACGCAGAACCACAACCACCTGATGATGGGGATGATGATGATGGGGAAGGGGCAGCACCTCAGGGAGGCAGCGATGCACAGGAGGGCCATATAATGCGTCAGAATGTCATTGACCGATTCTTCTAGCACACACAGCGAGTGTGTGACATATGGATGGCACTTGGGGCACTGTGTGTGTCTGGTATGTCAACACTGTGGACTGTAACAATAAAGCACAGATACGCAATGAGCAATGTCCACACTTTTAGTTTGTGAGAAAAGAAAAAGTGTATTGTACTACTGAATAGGTATAACAGTACCCCTCCCCCTCCCCCCTGAACACTCCAACACACCCAATACCCCCCTCCCCCTCCCCCCTGAACACTCCAACACACCCAATACCCCCCTCCCCCTGAACACTCCAACACACCCAATACCCCCCTCCCCCTCCCCCCTGAACACTCCAACACACCCAATACCCCCCTCTCCCTCCCCCCTGAACACTCCAACAGACCCAATACCCCCCTCCCCCTCCCCCCTGAACACCCTGCAAACATGTGACAGTGCCCGTGGTGAAATGAGTATAGTTCAGCACACTATTGACTGCCCCCTCTCCCGGAACCTGGGGCCCCCCTGCCTGTGCTCCTCAGGGTCCTGGATGACCTGCGGACGGGAGAGGCTTGTGCTGAACTTGCAGCCGAGGATGTACCGGGCTGCTCAGTACGGCATGTGTCCAGAATTGTCTGGATGAGCTGGCTCATCATCTGCCGCCCTGCAGCAAGTTCGGTGCAAATGTCCCTGCTGGCAGTTTGGATGGCAGCCCTGATGCCATCAGCACTCCTCTCCATGGCTGCACTGGTACTTACACATTCTGCTACATGCTGCGTGAGGAGTGTGCCCAGTGCTTCCTGCCTGTTGGCAATCTGCTCCAGCGACAGCTGGAATTCTGGCCCAATGGGGGGTGCCAATGGGGGACCAATGGGGCTACTCCCATCTTCCACTACTCCCACTGGGCTTGGAGTTGCTGGCCATGAATTAGCTGGCGATGGGCCCTGGGTGTAATCTCCATGATGGCTGATTGGGGATAGGTGTGGTGAGTGAAGTTGTGTGTTGTGGTCAAGTCCGGTGTCATCCTCCACATCACTGTCGGAGCAGGCAGCGATGGCTGCAGTCTCCCCAACAGTACTGCTCCCTGCTGATGCATTGGCCTCAGTGGGCAACAGTGGGTGTGGTTGGGCTGCAGGTGCTGTCACGACCCCTTCCTCGGGGGACTTTGCTGCCCTGGGCTCTTCAGCCTGGCGTGGATTCTGCCTGGGTCCAGCTGAGGTGGATGCATGGTTCCCCTCTCCCACTTTCCTGGCCTTCTTGGCTGGGGTGCTGGTGCTGTCGTCCCTGCCAGTGTCCGATTGCGAGCCTGTGGTGGAGCAGAGGAGGGTGACTGTTATTGATGGTTCAGCGGACATTGAGCAGGCATTGTGAAGAGTGAAATGGATAGATGGTGGAGTTAGTAGCCCGTGACATACAGGTTGCCTCCCTTTAGGTTCGGTTTTGCATGCAGGTGTGTGTCTGCCTACTGTACAGTGTACATGCTGCATGTGCGCAGGGTGTGGCTCATCTGCTGATGTGTTGCGTCTGCCACATTGTGATTGTCACGTGCAAGTGTATCAGGGTGTCTTGCAAGGCTGGATATGAGGCACCTACCTGTGTCTCCAGATCTCGGGGCCCCTCTCTCCATCTCGCCGACACCTTCGATGCACTCAATGCCAATCAGAGAGGCACATGTCTCCTCCCATGGCTGCATCTTCAGTGGGGAGTCTGCTCCCCCGCCAGTTCCCAGGGCCAGGTTACGGTTGGCAGACATAATGCCCCGGAACCTGATCCGCAGGTCGTCCCATCTCTTGCGGCACTGTTTGGAGGTGCGTGGGGTGGTTCCAACAGCACTGACACGTTGTGCCACAAGTTCCCACACCTCCTTTTTGCGGCCTATGGCTGTTCGGGTCATCTCATTGGAGAAGACAACATCAGCCTTCTCCTGGAGCGTGTCTGCAAGCATTTGCAGTTCCTCTCGACTGAAGCGCTCCTGCCGCTGCCTGTCACATGCCTTCTTGACAACTTTAGGCATGGTTGGCTGTGGAAATGGGTGGGTTATGGGAATCTCAGGGTTTGAGGGTTGGTTGTGGTGTGGTTGGGTAGGATGGCAATGGATTGTGTTTTTTAAGATGGCCGCTGTGCTGTTTCCCGTTCCGCCGCGATTACGCTATTTACGGTTCCGCCTAATTGCGGTCACCGCTAATTACGGTGACCGCTGACTACGGTCGGCGCAATGATGGGTGGCGGTAGGTCACCCTGCGCTGTTAACGAGGGCGGTAAGGGCTGTTTACGGCATGGCGTAGTTTACGTTACCGCCATGGCGTAATGCTCGTGCGCGATGGGTCGTAATGTGGCGCTCTTATCGCCATCGCACCATGGCGTTAACGCTCATTACGCCATGGCGGTAATTTCAATCACTTACCGCGTGAGTCGTAATGAGGCCCTTAGCCTTTTATCATTCAACATATTAAATTATAGGCTAACTATGAAATGTATGCCCCTATAAGCACCAAACCATTGTGGCCTAGTGGTTAAATGCAGCACATTGATCTCTGGCAGACCAGGATTCAAAGCTGTATGTTTTATTTTTATATAATTTAATTTCATTAAAAGAAAAGCAATGCAAGTGGGAGGTGGTGAGGTTTGTTGCAATGCAGCCCTGTGATCTTATTTAGAATAAGTGCATTTAGACGTGGCTGCAATGTAAGCCATGTCCAAACATCCCTTGTACCAAAATAACGGTGCCGGAATGGCTTTTGTACTGAAAAGGGTGCACCAAAATAGGCGCTGCAGTGGAATGCCCATAGTTCTATAAGGATTTATATATTTGAGTGACACTATGGTATGTGTACTTTTCAAGTTAGCTTTATAAAGCAGAGTATTGTTGAAAGCCAGACATGGGGTGAGGAGAGGAAATGATGAGAGGGCAAGTAAGCCATGAGTATTTGCCCACGATGCCCAAGAGAGTTTGCAATCCTGGACACGGTGCAGTTATTTTCCCCTGATTGTGGCTGCTTTTCAGGGCACAAGTAAAGGACACATGTGAGTGAAGAGAGTAACTTTATTTCAGAGGGACGCAACCCTTTTTAGGTTGGCAAGCTTGCTCTAGTATTTGGCTGACAGGATTTTACTGGATCTATGTGAAATATCTGAGGCAGAATAACCTGCGACGGAAATGTTTGCATGGCAAATGTACGCACTACAAAATGTTTGTACATTTCCCATGCGAACATCCATTTCAAAACCCTACAAACTTACACCCCCACCCACAACACACCCACAACACACCCCCACACACACACACCCAACATATGCCCATCCACATCCTACATACCTTTTAAGACACACTGTATCCCTGCAGCGCCGGTTCCCTTTCACTTCCCTGATCGGGAACCGGTGCCACAGGGTCCTCTTTTTTTCTTTTTTTGTTCGGGCAGTTGCAAGCTTTTCCCACGCAACTCCCCCTCACTATACTGTGTAGTATAGTGAATGGGGTGTTGTGGGGGACACCCCCAAAGCCCCTGTTTTTTTTCTTCTTTATTTTTTTCAGGTGTGTTGTGGGGGTGTGCCCCGCAACCCCCGCTCACTATACTGTACAGTGTTGTGAGTGAGGTGTTGCGGGGGACACCCCCCCGCACCCCCTGGCTTTTTTTGTTGTTGCCCGGGTGAGCTGCGGAAGGATCCCCCGCAACACCCCGCTCATTATACTGTATACTATAGTGAGCAGGGTGTTGCGGGGGACACCCCCGCAGTGCCTGGCTTTTAATAAAAATAATGTACCGACCCACCAAAACCCACACCACAAAAAGTGGTTTGGTCATTTGAACTTTTGGTGGTATGTATTTTAGGTCTTTTTGTAAGGTCGGTAAATTTTATCCAGACATTTCGTCCTAACCCATTTTACTCAGGTTGTCATGTTCCCAGTGCAGATGCTTACTCACAAGACCACAAGCACTTGTTTCCTATTGGGATTTAGTTTTCCAGAGAATATTTCACGAAAGATTGCTGGGTTTTAAAGTTGAGCACCTTTTATACTTTGCCAGCATATTTTTTGGAGCATTTTCTCCCTCAGGTTATTTTTATGGTGTTCGAAAAGGGCGTGCAGAAATAGGCGCTGCAGCAGGATGCCCGTGCCCAATTGTCCCACACCAAAATGATGGTGCCGAAAAGGGTTGTACTGCTTGTAGAACATTTGCTTAACCAAAGTCTGCGCTCCATGGCAAATAATTTAATCTCACTGCGCATTGCCTAAAACATTGTTAGTTCTCAAAGTTTTAAATATCTCATAACACACGGCATCCGCATTATTTTTTTTAAACCCTGCTACTGTCAGTCCTTGAACATTTTGCAACCATAGACAATTTGTTTTGACATTGCTGAATTCCATTCTGGTATGTGTAGTCCCACAGTCAAGATGGGGGGAATAATGCCACAATTTTACACTTTTTGCCTAACGTAGTTCTATAAGGATTTATATATTTGAGTGACACTATGGTATGTGTACTTTTCAAGTTAGCTTTATAAAGCAGAGTATTGTTGAAAGCCAGACATGGGGGTGAGGCGGGACATGAGAGGGCAAGTAAGTCATGAGTATTTGCCCACATGTGGCAAGTGAGTTTGCAATCCTGGACACTGGTGTAGTTATTTTCCGCTGATTGTGGCTGCTTTTCAGGGCACAAGTAAAGGACACATGTGGGTGAAAAGCGTAACTTTTTTTCAGAAGGCGGCCGCAAACCCCCTTTTTTGTAAACACATTTTTAGGTTGACAAGCTTGCTCAGGCATTTGGCTACCAGGATTCTACTCAGGTTGTCATGTTCCCAGTGCAGACGCTTACTCGCAAGACCACAAACACTTGTTTCGTATTGTGATTTAGTTTTCCAGGGAATATTTCACGACAGATTGCTGGGTTTTAAAGGTGAGCACCTTTTATATTTTGCCAGCATATCTTTGGGAAAATTTCCTCTCTGGTTATTTTTCTGGTGTTCATTACTGTTTTTTAAAGTACAATGCTATTTTGTCTTGCACGCTTACATCTAAGAGTAGGTCTGTATTATTGATGTTAATCATGTATGGAATAACAAAACCCTTGAAATTCAAGGAAAAACGTTAGTAGCAGGGATGTTAAGGTGAGCAATACATTGTAACAAAACCTTTGAAATTCAAGGAAAAAACGTTAGTTGCAGGGACATTAAGGTGAGCAATACATTGTAACAAAACCCTTGAAATTCAAGGGAAAATCTTTAGTTGCAGGGATGTTAAAATGAGAACTTAATGCAACAAAACCCCTGAAATTCAGCTAAAGCCACCTTAACTTTGTGCCCCCTGTTGCGCAGCCTATGACCACAATGATGACATCACAGCTCACATCACTGATGACATCACTAATTACATGTTGTATGAGAACACTGATGACATTACAAATCACATCACTGATGCCATCACTGATGGCAACATTACAACCATAACTGGCCTTGAGCATGGCCTTCAGCCATGTTCATTGTGTATGGCCAAATATATGTTAACAATTATATAATAACAAAATAATCAGGGTGACTGAAAACACATACCTTCATAATAGTACTTGTATGTGAAAAAATGACATTATTCTAATATGCTGTCTGGGCCAAGAGAGAATATTTTGATCCCAAGTCTTAAATGTACATCAGTATATCAAAAAAGAAACAGGACATTCTTTACTTATAAAACTCTGTACGAAGTACACAACAGTACAGTCCAGTCATCTTGGCTGATAATGAATAATGGTAAGCATGATGATTCTTCCCTTGTAACATCTAGGGAATTCTAGTTATAGATAACATGTGAGCACAATATATAACAGTGCACAATTAATAGTGTTGGCAATGGACTTTGGTACAGAAAATGGGTTGTCGACACTACTGTGTTTTGGCTAAAATGATCAGCCTTCTAATGGAGCCTGCGTGTGGTTGGCCTTCATCAGGACGGAAGAACAGGTTTGAGAGAGAAGGTGTCCTGTTGATCTCTGTCAAAGCAATGATAAGAGATGCGTGGTTCACAAAGGATGTGGGTTCAGAAACAGTTATTATTTACAGAAGCTTATTAATGCTGACATTTCTAAATAGCAGTGATGATGTCCAAAGAACACATCACTTGGCTTACCATATGATAGGTATTGCCTCAGTGGAAGCAGGTGAGCTGGTCCACTCTTCAAATTACAGGAGATTGTGGCCACAGGATTCTGTGGAGTCTTGTATGCCCGAGTGCCTTTGGAGAGACAAAAGGGATACCCAAAAACCTATTTAGTCTAGTGGTGGGTCTATGTATTAATATACCCACCCAAAGAGATGGTAATGAGTGTAGTGTTGTGACTCTTACCGAAATGGCGTTTCACTGCGCTCGTGGTCTCTGGCTCCTGTGGATGGGCCGGTGGACCCTGTTGTTCAAGAGGGTCTGATTTCAAATGGATTAAAGTCTCCTCTAGGTGACTTCACTCAATGGTGAGAATCAATTCCAGGGGTTGCATGCCGCCCTTTCTGTGAGTGGGCTATGTGCAGAGTTTTAACTAGTTCTTCGGGATCTGATTACAATGGTCAGGCTGTCATAAATCTCCCCCCGTCTCACCTGTGATCAGGATCTCCCTTGTTCGGCCGCAGCACTCTTCCTGTGGGTGGTTCGGGTCTTGAATAGGCTCGCCCGAGCCTCGTCAGGTTGCAGAGCGCGTTCAGAGTTCCGGGAAGTTCGTGGTTCCAGGGTGTCCAGGATTAGCGATAAGCAATGTAGGGGGGGAAGTCCAGGAACAGGAAAAAAGGTAAAGAAGGAAGTAAGAGGATCAAGGAAGCAAATGTAGAGAGCAAACACACGTCGGGTCACTATCGAAGATAGCGTTGAGACGCGCGGACCTGCAGGGGCGTGACCAATTTATAGTACGTGTTACGACGTGAAAGCTAGTGCATAGCACGGAGCTTGGTACGGCCATGTTGGGAGGAACAAGGAGTACAAGCCCTTCGTGACAATGACCATGAGGTCCAGAAAGGGCAATTTCGCCGGGTCATGACAGCATGCCCCCTCCGAAGACTGGTTCCTCCAGGCTTGCCTGGGTGAATAAGATGGAATCTTCTGAGCAAACGAGGGGTCTTTAAATTAGAAACTGGTTCCCATGTTCTCTCGCTAGGGGGGTAGCCTTTCCACTCGACCAGATATTGTAATCGACCCCTTCTATACCTGGAATCACATATCCTGGACACCTCATATTCCAACTGGTCGTCCACAACAACAGGCGTGGGTTTGAAGGGTTTTCGAGTAGAACTAACGTAGGGTTTCAACATGGAAGTATGGAAGACTGGATGTATCTTCTTCCAGGAATCCGGGAGCTTAAGTCGGAAGGAGACAGGATTGATGATCTCCTTTATAGAAAATGGACCATAATAGCGAGGGGCCAATTTGTTTGGTCGTAGATGTCGAGGTAACAGTTTCGAGGCTAGCCAGACTTGATCGCCAACTGAATAGGAAGGTGATGGTCTTCTCCTAGAGTCCGCATATCTTTTGGTTCGAGTCTGGGCCTGTTCTAACTGATCCTTGGCCTCTCTTTGTAAGTCGATCAGAGTCTGAATCCAAGAGTCAAGGGTAGGTACCGGAGTAGATTCTGGAAGAACTGATGGTAAAACAGACGGATGATAACCTTGACTGCAATAGAAAGGGCTGATCTTGAGAGCTGAATGATCTGAGTTATTGTAGGAGAATTCGGCTAAAGCTATAAGGAGAGACCAATCGTCTTGAACCTTGGTGGCAAAACAACGAAGATATTGTTCCAGGGTTTGATTTACTCGTTCCGTTGCCCCATTGGTTGGTGGATGATAGCCTGAAGAAAGGGCACGTTGGATTCCTAGAACACGACAGAGATGTTTCCAGAATTGTGTAATATATTGAGGTCCCCGATCCGAAATAATCTTGAAAGGGAGGCCATGAAGACGAAAAATATGTTCCAGGAAAATTCCAGCAAGTTCTGAGGAAGATGGTAGTTTATACAATGGTGTAAAATGAGCTAGATGAGTGAACAAGTCAATGGTTACCATGATGGTTGTATATCCTCGGGAAGGTGGTAATTCAACAATGAAGTCAGTGGCAATAACTTCCCAGGGTCTGGTTAGCAACGTAGGTTGTAGAAGCAGACCCGCCGGTCTCTGATTATCGTATTTGTTCTGACTACAAATTGCACAGGTCTTGATATATTGAACTACACTGGACTTCCTCCCTGGCCACCAGAACTGTCTTTGTATAAGACGGAAGGTGTTGGTTACCCCTCGATGGCCGGAGTGAAGAGTATCATAGATTCATTACCTTCTGTTGAAGTTCTTTTGTCGGAATGACCACTGAATTGTTCTTGAATAAATATCCTTCCTTGATTGTCAAACGCCAGAGATTTTTCTCGGATATGTCCTTCCAGAGTTCAGATGATTGAGTCTGTACTCTGATTACTTCCAGGAGATTGATTGCTTGGGCTACAAAGATTGTAGGTGGAAACATTTTAGGATAGATCTTATCCTCCAAGGGAACATAGTCGGGACGCTGAGAAAGGGCATGGGCAATCATGTTTTGCGGTCCAGGAACATGTGAGATTTGAAATTGATATTGAGCAAAGAAGTAGGCCCATCGAGCTTGTCTACTGTTCCTGCACTCCATGGATTGTAGGCCCTGAAGATTTCGATGATCAGTACGGACTTGAACTGGATATTTAGCACCCAGGAGTAGATGTCTCCATTCAGTGAAGGCATGACGAATGGCCAATAACTCCTTCTCCAGAACTGAGTAGTGAGTCTCACTGGTAGTCAGGGTCCGTGAAAGGTAAGCAATGGGATGTTCCAACTTATCGGATTCTTGTTTTAAAACTGCTCCTATGGCGTAATTGGAGGCATCTGTTTCCACTAGAAAAGGATGATTTATGTCATGTTGGGCCAGGATGGGGGCCTGAGTGAATTCTTTTTGCAAGCGTTGGAATGCCTTGTCTTGTGGTATAGACCAGTTGAATGGAACGTCTTTCTTCAGGAGATTAACAATGGGTTGAACAATCTCGGAAAAGGTGGGAATGAATTTCCGGTAGAAGTTGGCAAGCCCAAGGAAGGACTCTATTTGCTTTACAGATGTTGGGGCGGGCCAAGCCAGTATGGCCTTCACCTTTGAAGGATCCATACTAATTCCTTCTGAACTAAGGACAAACCCCAGATAGTGAACTGATGTAACATGAAACAAACATTTTTCTGGTTTGGCTAAGAGTTGATTTTCACGGAGACGTTGAAGTACTGCCTTTACATGTTCTTCATGTTTCAAGGAATCCTTTGAGAAGATCAATATGTCATCCAGGTAGACGATAACATTGAGAAATAACATGTCAGAGAACACCCTATCCATAAAATGCTGGAAGACTGCGGGAGCATTAGTCAGACCAAAGGGCATGACTAGGTATTCAAAGTGACCAAAGGGTGTTCTAAAGGCTGTTTTCCATTCGTCTCCTTCCCGGATACAGATCAAATGGTAAGCACCTCGGAGATCGAATTTCGTGAATATCACTGCACCTCTCACAGCTTCAAGGATATCCGAGATCCGGGGTAGTGGGTATCTGTCTTTCAGGGTGTGTTGATTTAGGCCCCGATAGTCCAGGCAAGGTCTGAGCTCTTTGGTATCCTTTTTAGGAACGAAGAACAATGAAGCACCAGCTGGTGATTTTGAAGGTCTTATGGTGCCATTCTCAAGATTAGTGTCTAGGTATTCCCGGAGGGCTCTCTTTTCTGGTTCTGAAAGGATAAACATCCTGCCAAAGGGAATCACTGCTGAGGGTTCAGTATCTATGGCACAGTCTTCGGGTCTATGTGGAGGTAAGGCTTGAACGATGGCAGTAGAGAATACATCAGCATACCCTTGATAGATCTCTGGAACTTGTACAATATTGGAAACCATAAGTGGTGCCTCTGGACTCATTGGTGGACTTTTAGGGGCTGTGACTGAGGTATCCAGGTTTAAACAATGGTTCATACAGAACTCCGAGCCCAGGAATAAGGATCCGGCCATCCAGTTGATATATGGATTGTGCCTTTGTAACCAGGGCATGCCCAAAACCAAGGGGTAATGGGCTGATTTTATCATTTCAAACACAATTCTTTCTTGATGGTGATTTATGGAAAGATGGATCTCCCTTGTTTGCAGACTTATGGGTCCTGAGGAAAGAGGTCTTCCGTCAATCGCTTCCACTGGCTGTGAAAAACTTCTTGCTTCATACGGAATGTTATGACTTCTGACCCAATCTTGATCAATGAAGACTCCCATTGCTCTGTAATCCACTAAGGCCAGTGGTAGGGGTAGACCTTGTCCTTGGATGGCGATAAAAAGGTGTCACAACTCGACCCTGGACACTGTGGGAAAGATGGAGGCTTACTTAGGTATCTTTGCGGTCCTTTTACCATTCTAGTCTTTCTGGTCTTTTCCCTTTAAAAGGTAGCCACGCCCACAAAGCTGTGCGTTGCAACTCGCATTGTCAGCCTTTCGCTAACTTCGACAGCAGTGCCGCTCTTGGGGCTTGGTGCTTTGAATCTTTACTCCGTAGTACTTTGCCCGCTTCCGCTTTCCCTGTTTCTATGTTCATTCCGTCTCACAGCCTTTCTGTCCGCTCCCTCGTATCTGCTACCTCTCCCCTCTTGTGCGGGGTTTCCCTACCGTTACTCTCCTCCGTGTTCCTTCGCTATTTCGCTCCCGCTTGCTCTCTCTCTCCCGCTCGATTCCTTACTCTCGTTCACCCACTTTCGCTCCCGCTCGCTCTCTCTCACTCCCTCACTCTCTCATTCCATCTCTCTCATTCTATCTCTCCCTCTCCCTTTCTTGCCCGGATGTCAATCTCTCGCACTTTCACTTTCGCTTCTGTTCGCTCTCTCATTTTCCCCTCTCTCTCGCTCTCCTGTACTAGCTCTCCCTCTCTCTCTCTCTTACACGCATATTAGCTGATACCTTCCCTCTTGACTGCTCGTGTGCAGCCTCCGCTTCAGCTTTCCTTGTACGCAGTGGATATTCTTCCAATCCTTTCCGACATCAGCATACCTCGTCCTGTTATACTTGGACTTAAGTACTGTTTGCTGCATTACTATTCATCGGCCTCCTCCACTTCCGACACTCTCCCAGCCAGCAAGGATTCGCCATCAAACAGGGTTTCTTCTGCCGTCACTGGCTTTTTCCCTGGCATCAAGGGACTGGCTCCCCTGGGTCCACCTGACAGCTTGTTCTCACCACTGTCAGGGTGGCCTCAAGCGGAGACCGTCCCTATCTCTACGAGCGTAAGAAGGAGAAGAAGGAAAGGAAGGGAAGGAAGAGTTCCAAGACGGACGAAGAACCGGATGAGATCAAGAAGGAGAGGAGAAGAAGACCTAAGAATTCTATCCAGGAGGATTCCTCTAAGGAGTCAGGTGAGGAGTCACCGGGGGTGGTAGTTTCCGATTCTGACAGTTTGCAACGCCAACAAGTCAACATGGCCTCCCTGGAACAGATCCAGGAGATGGTAGCTGCTATCCAAGGCCTTCAGACTGAAGTGCAGAATCTCCGAACCGAAAATGTCAGTCTACGACAACAGATAGCAGTACGAGATGATACTCGGGGCGACTTGCCTCCACAGTCGTTCTCTTTTGGTAAATATGATGGCAATCCAAAGCAATTGAAGGAATTCTTGGATGCTTGCATGGTCTATTTCACTTTTAGACCTAAGGCTTACGAACTAGGCAGGTCCAAGGTTGGTTTCCTTGTTTCTAATCTTGTCGGAAACGCCTTGGCTGGGGCCACCCCGTTGATATCCCAATCCGACCCAGCAGTCAAAGATTATTCCCAGTTTACCCAGCAGATGAGATCCAGATTCGACAGACCTGAGGTTCTGTTTTCTTCTTACGAAGCCCTCTTGGACATTCGTCAAGGGAATCAAGATGTTCAAACCTATGCTTCCGCATTCATAGGACTGGCAAAGGATGCAGGATGGCCCGACTCTGCTCAACAAACCCTCTTTCGCCGGGGGCTCCATGACGATCTCAAAAACGAGCTAGCCAGAGTGGCCCGTCCGGCCTCCTTCCAAGAACTAGTGACCCTGACTCTTCAGCTGGAATACCGACTTCTAGAGCGAAGACAAGAAAAAAGGAGGTTCCGAAACCTTCCTTCAGCCAGTACAACCCCAGTTCCTCTACCTACTCGGAGCCAGGCTAAAGAACCGATGCAGATCGGAACTACTAGAGGCCCCCTGACTCCAGAGGAGAGAAAGAGACGCAGAGATCTGGGTCTCTGCATGTACTGTGGATCTTCTAAGCATTTGCTCCGGAACTGCCCAGAGGTACCTCCAAGACGTTCGGGAAACGCTTCTCCCCGGTCTTAAGCAGGGATAAGAACCGGGCAGAGGCGATAAATCCCTGCAACCTTACTTGTCAGAAAGCTACAGAAGAAGATAACAGACTGTTGGTGTTCACCATACATCTCACTTTCGAGTCCAATCCCACCATTGAGGTCTTGGCTATGTTGGACTGTGGTGCGGCGGGTAATTTCATCGATGTCCAGTGGGCTCAAGATCAGGGGGTGCCTTTTCTACAAAAGAGCTGTTCCTTACCCGTAGAAGGAGTGGATGGAACTCCACTCTCCTCCGGGCCCATTGTGTAAGAAACCATACCCGCTACTATGCTTCTTTTTCAACACCAAGAACAGATCATTTTCGATGTGATAAGAGCCGCACACTTCCCAATAATACTGGGAATACCATGGCTACGTAAGCATAATCCTACTATAGACTGGTCAGCCAACACTATATGTTTTTCATCTTCTTTCTGTACTTCTTCCTGCCTTCTTCAGACCAATCCGGTTCCTGGTAAGGGAATCCCTACTCCTATGTCCGCCTCAGTGGTGCAGATGGTGCCACTCTGCTATCAACAATACGCCGAACTTTTGGAAGACGAATTACCACGCTCCTTACCTCCTCATCGGCCGGAAGACTGCTCCATTGAGTTAAAGCCAGGTGCTTCCGTTCCTTTTGGCCGAATGTACCCCATGTCTCTTCCAGAAAGAAGGGCCCTTAAGGAATATCTGGACGCAAACCTTCAGAACGGTCTCATCAGAGAGTCACGCTTCTCTGCCGGAGCCTCAATGTTCTTTGTACCCAAAAAAGGAACCTCCGAATTGAGACCGTGTATTGACTATCGAGGTTTGAACTGCATGACTATAAGAGACAGATATCCCATGCCTCTTATAAAGGAAGTACTGGAAGCAGTTGAAGGGGCTAACATTTTTACCAAACTCGACCTTCGAGGTGCTTATCATTTGTTGAGAATCAAGGAAGGGGATGAGTGGAAAACCGCCTTCAGAACTCCTCTGGGACACTTTGAATATCGAGTGATGTCCTTCGGACTGGTAAACGCCCCGGCGGTGTTCCAACGGTTTGTGGACAAGATATTCTCTGACCTGCTATACTCTTTTGTGGTAGTCTATCTTGATGACATTCTTATCTTCTCTTCTTCTCCAGCCGAACACCACAGACACGTAGAGCAGGTGTTAAGGAGACTACAAGAGAACCACCTATTGTTAAAGCCAGAAAAGTGCATCTTTGAGTCCTCTTCAGTTCCCTACCTAGACTTTATTCTCTCCAAAGAAGGAGTTCAGATGGATCCCGAGAAGGTGAAGGCAGTACTACTATGGCCCACTCCCAGCAGCCCTAAGGATATACAGAGGTTCTTGGGTCTCGCAAATTTTTACAGACTCTTTATCCCAAATTTTTCGGAAATTGTGCTACCCATTACCAATCTACTAATGAAGGGTCAAGAATTTGTATGGGACTCAAAGGCAGATCAAGCTTTCCAGGTACTCAAAAAGGCCTTCACTACTGTGCCCATCCTCATTCAACCGAACCAGTCCCTTCCTTTTGTGGTTGAAACGAACGCCTCTGGAGGTACCACAGGGGCAGACTTACTACAATCTGGTAAGGATGGTATCGAACACCCGGTGGCTTACTACTCCTGGACACTTACCCCGAGTGAAAGAAACTACTCGGTATTGGAACGGGAATTGCTGGCCATCCGCCAGGCTTGTGTCGAGTGGAGACATCTGTTACAGGGGGCTGCTCAACCATTTTTGGTGAGAACTGATCATAGGAACCTTAAGATACTCCAACAAATGGAGTGTCGCAATTCCAGACATGCCCGGTGGGCCTATTTTTTCTCCCAATTCGACTTTGACATCACGTATCTTCCAGGGAAGGAGAACGTGTTGGCTGATGCCTTATCCCAGAGCCTAGGAGAAGAATGCCCAGAAGATGGACACAAACCCAAAGAGATTCTTTCGGGGAAAAGAATATTAGGGGCGGTCAATTAATTTCTACAAGAGGTTGAACAAACAACTAGTTTGACCCAGATACCCAACGACTATCTGTCTTCATTGGAGAAGAGAGGGACAGTGTATTTCTACAAAGACATGCTGTTTCTTCCGTCTAAAGAGCTTCAAATTCAAGCCATGTCTTGGTGTCACGAACTACCTTCTGCTGGTCACAAGGGGCAAGGAGCCACAGCCAATTTGGTATCAAGGTATTTCTGGTGGCCCACTTTAGCCAAGGATGTAAAGGCTTATGTAGCCGCATGTCCTATTTGCGCCTCCAATAAATCCTCTACTCATCGCCCTCTGGGTCTCCTTCAACAAGGACCTTTGCCAGCACGTCCTTGGGAGCACATTTCTACTGATTTTATCGTGGATCTTCCTCTCTCTATGGGTTCTACCGCCATCATGGTTACTGTAGATTCCTTGAGTAAGATGGCACACTTTTCTCCTCTTTCTGGCCTACCTTCGGCTCCGGAATTCGGTGAGGTTTTTCTGAGAGATGTGGTTAGGCTTCACGGTCTACCCCAAACTATTGTTTCCGACAGAGGGTCTCAATTCACTTCTCGATTCTGGTCTACACTGTGCAAGACTCTGGGTATCAGTAGAGCTCTCTCTTCTGGTTATCACCCCCAAAGCAACGGACAAACTGAGCGTCTAAACTCCACCTTAGAACAATACCTTTGTTGTTTCTGTGGTCATGAACAGGAGAAGTGGAAGACTTTTCTCTCCATGGCGGAATTCGCCTACAATAATAGGGTGCAATCTTCCCTAGGAACCAGTTCATTCTTTTTTTCCTATGGCTTTCATCCCATGCATATCCCCTTGGTCGGTATACCCTCGACTGCTGTTCCTGCTGTGGACCAAAGACTTTGTGAGCTAAAATGTATACAAGGGGAGGCTAAGAAGAATTTGGAGACTAGTAGGGAGCTCCAAAAGAGGTATGCTGACCGGAAGAGATCTCAAAACCCCAAATGGACTGTTGGCACTAAGGTTTGGTTGTCCACTAAATTCTTGCCACGCTGGTTACACCCAGGAAAGTTTTCTACCAGATTCATTGGACCTTTCCCCATTTCTGCTCAAATCAATCCGGTGGCCTTTTGCTTGAAACTTCCTCACAGTATGAAGCGCATCCATCCTGTGTTCCACACGTCCCTTCTCAAGGCCTACCTATCAGATCCGCATGGTCGGACAATACCACGCTCATCATTTCCCGATAATCCAGAACCGGAGCAATACGAGGTGGAGAGGCTGGTGGATTCTCGCTACAGACATGGTATTGTTCAGTACCTGGTACATTGGAAGGGTTACTCTGCTTCAGAGCGTACCTGGGAACCTAGAAGCCACATTCATGCCCCTCGCTTGCTACGCCTTTTTCACTGCCTCCATCCGGGTAAGCCCGGGGGAACCCAGATGAGAAGGGGGCATACTGTCACAACTCGACCCTGGACACTGTGGGAAAGATGGAGGCTTACTTAGGTATCTTTGCGCTCCTTTTACCGTTCTAGTCTTTCTGGTCTTTTCCCTTTAAAAGGTAGCCACGCCCACAACGCTGTGCGTTGCAACTCGCATTGTCAGCTTTTCGCTAACTTCGCCTGCAGTGCCGCTCTTCAAGCTTGGTCCTTTGAATCTTTACTCTGTAGTACTTTGCCCGCTTCTGCTTTCCCTGTTTCTCTGTTCATTCCGTCTCGCGGCCTTTCTGTCCGCTCCCTCATATCTGCTACCTCTCCCCTCTTGTGCTGGGTTTCCCTACCGTTACTCTCCTCCGTGTTCCTTCGCTATTTCGCTCCCGCTTGCTCTCTCTCTCTCCCGCTCGATTCCTTACTCTAGTTCACCCGCTTTCGCTCCCGCTGCTCTCTCTCACTCCCTCACTCTCTCGTTCCATCTCTCTCATTCTATCTCTCCCTCTCCCTTTCTTGCCCGGATGTCAATCTCTTGCACTTTCACTTTCGCTTCTGTTCGCTCTCTCATTTTCCCCTCTCTCTCGCTCTCTTGTACTAGCTCTCCCTCTCTCTCTTACCCGCATATTAGCTGATACCTTCCCTCTTGACTGCTCGTGTGCAGCCTCCGCTTCAGCTTTCCTTGTACGCAGTAGATATTCTTCCAATCCTTTCCGACATCAGCATACCTCGTCCTGTTATACTTGGACTTAAGTACTGTTTGCTGCATTACTATTCATCGGCCTCCTCCACTTCCGACACTCTCCCAGCCAGCAAGGATTCGCCATCAAACAGGGTTTTTTCTGCCGTCACTGGCTTTTTCCCTGGCGTCAAGGGACTGGCTCCCCTGGGTCCACTTGACAGCTTGTTCTCACCACTGTCAGGGTGGCCTCAAGCGGAGACCGTCCCTATCTCTACGAGCGTAAGAAGGAGAAGAAGGAAAGGAAGGGAAGGAAGAGTTCCAAGACAGACGAAGAACCGGATGAGATCAAGAAGGAGAGGAGAAGAAGACCTAAGAATTCTATCCAGGAGGATTCCTCTAAGGAGTCAGGTGAGGAGTCACCGGGGGTGGTAGTTTCCGATTTTGACAAAAGGCCTGTAATATCACCAATTTGTTTTGTCCAGGAGAGTTCAAGGATGGAATTGATGTGGAGCAAACATCGCTCTCCCCAAACCTTGCTTAGGATCGGGAGCTGGCGTTTCCCGAGCGTCGGGGAGGAGCCAGAGGACATTCTTTAACTAGATGTTTATCTGAGGCACAATACATGCATAAGCCTGTGTGTATTCTTCTTAACCTTTCCTGCGGGGAAATTGGTCCACGAAAGGCTCGAAGTTGCATGGGTTCAGAATCAGTGCTCGGACTCTTGGCAGATTCTGTCCTTGTAGTATTCTCTAGGGAGTATCTTTGAATTGATACTTTATTCTTTTTCTTTTCGGCCTTTCTTTCTTGGATTCTAAAATCTATTTGCATAGACAAGTCCAGGAGGGCCTGGAATGAACTAGGACGTGCCACCCTGGCTAGCTCGTCCTTAATCTCTTCATTTAGACCTCTGCGAAATAAAGTAAAACTGGCTTCCAGGGGCCAGTCCGCCTCTTTGGCTAGCTGTTTGAATCTGGTAACAAAGGTCAACATGTCTTGGGATCCTTGTTGGAAGTCAAGTAGCTTTTCTTGAGCACTGTGAACCAGCTCAGGTCGTTCGAACATGATCTTGAGTTCCGTGATGAATCCTTCATAATCATCCAGGAGAGCATCCCCTGAATTGAGTAATGGAGTGGCCCATGTAAGGGCAGTACCGGAAAGATGCGATATTATGAAGCCCACCTTAGCCCTAGGAGTTGTGAAATAGTAGGGCTTAAAGGTAAAATGTACCAAACAAGAATCCAGGAATCCACGTAAGGTATTTGTTGAACCGTCGTATTTATCAACCACTCCTCCCAATAATACGCTGTCCTTGTTCGCGGAGTCGCGTGACAAGACGAGCTGTCTTAGCGCCGCATTCTCGGCTTTTAAATTCTGCATCTCTGTGGAAAGTTCTTGCATTCCGCACATCAGGTCCTGAATAGCATTCTCCATGGTAGAATCCGTATTGATCGTTCAGCGTCTCAAACTGTCATAAATCTCCCCCGTCTCACCTGTGATCAGGATCTCCCTTGTTCGGTCGCAGGACTCTTCCTGTGGGTGGTTCGGGTCTTGAATAGGCTCGCCCGAGCCTAGTCAGGTTGCAGAGCGCGTTCAGAGTTCCGGGAAGTTTGTGGTTCCAGGGTGTCCAGGATTAGCGATAACAAGCAATGTAGGGGGGAAGTCCAGGAACAAGAAAAAAGGTAAGGAAGGAAGTAAGAGGATCAAGGAAGCAAATGTAGAGAGCAAACACACGTCGGGTCACTATCGAAGATAGCGTTGAGACGCGCGGACCCCTAGGGGCGTGACCAATTTATAGTACGTGCTACGACGTGAAAGCTAGTGCCTAGCACGGGGCTTGGTACGGCCATGTTGGGAGGAACAAGGAGTACAAGCCCTTCGTGACAATGACCATGAGGTCCAGAAAGGGCAATTTTGCCGGGTCATGACACAGGCAGGGTCACAAAATTGCTGACCATTACACACACCTGACTTCCATTACACTTTCCCACAGGGATAAAAGGTGGAGCATGAGCGTACACTCAGAGCGAGGCAAAGCACACGAGGAAGCAGCAGTGCAAAGATGGCAGTTTAATACGTGGCGAAGGGGGTCGCAAGGAGGGAAGTCTCTTTGACCTTTTTGACAAGGAACCGTTACTTTCATGAGTCTTCGAGAATAGGAAACGTAAAACCAGGAAACAAGGCTGAAGAATCCTGCATTGTGTGTCAGAGGTACCCGGGGATCTCCTGTGTCGATACTCAAGGTGGGGAGAATCACTTGCCATTGTGGCACTGTCCCTGGCTCCTACAATAAAGCAGCGCCAGTGCAGTCAGCACAGCCGGTGAGTTGGGGAGACTGATACCAGACTGGTCTTTGTTGAAGCCAAGGTTGCAAGTAGCAACATTGTATAGTGAACTCTGAAGCGAGCAGTGTATGAAGCGTATGTGATAATCACTGCAAGTAAAATTGAACAACTTGAAGCCAAGATACGATACCTTGGGCAGAGTGGTCCGGCACGGCGTGCGTGCTCATTCGAAAGTCTCTGTAAAGGTATCCAACTGAAAGGTGGCAAAAGCAAAAGAGTGACAAAGAATTGTGAATCGAAGTGATCCTGCAACAGGTCAAGCAAAACCCTGTGCACAATCGAAAGTCTTTGATGTTAATAGCGTAAAGAAAGTTGATGACAAAGTAATTTGAAGTTAGTCTGAGCCATGGTGGAGAGAGACTAATTGAACATTGTGGTGAAAGGGATTGAGCCCGTCTGAGGGGATCCAGGGTGAACCGTCAGTCACAGAGAAAGAATATCTTACGAGAAATTGGATGCATGAATATCCTATGAGCATTGTGTTAAGATGATCTGAGCCTGGCTGAGGGGTATCCGAGGTGAATAGTGCTGTGCTAAGAGGATCTGAGCCTAGCTGATGGGGATGTGAATAGAGGTGAATAGTGAATCACCTGAGAAATTGAATGCTTGTGAAATCCTGAGAGGGAAAGAACACATTATTTGTTTGTCGCATCAGGCCCTCTGAAAGAAGACTTTGGAAGGTAAAGAAACTTGGGCACAGATCGACCTGATGCTAATGTTTGAACTGCACCCTCGTGCTAGTGAAGCCAGAGACTGTGCTAAACTCTAGTGTACCACCTTGTACCATGCTGAAACGTGGGGAAGGGAGGCCAATGGCCTGAATATCGGATATAGCAGCGAATAGCAGCAAAACAGGTGGAATAAAATGTGCTTCCCTGCCCCCCTCATCTGTGCCAGCTGCCCCCACCCCCCAGACGGCCTCCTCACCTTGCCTGCCCTCTCCATTTCACATCAAAGCACACGCTTCTTCTGTGATGCAGTTTGCTTTCAGATGTCGGCTATAGCCGAACTTTGTGTTGCAAACTCGGTCCCTGAACCCCCTCCAACTCCCAAATTTCACTCACTGGTTTCTGGCCATCCCCCAACCTCTACCCTGATGGAATTTTTATGTTTTTTTTACCTGAAAATAGCTTTTAACTGCGTTTCATTTGACCATATCCTCGGCTATAGCCTCGAATATCTGTTGTATCGAGAGAAAAACAAGATGGCGGTCGTTTCATTTCTGAAAACCACGATCCTGCAATGGACCATGGGAGATATAATTTTTGGAGAAGGGGGCACCCTCTTCTCTGTCAAATTTTTAAATAACCACAACACGGAAAAACACAAAACCATGCATGGCATGCAAGTCAACGCTTCGTGCCCAAGGTGTTTCAGACCTGATCCAAATCCGTCCAGCGGTTTGGGCTGTGTGCTTTGGCAAAAATGTACCTTTTTTGTCTATGGTAAAATGAATGGGAAGTAAGCCGTACTTTTGGAAAAAAATATTTCTTTAAATGCTTAATAACTTTTTCATTTTTTAACAAACCTTTACGAAACGTTGCAGTCTGGGTGGGCCCGCAGACCTTTAATCACTTTCGAAATTTCTGCCAGATCCGTTACTCAAATCAAATGTTATTAACAATAGAATCTTGTTGGGCTCCTATTTGTCTCTGACTCACCTTAACTATAGGGCAGCTATCACCACCCTATAAAAAAATATATATATTATATACATATATATATAGGCACTTTGGCCGCTTGGGTGAATCTCACTGTATAACCATGAGTACTTTACAATACATAGTACAACGTTTTGCCTGAGTTAGTTGATTAATGTCTTCCGGGTTTGTATACTTGCCTTGTGTATTTACATATTTACTTTTAGGTTTGCGGAATTTTTTTTTAATGAAGTTTTTGCTTGATGTAGTTCATAAATTAATGACTTATTGAACCAAATTTCAAATTGACTATACATTTTGTTCAAGTTCTAGAATATTCATTTATGTGATCCCAAGATGAGTTGCACTTATTGTCTAACCTTTAATAAAAACATAATTTAAAAGGAGAAATTACATTTATTATGTAATGCACACTTCGAAAGGAACAACTGCCCGAGTTCTAAAGCCCTTTAGATTAGTACTCTAATCTGCCAAGAGTGAAGCATAAGTGCCACCAAGTGGTGAAAAGAACAATTACATGTCACTTCCATGTATGTCTACAGCATTTCAAAGCAGAATTTTTTCGACAGAACTCCAACATCCCAAGAGAAGGCAAATGTGTTTATTTCTTTGTATACATAGGGACACCACCTTATACTTAAGGACATTGATAACCATGTGGGCACCCGACATGGCTGCGCGTTAGATCAGCTTCAGTCATTTCAGACAATAACCTCCAGAAGGTAATGTTGGCATGAAACAGGAAAAAAAACTCATACCCAGAAACTGCTCATTTCGAAGAACTGTTGGGTGTTATGTGGGCCCTATTGTGGGGGGAAACGTACCTGATGTTGTGTGTCCCTCCTATATGTGTATTGCCCTTTTAAGAGGCAAGCTAATAAAAGGAGCTCCGGTACGCACGTGCCTTAAAACAGCTGCAGACACCAACAATGTAACTCCTGTGTCCGTCTCTCTTCCCGGGCTGCAGGCCCACACCATGTGATCAGGGTACTTCAGATCCTGCTGACCTGGGACCCTCAGGCCAGCATGGTGCCCTGGGTCCGCCCATACTACTCCACAAGCTGGAGGATGCTCCGGGCATCCACTGTGCCGGCACCCCGGGCCTTTATCCGCATGGACAGATCAGGGTCCACCCTGCAATACTGTAAGTCCGGGTGATCCCAGCAACCAAGAAGGTGCTGGCCCCCAGCACTGATGGGGCCGGCTCCATTGGCTGCACTATGCCCCATAACAATGGCGCCGAGTGAGGACGGACCCCTTCTGCGTGGTCAGTCGCCTGCCGGGGGAAGAGAGAGGAAGCGGCACCCACCGCCGCAAGGGCACCCCAACACACTGCCGGCGACTTCACCCTGGCTGCAGCCCTCAGTGAAGAGGGGGCTTGTGTGGCGGGATGAAGGTAGGCCTGCAGCCCCTGCGGCATCCGCCTAGCTCCGTGATCGGATCTCAATAATACCATAAAGAAGAAGAGCAGAAAAGACCGCCACCTGCATGTGTTGTGTGAAATCTCCCGCTTGGAAGGTAGAAGCTTCATCCGCCGTCGGAAAGGAGAGAAGATGCTCGCTCCAGGCGCAAGCCCAGGTGGAAGAGTAAGAACCCTATGGCATTAAACCTGTGCAGCAAGGAAGTAGTCCTGCCTCGCTGCTGTGAGGAGGAGCGCTTCTCCTGGGGTACGCAGTGGCTGCCCGCGGGAGGTACGTCTGTCTGCCGTGGCATCAAGAGCTGGCCCGGTGAGTACTGAAGTGGCCCAGACACCCTGTCACATGTGTCCTGCCAATGACTCCTGCCTGGTGGAAGGAGAGACTGAGGCTTCCTGCTGCCTTGGGAAGACCACCAAGAGCAACTGCCCTGCTGATAAGTGGGCGGCCCCTCTGCCCCTCATGTCACTAACTTGGCTGCGGCTTTCACCCTGAGAGAGTGCTCGTGCAGCCAGGTCACGAAGATGACCGCAAGACCCCCTGCCTGGGTGAGCGTGGCTGATGCCCTGTGTACCAGTGACTTGCTGCCCCACACTCGCCAACAAGAGGAAGCTGACTCCTGCCTGGGGGAAGCAGAGACTGAGGGCAGCCTCCTGCTGCTGTGGGAAGACATGTAACTCCTGTCTGAGGGCGTGTGGCCCAGACTCCATGCCACCAATGTCTCGCTGCCCTACACCCGCTGCAAGGAAGTGCCTCCTGCTTGCTGCATGGTGTGGCCTCTCCGAAGCTGGCCTATCATCATGCCGGCACTGACCTTGGTGTGGCCCTCCACCGAGAGGGTGCTTGTGCGGCCGGGAAGAGGGGGTAACATGCTGCCACCCATTCCCTATCAACATCAAGAGGCATTCCCGCCTGGTGGAGCCTGAATGTGGCGCAGCCTAGATGCTCTGCTACCAACATCAAGGGACTAAGCCGATTTGACCCCTGGTGCCCAGAGTGCAGCTTTGCCGGATAATAGCGCAATTTTCAACTGATTTCCTGCAGCCCCGCAGATGCTGAAAGAGGACTCAGTAAGCATGTATTTAGATGCTATGAGCCTGCATGTAATTTATATGCTTAAAGTGGCCCCAGTTAGAATGGATGCAAAGCTGTTCTCCCGCATTGTGTCGGCATGCTTTGTATGGTGCCAGTAGCTGACAATGGTCTCATTCGGTTGCGGATGTTCCGTTCCTCCCATGTGTAATGAAGTGTTTAGAATGTGGTAAAGATGCCAACAGACCATCAGCAGTCTACCAACCATGACTGTCACCCGCTGAATATTTACAGCGTGTTTGATATAGAATATGTCTGCAACTATGTGAGTCACAATGTATGTGGTCATTGTTTTCTCCTACAATTCCCGAGTGGTCTAAGTATAGTCATTTTGTAATGGGGGGGGGGGTCAGTTAATATTCAGTGGTATTTGTTTTTGTTCCTTTATGAAAAAGCAGTATTGTTGTGTGTCCCTCCTATGTGTATTGCCCTTTTAAGAGGTGTCATGACACCAAGCTAATAAAAGGAGCTCCTGCACGCACGTGCCTTGAATGGCTGCAGACTCCATGGAACTCCTGTGTCCAACTCTCATTCCGGGCCTGCAGGCCCACACCATGTGATCACGTCCTGCAGGTCCTGCTGACCTGAGACTCTCAGGCCAGCATGGTGCCCTCGGTCTGCCCAGGGCATTCCACAAGCTGGATGCTGCCAGCATCCACAAAGCCCCAGAGCCCCAGGCCCATGTCCGCAAGGGCAGATCAGGGTCCGCCCGGCAACGCTGTAAGTGCGGGTGATCCCGGCAACCAAGAAGGTGCTGGCCCCCAGCACTGATGGGACCGGCTGCGTTGGCCGTGGCATGCCCCATAACACCTAGGATTGAGCACCCCTCACTGGAAGTCTCTTTGGTTTATTTTCTGTATATTAAAAGCAGAGGTTTGTAACATGTAGAACACGTGGGGTCTCTCTCTTGTGCTTTAGCTTTATAGAGGTTTAGAAGGGAAAAGCACTCGATTTACGCACGCTTCTTCTGCTCCCCGGCTCCCGCTCTCTGTGACCAACTTTTATCAGTTAGTGCCCGACTTGCGCAACTCTCGCTCATTGCTGCCAACATAGACAATACAATGAGATGCTACACCACTGCTCTTCTTAACAAAGAAGAGTGAAATCTGCTATATCTGTGGTCCACACTGCTCTGAGCTGGTACTTTCAGGGAGTCCCTGCTGAGCAAAATATGCTTTTCTGTGCTCAAAGCTCCTCATTATTACTCGACTGACCTTGGTCTTCTCTTCTCTCACTTGTATATGCTACTTCAGGTACATTGCTACCCATTCCATGCTTAAGACCCTTCAACCGTGTTGATCATATGACTGATAAAGCTTTTAGGTCGGGCTGGAGTGAGCCAGAGCTTATGAAGATGCATACAAGTGAGGGATCCTGTTGTCAGCCTGCTGCTCTGTCAGACTTCATGCTGAAAGATATCTTACAGTGGCAGACATTTTCCAGGGGTAGGGGGCTCTTTAAAGGGGAAGTTCTCTCAGAAATGTAATTGGCACAATGGATCGGGCAAGTATTTTTGAGCATACATGGATCAATACTAAAAAAAATTCCAATGCATTTTACTCACATTTACACAGGTCGGGAACCCTCATCTTGTGCTAATCTTATCCATTGATCCATCAACCCAAATTAAGTGCCTTCACAGCACAATCCAGATCACCCGCCCCTCAAGCTGGCATCACTAGACACTACAATATGCTCCACCTAGTCTCATAACATTCATGAATAGCATAGCCAAACATACCCTGTCATCACTTACGTCATAACGTTACCTAATGCAAATCCAGGAAGATCAACACACACTTTCACACACAGCGTGAGAACTCTTTCGTTGCAAAAAAATGAAGCAAACAACTTATACTTTCGAGAAAATAGTAATAGTAGGGAAGGTAACAAGTAGTTATATTTTTAATATGATGCTCAAAATAGAATGTTACATCCATGAAAACATTGAAAACCTTTGCAAATACAAGTGATAGCCAGACAACATGGCATGCTTCAAATTTGTTCGAAAACTGTCAACTTCCATCAAATCTTTCTGATTGCCTTGATCAAGCTCTTAATCCCTGTATTTGCATTATGAATTCAAAGTTCTGTGTCGTAAAATCTAATGCACTTATGTTCCATCTCTGATGTTTGATCAACACACATGGTGTTCCGTTTGTGAGAACAAAGGGCTCCTTTCACTTTGAAATCCAACACTTTGCGATCCACCCAAATTCATACCATAAAGGCTGGAATGTTGCTCCAATTTCACTGCCACTGAAAATGGACAAACTTGTGCCTGACAATCGTCCCAGAATATGGATATTACTGTTCCATTATTGATGGTTATTGACCAGTTTTGCTTAAAACAAACCCACCCACTGCAAGATAATAATGTAAGGAAACTTTTACATAATATATATGCGACTGATGTTGGCATGTGTGCTGTATGCTTGATGATTAACTGATTTTCTATTCTCTTTATGTAAAGTTGACGAACCGTCTTGAACAACAGATCTCATTATTAGAAACATCACGTTCTTATGTTAGGTTTCATTAAAGTTAATCTTATCAATTCCGTGTGGCTATTTGCCACATTTTGTCCTTCTAATTGTTAGTATGAGGGATTCAGGGACAAATAGCAAAGAGACCCTGTATATTGTGTTCACATTGCCAGCGGAAGGTTTCGTTTTTGGGAACAAATGCCACAAAAATGAACAATATTATCTTCCACTTTCAATTGCAAGCTGTGCAGTGAAAACAAAGACATATTTCAACTCTTCCAAAGAACAAAATATTTACTTTGTTCATTACCTCAAATATACCCCTTTCTCAATGTAACCTTTTTAAAAATAAATTAGAATTTAAACGTCCAAGAACACATATGGAAAAAGGAATTGTTCATCTGGTCAGCTATTTTCTCAATGCAAATACATAATAACTTGTCTTCTAAATCAAATTTACTTTTGTGCCATTTACACACTTTTTGAAAAAACGGATTGGAATACACACCATGAAAACACCCATTGCCACCTCAAACCCAATACAACCTAGACTCACTTCATAAATTCTGTCCATCAGTTAAATCATTTCACCCATGTGACTCTTCTAACTATTGCAAAAGTAGTCAATGCTCCTATTCCCTCACTTGAAAAGTATGTGTTGCTGTGAGCCAGGGCATTTTCCATGCAATATGGTACAAAGGGCAGACAATGAAAAATGCACCCCCATCCCATGCATGTACGTCCCATTACTATGATCCGAACTTCATACTGCAAGCACACCCCAAGGCAATGCTCAAGATCAGGATGCTCCTCTTGCCTCAGGCACAAACATGGCAGCAAGTAGACCCTCTGCAGCTACAGGCTCAAAGAGTTTGCGTCTAGAAAAGCAAGCACATGGGCAGACTTGCCACTCAATCAGGGCCAAAGCACCACCCAGACCCCCGCCTCTACACGCACCAAACATCGCAGTATATCATTCACCTCATCCTTTTGTTAGGATGATGGCCCACAAGTGATGCCATGAGTGAGCCAAAGGACAATTCAGGCTACCACACAAATTATCAACATTATATAATGGCATATATGGCAGGTTTCCCAGTTCCATGCACGGCACCTCGAGCAAGTACTGATTCATTTTACATTGCATGCTGGGATTTGTAGCCCCAACCCACAATTGTAAATATGGCCCTACAATTCATAGCATGCATTGGGAAAACCAGGAGTGGCTCCAGGTAGCATGCATGGAACTATGAAATGGAGAATATTGAAATCCATTAATTCACATATGAGTAACGCTTTTTTTTGCAGTACAGCATCATTTAATGTGGCTGGCCTAGGACAAGTCATGATAGTTTTCCGACATTAATAGACCAGAGGCTGGTTGGCATAGATGAGTTTAGCGTGCACTACATAGATTCCATTGCTGCCTCCAGTGCCACATGAAGACTTGATCTAAAAACATTTCAGAACCCCAGAGCAAAAGCCTCATTAACGAGAGCAGTAATAAACAGATAGGGCAAAGTTCCAAAACATGCCTAGGTCACCACTAGGGGTGGGTGAAATGGACAGATTTCAGCTACTGGAAACATTGGCCAATTGTTTGGCTTTGTTGGCTGTAACTTCATACATCCCCTACCCCCACCAAGTAGGTACAATTCAACACACCCAGGAAAAGATCCAGCCTCATGTGCCATATTAGAACACCAGATCCAGCGTGGTGGGAGTACTACTAGATTTAGGTGGCTATTACACTATTGTTTTTATGCCATGGAGGGAGTAACCTACAGAAAAAAGGCACTTGGCTTCAGTAACATATTCATTATGCAAAACAATGCCTCATGCCATACATGGTCTTTCCCCTCATCTTGTTTGCTTCTTCCAATATCCTTCTCCTATTCTCCCACAAGTCCCTCACTGGTCTCTAAATTTTGTCTCCCTATTCATTCCTCCTGTCTTTCTAGCATTTACTTCCACTCATCTCTTTCATATTACTTTCTTTCCTGCTTCTCAATCTTGCCTCTCACACATACATGTATCTTTTACTAACCTTTTCATCCTGCACTGTCGCTCCCCATCCACTTCCTCTGCTTTTCCCATCTCCCTTCCCCATTACACATACAGTGCATCTCTCTCTCTCACACCATCCTGTCTCTTGCATAGCCATCTACATCGCTATCACCATGTTTTCACTTTCACTCACCACTGTCACACAACCTGTCGCCAGCTCCCTAGACTATCTTTTCCAGTTTCCCCATCAGCTTTGGCTCTCATTTCCATATATGCCTATATCATGTCCAGTCACTTTTACACTGCCACCACCTGTGTCCTTGTTTCCCCTCTTCCTCTCCGAGCCCGCTTTTTAGCCCCTCCTCTTCTCTATGCATATTGATCAATATGTCTTTTTCGTTCCCACCTCCATCTCTGTCTTTTTTCTCAGTTGTATCCCTGCAGTCAACATCTCATCACCACTTCTATCTGTGCAGATCTGCATATCACCCCAATCTATCTAAACCTATCAACTTTATTTCAGTTTCACGCTGACCCCATCTCGCTCATTGCAAGACCCAACTAAATTCATCCTAGTTTTAGTATCACACCTCCAGTGTTCATCATTTCTCACTCGCCTCGTTCCAGTCTCCCATTACCTTATCATAGTCTCTATTTCCCTCTCACCCCTATCAGTCTATTTTACTCAGCTCCATCAAGTTCCTGTTTCTGCCATTAACTTTGGGCACTCTGCATTATATGCACTCCACCACACTACCCATTTCTGTCCTATGATTGTATTTCCTGTCTTTCCTTCTGCTTCAATGTGATCTGCCACACTATTATTGAATAGCATTAAAATGGGTAATAACTCCTATTTTGTTGTGCTTACAAATAGTAAGACTCCATCATGAATGGCTATATGAAAAATGATTTCATAAACCGTGATTATCGGCAGCTATAAATAATTAAATACATTCTTTGAGCATATGTGAGTCAGTCAGTCTGTACAGATTGAATGCCTCCAAGTCTTTGCAATGCGACGGAGAGGTAATGTTCTTCAAACTTTATAATGAAATTCATCTTTGTTGGATGATAATATCCATGCATTGATAACCTCTTTACCCGTCACTGTGCATGGTCAGACCATAATGCACAATTACTATCAAACACACAACTAATTGTTCTTTTCCTGCCACTCCCAGTTCTGTGTGCAAGATAAATTGTAACACATTTAATAGTGCATTTGGCACCTTTCTTACTGTAAAGATTATTTTTTGTCAATGCATTCCTTTCTATTGATTGTTCCATTTCTCGTTCTCGTCATGAACATTTTAATTCGACCTTTTACAAATTTGTAAAAAATTAAGCATGTATATTGAATTTACAAAAGACTTTCCCGTGATTTTTCTAAAAAGCACACATTTAACAATCACATTGTCATGTATTGTTATAATATCAATCAATGATATTGAGGGAAAAAATAAAGAAAAGGTAATGTAAAACAGATGTATTAATACATATTGATTAAGATTACATCACAATTAAGATTACATCACAACCAATAATAAAATCAAATGAAATTCTGAAACATTTACATTGCAAGTATTATACAATTACATTACTTGTGTAATCAATACAGTTTCCAAACATTTAAAAAAACGGATTGAAATTTGCTTTGCATAAAATTCAAAAGACCAAACACATCATTTGTATCTTGAAGTCAACCTTTCAGCAAGTTTAGGTTTGGGAGGACAAACCACATTAGCAATGTTATGTGGCATAGACTGGGCCCGAGGAACATAATCTGGTGCCATTACATGCATTTGTATGAACAGCACAGACAATGTCAGATCTTTAACAAAGTCAAAATTCATCTGCCGTAATATTGGCTTTGCCAACCATTGTTTTTTTTTTGTGTAAATGCCATGGTGTAAAGAAGCATGCTGAAAGTTCTTGCTATTTTGGCTTGTTCCCTACCAACGTTCTCATTCAGTGCAAGTACAGCCAGTCTTGTCCTGGCCTCCATACCGTATATGCTGAAATGCAACCTTTTAGGCCTGTACTTTAGACGCTTATTATGGAACATCTCCAAATCTCCAGTGTGGCAGAATTCTGAGAGTCGCTTCATGTCTCCTGAAAGCATTTTGTTGCACACAATCTTCTTGAGTGCTGTGTCAGGAGGGGATTCTGGCAGCAGCCACTTTTTCTTACGCTCCTGCTCCTTACTCAAAGGTCCATGTACGCGCTTGTGAAAATGCTTGTTTTCTTCCCAAGAGTGCATGTTTGAGCAATGGTGCAACATTGAACGCAACTTTTCAAAAAGGATCTGTCACAAGTTTGTGAGCTCCACCAAAGGTGGTTGCTGATAGACTGTGACCATTTTAACATTTCTTCTGTACTCTTTTTTTAATATTGATTTAACGACGTGCCATACATCAAATTGATGCTTAATGTGTGGGAACTGCTCTTGCTTGGCCTTTGTTGTTCAAACATGCCTGTCAGTGGGTATCAGTTCTATTTGCATTCCCCTTGATTGCAGAAGTTCAATGGATTTACTGAAACCAATATTCTTCCTGGCGACAAAAGATGTCCATTCAGACACTTGCATGAGGACTAAATTCACTATTATTTTGCTTTGCTTGTCATGTAAGTGGTAAGTCCAGTATTTTGCAGAAAAAACAGGACTGCTGCAAAATCCATCACCAGCAAGCCTGAGCCTTTTGCCTGCGAGAACATTGTCCATAGATATCTGTTTTAGATTCCAGGGCTGGCTAATAGTGGGAAACAAGAAATCTTATTGAACGTTGATCCACTAAACAACAAAGCAGAAGAATAAAGTACTTTTCCAGCAAGCACTTTTCCAAGGATAGGTTGAGCGAACCATGAAAATGTGTTATGTTGGTGGACACAGCTACCCCTTGATCTTCCGGTTGGTGCCTGCCACTACACAAGTAAACTTCACCAATGGCTCCCCACAAATCCTCCTATGTAATTTATAATTGCATTTAATAATTCTGATAATGTGTGCCAGGCTACAGACAAATACAAGGTATTTTGGCTCCCTTAATAGCCAATCGTCTTGCAATACAGTTGTTTGTTATTCTATGGTGGGGACAAGTCCTCCAAACTAGGAAGAGTGAAGTCTATATAAAGTCATCGATCAGTAGTACCAGCGTTTTTCCCAGCATTTATTCTGGCCCGGCTCATCCGCAATGGCCCCAATTGTGTCAGAATGGAAAATTGGGCAATAAAATATCAATACCAATATTGCTAAAAAAAACTCCAAACCTTTCATCCTGTTACCTTTTGACACACTGGGCCTCTTTACAAGGTCGGTGGCAACCCGTCGGTGCTACCAGCTGGTTGCTGCCAATCTCGTAACACCGTTTCTGCTGCCCAATATCCTGGTCCCACTGGGATATTACAAGTCCCCGAGCCCGGAATGTCAGGTGGCGGGAACTGTAAGTTCCCATTCCCATGGGGTGCCACAAAACTCCATGGGAATGGGGACATGGAAGCACCTGCACCGTTATTTACGGTGACCAGTACTTCCGTGGAAACTATGCCTGCAGGGGCCGGTGCTCCCAGCAGGTCAGAGCTGGGAGGAGCACCAGCCTCTGCAGAAATACTCTTAGTCTGGCGGTCCAGAAAGAGTACCGGTACGTGGCTACCGGCAGCCTTATTTTCAGACCGCCAGACTTGTAATGAGGTCCACTATTTAGAAAAATTGTGTGATCATTTTGAACAAATATGTATACACACAAATTGTGTACATATGTACTAACATAAATCTTCTGATCTTCACTACTCACCGGAGTCAGCGTGTCCTGGAACTCATTTGGAAATGCATTGGGAGGTAACTTGCAAAGGAGTCTGGGGCAATGCTTTTTAATGTACTTTGATGGTTCTTACATATCTTCAGAGACGTGCAAGCTGCAGATGCAAAATCGATTGCCCCTCACATCCTCTGAGACATCCTTGGCTCTGCTCTCAATCTCGAACACTTGAAATCCACAATTCAACATTATTATTAACGTCAAATCCTTTGGGAAAATATACATCACTGTACCTGGCATGGCTGATATTAGGGCAACCAAAAACAATGCATGAAGGCATTCATTGATTGTCCAGAAGATCTAGAAAAAAATATAAATAAAGATTGCTATAAATAAAGTATCACACTGAGTAATTCAACCAACAAATAGCTTTGAAAAATGCCCTGGTCTAACCATCACAGCGATCAAAATGGTCAAAAACCATTTGTCTACCACACAAAGAAATGCATTACTTGTACATTGATCATCCTGTCAGCCACCAAAAGAAAAAATGCATTGAAAACATGTATTACGAATCATTACATTTCCAAACAATCCACTGTAATGTGATGTGTTATTTGGAAAGATAAAAATACATAGAAAGGTTGATAATGGTGAAGTCATTGAGATACCTGAAAATAAAAATAAGATGTGCATTGAGTAAAAAGCACTAGAAAAGTGCCTAGCTGAAAAAGATGGCACTTGATAAACCAATAGTTCACTAACCTGTACTTGGAAAAATAAATGAGCCGATTCAGCAACTAAGGTAACAAGTGGCTCAATGGCGATATCCGTTGCTAACTTTCAAGATGTTTATAAACGCTTGGAAAAAATGGTGTGTATGTGAGTGTGTGATGTGTTCGTTCCCACCCACCAAGCACCCTTGCAACTGCACAGTCACAGGTGCGAACTGCCAGTGATACCAGAGGGGGTTGTTTGGCGATGAGGCGAGCGCAAAAGGCCCAGAACATAGTCAAAGGACTGTGATGAATCCGATGGTCTCATCACTCCTTTACTGGTTGTGGCTTCCCCCCATGCGGCCAGGTGGTGGCAGCCAATCCTGATCCAGACCCTGAGGTGTCTATATGAGGGAGTGTAGAGAAGAAGCGAGTACCCCCACCTGAACCACTTCAGCCATATTGCCTATATGTTGGAAACCAGAGTGTGAGACACATGCCGTGCCAGTGAAAATACAGATACCAAGGAAAATCCTGGAAGCAAGGTTCCCATTGAGAAAGCCATACCTGCATACGAGACAGTATGATGGACATTTGAATGAAATCCCAGAAGAAACAAAACAAATGTCAGGAAGAGAAGAATGGTGACGTCACACAAAAACAAACTGACGTACATAGAAGAGATGCAGAGACAAGAGAATGAAGATATTCTATAAGGCATCAAGAAAGTATCAAGTAAGTAACATCTTGGGCTCAAGATAAAGAGACATGCTACAGAACTGATGAAGATATCAAGTCATTTTACACATGTACATATGCAAAGAAACGGAAGCAGACAAAGTATTCTTGAGGCTAGCTAAATAGAGAATAGATTGCAGCATGTGCTAACGCATACATATATAGGAGTGAGTAAAGAAAGGATGTTTCCACTACGTGTTATAGCAGAGCTGGGCTGATTAAGAAAGGTCTTCTTTCCAGTGTGTCGCAGTTAAAAAGCAATTGAATTAACAAGAGTGAATCTCAGAAAGGCAAGCCTGGATAAGCCCCAAGAAGCCAAGGCCGTATCAGGCTGGGGTGGGCATACACTGGATACAAATTGTGCGAAAGAACAAAACTCCTGTTCAGGAGGCATGGACAAGAACAAGAAAGACGTCAGAAGAAAATAGTATTTTAAATACACTAGAGCTCGATTTTGTGGTCTTCAATCATGCGGAAGGATGAATTTGGGCAAACATGACGACCACACCTACAGATGGAGGCAGAGCGTGTCTTCACTCCCCTGAATTCTCCATAGCAAAGAACACTCTCAAGTACAGGTTCAATGTCCTAATTAACAGCAGACCACTGAGGTGATGATAAATGAATATGCTAATTGGTGGGAAGCTTATAGTTAAGACTAGCTCACCAGCACCTGGAATCCCAGTCTGCCTGCTGCTAACGTAGGTGGAGAAGTACTGACGGAGGTTAGAGAGCCAACCAATTGTGGGGGGCCGCATAATTAAGGGCCCTATAGTTTGTGCAACCAATGGGACGTTGTGTATGTAGTGACGTTCATAGTGACCTGTTTAAGGTGTGGGCTTAGTTGCCCCACCTGATGTTAAGGTGCCTATCACTTTCTTAGACTAGTATGGAACGTATACTTAGATGTTCCCTTAGACCCTATCACAATAGCCACTAGGTTTCTGAAGTTTGCCACGTAGGATAACGTTAGTAAATACGTAGGTTGACGTCACCTATGATGGGTTTTTGTTATAAAAACAAGTTTTTTTTCAAATGCATTGAGTGAGTGATAAGATCGAGCTGATGTCCGTTGATGTCCGTTGTACTCCCTGTTTTAGATAACTGATATTAAAACAGTTATCCTTTTTGCCAACTACCTGAGTCGTTTCGATTATTGATGTTTGAATAATTTCTGCATCCCCATTCATCGCAATTGTATTGTTACCTCGTCTTAAAGGGCTGGAGTCTGCCAGTTCACGTGGTAGCACAGATGATGGTTAAAAATCCATCGAGATAGTAGACACTGGGGTCCCGGAATATCGTACAACCTCTGCCATTCGGCTGAAAGGATGTGCAGCTCCCTGTAGATGGCAGAATCATTTCTAAATATCATGTTTGCAAGCGCGGGTGAGACGGGTCCTCCGGTTTCCACAAAATCCCCTCCCGGCATCTACAGGAAGCTGAACAAATGGAAGGTTGAAGCGGCTGATAAAGAGAGTCGGAAAAGCAAATTGTGAGTAAAAACTGAGTGAGGTGGCAAAATTGTGAATGGGCATTGAGTGGAGAAAGTGATAAGGGAAGGGATAAGGGAAAAATTAGTAATGGAGGGAGGTTGGGATAAAGCAACTTGAGAATGATGCATTGAATATTAAAGTGATTGACTTGAGGAGAGGCCAAGCAATTAAGAGAAATCATGAGGGAAGAAGCCACAATAGCGTACGCCCAGTGTCCTGCGTTATAAAGACGTAACAGAAGGAATCATACCTAAAATCCCATTTGCGGATGACGTAGGCTACAAACTTGTTTAAAAACAAGTTTAAAGAGGACAGTTCACATCCCAATACGGATTATTTAGGGGTAGACTAAGTCTTGAGGATAAGACTGAGATATATGTGGCCGGTCGAGTATGTCCGTTTGTTTTATGTGACTGTATATGGTGAAAAAATTATTGATTGAGGGACGTGGAAAGGAAAACACGAGATTTAAGAATCAATTATTTATTTGTTGGAATTGAATTGATGGTATTTAGTGAAAAAAATAGATTGAAGTAAAAAATGTGATATAGAGGGTTTGGAGACTGCGACGATTGATGCGCGCTTATATTGTTTTGTTTTTCTAAAAGGTATTTTTGAAATTTTCAAAGTGTAATGTTGAGTATTGACAGTCAAGTGTGATGAGTCAAAATGGAGGATATTACTCCACTTACACATCTCTGCAAGCAGTTGCCAAAGCACGCACACAAACTTAATCAGTACAGTACAGAATGGGGTAAGGGCAAGGCAGATAAAATGTTCATGCCATGGCCACAAGTGGGATCACTATCGAAGGCAGTTTTGCAGCATATGATGACATATTTGCATGCAGCATACACAGGAAAGGTTAGATAAACGACTAGCGAGCTTAGAGCTCTGGAAGATGAACCAGGTGGAAAAGGAAGATCCGCCTCCTGAGGATTGGATACTTAATATATGCAAAGAGGGGGGGTGAGGAGCCTTCTGCTCCCCCGCCGCGCCTGAAGCAAACGCCAATAGTAAGAAAGATGACGGTTTGTACCCATTAAGAGAGCTTAAGGCAGCAACAGGGTATAGCAATCAGGCATATGAGTCGCCTGCGCAAAGCAGTGACGAGGGCCCAGAAAAAATTCCTGAAAGACAAGGGATCTCTAAAAACCCGAGGTACAAACAGGGAAAGGACAAGGAGAAAAGCGATCGACCAAGTACATTCTTAGATATAGGACGGGAAATAAAGAGATGGAAAGGAGAAAGAGATAAGACTGATGAGGTAGCCCTCATACAGAACAAATGGATGGGTGGTCAGATTTTGCTCAAACTCGATGTTAAGAGCATCGAGGACGTAAGAGAAAGGGAAGATCGAGACAAACAGGACAAAAAGGATAGAGAGAGAGAGAGGAAAGATTGAAAGAAGACAGAGCAAAAAGGAAAGACAGACAAAGACGGGAACAGTTGTATCAAGATGAGCAACTGAAAAAGCAGGAAGGAGCAGACGAACAAAGGAAATATGACAAAAGGAAGAGGGCAACCGAAGAGCAAGAAAGACTAGAAAGTAAAAGAATGTAGGAAAGGAACAGAAATGAAGGGATAAAAGAATGCAAAGACACAGATGAAGGTATACGAAGGGCAAATGAGAGAAGAGACATGAAAAGAAAAGAGGAAGAAAGAGTAAGAGAGGAAGCAAGAAAGTGAAGAGAGTTTGATGATGAAATGGAACAAAAGAGAAGGCAGAGGGCATGTGACATTGATTGTATGGAAAGGGAAGTAATGGATCCCAATCCAGTAGTGGCATGGGAGGATTTAGAAGAGTTCATCCCGACACTTGAGCCAATACCAGGTCCATCTAGGGCAAATCTAGAGGATGAGTTTGACTCTAGAAGTATTGGGGACGCAATCAATAAAGACCATCATGATATGAGGACTAAAAAGGAACTGAAAGGAAAGGGCAAAAATTATCGACTCGAAAGTATGCAGTTATTTGATAAAACGGGAGGCTTGTGTAGTTTTGAGCCTAAAGAGTTGTCTTTAGATAGACGAACTCTGAATAGAGACAAAGAGGCGAGAAGCCACACAAGTTGGGGACAGGATATGTCAGACAAAAACAGAGGAACCTTCTGTGGGGAGGAGGGAGGTAACGCACGTGGCACTAAAGGGAAAAGTTTCTTACCTGTAACTCCATTTCTCCAGCATTGGTATCTTTCATGGATTCACATGCTTAGAATATTCCCCGTCATCAGGCTGGGAATCCTCGGTAAGTTAAATAGACCTTTTCCATAGGAAAACTTCCGACACTTTTGTGTCCTATCTATGTCGTTTTGGGCCGCGTACGGCAGCGCCACTAGGACGTAGAGGTATAAATAGCCCCGCCCCCGCAGCTCGCTCAGATTTTGACCCCCAAAGTAGTATGGGGGGATCTCTGGTTTGCATGCGTAGGGGAGGCTGGCAGGCGCATGTGAATCCATGAAAGATACCAATGCTGGAGAAATGGAGTTACAGGTAAGAAGAGTTACAGGTAAGAAACTATTCACTTCATCTTTCATGGATTCACATGCTTAGAATAGATTGTATAGCAGTATCCCCCAACATTGGCGGTGTGTATGCAAACCAATATCACAATAACCATATCATGTTAAAACATCACATTATAGTATGTTAACAGTGAAAACACCACACTTAAAAGTACATTAGCCGAAGGATGTGACCCCATAATTGGGGCTTACCTTATTGAAACAGGTGCCGTAGGACTGCATGACCCATCTGTGTATCCTCAGCATGTTGCTGTTCGAAGCAATAATGCCGGGTAAACGTGTGTGGTACCGACCAGGAAGCCGCCTGACAGATATCTCCCAGCGGAATTCCGGACCCCAATGCCGTTGACGAAGAAGTGGATCTCGTCGAATGGGCCCTTGCACGCTTCTCCAGCGGTTTTCTGGCTTTTGAGTGACAAAAGGAAATAGCAGAAGACACCCATCGGGCTAGTCCTTGTTTTGAGATCGGTTTACCTTTAGCCGAAGGGCCATAAGCCACAAATAGTTGTCTCGTGTCTCTGAAGCTTTGAGTGCGATGGAGGTAAAATTTTAAAGCTCTTTTCTCGTCCAATGTATGGAGAGTCTTCTCCGCAACCGACACAGGTGTAGGAAAAAACGTCGGCAGCACTATAGAAGAGTGCTTATGGAACATGGTAGGCACTTTAGGAATTAAATGAGGATTAGTAGCCAAGACGACTTTATTATTAAAAAAACGCAAGTACGGTGGATCGATCACTAAAGCTTGTATTTCTGACAGTCGTCGAGCCGAACTAATAGCCACCAGAAAAGCCAATTTCCACGACAAAATGACGACGATGACATCGGCTCAAAAGGGGGCTTCATTAGCGCTGCCAGAACCAGGTTAAGACTCCAGTTTGGAGGAAACTTTTTCGTGGGAGGAAAGGTTCGGAACAATCCTTTAAGTAAATGTTTAATCAGCCGGTCACTAAGTAACAGAGTTGAATGTCTCTTCTGAGTAAATCTCGAAATGGCAGCTAGATGCCCTTTTATGGATGAAAAAGACAAGCCTTTTTGAGCTAGGAGTAGCAAGTATGGTAGAAGCTGTTCCGGTGTGCTATAAAGCGGGACCAAACCTGGTTGACCTGCGCACCATATGCAGAATCTCTTCCATTTGTATGAATATGAAGCGTTTGTGGACGGCGCCCTCGCCGCTTGCAAAATGCGATGACAGTCCGCTGGAATCTCTAACGTACCAAACTCGGAGAAATCAGGAGCCAGGCTGTCGGGGTCGTGATGCCAAACAACCCCTTTCTCCTGAGACAGAAGGTTCGGGATTTTGTGGAACCTCATTGGTTCTGCCGCTGACAGATGGAGTAGATCGGAGAACCACACTTGTCTGGTCCAGTATGGGGCCACCAGGATCACCCGACATGTCTATCTGTGGATCCATTGCAGCGTCCGACGTATAAGCGGAAACGGGGGAAAGGCATACAGAAACTTGTCCGTCCACGGGAAAGAGAACGCTTCCCCTAGTGAGTCTTGCTGTGGCCACCTGCTCGCGTATTGTGGGCATTTCTTGTCGTCTCTCGTCGCAAAGAGATTGAGGGCCGGATGACCCCATTTCTCGAAGACACGGTGCAGTTGTTGGTCGTTCAGTTCCCATTCGTGTAGTCGATTCATCTCCCGGCTGAGAGAGTCTGCTTGCACGTTTTTGACTCCTGGCAAGTGGAACGCCAATAGATATATTTTCTGCTGAAGGGCCCAATGCCAGATCTCCTGGACTTCGGTCGACAGAGTTCTGGAGCGAGTTCCTCCCTGTTTCCTTAGATAAAACATTGTTGTTGTGTTGGCTGTCATAATCCGTACAACTGATCCCTTTATCCGTGGAAGAAAGGATTTCAGGGCCCAATGCACCGCCCTTAATTCCAGCACATTGATATGAAGGCCGGACTCCTCCGATGACCAACGACCCTGAACCTGTAGGGAATCCAGATGAGCTCCCCATCCAGTTAGAGAAGCATCAGTCACCACCGTCATCTGGAACACCGGTTCCAGCAAGGGCATTCCCTTTGTCAGATTTATGGAGATTCTCCACCATTGAAGCGCCTGGACGAGTTTGCGGTTGATGGTCAATTTGTCCGACCAACGCCCTTGACTCTGTGCCCATCGATCCGCCAAGAATTCCTGAATCGGTGTCATGAAGAGACGACAACTGTTGATTAAGGGTATGCAGGACGACATGGTCCCCAGTAGGGACATGTACCTTCGCACTGACACTCTGGTGTCGACTTTCCAATCCGATGCTTTTTGCTGCAGTTTCAGAACCCTTTCGACGGATGGCTTTACCAGTCCTGACTGCGTCTGGAACTCCGCCCCCAGAAAGACCAAGGTCCTTAATGGCGATAAGGAGGACTTTTCGAAGTTTATCGCAAAGCCCAACCGTTGTAGGAGGCCCATGGTGGCATTCAGACTTTCCTGTGCCCTTTCCGAAGACAATCCCCTCACCAGCCAATCGTCCAGATAAGGGTACACATGATGACCTTCTTTCCTTAACCAGGGTGCTACTGGAGCCAGACATTTCGTGAACGTCCTGGGAGACTATTTCAGTCCGAACGGGAGGACCTTGAACCGATAGTGGGTTCGTCCGACGACGAACCGTACAAATCCTTTGTGTCGTCGACGCATCGGGATATGGAAGTATGCGTCCTGAAGGTCTAGCGACGACAAATAATCTCCCGGTTGTATTGAACGGATCACTTCTTGGAGTGTGAGCATTTTGAATTTTAGATTCTTGAGCAGTTTGTTGAGAGCTCTTAGATCTAGAATGGGACGCCATTTTCCTTGGGTTTCTTGACGACAAAGTAACGGGAATACACTCCGTGTCCTCTTTCTGCCACCGGGACCAGTTCTATAGCCCCTTTCTGCAGCATAAGCGCCACCTCCTGCATTAGTATTTGAAGGTGCGGCTGCGTTGAGACCACCGGTGGAATACGTGGTGGCTTGCCCTTGAACTGTAGAGAATGGCCCAGATGTATCGTGTCCAAAACCCATTGGTCTGTTGTTATGCGCGCCCACTCGTCGACGTGACGAGACACCCCCAGGACGTTCTGTAAGTTGTCATTGCTGGCTTTTGGCCTGTTTATCCTTCGTTGAAGAGGAGTAGGCGTCTCATCATCTGGAGGTTTGGTAATCTCTGCCTTTACGAGTAGCTTGGGCTGCACGTCTGTAGCCTTGGGAAGAGTAGGAGGGTCTGCTGAAAGCCCGGTCTCTAGATGATCCAAAACGGGAGTTACTTGATGCTCCTCTGAAGGGACGAAAGGAACGAAAATTCCTACCACTCTGGAGGGCTCCAAGGGAACGAGCCGTGTCAGAATCTTCTTTCATGCCCTTCAAGGCTTCATCCACTTTCTCCCTGAAAAGATGTTCTCCTTCGCACGGCATGTCCATTACCTTATATTGTATCTCTGGTCTGAACATTGTGCACTTAAGCCAGGCTTGCCTTCGTAACACTACGCCATTGTTGATTTGCTTAAAGCCTGATTCCGCCAGGTCGACAGCAATGTTAATGGAATGATTGAAAGCCTCTTCTCCCTCACGTACGAGCAGCATGGCAGATTTCCTGTGTTCCTCCGGGAGATGGTCCAAGATAGGAGCCAGCTGATGCCACATCTCCCTATCATACCTGGCCATAATAGCCAGGGAGTTGGCTGCTTTAACTGTAGTAGCTCCAACCGATAGCACTTTCTTCCCAAAAGCATCTTGTCTCCTGGCTTCGTTGTCTGGTGGGGTCGTGCATTTGTGTTGCGACCTTGCCTTTCTGGCCGCCGCGGCGGATACCACTGATTCCGGCGAAGGTTGAGACGTCAGGCACTTGGGAGTCGGTTCCGGAGCCTTGAATTTCTTTTCCAATCGACCTTTTACTGCTGGTTCTGAAAAAGGGTGACGCATAGTTTTTAGTCCCCCCCATGGTCTAAAATGGGGATAGCAAATATCGCCTTTCTTCTCTTGCCCATATGATCGAACAGAAAACAATCTTTTTTCTCTTCTTCTGGGACTAGGCCAAACTCTGCACATGCCTTACCCATCATGGCATGGAAAGCACCCACGTCATCAGGTGGTGATGGCTGCGCCGGACTCTTTGGAGTTTCCATCTCCGCTTCAGAGTCCCATGTAGGGTCCCTTGAGGGGGGTAACGAGATGTCTGAACCCGACCCTTCACGTTCCGACTCTGACAGTTCTCCTTCTTCCTGTGGACGAGAACGATCTTCCTCAACCGGGTAAGCGGTAGGAATTCTGGATGGAGGGCAAGGAGCCGGGCCTGGCTCGTCGACGACTGGTGAAGCCTGTAACGCTGTCGGGACAAGCTGAGGTAACCGAGTATCCAACCGCTCCAACAGCTTCTGTAATGTGTTCAACACCTCCAGGGACAGAACAGCCTGGGGATTCAGTAAGGAAGAGGTAACTGGAATGGCACTTCCACTCAAGAGCGACCCCGAACCAGTTGGTTGTAATCCCAGATCGGTTGGATGTGCGACCGGATCACGGTCATCCTCCGCCGATGAGATGGAGAAAGCCGCTTCTGGTTGCAGCAAGGCCTCAGGCGGGATCGGATCAAAAACCTCCGGTTGCCATCCCACTGACGGGGCCACCGTCGACGATGACATCTTTTCCATAGGTGCTGTTTGACCTGACGAAATAGCCGTAGGAAGAGCCATCGCCGAAGACAAAGCAGGCGTCGACGACCGGATCGTCGTCGATGAAGTCAGTGGCGCAGGGCCTTGAGGCGTTCCCGCCGTTATTGACCTCGACTTGTGGGACGAGGACTCTCGACTCGAGGTAGACTTATGACGGTCTCCTGAGGAGGATTTCGATGAGTCTTTTCTCTCCTTTTTAGATGAGGAGGAAGAAGACGGAGCCTTATGCGAAGAGGAGGACCCCGCAGGATGTTTCTCCGAGGGGCGTTTTTCAGATGAGCGCGATTTCTTCGCCAGAGGCTCCGCCGACACTGAGCGATGAGGGGGGACAGAAGACTTAGATTTCGAGGCTGTAGAGCCTACCTCCGATGCCAGGTACGCACCCGCTCCGTCATTGAGCCAAGTAACCAGGCGTCTGTTGCGGTCTTTTAGGGTCTTTTGCGAGAAGCCTTGACAGATCTCACACGTGTCTGCCGTATGATGAGGGTGAAGACAGTAGATACAGTCCATATGCCCGTCTCCTTCATACACCTTCTTAAGACCGCATGTAGCACACGGACGAAATAACGCCTTTCCAGACATTCTACGAAAAGAAACAGTCGAAGAAGCAGAAGAACGCACAACCTAATAAAATAATAGATACTCGAGGTAATCCCACTACTTTGGAAGATGCTTGAAATCTGAGGGAGCCGCGGGGGCGGGCTATTTATACCTCTACGTCCTAGTGGCACTGCCGTACGCGGCCCAAAACGACGTAGATAGGACACAAAAGTGTCGAAGGTTTTCCTATGGAAAAGGTCTATATAACTTACCGAGGATTCCCAGCCTGACGACGGGGAATATTCTAAGCATGTGAATCCATGAAAGATCCAATGCTGGAGAAGGGTGTTTTTCAATGGATAAGGAAGTAAGATGGTCGGATCTAGACCTACCCATATCTCGGGCATCAGAATCATTAACTAATAATGTCCTCATCTGGGATAGAACAATATAGAAGGTGTGTTAGAAAATCATTTATATGTGCTTGTGATTAGTAGAGATCTGATAACTCTCACCTGATCCTGTGATTGAGTTTGTCATGTGCAGTTTAACATGTTAGAATCTGCCGTTCATCAATGTTAATTTGGATGAAATAATTTAGTATGCTTGATAGTGTGACAAATCATGGGATTCAGCCACTTCTCCCCAGGGGGAAGCCTTTCCCTGTGAGGCTAAGGCAGTGAGCACGCAACACATTACCCTCCGTTGGGGTAGAAGTAAGTGGGAACTCACCAGGAGAGAGACCCCATGTGGGAACAAGGACTCCTGTTCCAATGGGAAACTACCAAAAACACTAATCTTTAAACCATAACTGATAGAGGACCAAGCTGATTTATGTTATTGTTTTGCAGAGACCTTAAGTAAACATGGAAACAACTACTTCATTGATACTGAGATGAAGATCATGCAAGCAATGCAGAGTTATCCTCCAACAGAGAAGGACGTTGATGCTCTGCCGGGGAAGTTCTAGCATCGTGTCATAAATCGAGGAATTGTCATCGAGAGATTGAGAGAAGCCCAGGAGCTTCAAACCTGCTGGGCGAGGACTACTGAGCCTGAGAGGAACACGCTATGCCAAATCTAGCAGGAAAGCTGGCATGTTAAGCCTACACGGGTGAAACCCAAACCAGGAGAAGTAGAAGAATAGAAGCCAAAGCCATACAATTACTGAATCAAAAGGTGGTGGCGTGACGAGTCAGGGGACTGTGAAGTCCAACAACTGCTCCGAGACCACTTAACAATTTGCAGTACGAAGCGGGTACTACGTGAAAAAGAAGAAAAGCGAGAAGCCAACCTGACAGGCAGATGGGTTGATCCTGTCCTGAAGGCAGGCCCAGTGATGATAACCCTGAGAGTTAAAGGTAACGGGCAAGGCGGGAGACCCAGGAGGGATACTGAAAATAAAGAAGAGAAGCATCCTGCTCGTGCCAGTGGGGAATGAATGTTAAAATTAGCCAAAAAGAGTAAATATCTACATGAGAAGATTCAAACGCGTGAAGACGGAATAATAGAGCAAGTTAAGCATCATTAATGCAATACTCATATTCGTCCCAGTACGACGAAAAGTGAGAATTGTTATTGGAACCCTCATACTCATCCCAGTAACTATCCAGTGGTGGAGAGTGAGAAGAATGATGTGAACATTTCTAATTGGTCCAGCCAGGGTAAAGAATGGACATTGAATAGAGAAAAACGGACAGGTTTGAGAAACAAGGAAAGAAAGAAGAACAAGATTGGAAGAGGAAACCAGAGTATCAAGGACACGGTAGAGAAAGTGAAAAGCCCCATATCTGAACTATATGAACTGATCAAAGTAGTTTACCAAGAAGTACCTACGATTGAATTATTAAACAGAAATTGCTGGAAAGCAGATCATAGGAGAATGTGCCTTAGTTTTGATAGTGGTAGGGACAGGTTAGAGTTGTTTTGGACAGAGGACAGATCTTCAATTTGGACTCACCACTGACTGACAAGCACCCTGGTTAGATTGCGTTAGGTAGGGAAAATCCATAGTTAAGGAAAGCTACGTTGTTTAATAAATAAAATTCCAAAATCGCAGATCTGAGTTCTTGTCCTTCTTCTTACCCGTCACAATAGCATGCCGTATAAAAATAATAATGATATTTGCAATCCAAGGTGTCTCTTTTGTGGCCATAAATAGCATAGGTATATTCGTTGCTTAAAATTACCTGATTAAAACGTGATGTTTGGGATCCTGATTTCAAAAATGGCCACCATTTTGAGAGATGTATATTGTTGTATATGTGTGATGTCATGGTGGATTTGACATAACGAGGTATGTGATGTTCATTGTGCATTGTAGGGGAATTCAAAAAGCTTGGGCACTTGTGTTGTAATAGAGTACACAATGAATAACAGCATTATGTATGGCTCTAAAATGTAACAGTTGCACATGTGATTGACGAAATATAAGTAAATTGTAATTCACATACTTTTCAAGATTATGATTTTATTAGTTCTGAGCCCTATAGTAGTAATAGGTTTATGTTTGCATTCAGTATTAATGATCATGTTTAAGATTGTAAGCCCTACAATGATGAGTTATGGAATCCTTTGTGTCTCCTCAACATTTATAAGTCATCATGATCAATGCAGTTTCTAGAATTAGCATTGAGGTGTTTCCTGAAACAGCCATGATAGTATATTGGTGCAATATGTATATTTAACAATTCTTCCTATCTTATCAGTTCAATTTCTTTTACAAATCAAGGAGCGCATTGATTTTGATTTCTTGGAAATATTTAAACAAACTTGAATTTATGATGTGACTATATTGAATGTCTCTTATTTTGCAACAGCCTTGACAAGCCGAAGTATAGGTGAAACACAGGCACGTGCCTAAGTGTAGGCACCAGTCAGTTTCAATGAATACATTCAATCTGCCTTCCTCTACTCTCCGCAACTAATCCAGAACAGGACCGCAAGACTTGTGTTTGGCCTGAAGCCCAGGGATGGTATCTCTCCAGCCCTGAAATCTCTCCACTGGCTCTCGGTGGCTGCAAGGATCAATTTCAAGACCCTCTGCATCATTGACAAGGCTTTCTGGGCCAGGGCCTGTACGACATACAACTCTCACTTCCTAAACACCTTCCTTCTCGAGCCCTTTGCTCAGCCACCTCCAAATCTCTGAGGGTCAGACGTATCTCCAGGCAGAGAGTAGGTGGTGGATCTCTCTCCTCTGCAGGTGCCTCCCTCTGGAATAGCCTCCCTGCCCTTTTCAAACTTGAGCCGGAAGCAGCTCAAGACCATCCTTTTCACTTCTGCTTTCTCCCTCCCTCTCTCTCCCCTGCTGACCTACCTGGCTCTTTACTAGTTGCCTGGCTACCCTAAGAATCTTAATGGGCACCATGCTCTTCCACGACCAGTAGCCCCTGCACTGCCACTGGGCCTACCACACACTTGTGGCTGTATCTGCAACCCTACAGTCTCCCCTGCCTCCCTGCACTTACCCAGAGTCGTGTTGCACTTACTTAGAGCAATACTGCCCTGATTGCACTTTCCCTTCCCTCCCCCCTGGCACTTCTCCTCTCCCTCTTCTCCCCGCACTTGCACGATCTGAATAACACAAGGCCTAGTAAGATTGTTGTTTTGTCCTCCCTCTGTCTTCCCTACCTTGACTTGTTGGCACCGAGACATTTTCCGGTATTTACATAAATAGGTTACCTGGTAAGGCTAACCTGCCTCTTTGGCATATGCTGCAGACCCTTCTCAGACACTCATTTGGTTATACATGAAATACAATGTGTCTTATGTTAATCTACTACTCTATGTTTGGTGCAAGTTTGCCGATTCAACACATTTTTACACATCGTGGGAGATAACTACATTTTTAAGTACCGGGGGCATCCCGCTCTGTGTCAAATTTTATAAAAGCTACTGGATGGATTTATGTCAAACCACCAAACTATTTTCTTTGGGTGTTTTATGCACAATTATTTTATTTCTCTAAAATCTGTGCAGCAGTTTGGGCTGTGCACGTGAGCAAAAATGGACATTGTCCCTGTAGGAAAATAAATGCAAAAAGTGGAAAAGCACACCCTTTTATTGACCCATTATATCCATTGATCCTTAACACAGATTTTGACCACACTTTCCAACTTTGTCGTACATTGAATAATTTGGCAAACAACAAAGCAATGTCTCCAGACATCTGAGATCCTCATGAACATCGGAAAAAACATGCTTTTTGCCATTTTAGACATTTTCCATCCTATTTTTACCACACCTTACCTCTCGAGAGGTTGTTCCACATGTAAGACAAGTGTAGTGTTTTGTTTTTGAAGATTTTCTTGCTGCACTGTTCGTGGACTATGTGTTCAGTTTATGAATCCAACATGGTTGTCTGTTTCAAATGTTTTAACTCACTTTTCCAACTGGTCCCATGCCCATCTAGGTTCTTGATCACATCAAATGCCAAGGTAGAGGTGTTTCTGGTGCGGCTTGAAGGGAGACTTTATGGTAGTTGGCCATCATCTTTTCACTTACTTGAATGAGGCAGTTGCCAAGGGTGGTGTTGGAGTTTCAATCTTTGGCTATTTTGTGTATGTTGAGCACCATCCACATAGTTGTAACAGGTAAGTTCATATGATGTTGCCTCCTAAGCACATGCAACGCTGCACGCTCCTCTCTCAGACTGGCCCCCAATTCGGTCATCATTTAAAGAGGGATTTTCACCTCTATCAATCAAGACTGCTTTGTCAGTATATTTTTGGTGCAACATCCCTCAAAATGAGGGAAGATGGCCCTGTAAAAACGAATTGTATAAAGATCATAAATCAACTGCTGAAAATTCTACCTACTGTAGACAGCTTCTTTGGATTTGAAAAAGATTTAGGAGTCCTGTCCTGATGAAGGCGGTTAATCTATTCATGCCAAAACACAGTTATTCTGCGTCAACCCTGGACTACTCGCAAAATAAATTTAGTGATTTTTTAGCTATTGTAAATTAATCCGTGTCTTTCACCTTTGGAATTAGGGTTCCATGCTCTTTCATCACCTGAAATTACGACGCCAGGCATTAGAACGTGTACATTCTAACAAAAATGTTCATCAAATTTCTTTTTTCTTTTTTTCTTTCTTTTTTGGGGGGATAAACCCCCCCCCCCTTAATCCTCCTCCCCTCCCATCTTTACCTATTCCCCAAACCCCCAAACCCCCTAAAATATTTGATGAACATTTTTGTTATAATATACACTTTGAAAAGCTTGGCGTTGCAATTGCAGGCGATGAAAGGGCGTGTTACCGTAATTATGTGTATACAATGGAGCTTGCACTGCCTTTTGTCCAAACACTTTACTAACACTGTCGATATGCAAGCCTTTGTTAGACTATTAGAAACTTGTCTAAAAATGATGCACTATGATAATTGAGACTCCTGCTCAAATAATAAATGCTGATTTAACCAAAACACTAATAGTATACCTAAGAATCTCAAACATTTTAGCTATTTTTTAATGAGATGCCAATATGTTTTGAATTGAATTTGTGTAAAGAAATTGCTAAATAGGCATTGAAGTAACTACTGGTAGAAGCACCTTTTTTTGGGCATCGTTTATTCTCCCCAGTTCCTACCACTGTAGGGGATCTCCCTTTTGTATCCCATAAGAGTTCATGATCTTCATAAAAGGGGTTAAATAGATGTTGAAGAACAGCGGCGAGAGGCTTAATTCCTGGGGAACTGAACTGATAATGGGTCTGAACTGAAAGGGAGGAGCCAGGTGATTTCTGTTTATCTGTTAAAAACAATCTCTCATTGTAGAGGTTTGTTGTGGAGTCTGGCTCCTACGAGCCTTCTAATTAGTGTACTATGGTTAACAGTGTAGATGGCTGCTAAGCTTTTAAGGAGTGTGTGTGTGTAGAGTGCAGAAGTGATGTCCGCTGCAATTTGGAGGTCATCCGAAATGGAAACTACTTGACATTTTGTGCATCTCATAGGTCTAAAACTGACTTGCGCGCGATCTTGCAAATTATTATGCTCTAGATGCTTAAACATTTAGTTGTTTACATAGCTATGGAGATTTGGCAGGGTATGGTAAATTTGAGATAGGATGAAAGTTGAAGGGATCTTCAGGGTCACCAGCAGTGGTTTTTTTTAGAAGTGGTTCGACCATACTGAAATCTTTTGGTACAATTCCTGTTTCGAGCGAGCAGTTAATTCGCAATTTTATGAAGTATGGTTTGAATATTGGTTTAAAGGTGTTCATCGTTGGAGTTGCAGGATAAAGGTAATTAACTAGAGTCTCAATGTTGCCTCCAAAACCATTCCTTGTCGCACCATTGATGGCTTGCTGTATGTTTAGTACGCTTCTGCAATGGTTGGTGATATCACATCGTTTTTGGGTAGGGGAAGGTACTTTGCTGCAGGAAGAGGGATTACTCATCTCATTAAATGATTTGTGTGACGAATCCCAAAAGGTTGTCACTGCTTCTGATGGGGGGGGAGCCCCTTTACATGAGGCCAGGCTGCTATCCGATATGCCCTCTGAGGTGGTGCTCAGTCGGAGGATCTCATGGGGAGGGAGAACCCCACGGAGAGTAGTCACCAGCTTGTGAAAACACATTACCCTTTTCCTTCACTGCATTACCTGAGACTCCCATGTGTTACTGCAATAGATCCCATTTAACAACTAGTGGGATGAGGAAGACGACGCAAGGAATGATGATCACCAATGCGAGTGACAGCAGGCATTTTAGCTTTTGCTGGGACCCGATTGGCCCACCCTCATTCAAAGGCAGAGAGGCGACAGGATAATGGCTTCTTCCTTCTTGGTCCGGCGCTGACCACGAGAGGCTGCAGGTACGCAAAGGCCAGCCAGAGAGAAAACAACAGCGTGTCCCATGGAGAACCGCACTCGAAGGAGGCTCACCAACCGGGAAGCAGACCGAAGCAGAGTGGAGCCGCGATAGTGCAGGGAGACGGACACTGAGCAGTAGAGGAAGCACAGAGGGGTTGGTGAGGACGCTAAAAGACTTGGGAGACCTGTACGCAATCAGTGCGGGACGGCCCAGACCCTACAGGTAATAGGGTGGCTGATCCCAAGCTTGGGGAGAACCAGAGGGAGAAAGAGGCGAGGGCCAAGTGATCTGGGACGTTATAGTGGGAGAATACCACGTGAATGGGGTCTGGGGCCCATTTTGGGAAAGTAAACAGTGAATAACAGAAAATACGACCTTTACCTAGTTAAGCACCAACATCCACAGACCTTGGCAGGAGAGTAAACCAAGGCTGTGGGTTACAAAGAAACCATACAACTGAAGGGGGTCTGGGACCCACAGTGGGGGAACAAACCCTAGGGCATCACAAAAGGGAACAGAAGCTTTGTGGATGCAAGAAAGTATCACAGACCTTGGCAGGAGAGTGAACCAAGGTTTTGGTTGGGAGAAGAAGAGAGCTGGAAACAAAGTGAAGTCGGGGCTCTGGGAGTCACAGGGACAAATACCCCAAATAATAAATGCAAAGCTTGCATATACAAGAGACACCCAGGAAAGTAAACCAAAGAAGGGGTGCTAAGGAAGAGGCAGGAGTTCCCACCATGCAAGGCAGACTAATAAAAGTATGATACATTGGAAGGATCCAGGATAAATGGACCCAAACCCTCGGGTCTTTGTGGAACTTTTACTTGTTATCATATGCTGGAAAGACTCTGGGGAAAGGGACACAACCCTTGAGTCTTGTGGAACTTTTACTTGTTTTCATATGCTGGAAAGACTCTGGGGAAAGGGACACAACCCTTGAGTCTTGTGGAACTTTTACTTGTTTTCATATGCTGGAAAGACTCTGGGGAAAGGGACACAACCCTTGAGTCTTGTGGAACTTTTGTTTGATTTTCTACACCTTTTAGAACCTTTTTTGTTTGGCTGACAAGATCGGGCTGCAGGTCAGCAGCAAGAGGCATTTTCCCTTTGCACATTATGTGAAGGACAGGGTAGGTTTTGGACACAGGAAGGCAAACTTAACTTTGGACATTCTGACGCAGACAGTTTCATTAGCTAATTTTGTTGAGGTAGGGAAACCAATCTTAGAGATATGGCTAGTCAGGCTTTCCTCCAACTCCCCCATTTTACTTTATAATAAAAGTCTTTGCCAATCAACATGACACCCTTACTCCTAGACCCTCACATTTGACAAATGTTCTCTTTGGATGAGGTGCATTATTGATTCGCTTAGAATAGTATTGTTTCTTTGCTTTAAAGAGTACTGCTGTAAAGTGGCAGATCAGTCTTTGGCAGATGACCTCTGTTTTGTGGGTTGTAGTCTTTTCTCCATGTTTTTTCATGTATTTAACTTCTTTTTTCAGTGTTCGTAGGTTGTGAACCAGCTTGTTGAAGTCTTTTCTTCCGAAAGGGTAATTAGCTTTAGCGGGGTGAGGGTGTCTAATGCTTTAGTTATCCAGTGTTCTATTGTTGCTAAAACTCCATCCTTGGGGTTGGGTTTGGTTTCTGTCTCTTCCATAAAATTTCCAGGTTCATCCATGTTCAGAGTTTACCAGCTTCACCTGGATTGTTTGTCCTTTGTGAGTCAGGAGTTGATGCATTGGCGTGTTGATAGTAAAAGGAATCATTAGGCGATTGCTCTATAGTGCCTGTAAAAGGGTATGGGGTGTTTATTATGCCTTCTTCCCAAAAGATTACATCAAGGGTGTTTCCTCCAATTTAGGTCTCTCCTTTGACCATTTCTTTAAAGTGAGAGCTGGCCATGTAGGAGCTAAAGCTTTTGGGTGCTGATTTTGTTTGCTCCGTAAAACCAAATGCTGAAGTCTCCGAGGACCTTTAGATGTTTGTGTTGTATCTCTAGGTTTGACAATTTGTAACGTTTTCTGTGAAGGTTAGGTTGCATGATAGTGGTCTGTAAATAATTAGGATGGGGAGGTTAGTTTGGTGGTGGAGTGTGAGGTGGATCAGGAGTCCTTCACAGTCTGGGAAGTCCTTGGGGTGTGAAGTAAAGATTTTAAGGTTGTACTTGCATGCAATAGAGAAATCGTCTCTTTTGCCGGTCCGATTGGCTTGGATGAGTTTGGATTAGGTGGGGATGGATTGCGTGTTATTAACTTTTACTCATCTGCCAAAAAAGTTTCGGTAGATGTCTGTTCCTCTATCGCTAAGGATTTAGTGAATCTCCATTTTGTGTTTACAGGCAGAGCAAGCATTGATCAGGCTGCAGTGCATTATGTCCCCTGCCTCCGGATCGCGTATTAGTGTCATTGTGTTTCTATCATGTTAGAGCCAGGGACTGAGTTGTCAGATGGTTGGTTGGTTGTGGTGGTGGCAGCTGCACTGAGTCGGATGTTTCATTGCTAAAAAGGTGCAATATATTTTGGTTTGTTTTGTCTTATTCAATCAGGAATGTGGCTGTTGGGTGGTCTTTGGTAAAGGAGTGTAGACGTAAAGGGCTGTTCTGAAGGTCATGTGGTCTTAGCATCTGTGCCACAATGTGTTCGCTAAAGTTCCAAAGTTGGCATTCTGAAATTGTGCTCTTGAGTTTATTGCATGTAAGGTTGGCTGTGGGGGCGAGGGGGTTCGGGTTTAGAAGATTCTGGTTCTTGACCTCATCTATCAATTTTCCTGAGGTGTTTTTCATGGTGTGCTCCATGAAGGGTGCTCAGCATGTCGGTAGGTGGAGAAGCAATACGAAACAAAGCGGATCTGCATGCTTTCTCCCTCAGAGTCTCATGGGTCGATGTTGCTTGGTGTTGTATATGCAAACCAGTTGGTGGATGTTTGGACAGTGTTTTTAGTATTGGTGTCAGGGCTGTAGGTTAGGTCCTTTCCTTGGGTGCTCCCTTTGACACTGCACAGTATTGTATGCTTATTTCTGGGAAACTTAAGATGACAATATTTTACTTGTGTGGTGTATTCTCTTATCGGAGGACAATTGTGTGCATGGAACAAGATAATACGCCACAGCGTGTTTGTACTCTAAGGAAGTCTAGATGTGCAATGTGAAATGGTGGGGGGTGTCATATGTTTTACTCTGCATATTGTGGAATACCCAGATGAGTAACAAGTGGGGACAATGTACAGCAATGCAATGTACTGTACATTTTAGCGATGTCTATTTGTGGACACAGTATACACTAGACTAGAAAAAAATGCAGCATGCCTACACAGAGGTAACTAGATGTGCTACAGATTGTAAAACAATGCTACAACTTCAATTAGGGTTACCTCGGTATGAGCAAAACCGATTACAGTATATGGCAATGTACTCTCAAAGGGGCAGTCCTTTATGAAGCATGATATACAAAATGGAACAATTCAATGCACCATCTAAGGCCCCCCCAGGTATGAAACACAACAGTATATAAAAAGAAAACTCGAATATGGAACGTACCCGTATATAAAAGAAACAATTACATGTGCATTCCCAGAGACACCTAGATGCGTAATACTACAGGGTAAAATACAGAGCAAAGCTATGTACAATTTTAGAGATGCTTATTTGTGTGCACAACAGAGTATGATTTAGAAACAATGCATTATGCTTTCTCAGAGATAGTTAAATGTGAGACAGTATGTAAAACAATGTAAGGGTTTCATTAGGAATATAAAGATGTATGGATGGTTAGGCTGCCTATGGAGGGGGGGTGGGCAAAGGTGGAGATTGACAGGGGCAGGGAACTCCTGCAGGTCCCCAAGAAAGAAAATAATCAAGCAAACTAACAAGATTCGACCGAACAGAGGTCAAAGTAACTGTGGCCGAATTAAACACGTATAACCCGTGGGGAGAAAGTCTGCACTTAAAGAATAAACTGAACTAAAAATAGCTAAGTGCCAAATGCAATGCACTGTAAGCAGAAACACGTTACTCAAATTGGAAGCAAATGGGCACCCTGGAAAGGCGAATGGGTGCTCAGACACAAATGAATTAACTACTTTTCTATTTCTCCCTCGATTTGAAGAGGGATGCTGAGGGGCAGCAAATGAAGACACTGCTAGGCAGTTACTTCTAAAAAAAAAGGAAGGAGATGTCTCAGAACAAGGAGCAGTACTTCCAGTTATTTTCCACGCTCCATATCACCCTATCAGTGCAGCCGCACCTCCTGGTGGCCTTTCCCCCCGCATACTTTGGAGGTAATCAGTAGTATAGGAATCTACATTTGATGCAGCATATGGTCATGAAGCATGATACAGCCACTGGAAATGAAACATTGTGTCGCTACTCCAGAAGCTGGATATATATTGCTAAAGTATTGAAAAAAAGGTAGATTTCATGAATAGGGGGCAGTGGTTGAATACTATGCAGTACGAAACCAAATTAGAAGGGATTATCTATGCTGCACAAAACAGAAATGTAACCCTGAAACTTGAAGGCTCTATGGGATTGTGTTACTCAAGGAAAAGGGGCACATCATACATACAAACGAGATCAGATATTCCAAAGTATCCAGTGATAGTCACCTGGAAAGTGGTGGCCACAGGGTGACATTTCCCCAAATTTGCACTCCTAAGAAAATCCAGCACTTTTCCCAAATATTGTATGACTGGAGCATATAATAATAAATTATACACGTCCTAGATAATGTTGAGCAAGGCTTTCAGGGGTGCAGAAAAAAAGTCGCCTACCTGGCGACTTTTTCCCATGCAACATTATCACATAGAACCCATTCCAATAGTACAGAAATCGATTTCAAATGATGAAATCAGTTCCATGTCATTCTGCAGGACGAATAGATAGATGTAAGAAGTTAATTGTTAAAAAAAATAGAACATTTTCAAAGTAGGATTCTTCAGTAAAAATGAGATGAAGGTTTACTAAAGGCTTCCTAATACAATGAGATGGGGGCATATTACAATCAGTATGTTAAGATATAGGAGGAGAAAGAGATAATGACAACCAAGATTTAGTCTTATGTTGAAACTTGCATTGAATCGAAGCATTTAAGGATAAATGCGAAGGAAAATTACTAACTTTTAAGAACTGTGTCAAGGTCATATGAGGAAGAAACAGGACCACACACCTCAGAACAGAAAAAAGCAAATGCACCAGGGAGCCGGGAAGCAGCAAGAGAAGTGTTGCCTGAACCAAATATCGCGGATGGCCAGAATATAATCTTGGTGCGTGGAACAGTGGGAATGGTCTGCCAGGCTAGTTGGTTCCCTTGGCGAAATTACAGTCTGCCCTCTTACTATTTATGGAGCCAAAAGGGTGTGGGATTTGGGCAGAAACCTGAAATATAAGTACAGAGATGGGGTGAGGGAGTTGGGAAATCCTTTGTGAACCGTATCCTGGGCATCATTGCGGAGCAAGTGGTTGGCATCGAACCAGTCACAATCCCTCAGCCTCGTTGCCCATCTCCCATCCCCCTTCACATGGAGCAGCCATACTTGGCGGCGCCTGGTGGTGAAAGAATAGGAATGTAATACTAAGAACCAATATATAAAATAAATGGAAAGGGAGAATCAACAGCATAATGAATTAATAAGGCTCCTAAAAGAAAGAAAAATAGAAATGTGGTTATCACTTCTTTCAGCATCCTCCTCTGCGCTAGAAAACCGTGATGTGTTGCCTATTTAAAACTGGGGGAAAACAGAAAAATGAAAATGCCTTCCTTCTTGTCATTATTTACATCCCTCAGGAAGCACATATAAAGAACAAGGATTAAAACCATTTCTAGTTGAAGTGGAAAATGAAGGATTACCGTGAATGGAACGAATTAGAAATGTTCGAGGGAGAAAAAAACGAGTCATTTGAACAAAGAGGACTTTTGGTTTTCACTCTCCCGAAGATTTCTGACAACACACGTCCCCCACCCCCTTACTTACCTCTTGGCGGCACACCTTCTTGTGTGCCACTATCTGCTGCTTCCCTCTGCAATGCCAGTTCCCTTTCATTTATGTGAATGGGAGCTGGCGCAGTAGGGTCCTCTTATTTTCAAATGTTCTTGAATAGGGAGCTGGAGACACCCCTGCAATCCCTGATGGCATTATAGTGAACAGGGTGCTGGGGACACCCCTGCAATCCCTGATGGCATTATAGTGAACATGGTGGCATTATAGTGAACAGGGTGCTGGGGACACCCCTGCAATCCCTGATGGCATTATAGTGAACAGGGTGCTGGGGACACTCCTGCAATCCCTGATGGCATTATAGTGAACAGGGTGCTGGGGACACCCCTGCGATCCCTGATGGCATTATAGTGAACATGGTGGCATTATAGTGAACAGGGTGCTGGGGACACCCCTGCAATCCCTGATGGCATTATAGTGAACAGGGTGCTGGGGACACCCCTGCGATCCCTGATGGCATTATAGTGAACATGGTGGCATTATAGTGAACAGGGTGCTGGGGACACTCCTGCAATCCCTGATGGCATTATAGTGAACAGGGTGCTGGGGACACCCCTGCAATCCCTGATGGCATTATAGTGAACAGGGTGCTGGGGACACCCCTGCAATCCCTGATGGCATTATAGTGAACATGGTGGCATTATAGTGAACAGGGTGCTGGGGACACCCCTGCAATCCCTGATGGCATTATAGTGAACAGGGTGCTGGGGACACCCCTGCGATCCCTGATGGCATTATAGTGAACATGGTGGCATTATAGTGAACAGGGTGCTGGGGACACCCCTGCAATCCCTGATGGCATTATAGTGAACAGGGTGCTGGGGACACTCCTGCAATCCCTGATGGCATTATAGTGAACAGGGTGCTGGGGACACCCCTGCGATCCCTGATGGCATTATAGTGAACAGGGTGGCATTATAGTGAACAGTGTGCTGGGGACACCCCTGCAATCCCTGATGGCATTATAGTGAACAGGGTGCTGGGGACACTCCTGCAATCCCTGATGGCATTATAGTGAACAGGGTGCTGGGGACACCCCTGCAATCCCTGATGGCATTATAGTGAACAGGGTGCTGGGGACACCCCTGCAATCCCTGATGGCATTATAGTGAACAGGGTGCTGGGGACACCCCTGCGATCCCTGATGGCATTATAGTGAACAGGGTGGCATTATAGTGAACAGGGTGCTGGGGACACCCCTGCAATCCCTGATGGCATTATAGTGAACAGGGTGCTGGGGACACTCCTGCAATCCCTGATGGCATTATAGTGAACAGGGTGCTGGGGACACTCCTGCAATCCCTGATGGCATTATAGTGAACAGGGTGCTGGGGACACCCCTGCAATCCCTGATGGCATTATAGTGAACAGGGTGCTGGGGACACCCGTGCTGCCCGTGTTCAATATAATAGCACAGAATGGGGGATTTATTCAACATTTTCGGCTGTAGTAATTTTCGTACAGCCGATTTTCGAATATATCTCCTATTCCCTTTTTTTTAATTCGATTAAATCTGCCGATACCAAAAATGAATAACTTTGAAGAGGGCTACATAGATGCATCCAACATGCCATTTCAGAATAACCTCTTGAAACGAATGCAGAATCCGACTTTATTTCTAGGAGAAAATCAATACAAAAAATGAGTTCCTTAGATTTACCAGTACCCATTACCACAATTGTGTACACTACATGGATATCAAGATCAGAGTTGGATACAACTGGATTAATACAACATCGAAAAGAAAAAACACTGATCGCAATTCGTTACTGCTCTTTGAGCACTATCACCGTCGAGCCCGCAAGAAAATCTACCATATTGTCAGTCCTGCGATTTAGGAGGAATTGTTACAACATTCAGGAATATTTAAACAAAGCAGCATCAATAAGCAAGAGACTATGGGGTAAGGGCTATTCAATAAGACGAATAGACGGGGTCAGAAAATGAGCATCTCAACGGATATCGCATTGACACCATATAAAACTGCAAGACACAGATACTATTATGTGTGTACTGACATAGTAACCAATTACAAACAAGACTAAAAAACAGATCCTAAAGAATTAGCATATCGTGAAGGTTTGTTAACACCTCACTGAAAAAACGATATCCGCTTTCAAGAGATACCAAACAATTTCAGAGAGAGACTGGTACATACGGTGCAGTCTGCATCTGGTGGACCAACACAATCCCACTTATGGACAAAGCAGCCCTGAATGACAGCATTCGTGGAAACTGTTCAGGTCAAACATACGAACAGGACTTAGGAGATAGATTTAAGCCGACTCACTCCCTGGCATCCGGATACATTCACCAACTGCAACACACTCAATGTCATTTATGTAATCACTTGCCTATGTAGCCTGAGATGTCTTGGTATGATTGGCCGCCACAATTAAACGTGCATCATTGAACATAAATCCTGTCCCCATGTGATAATAAAGTGATAGCCTTAATGGCAGAGCAGTAAATGAAGAAACAATGCAGAACTAAACGGGAGTGTGATTGAAAAGGTCAAAATACCACAGAGCAGGGTTGATATACATGAATTACTTCAGAGAAAACAAAGGTAGATATTCCAATTGGGCATGTACCAGAATGGTCTGAATGAGAGCATAACCTGGACCAACTTGCAGCCCTTTGTTGAGATATAGGATAGAAAGATATGATAAAGGGTGACCCAATTAATTTGTATTCAAATGAACATGGATCAGTGCCTTTGAAAACATGGATGTGCCCCCCCCTAATGTATTGACAAATATTAAACTGACAAATATTAAAATAAGGTATTCAAAAACTGATCGCTTTCAATACATTTACCGGGGCTAGTTTATTACCTTACCAGTAGCTTCTCTGATCAATGCTATGTCTGGTACACATTTGGCCTCTGCAATATGCCCATACCAAGATGGCTGACATGGACACCATGACATCACCACTTCAAGTGCATGTGCCACTGGTGACATGAGCATGTTACACATTGAAGGCAACATACATAGAAGATCGCTGTGGTTCATGGTTCCTCCTACTAACCCGTGGAAGTTTTTTGTACCCGCATCGAGATCAGTACCACACAGGTAAGCATTTGCTACATGAATTGACTTGCATCTTAGTCATGATTAACCTTCCAAAGTTGAGACAATGCATCTTCTCTAGTGTCTTACAGTTCTAAAAGAGAAATCCGATTCTATTGAAAAAACACTGACCGCAAAAATTGAGTTGATAGACATGCTCTAGAATGGCTCCACAGAATGGAAGGTGGAGCTTTAACACTTGCCCTGATGAATGCAAGAAAGCAATTCCATGCAGAAACTGGTCAACACAAACAAGCATGTTTCCGGTATTTGGTTGAGCCACCATACCTAGACTAGAGAAATGTTTTTAATCCTGGTCCTTAATCTCTTCTCCCTGAGCAGTGTGGAGGAATAAAATTCATATTTTTTTTTTATTTTTTCACACATTTTAGTCAAGCAGCAACTGCTTTTAAGGGCAATGGAGTAAGCCCCGTGGGAACCTTTCTGAATCAGTATGCTGTTGTATTCACATTTTTGGGATATATTTTGAGTGAAAGGGGGATCATTTCTGTCGTAATTGCCATTGTTGGGGGATTTGGTATCATTTTTACCAGGAATCATGTTTTAATGCAGGGATTGGTTTCTTTACTCCAGGGGCATTGTCTATAAGCAACTGGAAGAACCAGTCCATGACAATACTTCACGGCCTCAACAGCCCATGTACAGGCTAGGCACTCCAATACCACCGTCACATGATTCCTCTCTCTGGAATAGAGTTTCCACTGCCATACATAATGTGTCGTTTGATACCTCCTCGCTTCTGAGAGAGAGAACTGACCCAGCTTATCTTGGATGCATTGGTGTGGAAGACACAAATCTAGCATGAATTCTAATAATGAGAAGGGGTGGATGGCTCTGGCACATCCATTTTAGTTGGTTGTGTTCCAGTGCTTTAAGTTGGTTGGCCTGGGTTACAGAATCGCTGCTAGTACCAGTCTGAACTTCAGTAGTCACACAGTTCCCATTGTGGACTAACAAAAAGGATCTTCTGTACCGCCTTGCCTTACCCATCTTGGGGTTGTACCACGGGATTTCACATCTGGAAGCACAGGCATTTGACAGTGAGTTGATCATACGCCCACTTTCCACAGGCTTTGTGTTACCACAATGTTTTGTGTGCTAGCCCCAAGGGTGGCTCTAGATGACAAAGTCATGTAGGTAAGCTCCAGCATAGGACTGGCGAGATCCTAAGTCTTGGTCCATTGGTCTTTTGAAAAGAAGCTTGCATGCCATGCAGCCCAGAAGAGTCCCACTTTTATTTTTATCCTCAGGAGGCAGAGGGATTTATTAATAACCTTTGGTCAGGTTTAAGATGTAAGTGGTGGGGGCGCGGCCTGGCAGATGGCTGATGGAGTCCTAGACCCGTGAGCTCCTCATCTCTGCCACTAAGAGCGCAGCTTCATGGCGTCTTACCATCATTGTGTGCTCTAAAAGCAGCAGGCCCCGTCTGTGAGGACCCTGGGCTGTAGTGCCTTTGGCAGTAAAAGAGCACCTGTGGGCGGAGTTATCAGTGTTTCCTGCTGGAGCGCGTGCTGCGTCCGAAGATGGCGCTGTCCTGCTGACTGACTACAAGGAAGGCGAGCAACAGGAAGTCGTGCTGGCCCAGAGCGTCATATGCCTGTGATACATGCTGGGGGAGTCCGCGAGTGGTGCACAGGCCGGCAGGTCTGGTCGCGCCTTCCGTGAGGACCAGATGGGATGGGGGGTGGCCCCTGTGATGTGGAGGCAGTGAACCCTGCTGCAGTGTCTCACAGGCAGGGAGCGACCTAGAAGAATGGGAGGCGCTGCAGTGCGTGGCTCCCCACGACCGGCCTAATGATCCCAGATGCAGTGGGGCACAGGACTTCACCCCGCGATCCTGGGAAGGAAGTGCAACTACGGTTGGGCTCTGATAGCCCCCCAGTCGATTTGCAGGAGGCTACACCGTAGTAAGCCCGCTTAAATATTATGACTGCCCTTTGCCCACTCGGTGACAGGGCTTCAAACACTGCTCTCTCGCAGGGAGCTACTTCTGATCTCAACATTTTATGCAGGCTTCTATTCCTGCGCTGGTGCTGTAGACCAGATTTTAGCTACAATGCAGGTATTATAACAATTTACTTGGGAGGGTGAATCCCTGTGACAACCGACTTTGGGCCTCCTGTCCAACGCTTTGCTCCTGATGTCTGACTGGGTGACCACCTGCACCAGTCCCCATATGGATTGTATATTTGTATTTATTATTTGTATCGTGCAACAAAACCCTGAGGTAACTGGGCGCTGGAAAAAGTGTTACAGGCAGGTATACAGGTATTTAGCAAGCAGTCAGGCAGACCCATTGTTACAGTTGGGTCTAGCAAAAAACAATTTAGGCAAAACATAGATACATGCAAGTAAAACAGGTAAACAGGAAGACCAATAGTTACAGTTAGGTCTAGTGTCAAATGGTACAAGTGAGAGCATGAAGATCGGCAGAGTAGCAGCATAAAGAAAAATCGCCTCATCTAATGGGCTTATCAGTAAGCCAATTTTGTCACTCTGGTTTTGAAGGCAAGGAAGGAGGGTTCTAGCCTGATGGTGAGAGGTAGTGAGTTCCAGCATTTGGCAGCTTGAACTGGGAAGCTGGCTCCCCCCGCAGTTTTTAGGTTGGATCTTGGTACTGAGAAGCATTGGATAAGGGCAGATTTGGTATGCCGAGAATGTAGGTGTATGTTGAATTTGTCCGAAAGGTATTTGGGAGCTGAGTCTGACAGGCATTTCTGTGTGATTGCCAATGTGGCTGCATTAACTCTGCCCTCTATACCCTATGCACTATTGGGCCTCAGCAGTCCCTAATCTCTGGCTGTTTATTCGGTTGGACTTCATCTACGGTTGAAGGGTGCAATGGGGATTTAAGAGTGCCCTCTGGTTGACAGTGGTCCTAATGTCTCCCCCACCTCTGGCTTAGAGCTTGTGTAAGTGCTCTGGTGAGCAGGTTTCTACAAAGTGAGCTGTGCAGGTGTTGGTCAAAGCTCATTTGAACATGAAATCCAGAAAATGAAGGACTTGTTGGAGTCATCCAGGCCAGTCACATCTGGAGTGCGGGGGGTGGTGGAAGGGGGGGGGGTATGGATCTGCCTTCTGCGTCAAACCACAACTCGCAACCAGCTACCAAGGGCGATATTGCGCAGCTTTTGAAGTCCATTCAAAAGGAGATGGCGTCCACCCTACAGGAACTGAAGGGATCATTCCAGGGGCTATCCCATAATGTCCAATGGGCAGAGCATCGATTGAGTGATCGAGGTAGCCTTTTCCACTCAGCTAATTCCCAGGACCAACTGGAGCAGCGTGTGGCGGCGCTGGAGAGGCATAAAGCAGTCAAGGATGAGCGGCTGGAAGATACAGAGAATCTCTCCCAAAGAAATTATCTCCAGATTTGTGGAATCCCGTAAGAAATCCTGGACCGAGATCTGGAGGTGTATGTGAGTGATCTTTTTCATCATATCTTAGGGGGAAGAGGAACAAGCGGACTTGACTCTGGACTGAACTATCTTGAATCCATTTCTTTTGCACCAAGGACCTTATCGTTCAAAAAGCTAAGGCACAGCGTAGCATTACATTCAGGGGTGCCGAACTGCAAATATTTCAGGACCTGGCAGAGGGAACGATCGAGAGGTTCCGACCGACCAAGCTGCTTACCAAATGGCTGCTGCAGAAAGATGTTCAATACAGATGGGGATACCCCTTCGTATTTTGTTTAACTATGAAGGAATCCAGCACACATGTCAGACAAATGACTGCATTTTCTTTTCATAATGTGGGGGGAGAAATCCTGCTATCCCCCATCCCACGCATTAACTATTAACCTTGCCCCACCTGAACCCTATTTTTAAAAAGAAATTCCTAAACTTTTGGAAAAACGATGCAGTAATTTCTCCATTCGAAATTTTATTGGCAATCATTTCTGCGGATACCATCCAGCACCAATTCACTTTACTGGCCGCTGCATTTGAGGCATTGAAGATCCCTTGTTCAGAGCTGCAACTCCCAGAGGACTCCAACCACTTTGTTCCCCGCATCGAGTGGTCCAAGGCATGGTCTAGAAAGAGAAAGAACAGATACAGGGATCGCATGGGGCCCTCTTTGGACAGACGAGAAAGAAGTAGGGACACTGAGGGCCCGACATGACCTTATGTCATAGCCCGCATTACTTCTAATCTTCCCTCGGCTGTTTAGGGGCTACTGGTTGGAGGCTGTTATATTATTACTTCTTTATTGGTTTTACTTGGGTTCGTTCATGAAGCTGCTTAATGTTTATGGGTTCATGTATATATATGGGCAGGGCAATAGGAGCACCTGCTCGTATTAGGCTCATTGGTGAGCCGATGTATGTCCCATACGGGATAGAGTTTTTCTGTTTTTGGTTTTGGGGTTTTTTGATTACTGTAGCACTGGGGTTTATTCCTTCTGGCCTGTTTTTGGTCAGGCAGTTCATATTACGCAGGGGTTGTTGACAGGTAATGGGGGCGGATCTGTGGTCTGAAACTATATTGGAATGCAGAAGGGGTTGGCAAATTGTGGAATTAATTGATAAATGTGTGATCTTAAAATTATTCCACTAAACGTGCTGGGGCTTACCGCCCCTAGAAAGAGGAAGACGTGTTGGATAAACTTGTGGAATTGAAAGCAGATGGCGACCTGTTACAGGAAACACATTTACTAAGGGCAGATTGACCTAGGCATATTTCTAAATGGTTCACTGGCCAGTATTTTGCATCACCCACGACTAAACAAGCAGGTGTTGCCATTGTATTTGCTCGGTCTCTGAATTTCACATTGGTGAAGTCACCTAAAGATCTGCAGGGGCAACATTTGGGCTTGCATGTTCGGGTTGGGGATGTGGATTTCAGTTTCTTTTCAGGTTATGGTCCTAATCACCCACAAGATGCATTTTATGCTCAAACACTCCCACACACTGCTCAATTCTAGATGGGCGTGCTTACTGTGGGTGGGGATTTTAGTACTCAACTCCAGGCTGGACAGGGCTGGGTAGGCGAGGGGGATAGATGCTACTAGGTCTGAATCAAGGCTATTGATGACCTGGACATCTGGAGGTTGCAACACCCCCAAGAGAGATTATACCCAGTTTTCCCACATTCATCTCAGCCACGCGCGGCCTGACTTTTTTCTGGTGTCCTGATACCCCAAGTGGTCGATATTGGTTTGGTGGTGATGTCTGACCATGCCCCAGTAACACTCCAGTTAGATAAACTAGTGCCAGGTGACAGAAGGGCTTCGCTATGGAATATAAATGACTCGCTGCTTGTAGATGTGGCCTATTACACGGCTATCTCTGAGCGAATGAGGTTGTATTTCCCGGAAAATTTACAGGAGAATTACCAATCACAACCGTTTGGGATGCACTAAAGCAAATGTTACACAGAGAACTTATTAGTTTGGCTTCCGCTAGGAAACGGCCTGGTGTCCTAGCGGGAGGAAATGGAGAGGCGTGTTGGAGCTGGAAACATTGTATAAAAGGGATGGGGCTCGGAGGATCTACAGACAGCTTAAAGTAGCTAGGGCTGAGCTTAAGGCTCTATGGGCATTAGATATTTCCCACAAATTACTCCAGACCAAACGATTTTATTTTAGCACCTCTAATAAGGCCTCACATCTCCTGGCGTACAAATTAAAGGCCCAAAGGGCTATCAATAAGTTGCGAGACAATACGGGGCAGTTGAAGGACGATGAGGCCTCTAAAATGCACAACCTGTTGGAGTATTGTAAGTCTCGTTTTAGCTCTGATGGGTGGGACGAGGAGGCCCAGCAACTGTTCATTGCAGAGGCATGGTTGCCTTTCATCTCCGCCGAAGATCGACAGGCATTACAGATTCCAATCACGTTGGAGGTGGCGACAGTCCTTTCCTAACAATAAGGCTCCATGGCCGGATGGATAGTTGGCTCCATTTTACAAGAAGTTTGCGGACCCTCTCGCCCCTCCCTCCACCCCCAGTTAGTCTTGCTTTTCAACAGCTTTGCTTATACAGTGGCATCTACGTTCACTATTGGTGAATGCCTGCTGTCGCTTGTAGGTAAACTGGATAAAGATCCCACCCATAGCACATCATATGGCCCTTTTGCAGTTCTAAAGTATGATGCTCAAATCTATTTCAAGGTTCTAGCAGCCCGCTTAGCAGCTGTGATTCGAGGTATAGTTCAGATGGACCAAACAGGATTTATCTCAGGACGTCAATTTTATGGCAATGTCGGAAGGACCCTGGATTTGAGTATGAGTAAAGGCATGGCCAGGAACTGGCGGTACTCACTATAGTACTGAAAAAGTATTTGACCGTATAAACTGGTCATATGTCTTCAAAGTGCTCGGGGTGTTTGAATACAGGGCACTTTTTATCAACAGAATACAAGCCAATTTTGCTCATCCGACCACTCGAATAAAACTAAATGGGCTTTGTCTGAGCCATTGGTTTTGACTAGAGGGATTTGCCAGGGGTGTTCATTGTCCCCATTGCGATTTACATTTTCAATGGAGCCTATGGCAAGTAAGGTTAGGTGTCAGACAATATTTGCAATATCTCCATAGCTGGTCCTCAGCACAGGGTTGCGCTTTGTGCCGATGACCTTTTCTACATGCATCATCCTCAGACTACTTTACCTCAGTTTTCTTTGCTAGAATCGTTCCACTGGGTCTCTGGTTTTAAGAATAATTACTCTAAATCCACTATTCTAAATGTCTCGGTCAATCCTGAGACGAAACAAGAACTTGAGAGGGGGGGGTTGAATTCCAATGGGCGGCAACTTCTGTTAAGTATTCAGGGGTCCAGATTACGCCTTCATACTCTCAGTTATATGTGCAGAACATTCCTGGTCTTTTCTCCTCTGCCAAGGCTAACCATCACAGATGGGCGCAGACTGATATCTCATGGCTGGTGCGGGTTGCGGCCATTAGAATTACGCTACCACCACCTCCGATATGTTTTTCAGGCCCTCAAACACCTGCAACTCCATTTTTGGATTGATCTGGGCTAGGAAATCTCTTGAGGGTCTCCCGTCGTACTTTGATGACAATGAAAGCAAAAGGGGGATGGGGTGGCCCAGATATGATATGATATGATATGATATGGTATTTGTAACGCGCCTATACACAAGTGTTTCAAGGCGCGACGAGGCAGGGAGGGAGGGAAACAAGGGGAAGACGGACAAGCGATCCTACTAGGCCAGGTGTCATTCAGATCGTGCAAGTGCAGAGGTAAGGGGAAAAGGAGAAAGTGCAGGGGGAGGAGGTGGGGGGAAAAGTGCAGTACAAGGTAAGTGGCGTAATAAAATAATAAATGATAAATAATAAATAAAAAGGGCCAGCTGGTGGCAAGTGCGAGGTAAGTGCAGAGCAAGTGCTGGGTAGGGGGCTGTAGGGATACAGTGACAGTCCCACAGTGCAGGGGGAGCCAGGGGGGCAGTGCAAGTGGAGAGTGGCTGGGCCCTGGACCGAGGTCGCTGAGAGTGGCCCAGATGCAGGTTAAGTGTAGAATTCAGTGGGGAGTTAAGCAGGTTTAGCAGGGGAGAGGGAGAGAGAAGGCAGAAGCGAAGAGGAAGGTTTTGAGGTGCTTCCGGAACCGGAGATGGTTCTCCTCAAGTTTCAGGGAGGCAGGCAGGCTGTTCCAGAGGGAGGCCCCTGCTGCGGAGAGAGATCTACCCCCAGCACGTTGCTTCGAGAAGCGGCTGACCATGAGGGAGTTAGAGATGGATGAGCGAAGGGCTCGTGAAGGAAGATATTTAGGAAGAGAGAGTTGAAGGTATTTAGGCCCCAGGCCCCAGAAGGCCTTGTGGACAATGCAGAGGGTTTTGAACTTAATCCTCGCAGCCACTGGGAGCCAGTGAAGAGATTTCAGTCCTGGAGAGATACGGTCCATGGGCTTGAGGCCAAGGACAAGTCTCGCAGTTCTGTTCTGGATAAGTTGCAGAGGGCGGAGAGTGGAGGCAGGGAGATTAAGATAGAGGCTGTTACAGTAGTCCAGCCTTGACAGAACCAGGGCTCGGGAGACAGTGAGCTTCTGGGGGAAGGAGAGGAAGGGAAGAATACCTCTGAGGAGGTGCAGCTGGTAGTGTGATTTCTTAGAGACATCAGATATATGAGGAGAGAAGGAGAGTGTGGAGTCGAAGATGACCCCGAGGTTTTTAGCCTTGCAGGTAGGGGCAGGGAGGGGGCCAAGAGAGTTATCTTTACGTGGCACAGTTAGACAATTTGATTGTGTGAGCGCAGACCGAAACCCTAAACATTGGTTAACTATATAACAGTCTAGGCTCCAAATTCCCCTGCACCATTGGTGAGGGTCTCCCTTAGTCCGTAAGAAAGAGGCTAACCACCTCTCAGTGACCTAGATTTTAATGGAATATTGGGACAAGGTGGCTCAGTATCGGGGGACAACGTTCCCTTCCCTCTCTTACCCGCATATGGCACACACCTGAATTCCCACCAGGTCCTCAGCAGGTGGGGGTTCACTAAATAGGTTGAAGGAGGTCTGGGGCGATTGGGTCAGCATTTTGAGTCCGAGCTTCCTTGTGTTTGATAGCCCTTTATGGCCATGGACATAAATATTCTTATATACAACTCTGCCATTGGATATCTAGCAGAAAAGTCTGAAAGCAGGCTAAGAGAAATACAAACCCATTCGTGGACCTCTTAGTTGGCAATCCCCCTTTTCGTAGGGTCTTGTCACTGTTTCAGGTTCTTGGCGCCTGTCATTTTAAGCCCCTGCATGCCAGAAAGGTCCAGTGACTTCATAACTGTAAATCTAGCATCTGTTGGATTTCCTAATTGATTTGTCGTTGTGCCTCTGGCAGACCATATGCATGGAGCCAACTAATTTGCAGAGGGTGCATGGCTCTGATGATGTAGCGAACCGTCACTCAGCCCAACAATTCTGAAAATAAGTCTTGGAAGTGGTCCAAAAATTCTTAGATCTCAGGACTGTAGGGCCATAATCCTTCTGGAGTCATCACAGGGAGAGCAGTAAATGTTATTTCTTATCATGCGGTCTGCTTCAACTGACAACAGTGGGCAACAGAGGCAGCAATAGTAGGATAATCGAGGTTCATCCATTCCTGCAATCAATATAGCAAACAAACTTGTGAAGGTTTACACCGGTTCATCTGCTGAACCATACAATTTAAGTTGCCGATTTCTGTGACAAGATACGGTCCATGCCATTGGGAAATCAGTCTATTCTCCAGGGTAGGCGCGAGACCAGGACTTTATCGTCCACCTTGGACTGTAGCTTGGCCCTGTTAATTCTACAACCACTTTTATTTGTCCTGGGCTTGAAGCATATGTTGGTTCACAAGCTCTTGGATGATCAGATCTTTTCCAGTGTTCATTTACAAACAAGACTGAGTCTTTTTGGTTTACACCGCTTTCTTGCAACATATACAAAGCATTCCTTATTGCTCTCCATTATTAAAGTTTGAAAGGGATGAAACTGGTATAGATTTGAGTGGTCAGCCAGATGGTGAACAAGACCCAAGGAATCTGGTCATCCCAATTATTCTCATCTTCCTGTACCAATTTTCTCTATCGGTTCTTTGAGGTTTGATGGAAGTGCTCTACTAATTCAACCATTTGTGGGTGAGGGTGTGAAATAGGGTTCGAACACCCCTCGTCACCCGAATCCCCGTTCGTTTGGCATGACATGAAAAAGGGCCCTTAGAGTCAGCCTTTGAAAAACCTGCCCTGAAGAAAGGCACTACATACTTTAGAATTAGTTGGGTCATATTCTTCCGGATACCATAATCCACTAGGACTTATACATACCGGTTTATGCCCAGGCTTAGTGGGGAGGGGAATGACAAGGTTCACATATTATCCAACCCCATTGTAGAAAAAGGCAGATTAATAATTGGGAAGGGTTGTAAGGTGTTGTAGAGGGGCTTGTCCGTATGTGTCCTAGAAGTCTTGGCATTACTGATAGGCTTCCAGTATCTTAAGGTTTTGGAAAACACCTAGCCAAAAGGGTATCCGGTCATTGCATCGACAACCAAAGCATCGACAGCCATACCATCTAAAAAAATGCATTTGAAAAAAAGCATCTAATGCATTTTGTTAGATGGTAAAGGGTTTAGTTTAATAAAAATGTGTTTTAAAGGTTAAAAAAAGGGGGGTTGGGGAAACCCCCCCATTAAAAAGAAAAAAGTAAAAAAATTGCAAGAGATGCTTTTTTTATTTATTTTTTTAAGATGGTATGGCATTCAAAGCTTTGGTTATTGATGGAATGACTATAAACCGGCCAAAAGAGCATGTGTTTGTTCTCCAATATGAGTTGGAAATTCCAATAATGTCTGGTGGAAATGAATGGGAATTATAAGATTGTAATGTGAGGTCCCATCTCTACTCCTAGTGTTCTCTTCCCTACATAGTAGATATTCCCTTTCTTCAAGGAAGGACCTTTGCTTTGTGGCCCCTGATTAGGTATGATTAGGCAAGCCAGGATGGTATTTGCATGACAGCAGAAACAATTACCATTGGGTGGGAACTACTGCTCATTTACAGCCACTGTCCATACAAAAAAATGTGTGCCACTTTTTTAATACATACTTTTTCCAATCCAACATGTATGAGTCCGTTTTATAAAAATTCAATTTAAAAATACACTTTCAATCTTTACATTTGAGAATGAAAGAGCAAAAGAACAGAAAACGGCAAACAAGTAAAGTGAGAAACTGCAGGCTGTATTTATTGCACAAAATTCCCCAAAAATTGAGAATGATTATTACAATACAGTGCACATTTTAGAAAATATTTACAAAACAATTATATAACAGGTATGTACAGGTATCCAGCATTTTACACATAATGCCATCTAAATTATAAACAAAGCAATTATAGATAGAAAACATCTGCCAAAGATGGAGAAAAAACATCCTGCTGTACAGTCGGGTATTATTAAAAAATAATCGTTCAATGCCTTTCTGTTAGTTATCCAAATATCTTCAGATTGTAAAACCTCAGCAGCGCAGACGGTATGCTGTAAAATGTGTTTATTTTTCTGCGAGCAATAAGAGAAGATTCGAAATTTGCAAATCGGCAACAACAGATGTGCTTAAGTGCCAATAAAGTGTCAAATGAAAATGTCAAAACATTACCGTTAAACAATACATCCTTAAACCTGTAAACCGCTGTGGGTGTTACATAAATATTTACATACAAAGATTGTGACTATGTGTATCAATAAATGATTATTTTTATAAAGTGTTGGTGATGGATTTAAACAATCAATCTGTTTATGAGACCGCTCCCTCTGCACAGGTGTGCATTGCAAAAGTACTTTATTGCTGACAGTGGAGAACAATGAGACTATTTTTCAACCAAAGCGACGCCTTTTGTGAGATTTACAGTCATTCTGTATGTAGTGAACATGAACAGCAACAGTGCCCACTGAAACGTTATTTGTATATCTAATATGAATTAGAACAAGTTGGTAAAACGGAATTTCTCATTTTAAAAAAAGCCAGTTATAATGCAGTGAAAATAACATTCCTCAGATTAAAGAGCATAATAAAGAGACCATGAAGATTCTGAAATGCAGTTATTTTGAATACATTACATTTTAAAGGAAAATAGAAGTAAATGAAAACTTTGAAAATATGCAAAACCTCCATGACCTAGTACACCACGAGTTACAAAATGTGGCAGAGTGGACACTGCTCATAAACACAACATTCAGAAACCATGCACAAAAAGATGCAATTTCTTTAAATGATTTTTGGTTTGAATATGGAACAGGCTACAAAAAGATAAGGGCTATTTGCATGTGTGTGTGCGCAACACAGTATATACACGAGTCCTTTCTAGGACATAAAAATAAAACAAGGTCATACAAAAGTCAAAGCTACATATTTATGCTTTGTATTAAAAAACGGGTCTTTATGTTTAAACATATGTATTCCTTTTGAGGGTGACTTTTTGCAACAAATGTTGCCTGGTGAGTACAAATTAAGCTGAAACTTTACAATGCATTCACATGCTAATTTGTGTTAGTAAAATAAGTTTATGAAAGATAAATTGCGTAGACCTTTTTGTGAATGATGCTCAGGTTTCTATAAACTTTAGAAATGTGCTCTGCACAGATGACAACTTGACAGAACAGAAAAAAACACGGGATTGTAACATAAAAGGGCATGGTCAGCTGCTGAAAGTGGTAGCAAAAACCAAGCCAAAATGTAAGACATTACCCAGAGAAGGCGGTAGGCATCGTTGGTGCTGAGAAAAAGCCTCAGACTACATTAAGCCTGTGGTAGTGCAATATCCAGGAAAATAAGGAACTATGTACATAGACCTTTTTGCCACGTTTGTGATAGACATCATTCAGCACATAGAACATGATGATCCCTCAAGGGGAGCCTCTTGATTACAACTTTTTGTTTTATTAGTTGTATTAGTATTGTGTAGTAGAAAATAAGAATTCCCTTAATTGCCTACATACCAGACATTTGCTTACCTTGATATTATGTGCTAAGACCAAGGTAGAAACCTACGTTGTGCAAAGAGAACTTTTCACAGAGGAACATTTATTATTTAGCAAGTGGAAATCTGCATAGTGTGGGTGTGCGTTTTATTAGATGTGCAGATGACCATTGGGCGGGGGAGGTAAATCGCTTTTCTCTTATACTTTTCAGTGGGTTGCCATTAACAATGTGTTTAACTCGCTAAATGTAATCTACCTCCTTCAGAAAGAATACAAAAGCTGCCTTCAACTGAACAAAGCTGCACAGGTTGATTTGATTTGCTCAGGTCTATGTGAGGAACCTAATCTTCAGGTAATCGCTGTACAGGGCAATCACTAATACTTTAACAAAACATTTACCTAGTATACTGCTGGGAAAGTCGAATCCAATATTATACTTGATCCTATCCTCAACATTTGTATTTACTTCATTGTGATTGGATGGCAATGGCAGGTGCTAATGAGGAAATGTACTTAATTTCCTTCTGAAAGGAATTTTCAGTATTAGGAACCGATAGGGGAGATACGTTTAGGGAAACCTTTGCTGTGTCAGCATTAATATATTCAAATTTAAGTGAGGAAGGGAACAACATGGCCCACCATAATGTAACAAATTCCAAAAGAAAGCAACACTCAATCAGAGGTGTCGCTCAGGGGGTGCTATGGTCTTTTGGTTGCAGCCCCGGATAGACGCTCAGAGCTACAACCAAAAGGCTAGCTAGCCCCGAACTCCAACAGTCCCAACATTTGCATAGCCCTGGATCTTTCAGAAATCTAGCAACACCCCTGCACTCATTAACTAATCAGATTCCTCTAGTGAAAAGGAGCAATAGCCATGAAAACCACTTACATTATGCCAAATATATGTTTTCTTTTGTGTAGTGATCATGAGAAAATACTTCACAATGTGTGACTATCCTACTATAAATCGCTCACAGAACAGTTGCTTTTATAGCAGAATGCACAATGGCAAATGAACCGCCATCAGAACCCAGTCAATGCTGCTTTGGCTTCTGATCCATGATCAGAAGGAGCTCTCAACTCTAGCTCTGGGTTAGTGAGATGTAGGCACCTTGCCGAAATGAGCAATGCAACCGAAACAGTAAGATTTTCGTCAAGATCACTAAACTATGTACTATAAAGGTTAACAATTATACCGCATGAAACCAGTATCGCACAGAGAACAAGGATTCATCATGTTCCAAGCTCTAACAGATGCAGTATGGTTTAGAAATCACACTGCAACAGTTCCATTGGGGTACAATGCTAGCCAGGGGATCAAGTGCCTAGAGAAATAATAAGTGTACAACTTCCACAGCCACTGTGTGAATGGATGTGGAAGAGAGTCAAAAGTCAATGTTCAAAACCAAAGCCCAAAGAGTAAAAGCCAATCGAACATAGACAAATGTTAAATTGACATAATGAATGAAAAAGACCAACTTCATCTCAAACATGTCTTCAATCTTCAAGACTATGCACAAGGAAACACTTAGCGGCCTAACGTTCAAAATAAACTGATCTATGAATTGCTTAGTTAAAGTAATCTTTTTAGCAGCACTGGACAGCAAGTGTGTTGAACTGCCTAGAAAAGAACCGGAGTCTCGAGTCTATGGTCCGGCAATAGGTAGGAAAGTGAACAAGCAGATGAACCTGATAGTCATGCCTATGTCCTCAGTCTATCGAGAATATCCACATAGTGCAAATAGCTTTCCTACTGGCACTGGGCACCCTGGAAATGAATGGTGAACTGCACAGGTAGGAGAAAAGACGGTGACTGAACTTTCATTGAATTGCATTGTAATGTGACAAATAGGATGGTATCTATCCTCAAAGTGAGACAAGATTATTCTTTTCATGTGGAGCAATGGCATTTGGAAAATAGGATGTTGTGTGTGGTTCGGGATAATGTGCTCAGCCACATTTGTTGCCGAGTTTTCAGAGACCCTAGCTGGACTTGGGCATATGAACGAATCTAAAGTATGGTGGCATAGTTTCCTGGGAGGGGGGTTTCTGAAATTCCTTGCAGACAAGCACACTCAGGTTTGTTTTGGAGAGCTCTAAAATATTGCAACTCTTGAACCTTGAGTTTTAATAGGGCCAGAAACACGACCCACTGCCAGTACCCTTAGTTATAGCCCTTTTAAGGTTTGGCATCTGAAAACATCCAAGAAGTTATTCAACTCCATTTAAGTGTTTACAATTCGAAAAGAAATCTACCAGGCTACAGAGTCCAGAAAAAAAAAACTGAAAAAAATATAGATGGTTAAACATGTCATTTTCATGCGTTTTTACCACAGACGTGAAAGGTAAGTCAACAAAAACGCCTCCATGTACAAACAGACAAGCTCTGAAAAAAGAAATCAACATGATGTCCAATTAGACTGAGGTAGTATAGTATGGCGACAATGTAATCCATCTACGTCGACAGGAAATTACATTACAAAGGACATCCTTCAAATGAACCGCCTTTGCGGGCAACAATCCTGGCATTTCCCCGGAAAAGAGACTGCACGTGACACGCAACAGCTAGGAGAGAAATGTGGACTATATCATGTCTTGCTGGTGAATTCGTGATTTAGCAGGAAGACTAACAGTTTCTGAAATAAACATAGGGGTCTTTCTCACAAAGTAGTAACACTGATATCTCCTTGACTTAACCCTCAAAAGCGTTAATCGATTCAGAAAGTTACTATGAGCAGCCTTTATTTACTTCTCTAGTAAGTCAAGAGTAGGTTAGGGTTTCTGATAGTGGCTTCTTTGTTAATCACCCCTATAGGGTTCACAAACAAATAACAGTCACATTCCTGCACGAAGATAGGGAAATCAATATCATGAAATTATGCATCAATTATTGTTACTAGGAATACAAACTTCTTCAACTAAAGATTACAAGGTGCCTTGCTCTCAGACATGCATTTGCAAGCCACTTGGACTTTTGGATTTTATAAAAAACAAGACACTTTAAATACACATGGGGCTGTGTATTTTTTGTATATACATATATATAAAATATATACACACACGGAGACAGACACTACATACGTACTGGCAAACTTGCAGAGTAATTTTCCCAAAGTATCCTGGCATTTGTTTCCCTTTTTGATGGGAACCGTCGTATCAGACATGTTGAAATACGTCATTCAGCAATTGAAATAGTACACATGTTAAGATGGTAGACCATTTTCACTTTATGAGCCACATTAAAAAACCTATGTACAATATGATTTACTTCCCAACAGTGACCCCAGGAGACTTGCCTGCTTCTCACAATCAAAAACGTTCAGGACACCAACATACAGAAGCAACCTGAAAATGCACTGTGGCCCTCAGTGCTCAAATTAGTGGCAATAATATTACAGTTCAGAAACAAGGATGGCCTTTGCCTCTAGATCACCAGTTCGTATTGCTAAGTAAGCAAGAGTAGCTCCAAAATATACCGGCAGGTGATTTAAATTCAATCTATTTCAACTGAAACGGTGTATTCTTGTAGCAAATGTAAAAAGAGGGTTGAACAGCTTGCAATTTTATCTGCGTTGATCCTCGATGAATGCATATTTGTTACTTTTTTCACCAGTTGGTGAAACTTTTTTGTGAATGTTTCAAAATTGTTGAAAATTCAGCTGTAGTCAGTGAAGAAATAAACTGCCTTCAGCAAGGGAGCTGGGACCACCAGACGTTCCATCCTCTTCTCTTCCACTCGGCTTTCACCAAACAATGTTTGTTTTGATGTGTGACATTTTAAAGTAGTATCTGGGCAACATATGGAGAATGAGTGCTTGCAACAGCTGCCAATAACGGGAGGTCGTTGGATTCGATTCTAAAGGTAAAGAAAAGAAAACTGTTACACTGGTCCTTATAATTTGACATGGACAGTACAAGGCAGTTTACTACATAGACACTTTGCCCAGTACTAAAACCTGTACATAGAACGTGAACTCTATCGTGAAGAATTCTGCTCATGAGCACATTGGCTAATGTTATCTTCATGGAGACGCTGGTCAGAGCCATAGTTCACTCTCTTATTACCGACCTATAATGCCCTAACCTCTAGTTTTGGTGTTGCCAACAGCTTCATATTTTGATTACAGTGGTTAAACCACAGGTAAGAGCTTCACCTATCTTGTGATTGTTCAGCCTGTTCAGCCTCTCTCTTTCCTGCCATTATGATCCTATAAAAGTGCCAATGCTGGAGAACTTCCACTTACTGGTTCATCCGCTCCTCCATCCTCCTGACTAGTGCACCAGATTTCAATAATCCCTTGAAAAAAGGAAGCATTGCCTGACAAGCAACTACAACCAACCAGAATCTTTGGTATAACCGGACCAAACTACACATCTGCTCGAGCGCACACATCCAGGGCATAGAGTTTACACAATGCATGTGAATTGCACCTGCTGCTGCCCTGTAGAGGACTTCCAGAGGCACATTAAATTGGAATGCCATGGAAGTCACCCTTGCCCAAATGGTGTAAGCTTGCATACCAGAGATTTGCAAGACCACTAAGTGAGTAGCATTACAAAATGCATAGCACCGCCCAGCAAGAAATGAAAGCCTTTGCTGCCACCTTGTCATGGGAGGAAGTGCCATATATTACAAAATGTCTGTCAGAAGTTTGAAAATCCTTTATTCTCTCCAGATAAAATGTACAATGCCCCACCTCCCCCATACCAGAGTAAGGAGGGTGCACTGTGCGGTGGAGGCCTTTGTGAAAATAAGATTGGCAACACAACACCTACAGCACTTACATGAAAAGGTGACAATATCTGCGAATACGAGTAAGGATATGAACCAAACGCCACCTTTTTTCGAGGAAGGATTGTCCAACTAAAAGCACTGATACGTAACTTTTCCGAACACATCAGGGTCTTCTAGTGACTCAGACCAATCAAGCGGGGCCCAAGCTCTGGGAACGCCCAAGAACAATCGTTTTATTTTACCAGAGGGGGGGCCCAAAGAGGACGCCCGAGACAAAAACAACAACAGTTGGACGAGGGGTACGCACGGGCCAATGGTACCAAAATCAATAGAACTGGATAAAATACAGATTTTCAATCCATCAACCACCATCTTGACAACCACATAATTGGAACTATTGGCAAAGGGTCTTTCTTTCGTGCTGGCATTTAAAGCAGATCCTTTTACTTGCGAGATTGAACTCCATCAATTTTTTCGCAAGATTTGTTTAAAACACTATTTTGAAATGTATTTACCGAGCCAAACCACGGGCCACAAAGAAACTTTCATTGACCCGGAAGAGGTGAAAAATATCACAGGCCTCAAAATTAAATCACAATTTACTCCCCTACCCCACTCATCGGCCCACCCTAAATCCTGGCATTTGAGAAGTCAAAAAACAAATACAAGAGGCCATAAAAAAGAAAAAACTATCCTGATAATTTGAAGAGGAAAGAAGGGAAAGTTTGAAAAAACTGTGTGAGAATCATCACATTACCATCAAATCCGCTGATAAAGGCGTTGGTATCTTTATAATGGATACCAAAAAATATGACAAGTGCCTGAGACGTCTAGGTGATGAGAGATCATATAAGAAACTTGAATTAGACCCAACAAGCAGACTTCAAGATGAAATTCTGAGTCTTGTGAAACATGCTATCCAAGAAGAATGTATAAGCAAAGACGAATATGTATTTTTATGCAAAATTCATCCTAAGAAGGGTGCATTCTATGTACACCCTAAAGAGCATAAAACCTCAGAACACCGCCAGGCAGACCCATAGTCTCAGCTATTGATTCATTATTAGAACCATTATCAATCTACAATTAATTCTTCTTAAAGCCCTTCGTGGAACTCATGCTGGCCTACATCAAGGACACCGGAGACATGATTAACATCATTAATGACATCACAATAAATCAAGAGGATTTCCCCGTAACCATGGACGTAGAGTCATTATATACGTCTATCCCACAGATGCAATGTCTGGAGGTACTAGGTGCCGTTTTGGATAAGTGCCCAATACCCCAAGCACCACCTAAAGGTTTCATACTGGAATGAGCATGCCTAGTAATGAGTGAGAATGTCTTTCTGTTTAAGAAACAAATATACGGTGAGTTCCAAGATGGCCGCCTAGTCGGGAGGACGCACCGCCCTGCGCTCCCGACCCGCACTGATTTATGCTGCCTGCCCGTTGATCCAGCGGCCCTCGCCGGCGTTGGAACGGGCGGCTGTCGGCCCCCCTGAAGTGGCTGGTGTGACCCGGGTCGGGACCCGAGTCCCGGGTGAGCGTCTAGCGGCTGGTGCTGCAAGTGCCTGTGGGTCCGGGCCTGCAGAGCCGCGCAGCGAGCAGCCGCTGATCTGTGCAGGGAAGGAGCTGGTGTCCCGCGGGGGGGGTCTGGACCGCCCCCAATGGTGATTTCTTGTCGGCTCCCCGCTCCCTGCGAGTTTGGTTCCCCGAGTCACGGGGGAGGAGCTTGGGGGGGCCGAGAGCCGGGTCCCTGCTGAGGTCGTGGCCGGCGGAGTGAGACCTCGGGACTGTTCGGAGCGGCAGAGGTGGTGCCTGTCTCCAGTGGAGCTGTTTGGAGAGCCCTGGGCGGGGGTCCGCCGGGGATTGTGGTCGCCCCCCAGAGCTTCATGTAGGAGTGAGGTTGCGGCGGCTTGGGGGTAGACTGCTACCCGATCTGCAGCGGCGCCTGTCGGGCGCGTTGGTGGCGGACCGGAGGAGAGCCGGAGATTGGCGGCGGGCCTCGGGGGGCCTGGGCGGGCGTCCTGCCGGGGGTTTGCTGCCGGCCCCCCGGGCTCCAAAAGATCTGCAGGCCTGTGCTGCGCCCCCCTCTCGGGCCCGTGTGGGGGGCCCGCCTGTGTGGAGCGGAGCGGGCCTGGAGGCTCGCTCCTGACGGCTTGGAGGCGGTGGGGGGGTCCTTCCCTCGGTTGGCCATATTGGACTTGGGCGAGTGGACTGGCTGTGGGTCCCCGCTGGGGTGCTGCTTCTGTGGACTGCCCTGCGGACCCTCAGCAACCTGCATCAGGATCGGAGAGCATTGGAGGGGGTTGGACAGTCTGTGCCCTCCGGTGGTAGACCTCTGGTGCCACGGGAGGGGAGTCGCTTCCGAGGTTGCCCCACAGCCGCTGGGGATTCCAGCTGCAGGGAGTATACCCGGCTAAGGGAGGCGCTGGGTGGGGCTGTGCATCCCCGACTCGGTTGCCCCAGAGTGTGTGGGTCCGGTGTGGCCCCTGTCCCAGCTCCCGCGCCGCCCCTGTCCAGGGGGTGCCTTTGAGGTTGTTGCTACCGTTCTCTCTTGTCTACCACTTGGGCCGGCCATGTCAAGGAACAGGGGGAAGGAATGCCCTACCCAGGGAAAGATGTCCAGGAAAAACACGGAGGGTCCCCTTATGAAACTTTGGCCTAAGGACATGGATACCACGGAAGCTCGGGACTCGGTTCAGGGGCTGGCCGGGCCCTCCCAAGAGGGCCCTGACACACCGTTAACCCAGGAATCACTCTCGCGCCTCATGGGCGAGCTGTTAGAGAAGATCACGGCGGCTGGACAACAACAGATGGACAAACTACGCGAAGACCTGGCTGAAAGCCTAGGCGATCTCAGAAGGGACGTCAACAAGGCCGAGGAGAGAATTGACACTAACGAGGGCCATCCAGGAACTGACGGAAGATGCGAGAAAGGTGGATACCCTACTCGAGACATTGGCAGTGGCTACACAAAACCTGGAGCTGCAAGCGGAAGACCTGGAAAACAGGTCCAGAAGGGCGAATATTCGAGTGAAATCACTGTCAGAGGATATCCAAGACCATGACCTCCCGTCCGTGTTGGAAGGAATATTTGTCGACTTGTTGGATGTCACCCTGGATTTTGACATGCAGTTTGATAGGGTCCACAGGGTGTGTCCGAGACGCTTGGACCCGGGATCCAGATCTCAGGACATGTTGGTAGCCTTCTACAGTTATGCGACAAAGGAGAGAATTATGGAGAGAGCGAGAAAGGCGAGGAGTACGCTTATAAAGAGGCGAAGAATGGGTCCTGTTTTGTCTTTTCTCAGATCTCAGCGGATCAGCTACAGATGGGCCCATCCATTTGGTTTGTCCTTCGCCTGGCAGGGCTCTCATCATAACATAACAACCTGCGATCAGGGCCTGGCCTTGCTGGGCTTGGAGGACCAACGCTTACCCCCCACGCAGGGGGAGGGGGAGCAGCAGTCTCAGCGTAGACCATGGGAGTGGTCTACAGCTAAGCGCAGGAGGGGTCGGAAGAGATCTTCGGGCCCGTGTCCCGACCGACAGGCTAAAGAATGATCTCCTGAAGATGGGGCAGGGCAGAGTGGTTCCCCGGTGGTGTCATAGCAGCATGACGGGTTTAACAAGTTTTTGAGTAGAGGCCGGGGAGGGCTCTAATGGAAGCTGTTTAAGGGGTCGGGCTAGGCTGGGGTTTATGTTGCTATGGAGTGCGGGTTGGGGAAGGGTGGGACTGGCATTCTTGGAATGGGAATGGGATTTCCCACGTGGGTGTTTTCTGGGTCTGGTATTGGGGTTGGCTCTCGTGTTTATTGTACGAGGGGGGCTGAGTGCCAGCCGATCCCGCCTAGAATGGGTGGTGGGGGAGGTGATAGGGGTTCTGGATTCAAGGTTCAGACTCGAGTGCCATCAAACAGGTCTCATGGGGGGAGATTTTGAGGCTCCCAACGTTTGGAATAAGGCTGAGAAGGTTCCCAGGGACTCTCCAGACCAACACGACACAGGTAGCTGGCTAATGTCAACACCCTGAAATTCATGTCACTAAACGTGAATGGGCTTAATTCCCATATAAAGAGGGGAAAAGTTGAGCGCTTCCTTTGGCGGGAACAGCCCCACGTAGTGGCATTGCAGGAAACTCATGTACAGACGAAGGATTCACATAGGATTAGGTTCTGGGGGTATTCCCGTTTGGTTCAGGCTACACAGTCGAGCAAGAAGGGGGGGGGGGTCTTACTGGCCATACGGGACGGGTTAGGAATGACCATAAAAGACATCCAGAAGGACAACCAGGGTCGGTATCTTGCAGTGTTGATGGAGGGTAAGGGCCAGTCCTTTACGGTGGCAACCTTATATGCGCCCAACCAGGCTCAGGACCCTTTCCTACAGAAATCCCTTACGCGCCTGGGGAAATTTGCAGTGGGGAATATCCTCCTAATGGGGGATTTTAACCTAGCCTGGGACCCTGCTAAAGATAGGAGCTCCTCGACATGGGATAAACGGGGGGCCCGTCTGGGGACTTGTTGAAGAAAATGCACGATTTGGCCCTGGTAGACACGTGGCACGAACTATATGGCTCGGCGGAGGGGTATACTTTCTATTCGCATGTACATAGGTCACACTCGCGGATAGACTATGTCTGGATCCCAAAACCACTGTTGGGAAGGGCCTTGGCACTGGACGTGGGCACGATCGTTGTGGGGGACCATGCTCCAATAACCCTATCGCTGGCGGTGCCTACAGACCCCCCGGCCATCTGGAAGTGGAGATACCCGGTTTCCCTGTTTCGAGACCCTCTCCTGGTTAGCGAGATAGAGGAGGTGGTGGGGGAGTACGCCTCCCACAATAAATGGGAGGATTCAACTCCTCAGATTTGGTGGGACGCATTGAAGGCCATGATCAGGGGCAGGATCATCGCCATCAAAGCTAGAAGGGAAAGGGAATTAAGGCTTGAGGAGATACAGCTGGAGGAGCGGCTCAAGGAGGTAATGTCTCGCATGAGCCTTAGAATGTTGTCCGCCACCAAAAAAGAGTATAGATCGCTTTGTGGTCAGTTGAACCTCATACAAACCAGAGCGGTGGAACGGAACCTTTGCCGTTACCGACAGAGGTTCTATGTTAAGGGCAATAAGGCTGATCGCTTGTTGGCCAGAAAGCTCTGAAAGAATAATTCTAAAAATAAAAGGTGAGGGGAGGGGGTTGGGGGGGGGCTGGCTCACGATGCACTCTGACATTGAGGGGGCATTTGTTAAATTCTATACTGATCTTTATAGCTCGAGTTTTCCTCAGATTGTAGAGCAAGAGGCATACCTTCGGGGGGTTGGCGTCCGACGGTTGTCGCAGGTCGACAGAGACGCGCTGGAAGTTGAGATCACGCCAGATGAGTTAAGGAGGGTCATTAATAACCTTCCATCAGGTAAAGCCCCGGGCCCAGACGGGTTCCTTTCAGAATTCTATAAGATCCACAAGGAGGTCTTGATTCCCGTCCTCACGAAACTATTTAATTGCATAGGTTCTTCGGGGTATCTCCCCGGATCCATGAACGAAGCTAAAGTGATCTTGCTTCATAAGCAGGGTAAGGATCCGACCGGCTGCGCGTCCTATCGTCCCATAGCATTAATGAACGTCGATGCCAAAATTCATGCTAACGTCCTGGCCAACCGTCTAGAGTCTATTCTTCCCAAACTAGTTCAGGGAGACCAGTCGGGTTTTATAATGCGTAGACAAACCTCGGATAACGTCAGCTGTCTCACGCACCTGATTGAAAAGTCCCAGAAAAAGAATATTCCAGCCCTTCTGCTGGCAATTGATGCCGAGAAGGCTTTCGATCGGGTTGAGTGGGGGTTCATGTTTGCGGTCCTGGAGCGAATGGGTTTCGGAGCGGGCTTTATAGCGCAGCTGAGGGTTCGTTACCAAAATCCTGTCATGCGCTTAGCGATAAATGGCCAGGTTACTGCACCGATTTGTGTGGGAAGGGGCACCAAGCAGGAATGCCCGATGTCGCCGCTTCTGAATGCCCTCCACCTGGAGCCGTTTCTGGCAGCGGTTCGTGCAGCTGAGGACATCAAAAGGTATCCAATTCGGAGGTGAGGCCCATAAGATCGCGGCCTTCGCCGATGATCTTATCTTTGCAGGCGGTCGCAGGAGAGCTGGATAAGTTTGGTAAGGTGGCAGGCCTAAAGGTCAACGCCCACAAGTCTGAGGCTCTTCCCTTAGCCTTGACGTCCTCTGAGATCCGTGACCTCGTTAAGGTGCACAAATACAGATGGGTAGAATCCTCGTTGAAGTACTTGGGGGACTGACCAAGAATGTGGACCAATTGTACGTAGTGAGCTATCCGCCGCTCCTCCAGAAGGTGAAATCTAAGTTAGTGGACTGGGGCCCCCTTGAGATCTTGTGGTTGGGTAGAGTAAACGCTTTAAAGATGTCAATCCTGCCCCTAATCTTGTATCACTTTGCCACTCTACCGGTACACGTCCCTACATCCTTCTTCAGGGCTTTGCAAAAAATAACTAGTCAGTTTGTTTGGAGCGGAAAGCGCCCGAGGGTCCCATCATGAAAGCCTTGCCTGAGTGGGGGGGTGTAGGGCAGCCAGATTTTCGAGTCTACTATTTAGCTGCGCAATTTAGGGTAATTAGGGACTGGCAGAGGGACGACAGGGGCAAAGTCTGGAGACCAATGGATAGAGCGGTGGTGGGTGCAGACCTAAAGGGCGTCTTGTGGTTACCGAAGCAAGATAGGCCACACAGAATGTACTGTAACGCTATAACATCGGCGATTGGCGATGCATGGGATCAGGCAGTCCGTAGGGCTCAGATCACTACGGAACAAGTTACTTACCTGTAACTGTTGTTCTCCAGCATGGGTCTGGCATGGATTCACATGCTCATGAATATTCCCGGTCGTCAGGCTGGGAATCCTTGGTAAAGAAAAAACCAGTATCAGTTTCGTTTCTGATCTGTCTTTCGTAGTAGTAACCAATCACTGATCTCTGCGTCATACTGACCACAGCCAATGACTGCCCTCTACCTAAGCCCCGCCTCTGGCAGCCATCTTCAGATTTGGTAGCACGTGAAGTGGCAGTATGACCAAGTGAAGAGCCGCAGAGGGGTAGGCGGGAGGGTTCGCATGTGAATCCATGCCAGACCCATGCTGGAGAACAACAGTTACAGTTAAGTAACTTGTTCCTTCTCCAGCATGGGGTCTGGCAAGGATTCACATGCTCATGAATAAAGAATACATAGCAGTACACACATGCACAACCACGGGAGGTGGCAAAGGCTCAACATTAAGCATTACATCAAACTCAACATTAAGCAAATCTTACCTCCTCACCAGGCTCACCTTAGGCGAACAGGTTGCGCAGCACTGCTTGGCCGACCCTGGACTCCTCCCTGGAATCCCGATCGACGCAGTAGAATTTCATGAAGGTGTGCGCCGACCTCCACGTAGCAGCCCTGCAGATGTCCAGCAAGGGCACACCAGATAGGAACGCCGTGGTAGCTGCGATCGCTCTGGTGGAATGGGCTCTCGGACGGCCAGGCAGCGGTCGGTTTGCCAACCGATGACAGTACATGATACAGCCGGAGAGCCATCTGGAAATGGAAGCCTTCGAGAGAGCCTTCCCCCTGATTGACAGGTCCAAAGTTCACAAAGAGTTGTGACGTCTTCCGAAAACACTTCGTGCGGTCCACGTAGAACTTCAGCGCTCTAGCCACATCCAGCGAGTGCAAAGTCCTTTCAGCCGGCGACGAAGGCGACGGGAAGAAAACAGGCAACACCAAGGGTTCGTTGAGGTGGAAGTCCGACGGCACCTTGGGCATGAAGGAGGGGTGCTCCTGAGCACTACCCTTGTGTCGTGAAAAGTCAAGTACAGGGCCTTGCAGGAAAGGGCCTGGATCTCTCCCACCCGTCGTGCCGAGGTGCTGGCCACAAGAAACGCTGTTTTCCACGACAAGAACTTCAACGGAGCCGAGTGCAGAGGCTCGAACGGAGGTCCCATGAGCTTGGTCAGCACCACGTTGAGCTCCCACGCCGGGGCCGGAGCCTTCACCGGCGGGAACGATCTGAACAGTCCCTTCATGAACTCTTTCACCAGACGATGAGACCACAAAGACGTCCGCCCCGTTGTTCTGGTGTATCAGGAGATCGAAGCAAGATGAATCTTGATGGACGCGTGCGCCAGTCCAGCTTTGGCCAGCGTCAGTAGGTACGGCAGTACTTGGGGAGCCGTAATCCGTAGAGGGTTAATCTTCTGTGCGTGGCACCAGACACAGAACCTCTCCGATTTGTGTCGTAGTTGAGAGTTGAGGACGCCCTGGCCTTTGCAAGAACCTCTCTGCAGTCGGCCAGTATGTCGTATCCTCCAAACTCTAACACTGCAGGAGCCAGGCCTGCAAGTTCAGCGACTTTGGGTCGTGATGGAGGATGGCGCCTCCTTCCCTGGAGAGCAGATCCGTGTCCACTGGCAGCTTGATTGACGGGGACGCTGACAAGTCCAGAAGGTCCGGGAACCATATCTGCCTCAGCCACGCAGGTGCGACGAGGATCATCCTGCACCGTGACCTCTTGAGCTGGTTGATGAGCCGGATCAGCAATGGCAATGGAGGGAACGCGTATAGAAACAGGCCCTCCCAGGGGAACGAGAAAGCATCGGCCATGCTCCTCGGCTGGGGAAACCTGCTGGCGAACCTCCGGCACTTGGAGTTCGTCGCCGTCGTGAACAGATCGATCTGGGGTGTGCCCCACCGTCGGAAGAGGCGGTCCACTAGATCCTGTCGTAGTTCCCACTCGTGGCACGAGCGCAGCTCCCTGCTGAGTGAGTCAGCGATGGTGTTTTTTTTATCCCTGCCAGATGAAACGGCACCAGAAACATCCCTTGGGCGACGGCCCAATGCCACAGATCCTGCGCCTCCCTGGACAGGGCTGGGGACCTGGTTCCGCCCTGTTTCCTGATGTAGAACATGGTGGTGGTGTTGTCTGTGAAGATCCTCACCACCTTGCCCTTGAGGGACAGAAGGAAGGACCTGAGGGCTCAAAACACTGCACGGAGCTCCAGGACGTTGATATGGAGGGACTTCTCCGTCGGGAGCCAGAGGCCTCTCGCGTGCAGATTTTCGGTGTGCGCTCCCCACCCTTCCAGGGAGGCATCCGTGGTCACTGTCTCCTGGTGGTCGGGGGTCTGGAAGTCCATGCCCGCCGTCAGATGCGCGCGGGTGCCCCACCACCGGATCGCTCGTCGGAAACTCTCGTCGAGTGTGATCCTCTCCTCGAAGAGCTGCCCGTCGTCTGGATCCAGCGCGCGTCCAGGAACTCCTGCAACGGGCGCATCTGGAGCCTGCACAGGGGGATGAGGTAAATGCAAGAAGACATCATTCCGAGGAGGGACTTGATGGACCTCACTCTGGCCGCGTCCGCAACCAGCATCCGCTGCACCTTGCCCAAAATGGCCCTCGCCCTTTCCTCCGACAGAGAGGCCAGAAGCGACACTGTGTCGAGCTTCGCTCCCAGAAACAGTGCGTCTTGCGCGGGCACCAGGTGGGGCTTGGCGTAGTTTATGGAGAATCCCAGGTCCGTGAGAAGTTGGACGGTCCTTGCCGTGTGCTCCACGGCGAGCTCCTTCGTCTTCGCTCGGATGAGCCAGTCGTCCAGGTAGGGGTAGACGTGGATTTCCTCTCGGCGCAGCTGCGCCGCCACCGGTGCGAGGCACTTCGTGAACACCCTGGGTGCCGACCTCAGTCCGAAGGGAAGGGCTCTGAACTGATAGTGACGCCCTTGGACCACGAACCTGAGAAACATTCGGTGTCCCTTTAGGATGGGAATATGGAAGTAGGCATCCTCCAAATCCAACGACGACAGGAAATCGCCCTCCTCCAGCTGACCCAGGACGTTTTGGAGGGTGACCATCCGGAACTTCTGTGCCTTGATGAATTTGTTCAGTCGTCGTAGGTCCAGGATGGGATGCCATCCTCCCGTCTTCTTCTTCACGAGGAAGTATCTTGAGTAAACTCCGGAGCCCCGAAGCCTCTTTGGGACGAGCTCGATGGCGCCCTTCTTGAGCATCGCCTTTACCTCCAAGAGAAGTTGAGGGACGTGATGTGCTTTCCTGGGTACAGGGGGGACGCGCGAGCACCTCCTTAGAAACTCGAGCGCGTGACCCTGGGCTAGGGCATCCAGCACCCAACGGTCGGTGGAGGTGGACTCCCACACGCTGACGAAGCTCGCCAGCCAGCCTCCCACCGGGGTGCTTCGGTGGGGGCCCGACCCCACGGCCGGTTCAGTCCTGCTTCGACGAGGCTTTGCCGCCTTGACCTCCTTGGCGACGACGGCGGGGCCCGCCTGACTTGCCTCGTCCCCTGTAAGCTTCCTGCGATGACGAACGGGCCGCTTGACGGTAGGTGGAAAATTCGCCGCCGGAACCTTTGGAGGCAGCCTGTTTGCCTCCGCCGCTCCGAAAGGGCGGCCGCCGTTGCTGGAGCACCCCAAGAGCCCGGGCCGTCTCTGTGTCTGCCTTGATGGCTTGAAGGGAATCGTCCACTGTTTTCCCAAACAGGTTGTTTCCGTCGAACGGCATGTCCATGACTCTGGTCTGCACGTCCTGACAGAAGTCAGTAGCCTTGAGCCATCCGCGCCGCCTAAGGCACACGCCGTTGCCCAACTGGCGAAATCCAGTGTCCGCGATGTCCGTTGCAATCGTTATGGCGTGGTCCGACGCCACCTCTCCTTCCTGCAAGATCTCTAGGGCATCCGCCCTCTTGTCGTCCGGTAGGAAGTCCAGCAGGGGGGCCAGTTTGTACCACAACTCCCTGTCGATAGCCAAGGCGTTGGCCGCCTTAATCGTCGTCGCTGCAGACGAGATGACCCTGCGTCCCATCGTATCCAATTTCTTTCCCTCGCCGTCCGGCGGGGAGGTCGACGTAGAGGCCGCGCCCCCCCCGGCTTTCTTCCTGGCCGCCGCGGAGACGACCGAGTCCGGAATCGGCTGTGGACCCGGTACTTCTTCTCGTACCGATCCCTTCTAGCCGGCGTCGTGGATGGGTTCTTGAGGAGGGCGAGGCCCTCATCCCAAATATCGTCCAGTAGAGGTACGGAGAGGACCGTCTTCCTCTTGGCTTCGCGCCATTGATAAAGGAAACCTTCCTTCTTCTCTTCCAGGCAGAGCTGGAAAAGCTCGGATGCCCTGGCAGTCATGGAGTGAAACGATCCAATCTCGTCGGGCGGGGAAGCCCGGGTGGGAGGTGACGACGGCAGATCCTCGTCGTAAACCTCGTCATCCGTACCCGTTGCGGCCGTGTCAGTCCCCGTATCATCCCCACGAGTCGTGGACGGGGAGGAGGGCTGAACAGGGCGCGATGGCTGAAAAGGAGGTGGAGGATGAATCCTTCTCTTAGGGGGAGGGCTCCCAAAAGGGCCTGGCTCCGGGTCCCCCGTCGGGAGCGGTTCCTCCGCTGGTGGTAACGGCAGTCTCGTCCTTATCTCCGAGCATAAGGACTGTATAGCCAACAAAATGGCCGCCGAGTTGTCTTGCGGCACTGGTTGAGGGGAGTCCGACGGGCGGTCAGGGGCCCAGTCGGCACCCTCGACGTTATCATCGCCTCCTACGTTGGGGTCCCTCCCGATGGGCTGGTCTTCTTCCACGCCAACGCTGTGGCTTAAGACTTCGATCAGCTCTTCCTCAGAGGTTGAGGCCGAATCCACGACGACCTCCTGCCCCCCCTTTTTCTTCTCCGTCAGAGGTTTCACGGGGGTCCTGTCGATGGGCATAAAAGAGGACTCCCTCCGCAGTGGCAGGGAGACTCTGAGCCCCGAGGTCGCCACCACTGGTGTAGCCTCCACAGGCTGAGCCAGGGCCGCCGCGACTGTCTCGATAGAGGCCTTGGCCGGATGGATTAAGGCTTTTACAACCTTACGTGCGCTCACCGCCTTCTCCTTGGGGGGAGGGACACTGCCTCGCTCCCCCTCCGATGGGGCCTTAGAGCTCAACCGGAGCCTCTCCAGGAGCTTCACCGGGTGCTCGGCCTTCCTCTTACCCGATCCAGAGCGTTGGCTCGTGGTTGACTGTGCCGGGGAGGATGCGCCCTGCCTGGCGCCCGTAGAGTCCGACCGTTCAGCGCTCCCGGTGCCAGCGGACTCGCGGTGCTTGGCCTTGTGTTGGACCCCCGTCGCCGGGGCGTCCTCAAAGGGCTTAGAAGACCGCTCGGATTTCTTCTTCTTCTCGCCTGACGGGCTCTTCCCTTCCAGCCAGTTGGCGAGATGTTGATGGCGGTCCTTCATGGTCCGCTCCGGCATATTGCCGCAAAACGCACAGTCCTTCTCCACGTGCGTCTTGTCCTCATGTAGGCAGTAAAGACAAAAGGAGTGTACGTCCTCCTTAAAGACATTCTGAAGCTGGCATCCAGGGTAGACCCTGAACAGCTTTCCGGGCGTCGAGCTTCCCTTCTCCTGGGCTATGTCCGAGATGGGCCTGAGAAACTTCTGGAGTCCTCCAAAAGCGTGGCTCAACGAAATCTTCACCCTTGAGGGCGTAGACGAATCCGACACGGGTCCCCGTTGATCGGACGAAGAAACGGTGGAGCTTGAGGCTCTTTTGACTGAAAAATCGAAGTTTTTGAGGAAAAAACGTGAAAAAAATAGCACTAACGCTCGAGAGCAATAGCACGAGGATCCCAACACTTGAACGTGCGGTAAAAATCTGAAGATGGCTGCCAGAGGCGGGGCTTAGGTAGAGGGCAGCCATTGGCTGTGGTCAGTATGACGCAGAGATCAGTGATTGGTTACTACTACGAAAGACAGATCAGAAACGAAACTGATACTGGTTTTTTCTTTACCGAGGATTCCCAGCCTGACGACGGGGAATATTCATGAGCATGTGAATCCATGCCAGACCCCATGCTGGAGAACTTTCCTTCTCCGTATTCTCCCCTGCATGGAAACCCGCAATTCACTCTGGCTGTCACCCCCGCGCCGAGTTTCGATCCATGGTTCTCGGGGGATTGTAGGATGCTGCGAGACTTGCTCGTCGATGGCGAGGTGAAAAGCTACGAGCAATGCAAGAAAGACTTTGGTGTGGGAGAGCAACAGCGATTCTCATACCTTCAGTTCAGGCACTGGATCTCCCACCCATCGGTAAAACACCAGGGTTTGCGCCCTCTTACCCAATTTGAAAAGTATTTATATACTAACTCGGGGACAGGGCAGTGATTTCGTCCATTTATAAGCTCATAAAACGGGAAGAGGCACTACATTCCAGGTCCTATATGAGTAAATGGGAGTCTGATACAGGGGCTGGCGTAGGGGAACAGGAGTGGCTTAGCTTGTGGTCCCAAATCCGAAGCTCGCTAGGTCTATTCAAATCCGGGAGATGTGGCTGAAGCTTCTACTTAGATGGCACCTTACCCCCCCTTAAGTTAAACAAGATGTACCCCATGCACTCAGCGTTTTGCTGGAGGGAGTGTGGCGAAGTGGGATCCTGGGCTCACATTTGGTGCGAGTGCCCGAGACTGGCTGCTTTTTGGTCTTTGGTTCGGCAGGCGATAACCCAGGTGTTGGGTCCTTTGCAGGATGGAGTTGGGGGGCGTGACATAGTGGGCCTAAGTGGAATGCTAGCCACACTCTCCACCAAGGCCGACCGCAAACTATATGTGATAATGATGATGTCGGCGGCAATGGTCCTGGCCAGGAAGTGGAATTCGAAGGACCTGCCTCAAGAACACGTGTGGGTGGCTAAACTGTGGGCTTTGGTGGCAATGGAGTGGCTCACCTATGCGCTTCAGGGCATGCACTTGAGGTTTTACTCGGAATGGGCCGCCCTGTTGTCCTTCTTAAAGGTAGGAGCTCGCCGGGCCTGGTTCCCCAGGGTGATGGAGCTGTTGGGCATAGTTAGCCCTCAAGATGAATCGGACCTTCTTGGTTGAACTGTGCTACTTATTTTCGTTTTCCTATTTGTCGAACATGGCCGCTTAGAGAACCTGTAGAATCTGGGGGTGTGGGGAGGGGCAGGTTAATGGGGTTTTCAGAGGTTCTGTGTTTGTTTTCTTCCTGGTATTGCTCTTTGTTGTATGAATTACAAATGGTTAATAAAAACGTATTGGAAAAAAAAAGAAACAAATATACAAACAGTTGAGAGGCGTAAGCATGGGGGCAACTTTTTGCACCCAATGTGGCCAATTTATACATGTCTAATTTTGAAAATATGTACATCTTGGGACCAGACAATATGCTGAGACAACAAGAATTTGGAGACAAGGTTGTGGTGTGGAAACACTTTATTGATGATGTGTTCTTCATATGGAGAGGATCAACCACTTCCCTACAAACATTCTTTGACTGGGTCAATTTGTGTGACCCTCATATTAGATTCACCAGGGAGTGGGATCATAAACAAGTGAGCTGTCTAGACCTATTGATTCGGAAAAATTAAACATCCTTAGAGACAACTCTATACAGGAGGGCAAATGATAAAAATTCCCTCTTGCATTTTTCGAGTTTCCATCCGGCCGGATTGAAACTGAACCTACTCTATGAGCAGTTCCTCTGGATCCAGAGAAATTGCACCAGTAGGGATGAGTTCATTGACCATTCTTCTAAGTTAATGGGTAGACTAATGGACAGGAGATACCCCAAAAAATTAGTTTAACAGAATTACAAGCGTGTCTTCAACACACATTGCGATATCTGTTTCACCTCAAAAGCCAAATCCACCAATGATCTGCTAATCTGTGTGTCCACATACTGTCCGATCATTAATGCCCTAAATAAAAAAGTGGCAACAAAAACTGGCACCTGTTTAAAAAGGGTGGCAGTTTGGCAAAGAAGCCCATGTTTGCATTCAAACGGAACATGAATTTTAGGCAGAAACTGGTCCATACCTACACTAAAATTGAGTCAAATCTGACAGTAAGGAATCAGTGGGGTCTACCCCCCATAGTTGGGCACTACAAATGTGGTAATTGTGCTGCCTGTCCTTTTACTGAGACCAAACAAATATTTGAATAGGGCAATAACAAAGTGGCAATTGATAGGACATACCAATTGTCTCACAAAAAATGCCATTTATGTCATCATTTGCCTATGTGAGATGTTATACGAGGGCAAAACAACGAGACAGGTCCGCCAAACAATTTCAGAGCACCAGTCCTGCATAAGGAATAAAGTACAGGACAAACCACTGGCTGAGCACCTCATCAGAATGGGACACACCGATCGAGACATCCGATGGTTTGTCCTCCAAACCATAAGAATGCCGATGCGAGGTGGTGATATGTCCACCATGCTACATCGTGTTGAACAAAGGTGGATCCATTCTCTGGATACGGTCTGACGTGCCGTAATATCTCCATTGAGTGGAATAAATTGGTGACTAGCTAACACATCATTGCCGTCATGGGATTCCTCCAGGCAGGCCTTGGGGTTATATTCAGTTAGAGCCACACACCTGAGTACCGGAATGTGTCCCCGATACCCCATTCACTGTTGAGGGTGTGACTATACCCTTGGTAACTTCTGTCCTGCAACATCTTTTGTATCCCCACAATTTTTTTGGGGTCTTGAGAAATATGCATACACAACCCCACATATTGCTGTGATACAGGAACTCTCCTGTCTGCCTTGTCTTTAAGTCTCCCATTTGATGCTGGTAATGGAGAATAATTATGCAAAAAGCTTCACTAAAGCTTTTTGCTTATATGGCGAACTCTTCCTGCGTTATGTCCTATTTGCAATGACAGATTATGGAAAGTGACCACACTTTGGGGGCAGTTTAGTTACATCGGCAAAATTGTTAAAGGGGAAGTGTGCTCTAAAATGTTATTGTCCCGATCGTTCGTGCATGTCTATTTAAGCATACTGTAATTGTTCTTAAACATTTTTCCTATGCATCTTACCTTAGTTTTCCTCACTTTTACACAAGTGAAAACAACGTGTGGGGCGTGGCCATCTTGGGCTAATCTTATCCGTTGAGGCATCGCATTAACTTCGAGGACGCTCGCGGCAAGAATACACATCGCCCGCCCTTGAAGCTGACATCACTAGACCCGTACGGCCCTTTTCACAACGCCAATGCACAGCTCATGCAAACGTTCGCAAGCTATTGACGAGTCTCCATGGAAATGGCAGTATGCCTCTTTCCTCAATAAGTATAAACAGACTCCTTCTCATCAGACATCAGAATAGCTTTTTGAATCGTTTCACTGTGTTTTTTTTTCCATCGCCTGGGACTCATTTATGCTCTTTTCGGCTACCAAAGTCCCTCCGAACAGATACTTACACTATCAGAACTGAGTGCAATCTTTAGTTGAGTTCTATATAAAACTTTGCCGTACAATGGCAATTATACAGCCCTATCAGTACGAGCCAGAGTATTCTGAGGAGGAAGTGATTGAAAGAGAAAGATGCGGAATCAAGGGGGAATCGAACGATAGTTGGGACGATGAATTACCGGATAATGAGTCTGAGCCAAGTCGCATGGAAGAGGTTTCCACCTGGTGTACCTGCAATCATTGCGAGGTCATGCCAACCGAGGTGGAGAACTGCTGCTGCCAAGAAAACTCTGGATGCTTGGGCTACATATCAGAAGAAGACGCCACCGCTATGCGTCACCGAGCTCCAAGACTTCAGGGCAGCCTGCCTCACAAAGTCCGTGTTGAGAATCATGGTGGTGTTTATGCACGAACCTCGCGCATCAGTTCGCCCTCGAAATCCAAGTAACGAGCAACTGTACTCTAGATGTGATGTCAGTTTGACTAGTGAGACGACTAACACTTCATGTTTGTCTCCTACATTGTCCTAACTTTGATCGATCACTGACGAATTAATTTAATCTGCAAATATATTTATCTCGCTTTTTGAAAATCAGAGTATTCGCTGCTTACGTTTCTTTGACTTTCACCCAAAAAACAATATTTGGCTGTGGCACAAACCGTTATGGGTTGAATGGGAGCTCACTTTTGTAATGTGTCGAGACTTCAAAGCCCAAAATCATTTATCCACAAAGTAACTTTTGTAAGGACAACTATGCCATATAATTTATTATGCTTTTTAAAGTTAGGGTGGTACACTTATCAGGTTCATTCATATACAGTATGTATCTTTCTCTTCAACAGGAGGTACAGGCTGGTGGCCTACCATTCGTTTACATGGTAGCTTCACGGGAGGCTTGGATTCCGCGTTCGACAAGTAATACCAGCCTGTGTCGGAGCCATTCGCGCCAAATTCCCCAGTGACAATGGACAGTGCAGGGGATTTACAAACACTGTGCTGCAACCTCCAGTATACAATTTGTAGTTTGTTTGTGCCATCGACATCACCAACTAAATAAAATATAAATGAGCGTATACAAATAGTTGTTTCTATTTTTCAAGGAATCAAGAACATGCTCATTGGTCTATGAGGGGCATGAAAAAATGGTTGGTGCCCTTTTACGCTCACCTCCTCCACAACAATCCATCCCCTCCATTATAACTCACTCCAGTACTGGGTGGGTGGAAATGGCCAAGGTGCCAAAAACCATGTACACTTCAAAAGGGATCTTCTGCAGAGTGACCATTGCTCTCATGGCCTCCCCAGACCCAGTGTCTCCAATATCCTGCCCCCGCAATCCACATAAGTAGGTCTCCCTTCAGCAAAGTTCCGGTCCTTTTGCGCTCACCTCATGCCCATCCATCCCCCCTCCAGTATCAATGGCAGTTCGCACCTGTGGCCATGCACTTGCAAGGGGGCTGGGAGGATGGGAACGGCCAAGGTGCTAAACACCATGTACACTTCAAAAGTGATCTTCTGCAGGGTGACTATTGTTCACATGGACTCCCCACACGCAGTGTCTCCAGGATAGCCTCTTCAAGAACCAGCAACAAACACGTCAGCTAGCCTCTTCAAGATCCAGCAATAAACACTTCACACATTCACATACACACCCACTTTTCTAATCCTTTATAAACACCTTGACATTTAACAGGAGAACATCTATGAGCTCTCTAAATTATCTCGTCATCGTGCTACCTGTTCCCCGGCCACTTGCTCACCTGCTTGCTGAATCGGCTTGTTTGTTTATCCAGGTAAGGGTAGGTCACCAATTTAATTCGCTATGTTCATCGATCACTGATCTAAAAGTTTCTGTCTCGTTCCAACTAATGTACCAAGTATTGCAATGTTGGTTTATCTCAAAGACTTCACCATTGTCTGTTGCAAGTATTTTGATCTTGCTAAATAGCACATTGCTTCACTGTCCATTGTAATAGAAATGAATCTTTTGTGTTCCTTGTTTGCAAGCATGTTTCCTTTTGATGCATGAAAGTACATTCAATGGACGGGTAACACTTTACGATTTGCGTTATACCAATCAATTCTAAAGTTATCGCTGTGTTCATTCTACTAGGTTGAATAAGTTTTCTTTCTTTGACAAAAACAAATGTTGCAGAGAAAGCTGTGATATAATTCCATCAATCACATGAATACAGTATTATTTTTTTATTATTTATATTTTATTTATACAGATCTCACAGACTTTCAAGAATGCCTTCTTGTATGGTTTTCAGTTGCCCTTCTGTGGGCCATGCCAAAAGTCTGGGCACAGTCCTGCATACATTCCTGAAGGATATTGATTTTTAATAAGAAGATGGATTAAAAATTGCATTTATCCGGTGGACGAGATTGAAAGTAGAGCACAGAATGTTGTGAAGGACGTGAGGTCCAATCGATTCCTCAGCTGCAGTCTGCACGTTACTGAAGATATGTACAAACAATTGAAGTACACAAAGAAGCCTTGAACCAGAATTCTTCGTAAATTGATTCCAAATGCAATTCCAACTCAATTAATGCACACGCTGCCTCAGGCGAGTCCTGGATGGTGTCTTCGATATGTTTGTTGGTATGTAGGACAATGGTCTGCATAAATAAGTATTCTCTCTGATCGCTCGATTTAATTAGGGTAGAGTATTGAAAAGGTAACTTCATGAAAATATTGTAGCTTTCGGTGTATAATTACTTAAAATGTGTCCTACTAAAATTTCAATTGTTACCAGATTCTATTGACTTTTTACCATACTACATTTTGCTTTACTACATTTGTCCCTGCTTTCTGAAGCCTCTATAAAAATCCCGGAATTATGACCATTAGTAAACAATGCCATAGCCCCCTTTGAAAGTCGCATAATGTTTTCATGTGTTGCTTGACATGTCCCCTTTTTTCGTAGAGCACACTGATGGAAACACAGACCCTGACAAGTGAGGAAACCACCGATACATCCAGTACCCCAATGGTGAGCCCTAGCGACAAGCACAAAGTGATATTTTCGAGCGTTGGATCTGCCCACATATCTAATACAACTTTAATTTTCCCTTGTACTATATGACAATGCATTGAAAATGAAGAATCAAGATTTGGCATCAATTAGTTTTCCGGAGTCAACATCAAGCTCACTCACCTATCAAGTAATTGTATTGTACTTGTCCTTTACCAGAACGTGTTATGTTTGGAATTTCTAGTAAAATGAAAATGTTTATGTATGCTATCGGTTATTTACACTAAGTGGCATGTATGGGTGTCTCTCAATATGTACCATTGTCTGCATCTCATTGTCTCAGTTCCACTTAGCTGTTTTCATCCATACTAAAACAAGTACTGTGTTACAGGTGAATGCTGGAACCTCGATTACAATCACTTCCTCCTTGGCAACTTGTCCAGAGTACGAGGAATGCCTACTTACAGTTCCCTTGCAAGAATGAAAGTAAATCCTACAAATTAAATGCATGCAACCGTGCACTGCTTCAAACTTTTCTGATTTCGGTTTGAACGTTCAACTTCCTCCCTAATGCAGAATAAATTAAAAACCTTTTGAGGACAACATTTTAATCAGTATGTTTTGAAAGTTGATCTAGGATCAAGTACATGTCTCATCTCAGAAGGTTGTCAGGTGAAATCTGAAATGTATATTATGACCAAATCACATACACTGTTTTCAAGGGTATGTTCATACGAATGGTCGATTGGTGCCATTACATCAAATCTTATAGTATATGGTTCCTAATAATTTCATAATACTTTGTATGTAATTGCTCTGTGCAATGAAAAATGTTAATTTCCATTACGATAGACATTTTCTTTTTTTAATGAATATTCTATTCAAGGAATGTATCCAAGATGTGGAATTGAAAATAACCTAATACTGAATAGATTTGGACATCACATTGCATTTGGAATACATTTTTATGGTGCAATGTTTTCAAGTCACTGAAGTTGGTTCTGTTTGCAGATATGTACATATGTTTATTTGCGTGGAAATGAAATGTACTTGATTTAAACCATATTCAGCTTGATGGTGCGGTGGGCAAAGGAAAGCCCACGGTTTCGAAGAAAATGAAGAAAACAAGGGTAAAGAACAAACAAGTTTATTTTGTAGAAGCTTTTAGGCTGATGTTTTATTCATATAGTTTTTTTAAAAATAAAATGGTATCTGCTGTATGTGTGCTTTACATTGAGCATGTTTTTTAACACATCTCTTAGAGGCCCAGAAGGAAGAGAAGTATAAAGATGTGACTTGCCAAACAGATTTCACAATGGAGCAACTACTATTTGGCCCGCAGCCTGGTCCCATCAATAAGCAGACTTGCGATGCTTATGCCCAGTGGCAGGAAACTGAATGGAATCTCACCGGCGACCCTTAAAAAGTGTCCAGGGACCATTGCTACCATGTGACAACTCCACAAGATGAAACTAAACAATGAAGATGCATTGCAATTCCTCGCAGACCCCTTCACAGAATCTACACCCGCAAAAAATGTTTCACTCAAGAAACATTCAATGTTACCTGTTTCTCCAATTCATGTGCAAATATCACAACCTGAAATAACAGAGACTGGAGCTTCCACGCAACTGACCGAGGAACTTGCTAAAGATCTCGACTTCAGTTTGCCTAGTTTGGCCGATTTGTCCACCACAGTTGAGTCACAAAATCCATTCATGCAGGATGATTGGCTTTGTATTCAACAACTGCCTGATAGAGATTGTACAGATGCTGAAATGAGTCCATACATTGAGGGGGAACATAGGCGGGGAGCCATTGGTGAATGTGTCTCGTGTTTTACAATGCAGTAACCTAAAAATCAAAGCCAGCTGTGTCCACCTCCACATTTTCCTGGCCGCTCAACCGATGATGAGCAAAGTGCCTTCTGGAAATCCACTATGTTCAGCAGCATTACTTTTCATATTCCCTGCTATTAGTAAAGCATGGAAAATCTAACATATGTCTATCAAAAGTACATTCGCTGGCAAACATTTCTGGCTAGCTGGCGACGGACATTGTGACATCCCTGGATTTTCAGCAAAGTACTGCACATACCACTTTCAAGACATAGAAAGTAAAAGAAATTATGAGTTCGGAGATCGTGCAGGTGTTCGAATGTACATCTTCTGTAGCCATGGGGAACGCAAATAGACCTGATAGCCACTGACAGGCACGTTTCAATAACCAAGGCCATGCAAGAGCAGTTTCCACCCATTAGTCATCAATTTGATGTATGCCACATTGCCAAATCAGTCAATAAAATAAGTACAGCTGCTGGTAAAAAAAAAAAAAAAAAAAGGGTTCGGGAAGCATTTTAAAGTGGTGTCAGTCAATCAGCAACCATCTGTGGTGGAGCTCCAAAACTTGTGATGGATCTGTAGAAATTCTACTTGAAAAACAGCATTCACTGATGCACCATTGTTCCAACATACACTCATGGACAGAAAACCAACATTTTCACGAATGTGCACATGGACCTTTATCGAAGGCGCAGGAATGCAAGAATAAGTGGTTGTCGTCATGTTCCCCTTCACACAAAGCACTTGAGAAGATCGTGTACAATAAAACGCTTTCAAGAGACCTGAAGGGACTCAATGAACTCATACCAGAGATTTGGAGGTGTTCCATATTATGTGCCTAAAGTACAGGCCCAAAATGTTGCATTTTGGCACAGATGGTAAGTAGGCCAGAACAAGACTAGCTGTGCTTGCGCACAACGAGAACATTGGGAGGGAACAAGCAAAAACTGCAGGATGCTTCGTTACCTCTTGGCCTTTACAAAACGAGGCAAACAATGGGTGCCCAAGCCAATATACTAGGAAATGGAGTTCGAATTTGTGAAAGATCTCACATTGACTGTGTTGGCCATGCATACTCATTGAATTGATCCAGAATTATTTCCTAGAAGTCATACAATGCCACCAGACATTGCAAACGAAAAGCGAAACTTGTTGAAAGGATGACTTCCAGATTTAAATGTTTAAATGATTTGTAGCTGTCATCATAATCTTTAATATGATCCACAATTATTCCTACATTGCACCTAGTTAAACAAATGCTATTATAATCGCAATTTCAATGAAAAATAAAAAAAATAAAAGTACCAAAATCCATAATAGAATTCCCTTAGCAAATCGGCGCTGCACTGACCACTTGGGTGGAATAAAGACTTGCATGCAAATGGGTATTTGCCATTGTTCAAAGGTATACTGAGGCCTGGTGTCTGACACTCTGCTAGACCCAAACCACCTCCACACATGCATAGCATGGCACTGGTGTTGATGGCCTATGGTAGATAAGATGTAAATAGTAATGATAAATTGCCTGACCTGTGTCAAACCCATTACCTTAAGAACTTTTTGATTCACTGGTGTATTACTTTTTCCTACAAAGGCACAAGGTACAATACTGAAACGCCACAAAGGACACCAGGCTAAGATTGCCTCCTGAAAATATACAAGGCACAAGTGAAGACAAGAACTGCAACATAAACATCCATTAAAAAAATGTCAAAGTGAGCAAGGTTTACGACAGAGAACCGGAAGAAAGAATAAACCCAAGAAAACTAGCATCTAAGTGCAGGGGTAAGGAGAATGGAAACTGTAGACGGGTAACAGGGAGCAGTAAGTCTGGAATGGAATAACAAGGGTAGGACCGCAGAGAGAAAACAAGTGAACTGTAGTTCTGAAGTGGGATAACATGGCCAGGACTGAAGACTGATAAAAGGTATAGAACAAGATAATTACCGTTATAGAGCAAGGGGCTGTCGACAGGGGACATAGTACTGCAAGCGGGGGAGCAGGGCTGCAGTATAGGAAGCACATAGGTGCATGGCAAAGGGGAAGGGTGTGAAGGCAGAGTAGCAAGGCTGCAAGGCAGGGGTCACAGGGCTCTGGAACAGGAGTAGGTTCTGGAAACAACAGGACACAACAGAAAACCAAGGATCATGGCAACAAAGGGCTGGATGCATGCTCACTGCAAGAGAAATATGAATCTGTATTGTCCAAGGAATATTATGGAGTTGAAAGAGTCCAAAATGATGGGTGCAATATGGTGCGCCAGTGGCACAGTCATGACAGCTGTCATCACTTCACAAGAAATCATGTGCCCGCCTTTATGCAAAGTGCATACAAGTTGAGTTTAATTACCCATGAAATGTTATGCTATTTATATCGGAGGTGATTTTGCTCGCACATGAATTGGTTGTGCTGCTGTTTTAGACAGAAACGAAAAGAATGCTAGGTTACACCTTGAGTGTAACTGTGTACCCTATACTAAGTTGCAGTAATTGCCTCCCGTGGTGTGGGAAACCACAAGCTAGTGTAATTGAATATTACACCTCAAGGACTAAGCCCCCCTGAATGACTGCTATCCAGATTCAAAGTTATAGGTTTATACTGTGCCTAGTATATGATCATTACTCGATCAGAAGAAAGTATTGTCCAGTTCATTATACTATGATTTCTTGCAGAGCGTCATGGTACAACGTAGAGGTTCTACTATCCGTGGTGTAATGAAAATGATATGATAGAGGCATGGGAGCCCTTCAAGCCAAAGGCCCCAAGCGAAGAAAGATCAAATCCCCACTCGTTGCTTGGAGAAGCGACTGACTGAGCGAGTTGCGGGTGGAGGAGCGAAGTGCTCTAGTAAGGAGATAAAAAGTGTCTTAACAGCTTCCCCGTAGCAGACGCAATAGAGCGTTTCAAAAAGGTATCCGTTTTATATATGTACGAGGTGGGGGTACATCGAGTCGACAAAGTGTGATGAAAGGGTATTGTAAGGGGTTAAAACATTCATGTCCTCGAAGAAGTAAAATTAAACCCATGGCTATAATTTGGCTACATGGTTCAAGACCTTGAATGACTTGAAGGTTTATGACCAGCACAACCAATACCTTTGACGCACAGATGTCCCATAAAGGTATTCAATGCTGGCTGGGTTCACCTTTGGAAAACTGATCTGCCACCAAGGGCACAACCTACTGAAATAATGGGAACCAATTTTTCATCGCCTCAGGGCCATTCCTGACTTTCTATGGTCTTCCCAAAAAGAAACGCTTTTGGCTTCACCTGGACAATTGTGCGCTTTAACGCACTACTGCACAAGGCTACCTGCGTCTCAGGGTTACACTATAAAGTTATAGAACAAATTGTCTAATGTTCCGCCTTGCTTACCCTATGCACTAGCACGGCCGATTGGCACAAGGCATGGTCGGAGCATGTGAGCACACACTGTCACCCTTCTCGCAAAAAGGTAGTGAGGGCTGCCTGAGGTGCGATAGATGAATGTTGTTGCCTTTTCAGAGGCATAGCATCACATATAGGGTTAGAAACTGCACTAGTGATTGGTAGCACAGTATACATGATTGTGATCCATCGGTGGATGCCAGCCTACAATTAATTTATTTAACAGCTGTATTTCGAATTCCACGTGGCTTGGCTTGGTTCAGTTATCGATGTAGTGAAGGTCAGGTAGTGGGCTGATGCTGTGGGAATGCAAGCAATTAATCGAGTTACACTCACACGTGGTGTCCGGTATTTTTCATTATTGTGGCATTCTTTCTCAAAATCGAAACCTAGCCGGTTGTGAATTCCATCACTGAAAACAAGTGGAACTTGTTATTTGACCTTGAACGAAAGTCAGCAAATGCTGCCCTAGAAGACAAGAATGTGTGGAAAACACGCAAAATGATAACATTCACTATATTGAGAGTAAGACATTGTAAAATATAGTTTCATTATTTGGGCTCTGTTGTTCAGAGCTGTTCTTGAACTGAATGCAGAGAGAATGGAACTGTTGGGTGTCCTGACCCACGTTCGAGCTATCATGCTGCAACATATGGTGCTGCGTGCTTAGAAAATCCAAGATGGCCAAAAAGCCCACGTGTGCCAGAATCCAGGAGAACCACGCAGTTTGTGCGCACACCAAAATGGTTACCTAACTTGCCACCCACCAGTGTAAAGAAAGATCTTTGTTAAAAAAATCCACTGTTACTGATGTCAAAAAAAGTTGCTGAAATCGTGGCTCATCGGACCACTTTAAAGATTCAACCCTTTTGAGTTACTTTAAATTCGAAAAACGACCTTTACAAAATCGTTCATATCTTTGGAACCGTTTGGGCTAGAAACTTGGTTTAACTTTCCTCTGAAAGCTTAGAACATAGAACCGACTTGCTACTCCTTATACTTTTGCCGTAATCATGATTCACGCATTCGCGAATTTTGCCGCGATTCGCGATTTGGTTAAAAATCCAGCCACGTGTGAAAACAGCAGCTTCCTTGCTTTCCTTTGCCAAAAATTTCGTTTGCCTCTTAATCACCATCCCTGAATCATTGCTAAAGTGAGCCTGCACTCATCCCTAGTATCTCTCACTCACCCTGAACCTCCTAAAGGGAATTAAAAGCATTTTTTTCAGCATATTTCTCACTGCATTGTCACCATATTCAAAGCATTTTGCCTGTGTTTCAAAACTCCTATCTGTTGTATAAGCTGCTGGGGGGGAATTGAACTGAATTCTATTTGATTGCATTCCTAAGAACTGTGTGCTCTCATCTTCATCTCCTTACATTGCATAAAGGGGGGGGTGAATTGTCCAAGAAAGTGATTGCATTGTCTTTTGCTGAAATCCTATCAAGTTATTTTCTGTACTGCATTTTCATTCCACATTGCATCTATTTGAAACCATAAAAGTATAGTTGCTATCTTATCCATCCTATACCCACTCATCATTGATTATAAAGAAGTGTGCTAGTGCCAGACTATCCATTATTGATTACTGCTCAGATTAAGTGTGATATTCAATTATTAATTCATTATAAAAGTGTGATATATATATATATATATATATATTGTTTAAATTCTCAAATAAACCCTTTAAATTTGCAAAATAGAACTACTTCTTGGCTCAGTGGTGTCAGGGGGATTCCAAGAGAGGGGTGTTATATAGGGGTAGTCATCCAGAACTCATGAGCTGGACATAAAGATATATCAATAAGGGTTTCCATTCAGTATCCCAGACTAGGCATTGACTTAGCTGTAGTGTTGAATTGAATCCTCTTACAGAACTTCCTAACATTATGCAAGTCAAAATATACATAATATTTTTACGATTAATCACAGGATGTGTGCTGTATGCATATTTAATAATTCAGCGATGCGCGAATGTGTGATTGAAAGAATATAATGAACACAATACGGTGTTGAATTATATTTATACCGCGCAATATAACAAACCGAGTGTGTATCTCACAGTGTATTTAAAGGTCTACTAGTAATATTTGAGTTTAGTTTAAAGAGCAGTAAATTGAGGTTTTGATTTTTTGTGAAGTATTGATTGGGCTAGTGATATCCAAACCGCTTTGTCCCATGGAATTTCAGGGTGTGCTGTCAATGTTGCATTATTGTGCAGCAAAAAGTGGGTGAGGGGTGTAGTCGATGCGGGATGGACATTTTCCTAGGGAACTTGGTTCGCTTTACGATCAATAATCTTCACAGTTCCATTGGTCTATAGTTATCCATATCAATCTGGTTCTAAATGCATTGGGAGCTATACATACTTCACAACGCTAACCTTTCTTGCACATTGTGGACCCAAATACTCCCCCCATGTTGTCATTAGTGTTTTAAGTATGGGTGGCTTGTGTATATGATTAGGTTTAATCTGGTGCATAATTACATGGTAAATGGTTAGATTTGATTCAAGAATAGCTAATAAAATATATGTTTATTCTGTTATCTACACATATATATTTTTCCGTTCGGCACATGCCATAGTTTCCAGCTGCTGTCGGACGGTTTCTTCAAACACCAATGGCAGATAACCCACCCAGTGCTTTTTGCATAACCCTAATGTGGGACAATAGACAAGGAGCAACCTGTCATCGTTTCCCATGTAGCAAGATACTGTTGCGATAGCGCTGCATCATACAGATCGCTTCCCATTGGACTACTGGGATTAATTGGTTGTTGATCGCAATCAGCGTAACCGGAGGAACTTATAAGAAAAAAACAAAAAAAAAAGCAAAGCATGCATTCCTCGCTAGCTTTTAGTTGTATAGCAAAAACAGTTTTGGGAGCGTTGTTTGATAAATAAAAGTACCTGCTACATTGTAGACTAAAGATGTTTTCTTTACAAATATTGTTTTCCTATACAATTTGAGACGCGCTGTGAGAGGAGGTGTGGGTTTATCTTCCTGGTCCTGCATAAAGTGACGTTATGGCGTGGGTGATGAATGTGCGCGTTTGGCCATGCTGGCCACGAACGTCATGAAAATAGGTGAAGCATATTGTTTGGAATAGGGATGTCAGCTTCAGGGGCAGGCGATGTGTATTCTTGCTGCGAGCGCTCTCAAAGTTAATGCGATGCCTCAACAGATAAGATTAGCACAAGATGGCTGTGCCCCACACGTTGTTTTCACATGTGTAAAAGTGAGGAAAACTAAGGTAAAATGCATAGGAAACATTTTTAAGAACGATTACAGTATGCTTAAATAAACATGCACGAACGATCGGGACATTAACATTTTAGAGCGCACTTCCCCTTTAAGATGGAACAAACTGCATTAACACATGATTGCTATGCTGCCGTCTGCAATACATTGGAAAGTACCTAATATACTGCTTGCATTCTCTTGTTACTGGGGTCTAGGCACAGGCGAAATGGATGCTCAGTGTATGTGGGCAGGTGGAGTTGGGAAAGTTATTATGGGTTGTTATTAAGACAACATATACTAGGCTGTGCTGGATCTCTATGGGCATTTATAGGAGACCCTGGCAGTGGTGGGGGATGAAGGGGGAGGGCAGATAATTGTGAATGGCAGTGATGTTACAGTTTTGGCATGGAACATTTTGGGCTAAAATGATAGCCAGAAAATATCAGCCCATGCAAATAGAGAGGGGGCCGAAAAACTTGGTTAGCAGGAAACCCACCTTAATGAGCAGATTGCAACTTCTTGGGGATGCTCAGATTTTTTTCAATCTACTCTTGATGGTCAGTGACTCACTTGAGAGATGTTGGCATTAGGAATGCTGGCGGGGCACAAGGTGTTCACCTTAAACATTTGTGGTCCCAATTTGGATATATCATCCTTTTTTCAAGATTTGGCCCCTATCCTCAAAGTACATCTGTATTCAGTGATTTTGTGGGTGGGTGAATTCAATTTTGTTCATGATTCAAGCACTGACTGCTGTGAGAAATCAGACGGTATTCTCCCACATACTCCCTCAGGATCTTCCATTCAGGTGGCCAGGGAAGAGCCATCGCTTTTGGATCCAGACCCTGGAGGGTGGACAAGCGAGGGAGGATCACCAGAGTGAAGGGTCACGAGGGATTGGGAGGAGAATACCCAAGGGCGACACATGGTGTTCCCACATTCACAATACCCCAACCCACTCTCCTGCAGCCTCTCATGGGGTATTTTCAATCACACCCCATCACCTCCCTCCCCATTTCCAACAAACACTGAGACGAGGAGGATGCAACTAAGATCAATGAGGTTTATCCATAGGAAAAGCTTTGGGAAGCAAGACAGGGCTACTACTACAACCTACCTCTAGGCTATCCCACCAATAGAGTCAGGCACTTTATCCCAACTGTGCAGACCTGACTCCACTTCCCTACACTATAAAGGGTGGAGTTTTGCCAGAAGCATTGATCGAGCTGGGGATGTTGTCTGAACCAGAGAAGCCAAGGAGCAGAGAGCAGCAGGAGCTGAAGCCTGGAGGATAGCGGAGTGCCGAGACACTGGCCCGGTGTTTGTGAGGGGCTGCATGGTGGCTTGGGTGCTATGCTTCCAAGGAGCCGGAGTGAGACAGCCTGCACCCTGCTGGCAACGTTTGGTGAATTGCTCGTTCCATTAGAACCTATGCTGGTCCCAATACTGTCTGAGGGGCAGGTGGTGAGACCATGACCTCAACCATGCATATCCAGAGGGAGACCTCGTGTCAACGCAACGCAGCCCGATGAGTTTTGTGAGTCAGAGAGAAAATCTCAGGAGAATGCGTTTGAATAGAGCGGAGCGGCAGAAAGGGACAGTTTGCAAAGCAGCACGGAACGGGAAGAGAGAGAAAGCATAAGAGGTACATAATGTGCAAGAAGTAAAGGAAATAATGAAAACAGAAAGAAGGAAAAGGTGCTAACAGTGCTGAAGGAAAGTAAAGCAGAGTAAAGGCATGTGAAACATGCAAGAGGCATGATAAACAAGCAGACAGGTGCAAGTATGCACGATAAAGAAAGGAAAGTGTGCGAGAGGCACAATATAAAGACAAGAAGCCAAAGGGAGGTGCAAGTGTGCACAGTGAAGAAAACAGTGTAAGTGTGAAATAAAGTAAACAAAGGAAAGCAAAAAGGGGTGCAGGAAGCACCTGCAAGGGAAAGGTTGGAAATCGAAGAGGATGAGTGCAAGTGTGCATGCTGGAAAGAGTAATGTGTGCCAGAGGCACCACAAAGGGAAATATAGCAAACAAAGGTGCAGGTGTGCATGATGAAGCAAAGACTTCCTAACACATTTTTGTAACAGTGAGTGCCAGCATAGGTTTGGAGACAAGATAGATCAGTGCTTTGGGGTTTTCAGACATCGACGGCCCTTAGAAACATCAGTTAAGGGAACCATCCATTTAGAGCTAAGGCCAGTTAGGCATTACACCAACACAGGAACCTTAGTAAATAAAGGTTTTGAAACTAACCTCTTTGAGTCTGTGTCTCTCGATAACACACTCCATAGAATGCGCCAAATCTAGAGATGCTGATGTAGTACAGCAGCTTATTAGTTTCCATGATATTGTGAACATAAAGCAACTTCTACATCAGAGACTAGAGAATACACCCACTATTGTAGTGTGCATGATTTGTCTGCCAGTAAACATGTCATGATCTGACAGTGGGCATGAGCTGGCCAAAAGAATGTCCAAAAATGGCCGGCACATTGTCAGACGTCATTTAGACAAAGAAAGGACTGTTTACTCCTGTGACAAAACCATCAGTTTAAGGTGCTTTCAACCATTGGCTCTTTTCAGATTCAGTTTTCAAGAATGACATTGCCAATGAAATTCAGGGATTTTTCGTGACAAATGTGGGTTCAGTATCTAGCTGGTGTGGCCGATACCAAAAAAAGTTGTGCCTAGTCTTTCAGATGGTTCATGGGTTTTTATTTGTTTGAGGGTCCTAGGGTCGTCGTCCTCTTGTCTCTGTTGGGATGCCCAATCTAGGTCCATGTTTTAGTAGCCCTGGATTAGTTCCACCAATTGGTAACCTCTACTGTTTTCAGCTGGCTTTTCTACGATTGGTCCCTTAAATGCTTGATGTCTTAACGGCCTTCTGGGACTTAACTACCCTGAACTATCCGTAGGCTAGTCTTGAAGGTTTGAGATTGTGCCTTAAATTCATTTTTTGAGACGAATGCTAAATTGGTCATGTTCAGATGTACCTCTTCCTTTGCTACGCTTATCCCTTCTCTGTCTCCACTCCTCCTTGACCTCACTTTTATCCTTTGACGACATCTCCTACCTAAACCACGCACCTCCTACCTCCACCACGCGCCTCCGACCCCCACCACGTGCCTCCGACCCCCACCACGTGCCTCCGACCCCCACCACGTGCCTCCGACCCCCACCACGTGCCTCCAACCCCCACCACTCACCTCCTACCACCACCACTCACCTCCTACTACCACTTGTCATTCCATCCATTTTCTACAACACCATTCTCCTTTCATTCACTACACTATTCTACACTCACTTCATTTGTTACACACACATGCTCACTCACACACAAAGAACACCATCTCCCTTTCACCAATAATTCTCCATCCACCACTGCCACAAACCGCAGCTCCTTCCTTCCGCCTGTTGATCTTTTGGTCCTCCTCTGCTGAACTTACCCTTACAACCTACACCTCCTTTTTCATATCTAAATCCCCCTCCCTCAGACCCCATTTTGTCCGATTCCTGATTAATCTTCAACTGCCTTCCCCTCCCAGGCAATGTATGTGCAGTGGAAAGGGGGTTAAGGCCTGCCCACTCTTTCCCCCATGATGGCCTGGGAATCCCCTCTTTCCTGCAGGGCTGGGAACCGGTTGTCTGGAGAGAATGTCCATGTCGGGGAGTCCGAGTCCCCCTTCCTCTCTGCTGGGCCGTGGGCCGTGGGCCGTGATTAGTTAGGCGGCAACCCGCAGACTTAACACAATGCAATGTGGCCGTTTCCTATCTCTGTTGCCTTCCGTTGCCCACCCTCTGTTCCAGACCGCTCTGTTTGGGTTGTGGTGTGTGGGTGTGCTCGATTTCTTTTTCAATTAAGCTGGCGCGTGAGACAAGTGAAGTGGCTGAAAGGTGCCTGCCATCACTCATGCTGGCAAGCGAGGCATTGGCTTTTTTCTGGCATATCCTGCCCTCTGTGCAGCGCCAAGGCACTGGCCCTGTCACAGTTGCAACACAGAGTGTGGGAAACTTTCAAACTCGTCATTCGTGGAAGTCATATTTCCCAAGAAGCTTATATACCGAAAGATGAAGAGTAGGCTAAACAGGCTGGATGGAAATTTGCAGGAGCTGACAAATAAAACGTTACCATAGTGACTACTGTACTTCTAACCCAGAGCCCCCTTTCCACCATACTTGAGGCCTGTAACATTGGGCCGGGACAAGTACATTTGCTCAGCAAAAATGACCCACATATTCAAATTTTGGAGGCATGGCCACAGTGCACGCATTCTCTGCCCATCAGCAACACCTGCCAGTCCCCATTTCTCCCACATTGGACAGGCTGCCTCACTAGCAATCTTATTGCAGGGGGTGGAGGGAGATATAGAGGGAGGTGTGTATAGCGGAAAGGGCTCCAGGTGCACAGTAGTCATTATGGTGAGTAACTTTTTCTTACTCCTTTGTCCCGCCCCCTCTCCTCCATACATTATGGGACAGTAGCAAGCATTAACTCTCCGGGTGGAAGAAACTGCTACTTGCAAACAGGTTCTGGAGGACAGCCCGCCCAAGACTAGCATCTACCCTGCTATCGGCATCCATACAGTGCTGCTTGCAGAAGGCGGCGGGGAAGATCACGTAGCCGCCTTCGCTATAACATCCCAAAGGATGTACCTTTGAAAAGCCACTGTCGCGGATTTGGTTCCAACTGCACATGCATAAAGACCCACCTGGGATAGGCTTTCAATGTAAGGAGAAAGATTTCAAAAACTGAAGGCACTATGGAGCACTTAGAAACTTTTGAACCTGTTCACAGATTAGGTGCCTTTCTGACAATTTCTACTGTCCAGGTAAATTTTCAATGCCCCTTCGAACTTCCAGACATTATTAGACCCTCTCAGTCTGTGGGTTCTGGAAGGCCACCGGCAGATAAATCCCCTCTTTGATCCAGAACAAAAAGAATATTTTCGGTAAGAACACGAGGATGTGTTTGCATCATCACTATCACTGTGGAAGATGATATAAGGCTTGAATTTCACGAATGCATCTAGTGGACAGACATCCACCAAGAACACAGTTTTCCATGTGACAAATGTAATGTCTGCTAGCTCCATGGGTTCAAAGGGCTTTTGTAAAATAACCGACAGGACCAGATTCAATTCAGACCATTGCTCACCAAGTTCAGGGATTGAGGGGATGGGTGACATACTTTCCCTTTCTGGTGTGATAGAAAAACTGGGGGGCACCTTGGTCCTTCCGCCACAAACTCCATCTGGTTCAGGAACTGGGCCCTTGCCAGGTAGTGAGGAGTCACTAGGATCATTGAGAAATGGTGTGTTGATTGCCAGTTGGGGATCCCCTTCCGAATGTAGGAGATTGGAGGAAAAGTGGCAAGTTGGATCACAATCAGAAAAGTATATCCTAGAGACAGACGGCCCTGCCCACCTCTCAAAGGAAAAGAATTAGCATCTTGCCTTGCTCTTCGATGTAAACAAGTCTAGTTGAGGGGCACCCCATCGGAGAGATCAGCTGTAGTGCTGAAAGGTGTAACTGCCATTCATGATTACATTGAGAGAGCCTGCGCTCAGCCAGTCTGCTTTAACAATCCCCACTCGTGGAGGATGTATGGCCCGAAGATGGATGCCGCATTATAGGGCCCACTCCCAAATCAATACGGCTAATCGGCATAGTGCTCGAGACCGGTTTCCCCTGGCATGCTTGTTGATATAGCACATGCAGTGTGTGCGGTCTGGTTAAATGAGCGCAATCTTGCCCTCTAGCAAATGCGAGAAATGCAACCAATGCTAACTGAATGACCCTGACCTCTAGAATGTGTTCCTGCTGATCCTAAACAGACCACCGACTGTGAACTTACAGATTACCTATGGTTGTGCTCTACCCCGTAAGGATTAAATTGTGACAATAGGTTCGGGAGGTATGTCTGCAAAGGAGGTGCCTGCCATCGGGTTGTCTTTTAACCACCAGAGTAGGTCTGGCAACATCTGTGGGTTGATTCCAGCATTCTGTTACCTGTATGCTCCTCATTTTGAGGTCTGCAAAGAGAACATACACAGAAGGCCATGAGCCCCAAGAGGTATTGGAACCACCACACCAAGAGCTATTTTTTGACACAAGAAGCAGAGGACCATCTCCTTGATGCCCCATACTCAGTTCAAAGTAGGGGGGACATTCGCCCTTATGGAGTGGAGACAAATGAAATGAATGGATTGGCTTGGCCGGAATAGAAACTTCTAATTGACAGAGGCTCAAATCAAAGAAGACATTCTGAACGTTGCTGAGGGTTTTCCTTGCCCGTTCGCCTTCATGGCATGGAGCAGTCAATCATTTGGGCATGGATCGATAAGGATGCCCCTCAGGTGGAGATGTGCCCGATGACCGACGTGCTTAGAAAGACTGCATTCAGTCCCAAGGGCAGAACTCTGCACTGAAAATGCACACCCCCCAGTGACAGGCATACACATTTTCTTTGAGCGGGCCATATAATGGATAAGCAGGTAGATGTCCTTCAGGTCGACTGTGCATAAGAAGGGTCTTTGGCTCAAAGTAGAGTGAATGTGGGTAGGAGAAGTCACCTACAACATTTCTAGGGGTAAAAGGAAATTAAGATGGGAGCCTGAGGTCCAGAACTGTCCTTGGGCTCACCCCGCCCGTTTCTTCATGGGACATTAAGGCATCTAGACTACAAACCATAGGCCTTCTGAGACAAAAAAGACTTTCTTTTTTTAAACATTTGTTTTAGATCTTTATTTAGTGCAGTGACAGACACACATCCTCAGAAACAAATGTATATACAAGTATGTTAACATCAAATTTGAGCATAGTAATAATAAACCAAAGAAGCAGTGTAAGGCTGACATAATTGGGTCAACCCATTCTGTCGTAGGCATTCCCGGAATGGTTCCCAGGTCTCTTTAGGCCTGCAAATGGGTGTCACCTGAGAGATATACCCCTCCTCCCTCTCTTTTGCAAAGGTCAGTTCATTAACCCACATGTTAATGTCCGGGGCAACTTTCGATTTCCAATGGGTCAGTATACATTTCTTGGCAACCAGACATCCCAAGTTAAAGAGGAAGCGTATCTTCACAGAAACTTTACCAGTGTCACCAAAAAAGTATTTGGGGGGCGAAAGTGCGGGGCGAATATTAGTAATCTCATGTAGATTATTAGCCACTGACCTCTGGAACTGGGCGATCTGCGGGAAGCTCGAGTACATGTGCATGGAGTCAGCCGTGTCGGCGCCACACTTGGTGCATCTATTAGTATTGGATGTGAATTTAACAACATGTTTGGGGTGTAATGTAATCAGTTTAGAATCTTAAATTGTATCAGTCTGTATCTGGCGTTTAGGAATACCCCCTTAGTGAGTCAGCACCCAGCGGAGCCACATCACGTTATCAATCAAACTGTTTAAGTCTATTTCCCACTTCGCTCTCGCCCCACTGGATGTATGTCTGAGCGCCCTAGCATGCCCTGTATAGACTGGATACAACCCCCCGGGGGTCTCCACCAGACAACACTGCACCCAAAACCTTGCATTCGCTAGGCTCAGCGGGGAACGATGGCCATTGTTTCCTTGCCTCTGCTCTCATCTTGTAGTACTGTAATGATTGATTGGATTATTACCCAGCGTTTCAGAAAAGTCTGCATGAGTTACAAAGGAACCCTCTGGAAAAAGGTCATGTAGTGTCAGTATTTCCCCAGGGTCCCATGCTTTCTGAATGTCTTTATCGCATGATGAGGGTTGGCCCAGGCAGTTCCACAGCGGGAGCTCTCTGCTATAGGGGACAGAGACTCTGAGTCTTTTGAACAGTCTAGCCCATGCATTCGCAGTTGTGTGGACCGGGTCAAATGTGCAAGTGTCTGCATGTTGGTTCGCAAGAACAATGGATCTCAAGCTTGAGGGAGAGGCGCTGTATCCCTCTAAGGAAGTGTGTATCGGGAGTTCATGCGTGGAGTATCAGTAGCCAGCGAATTGGGCTTGAAATATTTCATACTATAGTCCGAAGTCAGGGGCTTGTAGGCCACCTTGTCAAAAATGGTCTGGTCAGTCCCTCCCTCTTCATTCGCGGGGTTCCACACCCCCATACAAAACCAATTACCAGGGACCGTGATCTATCGAATGCGCGACTGGACCAGGCAGGGATGTTCGTGAAATAATATAACAGCTTGAGGACAACGATCATCTTTAGCATGGAAAGTCTGCCGTACAGGGAGATGGGAAGTCTAGCCCAGAGGCCCAACTTATCTGCCACAGACTGCAAGTATACCTTGTGGGTTTCAGCTAATAAGGAGCACCGCGAGCAAGAGACAACTATACCCAAATATTTAAACTTATCTGGCTCCCACCTGAACCCAGCCAGATCCGCTGGGGCATGAGTAGCATCGGTCAACCGGAACAACTCTGATTTGGATTTGTTGATTCGATATCCGGAGTAGGTGGAGAACGTACGTATCTCCTCCAGTAATGGGGCCAAATTCAAAGTTGGGTTGCGTATGTACCACAGCGCAAGGAAATTAGTTGTGGTGGGCCAGCTATATGTAAGCCATGTTGTATGTGTTGGAGCCGGATTATGCATGCCAGGGGGTCAATTGTAAGCGCAACAAGCAGAGGGGAAAGTGGGCATCCCTGACTTGTGCCGCGTCCTAGTAAGAATATAGGGGAAAGTGTACCTCCAGTGCAGATCCTATCAGCCGTGAAAGCATGTAACAGACAAACTGAAAAAAATAGTTCCCCAAGTCCCATCTGCTGCAACACTGCAAATAGAAACCGCCAGGAGACAAACAAAAGCCTTCTCGGCATCCAGCGAGGCAGCGACCGCTTGTACTTGTGGGTTGAAATAATACCAAATAACCTACGCAGGTTGAACGCTGTCGAGCGTCTAGGGATGAACCTGGACTGGTCCGGATGGACCAAATGTGTCATACACGGGAGGAGACGGATGGATAGTAATTTAGCAAAGATTTTTGTATCCGAATTGATTAGGGACAGGGGCCTACAAGAGGCCATCTCTGCGGCTGATCTGTTGGGTTTTAGTAGCACTGTAATTACCGCTTCTGAGAGTGTGAGGGGCAGGCAACCTAATTGGAGTGATTCTTCCCACATACGCAGCAGCCTAGGGGCAATAATGACCCAAAACTCTCTGCAAAATTCCATACCTAAGCATCAGGGCTGGGGGCATTACTGGACAGGAGTGACATGAGTGACATCAGTAATTTCTTTAAGAGTCAATGGTTGGTTCAAAGCCAGCTGCATCTCCAGTGGCACCACCGGAAGTGGCATCCCATCTAAATAATTCTAGCTCCACGTCAGAGCAGCTGTCCGACTTTAAATATAGAGTTTCATAATACCTATGGAATTCACCATTAATTGCTTCTGGGGCAGTAAGGCAAGTCCTGTGGGTCCCCTAATCCCCGTAATATGTTGCATACCTTTCTTGAATCTAAAGTGCTGGCAAGGAGCCGGCTCGGTCTATCCGACTCCCCCATATCGGCGCGCTTGAATGGGATAATAGATCAATCAAAACTCTCTATCTGCCAACTCCCCAAACTTCAGAAGATTAACTTTAATAAATCTTATGAAATGGCCGGTCTTGCGTGTTACCATATTAATTCTCGAGTCTCCTAAGGTCTGCCTCTACTTTGCCCAGTTTGTGTCTAGTTTCCTTCAGAGCACCCGAGGATATAGAGATCACCTCCCCTCTAACCCACACCTTAAAAGCCTCCCATACTGTGCAATGATGTTGCACAGAACCTTCATTTCTGTAAAAGAAATCTACAACTCTGTTGTGAAGCGTCTCTAGAAAGACCGGGTCTGACAGGCACGCAGAGAGAATGCGCCATGTGGGACGGGAGGTGACCGGACCATCCCAAAGCACAGTCATTATAATGGGAGAGTGGTCAGAGATCGTTCGGGAAAGAATCATACAGCCCTGTACCTGTGCCATCAATGTGGCCGGGATCAGCCAGTAATCAATCCTGGAGTGGGCGTCAAGGACCAAAGAGTAGTAAGTATACTCCTGTATACCTTGGTTGCGATCTCTCCTTGCGTCTACTAAGTCCAAGTGTTGCATGATATGCGAAACAGTGCAGCCCGCATTTATTAGATCTCGTCGCCTCCCCAGATAATTTGTGTCTGGGCTCCACCTAGTAGCATGCTCATCACCTGGCTATAGAACCCGGTCATCTAAATTTGGACCATATGTGTTTACCGGTGTTGTGTCGACCCCAGCCAGCTCCCCCCACAAGATAACATACCTCCCTTGTTGGTTTATGTAGGACTTGGTTTCCATAAAAGGTATTGAACAATGTATCTGCGTGACTACACCTCTGGATTGTGTTGAGTAGTTGGTGTACCCACGGTGAGTACCCCAGGTGGCAGCAAACCCCTCGTTAAGCATCCCTTGGGCATGTGTCTCCTGGAGCATCACAACCCTCGGGCCCAATGGTTAATATACGCCATCAGCTTGCGTGATTTAATGGGGTGGTTGAGACCACGGATGTTCCATGGCAAATACAACATTGTTAGCCATACCTTAATGGTGGTATCAAATGGGGGCTCAGAATAGCATGGGGGAAACAACGGATAAAGCTGTATTATGTAATCGAGGAGCAGTCTGCACTGGTTTTCCATAATGTACTCAATAACATCAAAACCAAACTTCTGGAACTTCTGTACCAGTAACTTACTTGTGTGTCACTACCCAAAAACTTTACACCATTCCCTCCCTCCACCAACATCATCATCCCCAACTTGACGATGGAACCCAAAACAGAACACAACTGGAAATCTCCTGGGGTGCACGGTGTGCAGGGAACAATGCTTCCTAGATGGTCGCACAACTGCAGCATGTCCCAGTTCATGCAATTTGTTTATCCATGTTAAGAGGGTACAATGTCATTTCCTCGCGGGACATTTTTTCGCTGTTTTTTTTTGCTGCAAAAATTTTAAGGAAAAAAAACAAATTTGCAGTAAAAAACAGTGAAAAAACATCCTGCGATGAAATGACATGGAACCGTTAAGAAGAGGAGGAGGACACAGCACATGGATGTTGATCAGTCTTGGTCCATGATATCAGGCTTGTTGTTGCGCAGGCGGGGGCTGGTTCCACCCTCCCGATCCAGTCTTGGGAGTGGTATAGGAATGTTGGCCTCTATGTAGGCCGCGGCCTCCGCCGTATTCCCAAAAATGTGAGCACGACCACCGTGTTGGATGCGCAATTATGCCAGATATAGTAGAGCATAAAGGACCTGTCTCATTCGCAGCAATTTTTTAACTGAGTCATTTGACTTACGCTTTGCCTGAACATTGGCAGAGAAATCAGGGTATATATGAGTATCAGAGGAGTCATATCGTAGCGCTCCCTTTTCTCTGGCCAAGCGCAAAATCAGGTCCCTCTCTCGATAGTTGAGAAGCTTAGCCAGGGCGGTACGGGAGGAGCCCTGGGTTCGGGGACGGGAGCAAGAACACGATGCGCTCTCTCCAAAAGGGAGTGCTGGGAGAACCTTGATGGGTCTAAGATTGATTTCAATAAGGTTTCGACAAATTGCACCATCGGGCCCCTGCATGCCACCTTCGGGATCCCAATGATACAGATGTTGCGTCGTTAACACGATTCCAGGTGCTCACATTTATTGTGGATCTTATTGACCTCTTGCTGCAGTTGCGCTTTATCACAATCGTGTTTGTTGAATTTATCCTCTGTTTTGCCAATCCTCGTCTCCGCCTCCATTATGCGTGCACTTTCCTTCTCCAGCTTGGATTTCAAGGAGCCCATGGTGAATACAATGTCATCCAGCTTCATATTTACTCCCATGAATCTGCTTTGCATAGCCGCCAGTAGTTGGTCGTCCCTGGTGGAGACTATTTCTGTGTCTCCAGCATGCACAGGGCAGTGGCCCCACACAGCGTCACACAGGAGAAGGGGCAAAGATACATCACAAAGATCATCAACCAGGGGGAATCCGGGAGCTATTTCAGGACCCGCCGATTCAACAAGTGTCCCCCAATACACAGGCTATCTAGTGAATGTGGTGATCATGCCCCGCCTATGGTGGACCATATGTGCCCATCCTCGGGACCCTACAGGGGTGGATATTTTCTCCCAGGGGCCCCCTGTACATCAGTGTTGTGGCCTCGCAGCACAAGGGACAGTCAATAGGATCTCGTAGGGGGCCAGGGCCCCAGCACTCACCGCAGCTCTAACCTGTAGGTAGATGGTCCTTCAGCACCAAGGATGCAGGGGGGGGGGGGGCAAGGCAGCCGAGGAGCCGGCCCACCACCTGCTCCCCCCTGAGTAGTTGTGGCCTCCAGTGGTCGAGAGAGTAACAGAGAGCAGGGTGGGCACCAATAGCGTATTCCGAGAATATAAGCCAAGCGCGGCAGAATCCTGCAACTCAGGAGCAATGTTCAAAAGGGTTCAGCACGAGTAGCGGCGTGTAGATGAGGCTTCGGCGTGAGCTGGGAGCGCCTCGCCCCGTGGGAAGCAATGGGGACTGAAGGAAAGCGCCCCGTGAGTATCAGATCCCAGATCCAGGGAGCAGCCCGCGGACTCAGACCCTCTGCGGCACCGCCAGCCTCCTCGACCGCACCCCTTGCGGCAGGTAGCGGCCTCCGCGTCGAACAATCAGCAGGGCAGGCTATAACGGCAATGAGGCCAACATCAGTAAGAACCCGCACCATGGGGGCCGAGACCAGATGGCCAGAACAGAGCGCAAAAGTGTCGGGCAGCAAACCCGGGCACGGGGCCCAGCAGAGGCGCAGCTCCGGAGGGGCACATAGTCCACTCCTGCGCGCCGACCGGGCATTCCTTATTAGTGTGCAGGACTGGTCTTACCTGAATCAGCAGCGCCCCAGATGGTGCACTGCCTCCCAAGTCTGCCAAATCAGGGCCAACTCTGACATGCCGGAACCAAACATCCATGTCCCTCCATCAATCGGCCCGCCACCGTCAGGTCACCCCCACCAGGATCCGGTACCAGGATTCTGTGAATGGGAAGGGTTACGATCACCGCTCCCAGTGCAGTCTGCATCAGCTGCGTGAGGATGGGTGGCTGCCTGAGTCAGCAGGCAGACCAAGGAGCAGGCAGCGTGGACTGAGTGCAGAGACGATCTCGCACTCGGGTGCCCTGTGCACCTCAGTTGCACCACGATACTGCACACATTTTAGCCTGCTGTGTCCATTCCACCACCCTCAGTGAACTTCAAAAGGTTTAAGAATTGGATAATAAATGATTTATTTCAAATGAGGATAATGTGGGGCCGGAGCTCCAAGGTTAGGCGGCCACCTTCACGGCTGCTCAACAGTGCCCCACAACAAGACATTTTCAAAGGCTCTCACGGCCAGGAATGTCTCCACCACTTGGAGGAGTATCATGGACACGGTCTGTTGGGTGGGAAAAGGAGAAGGATGGATATGGGGGTGGTAGCTCATTTGGAATGCCGGGACACCACACAAAGAATCCATAGATTCTTCAAGGTGACTGTCCAACCTACCGGAAAATTTGAAATTCTGCCCTTGGCTGGAGAATTGTGGGCCTGGACAAAACATCATTTTTGCTTCTCCTTGCCCTGGGCAGCTGTGCTGGCAGAGCGGTATAAATCCTTGGTCCTTCGTCCTCTGTTCCTTCCGGGGAACGCTGGAAGGATTATGGTGACTGCTTGGTTAGCACCACTAGCTATTTTTCCATCATGGTAGAGATCTTTTTGGTCAGCTAATTGGTCGAGCTGTGGAAGGGGCCTATATGTTCCCTCTACTCTTTAATCTTTACATCAGTCCCTTGTGTGATTGCTTAGAAGAGTTGGAGGCTTTTTTCACCAACTACGCTGATGATACGCAGCTGCTCTTTAAACTGTTGCGAGACTATGAGCTTGACACAATGAATCTGGCGAATATCTACACTCGGATCAAATCCTGGATGAATCACAATTGGATGTGCTGGAACGGGAATAAAACAGGGTTACTGACTTTCAGCTCATCTCAGGCCAGGTCTAAACCTCAACATTGATAAGAGTCTTTCTCGATCCATGACTGCAGCATTCCAGTTTCCAAGAATGTTAAAGCTCTAGGCATCCATCTCGAGCCCTCACTTAACCCTGAAGTCCATCTCAATCAGACTGTAGAAAACTATTTGTACTACCTCTGTCTGCTGAACAACAGCCATCCTTTCCCCTCTGAAGCCAATTGTGTTCCTATCGCAAAGACAATAATACTCTCTAGACTCGACTATGGTAACAACCTACTGATGGGCATGAATAAAAGGAGCATGCAAAGGCTAGAAGTAACACAAAATGATACCTAGACAAGAACATATTACCAATAGTCAACAAGATCTACACTGGCTTTCGGTCCAAGCACATGTCCAATTCAGGGCAGTAGTGCTTGTTCATAGATGCCTTTAGAGTATTATACTAGCTTACCTTAAAAACATGGTGTCTTCATATGAACCAAAAAGAATGCTTCACTCATCGACACTGCATAATGAGACATTTAAATTGGGTATACTACTAAATGAAGGTAGAATTGTGGTGCACCCAAGACAGGTAAACTTAGACAGCAATGTGGCCCATATAGAGCACTTTCAATATTGAATGTGGACAATATCTTTACAGAAGTAACTTCCAATAGAATACAAGTTTACATCACTACTTTGGCCCAGACCAATCTGGCTTTATTCCGAACCGGTCGACAATTAAACCTCAAGAGGTTATTTGCCACTATTGCTCTGCTCCCTCAACTTCAGAGTAGTCGCTGCCTTTCTCGCAGACGAGAAGGCAATCCATTCCATAGGGTGGAGCTGGCTGATGTGATCGTTAGGAAAATTGGGTATGGGGACTCCATTATCGAGTGGATTCACCCCCTTTATAACTCTCCAAATGCTAGTGTGCAGATCAATTTGGATCCATCTAAGGTTAGAAACTAGAGAGCGGCACTCGCTAGGGTTGCCCTCTTCTATATTTACACTGGCTATTGAAACAGTGGCCATTGCATTCCATGTCATTTGAACAGAGGAATCAATCTGTAGAGTAATAGCAATCTTTTGTCCCTACAGGTGGACAATATGGTTTTGTAATTACTGTCCCAGATCATAATCTTAACCACAGGTTTGCTTTTAGGCTTATTCTTGATGACCACATACTGATCTCACCACTGACTACATTGGACCCCAATTCTCTGCTGGATGCTGGATTTAGAGGTTGTCCCAGGTATATTTTGTAGATGGGTATTTATGTTGCTGCAAAAGATCTAGCCTGATAGAAGGTCTATTACATCCCATTATTTCATACAATCGTAAGGCTCACATGTGAATTGCTTGCATTACTGGTGGGGGTTCAGCTATCATTAAGATGTGAATATTGCCCAAGATTCTATATTTTATGAAGGTGATTCCGATCGTTCTCAGGCAAACCTTTTTAAAGTATCTAAATAAAATTCTTCCAAGCATTGTATGAGCTGTAGAATTCCTAGGGTGAAGTGGTAAACTATTAGCCCATATGATGCAGGAGGATTTGCTATTCCAGATTATCTACTATCATTAGCACACTTTTCTCAATATTTGTTATGTGTCAAGGACAGCTTTCCACAGCAATGTAGAACAAAACTTTAATTAGGTAATTCTTCACAGACTGGCTAGCCTCCGGTCTTGATGTAGTGAGGGAATTAACTAATGGAATGAGTTTTACAAACTGTTGGAGCTCCAGATAAACAGTGTGTCCGCCTGTGTTACTTGTTAAAATCTGACCGTTATTCCCGACAAAGAAAAATGGGCAGCAGCTATGCAAATTGCACTTGCACTGCCCCAGTGATGTTTTCAAAACATTGGCATGAGCTTAGATTACAAGACAAAATGCCTATTTTATTTTAATGAATGTTTTTTTAGTAGCCTAAAAGCACACTCGCCGGGAATGAGAACAAGCCTTGTTACCTGAATAATCAATTTGGTCTACTCTTCATAATATAGGTATCAAAATATTTACTTTTCTGAGCTCTGACTAAAAGCATCATTTACTGTAATGTTAATGTTTTGAGCAAAATATGAGAAATTGGATAGGCGGTTCACCCAATGAATGGACGACAACAACAGGGCACACTGTAATCTGATGAAAAAATCAGCAGATCTGTTGAATAAGCAATGATAGAGTACTAGAAACACAATCAGAAAAAAATTTAATCGAAACAATTAATGGTTAGTACAATTATCAATCAAGAATTCATTGGTCATAAATGTCAAACACATTTGTCGAGTTCTAACAGAAGTATTGAGAATCATGAATGAGTGGTGTGTCTTTACACAACTAGCAACAAAGTCAAAATAAACATAGTAACATTAGCAATTTTAGCATTTCAACAAATGAAAAAATGTGTGGTCTCATGTAAGGAGCATAAGCAATGTGAGGGAACTGTGGAGTGCAGTGTTGTCCTTCGTGCGTACGACGCGTTCCGGGTTTAGCCCTTTATCAGGTACAAGATATGAGGACATTTCTGAAATACATAAGTAAATAACGTATACTTTAGGTTGTTTTTCCCAATGGGAGGTAAGTGTGAGATTCTATCTTATAATTAGATTGTTAAGTGACTGACCTGTGTTTCACAATAGTGGCCCAATTGTCGAGGTAAATATTCCATTGGATTTAGGCCAAACAAGGAGGAAAAGAGCACCTCTACAACCCTTGTTTCTTTGAGCAAAATATGAAACAACTGATTTAAAGAAATCGCATCATCTTTGCTCATTAATATAACCATTAACCATTAATATAACCAGAGAGCGTGCATTGGAAATTTAAAATCCCGATGGAAGGCAGGTGCCAAGCAAAGGGGGGACCAACAAAAATAAAGTGCCTCAGACACTAGATAGAAAGGCTCACTGTCCTATTTATACAAGCGCCCCAGATCAAGAAGGTTGTAGTGCCATGTACATTAAATGGTATCCTATGGTTTCAACAAAGTAAATTACTTCATTGTAGTTTACTTTGTGGATGTCTCTTCAAAATACTTCAAATATGTATATGCATTTGTCGGATAAGGGATAACCATGGGGGTGGGGGGGGGTTTAGGGTGGAGGTGGTAGTGAAGGCGATAGGGTTGTGGGGGGTGGACCCGACCAAAAAAGTAATATTTTGAAAAAAACACCCACAAAGTAAATTACAACATGACATGAAACCCATTAAATGACTCACTGCAAAAACTTCCAGGCATTGGTTTTCTTCTCCGCTTGGTTTCTAATCTGCTTCTTATCATTTACTGTATTTTCCTCTCTGTACAAATGTTTCCTAAGCCCAATCTATACCACTGCAGAATATGCTCACTCATCCCCTCAAGCTCAGCCCTGTCGCCTGTTCTGTGTAAAGTGCCCTCTGTAGGATCTTCCTTCTCGGAGTACTCTTAACAGAACTTTGCTCAGTTGGCATTTTAATGCAACATTCTATTCACCAAAGTCTTTTAGCTTGTCCAAAGATCGAGTTTGCATCAATTTATTTTCTGGAGCACTGTCCGCAGGAACAAACTCAGTGCCTTTTCACCTTAGTCCTTCTGGCCTTGGACTTACTGGCTACAATTCAAGATGGTACCAACTTTGCATACCCTTTCCCTCTGGGACAAAGACTCAGTGAGTCTAAAATGAACTTGGCAAAGAACATAGCAGAATCATCCTTTTTCATGCCTAGTGTTACTGCTATGTACAATGAATCGTGGGAGACAATGCTTCTGTTAATCAACCCCTGGCCCACCAGCTCCAGCAGAGTTGAGGAAAAAGAGCAGCGGACAAAGATTTTCAGCACACAACCACAGCACTTTTGGGCTTTGCAACTTTTGAATAGCTGCTTCACCCAGGCATGGACTTGTGGGACACAGCCTTTCCAAATTCTGAGTCACTAGCTGCAAAGGCTGGATCCACTGATGTTCCCGAGGTTGCAGGCTTGCAATGGAACATTCTCTAGTCCAGAGGTACTCTCTGTATTGGCGACAGATCACAGGTGGTAGATGGTAACCTATAAAGCTCATGACCACTGGTTAGAAGGCCACTGCTAGAACAGAATGAACCACTGTACTGTAGCACAAGAGACTTGCCATCCGATTATTGGCCTCAAAAGGAGGAAATTAATTGGACATTATATGGTGTCCCTTCAATTAAAAGTTACAAAATTTGTTTTGAAACAGATACACGCGATCGCCAGTTTGCTTCTCTGTGAAAGCACAACATGTATAGAAAAATATATATTTTGTACCAAGTTTCCGGTTATGTTTTAATGTAGCACAAACCTTTAATGAAGACACTGAGGCCATCATGAACGTAATGAACAAGCACCTACCCCAACACCTGGCTGAGCTCCTTCACTTGCACTCGCGTCTGGCCCTTCAGGTATTCCGAGAGCATTCTGCTTATGAAGTACAGCTCCTGTAGCCGATCTTCAAGGTGCATGATGCACTAGAAGGAAGGACGCAAACGGGAATCATAACTAACTGCAAAGCATATCAGAATGACCATGATATCCCAGTGTATACAGTTTACAATGTTGACAAGGAGCAAAAGCTTTACATTGCGAGGAGAGTGAACCAGGACTATAAGGAAGGTCATATGCATGAAACCATCAGAAACCCTGCAGAGCAGGCTCTAAACACTTGTAGAAGCCTGCTTTCGGTTTTGTTATTCTCACCGATTCCAGCCAGCCATTCAGCCCCATCAACAAGTTTGGAATGCAGACTAACCACATGCAAAAGTCTGTATTGCAAGATTCCCTTTATGATGTATGCGCACTGGGTATGGGGGCACAGACAACATCCATCATAGGAAGCACGAGGTGAGGTTTACCTTTGGTCCCCGACAAGCTCTAATAGTGTTGGAGTCTTTACCATCTGCTGCATTGTGTGCTACGCCATCTTTTCCCTCACTACGGGGCGTGGCCTGTGGCCAAAGACCACCAACAAGCAGCAGACACCTACCACACAATTGAGGCCTCTGCTGTGCGCACCAAAGCTTCCATTTAGCATTTACCAAGATATTCGCAAGAATGATGTTTGGGCTGCAAATCTGTCACAAACGTTGCTGTAAAAACCAGTGCAGTGCGGCCTCGCTATGCTAGCAGGTGCTGCAAGTATATAGGCATCTATTCCCTGCACAAATCATAGGTTTTTATTGAGAACAGGGATGTACATATCCTCCATAATTACGGGTTAATGGACTTGAATGCACTCTCACTCATGCTTGAATTAAACTATTGTTTCTTGCTTTACAATCCCTTACAAATAGTTTGTCTCGAAAACAAATATCACATGTGGAATTTATGAGGAGGAATAGATCCTAAACTAATGAAAAGATGGAAACTAAACTGGGATGAGATATAAGGTTAAGTTACTGTGCCTCAGGCATGCCTAGTGGGCCTGCTTGTAGGAGTGCTGTACCATGGGCAGTGACTGCTTAGCCAACACACCCGGTAGGGTATGGATACAAAAAGAGTACATTTAAAACAAATAACTTAAAATCAAATAAAAATCTATGTTAAGGTTTTGGTCAATTTTCCATTATAACAAAAGCTTTGTAATTCACTGAAAAAAGGGACATGAGGAATCCAATTCAAAACCTAAACACCACAGGAAATCATGAGCTCTGGTTAGCAATACAGCCATAACCCGCCCCTGCAATGCACTGCTAATGACATCAGCAGTGGCATCAAAGACATCACCAATGTCACCGAATATCAAATCCAAGTATGCACTCTTTTCTGAGAAAAGATAACAGCATTGTTTTTGAAGAATGAAGAAATGAAAAGGCATGCACTGTTCCCACTTACAGAGAATTGGTGTACTGTATCGGGGTAATGAAAGTAGGCCACACCCCCCAGAGGAGTACTTCCAGTACATGAACTAAGGCTATGGCTTATTGGTACTCAGGATGGGGTATTGCCTCTAAGTAAGGGGTGGCAGCAATATGTCAAAAATGAAATCGAGCCATTCCCTGTGGGTACTGCCTTTAGTGGTGGTTCTAACAGAACCCCGTTTTTACCTTGAGGATGGATTATCTTGTGCAGGGCAAGGCTGAAGACCATGTTCTGTGAGTAGTGCCTGGGGAGCTATTAATATGATTAATGCGAGGGGTGTATGGCAATAAGCCATGTCCAGTAAACAGATAGGACCTAGCCTCTGTGGTTACAGTTTTGACTGTGGGGATAGTTGCAGGACCAGCACTGCGATTAATACTAATAAAGTTCAATCACAAAATTGACATCTTTGATGGGGTCAGTGGTGAAGTCATATTTGATGACATTATTGCTGTCCTAGATAAATGCATTTGTGATGCTATGTGCAATGGCATGAGCAGTGAATGGCAGGGTGCGTTGCTTTGCTAACCAAACTAGGAAATTTCAGTGTTTTTTTGCATTTGAGTTGAAACCAGAATAATTGCATTATAACCAAAACACCCCTTCAACTACCATTTAGTCAGTTAATATATCATGTTTGCATGCAGAAAACCATGAGGTAATTCCGTAATCAGACTAAGAAAACAATACATTTCCAAATTTGCGAGATTAAATAGATTGCTTTGAATAAGGCCAACAAAAAAAATAACCCCATAACAATTTGTTGGGTCTGAAATGCCACATACCAGGTCTGATGCTCTACAAATCAAAATTTGAGATCTATAGCAGCCAATTGTCCAGGCACTGGCACAGCACAGCTTGGCTAATGTCGGCCATTGGGATGCTAAGGAACAGTTAAGATTCTAAACCAGAAAGCCAAAAGGCTGCTTTTTAGTTTATAATTTTTTGGGCCTGTTTATGTGGAGGACAAATGTGTGGACTGGGGGCCACTGCACCGCACCAGAATGGAACTGGCACATTTATTCGACAGCCTGTGTGTCAACAGCATCACTTCTCCTGCTAACAACCATAGCTGCTTCAGCCAATAGAAGCAGCTTAGTTCAACCAGAAACGGTATCCCTTGAGGTGAAAGTCCAATGATCGTCTGGATGTTGTGTTCCGTTGTAGTTTTAGGAGTGGTGGCTTACACATGCCCAAACAGGCAAATCACAGCCACTGGGAACAATGCTGAGACAGGAAAATCACTGTCCTGAGAAAAACTGGCTAAAGTCAGTACTCAACACTAAAACTAGAAGCAGCTCACCCTGTCAATTTCTTCTATTTGTGTGGACAAGGGTGGCACCGGGGCCGAGCAGGACCCAAAGGAGCGAATGATTTTGTGACCAAAACTGGAAGACTGATTAATTGAACTACTTCCTTTTCTTTATTGCACTTTTCTTTGAGCATAGACAGATGAGGAGATAGTCAGATACATACATCAACTGCGGTAAATGAGCGATAGGTGCTGTGGAGTAGCGTTGGCTTTCCAGTGCTTCTTGGAAGAAGTATATTTTTATCTAAATATTGCACAAATATGGTGCACTGTTCATGGCTCTATTTGTACATATTGGAATGTTTACGGTGGATTTAGAAATAGCGGAATCTGCAGGTTCAATTAGTGTATTCTGAGATATAGGCACTGCGTTTCTGTGCAATGTTTTCTGGCTGCGGCTTTCTGCCCCGAGCAATTTGGAAGCTACGTTGTATATTACACTGCCTCCAAGTTTTATGCATGTATTGGGTGATCTACAAAGCAGTAGGATGCATAGTTTGCATTTGTGCAGTGGTATCTGCATGCTGCATTCATTTGCAGCGGTGCTTGTGCATAGGACTAGTTTGGCGTGTGGGTGTTATGGAGAGATCTTATTTTTGTACAGCATTATGCAAATGATGTATTTGTGTAAAGCAGGAAACAATCAATGTTTGGTATACGCGTTTCCGGGAACTGATTTTTTGTGTACTGCAATATGCTCCACGTAAGTATAGATCGTTCTTGAGTGGATACTAGTAAGTTCATCCACGGATTAGCATGCATAGGTTTCTCTGTACATGTCCACATTTACACCAATTCCATTTATGATGTGCCGTAATTGCTAACCAGAACTGGACCATGTATTATTGTATTAAAAAAACGGAATGTTCTAGCTGGCATTTCTCTTTGCTATGATCTAGGACAGCCTGTTAGCACCCTGCGGTGTGCTGCTTTGTTTGATGGTCAGAAAAGAGAAGAGGTGCAGTTGACCTTATATTTGGTGCCATACAAAACCAGTGGAGCACACTCACAGGGGTAGTGAGCTCTGGATACATACAGGAGGGATAGCCTATGGGAGGAGAGAGCTGTCAAAAGGCACAGGCTTCTCAAAGAAGAGCTAGCCCTCGAAGACATCAAACAAGTGTTGGCCTGTAACCATCTCTGTTGGGACGTGAAACCATGCCCGCTCAAAGTTGGCAAAGCACATATTTGATTCCAGGGAAGGAATGGGAAGGCATACACCTCTTATGGAAATAAGACTGTAGAGAAAAAAAAATCTTAAGTGCAAACAGCCTTTAACAGTGCATGGCTAGTGACTGCTTCTATGTAGTGCAAACTGGCTTTGCTTAATAGAGTTGACTGGAGAGAGAAGCTTGCTGAATGATCCATGCATTCACCTATGCAATTATCGATCCCTTACTATACTATCCAGCATAAAACAACAATGAATAAAGTCTTGGCCAGCTTCTCAGTATGGATATGTTGGCATAGCCCATTTTTACTACATTTTAGGCCAGGCATGGGGTGTGAGCTTCTCCCAGATGTCACTAAGACATATATACCTACTAAACATCAATAGTTTCTCTGTTAGACCACGGCTGACATTATACATCCCACACACTGTTAAGTGCTATAATTAAGGAAGTCCCACAATGTAAACACCCTAAATTCCTCTCAATATTTGAGGATCATTGCATGCCTCACTTGAAATCCGCTTACCTTTTTGGTGGCCTGAAGCCCTGAAGACCAGCACCCAGTGGCAGGAGGTGGGCACTGCACAGAAGCTGGCATGTGAAACCAGCATTAAAATAACAATAGCTTTCAATGTGCGTTAACAGTTAAAGGCATGCATGTGTTAAGCAAAAATGTTTTTGTGCGCAAGATTGTGCAATGTAGTTATTTGCAATACCATTATTGCTAAAATGGGATCATTTAACATAGAATGAAGTATGTGTCATACTTAATCAGTTCAGCCAAGACATTGGAAGATAGCCACTGTTTTTTATACATAATCCCTGCATACATAATATAAGAACAAAGATTAGCTCAGAGACTAAATAGTCTCTAGGTCGATGTAAGTGCTGTAGCCAATGGGGAATAAATAGGGGTGGTAGTTCTTTTCTACTGTCGATAATAAGCCATGGTCCCCTGAAACATTGTTGGTTAACTTTAAAAACAACGATGAACTGAAGGCAAACACTCAGCAATTTTCAGCATTTGATGACTAGTGGACCCTGAAACCTTGCCTCTACCGGAAACCACTACACCGGATCCAAATCAGTGGGAGACTAATTATAGTGCATGTTTTAACAGAACTCGAAACGGAAAAAAGATTGGTGTGGAGGTCCTTGCTAGCTAAAAATCTATACTGAACTATCAATGTTTATAAAATACATTTGTGATCTACGAGCAAAGCCAGCACTGGAGACTCAGTAAAATGTATGGTGACACTTGGCAGAAAGGACCACTTTGATTATTTCCACATCCACACACATCTGTGCATAAACTGCAAGACTTAAAATCCAATCCGGTAAGTTGAAGGAGACCCAAGATGGACGATAGAAATTCAGCACTGATTGCAGCTACTACACAACAGAATAATACATGGCTACTTATACCAAATAATCAAATATTTACCCCCAACAACTGAGACTGTAGGTGCTTCTTTCCAGTTGGGGTTTGCCATTGCGATACTGCGCACAACTTAGGTAGAGAAGCGGCCGGCTTGGTGAGGTAGCTACAGGGCCACCAACTGTGTGGCTTTTAGACAAAGCTATAGGGCCTAAGGCATATGAAAGAAGCAGTTGCAGGACAGGGTAGCTTCTAGTTTGCTGAAGGAAACTGTTGTTGCCCACTTTCACCAGACTTACAGATCCTCTTTTGTGCCTGCATTTTACCAGCCCCAATGTGGCGCCTGGAGACTGGTGGTGTTGGGCATGAGACAGGAGTGGTGATTTTGGGTGTCTGAGTCAGGCTCTTTTGTTGTAGAGTGCACTTGCTTCTCCCAACCCCCACGCTGATGTCCCCAATCTACCTGTGTGGGCCGCAGGATCTCTCCATGCCTTGCCAACGAACTGTGAGTGGATGGTGTCCGGTCAAATGGTCGAAAATAAAAGATCGAATGACCATTTGATCGAATCAAAATGGTCGAAAAAAAAGGTTGATTTTTTTCTATTTATTTATATATATATATTTTAGTTTTGGTTGCTTAAAAAATATTTTAATAAAGAAAAAGGGAAGTTGGGGGTGGGGGTGAGGACCCCCCCATAAAAAAAAATAATAAAAAAAAATAATAAAAAAAAAAAATCGACCTTTTTTTCCCGACCATTTTACTTCGATCGGTCATTCGATCATTTGGTTTTCGACCAAATGACTGGTAACCTGAGTGGGTGTCTTCTAGGAAAGCTGTAATGATCATGAACATAAGACTGAGGGGCCTGCATGGCAGCCACATTTGGTGTAGTGGCAGCAGTTCTGAACACACTGCTAATGATGCTGCTAAATAAGAATTGCACGCCATAATAACTACTCATAAGGCCAAAACAAGCATTATTGGTGCCAATGCCATTCATGGACACAGCATTGCGAAGCAGCTGGCCTCTGATGAACAGCAATGTACAGAGTACATTTTTGAAATATCACACTCAAATGTGCGAGCAAAATGAAATTGTGGCCACATGTGGTGTTCAAGCTCCACCGATTTACAAAAAGGGGGCAGCAGTCCTAAAAAGTGTAAGGCTGCAGTGGCAACATTTGTTTGTGTCACTTCACTTTCTATACTAGAATGGGGATCTGAAAAGACGACTGAGGGCTCACACCATGAGTGGTGCTGAAGACCCCCACAGCCACCTTTCCTTTATCTGCCTCTACCAATACCTGCAAACTGGTCATCGATGTGCTGGTAAATGTCTAAAGGGAAACAAAAGAGTGGGCTGAGGACACAAAGCTGCAAAAAATCTCATTGAGGATAGTTCTGCTAAGGGAGCACTTAAATCGGCAGATGTGCCTGGAAAGAGAAGTGGCACCCCACGAAGGGACTCTCTCAGATGCAGACTTAAAGCGTTGCATCTTGCAAGGAAACTGTTTTCCGAGATGCAAGACTCGCTCACAATATTAGTAGTCTAAATGGGGCAATCCACTCAAACTGCATGGTAGAACAGCTGAGGAAGAAATCTGAGTATCAGCAATGGAGGATGAGGAAACAAGCAGCTAAACGTAATGATTTAGAGGACAGATCAAGTAGAAATAACATATGTCAACATGGAGTGCCAGAGGGAAAGGCGAGGTAAATATGGAGGAGTTTACTGAACAGTTCCTTCCTAGATTATTCGACCGTTAGGACATACTAAAGAATATGCCAGTGGAAACTGTGCCTAGAACACCCATTCCATAGCAGCCACTGGGATAGTCACTGTTAGGGAGAATTCTCTGTTTAGGCTGAACTTCCTAACCTAGTGAGTCCCCCAGCAGCTTTGCTGGATTTTTGGGGTTTATTTTTTTTCTCCTGCCAAGAGCGAGACTCTTTTACCCTCACTCTTGGGCATGATTTGAGTGTGTTTCTTTGAATCTAAATGTGTTTAATGGGCTATGGGGTCTTTTACTCCATAGAGCTTCATGTGTTTTTGTGATGTGTGTTACACAGCACTCTCAGTGTAGTGATACAGGGGTGTCATAGTGACCCCCCAGTATAGACTCCATACCCTGGGACTGACTACTGTCTCCCAGGGCATGTAAAGTCACCATTGACTTTCCTAGTCTTAAATTCTGAACAGAACCAGTACAAACCATCATATTGTGGACGTACTGGCTGGGGCAATTCAATTGCCCCGGGGTCTGTTAGTCGAGGGGGCACGTCTCCGTCCCCCCTGATCGAGTTTTGGCTGGTGGCAGTGGATACTACTTTTTATATTCAACCGCAAATATTTTCCTATGGGATTTCCCATTGTTTTAGGCTACTATCTTTACTTAATTATTTACGGTAGCCTCGAACATACCGCCGGTTTATTTAATTAATATTAATTCTCCGGTTGGTATTTTTTGCCAAAACTTGATTCTAAAATGGCGTTTGTGTTGTCTTCTGTGACTCCAACCCAAGTCGAGCCCTTTGTTCCACTTTTCCACAGAAGCCCTCCAAAGTGGTGCCACTCTGTCTGGGGTACTTAGGAGGGGTGGAGGGGAATTTTGGCACCCTGGACTGAGTTGCCTAGGCAACTCAAGTCGCACTCCGTCCTGATTGGCCCAAGTGGTGAGCCGGCCGGCTCACCACTTAGCATGTTTGAGTGACAGCTAGGCTGAGTGAATGGGGGTTTTCTGCATAAAAGCAGGGCTTTGGGGACTGGAACTTCAGAAGTAGCCACAGGAACTAAGAATCCGACGAGGGAGAAGCTGAGCCGACCTGCCACGACACGACCACCGGTGGAGCCCTGCTGGACCGTCTCACCACTTTTCCCAACGACAGAGGAGATCTCCCGCCGGAGAGTCTTCTTCCTTTGACTGGTGGGGATAACCAGTTTCACTGTCTTTTCGCCTTCCCGACGTACCTCGTGGCCGCCTTGTCTGTGCCAAGCACCCCGGCAACCGGGATACCACGTTTTACCACGACCGCGAACAAAGGTACCACCTTTAACCGGAAAACTCTGCGGCTGGTTTCTTCCCTGGTAGTGCAACGACCTTCATCTTTCCACCAAGTCGAGATCTTCTCTTCCCCTGGACGACGACGCGACTTGCACCCACTGCCAGGAACAACTGCCACCGCTGGAGGATCCTTCCCACCTAAGGTACCGTGTCCCGCCCGGCTTCCCTTGCTACCGACTGTACAGGGTAGATTTAGCCCCCGGCTTTCGAACCTGGGTTAACCTGGGACACCCTGGCTAAACTTTCCTAAGCCTCTCTAAACTCTTTTTGAACCCTCTGCAAGACTTTCAAAGCCTAGTGTAACTGTGTGATCTTGGGCGCATTTGTGCTCTGCTCTCTCCAAGAGTGAGCCCAGCCTTTGGACTTTGGCTCACCAGTGACTTTTGCTCTTCTCCCTTGCTAACAGTGTTCCTGAATCTTAGAGTGGTGTACCTTTCCATATTCTGTCTTTTTCCCTCCCTTTCTCACAAACTTATTGGAGTACCATTTAGTTAAGCGCTCACCTCTGTATGAAAATAAGTGGTGTTTTACTGTGACTTATCTGATAAGGAAAAAGGGGTGTATATATTACAATAGTAACTGTGTTTAGAATATTTTACAAGAGTGCTGGAGTGTTTCAAACAGTGTGTTTTTAAATAAATAATTATATACTTTGATACCAAAGCTCTGGTCAGTGTTTGCTTGTATTGGTGTGTCTGAGTGACTATTGTGTATAATTTGCATACTGCCTAACTCTCTTGAGGGAGGTCTGACTGCTCAGCCACAGCTACCAGGTAAATCTGGGTGGTACAGACTGCTACCAAGTGGGTTTACTGCCAACACCTGTAGTCTTAAATCTTTTGCAGTGTTCCCTAAGGGAACTGCACAGGTTTCTGCCTAACAGTCACCAAGAAGAAAAATGATCAGATTTGAATACTAAAAGAATCTCAAAGTGAGTTTGTTATCGGAACAGCACAAGCAGGGTGTTCTTCAGTACAATGGGATTACAAAGACCATATCCCGATTTTGCCACCGAAATGTATAAAGTTATGGTCGTTTAAAGAAGCTGAAAAGCTTTTGTATGCTAAAGGAAATCCCTACCCATTGCTACCGGCGGCAAGACATAGAACTGAAATAAGTGCAAAACTGCAGGCTTTTTTTATTTTCCCCTAAAAAGTTCCTTATATCTCTGGTGAGGCGAAGGAGGGTTGTATGGCATGTTGGGTCTGTAATGCCCAAGGTTGAGCTGATTGGCTATATGGCATTTTACTAGAACATTAGTACCATATATTATTTGGGCATTCCTGCATATCGAGTGATTCGATGCATATGCTAAATGAATGTTGGTTATTTCTTGGCTTTCCCTTCCAGTACATTGTTTGAGGGTCCCTTTGCTAAAGCTCGAGCCTTGTTCAAATTTTTGACTACTTGTAGAAGGAAGAGTTGGTTTGATGTTAAAGTATCACATACACCAGATGTTTAGAATAATTGTTCCTTTTATTTTTATCTGGTTCATGAGTATTTTTGATGGGAAGGCAAGTGGTGGATTTTCACTGGTTGTCTGCCATTTGGGAATTGGGATGTTCAACGGGAGAGGGGATGGGCTGTTATTACATGTGTGCATGAAATTGATGGAATCATATGGCACACTCGGACATTTTGTATATGTCAAGGGAAACTGTCGGCTGTACAAAAACAAAGGATTATATTTATAAAAATGACAACTATCCTGCAGAATATTTAAATACTCTATGATTTTTAGGAATGTTAAAGGAATAAACAGTGTGCTTTAAAGGACAAAAGGTATGGTCGCACATACGTAGAACCACCATCAACATTATGATGTTGCAAGAAATACCTTTCCACAAAACAGCATGTTAAATTAGCATGGTCTGAACGTGGGATACTCCTATGGATCTTGGATGGTACTCCAATGTTGATTAATTAAACCTTATAGCTGGTAGATGGTTAGCAGTGCAGCTATGTGGAAAACCAACATGTACTTCTGCACCAAATATAGATGAACACATTATCACAAATTTGGCGGCTGTACTGAGAAGATGCTTGTATCATTGCATAACAAGGGCAGGACACCAACCTGGTCATGGATAAGGATTTAGGCACATACAGAACTTCCGGGAGGCCTCTGGGATAAGTATCAATGGATCTAAAGCAAGTTATCAGAGAACTCGAGTTGGTGGAGATATATCGTTACCTACACTCAATGGTATGAGGTTAATCCTTCCACTCAGCTTTTCATAAGCCATCAAGACTCAGATTTCATAGTCACGAAAATGACAGGTACATACATGGTACATGAAGGAGAGTGCCCGGAGAGGACATAATCGGATACCCACTGCGCTATAATTATTAACTGGGCTAGATGACCCACGCCGCCCTGCAGGCTCCAAGTTTGTACCCTGGTAGATGATGCATATAGACATGCCCTCAGACCAGCATTTCTAGATTTGTTCTTATTTAATAAGGGCTTCACGGAAGACAATGATATGGGAAGTGTTTATTAGGGGGAAGGCCTAGAAACCCTGTGCAGAATGTGCTAGGTAGAAAGGCAACTCGCCCCCTTCCTCCCCTGCCCCACCCCCTCTGCGCCCCCTTCTAACGCCATCTCCCTTTTTTCCTTCATTCTTCCTTCTTTTTACATAGAGATTGTTTACTGTTGATGATATGTTATCTTTTTACTTGCTTGTTTGATATTCCTCGATTGCAGTTTGTTTCTTTTTTTTTTTTTTTAAATCTAATAAACAAAGTTCGTTAAAAAAACAGAAATGCAACTCAGCTGGAAGAAGAACATTGAGAAAATGGCCATTACAGAACAACAGTTAATGCAAGAATAGTAAGATAAGAGGGAAACACTATAGAAAGCATATAAGCAGTTATAAAGGCTGGCTTGTCTGTAGGATGTACATCTCATGATGAAGGGCACTGGACTGGGAGAATGCTTGCTGAGAATGGGGCAATAAACATTTATGGACTATAAGAAGAGTAGGGAGGCCGCTTCAAATGTCAAGCAGGGATTAATATAGCATTTTATTCTTCTATGAAGAACTATAATTGTAACAGGTTAGACCAAACCCAGCACAGGTTGAAGATTTGCAGGCGCATGCTGTGATGCTCCATCCTCTGTGCGAGGAAGAGTTAAATATTGCAATCACCCCTCCAGCTCACCGACATTACTTGGACAACTGAGGAACTGGGAAAGGGGAAACACCTGGTGGTTCGACGACGATCTACTGCAGTTTGATAGAACATATACAGGCCTTCTTGCCCAAAGTTATTAGCATTATATAATGGTTTACTGCAGAGGAGTAGACAAACAGAGAAACTGCGAAAATCATACATAATGGTTTTGGACAAAATGGGTAAGGACCCACTTGGCTGCAGATTGAAGCACTGAAAACAAAACTCTGAGTACATATTTAGTGCGTAGATTGTTTCGGGTGGTTTTTAACTTGATTCACAAGGACCGGGCAGTCTTTTGTACCTCAAAGAAGCACTACCTGCAATTTATATCTTGTCATGGAATATATTAAGGTTGATTTGCAGCAATGGGAAGTCTGGATTCACCCAAAGTTTTTGATTGTGGTGACTGGGTACACATGTTCAAGAATCTAGGAAAGTTCGATTTTTGACCAGGATATCTGAAATGGGTCACTTTGCTATGTACAGATTATTGACCATAATAAAGACCAGGCTTTTCTTCCCCACAGATGGCAACTGGGGAGGAGTATGAGATAGGGCTGCCCTCTTTCTCCTTTCAGTTTTGCTTTAATGAAGTCTATGCTACTGTTACTCAGGAAAAGGCCTTGTAGCCCCTTGCTTTAACATGTCAAGTCCAACACATTATTTCTTTATATGCAGATAAGATCTCGTTTGTCAGGAAACATGCATCATCCTTCGTCAGTATCTTGGCGCACAGCATGGAATTCGGCATGGTTTTGGATTTTCAAATGAACTGGGGAAGATCATTATTATACCCATTTCCAGGCACTGCATATCCACTGGAAGGACTCCACCTAGTATGTTCACCACTGTACCATTTCGTTATTTGGCTATTCAAGTAACTGCAAATTGGGGTGAAAAGGAAAAGTTACTCACCGTAGTGATTACTGTATTCCGAGTCCAACCTCCCCTGTTCTAAATACTTATGGAAGCTCCCACGGGCGGGTAAGGGAATCGGAATCTTATCAAGCCTTAAGCACACTTACCCTTTAAGAAAGCGGTGGAGGACCACGTGCATGCAGCACAGCCACGCCCACAACTCTGCCTCTCGCACTCCTTCCCCTCGTTCCCTTGCCGCCGAGAGGACTTATCTTGCTAATTTAGGGGGATGCAGGGAGGGCACATGAGGAAAGGGGGACATTGGACTTGGAGTACACTAATCACTCAGGTGAGTACATTTCCTTACACCAATGTTCCTTCCCCATTCCTCCATACTTATGGGAGAATATAAAGCCTTACACTGACCTTGGGAGGATGGAACTAAACTGTTGCAAAACTGTTCCTTGGGACTGCCTGTCCGAATTGGGTATCAGCCATGGAGCTGAAGTCCAGAACATGAGGTTAGCAAAAAGCTGATGGTGTGGGTCATGTTGCTGCCTTGCAGATGGCTTCCAAGGAAACATGGCATTAAATTGCCACTGACTTACTCTTCGCTCTGGTTAAATGGGCGTATAGACCGTGAGGCGGTGACTGGCCTTGCACTTCGTAAGCACGGGAAATGCAAGTGACTATCCATCTTGCAATGGTAATCTTAGCTGCTTGCTTGCCCATGTTTACCTCCCGAAAGTGTTGAATATTCTGTCCGAGACCCTGTAAGGCCTAGTCCTCTTGAGATAGAACAGCAAGGCCGTAGAACGTCTAAGGGGTTCAAGATCTTGTCGGCCTCTGATTCAAGGTTAGGAAAATACATGGGTAATGAGATCTCCCGATTTATGTGGAAATCATGAACCCCCTTGTATAGAAAGGACCTGGTGTCTGCAACACTACCTTGTCCCTATGGAAGGAGATGTAGGTTTCCACAATAAAAAGGGCTTGAAGCTCGCTTATGCGGCGGTTTGAAGCGATAGCCAACAGAAAAGTGTTTTTCCAAGTGACCAGGTGTAGATCAACAGACGCCATAGGTTTAAAGGGTGTGGGCATTAGAGCAGAGAGCACCACATTTAGGTTCCAATTCACACGAGGGCGTCAGGTAGGGGGCAGGAGGGGGGGAACAGGTGGTCTAGTCCCCAAAAGTGAAGTTTAATAATGGAGTCAGAGAAAGAGAATGTCTTTATTCAAGAGGTAAGCCCCAATAGCCGCTAGGCATGCTCTGTAGGACGAAATTTGCATCGCTGTATGGAAAAGATTTGTTAAGAATGATAGAATTTCATCTATGGATATTTTAAGTGGGTAGAAGGGTTAAAAACCTGTACTGAAAATGGCTGTAGCCTATGGAGATGTGCAAATATACATCCTGCAGGCCTACAGCTATTAGCCAGTTGCCTGGCTGAAGGGCTGATCGTTTGAGAGCGGGAGTAATCATCTTGAATATTTCCTGGGTAAAATAAGATTGAAGGAGGAAAAGGTCTAGCACCGTTCACAGGCAGTGAATAAAACCCCTGGCCCAATTCTGAGGGAGGTTCCTTGTCCACTGCCTCCATTAGCATTAGTGTATCCATCTCTGTTGAAAGGGAGTCATAGCCTTTGTTGGGGAGGGGGATCACTGATGGTTGGAGGGGATGAGCAAGGGGTAACCCTTGTGGACCACTGACAGGGATGAGCTGTCACCATTTATTGACCTCCACTCAGCAAGAGGATTGCTTACCCGACCTCCTACTGGTGTGATGGGGACCTGCACCCTCGCATCACTAAGACTGCTTCTCTTCTGAAGAGGGGGAGGGCTGGAAGAACCACCCCTGGGGCACAGACCAGCTTGCTTTTTTCAAGGAGGGGCTGGAGATCTGTCCTGTTTACTCTGGCAGTCGTGGAAGCCTCTAAAACCCCCTGAACTATTGGTCATGAATGACTGTCAGAAGCTCCGAAGAGCCTGGCTTTGTCAGGTGCTTAGTTAGAGCAGCTAAAGCCTCAGCAGTTGGTACACTATTTCTTGGTCAGTTCCTTATCTGTTGCTGGCTGAAAAGTTCCACTCCGTCAAACGGAAGGTCCAAAATAAGCTCTTTGACATTCGACTGGAACCTGGTGGCTCTGAGCAACTCTTGCCGTCTATGGGATGCACCTACAGCCATCCTGCTAGCAGCTGTATCCAGGTGGTGATATGAGGCCTCCATGAGGTCCTGGGCCACTTGACGAGTTACTGCCAGACCCAAGCAAAACCCTGCTTGAAATTCAGGGGGGGGTGATTGAGTCGCAATCTCCCAGCACCTTCCAGAATCGGTTAGCTACTGCCATAACTGCTTCGGCATTGGCCTGCCTAAAATTTAGGGCAGAGTTCAGGTAAATATTCTTTCTTGCACGGTCCAGGAGGCAGTCTTCCTGCCCAAGAACATTCTGCGAGGATTAAGAGGACGTGGACGGACTCTCTTAGAGTGTACTAGCGTGGAGTGTGCTGGGGCATGGCACATCACGCACAGGTTCTCTGCTGGCTCCTGTCAAATCTTTAGGGCTTCATCCAACACATCTGGCTGGAGGTGTATTCTTGACTTCTCTGTGGCTGTTAACAGCTATCCTGGTCGTCCACTGTGTCATCCTCTGGAGGACCTGGAGTAAGATGGATCCTTCGGGAGTGGATCAGGGATGGGCACAACAGACTGAGAGCCCATATGCCCCTATGGAGGCGGTGGTGGCACCTCTGTTGTCACTGCCTGTAGAACCTTGGGTTGAGGGTTCGACGACGGAGGAGCCAGAACTAGCACTTCCTTCAAGAGGGACATCAAATATTATCTCATAGGCCCAGATTGCCTCAATTCTTTGAACCTATCGAAGAACCGGTCTTCTCTTGAGGGTCCTTATTAGGAGGATCCTGGCCAAGACCTGGGGGCCCAATCGATGGGGAAGAATTTTCCCTCACACTGGCTGACCCTTCGACCCAGGGAGAAAAGGGAGGAAATCCTGAAGACCTGGGAGGCAGAAGTGGCAAGAAACCATCTGTGTCCCTCGGTGTGTGCTGCGAGGTACCAGAGAGACGTCACCCTGAGAATGGGCAGAATCTGAATCGTAAACTGACATTTGAGGTACTGTGAGCCAGGGCCTGCCTTGAATGTGGTATGGTATGTGACATCGTAACGTTTGCATTGGCCTCTGAGGTAACCTGAGGAGCGTGGCTGATGGATGTAGAATGCCTTTTTTGGCCTTCAGATGAATTCCTGGTAAGTGGAGCAGTGTGGACCTCGGAGTGAGGTCCGGTAAGTGGTGGAACAACCTCAAGAACAGAGTGCCCGCTGAATGCCCTGTCAGGAACCGAAGTGCCCTCAGGCTGCAGCCTAGTATTAGAACCTTGCAAGCCCTTGGTGATGCTGCCAGAAGAAGACTTCTTGGAGACCTCAGGGCATACCCTGGTAGAGCAGTGGCTACCGGCAGCAGGCCTGAAGGAGCCCTCCCACTTTGGCTAGCCCCCAGAAGAGCGTCACCTGGGCAGTGAGACAAAGTAAAAAGATGTGCTCAACCTCTTGGACCCGACAAAGTTCTTGAGGTGATCCAGAGCAGTCATCTGAAAGATGCCCTCCAACCACATCAGCTGACTCTGGTGGGATTTGACAGAAATTAAAGGTTACTCACCATAGTGACTAACATACTATTTGTCCATAGTCCCCTTTCCTCCATACTGTATGGGAGTCCCTCCTTAGAGAGATGGGATCAGAACCTTTTTTCCTCCACAAAGTGCATTTCCCCTTTAGATTTAAGGAGGACATGGGCACGGCTATGGGCATGGCCACACCCCACAGCCCCGCCCTGTAGGGCCTGGCCTTATTCCCCTTGTAAGTGTGGGATGGCTAATTTAGCCTGACCTACTTTTATTGCGGGGAGGACGGAGGGTCATATGGAGGAAAGGGGACTATGGACTAGGAGAACGTTGGTCACTACAGTGAGTAACCTTTAATTACTCCTATGTCCAGTCCCCTTTCCTCCATACCGTATGGATAATTACAACCAATATAGCCCTTAGAGAGGAGTGTGACTGTTTACTTTGCAAAGAGGCTTTTGAGGACAGCTTGTCCAAATTCAGCATCTGACCTGGAACTAACATCCAAGCAGTACAGCTCACAAACTGCCGATGGCTATGCCCATGTGGCTGCTTTACTGATGACCTGCCACAGCAGCTGCCTCTCGAATGCGACCACTGCAGCCTTAGCCTTCACCCTGTGTGCATGCATATTCGCCAGGAACTATCTTTTCTGCAATCTGTATGACTCTGTAATAGCATCCACCATCCATCTGGCTATTGAACCCTCAGATGCCTGAGCCCCCGGTGCAGTTCCACCGAATGTGACCAGCAGGGCATCAGACTTCCTGGACTGCTTCATTCTGTGCAGGTAGAACTTGAGTGTTCTCCTAATATCCATACAATGTAATGACCAGTGCACTTCAGATTGAGGATGCGGAAAGAAGGTTGGAAGAACAATTTCTTCATTGACATGGAAGGATGAGACTACTTTGGGTGCGTCCTCATGACCGCCTTGATCTTTTGGAAGACGGTGTATGGCTCTGATGCCATCAGCTCCTGAATTTTGCTGATGCGCTTGGCTAACGTGAGTCCCACCAATAGCTCTGTCTTGAGTGTCACCCACTTGATGTCTGTAGTAGCCATGGGCTCGAAAGGTTTGTGCAACAATGCTGCCAGCATGACATTGAGATTGCACACCGTTTTCACACTGGTGGGATATAGCCTGGCTAGCCTCTGCAAATATCTCTTCACCACTAGATTGGCCATGGAGAATGATTGGCCCTACGTGTTCCTGTAAACGCCAATGACCGCCAAATATGTGTGACACGTATGTTGTCGATCTCGGGGCAAGAATGGTTAGAATATGTTGCTAACAGGTTTGGGCCCCAGATAAGTATAGAAGTGGGGGAGGAGCAAGCCCTCTGGGAAATAGTTGAACCTGAGATATGGGAAACCCCACTGGATATTAATACAGTAGTGGGTTTGATAAAAAAAATCTAAAAGATCATGTGCGGCTGGCCCGAATGGCCTAACAAATAACACCTTTAAGTATGACCCTAATCTTTGGGCAAATCTTTTGCTCTACAAGTTTAAAGACATTCTCAAGACAGGAAGTAAATACATTACTCTATCATGGAGTAATGCGGATGTAATACCAATCTTTAAGTGCGGGAGTAGGCTGGACCCATAAAACTATAGACCTATCTCTTTGGTAGATGCGGATTGTAAAATCTTCTCAGCCTTTCTATTAACACACTTACTAGATTGGGAAAAGCAATACCATCCGCTGAGCATATGCCAGACGGAGTTCCGTAGGGCCCATTCAACTAACATCAATGGCCTCACCCTTAAATGTTTACAGGAGGATGCATGGAAGAAGTAGAAGGGCCAGACATTTATGGCCTCAGTGGACCTCTCAGCCGCATTTGACTGCGTTAATCGTAATAAAGGATGGTGCAAATTGAAACTTATCGAAGGTGTGTATAAGAACTGTGGAATCCAGGTGCGGCTTAGTCAGCAAGGGGACTTGTCGCTGAAAGAGAGCAATGTAAACGAGGGGTTAGACAGGGATGCGTCCTTACTCCTTGGATCTTTAACCAATACCTGTCAGACGTGGCAGAGTGCTTGCGGAACGAAGGATTAATAGTTCTGCAAGTTGGTAATAACAGGACCATTTGGTTGGCATATGCTGATGATTTTATATTGTTTGACTGCACGAGAGTGGGCCTCCAGGGCGTCTTAGGCACCTTTGCCAAATATGCCAAAGAGAATGATCTTCTTATTAACCCAAATAAAAAAAAATTATTTCATTCACTAAAAGGGCCATGCAAGACCTTGTCCCCCTCGTGGCACATTGAAGTTTGCCATATCTGTGTTTCCATTTTGGGTCACATAAGGGAATTAAAACCCTTTGGGATATCTTATCGCATAAAGCAAAGCTCTTGGAATCTCAGATTGTGAAAATCGACTGAACATTCGGTAGATTCTCGCCAAAACCAGCAATGATGTTCTTTGAGGGTAAGATTGTTCCCAAATTAACATACGGCTTAGAACTAGGGCCCTGTGCAGTGGAAAGATTTTGAATAAAATAGAGGGCGGTATTTGGAGAAGGATCCTCAGTAATCCTAGGGCTGTTCCATTAGCAGCCATTAAGTTGAGTTAGGCTATATATCACTTTGGGCCCGAACCCAATGGAGGATGTTAACACTCTATGCAAAAATTATGGCTACTATGCCGAATACCTTATATGAGATGCTAGGGTCTAACAGAGTGCAATACATTCCTCCTGCAATTCAAACAAAATTGTGAAAATATACTTCTAAACATTGATTCAGATCTGTTAACCCTAACTGACAACCCTATGTTAACCAAAAAACGGTTGTTGGACCACGATTGGATCTGAACGACAGACCATTTTCACACATGTAGCTCAATGAGCCATTTGGCACACGAACACAAGAAACGAGGATCCCTCTCTAAAATTCTACTCCTGTTCCCTAATCGATATTATCGTGGGACCTTGCTGAGGCTAAGATGGAATATCCTGTTGACAAGAGATGTCTTAGTCAGAAGGAAACAAATAATGCCGAAAGATACTAAATGTAGGTTTTGTGAGGTGAAAGAAGAAACTGCAAAACATCTCATTCTAGAATGCAAGGGCTTGAATGATGTAAGGAATGTATTCTCAGACAGATTGAAGGTCTACTGGGATTGCTACGTCATCGACTCAATATGGAGATGTTGCCTCAGCATTCAAAATGTAGGTGAAGGGCTGGCACTCTCAGACTTTCTAAAGAGTATTAAGAAGGGGTAGGGTATGAAAATGGCCTTGGCCTATATAGGTGGTCTATTTTGACTAATCGTCATACCTTAATCTTTCTACACAATCTTTTATCATTTTCTGAAGAGTATGTTAGCTGTGAAGAATTGTTTGATTTATGTATGAAGTCCACTGAAGTGTTCGATAATGAACTGAATGTATGGTCACTTCTTTTTAAGGTTTTAGATTAATTGTGGATTTAATTACCTGACTGTTACTATTCTTATTTCTCACATATATTTTGAAATACTTTCTGCCGTTGATTTAACGTTTTGAGAATGTATTAAGAATTGATTTATTTTTGCTTGGGGGTCTTTCTTTCTTTTTTATTCTGTTTATTGTAATAGAGTCTGTGGTTTTATATTTTTTCTAAATTGTAAATGTTTGATTAAACCAAAAAAATAATTTTTAAAAAAATTATGTGCGACACCTGTGCTTGCTAAGTGGGCAGCGAACAATGAGACTTGATCAAGCACGCACAAAACTGGGCCCACCCCTTTGTCTCTGGATCAGTAACAGAACCTGGGCCACTTACTTGTGTACTGGAGCCTAATGGACTCCTCTTCCCAGCATTCTCAATAATTTCCAGATTGGCCTGCAACAGCCCCAGCTGCTGCATCTTTAGTTGCTCAGGTGCCAAGCTATGAGGGCTAGGGACTCTGGCTGCGGGTCTACTACTGCTGCCACCCTCTCCAGGTCCCAGTTCACCGCCAGGTGCAACTGCAGCCGCTGCATCTTGAGCCTGGCGTATGGCACAGCCAGAATGCATGCCACCATGAGACCTAACAGGTGTTGATACTGTCATGCCGATGTCACCTGTCTGTCGAGCAAGTTGCCAGTGGCCCTGAGGATCGCATTGACCGTTTCCAGAGTGGGCAAAATCCTGTGCCCGTTTGTGTCCCATGTCAATCCCAGGAAGATCAAGGACAGACGGGGTAAACTCCAACTTTGTCTGGTGTAACAAGAAACCCAAGTGGCATGGAATGTCCATGAGGCACTAAAGCGTGCCACCTCCTGCAAACTGCCCCTGATTAGCCAGTCGTCCAATTATGGATAAACATGGTGACCCCTGGCTCTGAGCAGCGCCACTATTGTGTTCATCAGTCTCGTTAACAACCGTGATGCAGATTTGAGGCCGAATGGCATCACTCAATTTTGGAAGTTTCACCCCATCACTGTGAAACGCAGGAATTGCCTGTGCGGCTGCCAGATCGGGACATGCAAATACATGTCTTTTAGGTCCAGGGATCACATCCAATCTCACTTGCAGAGAGCCTTCGTAATCTGCGCTGGTTTTATCTTTAATTTTTCAAGTGGAAGGTAAAGACTGAGCAAAAATAAAGGTCAAGCACCACACAAAGGCCAGCCTGGTTCATATTGGGGATGGCAAAAAACCTGCAATAGTATCCAGAGCCTCTCTGATCCAGGGGCACTTGCTCCACTGCCTCGCTCTGAATGAGGGAAGCAATTTCTGCCAGCAGTGCCGGTGTACCTATCTGCAGAAGTGCGGGGGGAGGGAAGGGACAGAGTTGAAACCCACTGGAAATTACAGAAAGCACCCATGGGTCTCTGACAAGGCAACAACATTGCATCTCTTGGAGAGCTAATCTGCCCGACGCTGTGATGGGTGGACCCGGACGCCACCCTGATTGCTTCTTGGCCCATGAGGCTGGAATGGGGAGGGGACTGTAAGAATCCCGTGGGGGTGGTGTGCGGGTACTTGTGCCTCTGCGGATTGGGTGACCTGTCCGGCTACCTGGACTTTCGATCCTGAAACTGCCGAACAACCTGTTACTCTGGCCAGATCTGACCTGCGAACTCCCAAATTTAGCCATGGTTTTAGCCAGGATTGCCAGCGATTTCGCCATCTGCAAGCGGGTCTTATTCTTGTTAAGCTCCCCCTCCGTTGAATAGTGGAAGAGCTCTGCCCCTTCCAAAAGGAGATCCAGTATTCTCTCCTGCACATCCGTATTAAATTTGATATGCAACCAAGCTGCTCTGCACATGTCAGTGGCCACGCAAATGCCTTGCACCGCTGTGTCGATGTAAGCCACTGTCCACTCTAGCAGATCCTACGCCACCACCCTGGCCTTAGCAAGCCCTGCTTTGGAAGCTTCCTGCCTATGGGGAGGGAGGTTGGGCAGAAAGTCTGCTATCTCCGTCCATAGTTTCTGATTGGAGGCTACCAGGATTGAGTCTGCATTCGGATGCCTGAGATGCAGTCCTGAATTCAGGTAGACCTTTTTTGCATAGGCCTCTAGTAGCTTATCTTACCTACTTAGCAGGGCTGCCGTCGTTGGCTGCAATGCCCCAGAGGTCTGGGGCTTAGAGTACATAGACGCAGCTGCAATCACGGAGGAATGCGGCTATGGGCCTGAAGAAAGGAGGAAAGCCTCCCCTTCTTTCTGCCTGTACTTGGCATTGGGCCTCTTGTTGATTGGCTGTGCTGAATGGGGCTTGAGCCACCCCTTCTTCAGTAGAGCATACACGTCCTTTTGTAGAGGTGTGCCAGACTTACTCGGTGCCCTAAGAACCAGAAACTCTGCCAGCACACCAGACTCTGGCTGCTCCTGTTGTAGTGCGGGTGCCCCCAAAACTTTGGCCAGCCACTCCATTCTGTCATGGAAGGCTTTCAACGAAGCTGAGGCTTCTAGATCCTCTCCTTGTATGCCCTGTATTGCCAGATACCCCAGTTGGGGTTCATCCACCCTGAGATCCTGTAGATGTAACTGGCATCAGATATGCGGTTCCTGCTGGGTAGGCCCACCCTCAGCTTGAGGCAGTCAAGCCCTGCTACGGCAGAACGCTGGACGGTGCCCCTCCCCTGCTCCCAGGGTCAGAGTCAGCTGTGCCTGTACCAGCGGGGGCTGGGTTGGAACGTCCTGCGGCGGTGACACCACCTCCTTTCATCAAGGACTTAAGGACCCCACGTCATCAGCTGGGACTTCATGACCGCCATAAACCTTTCGAAGAATCCATCTTCATATGGTGGTGGCGCCGGCTGAGAAGACGCTGAGGGTGGTACAGCCTGCCGAAGCAGCCTGCTGAGCGACTAGCCTGTGCTGAGCCCCACTACTCACGGTGTACTGCAGTGTACTGGACATGGTACATGGTGCACCACTGCACTTTTGTGGCGGACAATTTCACCCTCAGGGTGAAATCTGGCCTTCACGGGGCGGATGGCTGCTCCACGCATCTTGCCAAAGAGTCACTGGCTGTAGGGCTTTCTCACGATCTGGGCGTGGCCTTGCGGATGGGCGTCATTTTGTCACTCAATGCCATTTTGCACGCAGAGCATTTATCAGAATGCACGGGAAGACACTGTCCGGTGCAGAGCCTGAGCCCCAGACCCCAAAGGGCCCTCAAACTGTGGATCGGTACTGGATACAACCTCAGGGAGACACCCGGCAGGCTTGACGCCTTGAGGCTTGCGCGCGGCTGTCGTCGCACATATAGGTGTCCCTCTGGCCTAAGCCTGGTGATATAGCACTTGTGCCCCTCGGGACCTGTACAAGTGCTAGAGTGTTTCCGCCCCTCAGTCGTTCTCTAAGGAAGACCCGAAGGCCCCTCGGTTGCACAAGGAAGGTCCGGTCCCATCAGTGCGGAAAAGGGGGCGGAGGCCAGGCCCCGGAGGGCGGGGCTATGGGGGCATTGCCTCACCCACACGCGCCTTACATTTAAAGGGGAAGGGAGTCGTTTCTTACCTGCAACTCATTTCTCCAGCGTTGGTATCTTTCATAGATTCACATGCTGTGAATATTTATCGGCGTCAGGCTGGGAAACCTCGGTAACTTAAATATAGTGGTTTTCCTACTGAAAAACGTTGACACCTTGAGTCACGTCTTTATGGGTGCTTTAGGCAGCCCCAATGGGACGTCCACTATATAGCCCCGCCCGCGCGGCTTCCCTTCAGATTTTAATCCCTCCAAATTAGGAGAACCTGAAAAAGGATGTTTGCCTGATGGAGGAGGCCGGAGGACGCATGTGAATCCATGAAATATAATAACGCTGGAGAAATGGAGTTACAGGTAAGAAACTACTCCCTTCTCCAGCATTGGATATTTCATGGATTTACAAGCTGTGAATAGACTACGTAGCAGTAAGAAGACCTGGCGGTGCGCAACAGGTAAAAAGTACCTATACGAGAGGCAACATCAACCATAATAGAAAAACAATACTTGCAGGTAATCGATAACGAACCCATGAGCAAAAAACTCAAACCCCGGAAGCTGCAGGGCTTACCTTACTGGAACAGCCGTCGAAGCACTGCACGCCCAACTTGCAGGTCCTCAGCATGCTGTTGATGCAGGCAGTAGTGTCTGCTGAACATGTGCGGGACTGCCAACGTCGCTGCCTGGAAAATATCACTGCCCGCCCAAAGAGCCGCCGAAGACGCTGTGGATCTTGTAGAGTGAGCCCTGGGAGTCGCCTGCAAAGGCTTGTTGGATTTGTCATGGCAGAATGAAATCGTAGACGATACCCATCGGGAAATGCCCTGCTTCGAAATCAGCTTCCCCTTGTTGGGGGGGACCGAAAGCTACAAAGAGTTGCTTAGATACCCTGAACAACTTAGTTTGGTCCAGGTAAAACTTCAAATCTGTCTTGACATCCAAGGGATGCAATGCTTTCTCCGCTGGACTAGAAGCCTCGGCAAGGCTACTGTTGCGTTTTTGTAAAAACCTGACGGAATTTTAGGAATAAAATGTGCATTCGTAGCAAAGAGAGCTTGTCCTTCATGAACCACAGGTATGAAGGGTCAATGACCAGGGCCTGCAATTCTGAAACCCACCTGGAAGATGTAATAGCCACCAGAAAAACGACCTTCTATGTGACAAATTTTGTGGTAGCCGTTGACATGGGCGCAAACGGCGGTTTCATGAAGGCTCCCAGCACTCCAAACCGCGGAAAACTACTTTGGGGGAAATGTCCTGATAAGGCCCTTGAGGAAATGTTTTATCAATCTGTCACTGAACAGAGGCCTACAGTTGCGCTGCCGCGTGAACCTTGAGTTGGCTGCCAAATGGACCTTGATAGACAACACCAGACCTCCCCCTTCCCCAGCAGCAGAAGGTAAGGAAGGAGTTGAGGAGGTGAAACCCGCAATGGCTGCAAGGCTGGCTGTTGAGAACACCAGGCACAGAACCTTTTCCACTTACGGGCGTATGACGCATTGGTAGATGGCGCCCTTGCAGCAGCCAAGATGCAGCGACATTCCGGGGGAATCTTCAGACTTCCGAATTCGGAGTGGTCAGGAGCCACGCTGCCAGGTTGAGGGAACCCAGGTTGTGATGCCACACCATCCCGTTGTTCTGCGAAAGAAGATCCAGTGCCGAACCCAGGTGAAGAGGGCGGTCTTTCGCCAGGGGAAGAAGGTCTGAGAACCGGGTCTGCCTGGGCCAAAACGGAGCCCCTGCAAATCATATGAATTGTCTTCCCGAGCAGCGGAAACAGGGGAAAGGCGTAGGCGAACAGACCCGTCCACAGAAAAGAGAAGAGAACGCGTCCCACCTTGAGTCCTGATGAGACTCTCTGCTTGCAAAGAGACGGCATTGCTTGTTCTCAGGACTGACAAACAAATCCAGAGGGGGATTCCCCCATTTCCCAAGCAAACTCGCCACCTGGTCTTCCTTCAGCCGCCACTCGTGCATCTGCGCAGACTCTCTGCTGAGAGCATCCGCCTGAATGTTTTGAACCCCTGACAGGTAGAAAGCCAAGAGCTGAACCCTGTGTGCAATGGCCCAGTGCCAGATAGCCTGAGCCTCCTTGGACAAGGGCAGTGAATGCGTGCCCCCAGGTTTGCGCAGATAAAATATAGTCGTGGTATGATCGGTGAGAATCCGAACGACCGAGTCCTGAATGAGGGTAAGAAAAGACTTGAGTGCCCAGTGAACTGCTCTTAACTCCAGAATGTTGATATGCAAAGACACCTCCGTGAGGGACCCCAGACCTTTGACCTGGAACTGGTCGAGGTACGCCCCCCCATCCCACCCGGGAAGCATCGACTTGGAAGATGACTTCTTAGCCTAACGAGGAGGACAAATGTTATCTGGACTTCTCCCTGTCCGATTTTGGGGCCTTGCGTGTCGGGTCCGTCGTTTTCTGCAGGCGTGAGCCTGCCTTGAGAGGGTGAGCACTACTCTGCACCGGCCGTCCCACCGAAGACTCCCTGCTTTTCCCCGAATCTGACGCCTGTGTGGACCCTGTGCGTTGCTTCTTAGGACTTGGCTCTGACGACCTCACCCTCTGGTGCGATGGGATCTCTTTGCCAAAGGAGTAGAGGAGCGGCCCCGGGGGAAGAGCCCACCTTCAAAGACAGTTAGGCCCCCTCATTCAACAAACAAATCAACCGTCAGTTATGGTCCGTGAGGGTCTTCTAGAAGAACCCCCGACAGATGGTACAATTCTCAATGGAGTGATTGAGGTACAGACAGTACAAGCAGTCTGCGTGGCCGTCCCCCTCATACACATTTTTGAGACCGCAGGTCTCACACGGCCGAAATAACGACTTCTTTCAGCCCACATATGACATGTCTGGGCCTCTAAGCACTGGAAACATTGAAGGCTGCGTAGAACGAAGAGCGAATACTCTGGAGCAGACACAAGGTGGTCCCATAAGTCTGGAGACAGTTGAAACCTGAAGAGAAGCCGCGGGGCCTGGGCTATGTACTGGGCACCCAATAAAGACGTTGATAGAACACTCAAGGTGTCGACGTTTTTCCATAGGAAAACCACTATATTAAAGTTACCCAGGTTTCCCAGCTTGATGACGGGAAATATTCACAGCATGGGAAGCCATGATAGATCCAATGCTGGAGAAATGCACCTTTTGGAGGAAAAAAAGTTTGTTTGCGTCCCTAAGGAGGGACGCCCATGAAGTATGGAGTAAAGGGGACGGGACGTAGAAGTGCATCACAGAGCGAACAGGCATCTCCGCGGTGAAGCGGGCCCAGACACTAAGAAAAGTGTGCGCGTCCACACCCAATGCACACAAACCCACCTATACCTGGCATAAAACGAGAGGGAGAAGGGGAAGAGAGTTGAACACAAAAAAAAAAATCAAGTTACAGCAGGGAAGCTGTTCAAGAAAAAGAAGGCTGTGTCCGATGTGGAGAAAGGGACTGAGGGAAAGCAGCACAAGAGGCGGGGTTGTGGGCGTGGTTGCCAACTGCTCCACCCCAGCATATTCTATACATTCTTATGGGGGAAGTTTTAGGAAAGATTTCTCTTTGCAGCACCTTTCCCTCCATTTGTATGGACCCCGAAACATTTTGCTTTTTTATTTTTGAATATGGTCTCCTCTTTTTATAGTGCATTGTAGTCTTCAGCTTCACTGCACTGGCTTTTGATCATCTGTTGTGGGGAAACTGACATGTCCATCAGGCTGTCAGTACTGGGAAACATTGTTTCCCTTAGTCTTGTAACTTTGTTGTCAGTTTTGGTAACTTTTTATCATTGTACAATGCAACTTACAATGGAGTGCACTTTTTGTTTTACCCTAGACTAACACTCAGAGGACTTTTGGTTACTTAAGGTGTGCTTAAGGGACGAGCTGGTGGCAGCATTTATTTTTTGCTATTTCTTTACACTATTTTACTTAAGCCTTACCACATTTATCATGTTTGGCTACCTAGTGTTAGTGTCCAAACATGGCCGCGCCACTAGGTTTTTCATTTGTCCCTTGGCCATCTTGTTACTAACCCTTCTGCCTGACCTGTGAGGACAGGGAAATCCTTATATGGACTCTCAGTGGACGGGAAACCCTGGGATTTTCAAAGGCTACTGCAGGGACATGTGTGTTTGCTGCTAGGAAGTGGGTTGGGACTGTCTGGTCCGAATCCACAAACTGGTTTCAGTGTGTCTGAATGGTTTACAAGAGCTGTGCCACCAATTGTCCTGATCGGACCCCTGTTGGGGTGCGTGTGTGGGCCAGATCTTTAATTGACTAGTGGGAGGTTCAGCTCTTAACTGCTTTTTGGATACAAAGAGGACCCCTGCACCCTTTCTTCAGAGATCATGGAAGAAACCCGAAGGAGCCAAGTATCCGGGCTAGCTGCAAGACATGTAAGGATACCATGGACCTGTTGGAAGAAGGCGTGGCAACTAACTTCTGCTGCTGTCCTGGAAGAGCCCATCTTGTAGGTGATCATCAGCAGTCCTACGAAGCAGCTGCAACCCTTGGAGTGGAGGGAACATCCATTCTTGACATCAGCTCGAAGTGCCCCAGGATCACCCAGTCGTTTCCCACCTCAGAGTTTGGGCTACTGTGCTTCAGAGGTTGACGTTCCGTGTTGGGGACCGGAACATTGCAAATCGACAGTTTGTGCTACAAGACTCACTTCTGCCAAATGTTTGCTTCCAACATCAAGGGGAGCCGAGATACTAGGCGAAGTCTGACCGCAACAAGTGTGTCCCCCTGCGTCACTGTACATCAGTGGCAGAAATCCGAAACAGTATTCCTGCATCCGGTCTTGTGCTATGAGTGGCCCTGCATCAGGTTCTTCTGCATTCTCCAATCTGATGACCTTACACCAGCATTCAACTTGTATATAATGCTCAGCACCAGTTGGTCTTCTGAAAGATTTCAGCTACCAGGGGGCGCCCAGCAGCTTAATGCCTAATCTCTTCAGCATCACCAACTCCATGGCACCAGAAGTGATGCCATGCATGATTTTATATGGAGCAAGCCACGTACTGTGGCCTCAGTTTTCCCCAGCGCTCAGCAGCCGAGGAGAAACAGAACTAGATGAGGGACAGGCTGGCAGGGCAATGAGGAATCAGTGGGAAGATATCCATCAGAAAAAACATTACAGAAGGTAAGTAGCTTGTTTTTCCAATTATTTCATTCCTCCCAAAGCTTTTTGATTCTAGAAAGAGACCAAAGTAGTACCAAACCTGGAGGCGGGCTAGGTACATCCCCTAGATCAGGACATTCTGAAGAACAGCTAATCACTGAAAACAGGCATCTTGCCCTGACAAGAAGTCAGATGGTAATATTTTTGCAAAGGTGAGCAGAGAAACTCACGTTGCAACTTGTAAGATATCCAGAACCAGAACACTTTCCTCCAGTGCAGAGGTGGCTGCTAAGCCTTTAGTGGAATGCGATCTGAGCCCCTCTGGCACCTCCATTATTGTATGCTTGAAGGACTCAAATGCAAAGCACAATCCTTCTAGACAGTCTGCTTACAGACTATATTGCCAATACGTGCCCCAGCAAAGAAAGATATGTTTGATATTTGAATATTTATACTGCGCTGCAAAACAGACGCAGATGCCTCAAACGCCTACAATGGGGTGCCAAACAGAACAAGTGGCATGTTATCTCTAAGTCAAACAGCCTAATTAAACAGATGGGTTTTAACTTATGTCTCAACTGGACCAGAGACTGACAAGCTCTGATTTCCAATGGAAGGTGGTTCCAAAGCTTGGGTCCAAAGACTCTAAATCTCCTATCCTCTCGGAAGACAAATTTGGAATGTGGGACAACCAACAAAAGCTTATCCTCTGAGCGCAGTGCTCTAGCCAGATGATGGTGTCAAACTTTCACACTGAGGTACTCTGACACATTTGTATATCAAACAGGCTATTTTAAACCTAATGCGGTCCTCAACCGCCAGCCAGTGCAAAGATCTGCAGAAAGATGAGACCTGGTCCCTTTTTCCCAACTGCCCCACCTGTCTGATCGCTGCATTCGGACCCTTCTGCAGTCTATATATCTGTTTGGCTGGAATGTCTGCGATCAGACTATTGCAATAGTCTAGATGAGTATTCGTCATCGCACCTACCACCGCTGCATGATCTTCTAAAGAAAGGAAGGGAAGTATATTCAGGAGCATCCATAGGGAATAATAAACTGACTTCACCTTAGACTCCACTTGGGATTCACTACAGAGGTTCTTCTCCTGCCAGACACATCCCAAGTTTTTTAATTTTTTGGCAAATTGAAGTTTATCACTGAGAATATGAGGGGAGAATAACTGCTTCTCGTCCACATTTCTCCCCTTAGGTCCAACAAGGATAATCTTGATCTTTGCTGCATTCAATTGTAGCTGGTTACTGGCCATTCATTTGTCAATATCCACCATACACTGGTTGATTCTCATAAATGCGTCCTCAATGTTATTCGTCTCAACATAGATTTGAGTGTCATCAGCATAGGAGTGAAAACTAAGCCTGTGACTCCTCACTATATTTAAGACTGGACGCATATAGAGGTTAAAAATCAGGGGAATAAGCATTATCCCTGAGGGACACCAAATCCATGGAAAATAGCCTCTGAGGAGAAGCCCCCAACTGACACCCACTGGACTCTGTCAATCGAGAAGGAACTAAACCACTTCAACACTTGTACTGACGCCTTTCCCACTCCTCCAAGCAGCTCCAGCATAATCCGATGATTCACTGTGTCAAAGGTCACAGATGGATTCAACATCAACAAAACCGCGGACCCCTCCCGCGCCCCATCTACAGCCACCAGCAGGTTGTGTACTGCCCACCAGCGGTGTCTTGTGCCCATGTTTGGGTTGAAAACCGGATTGGAGTTCGTCCAGCAACCCCTTTTTATCCACAAATGCTTGAAATTGAACAGATACCATACCTAACTTATCTTTCCTGAACACAGAGCAGAAAGCCCTTTTCAGGTCAGAGGGCGGAACCTCTACTCTTCCTTGATAGAATGAAGATGGGGATATAAAACAGGAACACACATCTTCTAAAACAGGTGCAAATCAGGCCTTTTGGAAGGAAACTAGACCAGCAGGTGTGCACAATAAAGCCTGGAGCTCACTCGCTCTTCTCGCAGAGGTGATGGCGACCAGGAAACCCACTTGCAGCCCCAAAAAACACAACTTTAAATGGTTCAAAATGAGTCACCATGAGAAAAGTAACCCTCATTCAGGAATAATGAACTGGGAGTGGGGAGTCATGTTTCTCAGACCTTTTAAAAATTGCATGCTGAATGAGTGGGAAACAAGAACCTTGTTCCAGGATCCTTTTGAAGCCCAAAATGGCAGCGAGGCACTCCTTCAAGGTTCTAATCTGAGGGGTCTGCTGTGGCAATGGAGCAGACCTATAGCTCAAGATTGTTTTTCCCGGCAAAAAGCCAAAAACATTTTCCACCTCTAGGTACAATTAATATAACATAACAGTTGTATGTGTAAAGCTCATGGTGTGAGCCAAACCATAGCAACCTATTGTGAACCAACGGGCAACTAGAATCCACGGGAACGCACAGAGAACACAGAAGTTCCAGTTCACACACCCACAATCCCACGTCACCCTGTGTCCCTAACGGAGGGAATTGCCTGGAGCAGAACAGCTCACTTTCTTTTGACAGTGGACGCGGCCTACTTCAGAGGTCCCCAGAGGTGGAATATCTCATCCATGATCTGCTGGCACAGCACCCATTCAAGAGAGACTAAAATACCTGCTCAGGACATCTCCCACCACGTTCTCTGTCCAGCAAGATAGGCTGCCATTATAGCAATAATGTTCTCCAGGTCCCAGAAAAATAACTGCATTGCTTACCTGCACAAGGAATTGACCACCACGTCTGTTAAGTTAGTGTATAGCCGCAGTGTTATCTGCCAGTGATAACCCAGTTGCTTGCAGCTCAACTACTTTTAAATGAAAGTTGGTCTCCGCCAGAGACATAATGCACTCTACGAATGGTTGCTCAGGAAATTGCCCCATCCATTCAGCGATTCATCTGTGAATGCAGTTATCTGAAGTCTAGGCTATTGTGAAGCTCTCGCCTCTACAACACTCTGATCGAATCCTGAAGCAGGTCTGTCATTCTGCCCCAAAACTGAGACAACCAACAATGTAGCAGAAACTGGAGTGACCACATTCATAAACGGACCTGCGGCACCTAGAAAATGCAGGGAGCCACGAGACTCGGGAAGTCAGCACTTGGGACTGGTTCTGGAAAAGTTTACACCATCTGGTAGATGTTCACCAGCCCCGTCCTTCGGTACAAAGACCCTGCCCAAGCAGATGTTCAGGACTGCTCCAATGAACAAGAGGGACTGGGAACGTGTGGTATGAGACAGCATGTTTGAAGGAGATTGGTTGACACCAGCCTTGGGGAATATGTTCAATCATCTAGGTAGGCAAAGATGTGAACGGTTTCCCTCCTGACATGTGTAGCCAAAACTGCCAACAGCTTTTGGAAGACCCTCTGGGCTGAAAGGTCGATTGGGAGGACCCAGATATGTTCCAGACCATGAACCTCAGGCCCTTCCTATGCATTGAGCGTACCGGCACGTGATATATATATAGTTTTTAAAATGTATCTAGTTTGTTTTATATAGGCATACAAATAACAGTTGATAATCTCCCAGACCATGGTACTGAATTTATCGACCTTGAAGGATGAAAGACTGAGTTGGCCCTGCCAGGATTTGTACCTACATCAGCAGGCTACTCACAGATGTCAGAACGAGCGCTCAACTTGCTAGGATATCTGATCGGCATAAGATAGTTTGTCTTCTGAATGCCCAGTGACACAAACCTGTCCTGAAACATGTGGGCCTAAAGAACATGGGCGAGAACTTGTCCTAGGGTAGGTACTTGTTCAGCAAAAACATGTTCAAGAAATACAGGGAGTACCATCCTCTGACACTCTCCTCGGCAGGCACAAGCTCAATGGCTGCCTTTGCCAGGCGATGATGCAAGGACAAGGGAGGCTGGGTCGGGGTGGGAGGTTATTTTCTTGGGGTGCCAGAGGAAATGAAAACAGTAACCCTGCATTACTGCCTAGAGGGCTCAGGTGTCTGAAGTAGTGCAGTCATAGTCTTTGACATACAGCATTTCCCTCATGGGAGAGGCGTGGGATAGGATCCCACTTAAGCCGTTACGGTGCTGAAGAACTAGCTGGCATGGTTGACCACCATCTGCCCTGGCTTTTACGAGGACACACCTTGACACATTTTTATAGAAGAATCCTGGCCATGACTCCTGTGAGCATAGTAGGTGATGTGCAAAAGGAGTGTCCTTTGAAAAAAAGGCTGAGGCAACAGAAGATCAAGATGAAGTTGGCTTCTGTAAAGCTAGACGAAAGGGACTTGGCTAGAGCCTTTGACTCTGAATTTCGACAGAGATGCCAGCCTTGATATGATATGATATGGCATTTGTAACGCGCCTATACACAAGTGTTTCAAGGCGCGACGAGGCAGGGGGGGGGAAACAAGGGGAAGACAGACAACGATCATACTAGGCCAGGTGTCATTCAGATTGCGCAAGCGCAGGGGTGGGGGGAAGGGAAAAGTGCGAGGGGAAGGGGAGGGGGGGGGAAGTGCAGTACAAGGTAAGTAGCGTAAAAAAATAATAAATAAGGCCGGCTGGTGGCAAGTGCAAGGTAGATGCAGAACAAGTGCTGGGAAGGGGGGGCTGTAAGGATACAGTGACAGTCCCGCAGTGCAGGGGGGGTGCCAGGGAGGCAGTGCAAGTGGAGAGTGGCTGGGCCCTGGACCGAGGTCACTGAGAGTGGCCCAGTTGCAGATTCAGAGCAGATTCAGTGAAGAATTAAAGCTGTTCAGCAGGGGAGAGGGAGAGAGAAAGCAGAAGCAAAGAGGAAGGTTTTGAGGTGCTTCCGGAACCGGAGGTGGTTCTCCTCAAGTTTCAGGGAGGCAGGAAGGCAGTTCCAGAGGGAGGCCCCTGCTGCAGAGAGAGATCTACCCCCAGCTCGTTGCTTCGAGAAGCGGCTGACCCTGAGGGAGTTGGAGACGGATGAGCGAAGGGCTCGGGATGGAAGATATTTAGGAAGAGGGAGTTGAAGGTATTTGGGCCCCAGAAGGCCTTGTGGACAATGCATAGGGTTTTGAACTTAATCCTCGCAGCCACTGGGAGCCAGTGTAGAGATTTCAGTCCTGGAGAGATACGGTCCCTGGGCTTGAGGCCAAGGACAAGTCTCGCAGTTCTGTTCTGGATGAGTTGCAGAGGGCGGAGAGTGGAGGCAGGCAGATTAAGATAGAGGCTGTTACAGTAGTCCAGCTTTGAGAGAACCAGGGCTCGGGAGACAGCGCGCTTCTGGGGGAAGGAGAGGAAGGGAAGAATACCTCTGAGGAGGTGCAGCTGGTAGTGTGACTTCTTAGAGACGTCTGATATATGAGGAGAGAAGGAGAGTGTGGAGTCGAAGATGACCCCGAGGTTTTTTGCCTTGCAGGTAGGAGCAGGAAGGGGGCCAAGGGAGGCCGGCCAGAGAGCTGCAGGGAAGGAGGGAGTGGGTGTGCCGATAAGTAGAATATCAGTCTTACTGGCATTAAGGCAAAGGTCATTGGCGGCACACCATTCCTGGATACCAGACAGACAGTCAGAGATGAGGGAAGGAGAGGAGGAGGCCGAGGGTAGCCTGAAAATGAGCTGGGTATCGTCCGCATAGCACTGGAAGTTGGGACAGACAGCGGCGATGCGGAGGGCAAGGAGTGCCAGATACTGGTTGAAAAGCCAGGGAGAGAGGTTAGATCCCTGGGGAACACCACAGGAGGAGAAAAAGATGTCAGAGAGGAAGGACCCCAGTTGGACCTGGGAGGGTCGATTGGAAAGGAAAGAGGTCAGCCACGCCAGAGCCTCACCAGTGATACCCAGGTTATCACGGAGACGGTTGAGCAGGATGGCATGGTTGGCAGTGTCAAAGGCAGAGGAGCGATCGAGTAGAATGAGAACACACGGAGTGTTGGAATCGAGGTTCGAGAGCAGGTCCTCACGGATGTCCCAAAGAGGCTGTCCACATCAATGAGTAAATCTAGACATTTAGGCTGCATACCCAGGAGGAACCACAATGTCCTCAGCCAAGAATGTCTGCATAGTACAGACTCTGTTCCTTTAGACTGAGGAATAGTCAGCTTTGTCGAGGCCCGATTGTAAAGCTTGCTGAGCAGCTTTTTTGGCATCCTTCAGAGGGCCAAAACTCATTTCTCCTGCTGCTAGGTTTTCAGCTGTCTCTGACCCCACAGTACATAAAATGCATGGTGTACTTTGCTGGGTTGCAAGCTGCATTGATCGAACGCAAGCTAAAATCTGGCGTCCAACAGCATCCAGCTTCTTATCATCCTTATCCAGAGGGAAAGTGAAAAAAGGTAGTGAACCTCAAACCCGCTGTTGAAGCTTGCATTATAAGACCTTTCAGGGGAGGGATGGGTCGGCAGGAACCTCAGGTCAGTGTGGGCCATGCATTGCTACTTCACTAAATTTGTCAGTTTCAGCCGGGTCTGCAATGGCTTCATTAAATGGAACCATGGTGTTTTTGGGTGGACGCTGGTCCAGAGAATCATTCAGATCAGACTGTGTAATCATTTTGGTAGAAGCACAGTCCCAGGGACTCTACAACTTTAGCTGCTGTCTTTCTGAAGGGCACGATAGAATTGTCATATGAAGGAGCCTACATAAACTATAGTTTAGGTGATGTGTCATAGCTGCTGGCATCCCGGATGCCTAAGGCAGATAGCGAGATCTCTTTGGGGTAAAACATTTTTCGGTAAGTCTGCCTTCTCCACCAGCAGAGGCTCCACACATGAGACATTGGGTCTCTCTCTTCAAATATTTGCCCCATCCTAACGAGGAATTGGGGTCTTGAGGCTAGGACATACTCCAAAGCCAATGCAACGAGCAAAGACTGAGCCAAGGGCTTGACAAGATAGAGGATAAAATGATTAACAGATTGGTGCCAATGGGTTGTTTTCTTTCCCGGAGCAGGGGACGAGCCAACTGGGATGCAGCCACGGTCCAATGAGCTACTTCTGCCGGTCAATTAAGGTGCAGTGGGCCCTGGATTCACTACCAGTGCAGAGTTTAAGAACTCCAGCACAGTCTTTTGCAAAGATTTTCAACATTTGATTTTTTTTTTATCTTCCCATTGCTCCAAAGTGGAGGAGCTTGGGTAACTGCACCAGTTTTATTCAAGGCTATGAATCGCCTGAGGAGTCATGTTTATCTTCATCCCACCGGGAGTGAAGAGATTTCTTACTAGAGAAAGAAAAAGAGGAAGAAACCTGAAAATCACTACGGGATTGAGATCTCTTCCCATGCTTCCTCTTTTCATCCCTCAGTTGCTTTTCCAAGGATAGGGGATCCTCAGGGTCTACAGATTTCTCCTGCTCATATTCCTGGGAGTATTTAGAAGGGCAGCCGGCTGTGAGATACCCTTATGAAGAGCCATGAAGCATTTTGCAGCCCGATCCAAAAGGGCCGTTAGAAGCATGGCCTGACCAAAGCTGCAGTCCCAACTGTTATGGTCAGCCCCCGAGCACCAACGGCACACATGGGTCGGACACTGACATTTTGCTCCCGCAGCCTTTACAAGACTTGAAGCCCAAGGTCTTCATGATACAATGCTTGCCATAAATGCATTTTTCTGAAAAGATGGTGTTCCAAAAAGCATGCTGAATGAATAGAGAAAAGAAACTGATGTTACAGGTGCCCCTTGATCCATATATACCATGCATAGCGTCACTTCTGGAGCCATGGAGTTGGTGGTGCCAAGGAGGCACAGCGTGCAGCAGCATTGCACCCCCTAATGGCTGGAAGAAAAAGCAGCTGGCACAGGGGAACATATCCAAGATGAGGAATCTGTTGACGGAAGCAATGCATTGGAAACCAGATACAGTTGACCACTTTAGTCATAAGCATAGACCCCTGCCAGAGAATGATTTGTAAAGAATGGTGATTTCTTTGGCAGTGTAAATATCCACAGAATGTCCAACTTGCTTACCAGAAATGCTTATATGATCCAAAGACCTGTTCATTTAATGAATAGATGTACGATAACAACCATGGCGCAGGTGTATGTTTTGGGCATACCTATGTATGTATGGGTGGAAGCAAGAGTTTGCAGTTTGAGGAGTAAGTGCCTATTGGTATTACATTTCATTGAGCAGTTACTCAATTAATTTTCAAAAAGGATTTACGTGTTTCCAAAGATGCTCGGGATGTATGAGAATAAGGGGGGGGAAAAACACTTTGTTTTCTGCACTAGCAGGAGTAAAAGGAAAAAGTGCTATATAGCGTGTACTTTTACACTTAAAAATACAGAGGTTGATTAGCTCAGTTGCCGATTTTAGATTCATGACCACAGCCTAATAGAAATTCTGGCTATGGTTTGCAGAATAAATAATTCAGATCCAAAGCTACCTGAATTAGAAAAGCTGCAGCTCAAATGGTATAGGTAAGTGCTTTCATTTAACATAATTGAACAAGCAATACCAACGGGATAAGAATCTGTTCAATTTATTTACAAATAAAGTGCTGGGTACTCACAAAATTCGGAGACAAGTGATGCTTATACAGCTGAAGAGTGGAATGAAGCAAATTTGAGACCAAGCCTGAGACCAGAACCTCCTTGCCCAGTTTATTCTCAGTTGCCCGTCTTTGACTACTGGCCACTTGGACTGTCCACTTATCAAGGTCTGCGAGAATGCAGACAGCTTCCGCAATAGGCTCATCCAGCACTGGGTGCTAAAACAAAATAATGTTCACATGTTTGGTCATGACTACGGAGTGGTACCATGAGAAAGGGTTGTCAGGTTCTAGACTTGCATACAAAACAGCAAAACCAAAGAATCAAGTTGCTTAACATTCAAGTGCTGATATAACATCAACTTCGCTATCTGAAAATGAACACACAAGTTTATTGTCCTCTTGTGTAAAGAAAAGGCATTCTTGCCATGAGACAATGCAAAAGTGAATATAAGAGATCAACCCTCTTGAATCTATGCTAGGACAGTGCCAGATGGTTCACTGTGACCGTACCAAAATATGTAATAACGAAAACTTTATTAATGAACCGAAAATACCGAAAAAATTGTGAATTGTATTTTTGATCAAAATCCCCAATTGCCAAGGTTTATGACCACACCCCAACCCACTCCCCACCCGTTTTAATCCCTTAGCCCACCCCCATATATATGTTTAATTTTTAAAAACGGTGTTTTTCGCTATCCTAGGTTCGTTAATAAAGTCATTAGTTTTTTCCGATAACATCACTGGGTACCGTGGCAGATGGATTAAAGCAGATTGGTATTCCTATTATCTTTCTTTTCTGTTTGCTATCCTACTCCCCTCAGTTGGAAGGATGCAAGAGAACTGACTCAAAATATACATTGTGCATTCCACAAACAATTGGCAACAGCTCTTTAACAATGAGGGTGCTAGGCATACAAAGCAAGCATGTTTTAAATCTTCATGAAGAAGAATATCAATTGTGGATCTATAGTGGTCTCCTTCAGCGATTCTGCTTTACAACATAAGACACGTGTAACTGGGTCATGTTCATAGCCACATACTTCCATCTCTTGAAATCATTTTCACAGGAGTTCACAGAATGGAGGGAGAATGTGGAATGGTTAAGGTGTTTACCTAAGAATGCTCAACAAAGAGCAGGGGTGGTAAACATTCTGGAAGCCCGAGGTGCTAATGCAGAGAATGGAAAAACAGCACTGCTTGAATATGTAAAGTATTACAAGTCAGCGCTGGAGAAGTCATGTCTTCAATGCATGCACAGTGCTCTGTTGAGACAAGATCAAGAGTGAGCAGAATGCTTGCCCGATATCCCCACCATAACCAGGCTAGTGACAATTTTAAGTATGACCACTCCCCATGTCAGAGGAAGGAGGATTTTCCACGAGCATCGTAGGATCTATACTATTGACCTCAACCACAACTCTCAAGGCACATCACAAAGCTAAGCCCAGGACAGAATACAATACTTCGAGGACACAGCCTTACCCATGCTACTACAACCAGGATTCAGGGGTCATCTCTACTCTTAATGCCCCACCCTTAAGATCACGTGGAATGTGAAGAGTGGGTCAGATTGTCGCAGTAAATTCTGATCTAGCCCCACTCTGAAGAAAAATACTGCAGGAGGTAGACCAATTCCCACCTTTCAGTTTAAAAATATGCCTGGTCTCAATGTTTCCACTGCAACTGACAGTTCACTAGAGACACCAGTGCCACCCTTTGGCCATGTATGCACATCATTGCTGCCTTGCTTTGGCAGCAATGATGTGTACATGGGCACAATGGTGTCTCTAGTTAATTGTTAATTTAAGGCTAGGGTTTATTCACTTCGTGATGAAGATTATTTTAACAAAGTGACCCACTATTGGACAAATACAAAATAATTAGTTTCATTATGTTGGCAGGTGTGCAGATGTAATTCCTATAGAGGCCACGGTACACACATCGGCAGTGCTACCAAGTGAAGGTTGAAACCACAGCTTGAGGGAGCTGCTACCCGAGTTGATGGGTATGTCAGGTCAGGAAACCAGCCGTACCCAGCAAATAAGAGGCCGACGTTTGTAACATTAGGACGGATAGTAAGGAAAGTGTTGGGGGGGGGGCATGCTGGAATCAGTACAAGCCCAGGTGCCCTGTCCAAATGAAACAACACTCAACCCTTAACCTTGTAGAAGGAATCGTCATTTTCATAGGAACAAACCATATTAGAAGGGGGCGTGTGTGGGTGGGCTGGCCATGGCATACAGACCCTCAAACAGAAAGGAGCCAAGGTCTGATACCACAGGAGCCACCATATAAGGCCATCTAGTACTGGTGAATAACAATGCAGAGACCTGCAATGGCGTTGCGCCTGCAGCTGTCTGCACGGCTTTGCTAAGCCAAGTCTTTAAACTAGGTTTCATGCCCTTAACCCGTTCTTGAGAAATCCTCTACACTTCAGACCTGAGAGAACAGAAAGCAAAACACTCTACCCCTCTGCCTCCATCGTAAAATTTGTGAAAGACAAGTATTGGTTATACCATACGAATTACCTGCACAGCATGTGATAAATCCGACATCAAATGCTGTTTTAATTTTTCATCATTTCCTATGCCTTGCAATACAAAATCAGGAACGTAGGAGGCGCAGAAGCCAGCTAGCAATGATCTTCCGAAATTTGCAATACTGGGCATGACAGAGTTCATATCAACTAGCTTTGACCTGTAGGAAATATACAAGATTCACATGTACAGTGGCTTGCAAACATGCCCACATGATTCACAGTCAGATTACAAATGAAAAAGTTTCAATTTCACAATAACAGTATTAAATGTGCACATAATGCTGTACAATTAAATCAATTAAAAACATTAGTAGGAAAAGCTTCCATAAAGCAGCAGTTCTTTAAGTTAGTTCAACGCATTTAAACTGGCGCATAAGAACATCCGCTCGAGGGCACATTAGGCCACGTTTTCAAATAAACTTTTAAAATGACATTTCACTCTTATTGTCGCAAACATAAGGGAAGGCATGTTGGCTCATCCGTAGGTCTGCAAGCCTGTACACATCCAAGTTGTTCAAACATCTAAATCTGGACACATTTTGCAGTTCAGACAACATTTCAAGCAATGGGATCAACACAGTAGCAAATTGGCTACGAACGACTTTGGTTTACGTTGCTGATGACGTTTCTTTATTCCACGACATGTAGGTATCTACCATCTATCCCTCCCCCAGCTACAGATCATCTTCCGTATTGAATAATAAAGTAAAAATAACTCCGTTGTAAACGAATGGAAAAGTACTTTTAATTACATTCCAATTATTTGTCCATTGTGCTGTACATATACCTTACAAGCTGGCAGGGCTTTAAATCGGAGCTGGCCTCCGAGCATGGAAACCCACAAGCAAAGGACATCAAAACAAATGTGGAGAAATGTCAAGAGGCGTGGAAGACCCGCACAACCCCGGGGGCGTGGATTCCAATGCAGTTTAAGGTCCGTTCGTAGACAATAACATGGCAACATATAGAGCAAATTCCTTTTTACACCAGATTGCATCGTTATATAATGTTAGGTAGTTCATAACAATACCATCAGTTCAGTCTACTTAAGCACGATTAACATCATTAAAATGCAATGAGACTAATAAATCCGATATCCACTTTGGATCCCATAACCTGCATATTCTATGTCTTAGTCTTGGCCAACAACATTTCTTAGCTGCCTAAAGGACTCTGCATAAGCCATACACATTTCACATAACCTTTATACATGATCTACTGCAAAAGCAACCTTTTACCCCTTTGTTGGGTGGGAGGGGGAGAAATATGTTCACAATCACCACTTTCATCCTTACCTTCAGCGCCATTAGAGAAAATTAATTGGGTAAAGACTGGGGCTTGCCTCACAAAGTCTGGCTCTCATCGGATTCAAATGGAATTCCGAATATGACTGATTTAAAGTTCACGGCTTCATAATAATGGCATAAATAAATTCTAAAAGTGAAAGCTTTCATCATCCCAAACTCAAATATACTGTACAATCCAAGAGCAAATGTGCTAGAAATTGCTGACAACCAAAGGGATCACCAAAAGAGACAGAGCGAAGGCATGCCGTGAACCACGGTCTTGTCAAATACACAACCAAAGCAAAGGCGCATGAAGTCAGGAAACAGCAATAGGAGGAGACAATAAAAGACTGCGGCCATTCATTTTTTTTTTATTATACTGAAAAACAACCGACGACTTTGAGCTCAAGTTACAAAGTTACAAAGAAATGTCTTACAAATATAACTATTTGTTAAAATGTGAAAAAGGAATTGGATTGTTCACATGTCTAGCGGAGTTAATCTGCCCTTTACATTCAACTCAAGTAAATGAGTAACACTATACGAACGTGGGGAATTTGATTCAGCAACCCAAAATGTCACGAAAAAGCCTCTGACACACATTTAAGCTTCTGTGCCGACTTGTTTTCTCATAAAGTCTTTCCGTGACATTCAAGGAATGCTCTCAAGCTCTAGTGCTAAGAGCTCCTGTTCTTGTAATTGGTTTTGCGGTCTCAAATCTAAGTGCAGATTTTCAGTTGAAAGGTCTCATCTCAAACGAATTTCCAACTCATGGGGCTCAAGCCAAAGTTTGCTGTTAAGGAGGAAACCGCAATCCCTCCAATGTAACAATTCTTTTGCTGTTCAATTTGTGTATTGGTCGTGGACTATCAAAAGAGCACCTGCAGACTAGTCAAAACTATTTAAGCTTTAACTAATCAACACTATGTGGCAGGTGAAGTATACCGTCTTTATCATTTGATTCTGGGGCACCCTAAATCACTCCAGAAGTGAATACTGCCAATCATCCCTGCAGCCAAACAAAGATTCGGATCTCAAAATGTTATCACTGAAATGGATGGATGACGTGCACAGAAATAGTCTAAATGTATTAAGGGTGTACTAAATCATGCAATATTATTTGTGAAAATACTGTGAAGAATAACTTTCTCCTCATTTATGCACAAGCACACACTATAATACCATGTATAACTACGACCTACAGGTAATGTTCGAATGCCTACAACGTTTACATTCCATATGGAACCTTTACATTTACATATGGAACTGTTTGTCACTTGTTCCACATGGCAGAACTAAAATGTGGTTTCAGGTGAGCCAGTTTAAGGATATGAGCTACTGTCATAGTCTACTCACCTTGCCATAACTCTGAACTCATCCTCTGAATAATTGCTTTGCTGATCTGGTGTGTCCGTAATTGCGGCTGCTTTGTCTAGAGCTGTGTGTGAATTACTTGAGGATACTATCTGATCAGTCTTCCATTCACTAACTTTATATCCTTTTACTGATACACTGGTATTCTTGTTCTAATGTACAGCAATTAAAAAATCACAACTACCGCTCTGAACTCATTAAAAAATATACCTGCATAATTGGTTAAGCAAGCATATCTGCAGACGTCTGTCCACTCTGAGCTCTTTCACACACTATGAATTAACATGATTGTAAACAATCACTCTGCGCCACACCATAAGATTCAAAATGTACAGTTCTACAGTGTTTAATTAGAATTCAGTTCAGCCTGACACGTGTTTCGAGCTTGGCTCTTCCTCTGAGGCTGATACATTTGAAAACAAATTAGTTTGCAGTTGGTCAAAATAATTATAGACAGGTATATACATTCCCATTAGAAATTGGGACAGACCAAACCCAGGTAGCATTAGGGGTTGCATAACAATTGCATGCAGTCATATTTGTATGTAGCAAGTAACATGTTATATACGGTGCATGACACGTAAGGTCAGCTTTTTTGAGAAAAGGAAATAAATAGTGCATTTTACCAATTCAAGTTGTAGCATGAGGGAAAACCAGAAACGAAAAAACAAATAAAAATAACCGTCTGTTAGCAATGGGAGACATAACAACTAGACATGGTCAGAGTCTACAGCGCAGCCACATTTTGCATTAAGAAATCATATATTTTATATTTACCAAGAATCCTTGTCTGTTCTGTTATGGACACTAAAGGATAAGTAATTATAATCATGATTGCTATTGCATAATTAACCATTGCATTATTACAGCCATTAGTTAATCATCAAAAAACCAGCGAATGATTGAAAACGTTGCACACGGGCACTCTTAATCTTTATACTATTGTAAGTGGGAACTCATATTGGCTATTTGGCCTAGGGTAGATGAGACCAATGCTCATAGTATCTGCCTAGTCCACTTGATCGTATTTTGCATTTTGACCTGTACTCACTGAGCCATCGTATATTGCAATGGCCAGTCATATTTACCTAATGTAAATGTTCGATTTTGTTAAAGTATTGTTTACATCCAATTTTATGATTGGACTTTTATGTTATCACAGAGTAGCTGATAAAATTCCATCTCCCAGTGATGTGCCGCAATCGTGATGTGCTATTGTTTTTATGGCAATATAGTAATGCAAAATACAAGCAAGTGGACTAGGCAGACTATGAGCCATTGTCTCATCTACAGCGCCGTAGGCCTAATAGCCAATATGAGTTCCCACTAACAATAGTATAAAGATTACGAGTGCCTGAGTGCAACGTTTTCAATCTGCAACGTTTTCAATCATTCGCTGGTTTTTTGATATTTAACTAATGGCTGTAATTGGTTAATTGTGCAACAGCAATCATAATTATTATTTAACTCATGCCTTCCGCTGGAAACGTACCATTGATTTTGGACATTGTCAGTGTAGAATTACTTACTCACCTAAGATGGCGGCATGAGATTTACAGAATAGTATCAAGCGGCCAACGCTGCAGCGCTTCCATATAACGTGGACAGACGCAGCAGCCCGCCCTCCCGAAGACTCAGTCAGTTGCCGAGAGGCAGGTAAACAACATGTTGAGTTATTTGTTCATGGTCCCTGACCGTGATTAATTGCTGTTAATGGAAGCAATTGGGGACCCTTATACTAACTCATGGCCCTTATTATCTTTTTCCTTATTCTTATCAAAGCGCATGGCTTACTTCGCCTATGTGGATGCGAACTCGAAACTTGTATTCAGTTATGGAAATTCTTTATACAACGGTGGCTTTTTGGAAACGCTGCAGCTTTACAAATCAATCTGAAATTGCAACGGCAGTAATACTTAAGGTAATCCCGTGAAACCTTAGTGCAATTCACTATATTTTATAATTTCATGGCCTAATTTCCAGTTACAATTGAAACTATTTTTTGCAACCTCCTTATATCTTTCTTTTGACGCTATAGAACACAGCAATCAAGCTTATAAAATTGTTCACTCAACCTATATGATAAGTGAATGCCAAATCAGATATATACTCAATCTTGACATGGAGTGCTAATGTCGATCATTAGGATAGGTAAAAACGAATAACAATTATAATTACTTACCCTTTAGTGTCCGTAACAGAACAGACAAGGATTCTTGGTAAATATATAATATATGATTTCTTAATGCAAAATGTGGCTGCGCTGTAAACTATGACCATGGCTAGTTGTATGCCTCCCATTGCGAACAGACGGTTATTTTTATTTCTGTTTTTTCGTTCTGGTTTTCCCTCATGCTACAACTTGAATTGGTAAAATGCACTATTTATTTCCTTTTCTCAAAAATGCTGACCTAATGTATGATTTTTCATGGACCGTATATAACATGTTACTTACTACATACAAATATGACTGCATGCAATTTTAAACATGTTATGCAACCCCTAATGCTACCTGGGTTTGGTCTATCCCAATTTCTAATGGCAATGTATATACCGGTCTATAATTATTTTGACCAACTGCAAACTAATTTGTTTTCAAATGTATCAGCCTCAGAGGAAGAGCCAAGCTCGAAACATGTGTCAGGCTGAACTGAATTATAATTAAACACTGTACAACTGTACATTTTGAATCTTATGGTGTGGCGCAGATTGATTGTTTACAATCGTCTTAGCAAGTCCTTTACTGTGGGATGCAGGGCAATTCATCCACACCCTAACAATTAACTGCTACCGCTTACCCATAACTTAACTTCCGATAGCAAGCGTTGTGACTCTCTCTGTGGCTTCTGTTGCCCATTCTTCTTTCTTTTTTATGAATTAACATGTGCTTCAGCACATCAATGTGTGTAATCTTTTTCTTTAAAAAATCCATATTGAGGGTTACATTTTCTGCCCTTCTTTCAAAGTGGCATGTGCCTGGTTAAAGGAATGTAAAGTAAATGGAGTGACATTGTCTCATTAGGAAAACTGGACCCTACTCAAAGACTTGAGGTTATGTGTGTGCTGGATTGGAGAGGAAGAGCAGAAATGAACTTAGTCGTCATAACACTGCTTTGTATTATTCTGGATTCTTTGCAAATAAATAAAGCTTATAAAAAGTTTTTTAAAAATAAAACACTTCTTTTACATTGCCAATAATCCACACAAAACATCCCGGAACCTTGAAAAGGGGGAGCAAGCGTTCTATACTTACCCTGGAAAAGGAATTTCATCCTCTTCTGTCCAATCCTCGTGTTCCCCCCCATAAAAGCCACTGCTCGCCCTATCATGACCTGTATCTTCAGTTTCACTATCTCCAAGAGCACTGTCAGAGCTCTCATTTCTCGGAATATCCCATTCAGCATTGGGATTATTGTCTTTCCCAAAGCCATCTTTATCCCCGTGGGGGACATGAACAGAGATTTCAGCTTTTTGGTCCCATTCAGCAAAACAGTTTTTGCACAAGTCTTGATAAATTCGAGAGCACCTGAAAGTACAAAAATCACTGGGAGTTTTACTTAATTTTGTGCACAGTCTTTTAGGGAATTGAGCACTACAACTGTGATTTGAAATAACTTTATGATGTTGCGCTGCAATATCATCAATAGTCTGTGTTTCAATTGAGCCATCATCAGGGAAATATTCATCGAACAAACTGGGATCAGAATTAAAAGGGCTCCAATCGGGACGCGTGATGGCAACCTTTGGCAACGTTCGTGGTGTCGCACATGCTTGTTTTTGGTCCTTCTCACAAGCCATTTTTTTCTTTGGCTTGCCATGATGTTTATGGATTTGATCTGACACTGCTTGACACCTGGCCTCAGTATCTGAGTCTGGTGACATGGAATCTCCAATAAGGAACATCACCTTAGACTGAGACTGGGCAGGAGTGCACGGAACAGCAGCAGACGAGACCTTATCTGGAGGCTTCTTCTCAACAGCAATCCCAGGTGATCTCATCACTTCCAGCGTTAGGCTGCCAGCATCCAGGGGCAGTTCATTTGTCTCAGTTGGTTTGGGCTCCAAACCTGTCTCTGCCACAACGCATTTATCTATCAGAAAGGGGCCAGGACTCACTGGAGCTGATCCTATGCTTAAGACTGTCTCCAATTTAGGATCCAAGCAAAAGTTTGATTTTTCTTTGCATAGATTGATTTCAGCAGTATTGTCCTGGCAGACAGAAGAAGTAATTTCATGGGATTCATGTACAGAGGTTTCCAAGAGTCCAGTAGGTCTTGCTGGGATATCTGCCTTCTTCTCTCTTGAATCACCCATTCCATCTTGCTCAGAAAGCAGTGGGCAATTGCAACAAAGACAGTAGTTGTCTGACGTCCGTCCTTCCACATTTCTGGAAAAGGAACAGCCCTTGTTCTTATGCATTGTGATAAGAACATATTCAGATTCCTCCACTTCTCCTTTCTGCAGGGTGGTGGTAATGACAGTTCCAGGAATAACAATGGCTTCATCCTCGCCATTCTCTAGTAAATGGGTCTCTTGCAGCTCTGAGCATCTTATGAAGTATGTGAGAAAATACAGAAGCCTCTGGACAAGATCCTGTCTTTTGCCAATAACCACAGTTCTTGCAAGTCTGACGGGAGATCCGATTGCTCCGTACAAATCTCCTGTAAGAAAACACAATGCATATTATTTGGCATCCTTGCAATCCTTTTCCAACTTCATTATTTTATAACAAATACAATTATTAGACCAACCATACTTAAATTCTAAAACCAAAAATAGCACTATGGAGCCCATGTTCACCTATAAAATGATGACCAACTGAGACGGGGTGTGACTTAATGAAGCACCCACAGTTGTACAGTCTCCACAAACCTAATCTCAGAGCCACGTAGAGAAAGGTAGATGCAAGCGGTGTAGCAAACCTATTTTCTTTCTTCAAAATGAATTCCTTTTCAAGTATTTCAGACATTATCGTAGCTTTAAGTATCATAAGACAAAAATCGGTTTAAAGTACACGGTAAAAGCAAATGCAGTCAAACATGTTCAGGAAAAGATTAAATACATTGGCTTGCTTATTCCAGAGGCATCAAAGCAATTTACTTTACATGTAAGTGGAAACACAGCAGAAGCAATGTGTCATTGTAAATGGGTGTATTGAAGTAAATAGAAGTAATAACTCAAAAGTGAAATGCAAAATCTAGTCAATATTTATGATTTGTGGTAAAAAGGTAGGGTAATAAGGGAGGATATCAGGGCTGTGAGGAGTGGAGGAAAAAGTAAATTGGATGCACAGAATGTTTTTACTGCATTAAAAGTGCTTGTTACAGGAAGACATGGTGTCTGTTAAAAGGTAGCGCTTCTGAACTGCATGGTCAATAAAATCTTGTGCTTGGATGTGTAGAGAAGGCACCTCCATCTTGAGACAGTCAAAAAAGAACTAGAGCCAGATTCTCTACCACAATCAAACAAAACAGTGTTAACTTCTCTATTACATGGATGAATCCCAATTCAAGGCCAAGCAAATATTTATATGTGCCCAGCTCCCATTTAAAGAACCCTACACCTAATTCATACCATCCAAAATTTCTTCAAAGATAAAAATTCATAATTTCCTATATCAACAGTATGTGAAGATCGTAATCAAAGCAAGTATGAGATTGGGTGTTGTATGACCAAGACCTGCTACTTGATGCTTGTGAATCCCTATATCATACGCGGTTCATATATTGTCATACACATTCTGAAGACTGCCTATTCATCCAGTACCAGGAAAGGGGGGTTTGCAGTCTACTGTACGAAGACATTAAGGTTTTCAACTGAGGAAAATGTTTAACAAAGTCGCTCATCAGAAAAATAAAAAAGAACGTTTTCCAGTCAAGAGGCCTAACTTATGTAATAAGGCGAGATTCTTTTGTTTTGGTGAGTTTCCAGAACTGCACTGAACAGTGATTCAGAAATTCAGTTTGCATCCCATGTGCAAATGTGACACTGTGCCACTTTCCAGACTTTGCTACGTCAAATATATGCAAGAAAATAACTAACGATTAATATAAAGGTTATGTTATGATAACCTTCCTTATGAAGCACAATATATGCCCAGCAAAGTGACATCACAATCCTGGGTTGCAAGGAATTGAAACAAGGGGGAAAACCCATGTACAGAGAGAAATTCAACATTTGCGGGGCTTTCATGAGAACATTTGAGTCACAGTCCCTGAGGTGCCCTGGTAAGGATTTCCACAACAAAGGCGCCTAAGAGGAGAAGGATCGACCTCCCATCCTGGCATTTTTTAAACAAGGGAACAGTCGACCAGGCCCTTTCAGAATGGAAATTGACAGGGTATGGGAGGATTAATTTATGCTCTAAGAAACCCTAGCCTTGATCGGGTCAAGGCTATGTGGACAGTACACACAATCTTACATTTAATACACTTTTTCACAGGACACAATGTAGAGAACTGATGACTGGGTAAAAGTGATCTGATCGCCTATAGTCCTTGTAAGAAGGCGGGGGCTGCAGACTCTGCAACTGGGACAGGAAAGATAAGGAAAACGTACAAAGTGGACTCTATTAAACAAAGCCTGTCTCAGTGACTTGCAGAACCTGTTCTTTATTCCAACAGACAACCTACAATTTTTACCACATGCCAGTTGAAGTCACAGACACAGCGTGACTACATGTCAGACATTTTTTTAACTGGGGAGACTGCGACCAAGGTTTCTGTTTTATGTGAATTAAGCTTCTAAAAGTTGCCATTTATCCAGTCATTAATATCGGCAATACATTTTTTAAAATAATCCGGGTTACGAAGAGTGGAGGAAGTGGAAACCTGCATGTCACTGGTTTAAGTTTAAAAAAGTAAGTACAAAACATCTAAGCAGCAACGCCAAAGGGCATACATGTGGATTAAAGAAATTGGAGGACAGTGCAGACCCCCCCCCCCGCCCCGTGGTACATCACACTTCAACAAAACTTGCTCAGAAGAAGGAATGGGGACACATTGCGACCCGTTAACCAAAAAAAAACCCAAAAAATAACAAAAAAGTCATGGCTGACTGTATCAAAGCAGAGGACACGTCTAGCAGCACTGAGACACCAGAACTAAGTTGACCTACTGACAGCATGAGACTGTCGAAGGTAGTGACAACCACCCACTCAGTTCCTCTACTAGGCCTAAAAACAGTATGGCGGGGATCAAGTTATACGGTGGTTTCAAAAATGCAAGTGGGGAAAAAGTTAATGGATACACAGAATATTTCTACTACATTAGGAGAAGGTCTTTAAGTGTTTAAGTGGTTTAATTACAGCTCTCTTCAATAGTTCCACTGGAAGAGGAAGATTTTACACAGAATGAAAATTACTCACGTCTGTTGGATAAAGCCCAGGCTTTCAGAAGTGGAATAAAAACAGCTGATTTCAGGAAGGTAGGGAAAACAGCTGATTACAGCAAGCTGGCATTTATGGATATCATTACATAAGCAACATATGGATGAACTGCATTGCAAGGAAGTCACAAGTAGGAAGTCTGAACGAAAATGCAGATCCGAGGGAGCTGTACAATGCTTCTTGGCAAGATCTCAGATGTTTGAAGGAAGAGTCCAGTAGCAGTCTCCACAGGTGGGGCTACAAATGAGCCAAAAAGAACAAGTTACTTACCTATAACTGTTGTTCTCCAGCATGAGTCTGGCATGGAATTACATGTTCATGAGTATTTACCGTCAGGCTGGGAATCCTCAGTAAAATGAAAGGAGCCTTGCTTTAAAGCTTGAAAGACTGCCTTTCTCCCTCTAACCTATCACTGATGTCTGGGTCATACTGCACCCATCCAATGACAACATTCTCCCTAAGTCCCACCCCCGGTGGCCATCTTCAGATTCAAAAGCATGCAAAGTGACAGTATAAACCAAGACGAGCTACAGCGGGGAAGGAGGGAGGGGTTGCATGTGAATCCATGCCAGACACATGATGGAGAACAACAGTTACAGGTAAGTAACTTGTTCCTTCTCCAGCATGGGGTCTGGTATGGATTCACATGCTCATGAATACGAATACACAGTAGAACATAACACAATCACAGGAGGTGGCCAGGCTCAACAGAAGTACAACCACTTACCCCTGGAACAGACTCACCTCAAACAAATAGGTTGCGAGGCACCATTTGGCCAACTCCGGAATACTACCTGGTATCCCTGTCAATGCATTAAAATTTCTTGAATGTATGCGTAGACCTCCACGTAGCAACCCTGAAAATGTCCAGCAGGGGAACACCATAGAGAAACGCTGTTGTTGCTGCGATGGCTCTGATAGAATGGGCGCTCGACCGGCCTGGAAGAGGTCTGTTGGCCAGAGGATGACAGTGCATGATGCAGCTGGAGAGCCACCTGGATATGGACGCCTTCGACAGGGCCTTCCTGCGATTCACAGGTCCAAAATTCACAAAGATTTGAGAAGTCTTCTGAAAATCCTTTGTGCGTGCCACATAGAACTTCAAGGCACGAGCAACCTCCAGTGCATGCAGCGACCGTTCAGCGGGCAAAGAAGGATTCAGAAAGAAGACTGGAAGCACCATGGGTTAGTTGAGATGGAATTCAGAAGGAACCTTCGGCCTAAAGGTGGATTGGGACCGAAGCATCAGCCTCGTAGTATGGAAGGCCAAGTATGGGCGCTTGCAGGAAAGAGCCTGAATCTCCCCAACCCACCTGAGGTCATGGCCACTAGGAAAGCCTTCTTCCATGACAGAAACTTCAGACGGGCCTGGTGCAAAGGTTCGAATGGAGGCCCCATGAGTTTAGTAAGAACGACATTGAGCTCCCAAGCCGGGGCAAGAGCCTTCACCAGTCGAAAAGTCCTGAAGAGGCCTTTCAGAAACTCCTTGATGAGCCTGTTAGACCAAGGCGATGGCCTGCCTGGTGACCGCGTGCACCGGGAAATGGCTGCCAGATGCACCTTGATGGAGGCGTGGGTCAATCCGTCCCTGGCTAAAGACAACAGGTACAGCAGGAGCTGCGGAGCTGTGATGTGCAGAGGTGTAATTGTGAGGGATTCGACCATCCGCACAGAGTGTGCGATCGCCTGGGCTTTTTTTAATGATTTTTTTAGGAAACGGAATGATTGGAGATCAACCTCCAAAAATATGTGGGGCTATTCCGATAAAAAGTACTGTTGCAGGCAACATTTAGTCACTGCTAGGTATTAGTAATAGTCATGGAGCGTGTGGTGCGACATAAATAAATGCTTGCTGCACAACAAACACATAGTCCAGTGTACTCTGGAGGACACAGCCTACATACGCAGTCCTCCCTGTCACATTTATTTGACAGGTGACAGCAAGGGGTGCACGAAAACATACAGAGGAGAAGGGCAACACCTTCCTCCTTCCTTGGCCAGCCTAATTAAATATCAAAGGCTCCATGGATCCGCCCTGTTCTATTGTCTAAATTCTGTGTGGTGGCAGTGCATACTGATGAGAGTTAACTGAAGCAGGCCTGCGAATAGGCGTGGTCACAGAACTTAACAATGGGCAGGAAAACTAACACTTCTTTGATATGCAATGTGTCACCTTGGAGCTAGCTCCCACCCCTCTGTACGAAGGGTAGTGAATGTCATGTCTGGGACAACTGTTTACAGTAAGCAAACTCCCTTTCAGAGGGACAAAGTATGTGATTTGAGGGAGACAAAAGTCTGTTCTCACCACAGACGTCAAGGGAGACCTGTGCTTTGATCAAGAGCCAAAGAGGGCTCAGTTAACCAAAGAGACACTTTGATCTACAACAGACAGGAAGACAGGTGGGACTTGGGAGTACATGTTGTTACCTCTTACATTTCCTGTTGCAAATCACTCTGGTCCTGACCTCACGCATAACAGAAGATTGCTGGTGGTGTAGGGAAGGCATGGTATCAATAGTAAGACAGATACAAGTGACCACAGTTCAAGGGTGTTTATTGAACTTTAACAAGGGTGTGATAAACGCCTATCTAATCCTAAATATACAGATAAGACCACGCTAGGACCATCAAATAATAATGCAGTCCTAGTGGAGTCTCGTCAAAATAAAATGGCCTATGCTAACATTCCTATTGCCAATCCTTATCTTTTAAATACAAATAGTGTGGGGTAGTGTTCATGAAAAAAGGAGGAAGTGTTCACAAAAATACGTCAGGATGTTAATGCCATTGGCCTCCCTGCCTCATGTTTTCAGCATGGGAGAAGGCGGTTCATTCGAGCATAGCACACTCTCTGGCTTCTTTGGCATGAGGACACAGTACCATTACCAGCATCAGGGCCTTCTGTGCCCAAGTCTCTTACGTTATCAAAGACTCTTGATTCAGAGGGCCTGAAGTACCAAAACAAACAAAAAGTTCCTTTCCTCTTACAAGTACTCAAGTCAGGTGATTCACTCTTTACCCTGGATCCCCCTAAGCAGGGCTCAGATCCTTCTACCACACAATTAGTCTCCCTCAACCAGGCTCGGACTACTTGCAGTTCGTATTAGCTATCGAAGACTTTCGAATGGGCACAGGGTTTAGCTTGACCCGTTGCAGGACCATTTCGATTTCACAATTCACAATTTATATTTGATACCTCTCAGTTGGATACCCAACAGAGACCTTTGAATGAGCACCCAAGTGGTGCCAGACCACTCTGTATATGGTATCCATCTTGGCTTCAAAGTTTCAGACATTCCTTGGATGTTCAATTATATTAGCGTTGCTCATCACATATGCTTCACACACTGGTCTCTTCAGATTTCTTCAAACAATGTTGCCACTTGAAACCTTGGTTCTAACACAGACCGGTCTGCTATTAGTCTCCCTGACTCATGGGCTGTGCTGACTTTACTGGTGCTGCTTTGTTGTTGGAGCCAAGGACAGTACCACAGCGGCAATCACTCCTCCCAGTCTTGGCTATCGACACGGGAGAGCCCCGGGTACCTTCGACACACAATGCACGTCTCTTCAGCTTTAATTCCAGGTCTTATATTTCTTATTCTCAAAGACTTGTGAAAGTAGCAGTTTTTCTCCAAAAAGGTCAAGGGTACTTCCCTCCTTGCAACCCTCTCTGGTCTCTCCGCCTTCCTCATCGTATTAAACTGCCATCTTGGCTGCTCTCTCAATTGTTTTGCCTTGCTCAGAGTGTGCTTTCGTGCTCCACCTTTTATCCATGTGGGGAAGTGTGATGGAGGTCAGGTGTTTGTAATGATCAGTAATTGCCTTACTCTGCCTGACCCTTGTGTTGGGACATGTCAGGTATACGGCTCGGGTTTTAGTCTGTTTTCTCTCACAGTGAGCTGTCCGTGAGAAAGGGTTAGAGTTGGGAAAGGGTGGGGGGGGGGGGGTTTGAGTTCCTAATTATCCTAACTGGTAGGATGGGGAAAAGGTGTTACAGTGAAGGGGATTACCCCGCCATCCAGGTGTTCCTCCTGCACTGGTCTATCCCCGGGAACTGAATCCAAAAGCGATGGCCGTGTCCTGGCCACCTGGATAACAGATCCCATCAGGCTTCTCACAGTAGGGACCCCGGATTGGTTTCTTAAGAAAGGCTTAGCCTGCACCAATCACTGGGGCCCATTTGGCTTTAAAAGAGGGCTGAACCCCTCACTTACCAGATCATCTGAAGCCTTCACCAGAAGCAGGAGAGAAGAACTAACCATTGGACCCTGGCTGAAGGTACAGTCTGCCTTACAGCTTTGGTCAGTGAAGGAAGGCCAGGATTTACAAGAGGCAAGCAAGTTCCCTCCCCTAAACATCTCCCACGGTACAGTGGGAGATGAACTCAGAGGACCCGTCCAGCAGCTCCAGAACCGGTACCCAGCCAGCACACAGCGTGCCCTGCTAGGTTCTGCCAGTAAGCTTTCTAGGTGGGAAGTGCCAGAAAGTCTCTGAACAAAGGTCAAGGGCTCTCCTCAGCTTTGAGCTGTCCGCCTTGAAAGGGTGTCACAAGCCCTGTGAAAACACTAGGAGTGCCACACAAGCATCAACCAGCATCCATCTTTTGTGGACATTTTAGAGGCAGTCGAGCCCTCGTCTCGTGACCGGCTTGACCACTGACTGCAGTCACTAAAGCCGTCCGAGACGACTTGACCAGCATTCCAGATCTGCCAACCAGCACAGCAACAATGATTTTTGACCCTCAGACGCTGTGTAGGCCAGCCTGCAGCCATCTGTCCAGGCTCGCTCGCTTGCCGAACTTCCTTATACCCACAGCAGTCTCCCGTCTCCAACTCTGTCACAGGAGCAGCAAAGCGTCCTGGAACGGACTCAACACTGTCGAGCATCAAGAACATCTCAAGCACCAGGTACATTGTGGTTCTGTCCGCCAGGTTCTTCTCCGAAGGCCCCTAGTGACATTTACAACCCCTTGTTCCCTTGGTGCTGAAACCGAATAACCTTGAACAGTTAAGACAGATTGCTTTACCGACTACCCCCCCTGTCAGTATCCAGAGTCCATCCCTTTCCTTCATGAAACTGTCGGTCCTCTGTGTTCCTTTACATTGTGGGTTGTATTTTGTAGTGTGCTGGAACTGTCTGTTGTAATAATAATAAAGTAGATATTTTTATACAACCTTGACTGGACAGTCCCTTTTATCATTGGGTAATAGTTGTATTTTGCGCTGTGTTGCAACTAGCCAACAATCCACGACCTTGCAGAAATAAGCCTGCCGTTCCATCCAGATTACCAAAAATTGAGCAAGGAGGTTTATAATTTACTTGTGTTTCCAATCTGTTCGGATCTCTTCTGGTGTACTAGAGGTGTGGGGCTGATTGATGGTTTAGAAACCGATATTCATTCCCTGGACGACTGGTGCCCCGGAAGTTGATTCATCACAGTAATCTTTTGCGCCCTGCTCCACACAGTGAAGTGTTTCCATTTGCGTCCCGAAGACGCTATTGTAGAGGATGCTCTAGCCTTGGCCAGGACCTTCCTAGATTCTAGAGGAATGTCATAATGCCCAAACTCTAGGGCTGCAGGAGCCAAGCCGTGAGGCTCAGCAACGCTGGGTCGTGGTGCAGTATCATTCGGTCTTCTCTAGAGAGGAGGTTGGAAGAGGAGGCAGCCGGATGGCCGCCGCTACTGCCAAGCGGAGCAGTTCCAGGTACTAGAGCTGACATGACCACACCGAGGGAGGAGTATCATCTTGCCGCAACATCGTTTGATTGTGTTCATCACACGTAGCAGCAGCGGGATTAGAGGGAACGCATACAGGAAGACACCCTGCCATCTGAACGAGAAAGCATCTCCCAGGCTACAAGACTGGGGAAACCTGCTGGCGAAAGCCTGGTACTTCGAGTTTGCTGCTGTCCTAATGAGGTTGATCCGGGGTTGGCCCCACATACTGAAGAGATGTGACTTCTGTCCCTGCTGGATCTCCCATTCGTGCAGGACCGCAGTTCCCTGCGGAGGGAGTCCACAATGGCGTCTTTGATGCTTGCCAGATGAAATGGGAGAAACATGTTCTGAAGAATGGCCCAGTGCCACAGCACAGGGCCTGCGCCTCCAGGGAAAGAGCGGGGGAGCAGGTAATGCCCTGATTCTGGATGTAAAACATAGTGGTGGTGGTGTTGTCCCTAAAGGTCCTCACCACCCACCCTTGCAGTAGAGGCAGGAAAGACTTGAGCCCAAAACACAGCCTGTAGCTACAGAACATTGATGTGCAGAGTCTGCTCCTCTGGATGACAGAGACCTCTGGAATGGGACTGTCCGGTGTGAGCCCCAATCCGTCCCAATAGGCGTTCGTGGTGACCGTAGCTTGGAATGGGGGAACCTGAAACAGGGCTCCCTGCATAAGGTGCTTGCATACTCCCCACCACTGAACAGCTTGCCTGAAGTCTTGGTTGAGGGCAATTCTGTCTGTTCACTTGCCTGTGATCTGGTGCCACCTGGCATCTGGAAACTCCCGCAGAGATCTCACCTGTAGCCTGCAAAACGGAATCAGGTGAACGCAGGACTACATCATGCCCAGCAGCAATTTGATGGAGCAAACTGCTGAGAATTGAACTGTAGCTAGGCGATGTACCTTCCCCAACAGAGCTGACACTCTCTCCTGTGAGGGAAACGCCAGAGATGCCACTGCGTTGAAGCGGGCACCCAGAAATAGAGCTTTCTGCGATGGCCCCATGTAGGACTTCGGATAGTTTGTGGCGAATCCGAGCTCCATCAGAAGGCATATGTCTCTCTGGTGTGTGCTGCACCGCCAGGACCTGAGAGGGGGACAGGATGAGCCAGTCTGCTGGTACGGATAGACGTGTGTGCCCTTGAGACGCAGAGGCGCTGCCACCAGGGCCAGGCACTTTGTGAATACCCTCAGCAGTGATTTCATGCCAACTGATAGTGACGTCCCAGAACCACAAAGCGCAAGAACTCCCAATGCTTTGGATGTATGGGGACATGGAAGTAGGCATCCTAATGGCCAACATGGCTAGGAAATCCCCCTCTTCCAGCTGGCCGAGCACTTGCTGCAACGTGACCATGCTGAATTTTTGGGACTTTAGGTACTTGAGACGTCGCAAGTCTAGGATTGTACGCCACCCCCTGACTTCTTCCAGACCCAAAAGTATCTGGAGTATACTCCGGATCCCAGGAGGCATGGGGGTCCACGTTCTACTGCCCCTTTTCCTAACATAGCCTGCACCTCTTGTGCAAGCGGGCCATGTGCAGTTCCTTTCTTGCCACGGAGGGGAATGCGAGGACACCAGTGTTCGAAATTCCAGGGGGTGCCCTTGATGAATTAAGTTCAGCACCCACTCATCGGTGGTGATGTTCTTTCACTCGCTGATGAAGTGCATCAAAAATCCCCCCACTGGGTTGCATAAGTGGGGGCCTGGGCAGTGGGCTGGATCAGACTTGTTGGGGCGTGTGTACTGGCTTGCGGATGACGCCAGTGCTTTGCCCCTCGGCCTAAGGTCTATGACTGGCACCTGTATGTCTCCTGGGAGGTGGAACGGGAGGGTTGGCGGTATGAGGTGGACGCGTAGCCCTTAGAGAATCTGACTAACTTCCCTCTAGAGGATCGAAAGAACGAATACTGTCACTGGTGCAAGGTCCCCAGCGATCTAGCTGTTTCAGTGTCCGTTTTTATGGCTTGCAATGTTTCATCCACCACCTTGCTGAAGAGGCTATCCCCATCAAAGTGGATATCCATCACCTTTGATTGGACTTCTGGTCTGAAATGTGTGGCCTTCAGCCAACCTTATGCCCTCGAGTGCCAGTGCATTTCACATTAGGTGAAATTTTGGAGTCTGCGACATCCAACGCCACTGTGATGGCGTGGTCAGAAGCCACTTCGCATAAGAGGCTAAAGCCTCAGTCTTCTCGTCATCATGCAAGAAATCCAGGCTCGGGCTCAGCTTGAACCACAACTCCCGGGCCAGGATGGACAGGGCATTGGCAGTCTTTGCCGTTAAGGCAGCGTTATAGATGATATGCTTGGCCATCAGATCCAGCTTCTTCCCCTCCTGGTCTGGCGGAACCATGGATGAGGATGACAGGTTTGCTGACTGCTTTCTGGCAGCGGCTGAAACCACAGAGTCCGGGGACGGCTGCAATCATGAGGCATCCAACCGCTGAGTCAGGCACCCTATACTTTTTCTCAAGTCTGTCCCTCTTGTGTGGCTTAGAGCTTTGGGATCTTCATGAGAGCTAGGTCTTCTTACCAAACATCGTCCAGCAGAGGAATGGGCGTTATGGTCTTCCGGGATGATGCACTTCTGTGGTAAAGGAATTCCTCCTTTTTCTTTTCCTCTGGCACTGGGTTGAAAAGGGTAGATGCCCATGGGAGCATGGAGTGGAAGGAACCCACCTCATCCAGTGGCGATGCCCTGGGGGTGGGGGGATCGTCGGCAACCAGCGGTTGCCCATCTGGAGGTAAAAAGTCATCCAACTCATCTATCTCCGTAGTGCCTGTATCTGTGTCCGTTCCAGTGTCCGTATGGAGTGGATCCACCACTCGTATACAGGAGTGGAGGGTGGTGTTGGCCGCCTTGGTGTAGGACGCCGCTTTGGACCTGCGGGTGAGGTCTGTGCAGTGGTCGTGGTGGGCTGTGCCTGGGGGATTTGGGGGTAACTGCCGGAACCACCGGGGGCAGGAACCTTTGTTGTATCTCGTACACCAAAGTGTGCAGTGTAGTCAGGACATCCAGAGACCCGTCTGTAGGGCCCTGTTGATGGTCTATCGGGGTGGCACTGATGGAGAGCTTGCATGCCTTGCCGAGACCGATGACCGGTCCTCTTCCACTAAGGGGCTCCCTTCACCCATCGAGTTATTCCCTTCCTGATCCGAGAAGCAGTCATATTGCAATGACTCCTCATAAGAACTCATGTAGATTGCCATGACAGGATCCCTTGCTACCTCCTTTAGACCCACCATAAGTCTATGGAGAAAATCCATCGGTGGCATCAGCTCTCTTGACCTTCCTTCCTCCTTGGAGTAAGAAGAGATGACTGGTGCCTTCATAGCCTGGGTAGTCATGGTCGAGGTGGTCATAGTCGGGGCGGTAGTATCCGTGGGCCCGGCAGTCATCGATGAGGCCCTGAACACGTTGTGGTAGATGGTGGTTTGGCCGATGGGGGTCTCGGTTTGTGAGATGCTGACGGCGTTGCCACTGGCGACGACTTGGATGTAGGTGTTGACAAGGACCTTGGGGCGCCCTCTTTGCGAGTGTCCTTCCTTGGTCTATCCTTTGACGAAGGGCCATGCTTGGATTAGAGGGACAGTCTCTGCGATGACACCACCCACTGGCAGGCTTACCGTAAACTGAGAAGGCGAAGGGGAGGGCGCGTGTTCCGAACTGGGACCCACAGCAGTGGCGGCCTGTGTCTCATCAGCAGTGTGGCGCTAAGCCTTTTTACGGACATCTTTTTCGAAGGGTGATCCTCAGCAGATCACAACCTCTTCCCTGACAGAGAACGTTCCAAAGGCTGTCCAGACCTGGATGGGAGCCGTGCGCCCTCTCTTCCTTCAGCCATGTCACCAACCTGCGATAACGGTCCCACTTCATCTCGCATCCAGAACAGGACTGCAAGTCTTGTCCTTGGCCTCAAGCCCAGGGATCGTATCTATCCAGGACTGAAATCTCTGCACTGGCTCCCAGTGGCTGCGAGGATTAAGTTCAAAACCATCCTCATCGTTCACAAGGCCTTCTGGGGCCTCAATACCTTCAACTCTCTCGTCCTAAATATCTTCCTACTCAAGCTCTTCGCTCATCTGCCTCCAACTCCCTCAGGGTCAGGTGCTTCTCCAAGCAACAAGTTGGTGGTAGATCTCATTCTTCGGCTGGCGTCTCCCTCTGGAACAGCCTCCCTGCCTCCCTTAAACTTGAGGAGAACCATCTCCGGTTCCGGAAGCACCTCAAAACCTTTCTCTTTGCTTCTGCTTTTTCTCCTCCTCTCCACTGCTGACCTCCTGGCTGCAACCGGAACTGCCCTGGCTACCTGGTCACCCTCTGATCTCTGTCCCAGGTCCTTCCCGCACCAGCGTCACACACCTGCACTGCCCACCTGGCAACCCCTGCACTTGGCAACTGTTTCTGTATCCCTACAGTCCCCCTACCAGCCCTTGACTCCTGATGCCCGCACTTACACATACACTTGCCACATGCTGGCCGTTTATTTATTGTTATCATTTTTTCCCCATGTACTGCACTGTCCCTGCCCCCTTTCCACGCACTTGCGATCTGAATGACACCTGGCATAGTAGGAATGTTGCCCGTCCTCCCTTTTGTTCCCCTCCCTTGCCTCGTCGTGCCTTGAAAGGCGCTTTATAAATGCCATATCATATATCTGTCCTTGTCGTGGTCAGGATGCAAACAATAGAGGCACCTTGTGTGCCGGTCTTCAACAGTCTTCAGCGTAGATGTTCCTCAAGCCACATCTGGCGCAGAGCTTGAACTGGCTCCTATTACCTTCTTCTGACATGGCAAGGCTTAAAGTAGGCCTCAACTAGGCCCTCCGAACTGGAAAACGAAGATTCGATGATGTAGCGGTCAAACTTCACCGGCAACGGGTCCCCGCTGCCAGCACTGACCAGCAGTCGGCAAACGAGAGAGATTTGAAAAAGAAAAAAAAAAACGAATGATTTGTCCATAGAAAAATTTCCTAACAGGAAAAAATTGCTCGAAGAGCAACTCGATAGGACTCCCAGCACTGAAGTGTGCAGTAAAAATTTGAAGATGGCCAGGGGGTGGGTCTTAGGGAGACTGTTGTCATTGGATGGGTGCAGTATGACCCAGACATCACTGATTGGTTAGAGGGAGAAAATAAGTCTTTCAAGCTTTAAAGCAAGGCTGCATTCCCTTTTACAGAGGATTCCTGGCCTGACGGGGAATATTCATGAGCATGTGAATCCATGCCAGACCCCATGCTGGAGAAAGGATGCGGTTGCAGACGGAAGAACTGCCTCTACCAGCTTTAAGCAGCGCAGTGGGCCCTGGCTCCAACAAAGGCAAGGAGGTCAAAGTGGCTGGCACCTTGGCAAAGATGAACAAGTTACTTCTTACCTGGTAACGTTCTTTCGACGGGATGTTCCTCCGACGTATTCCTTATCTTTGATAATACGTTTCCAGCTTGCTGGCCTCGGAAATTTTTTCTGTAGAGGGCCCTGCGCGTCGACGTCCGCCGAGTCGATGTCCCTCGACGGCCACCGTATAGGCGTCGACGTCACCATGCCCATAAATAGCCATGCGCTGCGTCCGTTGCTCAGTTCCGTTTTGTAGCATAAGAAAAGTCATGCCTGAATTGGTTAGTGACCTTGAAGGAGCGTAAGCTGCAACCACAAGGGAAGTTATCACTGCGGGGATGGTTGGGAGGGGCGATAAGGAATACGTCGGAGGAACATCCCGTCGAAAGAACGTTACCAGGTAAGAAGTAACTTGTTCTTCGAAGGGATTGTGTCCTCCGACGTATTCCTTATCTTTGATAGACTCCCATAGCAGTGGCATGTAATTGGAGGTGGGAGTGATAGTGTTATGTATCCCTTTAGGGATGGACCGAATGTAATACGGCCTTGCCAAATCTGGTCTCTTGAGCAGTGGAGGAATCCAGATTGTAAAATTTTGTGAATGTATGTGCGGATGACCATGTGGCAGCCGCACATATGTCCCGGACCGGTACCCCTCTTTGGAGAGCCAAAGAGGCTCCGATACCCCTGGGTGAATGAGCCCTGAGATTTTGGGGTGGCTCTTTCCCTGCTAGTCTATAACATTCCAGATGGCCAAAATAATCCACCTGGAGATGGTTTGTTTTGTTATGGGTAGTCCCAACTTGTGACCTGAGTATCCTACAAACAGTTGGTCTGCTTGCCTGATCCTAGCCATTCTGCTGATGTAAAAGCTGAGAGCTCGCCTAGGGTCCAGCCTATGTAGCCTTTCCTCCTCTTTCCCCGGATGGGGAAGAGGGTAGAATGAAGGCAAGGTAATTTTCTGAGTAATATGAAATTCAGAAACCACTTTTGGGAGGATATTAGGCTTCAGCTGTAGGACAACTTTGTCCTTGTGGAAGTTTGTATGTGGGGTTTACAGGAGAGAGCTTGTAGCTCACTCACCCTCCTAGCAGATGTTAGTGCTACCAATAGGAGAGTTTTAAGCGTGAGAAATCTCAGCGCGCAAGAGTGAAGTGGTTCGAATGGAGTGCCCATTAAGAAGTTTAAGACTAAATTTAAGTCCCATAAGGGAACCTGGAATGGTTTTGGAGGGTAAACATTAGTTAGTCCCTTAAGAAATTGTACCACTAGAGGAATTTTGAAATACGATGGTTCCTCCGCAGTGCGCTTGAAGATAGAGAGCGCTGCCAGATAGCCTTTTACAGTGCCCACTTGAAGGCCTGAGTTTGCCAAGTAGAGTAGAAACGATAACACCGTTGGTGTACCACATGAAAAAGGGTCGATATTCTGTTCCCTACACCAGCTGCAAAATGTGTTCCAACGGCAGCGGTATAAAGTCTTTGTTGCTGGTCTTCTGGCCGAAAGCAACACCTCCATGACGTCATCAGGGAGATCCCAATCCTTGTACCTCAACCTTTCAGAAGCCAAGCCTGAAGGTTGAGGGTTCTGGTGTCTGGATGGAGAACCTGACCTCCCTTCTGCGAGAGAAGATTCTCTTTGAGTGGAAGACGGATTGGAGGACAGATGGACATATCTAGAAGGTCCGGGTACCACGTTCTCCTGGCCCAATCCGGGGCAATTAGGATCATGGTTTTACGGAATCTTCTCAACCTCCTGATCATTTGAGGAATAACAGGGACTGGTGGGAACGCGTAAAGGAGTGGAAACGCCCAGTCCACTTCGAACGCATCTCCTAGAGCTCCTCTCGGGGGAAATTCCCTTGAACAGAACAGATCGCACTTCCTGTTGGTGCTTGTGGCGAACAGATCCACCTGAGGGGTTCCCCAAAGGGCGAAGATCTCTTGAAGGACTTCCTGAGCTAGCTCCCACTCGTGGGAGACTGTGCTCTGCCTGCTCAGAGCGTCCGCTGTCAAGTTCTTCTCTCCGGCTAGGTGGACTGCCGATAGAGAGATTTCTTCTTGGTTTGCCCAAAACCAGAGCTGCATCGCCTCTCTGCACAGTGGCAGTGACCCTATGCCTCCTCTTTTGTTGAGGTAGTGCATGGCCACCGTGCTGTCCGTCATTATCAGGACATTTCTCCCATGTACTGATGGCAGGAAAGCTTTCAGCGCTAGTCTGATCGCTCTCAGCTCTAATAGGTTGATGTGTAGTCTGGACTTCGATGGAGACCAACGACCGCTGATGGTCAAGTCATTGGCATGGGCTCCCTACCCCGTGAGTGAGGCGTCTGTGACTACTGTTATCTCCGGCCATGGTTGCCAAAACAGTTCTCCTTTCAAGATTTACTCTGGATAGGCCCACCATTGCAGGTCGCGGGCTACCTTGTCCGGAATCCGGAGGAGATCTGTCATTCTTCCTGAGTATTGTGACCACTGGGTCCTTAGTGCCCACTGGAGAGATCTCATTCTCAGGCGAGCCTCTGGCACAAGGAAGATGCAGGATGCCATGAGGCCTAGCAACCTCAAAAAGTCGAAGGCTGGGAGACGTTGGGCATTTTGAAACTTGGTGACCATCTGTAGAATATCTTGAGCCCTCACCTCTGGTGGCGAGGCTTTTCCCATGGAAGTGTCCAAAACCGCTCCAATGAACTGGAGTCTCTGTGATGGTATCATCTGCGACTTCTTTAAATTGAGGGAGAAGCCCAGTCTGTGAAGGAAGTGGCAGACATAATCTAGCTGGGCCTGTTCCGTAGATACGGCACTGATCAGCCAATCGTCGAGGTAGGGGTAGACGTGGATCCCATCCCTCCTTAGACTCGCCGCCACTACCGACATCAGCTTGGTGAAGACCCTCGGGGCGGAGGTCAGCCCAAATGACAGAACTCGAAATTGATAATGAGAGTCGCCAATTGCGAACCTCAGGTATTTCCTGTGTTTGAAATGGATTGGCACATGGAAATAAGCATCCTGGAGGTCCAGAGATACCAGCCAATCCTGGAGCTGGAGGGCCTGAAGGATCTGAGAGAGAGTTACCATCTTGAACTTGTCCTTCCTGAGGAACTTGTTCAATTTTCGTAAGTCCAGGATGGGTCTCAGTCCTCCGTCCTTCTTTGGTATGAGAAAGTAGGGGGAGTACCAGCCCTTGTTCCTGTCCCCTACAGGTACCGGTTCTATGGCACCTTTCTCTAGCAGGTCTATAATTTCCTACAAGAGGAGTAGATCTGGAACTTTTAGAGAGCTGTTCCCCGGTGGATGAGACTGAGGAATGTGTAAAAAGGGTAGGCAGTAACCTTGGGCAACTGTCTCCAATGCCCAAGCATCTGACGTTCTAGCCTGCCATTCCGTCAGATGGTGAGTTAACCTGCCCCCTACAGGTGTATTGTGTGGGAAGGCCTCAGAGTGGTTTGGGGCGGCTGAAGCAGATGCCGAGGGTAAAGAGGCACCTTCTGCTGCTGCGGTTTTAGTACTTTTGACCCGTCCACCTCGGGTGGAGCTCCTTTGGCCTCTTTGAGCCAGCTGTCCTCTGCCTTTCTCGAAAGCGGAATAATAGCGAAAGGACTTTCCTCTCCCAGAGGTTCCTGAGGGGCGAAAAGGAGTTTGGCGGATAGCAGCTCCTAAAGATTTTGCTGCTGCTTTAGAAGTCTGTAACTTTTCCAGACTGTCATCAGCCTTTTTCCCGAATAATGAAGAGCCGTCAAAGGGCATATTCAAAAGTCTGGCCTGTACATCAGGGGCAAAGCCCGACTTTCGCAACCACGCATGCCTGCGGATTGTTGTACTTGCCGCCATGGCCCTGCTGATACTGTCAGCGAAATCGATGCCAGTTTGAAGTGATGTCGCACATGGCATCTTTGCCATCTTTAATAATGTTAAGGAAGGCTTCCTTTTCCTCTCCTTCGGGTATGCAGTCAGCCGCTGATGAAGCACACTCCCATAGTGTGTGACTGAACCTGGCGAGCGTACAGGTGGCGTTGATGGACTTCAACGCCATACTACAGGCAGAGAAGACTTTCTTTGCCATAGAGTCGTACCTCTTGTCATCTCTATCCTGTGGTAAGCGGTCCTACTGCTAGATGAAGTTGCCGCTTGAACCACCAGGCTCTGTGGGGTCGGGTGTTTTGACAGGTATTCAGGGTCAACAGCCGCTACCCTATACTTGGTTGACTATCTTTTATTCACTGCAGGGATAACTTCGGGAGTTTCCCAATTAGATGCAATTTTTCTTTGGAAGGCTGCATGGAAGGGGACCACCGGGTCCTCCTGTGGGCCTTTGTCCAATATATCTGTTAGGTCATCCTGTTGGAAAACAGGTGAAGGCGCAGACCAACCCATAAACTCAATTATTCTTGCCATCAGGGTTCTATATGGTGTTTCGGCATGTTCCCCTGGGTCTGGCTTAACAAATTCCACTTCTGGGGAAGTGTCCAGCCCACTTGCCTCATGTAGTGACTCCTGTAGTTCCTTCAGCCTTCTTTCCTCAGAGGTGAAATCCTCTGCAGTAGGCAGTGTGGTCCTCTGTAACCCGAATGTTTCCTGGTCAGAATCTTCCCCTTCTTCATAAATTGAAGAAAGTCCAGGGTATTCTGACCTCTGAAATGGAATAAAACCCATTTCTAAGGCACAAGGAGCCAAACTCGTCGTTATTGGACGAGAAAACGTTGATGTCGTCGTTGCCGATGTAACAGGCTTCGAAGGCACCGAAAACGGCGTCGAAAACACTGGAAGGGGTCTCGAAGAACTCGAGAGGATCGGGATCCTACTCTAGGGCATTGACGACGGTTCCGGCGTCGTGCCGGAGGCCCTTGAAATCACCGTTGGCTGTGGGGTGGCCTTTGTCCTCTCTTTCATCGGCGTCGACGATGGCGTTGAGTCGCTCGACCGATGCGTCGAGGAACCCTTCGACAACGGCGTCGATGGCACCGATCCGTGCGTCGAAGGAATCTTCGACGACAGCGTCGAAGGAATCCTCGACGACGGCGTCGAAGACGGTGCCTTCTTACCCGATGGCTCATGGCGCTCTCGGGTGAAATGTTTCGCCGGGAGCTGCGACTCGCGGCGTTTTGATTTTTTGGGTTTTTCACCCAGGGTATCACCGTCAGCTGTCTTCGAGGGGGTCGAGGCCGCGTTCTCGAAGACGCTTAACATTTTCTTTCTGAATCCCTCCCACTCAGTTTGAGAACTATGTTTGGTGGGACAGGAGACTCTTTCTGGGGACACAGAAGACGATGAGGAATGGGACCTTCGACGTCTCTTTTTTGAGTGTCTTGATCTCGACGAATGGTGGGAGCTGCTTTGAGATCTAGAATGGGAATGTTTTCGGCGGCGAGGAGACGAATGCCTCGACTCAGCCGACAAAACTTTCGAGGAGGTTTTGGCTGACTTACCTCTCTCGAGCTTCCCCTTGCGCTCCTTCAAGGCTTTCGCCGTCATGGACATGCAGTCCTCACACTCCGAACAATGGTGCTCAGATCCCAAGCACCATAAGCAGATCCTGTGTGGATCCGTTATCGAAATTTTTTTACCGCAGTCTCGACATTTCTTGAAGCCGGATCGTGGCGTCGTCGGTTCTGATGAAGAAGCCATCGAGAACTATAAGGAATATTCGAGTAGAAATAGATAACTATCCTAACTGAACCGAGCAACGACGTTCCGAGGCCCCACGTAGCGCGGAAAAACGGAACTGAACAACGGACGCAGCGCGTGGCTATTTATGGGCATGGTGATGTCGGCGCCGAAACGGTGGCCGTCGAGGGACATCGACTCGGCGGACGTCGACGCGCAGCACCCTCTACAGAAAAAATTTCCGAGGCCAGCAAGCTGGAAACGTATTATCAAAGATAAGGAATACGTCGGAGGACACAATCCCTTCGAAGTCAAGCATCTGATACTAGAAAGTCTCCCAGTGCTCTAGAGTAAAAGTGCATGTGGCAACCCTTTCCTTTGGTGGTGATTTCTTGCAGCAGGAACAACCGTTTTTTTCCTGAAGAGAAACAGTGTTGCTTCGAGGTTTCACTTGTGAGGCAGGACCTCTAGCAGTGTTTTTCTCGTTTGTGCAGGGAGTATCCTAAGAATGAACTTTATCCAACTGCTACTCATAGACCCGAGCCTTATTGGAAGAAGGTTCTGATGCCAGGAGCTTGGGCGGCTCCATCTTCCCATCTTTATCAAGAAGGCATAAAGTTTGGTGACATGCTCCCGGGGGGCTTTAGAAAACAGACTTGGATGAGCCACAGTCCTCTGTACTGCTCTTCCCCAAGGCAGAAGTGATTTACAATGTAGGGATTCGACACAGACATCCCAGCAAGTCTTGAAGCTCAAGGCCTTCAGGGGCTTAGACAGGATGTAGATGGAAATGGACAAAAACAAGTTCCACTCCAAAGTAGCACACAGAGTGTACAAAGGAGGACCTAAGGTTTCAGGCTGCTTCTGGCTCCATATTTACTGCCTCTGATGTGAACATGTGGAATCTGTGGGAGTAAGGAATCAATTACAAAGGGAGTTCTGCGGTAGGTCAAAAAGAAAAACTACAACTGAGTAAGGTGGGGGCAGTAGGGTGGGGGCAAGAGCAACCTTGAGGCACTTAATGGGGAAAGAGGGAGGGAATAAATGGGTTCCATGCGTCTTTCCCTAGCCATCTGGCAAACAGTTCTGAGTAAGATGAGGCAGGAGACACTAGAGTTAAGGAAGAAGCGGGCCACACTGGATGGGGAAAGTACACATGTCCCGGAGAAAAAGGAAAGGGGTCGTGGGCACTGGATAAACATGCTGGCAGACTGAGGACAGCTTGTCAGTCTTGAGTGAAGCTGCTGCAACAAGAAAGGTGATCAGAGCGTGACTATGCAGTGTCTAGAGTCTGGAGTAGGACTCACTGTGAGCTGCTCTAACAGGCAAGGTTGTGGAGCTAGTGGAGGCTGTGTTAGGGTGCGACTGTGATGCTGGAAATGCATCGGAGGGACAGGGCCTCCGTATCCTTGTCCTTTACTGCTTTTTATCGTGTGTTCTGTTGTGTTTTCCGCGCAGGAGTTCATGTGGGACTCCTGGCGGTGCAGCTCTCTCTCCTTTTGGTTTGGTGAACGGACCCGTGGGATACCCTTATGGCACCCATGGGTAGGGGTACAACCCTGTGCCCCTAGTGTATGTTTTTGGGCACCTGTGTGTGACCCACAGAGCAGGGTACGGGCTGGTGCAGCTCCGTGCTGAAATGACTGGTGCCCTGAGCATCCTCCATTTTGGGATGCCCAGGCCCTGTCATTGGAATCGGTAGATTCCTGATGGAGACAAAATGGCCCCCATGGCCTCTTGCCTTCCATCACCTATTACCCTGATCTTCCCGAAGTCCTGGGAAGCCCTCTGCCTCGGTCCCTTCCCCCTGACTGGCTGTTGGGTGGAAGTTCCGTATATGGTAGTGTGGGGAAGTGCCGACCAGACTGGCTGGAGCCTTCTCAACGACCGTATGTTGTTGGTACGCCTGTGGGTGGGACCTGGGTGAATGGAGTGTGTGACGAATATACATTCTATTTTGTGACTGTCTAGTATCTGGAGTTTGACACAATGGTTGAGACAGCCCTGCCCGAAACCGGTATGAATGCAGCTTGGAGTGTTGAATGGCTTGGTACTTGTCCCAATACACATAACTTGTTGTGAGTGTCTGGAGAGAAGTGAATGGCCTGAATACCTTGTGTGCCTGATTGGCTGCCTGCCTGCATGAATGCCCGTAGTCGTGATTGGATGCTTGAGTGTGACCCAGCGGAATGATTGGGAGATCAACAGTATATCTGGGGACCTCTCACTGCTAGGAATCGAGTTCAGAAGCTGAAGTCCACTAGGACCAGTAACTGGAGTGAAGCTTAACCTTGAGCCCTGCTGGACGAGAAGAATTGCTGTTGCTCTCCTTCGCAATCTGAAAGCTGCTGTGCTTCAAGAACTGACCCAGAGAGGACCTGGTAAGGCGCCCTCTTCCCGAGCCACGAAGGACCATCGTGCACAGCCGATCTTTGCCTAAGCTCCCTGGTAGACAGACCTTCGACAGGCTGCTGACCCGATACGGGGACTGCTGCGGAACTCCAAGGAGAAGCGCCCGGACTGTTGTCCACCACTGTCGCCGACCGCAGCCGCCGTGCTCCCGTTGCCTAAGAACTTCATTGATCCAATGACACGCCGAGGAGCATCCACCGGTGGGTTTCCCGCCACCCAACGACCACAGAGACGCCGACGATTCGACGCCCTTGCTGGGCCACAGTTCTTCAACTCTTTGCAGTCCAGAACTATCGACACAGAGGTGCCCCGCACGCCTCTTCCTGGCCGGACGTTTACGCTTCCCCGTCAACGAGCACCGCTAGGAACGACGAGGCCTCTTCACCGTCGTAGCTTGACCTGTTCACGGTCGGATGTTCGATGACCCGTGACTCCTGCCTGAAAGGGAGGACACTCAAGAAGGGTTGTCGATTTCCCCGACGCGGAACGCTACAACACCAAGGTACTTTGGGGTTGCGAACTATTGGGAAGTCTAAGGGTGAACAATATATGGACTGGGCTTGTATCTTTCTTCTACAGGTTGCCCAGGTGGGGGGGGGATCTCCACCCAGAGCTGTGTTTAACAGTAGTTACCAGTACTCTGCCTATTGCTCAACCACCCTGCTTTTCTTCCTCTCTCTACTGCTGGTTTCCTCTTTATTTTGATCTGTGTGTCATTCTGACCGTATGCACTTTAATCAGATCTAATAACATTAGTGGTACCACTTTAGAATTGTACATATTTACCATTGTTGATTTTCAGAGCACAAAGTGAGTTATCGTGATCGTGTATATGACTTTGAATATTAATTATATAAAGACTGTGTTTTAACCGATACAGTGTGTGGACATTCCTTTGTGGGTGCTTGGGGACTGCACTGTACTTAAGAACCAGCTCGCATCGACTCCCGAGAAGCTAGGCCTTGATTGCTCAACTATGTTACCATAATAGAGAATCTTGGCAGTGGTCTCTGTGCCTTCCCTCTACCATATAGAGAGCGGAAGTGCAGACCACCCCCTCCGGTCTTTACAGCGACGGAGGGTGGATACAAGGGTTGGGCTCCCCCGAGATTGGAGACAGGCTCCTAAGTTCCTGACACAGAACCCACACTGCTAGAAATCGAGTGAGATGTGTGGAAGGGAGATGTTGCACTGGTGGATGTGTTGAAAAGCTACATAGGACCCATGTTTACTAGGATTCATTTTAGTGTTTCTATAACAATTGAACATCTAAAAAAAGGCATTACAATAATCTGAGGTTTGGCATGACAGTCCGTATATTGCTGCGTGAAGAATTAAATAACTCATGCATATCCAAATGTTTACTGAGAGCCAAACAAACACGATAAAACAGGGGCAATATAACCTACAAAACTCGCATTCAGGTCTTTATTATAAGAATAAATCTCAAATGGAATGCCCTATCTGAACATCAAGGTGTATAACACGCTAAGTAAACGTCAGAACTCTAGAGAAACCATTTCAGTACCACTAAGCTGTAGTCCAACCCTTTTCATACTGATACTTATTAAAAGTGCAGTATTTTCAAAAACATAAGCATGTCAGTGCTTGGCCTACATCAATGCCATTATTTAATTATTTGTATTGCATCAGCACAACAGGTCCGAAGGCATAATGGCGCTAGCACTCAACCTCAAGACAAACATAACAGAACCAGATCCACATGGGACAAAGGTCCCAGGCGATAAAGGTCTTAAGAGATTAGCAGGAATGTTAATGGAAGAGATATGTCTTTAGTTTCTGCTTAAATGCGTCCACAGATTTTCTACTCCTCAAATCTGGTGGCAGGGTGTTTCATAACAAAGGTGCAGCTGCAAAAAGGCTCCTTTACTCACCATAAGCAGTTTCGACTTGGAAGCTTAACCAAGCTCTCAGAGATAAGAGGGACTGATGCCCAGAAGTGATTTTTGTGTGATCGTTAAGATCTGATGTACAATCCTGGCTTCTATGGGAATAGTGGAATCTGTAACTTTATATTTTTTATGCAGTCAGTCTTACTTTGGAGGTGCTGGATGAGTCTTCATAATCAGCAACCCACCCTCCCAGATGTTGTCAAGTATTGGGACGCCAACTACAGAGTTTGTGGAGGCCTCCAGTGTCTGAAAATGAAACCCCCTCCTTTTGATGTTCCGCTGGAACAAGGTCAAAAAGCTACATAGCTCACATAAGCAAAGCATGGAAAAAGCCAATATCGTCCGGGGGCAAATCTCTGAAAGGCAGTCTGGCGGCTCCTCATCATCTGGTACTAGGTCGTCATACTCGTCACTAGTAGTATGCGTGTCCAGAGATGCGGCCATATCCGTGCCAGAATCTGTGCCTATGAACATAGCTGCAAGGGAATGAAACCACTGAGGAGTTTGTCTTTGAAGTTGTGATGGTGGAGCCGCTGCCTCGCATGAAGGCCCGGGAAGAGGATTTCCACTTGGCCTACTTCGGCCACCTTCTGCACCTTGTGGGACTGGATGAGGCAGGGGCTGCTGCAATTCAATGACCACAGTTTGTAGAGTAGACAGAAAGGTCTGAGTGCCGCTGGCGTTCCCATGGGAACTTTAGGGGTAGCCACTGGTGGAACAGGTATTGGTGGTGGAATAGCCACTGGTGGCCAGGGTGCAGGCAGAAATGGGACCGGTTCCTCCTCCATTTCCTCATGCTCAGAGAATGAAGCATTCAGATGCTCTTCATCTCGAGTGGTTTGGATTTAGTTGGTCAGGGTATCCCCTTCTAGGCAAGGAAACGAGCACTGGTGAAGATGTTGGCCTAGGAGGCAGAGCAATCATGGGTACTGCCATAGTCTAAGTCGTGAACAAAGTGATCGGGAAGAGGTGCTAGATTTTCATTGACTGGGTCGTCGACAGGACTGTTGTTGATGAGGTAGCGGACAAAGTAACTGGTGTCGACGACGATGTTCGCCTGTGGCTCATCAACGGAGTAGTCGCAATTATCGACAGAACCCTTGTCTCCAAAGAGGGGGACGAGTGTTTAATAGTCGCTGTAATCGTCATTGTATATGACGTGGTCATAGACGGACTGAAGATCATGTCGCTGCCTATATCGTTGTCATCGGGGAGGTAGCCGGAACCTGCGACTAATGTCCCCTTTCAGGTTTCTTCCCCCGGGAAGTGTCCTTGTGGGATCTCAACCTCTTTGTAGATGGAGTCCCATTTAGGGTCTGCCAACCCTGGCAGAGGCATGACTCCAGACTGAGGCAGAGGCCCTAGCACCCCTCTTCCAGCCAAGCAACCAACCTTCCACAGCGATCCTTTCGAGTCTTATTGGAGAAGGCTTTGCAAATGGAGCAGTTGTCCAGGTCAGGCGCTCCAGGCAATAGGTGCATTTCTCATATTCATCATCTTCAAAAATGTTTTCCAGGCGACGCTTAGAGCAGGGCCTAAAAAGCATTTTCTTATTTGTGTTCGCCATGACTGCGTGGAGAGGGCCTGAAAATCGAGAAGATGGACTCTCTGAAGATCGATGTTCAGAACATCGTTGAATGTTCAGATCTTCACCGGCAACTGATCCATGTTACCAGCAGTCACAGCCATGGCCGATGAAGAAAAAAAGGTTTGAAAATGTTCTCAAAATAGATGAAGGTCAACATTTCGAGGAGCTAAACTACAAGGACTCCCAACACTTGAACGTGCGGTAAAATCTGAAGATGGTCACCGGGGAGGAGATAAGGAGAACTAATGCCATTGGCTGGGCAGTACAACCTAAAGTGACAGCAATAGGCTATATAAGTGGCAAGCAGTTTAAGCTTTAAAGCCAAACTGCTTTAATATTACTGAGGATTCCCAGCCTGACGGCAGGGATTGTTCTATGAACATGTGAATCCATGAAATGCTGGAGAACTGCAGGCAGCAAACAGCCACTTTAATGGACCCTACTGGTTTCAGGAACTGATCCAGCACACCAGTTCAAATGATAAAGCGGTGAAAAAGCAGTGTCTGCTTACTGCTGTCCACAATAATTGCTGACCATATTACAAAGTGAACTCGTGGACTGTGTACATAAGGAAAGGAAAAAATCTAACTTCCAGGTGAAATAGGCAAGGGTGTCAAACAAATATAGGCCATTTATGCACTTAAAAACTTAAGATACATAGAGCTCGAATTGAGGTGATCTCTTGAGAAGACTTTTAATGATTTTATGAAATGATACAAAGATGTTACTATGAAATGTCTATAAACATTAACAGTGTCAGGAAAGGAGGGAAAACCTTTACCAAAAGTATGGTAGGTGGCAGCATTGCACTATCAAAAAGAGTAGGCTACACCGACCAGTACAATCATTTCTTAATTTCCAACTAAACGTGTTGATTTCATGTTTCATTTGTTTTGCCATCTTCAAGTTGAATGTATGACTGCTTACCAGACAATGACTGGCACGCACAAAAATATGAATTATGGTGGCTCTCTGAACCATTTCAGCAGGCATAACTATATTGTACTGTACAGTGTGTGCCTCTTAAAAGTCATGCTGAAACAAGTAAATCATTGCTTTCCAAGTGGCAAACACATATAAACAACTGGCTGTATAGAACAGACGGGCATTCAGAGAAGAGATACATGTTGCTTAAATATTCCAACAAGTTTTGTTATTCAGGATATATTTTTATTTTATGACAGGCAAGTCGTCTTTCATCTGCTTTTGTTGTAGAACTGTCTAAAAAAATAAAGCGGAACGCCAATGAATATCAAGGAATGTTGACTTTCCTTCAAAGTATATTAAAAAAAACACTTGCATTTCTAATGTGCAGTAATTGTGGTAAAATCTGTGTACAGTTTGAGTTTCAAGGCTTTGAAAACTCGACTGTATTTGAGTAAATATCTGGCTCATAGGCCCTCGCCACCTGAAGCTTGATAGTCTACGAAAGAAGGCAAACAGTCAAATCTCCTGTAGAATCCAGAGTGTTCGAACCAATGATCGGCCCCTCATCCGACCAACTATTCTCTCCCTCCCACCCACAACTGAAACAGGAACCTCGAGATTCAAACAATGATTGCCGGGAATGCAGACTGATCAGCACAAATTGAGGGGGTAGCACTAGGTGGTGCAACTACAGTAGACTGGGAAGAACGTCTGTTTGCCTCTGGATACCTCGGGTACCCAGTGAAGCACACAGACAATTAAACAGAGGATTTTCAAATGGACCGCTTGCCTCCAGAAATGTCCAAGCTATTGTCTCTGGCAATATACACATTGCCAGAAAACCTGGCAGGGTCATTACTCCTACAAATCACAGGTCAAGATGCCTTAGCCCACAACAACCATCTTTCATGGTTAGGAGATTTGAGACACAATCATTGCAATTGGAACCATATCAAATTAAACAGCTTGCTTTTTGGTCACTCCAATTCATCTTTCTCCAATATATCTTGTTTAATATAAAACAGAGGGCTGGATGGATTTTGCCATCAAAAATTATTTTCCCTATAGAGGCAGGTTGGGCACAAACTAAAGGCCACATCCAGTCCATCTGAAAATAGGCTCCTTTTGTTGGGCTCCACACAATTTAACTGGACCCAAACTTAATACTAGCCCAAGTGTCTGGAAGACTGCACTAATGATTTCCTTCGATGGTGCAAATGACCTCTCTTCTGGATACTGCCCAAAGCTTTCCCCCCACTACATGTGCCATTCACTTGCCCTTCCCTTCTCCCTTACCAACCTACTTCTCTATAAAATCTCCTACTACCTTATGCTACACACACAAATCACCCACACAAGTTTACATTGGGCCTACTAGTTATCATATCAGCATTAATCAAGCCATGTTGAAGCTCACCTCTTGAGGTCTACCACACTCATAAAACATCAGAGGCTACCCCAGATCAAAAAGCACTGTAATGCTATCTGATCTTGCACTCTTCCTTTTGGATAAACATAATCCCAAGCATCACTGTCAAACCAATAAAACCAGAGTGGCATATAAAATGCTGGTGCTTCCGACCTGTACCCATTAACGCCACATGTTTTGCATATGCCTATCCCTGTATCTCAGTGACCCCTAACCCCTTCCACATTTCTTGTAGGGCCACGTGCAGGCAGACCATAGTGGCAGAAATACAAGACCACTTTACACAACATACTTACAGCCCTTAAGTGAACAGGGATATTTCCAAACTATGTGGTAACCAAACCTCAAAAATTCCTTCCAGTGAAGATGTGTATTAGTATTTTTATTGTATTTAAATAGCGCTTAACACCTACGCGCTGTACAAGGAAATTAAACAGTACAATTAATGAGTAAATTACTAATGAACAAATCAAAGGAAGAGAAAATGGTCTTTAATACGAGATTTAAAAACATCAAGAACTAGAGCGCGAGGGAGAGCATTACATTGCTTGGAGGCAAGTAAGGAGAAGGAGCGAGAAGGGGCACAAGGAGGATGAGGAACATCTAAGAGAGAGCCTTGGAGCGGAGAGTACGAGAAGGGGGGCAGAATGAATTTAAACAGAAAGAAAAGTGACACGACTGCAATTATTGCCCACATTTTTAAAAGAAAAATGCAGAAACATTGTCTTACTAGGTTAGCCCTGCTCCAAGGGGAATCTATCAACACCAGAGATTTATAAAAAAGATAACAGTGGGAAATTCAGTGTCGAATAACTTCTGTTGGTCTGATTAGCCTCCCTAAACCACAAATCCAGTAGATTGTAAAAGCTAACATTGCAATCCAGTTTGTCTGAATGAATGCAGCAAACAATACCAAAGAAAATAATTACTTTCCTTTGGCAATGTTCTTTTAAATGGCTACTCACTCTACCATTCTCGAAGAATCACAGGCACAGCTTGTGATTGACATCAATGCAATTATGACTATAAGCATTCTGGAGGACAAAGAACGCCAAACAGTTCCGCTCCAAAAGGAATTTGAAGATTGAAGAATTCTGGCCAAACCACTTCAGGAGCACCTGGAGATTAACTGACTAGCCGGAATCTCTTCTGAAAAAGGAAATGGAATATTTCCAGCAGGAGGAAACTCACAGGGAAGTGCTGCTGAAACGAGAGGCACCAATGGAGTAACTTTGCTGAAAATGTTGGGAGGGACATGACATCTGAAGAAAAGGTGCCCCAGCCAAATGAATGGGGACAAAATGGTGTGACATGAGAGTTGGGGGGTGGGGGGACAGACACCCATGTGCCCCCCTAAAATTACGCCCATGAGAGGCACTACCCAGTCTGAAATGAATATTTAATGCCCCCTTAAGAGGTAGACTGAAGAAAACCAACTAATATTACTGAAGGTTAGGAATGGCTGGATATCTACCAATGATTTATCCTTTGGAAGAACCTCTGTCCCTCACAGCGCATAAATACCATCAATGCTGGTAGACCTGCTGCTTGTTCGAAGGCCTAAATCTCTGCTGAAAGGACTGGAAAGAAAGAGGAAGTTTGCAGTGGCTCTAGAACTTTATAATACAACCTCCACAATAGCCCGAAAAGGTGCAATTAAAAAGGCAGGCATGTCCAGCAGCTTTCCCAGAACATTGTGTCAAATTATTGGTGGCAATCCAAGAATACCTTTTAAATGCCACCTCAGGGCTAAAGGACCCGCACAAGCAATCCACTGCCTATAGCCCTTGCTACATAAACTGCTTTGCCGCATCCCTACATCAAGCACTGAATATGAGTGGCCAATTAGGCAGCAACCTCTCCCAGTATCAGTGTGGCAATACCAAGCTAGCATGCATACAGCAACATTTCAACAGGCTTATTCAATCCAGTGGCACATAGAAAAAAGCACTAGGTCGAGATTGAGCAACTAAATTCTGAACTAGGAATTCTCAGGGATTGGATGCATCGATATAAAACTATGCATTTCAAGGTGTCGGCCTGCAGTTATATGATTCCTTCTTGGTGACAGTAGGCACAAAGAAAGGCTCAACTTAAAGAGCACAGCAAGGCAACCACTATAGGACATGATCAAATTGCCCGTCTTTACATAAAGATGCCCTTTACAGCGTGCACCTTTTTTTCAGCCTTTGACAAGGGGCATGGGTAAAACGACATTGTTGAACAATGTGGAAACTCACTGTCCTGCGATTCTCACTAGGACAATGTATGCAGTGGAAGCTTGTCTTCTGACATAGATCTTCAAGAATGGTGCTTTTGGGAGTGGGTCGCACAGAATGTGGTGGGTGAGAATGCAGAGAAATAGAAAATGGCCAACCTTGCTAGGTCTGTGGTGTCTCATGAATAACTTGGCCAACCACCCGCAGAGGGCCTCAATTCATTTTTGGACAACACACAAGTCAGAATCATGCACGGCTGCAGGTACCAAACAGAGCCAGGGGGACTGCAAAAGACACCTGCGCACAAGATCTTTACGGACAATATTCTCAAACAGAGACAGAACATAAAGTGGAAAGCTGCTGATGGTGTCTGGTGGGGGATGGTAGGAAAGATTTCATAATTGTATGTAAATTTCCCTCCATGTGTACACCCCCAAACTTTTGTGCTGCTGTTTAGACCATAGACTGACTTTGCCAGAGAAGCACAGCCTTCAGCTGCACTCCTCTGGGCTTTCGCTCACTTTTAAATGTGGGGAAACTGACATGCCCTTTAGACAGTCAGTACTGGGAGACTGTTTCCCTTAGTCCTTTTCCAATGTTGCAACTTTTCTGCAACATGTAACAAGTACACAATGTACCTTCCAGTACAGTGAACTTGGGTCTGCAGTCATTTTCCAAAGGCCCTAGATACTCTCCATGTTTTTTTTGTGAGAAGTGCAGGTGTGTCATGGACAGGGCTGGTGGCAGCTATCTTTTCACATTATTTTTAACCCTTTCCTGCCATGTTAACCACGTCTGGCACAAATAGGTGGCCTGGCTCCAAAATGGCCATGCCACAAGGTTCTTTGTCCTGTCCTTTGGCCATCTTGGCCCTTTACCTTCCCCAGGTCGAGTCGACCCGGGTCAGTCCTTATTTGGACATGCAGTTTCCCGCAAAACGCCAAGCTTTCACGGGCTCCTGCATGCCTTGTGTGTATGCCTTGTGTGTGTGCCTCCAGGATGTGGGCTGGGGTGTCTGTCCCCAATAAACATCCTGGATGCCAGAGAGTCTGGAGTGCTGTGAATGGCTGGGACCACTGTGGTCCATGATTGGTCCACGTATGGAGTGTGTGTTTGTGAGCAGATCTCCCATTGGGTCCGCTCCGTTTTGGCGCAAAGGGAACTTTGGATAAGAGGAGGCTGAAAACACCCATACCATGTCGATCTCTGGAGTTCTCACTGAACGAAGGATAGGATCCAAGTATCCTGAAACTAAGAAGCCGAGTCGAGTAACCGCTGGTGAACCGCTGGAAGGTTTGGCACCCTGACCCCGCTGCCGTCCCATGGGAGCACTCTGCATATGGTCGTCCTAGAAGGTCTGCGAAGACGCTTTGAACCATTAGAATAGTGGGACCAACTATTCTCGGCACCTTCATCAAAACCTGCAAGTAAGCTTTCTCGGAAGTGTCCCAGGGACAATCAGTGGGCTGACCAGCTTACCCAATTGTTTTGCTCTGTCACCGCCCCCTTTTTGAGGAGGCCCTCGAAACTTGGTATACTGCTAGTTCTGTGTCCATGGCACTCTCATACCGAATTTCGTACACTTGGCATTCCAAGGTCTGAAGTGAGAGGAGTGCGCCCGGACCGGAGCATACGCGGTTACCGTGTTGCCCTGCCGTGGCAACGACCTTTGCAGGTATGCTGCATTTGTGACCCTCTTGCCCCTGAAGACTACTGCAGTGAAATTGGGTCGATTCATCCACCCAGAGTGGAGAAATTGCCACTGTCCAGTTTGGGAATCCTCACTGCATCTTCGGAACTGAAAGCTGCAGAGACGTCCTTTTTGTCGTTTTCGAAACCTGCAAGCGAAGTGGACTGAACTGACGAAGTTTGGGTCCGTGTGTGCCTGGGACCGATGAGTACTTACAACACTAACCGGTGACCCCTAGCGCCAGGCCCCTTTTTATGCAAAAGTGGCCCCTGAGGCTCTCTCTCCTTTCCACTGCTAGTGCGAACTAGAGAGTCCATCTAGCACTCTGGCTCATGGGAACTTTATCGCCTCATCCACCTTCGTGAGCTGCTAGAGACCCCTGAAGCGAACCCGTTTTGCCCATTGGAACAACCGCGTGCGCTTGCATTGCATGTACTATTGTGCACAAGGCTCCTCTCTTCTTAGGGCTTGGACTGCCTCTTAGGTGTGTTGTAGATGTCAAAGGGGCCAAAGACTATATGCACTGCTCGTTTTCTTCCCATCTAGGTTGTGGACATATTTTGTGCATTTAACCCTTTGGACCCTATTGGTCTTGTATATAGATTATATTGATATTGTTGTGTTGGTTTACTTAGAATTGCTGTGATTCTTTTACTATGGTCTGAGTTACAAAGGGCTTGTCATAAATTGGTCTATAATTTTGATATAACACCTGTCCGGGAGTAATTTGTAAGTGTTCTTGCTCTGTGTGCTCATTGAGGTCTTTCAGTCACCCTCAACCCTCCGTCTTGCCTGCCTGCCATAGCTACCTTGATTGGTCTGGCTTGTCCAGAGGTTACCCTGTTCCAAGAAACTAGGCTGGCCTTCTGAACCTCTGCCCACCAGGTCAGAGTTCCGAAATCCGTCTTAACAGGGGAAAAGGCAACTGAGGTATGGGGCCCCTAAAACATATGTGAAAGCATGTGTGCCTTGGAACAAAGCTGGGTTGCAGCCGTTTGGATGCCGGCGTGTAGTAGTTTAAAGATTTCAGAATCCAGACTGCATCATGTGCCATTTAAAAATGTGCAGTTTCTGTGAAAAACATAGAAATTAAGGCGATATATTTCCACAAAGTACTTGGTGGTTTTATATATACTCTACAGTTTCTCACAGGAGAGGATCTTTAACTTCCATCTTCAGCATACATCACCTTACAAAAATGTAATTCTCCATACCCACGAGAGAGTACTGGTTGGGTGAAGCACCCTTTGATGATCGAGCTACAGTTGAAAATTATGCTTTTGGAGTCATTAATAGGTGCCATTGCTACCACAATTAGGTTTCTTGCAACCCCTTCGTGAATGTCTTGCAACCTATGTGATTGTACAAGAATTCAGACTATCATTTCAAGGAAGAAAGAAAACTTGGTGTCAATGGGCCCATCAGGCAAATTTTAAAAGTGTGCCTTTAGCAATTGCTACTATTGGAAACTAGCTGTTTGAGTCGATAATCATGCTGCAGTGCACATGTTTCAAAAATTACTTTATAGAAATACATTCTACCCTTGATTGTCTGAGGGGTCAAAGTTTGACATCTGAATGCATGCGGAGGTCAAAGGGCATGTGATTTCAGCTGTGCTGATCCTATAAGCTTGATGAAATGACACCTAGAAGCAAAGAATAATGTTTTACATACCAATAAAACATTGAGGTAGGACTTACAAAACATAGCTAAAAGACTGAATGACTGTGTAAATGCATGCAATCCGATTGCCTACAATAGGCAGAAATCCCAAACAACAATAACAAATAACCAGCAGAACAGGCTCAAAATTAGTTTTCATGTGAATGTGCCAGTAAACCACACTGTTGCTGCTGAACTGTATGCCAGCATGGAAACACTGATGCCTCTTCGCCATCATCTACTCTTCAGTCAGTGGCTCTGATCCTTTCTAGTTTCTTTGTGTCCTCACTTATCCCCTTCACAACTCTTCACCCATGGCCTCACCTCCAGAGTTTGCCAGTGATGCTCTCTGCTACTGGGCCTAGCAATGCTGCAGTGTTGCCACACCACAACGCTACCATTTAGTTGCAGCAATACATCTAATTGTGTATCTTTCGCAGGCATATTTGGTGACCAGCTGTAATGCACCAGCCTTTTCACTGCATACGGCAAATGATGTGCCAAAATGAATGAAACTGCTGAAGGGCAATCATAATAGAGCGCTCTGGATGGGCCAGGCTCAACACAGTTTCATGGTTGATTATATGGCAAAGATGCAACCATAAGTATATATCCCTAATACTAAGGGTCCACACAAATCCCTTCTGGTATACTATGAATCCTAGTTCTACAAGGACATTCAATGTAAACATTTTAGAATACCTTTCATCGATCGCCTGGTTGCATTACCTCCTTCTCCAGCGTAGACTTGGACACTTGCTTAACCACTCAAAAAGTTAATATTGTAAACTTTGCAATTATTTGAAAATAGCTTCAGGTATCTGGAAAGGTAGGACATGACACACAGAACACAGTCAAACAAGAAGCTGCTTTGACGCCCAATGCACATGCCTACGACGTTTATAGCCTGGACAAAAAACTAAAAAAAGAAAAATGAACAATCGATCTGCTCCACCCTTCAGACGTACCTAACTGCGCCCAGAGTGGATTGTAAGGATGGGTTTTTGCCAGCATGTCCACACTCTGCGAGGAATGTTTTTCTAGGAAGGTTCTGATGGGTGGCTGTCCATTAGGCATGACTGTTGGGACCCAGGCAAGGTGGTTGGTCAGGACGGCAGTGAGTAAGCCTGGTAAGAATCTGAAAAGAGAATGGCATCCAATGTTAGTTGGCCCAACAGAAACATACAGAATCCGTTTTAATCCTATACAGCAATTCAACAAATGATGCAAAGTAGACAGGTATGTCAAGCTTATGTTCGTGCCTTGAAAACACTTGTATATAGGCGCGTTATAAATGCCATATAACAGGCTCCAAATTAAGAGGGACGGAAGAGACGTTGGCGGGTTAAACTGCTCTCTTATGAAAGTCTGAGCTTCTTTAATGCAATTCACTCTAAGCAGCATTCATCGATACTGATGGAGGTTGTATATTGCCTCCAAACCCTATTTGTAACTGCTTACTGGCAGTGGTCGAAGTGTACGAAAAGAAGTAGTGGAACTATGTTCCCTGCTGGCCTGCACCCACTCCCCACAAACCCCATCATCCCGCCCCCTCTCCCACACAATACACACACCCTGCTGTTTAAGGGAACGTAGAGTGCAGTGCACTGAAAGTGCAAGTTTCAACTTCCTCCTACACTTTTATTTTAAAACAATATCATTCCGGAACGGTTTCTTTTTCAAATAAAAGTGTAGGAACTGTAAAAGGTAATTTTAAAAAGTACGGGAGCACCGCTTCCGACCGCTCCCTCTCACTTCGACCTCTGCTTACTGGCAAGGTGTTTTTCAGCCAAAAGTAACATTATAAAATCGCAGTAGGTCAAACTCAGATCACCATTGTATTTAGCACAGTTGCACAACAAATGCACAGCTCACAAACGTGACCCCTTCTCGGATCTCCACATTCATCATTGCCGCCTCATAACTTTGACATCAGCACTTTCGACTAGACAACACAAACCATCCACTTTGCCACGCCACTTACCTGCCGTCTGGTTCTGAGACCGGGGGACTCGCAGGGTCCTGTCCTGGCCTGTGTATCCACGTAGTGACTTTCCCGCAGCGGTTTCCTTTGTGGTTTTGCCCAACAAAGTGTCAGCATCATCTCGACACTGCGGATGCGCGGATGGCCATGTTCATCATTCCGGGCATGCGCAGTCCTTAAAGCAGTGCAGATGTCACTGCTTGCTCTCCAAGCACCACTTTCGCCCTGTAGCAATACTTTAGGAACCGGGTCGGTTGAGGCAGTGAGTCTCAACGTGGTTTTCCGGCCAGTCCGTTTTCCGCCTTCCATGTTCCTAGTGCCAGTTCTTTGTCTTGCCCAGGTTGGCCCCTGCCTCTGCTCATTTCCCCTGCCTTCCTGCTCCTTCCTCCCTGTCCCTCCTTGGCCATGCCTGCCTTCCTTGCCCCGCCCCCCCTGCCTGTCTGCCCTGCTATCCCCTCTGCAGTTTGGAGTACCCCTTTGCTTGCCTTGGCAGCCTCTCAGTCTACCTTGGGGTTCCCTACTTGTCTCGTTAGTCAGCTACCTGTCTGTCCTGGTTCTTACCTTCTGTCAGCCTTGGGTTCTGCTTCCATCAGTCTCATCTTCCAGCCAGCGTTACCTGTGGAGTCCTTCTGGTTGTCCGCTTCTCATCTCATCCAGGGCTACCTAGTGACCACCTACATTGAAAGGCGACTCAGCACTGACCCCTGTCCCAGAATTAGGGGAGGTGTTGGGTTGGTTCTGGCCATGTTCATCATTGGGTTGGTTCTCTGCTCCGCCTCAATGTCTCAACTCCACCGTTGACTACCTGGCTTCCAGATCTAAGCAAGAGCCCCGGCGAAGAGGTACGCAGCGACAGCGTGATGCCCAGTGTAACACTTCCATACTCATTTGCTTACCATCTGCTCCCATCAGTCCTGTCCTTTAAGCACAACCTCAAATGAGTTAAGATAATTGAATTTCACCCAACGTCTGCAACGTTTCACAAATCCCTTTCCATCTATGCCTCCCCACATTTACTATGAACTCCCTGCAATAGCATTGTCAACCTCCAATCTTCTAGCATGAGTATTTAAAAACAGGATACTTCTTATTTAACAGCTTCGCTGTGTTCCTCAATTGCAGTAAACATGGCACATGCAATCACACTTTCAGGTTGGCATCCAATTCAGAAACCATTTAACAGTTTCCAAAGACAAATGCAGAATTATAAGCAAGCATCAAAACTAGTTTGATGTATCCAAAGGGCAGTCACTGAATTGGGCAACACCACAACAAATACTTATATTGGTCACAAAAGCAAACACAATTTCATGTCCGGTGCAGCTGTATAAGATTGGATTTAAAAAAAAAAATCCATTCTGACACAGTAAGATTTGGCAAAATTTGGGATAACGGTCTACTGCAGTACCCCATACCTCTGAAGGAAGCCATCTTGCGCTATATGTAGTGATGAATACTCTGGATACAGCAGTGATGTCCAGTTGGATTCCACCTTTTGGCTGCCACTCATATGATTTCCACTATCATCATGTTATCTTTATAACTACTCTGGATAAAAAGAGAGAAGTAACCTCTGCCAGTCAGGTATACTTATATTCTAAGTTACTAATGGTTCCAGGCGGATCACCTCTCCCCGTTCTTATAGTAATGTGAATTATCATAAGGCTTTGATGCATTACTATCGGAATCCCCATAATCAATGAGGGAGTTTCATCCAGGCTTGAAAGACAAAGCAATGCAGGAAAAATTGTCTTTTTGAAATTTTGATTTCATCTCCTTACTGAATTAACAAGTCTTCTTCTGGCCCGCTGGTCAGTTACTCAACAATGAACAGGAGTTCTGTCCCTGTGATTCTCAGACTGACTGCCCATGCTTCTCAGAGCCTGGGGAGGAGAGGCGTTCCAGGGACACACGCGAAGACTGACCAAAGAAGTGCACACTAGAAGCTATAATGCAAATACTCCCCTGCTTAGCACAAAAGGGTCTGAGAACAAGGCAGCAAACAAAAAAAGTCATATTGGAAGTTATGGTTGTGACCGTTCACAAGGCAGAGTGTGTGTGGCGTAAAATCAATACAAGCAAAGGGAGCTTCTTTGCATAGGAGGTGATGAGAAAGAGAGGGACGATCCAGAAAATAAGTGTTTATGTGAAGTTGTTGTTTGGCTCTACACAGGGCAGCGCATGTGAAGATGAAAAGCCCCAAGAGAACCAAAGTAAACTGTTACTTGGGAGTGGAAATCCAGACCCTTCCCAGTGTAGCACAGGGAAGGCTAAGAGAACAAGAGTTAGTCTCCCTTTCAGAGGATATACCAGTCAGATATTACAACAAAGGGAAATCTAGAAAAGCCCATGTCAAACTAAAATTTTGTAAAGTCAGAAAAGGCTTCTTTGTGCAGAGTGCCTGCATTGCATTGACTCTGTAATGAGAGATAATTGACTTTTAACGTCTTTGAGGTCATGTATTTGTAGTTAACCAAAGCAACAGACTGGAATGGCCTTCTGAAAGTGTTCACAGAAATATATTGAAGTCCTAGGTTGGAAGTGGGGTCCAGACCTTTGAAACTAGCTTTGATGGGCTGTAAAAATATATTTTCAACACAAGATTAGAGTCTTTCAAAGTGGTCAAATACAGGTTCCGGTAAGTCCTTTTTGCCTAAGGATAGAGCCTGCAGTAGCCTATTTTAATGTCAGAGCTTGCCAACTCTGCAACACAGAAGAGGACAGGGTCCAACGTGCCATCCATTCAGTGGATTAATTTCCTTTTCCATGCAAGTGTGCCAAAACCAGGCCCGCCTGCCAGGGTTCTGTGTTCTAAATATTTCCTTGCTGCCTTAAGGACATAAAGCTTCTCTGATAATCATCCCAATTCTTTTAAATTAAGGGACCTGGCTGCTCAGGGCAGATTGTGGGATGTATGAAGAGCAAATACCCAAGAAAGAGGATTCTGAACCAGTGAAAACATTCATGGAGGGAGTAGCCTGGAAGTTTGGACGCAGTCTTAATAACACTAAATGCTGGACCACTGAGGAGCTACCAAGATCATGTAGCAATTTCTGGTTCACCTCAGCTGATTTTGGACTACTTTTACTCTGGCTATGAGAAGCACAGCCGGAAAGGCATTCATAGTCGAACCTTCCCAAGGAATGTGACGGGTGCTTTCTCCACTTCTTCCCCCATGACATCCACAGTATTTACCCAAGACCCTCCATGACATTTGAGGGGTTTCTAATGCTGCCTTGAGTCACAAAAAGGTCCAGCAAAGGTGTGGTTTGCCATCCAAGAGATAAGCCATTCGTGGAGGGAGACCGCCTTAACCTGGAGGCCTCCTGCCAATTGAGTGGCTGTAGAAAAGTGCTGATTGCACCAGTGCCTCTCCATAGAAGTTGAAAGATGGTATAACAGTCATGTTTGTCTGTTAGAATTAGAGCTCTGATTGATCCAATCAATGGAAGGAAAGCTTAGAATGCCAGAAAAAGTAAATATTACTTACCGTAATGTCTAGTGCACTTCTAGTCCATAGTCCCCTTTCCTCCATAATGTATTGCTCCCCCCCCCCCATTAAGGACGGGACTGAAGCCATTAGAAATGCAAAAGTGCTTTCCCATAATACATTTTGAAGGCATGTGTAGGTGCAGCTGCAGGGTGTGGGTTCAGGTGCAGAGTTTGGCTCCACCACGCAAGCCCAGTCAGCCCCCCCTTTTTCACGCAGTGGGTCTAACGACCTAGGCTATCGTATTTATGTGGACTAGAGGAAGGTTCATATGAAGGAAAGTAGACTGTAGACTAGGAGTATAGGAGTCCCTACAGTGAGTAGATTATTCTTACTTATATATCCTGTTCCCTTCCCACCATACTGCATGAGTGATTTCACACCACAAATCCTACAGAAAGAGTAACCCAATCTGTTCTAAGAGACTATTTTCTCAGTACTGCCTGGCCGAAAGCTGCATCTCATCAAGAGCTAGCATCCATGCAGCAATGCCTGCAGAATGAAGAGGGGTTAGACCAAGTAGCTGATCCGATGATCACATTCCAAGGGACTTGTAGCTTGAATACCATAGATGTGGTATTAGCCCTCACTGCTCGAGTATGCAAGCCGCGGGGGAGGGGTTTAATTCTGTGCCTTATAAACATCAGAATTGATGCTACCATCCACCTAGCAACAGAGGCCTTTGTGGCTTGATGGCCCAAAGAAGAGCCAAGCTCCCAAATGTGGCAGAAAGAGCCCCATATTGTCAAAAGACCTTGCTTTGAACCAAATAAACTTGTTGAGCTCTGACGTCCAGACAGTGGATTGTCTCCTTAGTCCTCGCAGAGGGCAACAGAAAGAAAGTAGGGTGAGATACCTCCTGATTAATGTAAAATGAAGAGACAACCTTAGGAAGAACGGAGTGGTGTGTTCATAACACAACCTTGTCCTTGTGTAACAGGAAAAGGTTCAGAAGGTGTTAAAGCTGGTATTCCGCAGGCCGAGGTCAGACACGTAACCCAGTCTTCCATGTCAACAGTTTGAGGTCCACCAAGGTCCTGGATTCTACCAGTTTATGAGCTAATGCGGAAAGATCCACATTCAGATCCAACACCAGGTGAGGCCTCCTAATCAGTGTAAATAGCTTGATGATAAAACATCATCCAGCTGACAAGTGAGTGGGTTTAGATTTGTTTCAAGGGCTCCTGTGTACTCCCTGCCTGGTTCAGAGTTTCACCCAAAACAAGTCAAGCCAAACTAGCAACTGACTTTGTGTTCCCTTATTTTCACCTTCCAGGAAGACAGAAATTGACCCCCAAAGATAGGCAATGATTCAGTTCTACAAAGGCAGGTGTCCCTGTGCCTAGGTGCCCTGGAAAATGAATGAGGACTCACCTCGTCAACACGTATCTTCCTTGAAACAAATTCCTTTAGATATTCTGAAAAGGATCAAGGAAAAATTCTCCAGCATTTTGACACTCCTTAAAGGGATGGTCTAGTAAACATTTTTATTTAAAAAATAGATAGGCAACATAAAAAAAAAAGAAATACTAGCATTCTTTGTTTTAAAACTTCCTATGTAAAATGTTTAGCTATTCAAGCTCAAAATTCGCTAAAGCAAGCACATGGGCGCATCCATTTTGTGAAATGGAGGCCCTCCTGTGCTGGCTTTTGCGGCACTAATGAAGGAAAAGCCAGCCAGCTGTAGTAAACAAAGGCTACCGCTGGGTGGCTTTCCCTTCATTAGTGCTGTAGGCGGAGGACGGGTACCGGAGACCAGAGCAGGAAAGCTGCAGCTGAATCTCGGTAAGTGCTATTTATTTTTTTTTAAAAAATAAGCACTAGCTGCGGTTTTATTTCTAAGTTTTCCGGGCTGGAGGAGCCCGGAAAACTTAGAAATAAAACCACAGCTTTAAAAACGTTGTATTTATGTTTGCGGTCTCTTTTGAAGCGACCGCAAACATAAATACAACGTTATTGTGTTGGAAAACGCTGCGGTTTTTCTTTCCAAGTTTCTCAGGCTCCTCCGGCTCAGAGGAGCCTGAGAAACTCGGAAAGAAAAACCACAGCGTTTTCCAACACAACCGCGTTGTTTCTGCCTGAATCCGCTTTACCATTTGGGGCTCTCGGGCTCCCCACCGGGAGCCCGAGAGCCCCAAATGGTAAAGCGGATTCAGGCAGAAACAACACAGCATTGCGGAAAACAACCGCGTTGTTTCTGCCTGAATCTGCTTTACCATTTGGGGCTCTCGGGCTCCCCACGGGGAGCCCGAGAGCCCCAAATGGGAAAGCAGATTTAGGCAGACAACGGAGCATTTCCCATTTGGGTCTCTCGGGCTCCCCACGGGGAGCCCGAGAGCCCCAAATGGGAAATCAGCTGCAGGTAGAAACACTACGCGGCATGTAAACATAACCACGGGTGTTTCTGCCTGCTGTGGCTTTCACTTTGGGTCTCCGGTGCTCCCCTGGGAGCACCGGAGACCCAAAGTGATAGCCACATCAGGCAGAAACACACACGGTTGTGTTGGAAAACGCTCCGAGCCGGAGGAGCCTGAGAAACTTGGAAAGAAAAACCGCAGCGTTTTCCAACACAATAACGTTGCATTTATGTTTGCGGTCGCTTCAAAAGCGACCGCAAACATAAATACAACGTTTTTAAAGCTGCGGTTTTATTTCTAAGTTTTCCGGGCTCCTCCAGCCCGGAAAACTTAGAAAAAAAAAACGCAGCTAGTACTTATTTAAAAAAAAAAAATAGCACTTACCGAGATTCAGCTGCAGCTTTCCTGCTCTGGTCTCCGGTCCCCGTCCTCTGCCTACAGCACTAATGAAGGGAAAGCCACCCAGCGGTAGCCTTTGTTTACTACAGCTGGCTGGCTTTTCCTTCATTAGTGCCGCAAAAGCAAAAGCCAGCACAGAAGGGCCTCCATTTCACAAATGGAGGAAAGGGGACGGAACGTAGGCGTAATTGCCTTTACTTCCAGATCATTGATAGAGGATGCAGAGTCCAGCGGGACATAGGTGGTGCATTTGATAGTGTGTGACCTTCGACCCAATTAGGTACATAAAAGGGGATTCCCATCAGATGGTGGGTCACATAAACCCATCACATTATTTCTGATCTACCCAAGGAGAGACAGATCACTGACTGTGTTGTGCCTCCTCTTTCAAATTGCTGCTACTTTGGTTGCGTTTCCTGGCCGAAGAGCCTGGAGGAAGGGGAAACCAAGAGGCAGTAGACGCTTGGCCATAGGGCTCTCAGAAAAAGCGGGGCCAGGATACAATTAACCCTGAAAATCTACATATGGGTATTTACCGCTGGTGCAAGTAGGTTGTGGTTGCCACCACTATCTTGAACACACCCACAGTGGAGTGGATGTGAAAGGGATGCACATAGAATTAGACAACCTGGCACTGGGTGGAAAACCTGAGAAACAGACATTGTGGAGCCAATATGTTTTTGTGCATACGCATGCGTCCCCCAATGTGAACAGCCATTTCCCAACTTGTAAGGCTGTGAGTATCTGAGCATATGTGGCCATGTTGAATCTTAGTTTAACCATAACCGAAGAGCAATAAAAGTCCTCAACTCCATTTTTTCCTTCTTGGGCACCATGAATAAGCTGACATCCTCCCTCAAATCAGATGAAGGGAGAGCTTCTAGGGCATCCATCTGAAGCAGTTGGGCTAGCTTTGTTATTCATATTCAATTAAAGGTGTTAGGGACTCTAGGAGAGGGGTGGAAGATTAGCAGACGAGTTGAGACCTCTGCAAATAGCCACATTGTCCAAGGGTCATTATTAATCATGAAAATCGATTTTGCCAAATCCTTTCTCCCACAGTAGAAGAGTGTTCCAGGGTCTTGAGAAGGACAGAGGGGTTGTCTGCAATGAATTTGTAGTAGCAAAGAACCACTTCAGAGGCATTGCGGCAGTATCCCTCCTGTCATAGGCTCTTGCTTGAAAGGGAAAAGGACCTACAATGAGTGCCCCCAGACTTCTCCAAAGATGAAAGGGAAAATTCGCATTCTGCAGAGGAAAATGACTGCCGAGAAGTGGAATAATGGGATTTCACCAATGGGGACACTCCTGGTCTTCTCCTATAATTCAGGAACCTGGTCCCTTTGAGCCGCTTGTGTGTCCAAATGTGATGGACAATTCATTGTATTTTTACTGTGTCATTTTTTGGGGGGTCGGGTGGGGGAACAGATCCCAAACCTACCTTCTGTGCTACTGCCCCCTTCACTCACCAACCCTAAAAAAAAAAACCTGTAAAATGTCCCTTTACCAAATTCAGTAAAAAACAAAATAATAAAACCCAAGGGGAGCAGGGAGGTCATCACCAATATAGCTGCCATACACTAAGGCATGTTATGCGCTAGCTACTTGCTGGCCAGTGCAGTACTTCTCATTCCTGTTAGGAGTAAGTTATGTGGCAAAGTAACCAATGTGCGCATACCACTAAGACTACATATTTGCTAGCCTGCCGGAGGTGGAGGGCACTTTTGAGGACTACTTTCTTGCTGATGCCATCCTTTAACTTGCTAAATCCTATTCTTACATGTATTCCTCACTCTGAGGTTTGAAGTTCAATCGATGCCACATGTTTCATTTTCAGGGATGGCGTTGAGTGATAGGACTTGTGCTATTGGTGGAGGGATGGTGATGCAGCTGCAGTCTGTTCCACCATTACTGAAGGCTTCCACTCCCGCCCACGCCCCCCTACTACTCAGCGGAAATAACACCCCCCAGCGTCTGTTGCTACAAAAACTAATTGTGGGGATTAAGAGCCTAACCTCGTGGGGTAAAAGACTGGTGTCTACCTTCGGAGCTGAGGTGTCCAATAACTTTTTTCTTTACATCCATTTAAATAGGTTGTTATACCTAGAAAGGGGATGTAAGGAACGCTCTGCATAGCACTCAAAATAAAAAAAAATACAGCAGCAACGGCCCCCATGCAGCCCCACCTGTGCACAAAAGGCTACCCTTCACGCAGCCCCTGCTCCAACCGCTAGTCCCTTTGCCTCAATTTTACGCATATTAGGACACTTTTGAGCAGAGAGGGTATGGTATATGGAGGACATTAGACTACGAACTCAGAATACAGGATTCACTACAATGAGTAACTTTAACTTGGTCCTAGATCCCTTCCCCTTTCCCCTCTCAAATGGGAGATTATGTAGTAAATATCCATAGAGGAAAGGCAAAAAGATTCACATAACATACCAGGTTCTTAAGAACCAGACAAAGGTGTGGAGGAGCAGGGAGGAGGATGAAGTCCAAGCATCAATTTACAAAAAGCTCAACTGTTGGAACATGAAGCTGTCCTACTGATGTCCTCAAGAGGAGCAGATCTGAAAAGCCAACAAGACCGCCTTCTGCTATGACCTTAGACAATAGTAGAAAGAAGGGTTTAGCACTCAAATAATGGAGATGATTCAATGGCTCAAGGTTGCATTAGCGGCTTGAGGACCTCAAGACAAGCTCCGGTAACAAACAGGAGGGTGGAAATAACAGTAAAATACCCTCAAAATGTTAACCAGATTCTTCAAGGTCAAACAGTTTCCACTGGAAATGAGATAAGCACAAAGGATGGAAAGATGGGCGCAGACACTTTTTATTTTGATTCTTGGATTTGGCAAGTGAAATATGAACAACCGGCCATCATCCAAAGAGCCTTTTAGAGTAGCAAAATCTGGACCATTCGTTTTGCATTAAGAAGGGGTAGAGGATTTTCAGGCCGTTGAGAGAATGCTCTAATGTCTGCTTAAATGCCTAACTGACCATAGACTAAGTCCCCAAGAAGAGGACTGCTATGGAAAAGCTAAAGGGAAGAAACAAAGCACTTTCCCAGGCTGCTGGGGTTGGAGGCTGAGCTCACTCAGCACAGTGAGAATTCATAAACGGCAATTGATGGAAATCTGAATTATAATGTGTCCAGGGACACCAAGAAGATATAGAGTGAGGCAGTAGAAGCTACTGCATCAGAGTTTCTGTAAAATCTTGGTCATCATTGGAATAGGAGGAAAGACAGAAGGGGCGATCTGACGCATCCGCCATAGGACTCGGTCACACCAATTCGAAAGGCACAGAGATGGCATTTCTTGCTCGCTGCTGTTCCAAAAAGATCTATCGAGGGTTGACCCTAGCAACAAAAAAACCTGTTCTGCCAGCAATGGAAATAGTCCTCATTCCGGTGAAGTTTGAGCTTCAAGCTCAAACTTTTCCCAGATGTTAAATACCCAGAGCAGTTAAACTGCCATCAGAAAAATGCTGCTCAGAAAGGCAAGGGGGAAATTTGAAGAGCTAACAAACAAGGTTGGGGAGAATAAATGCCAACATGCTAGTTCAGGTAGAAGATAGCATGTCAAAACATGCACACTCAAGTTCATCAAAGAGGGAAGACGGGCCTTCAAGACTAGGAAGCCATTGAGTTCCAGAAAGATGTGTCTGGAGTTGCCATAATCATCCCACACATCTTGGCCCTTGAGGAGGGGTATGGCACTGGGAGACCTAAGCAGGGATTAATCAGTCGTGAGTCACTGAAGGGGAAGCAGATCATAAAAGAAGCCCCTGTGAAAGATCCTGCTCTTGGATCCATCATGCAGGGTTTCTCTCACCTGCAAAGAAACAATATCATGAAAAAGGGGAAGCTGGGAATGGAGACTTGGGCAGTGTGCTTGATTGCGATCCACCTACACAGTTAAAGGGAGCCTGTAGGGAATAGCCAGTGATGTTCCAGGAGGTAGTAGTGATTTTCATTTATATAGTGCCTTTTCCCCATGTGTATGGCCTCAAAGCACTTTGTTGTAGAAATGCCCTCGGGGACAGAAGTCCAGGGGTGGGAAGAATTCTCATTAAAGGCTTAGAATGTGTGTGTGCATTTAGCTAAATTAAGGAATTAGGTGGGCTGGCTACGCTGCAGTAAGCAACCCAGAGGGAGTTCAGTCTCCCTCTCTGTCTCGAACTGGACCACTTCAAGTTCTTCAAAAAAAACTCAAGCCCTTTCTCTTCTCCTTCTCCTCCTTCTCCTTCTCCCCCTCACCCTCTCTTGTGCTAACCATCCCCTGTGTCGCTAGGGCCTAGTCCCTCAAGAGTCCAATAGGGTCCTGGCCTTCTACCAAATTGTCCCCAGCAACCACCCTCTGCACTGCCCTCTGGACCCACACCCGACTGTCGGTTGGTTTGCCTCCACCCTGCACTTACCTGTTGGGCGGAAGACCTACCTCTTCACCTGGGGTGTCTCCGCCCATGCACTTCCCTGTTGCCTTCCCAATGGGCACCTCTGGCCCTTCCTCCCCTAGAGGAACCTAATAGCACTTACCCCAAACCCCTATTTCCTTTTCTTTTCACTGCACTTGCACGCTCAAAATGTCGCAAGGCCTAGTAGGACCGCTGTTCATTTACATGTATTCATTGTCATTTTCATTGTTCATTTGCTCCCTTGTTCTCTTCCCTTGTGCCTTTGTGGTGCTTTGAAACACTGTCTTGTCGTATAAGCGCCTTATAAATATCCAATAAATTAAGCGGTCAGGCATGTGGATGGGTGCTGAGGGAGGTCACGACAGAGCACTAGTTCAAGAGAATCAGCATGTGGCGAGCTAGAATATTGTCGTAGGTTGTTGCTGTATTGTAATGGCATAGGTGTTGAGGCAAGTCTGGTGTAAGGAGCAGAGTCTTTGTCTCAGTCGTAGCTGCATTCTCGAGTGTGTGGATGGGTAGTCATGCCTGCAGCCGATGTCCACCAAAGTGCTGCATATATAAATAACTTAAGCTTGGATGGAGCTTTTCTTTGATCTTGCTGTGTGATCCGATTGTGTAAGGACACAAGCTACACACATATACTCTAGGAGCTATAGACAGGCTACCCTCAAAGTCCTATAAGCGTAAATGGTCCAGATATCTTATACTATCTTCTAGATGTCGCAGACAGCCTACCTTAAGATCTAGGGCCAAAGGATGTTCTAGCATCATAGACAGGCTACTCTATATCTTCTATGTTCCATGATGGATTACCTTCACAAATCTTCTAGTGCAGTATCAGGGATACCTACATATATCATTATGTGTTACAATCGCTACCTTGTAGATATTCTAAGTACAAAGAATAATTAACCACCATATATCTTTGAAACACAATAGACAGGTTAACATTATAAGGTGCCGCCCAAGGTGTCCACTCCCAGATCTGACCTGGTGGAGCATCTTCCCCACCCTTCAGTCTGTCTAAGCTTCACCAATCTTAGAAGTGAAGTACATGTGCTAACCATCATAATCTCTTCTAAAGCAGTGCATGTGCGAGTCTTCACAGTTCTAAATGTGCAATTGTCCTTGGAGTAGCTGGTGCTTGGGTTATCTGTGAAGGCTGAATTATCTCTATATTGGAATAGGACATGATGGCCGAATTCGTCTTGTATTTGTAATAGACAGGTTGCCATCCTTGAACTTGAGATTCCAGTTTCAAGAACATTCTGAGCACTTCATCAGCAATCCCCTTAAAAATTTGACACAAGATGGGCTACCAGTGTGGGTCCTCTAGGTGTGCAGCCGAGGAGAGTGTAGTGGATGGCAATAAAGTGCAGATTTCGTGTCCAGAGCAGCAATCCTAATACATTTCTTTGGTAATGCACCGGCTACCATCAAATTGTCAAGCGCTGCATACAGGTAGCCTGAGCGCACCACTGAGAGCGAAAGGAGGCCATGTGGGCAGATGTGCGTTCGTGTACACCGACTGGTCAGCAGATGGGTGTGTAGGGCGGGCGGCCACGACAATGGCCGGCATCCGCCTGTGGGTTTATGTACAACCGGCTTGTCAAAGTTTTGGTGTGTCAAGGGCATTCAGCCGCACCAGAAGCCAGCTCCGGCCTGTAGGTGTGAGCACACAGGGCTTGTTTGTGTTTGGATGTGGGTTAGGTTGTTGTATACGAGTGAGGCAGTGGCGATAGAAATAAAAGATGGGGAAGAGGGAGTCAGGTTGCCATCTGCAATACCAGGTTTTGAGGGCCTTATCAATGCAGCGGATGGGGAGTGGAAGCGAGTTCCAGATGGCGGGGGCTTGGATGGAGAACGAGGATCCTCCCAATCTAGTGGAGTTGAAATGGGGGATAACGAGGAGAAAAGCAGAACCAGATCTGGGGTCCTGGTAGGTTCATAGTGTGTGAGATTATCATAGAGGAATTCGGGTCCAGTTTTGTGCATGGCACGGTGAGTAATGCACATGGTTTTTAAGGTAGTGCATCTGCCAATAGGGAGCCAGGTGATGCCCAAAAAGAAGTTCAACGAAACCCTTGAGCACACGGGCTTCACAACAAGGTTACCGAGGTGGTAAGATCCAGGGGAGACGACTTATGAATTTCCTGGGGGGTGCCCAAATATAGTAAGTGACATCACCAGCAGTTATATGACCGCATTTGCACGTAGTCACCAACTTGGTGCGAGGGGGGCGGGGCGCTGAACAGGGGAAACATTGGCTAGCATGTACTGCATATAATAAGGTCAAGTAAGAAGGAGGTTCACACCTCCCAGTTGCATTCCAGTAGGCCAACACTGCCCCTACACCACCCCTCTATAATCATCCAGGTTGTAGTAGCCCTCAAAAGGCAAAGCAACACAACTAGGATGGGAGAACGAATTGCCATCCCATCCTGTGAGTGTGTCAAACCTCGGAGCAAAGACTGTGCGTGTGCCTCCTACCTTGGAGCACAATCTCACTAAGTTGGTGCAAATCTCGCAAGTGGGTGCATGGGAATCCCCATACTTGTGTGTGAGCTGCAGACCCCGGATCACATGCTCACTTCTTCAGTGCTAAACTCTGGCCAAGGCTCTTTGGGCAAGCATTCAGGATGGGTCTCACACCTTTAAACAGTGTGATATATTGAGTGGGCACCTCACTCCTTGGAATAGTATACCCGTTGCTGGTAATCTCACAACTGAACATACAGTTTCACTCTTGGTCATCTCAGTGACCCCATGTATATTAATGGAGACAGTCTCCCATCTGGGAAGACAATTTTATTTCTGTTAAAACACTCTGAATTCTCACTCCAGTTTTCTCGATTTATAGATCCATACCATAGTCATTCATTGTGTGTACAGGGATGATAACTTGTGTCTGAGAGAGCTCATTCTTTCATTCAGGAGAGATAAAGGGGTAACAACCCCTAAAGAACCGGTCCTTGAAAATCCCAACCCACCTACAGACACCTGCCTAAAAGACAAACCTTGGTGCACCAGCATCCAAAACGCCCTTAACAAAATCAAAGGACTCCAAACTAAAATTGAAGACAAACGCCAACAACTTTCCAACAACAAGCCTACCAACCTTAGCTCAGCAACGCCCCTCGCCACCAAATTGGGCTTCACATTCAAGAAAGTAACTACAGCAGAAGTTCAAAAACTATCACCTCCCTAAAATCCTCGAACTGCAAAGGGGACAGCTGTCCCACCCAGATCATAAAAGACGCAGCTAGAGACCTATCATCACTAAACTCATTAACCTATCATTCACCAATAACTCAGTTCCCAGCAACCTAAAACAATCATTGGTTCTCCCACTCCTGAAAAAACAATCACTAGATCCAGCCATACCCACTAATTACAGACCCATCACCACTGTCCCATTTCTGTTAAAAATCCTGGATAAAGTCGCCTACCTCCAAATTCAGGAATATCTGGAATCCAACCAACTGCTAGGAATACATCAATCTGGCTTCAGACCTCAACATGGAACACAAACTGCCCTTGTTGATCTCAAAAGTCAGATTGATGAAATCAAAGACAAAGGTAATGCCGCGATCCTACTCCTTTTAGACCTTTCAGCGGCCTACGACCTGGTCGACCATAATATCCTCTGTAGCCACTTACCCACCGCAGCTCACTTCTCCCCGTCGGCCATCACATGGATACAATCCTTTCTGGCAAACAGAACCAATGCGGGTTTTCTCTACAACAGCTGCAGCAGACCCCATTCCCACCTCATGCGGGGTCCCTCAAGGCTCCTGCGTCTCCCCCACTTTGTACAACATATTTACAAAGCCACTATTTAACCAACTGGACCGTCTGGGTGTCACCTGCAGCCAACTCTAACCTCACCAAACAAACTAACATGATCGCCTCAGCCTCCGCCTACACCAGCAAGCTTATTAGGGCCAGTAGACCCTTCCTATCATCTAATAGCTGCCTCACTCTTGCTAGAGCCCTCATACAATCCAAACTGGATTACTGCAATAGCCTGTACCTAGGTGCTAACCAATCTATAATTAACAAACTACAGGTACTTCAAAATAATGCACTACGTGCAGCGCTCAACGTCCCCAGGCGAGAGCACATCTCCGCTGCAAGGAAATTGTGCAAATGGCTCTCCATACGACAAAAAATTGACCTGAAAATCATTTGCCTCACATGTAAGGCTTTAAACCACTTACCCCCACCATATCTCACCAATAAGTTTACCATGAAACCCGCCACCAAAACCACTAGGATCCTCCAACACCTTATGCCTGACAGTGCCCAGATTCTTCCTAAAAAGAGCGGGAGGGAAGAGCTTCACAGTACTTGCCTCCCAACTTCCGAACACCCTACCTCTCAACATTAAAACTATTGAGTCCTTCCAGATCTTCAGGAAACACGTTATAGGTTGGCTCCTAAACAAAGAGTAGCACCACAGATAGGTGGGCACACCTCCCTCTCCGTAACTATTTCTGCGAACTCTATAAACTGTTGTATTTTGAAAGTGTAGTACCCCCACTCTTAACTATGTTGGTATACTCTGTAAACTGCTGTATATTGAATTTGCTTTTGTCACACTTTGTAACCATCCTCTTTAAGCGCCCTTCTACCTCTGGGTTTGGAGCGCTATACAAATAAATAAAACAAACAAACAACCCACTGTATGTGGGATCAGGCTCATTTTGCCCCATGGCCCCTCACTCCAGAATGAGTGAGCAGGTTTCAAGACCCTGCTGATTCTGCTATCCTACAAGCTCGAGCCTTCTATCCCTTGCCCCATCACGTCTTCCAACATCCTGAGCAGCAGCTTATGTACAGCAGGCAGCTCGGGACATGCCTGTTGCCAATTGAATGTAAAGCAGAGTGGCTGAGAAGTACAGGGACTGTGCCATTAAGAATAAAGCAGCTGTGGTGGGTGGAAGTGCTGCTTCGGTGGCATCAAGAGTATGCAATTCCCTGCGGGGTAGTGTTGGTCATTTCCTATTGAAGTATAGCAGTCCTATTGAGAAGTGCCATTAAAAGTGAAGCTGTCCAGTAAGCTGGATCAGTGCTGCCCCATAAAAGGTGTTGCAGCCTCTGTGAGAAGTGGCAGTACTGTCCCAACGGTGAGAAGTGTAGTATTTTCACATTAACTATGCTTAAGCACTTTGGGTTATTGAATAGTGCTGCTACATTCTGAGTAATTCCATCCCTTTAAATATATCAGCTCTTGTATAACCACGACAGTGTTGAGTTATTCTGATGATGATATCAGACTTGCTCAATAGTTCTGGTTCTCTATCATTAAATGTACTTCAGATCTTCAGAGTCTCGGAAGGATAGCTCAGGGGCAACGTGCTCGCCTTGGAAGCAAGACAACATGGAGCAACACAGATTCGATCCTTTAGTCCGCGCTTAGAAACCTCTGGGTATTACGTGCATTATAAATCACCAATTAAAATTAAAATAAATAAATCTGCTGAGAAGTGCTGGGCTTGTCAATAAGAGTGTAGCAGCTCAACTGAGAAGTGCTGATGTTGTCCCATCAAAAGTATAGCAGCCCCACTAAGATGAACTAGCATTGCCTCAACAAATCCATAGCATTACAATTCTAGAAGCCCTGTTGCCAAGAGGGGTGCACAGATGTACAAATACATCCAACCCAAAAAGATTTTTAGAAATTGAGGGACAGACTTGCTATGCATCTGTGCCTCCATTTCTAAAAATCGTTTTGGGTTGGGTGTACCTCTAGTTGCATGCACCCAGGTGCACAGATGTAGAAGTATACCCAAACCAAAACGATTTTTAGAAATTGAGGGACAGATGCAAAACAAGAGCCTCTTGCTTTGCATTCGTCCCTCAATTTTTAAACATCGTTTTTTACCGGCTTTCACCCGGGCTGCCAGAGAGAGACACAGTATGGATGGAAGAAAGGGCCATCCATACTGCGTCTCTTCTCTCCGGCCCGTGGCCAGGGGAGGCGGGGGGGCTCAGCTCCGAATTCATTCTGCCATGTGGAGTGGATATCTGACCAATGGGAACTAATGTTTTGGAAAGCAAATGTTGACTCTACTTGGCCTAAACATTTTATTCTGAGAAGTACTAGGCATTTCTATAGGATCCCAGGACTGGATTTCGAGAAAATGTGTCAAGCTAGTACTTAAGGTTTAGATTGGGCCCCTACCCGAAACCAGAAAGATTGCAAAGACTGCACCCCAGGTTTGAGACAATTACCTGCGGTTTGAGAACGGATTTAGGCACTGACTAAATCACTCCGATGAAGGGTCGGGAATTAGGTACTGGAGGGGTCAACTCTGATGGAGAACTGGGATTAGTATCCCAAGGGGATACATCTGGCCAAGGGTTGGGATTGTGCCCCAAGTGGGGCACTTCAAGGTTTCCCTTTGTGTTGTCGTGACACAAGATATTATCTATCATGCTTTAGTGGGAAGCCTGGAGAGTATCAACAGGACAGGGTACCAGAATGAAAATAAATACTTCAGTGCTAAAGGGATGGGGTTTATTACTTTTCACAGCAAGAGAGATTCAACTGTAGAGACTTAAAGATAGCGTCCAAGAGTGTTCTGACCCAGACACTTGAGGCAGAGCAACTGCCGGTTTGCAATGGGAAAGGAGTGCTAGCAAGAAACTCAGGACTTGAAACAGAGTAGTACTACAATTGAAGGAAGAAAGGCAGGGACACACACGGATCATGATGCTTTGCAACAGGAAAACGGAAGTGGTGCACACAGATGTACAATGCTGTTAAATTTACAAAGCAATTAAAAAAGGTCCCAACCACAGACAACTATATAAGTATAAGGAAATCATCAAACAAAAACAAAGGCTATGGCATGGCACCAGTGTAGATCTTCACCAGCACTGTTAGGTCTCCGTGAGTTAGCACAGCACACCACTCAAAAAAGTACATGCAAAGCTCTTTATTTGTATTGTTAAAGTTCTGTTCCAGTCTTCAACCTCATGTCTCTAGATCAAACGAAAAGCTGTCCGTAAAAGAACAGCTCAGGAACTTGTATTTCATTATTCACTGCAGTAGTGAATATTCAAAAACTCTTTCATGCTTGTGATCTAAAGGAGGTACCAAAGAATGTTTAAGCACCCATAATGTGTTGACTTCACTGCGCATGCTGAAACGCTTTTTAAAATGCAACATGTTTTTAATTCACTGAAAGTGTTGGGACAGTTAATCTCTGGGACTGTAGCAGGACATTCAGAACGCCTGGTAACCCTAGGCAGGAGGTGCACACCTGCTAGCCGTACTTGTATGGGATTACACACGCATGCACAGCGGTTGATGTATGCTTGACTTTATCAAAGGGGCTCCATTCTGTGCCCTTTCCACAGACAATTTTTAATTTGTCTGGGGAGGCATGGGAGGTCGGTGTAGGAGCAGAGTAAAACATTACAGAGTATTTGCGAGCAATAACTATTCTACTACCTTGAACTGGATTACTTTGTTACAGCAATGACTTGTGTACACCTTTGCACCACAATTAGGTCATGGACAACCCTTATGAAATGATGTATGCATGTAAGAGAAAACCTATGCATTTTCTCAACTGTTCAAAATAGGAGTATATTGCAGGACACCAATGGTCCTCTAACACACCAACACCTGTGTCTCGCAATCAGCTTGCTTAATGTGTCATATTTAAATAAGCACGATCTTCGCTCAGGTACCAGGCTGGTTAGCTTTATTTACAGTTAATCAAACCAGTTACTCTTCAAGTAGGTAGTAAGACAGGGAGACACCGGGCCATGCCTAGGCGCAGCAGCTCAGGTCTGTCACTCTTGAATTCATACACACATCGCGCACACCCAACATTATCGGAGCTGTCATTGGTTCATATGGCCCAATTATGAAACCAGGCATGATGGGTCAGTGAGACGAACACTTGCTACACTCAAGTCGAAATACCACTCAAAATAAGCAGAACTTACTATTGTAGTTTAATTTCAGGCCCAGATCAGTGAATGAGGGGCCACAAAAATAAGTCGCTCAATCAATGTAACTATATTAGCAGTGTTTCCGTGCCATGAGCATTTGCAGGCCTGTTGCACACACTGCATAGTCGCACTAAAATCATATTGTGACTGGAAGGGGGGCATGCACAGGATTTTTAATATTGAGATACATTTGAATAAAACAAGTATTGTAAATAAAAAATAAAAATGCGGTATAGGATTAAAATAATTGTTATAATTTGCGCTGTAATTGGATGCAGTCTTTTGTACACGCATGGTATACAATGCACAAAAGGGCTGACATGGCTGATTTAAAGTACTGCGCGAGACATCAGACGGAACTGTGTTCTGGTAATGCCCTGCAAACACTGATGTTGACATGCAGCAGGGGTTACTTGAGCCAACTGAGTTTTTACATTTTATTTTACGCTGACACTTTCCCAGTTAGTAGTTACAATGTGATTTGGAGGAATACTTCTTAATGGCACTTAGCTGATAGTGACATCTAGTTCTGCCACGAGACGCCAAGCCTGTGCCACGCTTACGTAACAAGAAACCCAGTGCAAATAGAAACTGGGTGCAATTACTGGATCATGCGGGAGACAAAGCCTTCCGCCATCTGGGCTGCAAAACCGTTGGAGCGTATTTGTTTGTTTTGACTTCTGGAAAGCGTTGTGTAGTCACGGGATCTTGGACTGAACTTTGAACAAAGAACAATGTCATAGTGTTGAAAATAAAATGTCTGGCAAATGCACGCTATTATAGTCTGACGCATGATATATCCTTAGCTAAAATACTCCACAACAAGTCAACAAACACCTCAAAGAAATAAACCCTTTTTGAAATAAACCGTTAAACCATCGCACTCTAAAGAATTTTCCGTGAATGCAAATTTCACAGGCGGTTCTGGGCCATTTTAGGGCAAATTTTCATTCTGCTGACTTCTCGCTGCACACCCGTCACGCGCTCTCCGTAAGCAAAGCAGCCAAAGGGGAACCTGTGGGGGGGATCGCCGTGTCCCTTCTGCCCCTATCAGAGTCTTTTATTCACCCCGCCCCTAAAACACTCACTTCCTATGCGCTCGGCCCAACCAGTGTCCTCCCGCCTCACAGGCACACTTGCTCCTTGATGGGTCAAAAGCGTGACATTTGTGTGTGGGAGGGGGAGCGAGGGGGGGGCGGTAATAGTGTACCCTAATGTTTAATTTCGCAAGTGTGCAATGTTTTTGGGGACCTTGAAGTGCTCCAGTGACCAATACCCTCCTGCATGCAACACCTATGTGTACCCAGAGGGATGGGTCCACCACCATATAGAACATCACTGCAAACAGAAGAGCGCAGAATAGGAGCCTCAGTAAGTTGACTGGCTACGGGTGGGACAGCAATAAAGATTTGAACGTTTGGGTGACTGCTTGTAAAATGTATTCTACATGCAGGCTACCTCCATGGCTCTTACATGTTCTCCCTTCCCCTTCATACTTTTCTTTAAATGGAAACAGTGGAGCGATTGCCACTCCCTCAGTCTGGGGCATGGTATAGCGTACAGGTCATACATAGGCAGGTAGCCTCGTGGTCCTTCCCCTTTACTGGAGGAAAGTTGATGTATTACTGGAGAGCTGGTGGTGGTGGATGAACAGCTGGCAGGGTATCCTGTGCCCCTAATAGCTCATCAATGATATTAGCGGTCATTGTTAAGACAAAATGATACTAGGCACTTACAGCAGTGAACATGCGTCCTTGAGCCACTCAAGCCATGCAAAGGACACAAACATTCCCTGCTACACTCAAAACATTCCAACCAAAACTGTGCATTTCTGTTAGCTCACTGTATGCACTCACCACAGGATTGGTCACCCGGACGTAGGCCACCCGCCATTGCCACGACATGAAGGTGTGTAAATAACATTACTCTCCAGGCACTGCCATGGGATGAAACAGTTTCTGCTTTTAAGATTTACAAGTAACATTGCAGGTCTGGTGCCATTAACTATATCTTATTACATGTAAATGAATGCAATCCCATTCATGTCCTTTCTCAGTGCTCGACAAGAATGGCAGCCATGCTCTTTTCTCCTTGCTTTCCCTCACCTTGCTTACATTGATGTAGTGTGTGCACAAAAGTGTGTTTGTGTGTGTGCGCACCTCACCCTACTACTTTGAGGTGTTAGCCTCCCACTATCTTATCTAGAACATGTGTGCCAGATTGCCCCAGTGCTACAGACCAATGCAAAGTCCCAAATCCAGGACACAACCAAAAACCCAAATCACAAACCTGTAGCACCTCGGCCACCCTGTATTAAGCTTTCACTGGAATGCTCACAATCATTGTTTGGGGAGGAGTGTCAATCTGACCATGCTAAACAGGGTAAATGTAATGAGGATGATGTCACAATGATAAAACACTTGAACCCAAGCTATTTATATGCTAACACCCCTCCGATATTTTGTACTGGCGAAATAACTCTGTTGGGTCTGACACATCTTGACCAGAGATCTATGTGCACTGTGGTAACGGGAATAATAGCACAGGTGAGAAAGTGTGGGATAATATTGAGGGAGGCGTTAAAAACATCAACACCCTGATGCTCATCGAACTCAAAAAACAATCCAGACTATTAAATGAACTTGAGTTGACAATGGTTGCGTTACCTGAGTTGTGCAAGAAAGTTGTTGAAGGTATGTAGGTTGAACGAAACTGTAACGTGCCATCTAAGGATAACTTAGCGCATGGGAACAGAGCAATAATACCGCATCAGTCATAGATGACACCATGGCATCTGCTGCTGTTGTGGAGAATGCAAATAGTGACTCTGTTGCCGTACTAATCAACACAGCCAGTGTACAAGGTGAACCAAATGACATGGGCTATGTTGAAGAGGGCGATATCGTAAAAAGCGATGCAGAAAATGAGGACGTGGCTCAATTTGCTGTTAAAATATCGAAAAAAAAGGAGAAACAATTAAAACGCAAACAAGCACGTGCTATGAAAGCACCAAACACATCCTTGCGTAAGTTTATGCGAACCATAGCCATTCGTGAAGCCTTGTCTGAATGTCAAAAATATAAGGTTGCCAGTATAGATGGTGTTATTCCCTGTAAGAGTAGTTTAACTACACATACTCTGCCCGATCAATCAGCCGTTACAAGGGCAGTTGGTGACAGAATTGAAAAACAACAGGAGTACTCAGATGGTACCCTAAAGCTGTCTGATGTCCTTAAACACAAAGAAGCCACAGCAAGGATTGATAGTAACCTGCGAGCGTTGGAACGTGGGGTGCTGGATATTTTTGACTTTTTTAAAAATCCAGATGCTCTTTCTCGCACTAATACTGCCGCATCTGCTGGACCAGTAGGTGTGGGCACCTTGGACGATTTAAAGAACCACACTGTTTCTAACAGACAGTAACTTGTCAATAGCAGGGAGTACGAATGAAAAAGGCTCAGCCTGTAGGGACTTGCAATCTCATCCAGGGACATCTGGCCCAGATTTACGCAATGGGAGTGATGGGAACTTGAGTAAGTGTGACCCGCAAAATGTACCGGTGAACGATTCAGTAAATGCTAATGGGTTATCAGTAGCAGCAGTTAGTATACTCATTGAGAACATCTTGAATAAAAAAATTCAAGAGGCTAAACAGACTATCGAGCAATGTTGAGGAAACGACAGAGCAAGGCAAACATGAAAACATTCCAAATACAAAGCAACAGCCTGAAATAGTATCAACAGGTAATACTCAAGGTGAGTGTGACCCGTCTTCCTCATATATTGAGTGATAGGCAAATGCAAAGTGGGGATAGTGAGTTTAATTTGGGAACCGTGCACCACAATTGGGATAAAGACTTTAATAACATGATCCCGAATAACCTCAGAACACCTGTTTTCCCTAATGAGCCAAGCCTAGTAATCTACTATGTGTTCAAGGACAGGGGTCCCAGATCCCTAAATAGGCCGTACATACTAAATCTATTTAGGAATATCCAAGAACTAAGCCTGATATCATCAGCCGACATACAGCTTGTGGAGTTTATCCACAATGTTAGATATGCTTACGTCAGGATGGTAATTGCTTCACCTTTAGTGAGAACGCAGATACTGAAGGAGGTTGGCTCCATGCAGAAAAGGGGATTCAACGTAATTCCCTACCAAGACCTTATTAGTAAGATTCTGGAAAGTAATCAGAATAAAGTACGAGCAGATTACATAGACAGAGGTGCAGTAGCGAATTCACACAATGACGAAGGGTCTTCGATTATAGCTGACGCCAGATCGCAACTGAAGGCTTTGCAAGAATGGCGATGGTTGGCAATATCCTTGAGAGAATCCATTGAACAATTAAAAAAAGTGAATAAATCCCATCAGCAACAAAATACCATACAGCCTTGTTTCTTGGAATACTAGAGGATACTCACACATAATTGTGAAACTTCTTGAGCAGTTTACTTTTATTCTATTACACGAAACAAGGGCTGTAGGTAGTCTGATGCTGGATGGATTCGGAGTTATAAATCTGCCGGATAAAAAAAGTATTAGGGGCCGACCTAAGGGCAGTCTCGCCCTTGGCATACCGCTCGGATGCTTCAATCTCAATGGAGTCCAGGGTAATGATATTGGACAGTGCAATAACTGCTACCTTCAAAATTAAAACTAAAGGATACACTGTTGGCATATTAATGATAAAAATTTATTGGAACACTGCAACATATGAGGACCAGTTGAAAAATCTGTTTGTGTTCCTAAACAACAGGATTGGAACGTGGTTGGGTATGTATCCAAGTTGTTCCTTACTGCTGTCAGGGACCCTGAATGCAGATTACGATTTGACATATAGATGTATAGAGGCAGCTTATGGTTGTAATTTGCTGGTAGTTGGGGCATGCAGCCTAAGTATAATACTATCCCTACATGGTATGCGAGAGGACTATAGATATATTTTTGTGAGTAACCAACTACAGGATGTATCAAGTAATATGAAAGTACAAAGATCTGCTGCGAGTGACCATGCAATGTTGTCTATTATCTTCCCTTGGGTAAAGTTATCTGATGCAGTGTATCAATTGTTGAGAGGATGGAGGTGTGCGCTTCAGGTACTCAAGTGAAATGGACTCCACAGAATCTTACGAAATTTAACTCCATAATGTTACAAGACTTTCATTCGTATTCTCTTGAATGTAAAATGGAAACATATTCTGGTGCAGTATTTAACGACTACTCGTGTGTAATGCTGCTACAGTCAAGAGTTGTGAATTCACGTCAACAGGGTCTTGTTAAAAGTAATAAACACACATTTGATATAGAAGTTAAATGTCGCAAAGCCCAACTAAGAAAGGAAATTCGTACATTAAAAAGATAATGTTGCATCTGACGAATTAAAAAGAAAAGAACTGTAGACAAACCTATAAAAATTGGGTTATTGTGCATCGTTTTGTACTTGCGCAAAAAGATGGAGAAACAATGTTACAAGCAATGAAGGGAGGGAATACACAAAATGTTTGATCAATAATAAGCAGTATGGAAATAACACAGACCCAGTTGACATCTATTCTAATAGATGCAAAGGTGTGGATTACGTATTTTGCTAACCTATATAAGATCTCAGATGTGGAAAACAACGTTTTGTACGGGCCTAATGTTCTGTGGTCATTAGACCTGTCTGTAAGTAATATTTTAAGACACATTCGGAAAGCCAAATCTTCAACCACCCCTGGTCCACACAATTTATCATTTGTTACTTTGAAACATAATGCACCCATGTGGGCTGGACTATTGTACTTTTTGTTTGAGGATATTATAAGCTCAAAGAGGATCCCAGTGTCATGGAAGATGTCATATATTCTACTAATATTTAAGAAGGGTAACCGTTTATGTCCCATGAATTATCGACCCATTACGGTAACAAATGTTGAGTCTAAGATATTTGCAGCTATAGTTCTAGAGAAAATGAATTTATGGATAAATGATCAAAGGATATTAGATCTTAGATTGGATTTAGGAGATCAATGGGTTTAGACGTTGGAGGGTTGCTAGTATCGTATTTACAGAGTATGTCAAGAGTTAAAGGCAAACAGTCACTATATATTGCCTCCATGGGCCCAACAATGGCGTTTGACATGGTTGACAGGAACACCTTATGGAAAACCCTGAACGAATTTGGAATTGATAAAGGGCTACTTGATCTTATAATATGCCTTTATTCTGACACAGTGATGAGGGTACGTCTTAATAACAAAGGTTTATTGTCTGATGTTATTCAAACTCACAATGGCTTAAGGCAAGGCTGCACATTGGCGGCAACCCTTTTTAATTCATACGCATCTCAAGCAGGGAGGGTTCTCAATGTGAGTGGCCTGATCTCACCAAAGATTTGTGGCATTGACAATAAGTGGGTCGCATATGCGGACAATTTTTTATTGTTTGATGGTACAAAGGTCGCACTACAAAGACTAATAGTCTCATTTGAGAAATGTATTGCTGAAAGGAAATTGTTAATAGACCATAGAAAAACAGTTATATTTCATACTGGTATCAAAAACATAAGACCTCAAGCACTTACGTGGGGTTGTAGCGGACTGCGGATTAAAAATCAATCGGTCTTGAGTTACTTGGGCTATTCTTTCAAGTTCGCAATCACCTAACTTTATTAAAAATAATCTACTGGTGAAAGCAATGGAGTCTGCGAATCAAATTAAAGTGATTGGAAGGAAATATGGTAGATTTATATTAGTACCCTGTATCCAATTCTATCGTATGAAGGCGATACCACGTTTGTCTTATGGCTTAGAGTTCCTTCCTGACGCTTTAACGCCCTACTTGAAGAAAATAGAGGCACATGTCTGGTGGAAAGTATTGTTTTTTATTCCAAAATGTATCCCCCTGGAAATGATGCATTTTGAATTTGGGTTAAAATCGCTCAAAAGTATTATGTGCTGGAAAAAGCTAGCCCTCAGCGAAAAAGCCTAGTGTCTGAAAGAGATTCCATGTATTATTACTTGGGAACAAACTTGAAGTGTCCTTGATGTGTTCTCTTAAAAAAGAATGTGAAAAATCTTCATCAGAACTGGGTTTCTCAGTCGATATTCTTATTAATAATCCAGTCAAGTAAAGAACTTGTTAAAGCTCTTGACTGGATTGAAAATAACAGTCATTTTAAATTCTAACCTGTATTCTCAAGTAATATCATTTTGGAAGTGGACTCCGACTCCAGAAAGCTACATAACAAAATATCATTCCTGAGCTTTTAGGAACAGAACCATGAGATTTAGATACAATGTATTACATACATAGGAGATCTTAAATATACGAGCAAAAAATGGAGTGGACACAAAATATTGTAGGTTCTGCCAAATCAGTGTGAAGGAGACATCAATACATCTGCTGTTGACATGTCCAAGCTTGATGTCTCAAAGAATTGAATACTTCTCGTTATTTGTCAACAATATCTCTCATGTGAATAGGGAAATGGTTTGGCATGAAATGCTTCATGGGAATTCAGTTATGAAAGTAATGTTGAATTAATTTTTGAAAAACTTATGTGATTTGGAATCATTTGTCATGTGAAATTACAATGTATGAATAACATGAAAACTGTTTTAAAATTATTGTAATACTATAAAATGTGCATATGTTTATACACAGTTCCTTTTTAGTGATGAATCAATGTTTAGGAATCGATTTTTTAAGATGATGTAAATCTGTGGTATTGGTAATGTTCTTGTTCATATTTTATTTATTGTCGTAAAATTAAAGTTTTGCAAAGGTTTATATAAACCAAAAACAATAAAAGGAAAAAAAAAATAAGCTTGCAGTGGAAACTGGGTTTGACCTTCTCAAGGGGGCACCAAGGATCCCTGTAAACCTGGGGTAGGCAGCCTTTCTAGGCCATGCCAGAGACAGAACTACACAGATTTGCAGATGTGGAGGGTGAGTAAACTTGAGGGGGCCCTCCTCTATCCGCAGCATGTATTGGAACCATGTATGAGCAAAGTTGAGACTCTCTTTGACCTGATGCCTCAGTCCTGCCAAAGTCTCTCGGTTTAATCTTTTAAGTGGTTTCCCAGTTGCTTGGCACTCAGAGCAACTTGTTATCTTGACATGAAGGACTACCACTATCGGCATGAACCAGACTCCTCTTGACCATGGATCTCGGGAAGCAGCACAGTCTAGAAGCAAATATCAAAAACTCAAAACTACAAAGAGCAAAATGGACCTGCGTCTAACAAACAAGCCCTCCCTGAACAGGAGGGAAGGACGGTTTACCCCAACGAAAATGGACTAGCTTTCCCCATTCAAGAGCTGAATGGGAGATCTAACACCTACACAACAAACCCGAGCATCGATGGAGGGGAACAATGGGCTAGCAGAGTAGAAACTAGCAAGTGACTATGCAGAAATAGGGGGGGAACTGGGAATACTCCACAAACCCTCTTCACACCCCAACTTACTGAGGGGAGAGACACAGGGCAAACACTGCAAGAGACCACATTGAAAGCTTCACAAAGATGGAGGATGGGAAGGGTGTGGGGCCAAAGGCCCTTATGATTAGTACCAGTGGAGGTCCCAACCTAAAAAAGGAAGAGCTGGGAAAAGATTAGTAAGCAATTGACTAAGGGAGGCAGCTGGAGCAGAGAGACTCTTCCGGACAGAATATAGAGGGCTATAAAAAGCCGGCAGTCATTTTACAGTGAGAGGTGTTTCCGGTAAGGGCTGAAAAGCACCGAGTAGTTGGGGGCATTGAGTAGAGAGGCAGCGAGAGAGCGGGGGGAAGTGAGGCTGGAGGGTGGAGGAGAAAAGAGTGGTGAGGGGAGGAGAAAGAGCTAGAAGCAGTAGAGCTAAAGAGTAGGGATCAGGGAAGTGAGAGAGATAAGACCAGTAGACAGTGTTGAGTGGAAAGAGACAGAGTAGGTAGAGAAGAGCGGGGAGAGTTGCAGGGAGACAAGGGAGTGGGGAAAAAGGTTAAATGACAACCATCCAAAGTAAATGAGTGTTAGGTTGAACATGCTACCTTACACGGATTCCCTTAGGTCGTCCCTGAGGGAGCTAGATAGGAAGGCTACACCCTTTAGGCCCTCCCTCAGATAGGGACAGACTACACTGTAGGGGTAGCCTGGATATAGTGAATCTATACTGAGGGACAACCTTTTGGAGTAGGGAGACTGGGCTAGGGGGGGCAGAGGGGGAGCTCTAGAAGAGTTTACATATTACTAAAAGACATACCCTGCTAAAACCTTAGAGAATAGGTCTATCCTTGCCCCTCTCTTTTCATAGGTCAATCTCTCCTTAGCAGGCTGGCGCCACCTTTCTAGTAGTCTTGCATCACACCTCTACTCAAAAAACCTAATATACAGCCCTATAATCAACATTGCCTTCTCAGACAAGACTGCAGAAAAAGCAGAAAAGCAGACATACTCCAAAAGAAATCGAGAATTTACTCCATGACCCCCAGTCTGATTTCATCCTCCTGAGGTGTGCTGAATCCGCACGACTATGAGGTTGGAATTTGTAAAGGCTCTTGACAAGTGTTGTCCAACTACAGGCCTCGAGTGCCAGAATCCAGATGTGTTTTCAAGATATGCCTCAAATATTCATGAGAAAAAATGTGCATACATTTAGAATCATTGCCTGCAAATTTATCTCATGAACATTAACGAGGGGTATCCTGAAAATCCAACATGTTTCCAGCCTTCCAGTCCTGGAGTTGAACAATGCCATCTATGTCTAGTAAACATCCAAGACTGGATGGTAGCTTACTCCTTTGCTTGAAAGCCCCAAAAACAGAAATCCTTCCCTTTGCTTCCTCCATCTCTGCTACTTCCTTTTACCTTGCCCACCTCCTTGAGCCCCACAAAGTCTGTCGCTAGCTCCACAAAAAACCTTGCCATTGTTTTTGAAAGGCTCTTGTCCTGTTCTCAAAAGATTCATAAATTCACTCAAAAATGTAATTGCCAGCCCCCTCCTAGTGCCACTTCTGATCATGTTGCAAAGAGTAAAGGTCAGTTCAGTCATGATCATTGTCCCAACTGCTAGAACAGCATTTATGTAGGTCGTCCAACTAACTACAGATAACCTAGTAACTACAGAGGATTAAAAATACAGCTCCAAGACTAGTCCTTGACCACATCACAAAGCCCTCCCACCCCCCACCCCCCACCCCCTCACCGGCCCCTCATCTTGCTCTGGCTCTCAGTAACTGCAATCACATTCCAAATCATTTGCATCCTAAAAAGAACTTTTGGGATTTGCAGCCAGGCTACATCATTGCGAAGATCAAGGTGCATGCTCCTTTAAGACTGCTTAGATTTTCCACTTCCGGGCTGCTGGCTGTTTATCACTAAAGGGGAAAAAAGACATCAAGGGAAAACCCTAGGAACAGCGGGGACATTCACTTGAAACGCTCTTCCTCAGAACCATCCCTGTTGCAGGAACAAACTCAAAACCTTTTAAAAAACATCCTGTCCTTGCTTCCTGAAATGGTTCCGCCTTGTCCGATTCCAGCAATAAACTAAGATCAGAGACGAACTATCCTTGCTTAGGAAAAAGCAGCTCATCTTTGTTCTTGAAAATGTGGTTTTTCTCAGATTCCAGACACATTACTCTCCATTACATCTGCTTCTCATCCACTTTCCCCTCACTTGTCTCCATAATGACCAGCTTTACATCCCTTGAACTTTCCCGATTGCTGCCACTTTTTATTGCACTTACTACATCATCTATTGCACCTGCTGACTGATATTCTGCACTTGCACAATCTGAATGTCACCATGAGATACGTACGATCAGATTTTCACTTCACTTTCCCTAAGGGGGCTACACAGGCAGAACTCCTAAGTCCAGAAGTCCAAGCGGTGAATGAAGGAATATTCATACCACCGGAAAGAGATGTGGCAGCGAGCAGAGAGCCATTGGTATAGTGCTCGCCACGGACCGGCAATCAAGGCGCTTTGGCACAGCGCACCACAAACTTCAATATTGACATTAACTGCACCGGGCTGACATTTCCAAACACCGGCAGACCTGCATTTGAAAACGGGGTGGGCTAAGGGATGCTTTATGGATTTTCACCTGTGTAACCCAGCCTGTGGGGAGAGCACGACAGACTGGATCAGTGAACCAGGTGAGCCTGGGAACCAAGGGAAGGACGAGGAGGATAAAACGGGACAGAATGAATGGGAGGGAGTGGGTTATTTTGGTGGGGTCAAGAGGCAAGGATGCAGTGGGCCAATAGACCAAGCAGTGAAAGGAAAGTGCAGCAGAGCGTGGAGGTGACTAGCTGAGTGTTGAAGGTGAGGTATTGGTTGGGGAAAGAGGCAATTGGGTGCGTGTATGTTTATGATGGGTAAGGTGTGGGAGAATAAGGGGATTGAGAGAGCAGGCTGACTGGGAGAGTGAAAGGAGGGCGAATGTGAGAGAAGGAGTGGTGTAGTGTAGAGAGGGGTGAGTAGTATCCTGTAGTAGGATGGGAGAGTAGTAGTGTGTAGTAGGAGGGAGAACAGTGGAAAATTGTTGGAGGAGGTAGGAGAGAATACAGCAGAGTGTAGTAGTAAGGAGGGGAGGTAAATTAGAATATCATTGGATGAAGAGAATGAGAGTAGAAGGAAGGAAACATCAGCGTGAGGAATACGAGAAGGCGAAATACACGATATATGCAGTTGATGTTGGACCCCAGAAAAACACGTTAGATGCAGTTGTTGTTGGACCCCAGATCCATTTAGAAACCGCTGGGAGTCAGATAAGGCTGTTGCCTTTAGGCCTTCAACGTTATCCAGTGAAACACTAGATAGTAGGAGCGACAATCTCTAGTAACAATCTTGGGGAGTAGGGAGGTTAGGGCTATAAAGGGAGAAGCCCACATTAAGAGAGAGATGGGGGGCCTTAGGTGTAACCCCTTTATTTTACTAATAAAAACACTAACTTTTTCTGAGAGTTGGTGTATTCCTGAGGCCATACATAGTGCAATGTCTCACAAAATAAATGCCAGAACTAGAGTCACATGTTTTTCACCTTAAAGGCAAGGTCCACTGGTTTAAATTCCTGTTAACCATTTCCAAATGGATTCTTCTAAATCCAGCTCCATACATATGGCTTTTTGTACAACCCCTCAATCTCTAGATACTTGCAGTGCCTATATTTTCCGAGGATAGATAAGTGCTCACTCCTGATAGTGCCAGCCTACATGATGCAAATATAAATGCCAGTTTAGCCGACCAGTCAAACTTCTGAGATTGATACATTGGGCACCATTAAACTTGGTGAAAACTGCCATCATCACATCACTTAAAAGCAGGAGTCCAGCATGAAAAGACACACACACACACACACACACACACACACACACACACACACACCCCCCCCCAACCCCAACCCCACACCCCACCCCCCCCCTTTCTCCTGTTATGGCACAGAGAACGTAAGCATATAATAGATCCATGTGAGTGGGCATCATCCTCTAGAGCAGGCTGTTTTGCCCTGTTTATTCTCTGGTGAGGACGGGTGTGGGAAAGGGGGTCTCACAATTTTGGCATGTATACATTGCCTGCTTCTGCAGGCAAAACTGCAAGCACTGGACAATATGCTGTTTCCTGAACTGATATTGAATCCAGCAATTGAGCACCAAATGAGAGGAGGCTCCAACATGCAGCTTCTTCATAAATGACCCACACAGCAGGGTCTTGAGTCAAGTTGCATGAAACACCCTCTTGGTTCTACCCATTGCATTAACTTAAGTGTGTCACCAGACAGGTAATCCATTACAAAGAGACTTGCCGTATCAAGGGTAACTCCTCCGTCACCACCCACTGTGAAACAATTATTGTTTCGGTAAAATATAGAAGGGTTTCATAAAAGAAATGCACTGCCCTTTTGCTATGTATAGGATCAATCTAGATCTAAATAGTTTATACACAGACTTTAATACTGCTTTTGAATCTGCACTTTTACTTGTCTAAGTACTTCCACTTTACTGCTTGGAGAGCTATAAAAAGCATTCCTTTTTTATATTGATTATGCCAACCGGATTGATGGTATATATAAAAATATAGTGCTCTTTTGGGAATGCCTGTTTTTTAATGTAGAATTGTCATCTGAGGTTTGCCATGATTACCCCGCGCTATGAAGCAAAAAGTCAGTAACCTGTGTGTGGGTCAGAAATGCGAGACAGACAAGTAGAGTTTTCTCACAAGTAGTCATTTAATTAAATAATAAGGGTGAGGCAAAAACACCTATCTTTTCCTAACCGAAAAAGGATTTCCCTACCTGTCAAACTAAGCCTAAAGGAAAATAATCTAACATCCAAAAATATCTGTCCCTCACACTCATACATACAACTAAGTCATACAGGAATTATTTGGCTGTTTAGACTTCATAAAATAACATTTAAATTCAAATAGAAAATGTATAAACATGAATCCTTGTAACCAGGATCAAAACCCTTCCCCAGGATCAATTCTAATGAAGTTACTCACCATAGTGGCTACCTAACTCCTAGTCCATAGTCCCCTTTCCTCCATACTTATGGGACATTCCTCCGTCCTGTGGGACAGGACCGCAGCACTTTGTAAAAAGCATCACATTTTTCAAAAATGTGTCCTCTTTTTACGTGGGGTACCGCATGCGGCCGTAACCCCGCCCTCCTTAGTTCTGCCCAGCGCATCACCCATCAGTCCTTTTCTATCGCCAGGTCTATGACCTTTAAGCAATAACAGAGAAACCTTGTTAGAGGGGACGGCGGGCATATGGAGGAAAGGGGACTATGGACTAGGAGTAAGGTAGTCACTACAGTGAGTAACTTTATTATACTCCTACGTCCCGTCCCCTTTCCTCCCTACTTATGGAGATTCCCAGCACTCCTCACAGGATTTACGGGTGGATGGAAACTCCTTACTGAAACAGGTTCTTAAGCAGAGGAATTACGGACCGAACTGAGCATCAGCCCTGGTGCTCAGGTCCAGACAGTAATGCTTACAAAAAGCTGATGGGGAGGCCCACATGGCCGCTTTCGCGATGGTCTCCCAGGGAACATATTTTTGGAAGGCAACGATAGCCGCCTTGCCCCGCACAAGATGAGCATGAATTTCCTTTGGGGCCCGAAGACCCTGAATCGTATATGCCCCCGAAATACAGGCCGCAATCCACCGAGAGATGGTCGCTTTCGAAATCGGCTTTCCTTGCGGATTTCCGAAGGTCACAAAAAGCTGCGAAGAGTTCCTAAGCTCAGATGTTCTATCCAGATAGAACTTAAGAGCTCTTCTAATGTCCAGGCAGTGCAGAACCCTTTCCGCCTCTGAGGCCGGGTCTGGGAAGAATACAGGCAATGAAATCGACTGATTCAGATGAAAATCAGAGACCACCTTAGGAAGAAAGGCGGGATTCGTTTGCAGGACAACCTTATCTTTATGAAAAGTAAGGAATGGATGCTCAACCGACAAGGCCTACAGCTCACTTACACGCCTTGCCGAAGTCACAGCAATCAAAAAGGACACTTTCCAGGAAAGGTACTTAAAATCAACAGTAGCCATGGGCCCAAAAGGCTTATGACACAAGAACGTAAGGACTACATTCAAATCCCACCTTGGATGCAGATTGCGAACAGGAGGATAAAGATGCATCAGGCCCGCAAAGTGTCTTTTAATGACTGGATTAGACAGTGAAAAGGAACACTGGTCAGTGGACAAATAAGAGGCAACAGCCGATAAATATGTCCTGCAGGAGGAGGGAGCAGTAGTGTGGAGGGGGGAGCAGTAGAGGGAGCAATAGTGTGGAGGAGGAGGAGGAGGGTGCAGTAGTGTGGAGGAGGAGGAGTGTGCAGCAATATCGAGGAGGATGAGGGTGCAGCAATGTCGAGGAGGATGAGGGTGCATTAGTGTCGAGGAGGGTGCAGTAGTGTCGAGGAGGAGGGGGAGCAGTAGTGTCGAGGAGGAGGGGGAGCAGTAGTGTCGAGGAGGAGGGGGAGCAGTAGTGTCAAGGAGGAGGGGGGAGCAGTAGTGTCGAGGAGGAGGAGGGAGCAGTAGTGTCGAGGAGGAGGAGGGAGCAGTAGTGTCGAGGAGGAGGAGGGAGCAGTAGTGTCGAGGAGGAGGGAGCGTGCAGTAGTGTCGAGGAGGAGGGAGCGAGCAGTAGTGTCGAGGAGGAGGGAGCGAGCAGTAGTGTCGAGGAAGAGGAGGGAGCAGTAGGGTGGAGGAGGGAGCAGTAGCGTGGAGGAGGGAGCAGGAACATCAAAAGGTGGAGGCAGGCAGCAAGAGGAGTGAGCGAACATTAGGGCGGCAGAAGACGAAGGGAGAATGAGAAAAATGCGTGGAGATGGAGGCAGGAAAGTAGATAATACTGAAGTCAGACAACGGGGAAAGAAATATGGAGTGAGAGGAAGATGACCGAGTCGGGGAGTGTGTCTGGAACGCACAACACTTTAGTCCTTTTAGCCACTATAATCCTTGATAGAGTAGGGACAGTCTAAGAAATCCCAGAGGGTTCTTAAACAGATAAGGCAGTCACCTTTAGATCATCACAATGAGCAAGCTCGAAGTAGACAATAGGGAGAAACAAGCAGTATATACTAACCCAGGGAGTATGGACGCCTAGGTTAGGGAGGGTCTGGTGCTTCATGGATAAGAGTGAGAGACGGCCATAGGCCCCTTCCTAAGAAGTTAATAAAAGCTCTTGATCTTTCTCTAGGATTTGGAGTGCTCTTTGAGCAATCTGTGACAGCGAGCACTAGTCCATTTTGCTTTCCTGTGTTTTAATTAGAAGCTGCGTGGCTCTGAACTTTTAAGGTGTGACGAATACCAGTGTATAGCCATTGCTTCTGATGGAGGACCCCCTTCCCATGAGGCCAAGGAGGTGAGGGCACTACCCGATAGTCCCCCTTGGGTTGGGGGTGGTACTTGGCAAGTGGATCTCGTGGGAGCAGTGATGAATTTCGGAGAACACAGTATGCTTACAATAACCCCACTTCTTTTTTTAAAACCCTCCTTTCCAACCCTACCCTCAGCTCCCACAGAAACAGGAACAACTGAGACGAAGAAGATCCATAAAAATGTATGTAATCTTAACCAACTAACTACTGAAACGAGGAAGCAAGGAATGATTATCACCAAGAAGAGTGACAGCACGCGTTCTAGCTTCTGCCTGGGACGCGGTTGGCCCACTGTAATTCAATGGCAGATGGGCAGCAAGAGAATGGCGTCTGTTTTTGGTCCGTATGGACCAAAAAAGGCTGCAAGTACGCGCTGGCTGGCCAAAGAAGGGAGAATACAATGTACCACGGAGAACTCCCTCGGAAGAGGCTCGTCCACCAGCAAGCAAACCGAAGCAGAGGCAAGCCGCCTGCTGCGGAGCGGAGTCGCAAGAATGTAGAGAGACAGATGTCGAGCAGCGGATGAAGCATGGAGAGGTCCGGCAGGGACGCCGTCAAGCCCAGGAAGCTGCCGAAATCCCTGGGAGACCCGCAAGCATCCAGAAAGGTACGGCCCAGACTCTACAGGTAACGGGGTGACTGATACCAAAGTTGGGGACACCCAGAAGGAGCAAAAGGTGAAATGAATGAAACCTGGGACATCAAAGTGGGAGAATAACCACGTGAAAGGGGGCATGGGACCAATTTTGGAAAAGTAAACAGTCAATGACAGAAAATACGAACATTGCCTATTTGAGCACCAACATACACAGACCATGGTAGGAGAGTAAACCAAGGCTGTGGGTTACAGGGAAAGACAACTGGGAAATCGTACAAATCATACAACTGAAGGGGGTCTGGGACCCATACTGGGGGAACAAATCCCTGGGCATCACAAAAGGGAACAGAAGCTTTGTGGATGCAAGAAAGTATCAGGCCTTGGCAGGAGAGTGAACCGAGGTTGTGGTTGGGAGAAGAGGAGGCCTGGAAACAATCAAGTGAGGGGTGTCTGGGACCCACAAAGGGGATAAATACCCCAAAGCATAAATACGAATACTGCATATTTAAGGGATACGTGTGGGTGAAAGAAGAGCAAGTACCTTCCTTGGCAGGACATTAAACCAAGGAAGAGGTGCTAAGGAAGGAGCAGGAGTCCCATCCACACAAGGCGGATTAATAGAGGCACAGATACAGTGGAACGCCTCTGGAGAAAGGGAGCCAACCCGTTGGGTCTTTGTGGAACTTTTATTTGTCCCCATATGCTGGAACGATTCTGGGAAAAGGGAGACAATCCTTTGTTCTTGTGGAACTTTTGCTTGATTGTTTACACCTTTTGGAACTCTTGTGTTTAATTGACAAGAATGGACTGCAGGTCAGAAGTCAAGAGGCATTTTCCCCTTGCACATTATACTTAGTTACGCTTGTGAGGGACAGGGTAGGTTTTGGACACAGGACAGCAAACTTTACTTTGGACATTCTGACAAATACAGTTTCATTAGCTACTTTTGTTGAGGTAGGGAAACCCCTCTAGTTCGGCTTTCCTCCAACTGCCCCCATTTTACACTATAATAAAAGTATTTGCCAATCAACATGCCCCCTCGTGTCCGTCTCTTACTTTTATACCCTCACAGGTGCTATCACCATCTACATATCAATTTTCTTGCTACTAAAGGAGAGTTTAAATGAAACGCCAGAGCTGCACACACTCTCACAGTGGCTGCCTCAAACAGCATCAACAATCTATCGCTGGCTGTCTTTCAACTGTAACTCCAAGGTCAGCAGACCTTTTACCTCGACTCAGCTCTCACCCTCAAAAAACAAGTGAACTCCCTTGCCTCCTCAACCACCTACACGTGTAAACTCATCCGTGCCGCCAGACCCTTCCTGTCCAGTGCCAGCTGCCTCACCTTGGCCAATGCCCTTGTCATGTCCAGACTGGACTATTGCAACGCCTTATACTCAGGTGCCAACAAGTCGGTCACTGACAAACTCCAGAGATTACAAAATAACGCTCTTAGAGCAGCTCTGAACATCCCACACAGAAAACATATCTCCAAACACCGGACAGAAGCCCATTGGCTAAAAATAAAGGACAGAATCCTACTTAAAACTATTTCCCTCACTTCTAAATGCCTCAACAATCAAGCACCCCCCTACCTAGCGGAAAGAATCAACTGGAGACCCTCTAACCGACTGACGAGATCTGCCAACACCTTCCTACTGGAAGTCCCCAGATTCAAACTTACCACAGCGGGCGGTGCTAGCTTCCCAGGTAGAGCTGCACAATCATGGAACACACTCCCATCCGACCTTAGATGCCCTTTACCCTACACAAGATTCAGATCCTACGCTCTCAAATGGCTGCACAACAACGACATGCTACGACCCTCACCCTAGCGGAAACGGTACAACCTGTTAAAATGTTACTCTTATGCGCTTAACCCTGTTATTTTATATGCATTGTATCACCCACTGTAAGTGACCACTGTTTTGCTGTGTTAGCCTGTGTCAGGCATTGTAACTAAGTTTCGAGTCCTCTTGTACTGCTGCGCCCAGATGCCCACGGGCTCGGAGCGCATTACCAAATAAATAAACAAACAAACAAACAAACCTGATGAGCCAAAATTAGAAACTGAAGTGGGCTATGTGATTCCATAATCAGCAAGACTATTTGATAGTGTACAAGAACATGGTAAAAATTGAGGTGAAACTAAATCCACGACATACTCAACTAAAAAGTATTCACTGTTTATTCTGTCACAGTGTAGAATGAAAGAGTGCAATGTGCTGGACATTTAAGAGACGGGCACAAACCTGCACATTTTAGGAGTGTGATAAGATCACTCAATGCAAGGATGACGCTCTCCAACTAAATGCACTAGTAAATGAGATGGTACGACGACGTTTCATCGCCAGCTTTTAAACGTGCACATTACATCGTATGTGCTCATCGAATTTTTTAGGGGGGTGGGAAAAGGGCAAATAAGGGTTTGGGTGGGTGGGCAAAAGTAAAAAAATAAGTGTGGGTGGGGGGCTTGGGGAGGACCCCCTCCAAAAAAACAAATTAAAAAAAACAAACAAATGAGCACATTAGATGGAATGTGCACGTTTAAAAGCCTGACAATGTAAAAGCAGGCGATGAAATCACATGGAACCAATGAGATAGTACCCCATCTGCAAATACTCTGCGTATTAGGCCTTTTACCACTGGGCTCATTTCTCCCTTAAAAGACTAAAGGTTGGGTATACAGGGTACTGATAATGGCAAAGAAGCAAATCGTAAAAGGAGTGGCAAGGCAGCGACAAGCCCCGATCCGAGGATGGATTCAAGGAATGATAATATTGATAAAGGAGAAATTAAACTTCATGAAAAAGCAATTCTTCGACAAGTAAATGTTAATCTGGGCTCATTGAATGTATTGTGTGTGTGCTGTTCGGGCTCTTTAATGCAGCGCTCTCCATGGTCTCGCTCAACTTGGCACACAGTGTTGTCCCTCCTGCACCCGGATTCTCACCCCATCCAACCCAGTTATCTTTACTCCGTTAGTGAATGTATAAAGCCTGCAGGATGAGCTAGATTATAAAACTAAGAACCTGTGTGTCAGAAAGAGTGATGATATTGAAATGGCCTTAGACTGACAATACACTGCAACGTTTGGGACCCAGGTATTGTTTTGTGTAAGAGTTTATACGGTGGGCATTTGGATGTTATCAGATTTATGAAGTTTGGTGAATTTCAATAAACATATTGTGAGGAAAGAAATAACTATAGGTCAGAACAGCAACAATCACTGGAGCCACCGCTCAAAAACACTGCATAGCTTCACCAGGACCCCAGGCAACATACTTCAAATATAAGGGCCAAACCTGTAAAGAGGTGGCCTAGGGATTTCCCTTGGACTTTGTAGAACCTCCAGACTTTCATGCATTAATCCCTTGATTCAAGAGCATACGAGTAATTAAAACATAACTGCAAGAAAAGCTTAGGTCTACTATTGTAAAGAAGTTCATTTAAGCAATGCTACATCCTCACGTTCCTATTAAACACCAGAAAATATTTGCATGCTGTGATTTTATCAGTCATCATGTTTTATCTTCCTTCGTTTAAAGATGTGAATAAATGATTTACACGTGACACAGAGTGATAATCAATCAGCAAAATACCCAGCATTTATCACACAAGAATTGGCAAAGGGAAAAGTGTCATCTTCTTTGTAAGCATGGGATGGGCGTTTGCCAGGCACTGCCATAATAGTACAACCTAGCAATAATACTGCAGCAGCTGGAACATGGTGCGAGTATGTGGGCTTCCAAGTGACTGGCAAATGCTTAGAATACCTAAACACAAGCCAAAACTATTGGCTTTGCTGATGCTTGTTTAAGGGACGACTTCAGTGCAAGGAACAGATGTGAGGACAAAAGAAAGATTGTAAATATTTTGGCTGCAGGCACACTTGGTTAAAGCATTTATATTTAACTAGTATTAAATTTACAGGTGCAAATAAGCCATTTTATCTAAGAAGCCTTACAAATAAAAATGACACGCCCTATAGACCACCAAGTTTGATGTTTTTGCTAAATAGAGCAGCTCAAAGAGATCTGGGGAGGATGTTTTGAGTGGAGAGTGGAAGCTATCAAAGGCCATAGGGATTAGCATGGCCATGACCAGTTAATGGGTTGGTGAATAGCCAAAGACTCTCAAGCTGTGCGTCACTCCTTGCATTCTGTATTCCTACTAACATCCCATCTCCTATAGGTACTCCAGTGCAATTGCATTGGCTTATAGGTGACACTTTAATGTAGCCAAAACTAAAATCAGATGATAACCCATTGTAAACACTAAACTTGGAACCACCAAGACTTCCTGCAAAATTCCTTTTACATTTTTTGATGCCAGAATCATATCTTGGCACAGAACGAGACGTTCAGTAGTACAGAAAGGGGTCAAACAAGTGTCCGACCCGGCTATAAACCTATTTACCTAAAGTGAGAAGGTACCGACAGTTCACATAGCTTATGCCTCATGCCGTGTTGTTGTTGCAGTATTGAGATATGAACAAGCGAGTTAAGTCTTAATATCCCTTTACACACATCAGGTGTTTTTTCTTGGCTCGGACCGAGTTCAAAACAAATAGTTGGCAAGGCAATTAATTTTGGAAAAGTTTGGGAGAATATAATTATGGCTGATATTTGACTATGGAAGAAAAAATAGCTTACTGGTTTTTTGACGCGTGTTCCATCAAGAAGGTGAACTCCTTCATGAAGCGGTGGCAGAGCTGATTCTTCTCCGGGGTTCCAGACATCATTGTGAGCCACACGGGCTCAGAGATGCGAGGCATGGTGTAGAGATTGCAAATAGTTGTCCTAAAAGAATATAGGAAAAAGAATGCGTGTTTCTGTTATCTGCACAAACTGCACATTTTTTAATTATCCACACACCATGCCTTGACAAGGGTCTGCGAAGGCCTCGCCCATGAGCCAATTCAAACTGCCACAAGGCAACCCTGTAGCCATCTTAAGATAACCCTGAAGTTGCCCACAGCCTGCAACCAAGACACTAGCTAGTCTCCACTAAACATTAAGGTAAGACAGGTCGGGGAGGAGCATGGGAGGAGTGAAGGTTGCACTTGATGGATAAACCTGCTAAATAAATCACTACCAAACCAAAATGTGATTAACTAATCATTGAGTATGTGTCTTGAAAACAAAGCCCCATTCCATAACATATAGCTTGTCTGTGTCATTACTCAAGACCAACTACACTACACGCAAATCAGTCTTGACCCCACCCCAAACTTAAATAGCGGTCAAACCCAAACAGTTAGGGAAGATCTCCAAGTTATTGACCTAAAAGAAGAGGCAGGTTATGCCCAGACAGGTTTCCAAAGTAACTGCACCTATGGGCTGTAACTGCACCACACAAGACAACAAAGAATGGCTGTGGGTTGCTTGTGTTCATGTGCAGAAGGTGTTTGAACTCATTTATCCCTGTAGGTGAGGGATTCTGACATGTACAAGCTGCCCCTCCTCCCCCGCTTAAATAAAACAGGCAAGCAAGAATATGACTAACAGTCTCATCTGAATAGCATGCAATTCCATAATTATCGATATTTTGTTCAGTCTAAGATTGTGTAGATTTTCCCACCATAACAATCATAAGCACCACCTTTTCAACACACCCCTTATTGTCCCATACCTATTTCCAGCACAAATCACTAAACATCATTGCAGGTTCAAACTGAGACTGAGCAAATAGTTAAAAATGTATTTCTCCAATATCTTTATAAAGTTCCAATATATAGGGATCCTATAAAACTGCAGTTACCAAATCCAAAAAGAATATTTTCAACAAGCAGACAGATGAAGCGGACAACAAAGCTAAGAAGTTATTTGAAATCTTCCAACTCCTAGAAAAACAGAAAGCACAATCAGTGGCATTTGAGCCCACAAACCTGGATTGCACCAAAACATAACTAGCTTTTGAGGCTAAAGTATCCAAGGCCTGGGACAAAATAAAAAAAGACCAATCTCACTTTTCCAACTCCATCGCCAGGCATAGACCCCCATGTATTTAATTTCCACCCAGTGTCCATTTCAGACCTATTATGTATCTTGGGCACCATGCACCCGTCAGCTTGCCTGGGAAATACCTTACCGGCCAAATTGATCTTAGACAATAAGGACATATTTCCCCCTTTCTTGGCCAGACTTATCAATACTTCACTCCGCACTTGCGTGGTTCGTGAAAATATCAAATTTTACTGTGACTCCCCTACTAAAAGAAACAGGGTTATACCCTAATGACACAAGTAACTTAAGACCAATAACCAACTGTAACTTTCAATAAAAAATCATGGACAAGGTGGCATGTTACAGCTCCAGACATTTGCAGAAGCAATCAGTGCTCTACATCGAACCCAGTCAGGCTTCCGACCCTCCCACAGTACTGAGACTGCCCTGGTCGCTCTACAGATGCATATGCTGGGAATCATGGACAGGGGAAAGGCTGGACTACTGGTCCTATTGGACTTGTCAGCAGCATTTGATCTCCTGGACCACACGCGTCTACTCCACACCCACACCCTGAGATACTGGCCACTGCTCTGACAAAACATCCAAATGAATCCGACTGCCTAGAGTCTACTAGGGAGATGCCTCGGCAGCCCCTGGCCCTACGACCTGTGTACCCCAGGGGGCTTGCATGTCACCGGTACTTTTCAACCTATACACGAGACCACTTAGTAGCCTTTTGGAAGAGACAGAGGTCTTCTTTCTCAACTATGCAGACGATACCCAGCTGGTCCTGTAGCTCTCTGGGGACTATGACCCAGATGTAGCGAACCTAGAACGCATCTACAACCTAATCTAATCTCTGGATCACCACAAGCAAGAGCCAAACTAAAACCTAGCTATCAATCGTTGCCCATCCACGATTGCAACATCCCTGTACTAGGCAAGATAAAAACTATCAGCATACACCTTGATTCCTCCGTGAATGCAGAAACCCATGCCATTCAGGTTGTAGAAAACTGTACTTATTACCTAAGACTCCTAAAAAATATTCGACCTTATCTTAGTGAAAACAATGGTACCATCATAGTACGGTGTGAGAAACCTAAAGGTGTCTCCCTAGCTAGACCCCAGGGATCTGTCATCCAGGTCGCTAGGACACAGCCATCGTTATTGGATCCAGTTCCTTTCGTTATTGTGAATTAAAGATCATGGACAGTAGCCTCAGTGTCATGCTGCAGATGTCAACAGTACGCAGGGTCAGCCTCGGTTGATAAGGCGGAGCAGTGGAGGCTCCTGTACCCGTGGTACTGACCTTGACTCCAAAGAAGCTGAAAGCCAGGCAGATAAGCATAACTGGTGAGTCGAGGGGAGAATCGATAAAAGCTGGGATGTGCGGAGTGTGAATCGCAAAGTGGCAAGTTTGAACATAAAACATTGAACTGTAAATGAACTGTAAAAGGTGTTAAGGGGAGACCAGCTGAAGAGGGAAACATTCACCACGTGGTTGCTCACTCAAGAAGTGCTGGTTCCTCCCCACTGGAAAAGAACTAATAAAACCAGAAGGCCATATGAAAGCCGCCAAAAGGAATTCAAAGTGGTCATACGTGAGGGTCGAGCAAAAGCCCTGTACAATCTAAAGACTTTGATCCGTAAAATGGCTGGAAGTGAGGGAAGTGAATCCTGTTTGTAGGGACGAGAATCCTGCAAACATTTGAAACACTTAGAAAGCATTGAGATGTGCAACAGTGAACCTGGCAAGGGAAACGAATCCCAGGAGGAGCCGAGTTTAAGGTCCAGAGAAACAGTGTGTGTTGAACTGTTTAAAAAGATATTGGGTCTCATTACAACTCCAGCGGTAGCTGTGCCGGCAAAACCGGCACGGCTGCCACCGGAGTTGCATTTTTACTGGCACCCATGAATGGGCAAGAACCGGGTCATGCTGAGTTTGGCGGACCCGGTAATTGCCCATTTGCGGGTGCCGGCAATAAAGGACTCCCCATCCACATTCGGCCCTTTTGGGAATGGGGAGCTCGGATGCACCGACAACATTCAAAATGGTGCTGGTGCATCCGACGTGCTGTGCTCGCGGGTGCCGCTCTGCCCGTAAGGTCAGACCTGGCGTGCTGACAGGCGCCCACGAGCACAGATCGTAGTATGGCGGTACTTTAGTTCCCGGCCCGCCATGCTTATAATGAGGCCCATTAAGATTTGTGAAATACACAACTTTAAGGGTTAGCCCAGAAGAGGCGGACCCAAGGGGTGAATTGTTATCCTAAGGAACTATCATTTGTTAAAGGAACTTTTGTTTTACTGTTTTGGAATACCTCAGGCCCGAAGGCAAGAGACTTTCAGAGGAAAAGAAACTCGGCCATCAACTGTCCTGAGAACTACCATTGGAACTATCATCTCGTGCTGGAGAAGCCTGGGACAGTACAGTGCTCAAAGCTCCCATCCTACTCTGTGCTAAAATGTGCGGAAGGGAGATCCAAGCCACCGCATCTGGACTTATTTCTTTGAAAACACTTCTTTCTTTGCTTGAGAACTGTCCCACACCCCCTTTTGTAGTAGGTTTAAGGTTTGGCAATAGGTTTCTTAGTATAGGCTCTTTCATATTGATACAACGCTACTAGGACTGCCTTTAGGTTCATTTGATGGTCGACACCTGTCCTCATCTTATATTTAGGTTTAGATTAGGTGCTTTTCCAACCCTCACACCATTTTCACTGTTGAATTAACACCCTTGAACTGTGATCAGTTGTGTCTGTCTTACTTGTTGTCACCATGAGTTATTCACAACTGTCAGTCATCTCCACACTCTGCTTCTCTCCTCACATCTCTGACGTCTCCAAGAAGTCACACGCCCAGCTGCACCTCCTCAGAGGTATTCTTCCTCCCCCCAGAAGCTCACTGTCTCCAGAGCTTTGGTTCTCTCCAGGCAGGACTATTACAACAGCCTCTTTCTAAATCTGCCTGCCTCCACTCTCCGCCCTCTGCAACTCATCCAGAACAGGACTGCGAGATTTGTCCTTGGCCTCAAGCCCAGGGATCGCATCTCTCCAGGACTGAAATCTCTGCACGGGCTTCCAGTGGTTGCGAGGATTAACTTCAAAACCCTTTGCATCGTCCACAAGGCCTTCTGGGGCCTGGGGCCTCAATACCTCCAACTCTCTCTTCCTAAGTATCTTCATTCTCGAGCTCTTCGCTCATCCGCCTCCAACTCCCCCAGGGTCAGTCGCTTCTCAAAGCAACGAGTTGGCAGTAGATCTCGTTCTTCAGCTGGGCCTCCCTCTGGAACAGCCTCCCTGCAACTTGAGGAGAATCATCTCAGGTTCCGGAAGCACCTTAAAACCTTTCTCTTTGCTTCTGCTTTTTCTCCTCCTCTCCCCTGTTGACTTTCTGACCGAAACTGAAACTGCACTGGTTACCTGGCCACCTTCTGATCTCAGGCCCAGGTCCCCTCCTCCACCAGTCGCACGCCTGCACTGCCTTCCCAGCAACCCCTGCACTTGGTGACTGATTCTGTATCCCTACAGTCCCACTACCTGCACTTGACACCTTTTATCTGCACTTACCCCTGCACTTGCCACCTGCTGGCCGTACTTTTACTTACTGTTATTATTCTATTATGCACTGCACTGTCCCCTTCCCCCTCCCATTCACTTGTGTAATCTGAATGACACCTGGCCTAGTAGGATCATTGTCTATATACCCTCTGTTCCCCCTCCCTTGCCTCATCGCGCCTTGAAACACTTGTGTATAGGCGCGTTATAAATGCCATATCATTTATCATTATTTTGTCTAGGACTGACAACTGCAACGCCCTTAGTGGTGCTGACAAAAAAAGCTTGCAGAAACTTTAAATTGTCCAAAACGATGCAGTTTGCATCATCAAAAAGATCCCAAGAAGAAAGCACATATCACTTTACGGACAGGCAATGCATATGCTCCCTGTAAAGGCCAGAGTAGAATTTAGGGCAGCCACCATGCTGCATAAATGTCTTCACGGGAAAACTCCAGCCTACATGAAAACTAATGACCCATTACGAGCCAACCAAATAATTGCGCTCATCTAACTTGATGCAGGTAAACTGCCCAACCTTCAAACTGACTAATGGCTTGGACAAATCCTTTGCCGTATGCTCATTCAAAATTTGGAACACTCTTGCACTACCCTTTTGGCAAGAAGTCAAAATCAGACCCTTCAAGAAATCACTCAGGCCCCTCCTCTTTGAGTGATTGTCTGACCCCTCTTATCCCCCCTGTCCTGACCATTGTCCTGTGATTTTGTTGTCTAGCTCGTGTTTTTGTGCACCCTGATGCCTGCGGGTTCCGGTGCGTTATAAATGTATAAATAAATAAATAAATAGTTACCTGTAAGCCATTGCACATTTAGATCCAGACTGCCTTCATTATTTAGAGCAACGAGGCACATACAAATGATAGCTCATCTTGCACATTACTTAAAATAACCAAAACAAACGCGGTGGCGAACAAATTGGGCAATCCACCCTTGATGCAATCCAGTTGAGCAGAAATGTAACTTTTTCATCAATCTTGCATCACTCTTTAACCCCTTCTAGGTTCATCAGTGCCGGCAAAATGATGAGGTGCTGGGGGGGACAAACCGGACAAGACCTTGCTCATGCAAGGGTCCCTATTGTCACCCCTTGCCAGAATGGTATGTGATCCTAGACCAGGTCATGCAATTTATCACAGGAATGCAGGAACGCATGCATTGGCATGGTGCATTCATTAAAACCAACCTCTCAATGAAAGCACACATTACAGGGGGGGCTTGGTGGCACCATCATACTTCTATATAGTCCCTTGATCATTAGAAGCTTCTATGACCATCCATCAGTACCATGGCAGAGTGCAGGCAGGCTCCAAAAGAAAGGCGACTGCAGCTGCCATTTTGCCCCTTTCTCACCTATGCTCTGCACACAGATAACCTCCCTGACATCTTGAGACATTGAAACTTGCTTGAACGACCTTGATGGCATGCCTCAGGCAATGTTCTCTGGCTTTATTCCTGGCTGTGACACCCTTACCCAGTTTTCAGGAGGAAGTGGTGTCAGAGGAGTTATTTTGAAGGCATTTCTCATGTGGCTCATGGCCGCCAAAAGAGTTTCTGGGCAGGAGTGTGGAGCAGTTTGCCAAGGCAGAGTTATATTTGGAGAGGGGCACTTACAGTTTCTGATAAAATTAACAAAGTTTGATATATATATTTACCTACTAATCTTATTTCTGTGGCTTGTATCTGCTTAGAACCACAGGTTTTCCATAGGCTGCCATCTAGTGTTTGGCTTGGAGTATTGTATTTTTTCAAATTCAAAAAACGGGGCGTCGATAGAGGTCTTCTTGCTACACTATCCCTATCCTACGTGTATAGGTACCGATTATTCACAACACATCAACGTCCTCAGATTATTTGTTTTTCTGCCATGTCTGTACATGTTCTGAATGCAACATAATGCAGCTAACGTTTTATCCTGTCCTGTTGCTTACTTGCAGGGAGGCAGGGTAGGAACATTTTATTCTAAACTGATAGAAGCCACAGAAAGTTTACTGGGTAAATATTTGTCTTCTGGGGCTTGTGAATCTGCTTAGATTCACATGTTTTGTATAGATTTGCAAGCGATACCTGAAGAAGGTGGCCGGCAACTAGCAGGTATAGTAGGAAATGATGCTTAAGTACTGCTTGCCCCACTTGTGCATCAGCTCTTCCTTGTGTGTCAAAACAGTATTGTCAATAGTTGCAGCCTTGCATATCTTGTCCAATGGTATGTTAGGAATACAAAAGGCAATTTTATCCCACTGCTACAAGCAGAATGAGCCCTTGGAGTGAATGGTAACATTTTATGTGCCAGTGAGTACCAGAGTTGAATGCATTTGACAATTCATCTAGCAAAAGGGACCTTGGTTAGAAAGTCCTTTTTCTCAGCCCACTGCAAAATAGATTAATTGACTTGTTTTTCTTATTGATTTTGGTTTATCAATGTAAAACATTACAGATTTGCATATGCCCAGCGTGTGAAGGGTTCTTTCTCCCCTACTGTGAGTTTGTGAGGAAATTTATTTAGGTGGGAACAGAGGATGAGTTCTTAGAACCACCATGCGCTTGTGAATGTAGACATAAGGTTCTGTAAGAGAAAGACCCTTTAGTTCACATATTCCTCTAATGGATGTAAATACCATTAGAAAAGTAACTGTGTAGGAGTTCTCAATGTTGCATGCACTGGCTCAAAAGGGGCCCCCAGTGAGCATTTACATAACTGTATTGAGGTCCCACCCGGCAGGTGGAAGTGCAACTGGGAGGATTTGTTTTCCTCTCCCCACGAAAGCCATGATTACAGGAACCTTCCACCAGGATATCTTCAGTTGTGACGTAGTGTAGACTTCTAGAGCTGAATGATGTACCTTAAGGAGTTAAAAAAGAACCCAGTGTCTAAGAGTTTTAGTAGGTATATCATAATATCTGCAAGTGAGCAGTGAATAGGGTTTATACCTTTCAGGGTGCACCATATGACAACTTCTTGAAATAACAGTGTCTAATATTGGATATTCGCATCTTGTTGAAAGTTGCAAATGTTCGAACTCTATGACTTCAGGAGCTATGTTGCCAAGTTCATTGTTTGCGGGCCTGCATGTGTTAATTGTACATTGTGTTTGAAGTAGTGCAATATCTGATGTTTAATGAATGGACGAATCACATGCTGTAGGGATATCATGTTTGTCTTGCCCAAATTGGCACAGTTCAGATTAGCTGTTCGTGAAGTAACTTGTGTACCACTTTGCAGAGCATGGTTATCCAAAAGGAGTTGGCAGGTTTAAGCAAATATCCTGGATCAACTCATCCATAGGGCATTCCTTAGAGACCCTTTTGTTGGATACCTGGATGCAAAATTGAGGCATTTGACATTCTGGCTGATATGGACAGATCCGCTGTTAGCTGATCCCCCACATTTTGAAAGTTTGTTTGTGTTGATTTCCCACTAGTGGTTCTGTTCAACCACCCTGCTTAGATTGTTCCCACCTTCTTAATATCTTCTGCTGCTCCTCTGTGTGCTCAGTTTCGATATGTAATCTCCTCCAAAATGCAACAGTATTCCATTCCGGTTTTCCACACCCCCAAGAGAGTTTCCGGGGCTCCTTCCAATTTGTCAGTAGGTTCCTCATAGCCACCATCCAAGCCACATGTGCCAGCTTTTCTTACCCCTGCTGCCATCATATTCACCTCTTATGTGTATTATTTGCAACTTCGGGTACTTGGGTATTGTATGCTCCAATATTCTTGACATCTCATCAATAACCTTTTCCCAGTATGCTCTAATTTTCGGACAAACACATAGTAGGTGGTGCAACGTCCCCACCTCCATACCGCATTTGAGACATCAGTTCACCGTCGCTCTCCCCATCTTGTACAGCCTATCCCTGGGGTAGTATATTCTGTGCAGTATCTTGTATTGTATCAGTCTCATCCTGGAGGATATATGGACTTCTCTAATTTCAATTAATGCTGGGACATGTGCATGAATGCAAATTCATTTGGCACACCAGTGCCATATGTTCTGTGCTAGGAGCAACAATGTTATAGAGCAGGTGCCACCCTTGCCTCATTATGCAAGTCATTCTCATGGTGTTGCCTGTATTGACTGATATTTTGTTGTTTTATATAGCCTTGTTTGAAAAGATAATAGGGCCATTTGTGATGTTTGGAGTTATTACACATTGATGTTTTCGTTTGTCTCCCTGTGACCCCAGGCTCAGGGTGCAGTGAGTTCTTGGCAGTCTGCTCCCGAGGCTAGTAATGAGGCATTTGTAACTGTTGCTTGTACTGGTGGGTGTCTGAATGGTTTTCCGTTTAAGAGGTTTGTTTTTGTCCACCGATGCTGGGCACTTATGGCCGCCTTTTATACCATCACTAGATAATCCTATTCACAAGACATCTAAGACCATTTCGGTGAGAACCTATGTGGAATTGTGCACATGTTTAGGCAAGAGTGGTACTATGTAGATGCATGACACCATCATGCCTAGCAATTTCTTTACCCTTCTCACTGTTATCGCAGCTCCTACCTTGCAACAGGGGATTTGCGCTAAGATTGCTTCTTTCTTGACATGGGAATTCCATTGCTCATTGTGAGCCTTGAATAGCACCCAGAAACTGTTTTTTTTTGGTCTGGTTAAAAGTAATGGCTTCGCCTTGTTGATTGTGAAATCCAGCTTGTGTAAAAAAACACTTGTGTACGTACAAGCAAATCCCTAGTGTGTCTCCTGTTATGAGCCAGTTCCCCAGATAGGAGCAGATGGAAATGTTTTGGCCATGATGGTGGGATGCCATTATGTAAGCACTTTGTTGAACAAACAAGGTGTCAATGCTATTCCAAAAAGTAGTACATTTAATTGAAAGTACCATGTTCCTATCTTGAACCTTAGAAACCGCGTGTGACCTGTTAACATTGAAATATCAAAGTATGTATCATTCATGCCTAGCACGGTCATGTATATTCCTCCTTTGAGGAACGGGAGGACCTCCTGTAGTGCGGGCATCCTGAATTGTGGCTTTTCATACTTTGCTGGCCTGAGGTCTAAAATTGGTCTTTAGTTTTTGTCTTTTTTGTGTCCTAGAAAGTAAAGTGAATAAATGCCTACGTTTACCAGGGATCTATGGTATTCAAGCAAAGACTATATTTCCTACTCTAGCAGCTCCCAATGGTGTCATGCCATTTTTCTGTTGCACAGAGGACGATTGCACAGATTTTGTATTATTTCTATTCAGCAACCTTTGGGTACTCTGTCTATCACACACTGATCTGATGTTATTCCCCGTCCCATTTGTGGGTGAATGCGGTTATGCATCCTCCTCCTAGAGGCATGGGTAGGCATGGGAGGGGGCCGTTCTCCTCGTTGAGTCATTTTTTTGAGGAGGAAGACCCTTCCCGTTTTGTTGGTCCTCTTTCTCTTGGTTTTCCTCTGTGTGTATAACCCAAGGGTACAAAGTAGGAGCACTGCTGTGGCTGCGAACCTGAAACAAACTTGACCCTGTTGTCTGGCTATGCTGAATAGACTGTTGCATATGTGGTGTGGCTCAAAAGAGTCACTGGTTTGTCGAGGAACCTCTTGATTAGTAGCCTCGGCCTGATATTTGTCCACCTGTTTTATGAGTATTGTGGTCCTGCTTTGTCCTTTCTCATGCCTCTTCTACTGCCTTTCCAAAGAGTTAGGACTCTTTAATTGGCATATCTAGCAAGATAGCTTGCACCTCAGTCTTGAAGCCTGCCCACTTAACCAGGCATCTCACTTGAATACATTTGCTCCTGCCACCTGGCACCCTTTGCTGTCTCTGCGGCCTCAAACGCATTTTGAATGAGGGCATTAACTGTCTGCTTTCCTTACTGATTTATTTTCCAGATTGCTCCCTGAAGCTCTGTTTGTATTTGTTTACCCAATTCCTCTAGGTTATCCCACTGGGACCTGTTGCATTGGCTATTATGCCGCTGTATGCTTTTCCTACCAAAAGCATAGGCGAGTCTGCTTTCCATGTACAGGGGATATTCTGTAACTGTCATGGGTAGATTTGCTCTTTTTTGTGCAGTGGTTACGACTAGAGAGTCAGATGCTAACTGACCCGTAATGTACATTGGGTCTGTTGTGGAAGGTTTATATTTCTTCATTTCTTCTCTGTCCTCTTTTTTTTTATTTTGTTGGGACTGGTATTAATGAGGGGGTGACCCTCTTTCTTATTGAGGCTAATAATGGAATACAGTACGAAATCGATTTCTTTTCATCCAAGAGGTCCTCAATATAATAGATATCCTCATCTGGTTTTGCAGCTCTGCCTAGCCAACCTCTGTACTGGAAATTATCCTCAGTGGGGGAGAATGAAGCTGGGTGATCCTCCTTAACTGGCGACACCATGACACCACACAGCAGGACAATCATCTGGGTCTACGTAGTCCTGGTACACCGGAAGCGAGTTTGTATCCCCCCCGCCCCCCCAAGTCATCAGGGAATTTCTGATCTAAATATGGGTAAGCCAGCATGTCCAGTAGGGCCTATGATCTTGATTTCTTTCACAAATGTTGGTCTTTTGACATATGTACTTATTCCCCTGCTCTTTCATGTTGTTCCATGAAGGAGACTGCTTTGGGAATGGTTTCTTTGAAGTCCCACATAGACCACTTTTTTTCGGTGTCGAGGACTACCCTCAGATGCTCCCGATATTTTAATTAGGGGCATAATGGCTTTGGAAATCTCGATGCCGGTATTACTTTCCTCTTCCCACTCCTCTTTATTGTCTTTGATATCTACTTCAGCCTTCGGCTGCATTGCCATAGTGTATTTAACCTCACGCTTTGAAGCCCTCCTTAACCGGTTTAGTTTTCAGAGATGGAGGTGCAGATTGTTAGGAAAGATTCCTCTTTACTGCACCTTTCCTTCCATTTCTATGGACCCCCAAACATTTTGCTTTTATTTTTGTATCTGAAATGGACCTTTTAAAGTGCAGTGAAGCTTTAAGCTTCACTACACTGTCTTCTGCTCATCTGTCATGGGGAAACAGACATGTCCTTCAGGCTGTCAGTACTGGGAACCATTGTTTCCCTTCATCTAGTTACTTTGTTACTACTTTTAGTAACTTGCTATCAATTGTGGTCACTTTTTATCATTATACAATGCATCCTACAATGCAGTCCAATCGGATACACTTATTGTTTTGCCCTAGAATAACACTCAAGAGGGCTTTTGGTTACGCTAGGTGTGCTAAATGGACAAACTGGTGGCAGCAGTGACTTTTACCATTTTTTGGTTTACCGTGTTTGGCTACTAACTGTGGCTTGTGGGCACACGTGGCCATGCCACAAGAATTTTCACTTGTCCTTTGGTCATCCTGTCTTTTAGCCTTCTTCCTGGCCTGTGAGGCCACGAAAATCCTTATATGGACGTCTAGTGCCCAGGAAAGCAGAGGCGGGCCACTGGAGGGCTATGTGTGGTTGCTGCCAGGAAGTGGGATGGGACGGTTTGGTCACCAGTGGTCCTCATTGGAACTCTGCTGGTGTGTGTGTGCCGGAGCTGTCATTGGCTAGTGGGGGCAGCTGCTCTTTCCTGGTTTTTAGGATTAAAAAAGGACCTCTGCACCTACTCGAGAGATCCTTGAAGAAACCGAAGAAGCCAAGACTCCTGTCCAGCTACAAGGCTTGCAAGGAGTCCGTGGACCCGTCGGAAGGCGGCTCAGTGACCAACTTCTGCTGCTGCCCTGGTTGAGCCCTGTCCTGTGGAAGATTTCCAGCAGTCCTGCGAAGGAGCTGCAACCCTTGGAGTGGAGGTAACATTCATTCTCGACATCAGCTCGCAGACCTATGAAGAAGAGCTTTTGGAAGTATCGCAGGACCTCCCAGTGGCTGACCAGCTTTGAGTTTGGTCTACTGTCCTGCAGACGTTGTCGTTCCACGTCAAGGCCTGGAACTTGGGGGCTCACCAGCTTGTGCAACACGACTTACCTCTGCAGCATTTCGTGGTCCTAGCATCAAGGGGACCCGAGATAGGAGGGAAAGTCTGACTGTGGCAAGTGAATCCCTTTGCGTCACTGTGCATCAGTGGCCGTCGTCCAAAATTGCTTACCTGCGCCCATTCCTGTCCTGAGAGGGGTCCTGCATTGAGTTTTTCTGCATTCTTCTTGTATTCACACAAGCACTCCGTAAGTTGGGAACATGTTTGTTAGCTAGTTTAACTCGTCCCTGGCACTTGGAACTGTTCACTGCACCTCAGAGACTCAACCTTCATTTTTTCAGATTCACAAACTGTGTGAAACTTTGCTGAACTTTTGGGCACAAGGCCTCAGACAATTTAGGGTTGAACTTCTGAAGTTAGAGTCGATTCTATGTGGACTGGTAGAACTAATACTAATCTGTACCTTTCTTTTCAGGGGTTTGAATTGTATTTTGCCCTACACCTGCAATTGTATGCATCTATCTAATTTTTAGTATTGTGTGAGAATATTGCCTCTTAGTCATTTTTGACTGTGTTATTTGGCCATGAGTAAATATGTATTTTTATACCTGTTTGTCTAAGTGTGTTCCTTAAATGCTTTGATGTGTGTGCTCATTGTGGACCCCTTACAAGCTCACCACCACTTGAGACTTAGCCTAGACCACTCGCCTTGCTACAACTCCCCAGAGTTGTCCCTGTCACAATATAGGTTGGCCTTTTATACATCTGTCCACCCGGCCAGAGTATAGAAAATCAGTCCTAACAGATGGAGGAAGTGTGTTTCAAAACCCATTCTTAGCATGTTGATGCTTTTGTGCTGAGTGTGTCAAACCCCCACCACGCCCCTGAGTCGAAGCCTACCATGTTCAAAGCCTGGGAAAAATTAGAATCATAAGCGCAAGAACACGACTTCCATCATGCTGGTGTTTTTGTTTGTGTATATTTCAGCAGCCTTGTGATTGCAAGGGGACTTCTCCATAACTCGTTTTGCAGACAAGCCGTCGGCCCTGGCACCTCTTTGCTAGGCTGTTGAGGGTCAACTCCGATCCAGGCATTTAAACTCAGACCTCAAATTGCAATGTGTGTGCATCGGACTCATCTGTGCCGATTGTCTGAATGACGTATATCGTAGTGTTTTCAATGGTGACCCACGAGATATGGATTTAAATTTTGGGCATGCCCAGTGGCGATCTCGACCAGGTCCCAGGGAAGATATCTATTGCACTTTGTGTGTTTGCGCCAGGGGAATTTGGAATTACACTGCGGATATTTTATGAACTGGGTGTTTTCCATTTCGGCCTTGAGGATTAGATCCATCCTTAAAGTAGAGAGGGCAAGGGAGGATAGGCATTCTCTAAGCCTGGGAAGTGTATAAAATGTGCCCCCCACTACCTACTTGTATGCCTTGTTGTGGTTGGGGAAGTTTCTTCTCGATATTGATTGTTAAGCACTGTGCACTGAAAAGAGCAATCTCACCTCAAAAATGTTCTTCTCTGTCGTGATGTTGCTGCCAACCGATGGAAGGAAAAGAAATTAAAAATCAGAGGTCATCAACGTATTAAGGATCATGGGTCCCTGCACACGTAAGATGGGGATAGTGTGACAAACGTCAATGCCCCGTTTTTTCTAATTCGAAAAAATATGAAATCTTAGCCAACCGCTAGAGATGGCAGCCTATTCAAAGCATGTGAATTCAAGCGATTCAAGCCCCAGCAAAAAATATATATATATACATATAATAGAGCGGCAGTCCCCACCCTATAGTTAAAGTGATATCTATGAGCTATCGGAAATCCAACAATTCTATTGAGTGTACCTTTTTACTTGGTGGACAGATTCGTCTGATATTTTCCAAACAAAATGTTTGTCACAGGCCCCCCAGTCTGGAGATTTTGGGAAAGATTTGATACAAAATAAAAAAGTGATTAAAAAAGAAAATAAAATGCCGTTTTCGGCCTACTCCCATTCATTTTCCCATAGAGAAAGTCACATTTTGCGAAAGCTTAAGAGCAAAAAACGCAGAGCGGATTTGGACCAAACAAACAACTTAGGTACTAAGCGTTGACTCAATTTTCCGAGTCTGGTTTGGGGATAAACCCATCCAGGAGTTTTTTAAATTTTCGACAGGGAAGTGGGTGCCCCTGCTCTGCAAAAAATAGCTCTCTCTCCCATGGTGCTTTGGACCAGAGAGGCCGAGAGTTTTTTCAAAAATGAAACGTTGCCATTTTTACCCGAAATTCTATTGCTAATTACGTTTTGCTTGATGGATGGATTTGGATGACATTTTCCAAACAAAATGTTTGTCAAGGGCCCCCCCCAAACTGGAAATGATGGGAACAATATGTTAAAAAATTGAAAAGTTAAGAAAACAAAAAAATGCATTTCGTTTTCAGCACACTCCCATTCATTTTCCCCATAAAGAAAAAGTGCAGTTTTTGAACAGCTGTGGCATGAAAACCGCTGAATAAATTTGGACTAAATAAGAAAGACTTGGGCACAAAGCATTGACTTAATTTCCTTGACTGGTTTGGGGGGCCAATCCATCCGATAGTTTTTAAAATATTTGACGGAGAATAGAATACCGCCTGCTCTATTAAACCTTTATATCGGTCTTGGTGCTTTGCTGAAGAGAGGCTTTTCACAAATGGAAAGCAGACATTTTTTGTTGTTGCTTGATGTGAGCGATTCCTGCGATAATACCAGGAGAAGACTTAAGGAACAAGTTACTGAACTATAACTTTTGTTCTCCAGCATGGGTTTTGCGTGGATTTACATGCTCATGAATATTCCCTGTCGTCCAGGGAAACCAAGGACACTCATCCTCCTAAACTCCACCCCTGGTGGCCATCTTCAGATTTGGTTACACACGTAAAGTGGCAGTATGAACCAAGAAGGGCCAGAGAGGGGAATAAGGGAGGGATTGCATGCAAGTCCATGCAAGACCCATGCTGGAGAAAAAGAGTTACAGGTGAGGAACTCGTTCCTTCTCCAGCATGGGATCTTGCATGGATTGGCATGCTCATGAATACGATTACACAGCAGTACATGTACACAACCACAGGAGGTGGCAAGGCTCATAGAAGCAATAGACTTACCCGTGGAACAGACTTACCTCTAACAAACTGGTTGCGTAGCACTGCTTAGCTGACCTGGGACTCCTCCCTGGAATCCCTGTCGACACAGTATTTCTCTTATTTTTCCATTTATAGCAGCGCACAAAGCCTAGAGGCATCTAGGCGCTAGTTACAGTACAAAAGTTATCTCAAATGTATAATGTATCTAACATGAATAAATTATTGTATTGATACAATTCTGTGTTATAAGGTTTATTTAACCAAAACAACAATTACAAAAAAGCAGTAATACAGGACAGTGTGTGTGGGACCGAGCAAGAAAGTTACATATGTTCAAAGTTTCTATGAGGTGTAGGGAAAAGGGCAAGAATATCTCGATACATTATGGTGCGCAGTGTACAAGAAGGCGGCTTTGGTCTATCCTCGAAAACTATCAGAGGATTCCTATTGAAAAAAACAGCTTCTAATTTAGTGGAAATTGGAGCGTATGAGCCATTATAGGTGTCAATTGAGAGAGAGAGAGAGAGAGATAGGTTTTCGCCATATTGTCTGAATGGTTTATATTCCATAGGCTAGATACCCAATTTAACAACCAAGTTACCATCTGTTGAAGTTATTAGGACTGCACTGACATCATGGATTATTGATAATGGACAGAATTCATGGATATACTATCAGGCTTCAATCTGGCATAATCCTGGAGGGCAGATTGAGAAAAAGACATTGTGTTGGCACAGTTGAATTACAAGAACGATTTTAAAGATTGGTGGTTTGACATGATGGTAGGATGGTATCCCTTGTTTCTCTCACAAGTTTGGTTTAGGGAAAAGGGAATTTAGGAAGTGTAGGGATTTAGAAACTTTGCTATCAGAAAGGCAGGGGATGTTGGATGTTCCAATGAGAACTAAACCAATGGTTTGTGTATTCTTTGACGCGCCGCTACTTATGGTATCAACCTTCCTTAAAGTGATGCATATGAAGGACTCGTATGTAGCTTTGTGGGAAAAATTGAGGAAGGCATGGATTGAGGATTTAGGAAGAGATTTCTGACAAGGAATGGGAGGGATTATGGAGGGCGGGCGCAAGGTCTAAAATGGATTTAAGTTTGCGTTATACTCAACGAATTTTAGGTTGTCTGTATGGAACTCTGGTGCAGATGCATAGGCTGCAAGATAGCAAGACATGTTGGGGTTGTGGTCGGAGTAGAGGTACTTTATTGCACACATTGTGGCACTGCCCAAGGTTTATTGATTTTTGGAAGGAAGTGCTGGACAGGCTGGATACGGTTCTCGGTGTGATATTCCCAAGGTCACCCTGATCTGTGATTTTACTTTTGATGCAAGGCAGATTTAATGTGGCCTTTAGCTGTGGATGTTGGTTCAATAAAGGACTAATGGAGGCAACCAAGCAAATCTTGAGAGTTTGGAAAATGAGGAAAAAAAACAATTGTGTAGAGTTGGCTGTCGGATTGACAAACTTTATCCAGCTACGAGAAGCAAAACAAGATCGAGAGGTGTCTTACCTGGAAATGTGGGGACCATTTAATGAGTTATATGGATGAGGGCAGGCCTTTGAGTACTTTGTGGAGTGGAGTTACTAGGGTGGATGTGGAGAGTTATGTGTGTGTGTTTGTAGTACGTCTTGTTTTGTGATGCATGTGTTTTTACCGTTTTATTGCTCACACCCTACATGGGGTGAAAATTATATATAGTAGTTTTATGATTAGATAGTTTGTGATATGTGAGGGTTAATTTTGTCAGGATTACCATTCGGACATTCCATGTATCTCAAAAAAGTACGTATCCTTGTGTTGGTTTTTTGATTGTTCTTATTAAAAAATACAAATAAAGTGTATAAAAAATAAGAAAATAAAGTTACATACAGGTAAGGTCATAAATGCACACTCCGATAAAGTCTCACAGGGGCTACATCAGGTGTATAGGTAACCCCATATTATAAAAGCAACAGTCAAGTGAGTGTACAGTCTGGCAAAGCCTCACCCTCTACATCAGCAGAATCTTATGAAGGTATGGGTAGACCTCCACGAAGCAGCCCTGCAGATGTCGAGCAGGGGACCACCACAGGGAAATGCCATCATTGCTGCAATGGCTCTGGTGGAATGGGCTCTCGGCTGGCCTGGAAGCGGTCTGTTGGCCAGACAATGGCAATGCATGATACAGCCAGAGAGCCACCTGGAGATGGAAGCCTTAGCAGGGCCATCCCATGTCCCGCAGGTTCAAAATTGCCAAAAAGTTGAGTAGTCTTTCGAAAGTTCTTTGTGCGTGCAACAAATAACTTCAGGGTGCATGCCACGTCCAACGAATGCAACACCCTTTCAGCAGGCGGAGAAGTATTTGTGAAGAAAACTGGCAGAATCAAAGGCTTGTTGCGATTAAAGTCCTTTGGTATAAAAGAGGGATGAGTCCTCAGAACCACCCTTAACTGAGTGGAATGACAAATATGGAGGTTTGCAGGACCTGGCCGTGGTAATGACCACCAGGAAGACAATCTTCCATGACTGAAATTTCAAAGGGGCACAATGCATTGGTTCAAACAGAGGCCCCATCGGTCTGGACAGTACCACATTTAGCTCCCACGCCGGGGCAGGAGCCTTCACTGGAGGGAAAGTTCTACAGAGGCCCTTGCGAAACTCCTTGGCAAGCCTGTGCGACCACAGAGAGCTTGCCCGGAGCCTGGTCGTAGCGGGACATGGCGGCCAGGTGGAACTTAATAGATGAGTGGGCAAGGCCAGTGTTGGCCAACGAGAGCAGGTACAGGAGAAGATGCAGCGCTGTCACGCGCAGCAGGGAAATCTTCTGTGTCTTGCACCTCACTATAAAATGCTTCCACTTGAGTTTGTAGCAAACAAGTGTAGAGGGGGCCCTAGCCTTGGAAAGAATTTTCTTGCACTCCAGTGGCAGTGAATAGTGCCAGTATTCTAGGGCTGCAGGAGCCAGTCCTTGAGGCTCAGATACGCTGGGTTGTCATGCAGGATTGCCCCCCCCCTTCTCTGGAGAGTAGTTCTGGAAGTGGAGGCAGTCTGATGGCCGGTACCACTGACAGATGGAGAAGGTCTGAGTACCAAATTTGTCTGGGGCACGCCGATGCAATGAGGATTATTTTGCAGTGTCAACGTCTGAGTGTGTTGATCTCTCATAGTAACAGTGGAATCGGTGGCAAAGCATACAGGAAGAGGCTCTCCCAAGGGAACGAGAAGGTGTCCCCCGAGACTCCTTGCCTGAGGATACCTGCCGGCAAGCTTTTGGCACTTGCCATTAGTAGCTGTTGTAAAGAGGTCGAGTTGAGGAAGACCCAACTCGTTGAAGAGCTGAGATACTAGAGCTTGAAGCTCCCATTCTTGGCAGGATCGCAGCTCCCTGCTGAGAGAGTCTGCACTGGTGTTCTGGATGCCTGCCAGGTGAAAAGGGACAAGAAACATGCATTGAACAATAGCCCAGAGCCATAGATTCTGTGCCTTCCGTGAGAGTGCAGGGGAGCGCGCCTCACCAAGCTTCCTGATGTAGAACATGGTGGTGGTGTTGTCCATGAAGACTCACCTTCCCCTAGAGCTGAGGCTGAAAAGACTTGAGGTACCAGAAGACTGCCCGCAGTTCCAGGACGTTGATGTGGAGCTCCTTTGCAAATGTCCAGTGTGGGCTCCCCAACCTTCGAGGGAGGTGTTGGTCATGACGGTCGACTGATAGAACGGGATTTGAAAGGGAGCGCCCTGGGAGAGTTGCAGGCAAAGTGACCAGCATTGCAGGGCTTGATGGAATACCTGATTGAGGGCAATATTGTCGGTCAACGGGACAGTGACTTGCTGCCACCTGGCATCCAGGAACTCAAGAAGGGGTCTCATCTGAAGTCTGCAAAAGGAACTAGATGGATGCAGGAGGACATCATCCTCAGCAGGGACATGATTAGCATTGCAACAGAAGTTGCCGATCGCCATTGGGCCTCTCCAAGAATGGCCTTCACTCTTTCTTCTGAGGGAGTCGCTAGACATGAGAGTGTGTGAGCTGGACACTCAGGAATAGTGCATTCTGAGGTGGCAATATGCAGGACTTCTGATAGCTTATCGAGAATCCTGATGAAATCAGGATCTGGATGCTCTCCGCAGTGTGCTGAATTGCCAATGTGTGAGAGCAGAATTGGATGAGCCAATCGTCCAGATAAGGGTAGGATTCCTTTGCAGTGAAGATGCATTGCCACCGGGGCCAATTTCAGACCGAAGGGAAGGGCCTTGAACCAGTAATGTCGCCCCTGAATGATAAAACACAGGAACTTCCACTATTGCAATGAATAAGGATGTGGGGGTAAGCATCCTCCAAGTCAAGGAAATCCCCTTCCTCTAACCGGCCGAGCACGTGCTGCAACGTGACCATCCTGAACGTTTGGGATTTGAGGAGCTTGATGAGGCACTGCAAATCCAGAATTCGTCACCACCCCCCCCCCCCCCCCCCGACTTATTCCTTACCAGAAATTATCGGAGTACACTCAGGAGCCCTGGAAGTGCTGAGTGACTGGTTCTAATGCCTCCTTGCGTAGCATGGCTTGAACCTCCTTAAGCAGTTGTGCCAGGTGCAGTTCTTGTTGCGTGACAGGAGGAATATGAGGGCATTTGTCCTGAAATTCCAAAGTGTGTCAATATTGAAGGACATCGAGCACCCATTGGTCTGTGGTGATCTTCCACCAATGATTGACAAATTGCGATAGCCGGCCTCCCACTTGGGTGCAGACATGGGTGCATGGGTCCTAAGCCGGCTCAGGCTTGCTTCAGCGTCTGTGCCCTGGATGGGGGTGACGAAGACGCTGTGCGTCACTGCCGTAGGCCTGTGAGCATTACCTGTAAGCCTCCTGGGTGTTATAGCAGGAGGTCTGACAAAGGGGGAGGGGGTGAAATCCTTAGATGGCCGGGGAACTCTCCCTTTAGAGTGGCGGAAGGACGACCTCCTCTGCTGAAGGGTGTCCAGAGAATGCGCCATCTCAGTGCCGGTCATGATGGCTTGTAGATTCTCATCAACCACATTTACAAACAAGTTATCGCCATCGAGCAGCAGGTCGATTACTTTAGTTTGCACATCCGTGCAGAGGTTTATGGCCTTGAGCTAACCCTGGCGACAGAGGGTCATACTATTCCCCATCTGGCGAAAGCTGGAGTCTGCAATGTTGAGGGCGAAGGGGATAGCATGGTCAGAACCCACCTCCCCTAACTGGAACAGGGCTAGGGCTTCAGCCTTCCTATCCTCAGGGAGGAAGTCGAGGATGGGCTCCAACTTATACCACAACTCCCTGTCATACGATGACAGGATGGTGAGGGCGTTGGTAGCCTTGATTTTGGATGCTGCCGTCGCAATGATGCATTTTCCCGCTGCATCCAGCTTTTTTCCTGTCCTGGTCCAGAGGAACCACTGACAAAGAAAAGGGGTTGGAAGACCTCTTCCTAGCAGTGGCCAAGACCACGGAGTCTGGCGAGGGTTGGGACCGGAGGCAACAACTGGAGCGGAAAATGGCAAAGTTGTTGACGGGACTGTGGTCGGAACCGCTGAGGGAGGTCTAGGAGACAAATAAACCCTGGGCGTGGGACCCATTGCAGTGGTAAAGGTGACAGTCATGGACGAGCCCTGTGCTGTTGCAGCTGTCGAAGGAAGAGCAGTCTTCGTAGACTGGGTCGTCAATGGGTCAACGGTCCTGGTGGATGAAGTCACCGACGAGGCTCATCAAGGTAATAAGGATTTAGGAAAAGAAAGGTTTAACATCTGAAGCACCTACATCTACTGGGCAGTGGGCAATGGGTGTTTGAGAAATTAATGGTGTAACATGGGCAGTGGCCAAGCCTAGTGGACCAAAAGGAAAGCTATTTGTGGAACATGTACAGAAGCTATGGCCAAAGCCCATAGCTACTGAGACCTCAAGAACCTATGCAACATGTTTGGCTCTGGCCACCAGCCATGGCTGAAGGCCATGGTTAATGGGCCCAAAAGAAAACTATTAGTGCAAAACATCCGGGGGACATGGCCAAAGGCCATATCTAGTGGGCCCTGACAAGACTACAGTATAACAAAACCCCCAGTGAAAAGGTATTAGTTAAGGGAGAGGTAAGGTGATCAGATTTAACGCACAAAAAAAAAGAAAATGTAGCACTTGTATTTCAAGCAAGTGCACTTCCACTATGTGCCCCCTGTTACGCAGCGTATGACCACAATGATTACATCACAGATGACATCACTGATATCACCAATTACAGCACGGCACCACTGACATCATACAAGATATCAAGGATGAGATTAATAATTACATCATATAATAGCAAAACGTATCCCGTTTCCAAACGGGATTTGTAGACAGTCATGACAATACTATCGATTGCTGAAAATCGATGATCCTGTAGGTTGCCGTTCCGATTCACTTGTTGCTTGATGTGCTTTGTACCTTGAAGTAAACGGCAATGAGAAAGGGCGCGTGTGGCTGGCTGACATATCCCTGAACAGACGTTGGGGTGGAGGCGAGAGTTGGTGTGCTGCTGCATACTGGGACCTTCTGTGCTCTCTCCCCACCTGTCGCCTCACCCTAGCATGGTGCAGTTCATTGTGGTGTAAATCTCACAGAAACAGTTCAGCCGAGGGCCTTGAAACATGATTTTCGAGACCGGTCCTTCTACGACCACATTGATGTTTTGCCGATTTCAGGCAACCCGACTCATGTGTGAATGTACTAAAATCCAGGGAAAGGGATGGGTTGTCCAAATGTCATGTAGCCAGTATTGTCTGGAGGGACCCAACAGGTAACTAAGCCAAATTTGGCGCAGATTGCTGGAACAGTGTTGAATTGAACAAGGAACAATGCTTCACCAGGGCACAAACCCCCACACAAAACACATTTTTACTTTTATTAATATTTATTTATTCATCATTTGTAGGGTGCTTTATAAAACAGGATTGTTAGAATATGTTTGTTCACCTCTTTTAATACTTATTTAATGTTATTCCACTTCACATTCATAACAACTTAACATGGAACGATACCAGTAATATCAGCAGCATGATATTACATGCAGAGCATTCATTTGTGGGTACTTGGCAACTTATAAAATGTAAAATAAAAATATGTAACGTTCTACACATGGTTTGAAATTCATGTATTACAACTTGTAGTAGTAAAAAAAATAATAGATGGAAGTAGAAAAATGTTTAATAGTAAGTATTACGAAAATAGTAAATTTACACATTTACAATTCTCCTTACTGTAATATTACATGAATACATTCTTTTTTAAATTACAAGATAAAAAAAAGAAAATCACATAATAGAAAATATGTGCCTATTTAATAGCATACAATCTAAGAATTCTAAGTTTGGTTAATATACAAAAGAATTCACTTACTTATACTACCTGTGCACTGTTGTCACAACTGACCGCTGGTCGTTATGGCACCAGTGGAAGTATGGACGACGATGGTGCCATCACGTAGTTCGCATGAAATAAAGTGTCGGTCTAGTGTTCCTTCCAAAATGGCTCCTCCGTTCAACGTCCTGTTTATTTATGCAAACAGAGCCAGCAGCTGACGGCGTTGCAACCCGCTTTCTCGCCTGTGGTTTTCTGGGTAAGACTCTCCAGTTCTCTCCTTTCCTTCTCCTACCTTTCTTCCCTGTTCCCCTCCTGGGCACTCTGTGCTCTTGTTCATTTTTCGTTCTGTGCTCTGTTCTTTCACCAGCACTCTGTACCTGCTTGTTCCAGCAACAGAACACTTGCAGTCTCGTGCTGGTTCAGGAGTGTTTTTCTCTCCAGCCCTGTATCATTACTTGTCCGTACCATCTGTGAATATCACCTTCCACCAACACTTCCGGATTTATTACTGCAAGTGGACAAGTTGTTTTCACCAACAAGGGTTTTTCTGCCAAGCAGCTTTTCCCTCACTTTTTGGGACAGTAACCCTTCTATCCGCCACTCCTTCCTTCCCGGTATCCTTTGAGGAGAAAAAGTGGTGGCGGGTCGGGAACTTCCCTATCTCTACAAAGAGAAATTACATGAGAAGACTTGTATAAAGAAGAAAAGTAGGAAATTCTTGCCAAGAACATCGAATACAGATCACCAGGTGAGAGTTTGCAACACCCAAATACTCCACCAATAGATGGAGCAAATGCAAGAACTCATCAATGTAGTGCAGGGGTTATCGGCAGAAGTACAGTCCTTAAAGGCAGAAAATGCCACCCTGAAGCATATGACGACAGCACGAGACGTAGCTACAGAAGCTCCCATTGGAACTTTGCCCTCAGGAAATTTTTAAGGATCCCCAAATCGACTTAAGGAATTTCTAGATAACTGCTATGAGGAAAGATTTCCCTTAGGTGCAATTTTCCCTGCATTTATGCCCCCCCCCAAACTATTTGCTTTTGTTTGGCTTACCTAACTTGACATTCTCCCAGTGCAGCACAGCCTTCAGCTGCACTCCTCTGGGCTTTCTCTCATTTGTTATGAGGAAACAGACACATCCTTCAGGCTGTCAGTACTGGGAAACTATGTTTCCCTTAGTCTTCGACTATGTTACCATTTCTTGGTAACTTTTTATCTATGTGGCAAGTACCTTACAGTACTGCACATAGGGATCCTTTTGTTTTATGGCCCTAGCCACCTTCTAAGAATTTTTGTGTGTTTGTACAAGTGTGCCTAGGATGAACTGATGGCAGCAGTTTACTTTAAGTATTTTGACTTCGTTTATTTGGACCATACCAAGTTTGCCCCAAGACTGTGGCCAGTGCCGAAAATGGCCATGCCACAAAGTCTTCTGTTCTGTCCTTTGGACATTTTGTCCCTTTGCCTTCCCCCAGGTCGAGAGACCCAGGCATTCCTTATTTGGTCATGCAGCCTCCCACAAACACTGCATCTTTCACGTGCTCCTGCACGTCACGTGTGCTATTGCCCAGGAAGAGGTTTGGAACTGTCTGGTCCCAATACACACTACTGGTGCCAGTATGTCTAGTAGGCCTGATTGACTGGACCACCTTGGTATCAGGTAATGTCCCCATATATAATGTTGCGTGGAAAAGGCATTGGTGACATATTTGGTGGCACTATGTGTGGGACGGTTTGCAAGGATGTCCCCTGCTCCCCTTGTAAAAACAAAATAATTCAGGGCCGCATGTTCAACGTAATAATGTCTCCGCTAAAAACATCGACTTTTTTGTCAGGAGACATTTTTGCAGGGACATTATTACATGGAACCGGCCATGATTGGCCCACGCTTACCATGCATGCAAGAGAGCAGATCTTCCATTGGTTATCTTAGATTTGGGTGCGAAACGAATCTTGGATAAGAGAAGGGGATCGGCATCCATTCCAGGTCGATCACCTGAAGTTCACACCAAATTACAGAATAAGCCAAATATCCTGGATGAAAGTAGACCCTTGGAGCCGCTGGAGATGTGCTGGAAGGTTTGGCACCCTGACCCCCTGTTGCCCCGTCGGACCCCTGCTTTTGTATCGTACCAAGAAGGCCTGCAAGGGCACTTCGACCATTTGGAGTAGTGGGACCAACTATTCTCGGCACCTACTGCTCACCCTCGCAAAGAGCCTCTTTGGAAGTGTTCCTGGGCCATTCACCGAACTGACCAGCTCAAACCCGAGGTATCGTATAGGACCACTGCCGTCCCGAGTTGAGAGTCAAGACTTTGTGCATCGCTTACTTGTGGACCTGGGCCCTCTCCCCCCAAAACCCGTTGTCCTAGCTCCTCTGGGTCGCGATTTGTGAGAGTGTGCCACGCCGAGAGCATTTGCTGTCCCTGTGTCGCCCCGCTGCAGTGACTGTCGCTGTAAGTACCTGCAGACCTGCCCCACCGTTTCCTGAGACCTGCTGCACCGGAACTATCGTTGTCCTTTCTTTGAGAGCTGAGCAAAGGCTACAGTCCCGCTACATACGATCGCCCCGTCCAACAGCCGCTGAGAGCTGGAGCGTCCTCCAACTGCAACTGAAACCTACTAGTGAAGTGGACTACACTGGCAAAGTTTGGTCCTGACTGTGTTGAGAGTCGGTGAGTACTTGCATCACTTACCGGTGGCTACCTGGCACATCCATCTGTTTTTACACACGGGAATCCCTGAAAAGATACCAAACTTAGTTGGTCTAGCCTGCGCTCCCCAGCTATTCCTGAACTCCGAAAGTCGCTCTATCTGCAAGGGTAGGGCTTTATTCTTCATCGCCTCAACCCCTTCCTGAACAGCGACAGCTCCCTGAAGAGAACCCGCTTTTTGCTTTACGCACGACTGCGTGTTGTTAATGCACTGGTCTACTTTGAGCATAAGGCTCCTCACTTAGGGCTGGACTGCATAAGATAGGGATTGACTTCGAAGAACTGGCTAATGCGATATCTGTATTGAACGTACCCCTTCTACTGAGGTTGTGGTTATTTTCTCCCCTTTCATCAGCATTAGGTTAAATACATTTTGTATATATGTTATATGGTGAAAAGCCTGTGTGATAACTTTTATTATTACTGTGGTTTATCTGTGTTTAGTTATAAGGCCTATAATAAATGTATTTTGATATACATCTAAGAGTAATCTGTGGAGTTTCAGTGTGTGCTCATTGTGGGCTTCTGATCACTCTCATCCCTCCTGAGACTTAGTCTTGACTGCCTGCCAAGCTACCGTAGATTGGTCTGATTTGTCCAGAAGGTTCCCCTTTTCCACTAAACTAGGGCGGCCTCCTAAACTTCTGCCCACCAGGTCAGAGTTTAGAAAGCCATCTCAACAACTGCCCAGTCCATTTTGCCTTCAGGGATACCCCGTTTGCAACAGACAAGGCGCAAATAGGTTTCATGGTTGCCAACATGACAGGGAATGCATTGTCATGGGCTACTCCTCTGGTAATAGCCTCAAGCCATTTGGTAGCTTCTTAAACCGCCTTTATACGAGCATTAAGAGACGTTTGAGCGGCAAGAAGTCATGTTCAGTGCATATGGGAAATATACCAAAATGTCGCCTCCAGAACTCCAACTGCCGAAAATTCCAACTTCTCAACCCCTCTTACACCACATATATATGATGTGAGAGGGGGCTATGGGATATAATACAAGTATGGGAGGTGGGTAGGGTGCCTCCCCCCGCATATGTACGTGGTGTAAAGGGGGATGGAAAAAACAAGTTATTTTCTGCCGTCAGACTTCTGGGGGTCGCAGTAATCGCACAGATCCATGCATATGAATCCCTGTTAGACCTCAAACAAGGCAACATGAATGTCATGGCCTACGTCGCCAAATTCAAGGGATTAGCTGCAGGAGCTGCATGGTCGGAGACAGCGCAGTATACCATCTTTAGAAGGTGTTTGATTGATGATATAAAGGATGAACTCACCCACACACCTCCGGCCAACATAATTTGCCGAATTGATATTGTTGGTACTCCAAATCGAGTATCGGCATAACAAAGGGTGAGAAGAAAAGAAAAAAGCAAGAGGAAGTACTTGGGTGCCCCGACCGACTCTTATGTCTACAAAGGACTCCATTCCTCCTGAAGAAGATATGCAGCTCGGAACAGCTTGTGGTCCGCTTCCACCTTCGGAACGACAGCGTAGGCAAGATCAAGGACTTTGTCTGTATTCCGGCAATAAGGGACATCTGCTTTGCGATTGTCCCGAAGCACCACCAGAAAACAGGGAAACTCCAGACCCCGGCCTTAAAAGGGACAGGAGACCGGGGGATTCTTGCTATTCCCTATATATAGCTTGCTTCCAAGGAAAGAACAGACGAACGACTAATGGCATTATGAGTCCATCTGAAGTGGCCCACCAAGCCGCCTTGGAAGTCCTTGGTCAAATAGACTGCGGAGCAGCTGGTTTATTCATGGTCATTGAATGCGCTAAAAGACTAGAGGTACCATTAAATCAAACAGTATAACGAGTGGATGGTCAAGCACTCAGTTCAGGACCCATCACACAAAAGGGGGTTCCAGTACAAATGGCGATAAACCAACATGCGGGAGAGCTTGAGTGTGACATATGAGAAGCTCATTTCCCACTTATCCTGGGTATACCTCAGTTACACAGACAAGCCTGTGAAAGATTGGGCCAACAATACCGTTCCGTTTTCTTCTTATTGCACAGAACAATGTTATAAACCCTCAAGCAAGATACAGCCCAGGATAGCCTCCATATTAGGTCCTGTTTTGTCTCATCCTGTAATTCATGAGGTAAATCATATACCAAGGGAATACCAGAAATGTGTGAATGTATTCAACGACAGGGTGCCCAAATAACTACCACCTCATCAACAAGAGGATTGTGCAATTGATTTACTACCTGATACAGTGGTGTCTTTCTGTCACATGTACCCATTATCCTTGCTTGAGAAGGCAGCTTTGAGGAAATATTTGGATGAGAACCTTGGTAATGGTTTAATCCGGAGCTCCAAGTCCTCGGCCAGGTCTTCCCTCTTTTTTTTTACCAAAGAAGGACACCTCCGAGTTGAGGCCTCTATCGACCACAGAGGATTCAACTGGATAACCCAGAAAGATATCGTATGCTTCTAATTAATGATTTCTTGGAAGTCATCCAAGGGGCTGTCGTGTTTACCAAATTAGATCTGCATGGAGCCTATCACTTGCTAAGCATCAAAGAGGACGATCAGTGGAAGACGGCCTTTCGAACCTCTGTTGGCCACTTTGAATATCAGATGATGCTGTTTGGCCTAGTCAACGCTGATCTACTATTTCATTACCTAATAGTGTACCTGGATGACATTCTTGTGTTTTCTCCATCTCTCATCAGTCATTAGGTCATTAGGTACACGTTACAGAGGTCTTACAGCATCTACGACAACACCACGTGTTTGCAGAACCTGAAAAGTCTGTTTTTGAAACCTGTTAAGTTCTATTCTTGGGCTTCAGTCGACCCGATAAGGGAATCTCCATGGACCCAAGAAAGAATTCACCCATTAAGGAATGGAAAGCATCATCTATCGTCAATGGATACGATTTCTAGGAGCAACACATTTCTACTGCCGTTTTATTCCTCAGTTCTCGACTACAGTACTACCCATCACAAGACTTTTGAGGAAGGATGTACCATTTCTTTGGGATAGGAAAGCAGAAGCAGCATTTCACACTCTTATAGAAGCTTTCTGTACTGCGCCTATTCTTTCTCAGCCAGATCAGAGAAGACCATTCATCGTAGAAACAGATGCTTCACATGCAGCCATCGGAGCAGCCCTCAAACAAGAAGATCAAGACGGGATGGTACACCCTGTAGCTTGTTATGCCCATACTTTGATAGCAAGTGAATTAGACTATTCCGTCATAGAGAAGGAATTATTGGCAATTCGAGCAGCCTGTAAGGAATGGTGACATTTATGATTGGGGGCAAAACACGAATTTGAAGTTCACACCAACCACAAGAATTGAGTCCTCCGGGAGACCGAGCGTCAAGCAAGCAAGCAAGGTAAGGTTACTTCTTTTCCCAATATGATTTTTGGAATACCTCCATTGCAGGTAAGCAGAATCTCATAGCCGATGCGTTAATCAGGAAGCATCAGGATTCGCCCCAGAATGACCCAAAAGAAGAAAGGATATTGGGAAACAAGACTTTTGGCTTTTTCTCGGTTTTCATTCCTACAACAGATAAAGGCATACGCAGAGTCTGATATCATACAATCTACTAGTGCCAAGGATCATTTTCAGCATATGGATGGTTTATGTTTCTATCAAGATCGACTATTAATCCCTACTATGCGCTTACAAACCAAAGTCCTATCTTGGTGTCTTGACAATCCCACGTTTGGGCATAGAGGTATTGTCTCCACCATTGAGTTAGATGCACAAACCTTTTGGTGGCCTACCCTGAAGAGCGGCATAAGGGATTATGTTTCAGTATGTTCTACTTGATCAAGTATCAAGTACTCTACTTCTTAACCAATCGGCAAGCTAGTACAAGCTCCCCTCTCATGTGGACACTGGACTCACATTTCTACTGATTTTGTAGTTGAACTTCCACCTTCCAAGGGTCATACAGCAATAATGGTAACAGTGGATTCTTTCAGCAGGTTGGCGCATTTCACTCCCTTAGCAGGTACTCCCTTACCAGGTGTGCTCTCTGCACCTCAGATGGCTAAGGTATTTCTCAATGAGATATTTCGCCTTTATGGACTTCCCGAATCTATCACAACAGACTGAGGGTCTCAGTACACTTCTGATTTTTGGTCTCCTCTTTGTAGATTATTCGATATTGACAGATCACTTTCCTCCGGATTCCATCCCCAGACTAACGGTCAAACCGAACGCTTGAATCACACTATGGAACAATATCTTCAATTTTACACTTCACACAGCCAAGATTCATGATTTGAGTTATTGCCAGTAGCGGAATTTGCCTATAATAATACCATCCATTTGGCTGCAGGGATGAGTCCTTTCTATTGTCTATTAGGAAGTCATCTCAGAACCTTGCCTACTATAATTTCTCCTCCCACCAATATTCCCACCTTGGATACCCATCTAAAGAGCATTACTGGAAACTAGCCCATCAACATTTGCCATAATCCAAGGAAGAGATTAAGAAATATGCAGACAGCAAGTCAAGAATTCGGATTGGAAAGAAGGTGACAAGATATGGTTGTCTAATTTCTTCCCAGCTGGATTTGTCTCAACGTTGTCACCTTGTTATGTAGGTCCTTTTATCATCACTGCAAGGCTAAAACCTGTGACCTTCTGTTTACGTATGCCAGGGTCATGGAAATGTATTCATCCTGTGTTCCACTCTTCCTTGCTTAAATCATACATACCTGACAAATTCCATCGACCTTTACGAGCTTAAGCTCCAGAACACCCTCGGATTCCTGAACCAGAAGAACATGAAGTATCTTACATATGTGAACCAAGATATTATCCAGGTTCCCTTCAATACTTGGTCCACTTGAAGGGATATTCTGTACAAGAAAGGACATGGGAACCTGTGGGCCATCTTCATGCTCCAATAGTGGCCTGACGACTTCACCGAAGATTCCCTTGGGAACCAGGACCCATCCGGAGAAAGGAGGGTCATACTGTCACAACGGACCGCTGGTTGTTATGGCACCGGTGTAAGTATGGACGATGATGCTGCCATCACGTAGTGTTCCTTCAAAATGGATCCTCCGTTTAACGTCCTGTTTATTCTGCAAACTGAGCCTGCACCAGACTGCGCTGCAAACCGCTTTCTCACCTTTGGTTTTACGGGTAAGACGCTCCAGTTCTCTCCTTTCCCTCTCTTACCTTTTTGCCGTGCTGCCCTCCTGGGCACTCCGCTCTCCTGTTAATTTGTCTTCCTGTGATGTGTTCTTTCACCGGTGCTCTCTACCTGCTTGTTCCACCTTCAGAACTTTTGGAGTCCTGTGCTTGTTCAATAGTGCTTTTTGCTTCCAGCCCTGTATCATTACTTGTCCTTACCATCGTGAATATCACCTTCCACCAACACTTCAGAATGTATTACTGTAAGTGGACAAGTTGTTTTCACCAACAAGGGTTTTTCTGCCAACCGGCTTTTCCCTCATTTTTCGGGACGGTACCCCTCCTATCCGCCACTCCTTCCTTGCCGGTATTCTTTGGGGAGAAATAGTGGTGGAAGGTCAGCAATGTCCCTATCTCTATCTGAGAAATTACATGAAAACACTTGTATAAAGAACAGCAGTAGGAAATCGTTGTCATGAACATCGGATACAGAATCACCAGGTGAGAACTATACACTACATTTAAAGAAACAAGAGCAGAATACGACATGCTTTGCAAGTATGAAATATGTACATCGATGTTATGTAACAAAACAGTTATCATATTTCATGTCATCAGTGGCCATGGCTAGTAGGCCACAAATAATTTTATTGTTGCAACAGGTACAGTGGCCATGGGTCATGGTTGAAGGCCATGACTAGGGGGCACCATAGAAAGCTATCTGTGCAACATGGACAGCGGCCAAGACAAAAGGCTTTTTTGGGGCTAGTCTGCCCCAAAGAAATGATAGTATGACAAAACCCTTGAAATTCAATGAAAAACCTTTAGCTAAGAGTTAAGGTGATCAGATTTGACGTGAAAAATACATAGCAACAAAACCTTTGAAATTCACTGAATAAAATGTTGTTAAAGAGACATTAAGGTGAAAATGTACTGCAAAAAAACCCTTGAAATTCAGCAGACAATTCATGCAAGCTACCTTATCTACTTGAGACCACAATGATAACATCAGAGATTACATCACCAATGACAATGTTGGTGACATCGCTGGTGACATCAGACATGAGATCCCTCATGTAGGTTAAAACATTTTTGGATGACTCTTGGTACATGTTATTTCAGTATACTCAATAACAATAAGAACATTACAAAGAACAATGGACGAGTACAGATATATAAGTACTTGTGCAGAATTCATTTGTAGTATTTATTAATGGATGACATTTAAACTATGAATAGGTAATATTTTAGAAATACTTAACATTTTGTTTAACAGCAAGCAATTAAAATAGTCAATTGCATAGAATGTACCCGATTCTGGCAAATTTACTTTAAATATTTGTAAGATAATAAATGCACTTAGAGTGGTGAAAAATGATAAAAGAAACAGATAAGAAACATGCTGAATCCGGATTGTTAGGAAAATGCTAAATGTACAGAAATACATTTTCTACCGTGCTTATTATAAAAATAGTATATTTCTAAATGAGATGTGTTAAAAAACACATGTAAACCAGAGTACCTGCACTTATGTATTGTGATATATTATAAGAATTCCAAGTACGGGTATTCTAAAAATATATGAATACTACATAAAAAACACATGTAAACCAGAGTACCTGCACTTATGTATTGTAATATATTATAAGAATTCCAAGTACGGGTATTCTAAAAATATATGAATACTACATAATGACATATATCGAAACTTCAAAAACTGGTACGATCGTACCGTGAATCGCACTCCGGAGCCCATGAAGCAAGAATGTGCATGTGACAAATCTGTATAAAGAAACTCTCTTCTTAAAAATCCCCTGCACAGCATGGACAGAACTGCAAAATGGCCATACAATGCGTTTCACAACTAACGTGTTGCTTGAACCCATACAAAACACATCTAGTCATCTTCCCACTATATAAAGGAGCTCTATGACTCCTAACTTTTTGATACTCTGTCATTAATTTTGCTAGTTTCCAAGGCTTGCGATACAAAATAGCTATCACATTCAAATATGTCGCCCATATTGTAGATGGTGTGATATACTCTGACAACATTATAAAATCAGATAGATAAGCCTGTGCATCAGATGAACTTATTTTCAAATGATCACCATACACATGCTATATTCTGCAATCTTAATGTTAAACAGGTAAGCATATAAAAGCTGGTGCATGCCACAAAGTAGGCTTATAATCTTGTACAAACGGACCAACAGGTTTTCTTTTCTATTAAGGAAAGTGCATAGTACCTAAGAAAAGTATAAAGTGTTAAACATTGGGAACATGATATTTATGAATAAGAGAGCATATGTACTCAATTCAATAAAGTCCATAGTGCTGAAAAGTTGTGCAAATGTTGCAATCTACATTGGACACAAAATAATAAAGAAATGTTATTCAATAAAGTGCATAGTGCTTGCAAGAAACAATGATTCATATGCTGGTACAATTTATTGAAGTGCTGATGCTTTTCTACTTCTGAAAGTATGGTCATTCAGTAAAGTGCATAGTGCTTATAAAAATGGCAAATACTTTTATCATATAATACAATGCTAATGCTTCACTATAGTATGTTATAAATAGATGATGATGTTTTTGTTAAAACCTTTAGTCAGCAAGAGCCATTGGGTACAAATAAAACATACAAAAACGCATAAGTACTGTGAAACCAAAAAAGGGTGTCTCACTGACCAGTCCCTTGGGATCTGTCATCCAGGTGGCCGAGGCACGGCCATCGCTATTGGATCCAGACCCCAGGGGTGGACCAGTGTAGGAGGATCACCTGGATGAGGAGTCCCTGATGAGTGGGAGTGGGGCACCCGGAAGGGAGACACAGTATCCCTGCCCCCATTTTTCCTGTAGAACACCCTCATTCCAGGTACTGAACTTGACCCCCCGAGCACCAACTTTCTACACACACTCTGCTGCACGGACAAAGCGCTTCAGGGAAAGACAGACTCACATACAGCCAGCCCGTTTGACATGTCCCAACATCAGGGTGAGGCAGAGTCAGGCACATAATGACTCGCAAGAAGGGCAATTGAAGCAAGCAAGACCAGCAGAATGGAAGGGCAGGAAATCCAGGGAAGACGACGCGACCATGGAAACAGAGCAGATGGGACCAGGACGCAAATGAAAGGCTGTGGTCTTACAAGCTGCAGAGAGACGGTCACTGCAGAATCCCAAAGGGGCAACACCCTGCTACTTAAGAAGATCACGGTTGTACCTCCTTTATGTGCGGTGTGAGGACCTGAAAGGAGGCTAGCCGCACTGGGCCAAAAGAGTTGACTACACAGGTCTTGATAAACTATCAGCCGCTGCCGGTGAGTGAAATGTGAGACCGGCTTGTGTTCATATATGAAAAGGACATTAACGTTTGAAGTGCTCATTGGGTTGTCGAGAAACCAGGAGCAAAAGCATATTGTAGCAAGAATGAAGAATACAGAGAATGTGCGTGTGAGAGAAGCCACAAAAGAAACAGAGAAAGGATGCAAATAGTCAATGTGGTCATACGAGGGTAAAGTTAAGAGTACAAGCCCCCCCTCGTACAATCGAAAGTATTTGACAAAAAGGTTAAACTTAATACAAAGCTAACCTAAGGAATTATTATCCCTGTGATGCTAAGAACTGCAGATACCAGAACGCCGCGGGAGAGGCAGCCGGTATAAACCTTTGAACTGTATCCAGTATTGTGGGTTGCACGTAGGACAACAGCGTGAGAAAGACAAGCATGGTTATTGAAGGGAAACGCACTTGCTACAATATGACAGAATGACCCGACGAGATGCGATCGCCTATCGGAATTCTCTGTATTGAACTGGAAAGTACTTTGAAGTGAAAGTGTGAAAGATTGCAAAGTAACAAGTGTGATGCTAGCAGTTTGAAGGTTTGCGTCTGATCGAAGCCAGAACTGCCTACAGAGGAAGGTCTGAGCCCAGAGGAGGGGGACCTGAGTGAATCAGTGAAAGTGAACAAAATATTTGTTTAAAAAGACATTAAGAGCTCCTGAGTGTTATAAGCTTGTAGAAATGGTAAAGTTAACTGAACTGTGATTTAAAGGCTACAGTGAACCCGACTGAGGGATGCCAAGTGAAAGCAAGGGAACGCGAATCCTGCATTTTGATAAAGTGACTGAACAGTGGTGTAAAGATGATGGTGAACACAACGAAGGGGTATCACGAGAAGGCTGGGGAAGAGGAGAATCCTGCATGGTGAGAGCTTGGGATAAGTCTTGTGAGGCCAAGCCAAAGACATCGAGTCAAAGGATCCTGCCTTTGCTGAAGCAACTGCTTCCTGATGCCTATTGACTCAAGGGGTGCTGAGAGGCATGCCACTGTTCCGCCTTGTCCTGTGATGTGATGTGATGTGGGGAAGGGAGTGCATTTGTTCAGCAGGCCCCAACTACCAAATCCCTTTTGGACATTTCAGTTTGCACTACACTCTTTTGTTATACATATCATTGTCCTGTTGGGTGTCTTGACCCACGTTCAAGTTATTATGCTACAACATTTGGTGCTGTGGGCTTAGAAAATCCAAGATGGCGGAAAAACACACATTTGCGCCAAAATCCAGGAAAACTGCGCAGTTTGTGCGCACACCAAAACGGTCGCCTGACCTGCCACCCACCAGTGTGAGCGTGAGGGGCCAGAAGCGCCATGAGCGAAATCAGTGCTAAGGAATATGGTGCTGTTCAAAATCTGTTATTAATGTCAAAAATGGGTGCAATACCGGTGCTCACCACTACCAGAAAGCCGGCGTTTTAAAACCACCAGACACTTGTGTAAAACTGAACAAATGAACCCAAACCAGGCCAAAGAAAGACTTGCTAAGAGGTGGATACAATGTAAAACTATATTCTGAAATGACGGGAAGGAAGTAATTGTCTAATGTATGTATTGAAAATAGCTGGGGATGTCAGCAGCTTAAGTGAATTTGGGTTTAAAGCCACTAAAATGGAAATGTTTAGAATAAATGAGTGACCTACTTTTGAGTGTCACATAGGTTGCAATTGTTTAAATGTCATAGTTTTGAACTTAGAATCAGTGTTCTAGCTGCATGTGTAAAAATTGCAAGTTTGGTTTGAATGTAGAAAACTGGGAACCAAAGTGACATTTAGCTGAAGCCTGGCTTAAAGAGATTGAATTCTGCCTGACAACTACCCTCAACAGGAGTTGAAACTTGATCAGCAGCTGTGTTCCCAGGCCTAGCTGCATTCTGCTGCCCCTGCCAAAAGGAGGTGACACCTCTCTGATTGAATTAGGGGAGTGGCACCTGGGGACTGCAGGAAACCGAACAATGAGCCTTCCTTGGCCCAGGCAAATGTTAAATTAGGGGGGTCGTAAATGGCTTCCTCTTGGAAGGAAATGGGAGGGACGCTGCATCTGTGAGCAACTTGAGTTGGAGGAAGTGGACAAACCAGAAATTCCACCATGTGCTTTGGGAAACCACACCCCTCTAGGCCAGAGCATAATTTTAAAAAGATGGATAATTCATAGTACGGACTTGTCAAAATTATATAATTAATATCATTATTCTTGTGATTTTTCTGTGCACATTTTAAGAGGTGTTAGAACTCTGTACCATGTTCTGAGGCAAAACCCCATGAATTATGGAGATTGCAGACATTGGGTTCACGCTAGAAAAATGAACATTTACTGGAATATGTGTAGAAAGGCGGTGTACATTTGTGCCATTTTTGGTAAACGTCCAATATTGGTAAACCAACTAAAAACGAAAATAAGTTGTCATTTTTGAATGCAAGCTCTTAGGAAGATCAGAGTTGAACAAGAATGTACCTTAAGTCATCTGCAATCTGTACATGTAATGTCAACCACTTGTGTATCTGGGAAATATGTTTAGTTATGAAAAGGATTTTATAAAGTAAAAGCAAAGGGGCGTTTCTTCAATAGACTGTAAGACTCTGACTCACTGCTCCCTTCTCAAATCAGGTCAAAGAGAAATCCGTGACCTATCAAATCGTGAGTGGGTTGGGCAAAGAAAGTTAGCATCCACACCCATTTTCAAAAGACATAAAAAGAGCCACTAGAAGCCAGACAGGGACATTCATTTTCCAACCTTCAACTGAATTCCTGCGCAGCACGCTGACGGAGAACTCCAGAACTTCACTCCAGAACTTAAAGCAGAGAGGCCTGGACCACCAGCTAAATCCTTTTTCAGCAGGCCTTCAGAATCCAGCAATCCAACCAAACTATGCTACAGCCGGGCGAGCTGTTGAATTCTTTGCCAAGAACTTTTGCCAGAACCGGTAGCAGACCCAGAAAGAAGTGCTGACAGCAGAACCACAGACCAGATCAGAACCAGAGAGACCAGAACCAGAGATCCAGACCGCGGTGAAGTGCAGAGCAGAGATGAACCAGGGAGCTGTGACTTCAGAACCACCCACCCGGAGTCCAGTCCAACCTGCTGACCAGACCCTGACGGCCTATTTCAAATTCATAGTGTGAGTACTTAGCCAGAACTGTGCAAAACCAATCTATTAGCTTAAAACAATCTGATTCAAAACATTTCAACCTGTCCAGAACTGCATCATAGGAATTGTGTGTTCCTTCTCCAATTTTAAACCTGTAAAAGTGTCATTTTGCCATTTTGAATCATTATTTCATTTCTGAAAATCTACCTTCACGAAATCGTCCGTATCTCTTGAACCGTTTGTGCTAGAAGCGAAATTTAACTTTCATTTTAAAACTAAGATTCTACGCTTTCCAATGCACCCAGAACCGACTTTCTATTCTACTTTTTCCGTATTCGCGCTCGACGCACTCGGAAAAAGTGCCGCGATTTGGCTCAAATTTCTTCACTTGTCAAAATAGCAGTTTCTTGCTTTCCTTTGCTGAAATTCGTTTGCAACCTGACAATCATTCATAGAGCATTGCTAAAGTGATCCTGAACTAATTTGAAGTAGCTATCACCCACCCTGAATCTCTTATAGGGAATTAAAGTCATTTTTAGCATATTTTTCCCTTCTTTGCATAACACCTTTAAAGTACTTTGCCTGTGTTTAAAATCATCCCTGTTTCTCCAAGCTTGATAGGGGGGAACTGAATTTGTATGGTACTGTGATTGTATTCCTGAAGACTGTGTGTGTGTTACTTCCATCTCCTTACATTGCATAGGGGGGAGTGAATTGTCAGAGAAAAAGTGATCATATTATCTTTTGCTGAAATCATATCAAGTTTATTTCTGTACCGCCTTTTATTCATCTTTGCATTTCCTTGAAACCATAAAGCATTCCCAGCTACCTTGTTCTTTCCGTGCCAACTCCTAAGTAATAAAATAAGTGTGCTAGTATAACATTATCCATTGTTGATCGACATTATACTCATAAGTGTGATATCAAATATTAATTTATTATAAAAGTGTGATATATATCTATTGTTTAATTTTTCAAATAAACCTTTTCAATTTGCAAAACAAACCAACTTCTTGGCTCAGTGGGGTCAGGGGGATTCTAAGAGAGGGGCGTTATACAATGGTTCATCATCCAGATTATAACTTGTCATAAAAATATATAAATAAGGGTTTCCATCAGCATCCCATTCTAGGCATTGACTTGGCTGAAGTGGAATTGAAGCCGTTAACAGTCCCCCACCATTTTGTTATATAGAGTAAGGATTTGCCAATAGGTTTATTAGTATAGGCCATTTTATTTTGACACAACACCACTAGGGCAGCGTTTTCTTAACTTTGATGGTCGTAGCTTGCTCCCATCTTAGATTTAGGATTAGATTAGGCCTTTTACTCACCCATATACTGCTCAATAAACACCCTTCGATTGTACTCCTTGTGTCTGACGTACTTCTGATAATCATGCCTTCCTTAGGTCAGAAAGGCTGGTGCAAAAAACGGTTAAAATGTATTTTAATAGAACTAGCTAAATTTTCCTCTTGTGCCATGCCCGTTGAATGTACAAAGACAAAGAATAATGTATTCAGGTTATTGACAGATCTGCACTTGGTACATAGCCTCTCTGGTTGTTCTCACTCCAAGGAGAGTAAACAATGGGGCCAAGTATCGTCTCCTCAGCTCCTTTAAACCCGGACAAAATAGCAAGAATGTGATCAAGTTGCCATTCTCGTCATTACAAATTGGGCATCGTTGGTTATGACTTTTGTCCCAGTTAGCAGTAAAGAACCTCAGCGGTAGAGTGCCCAAACGAAACATGATAAACAGTGCCAGAGTAAAGGATGGGACTATAACATCCAAATACTCCTAGTAGCCTGGCAGTGGTTTGTAACTCATATACTCCCGTCCATTAACCAACACTAAGCTATTTTGAATTACTTTATTTCGTCTATACCTTTGATAGGCTGTCGTCACCAGTAGTTTAGCAGTCAGGGGCATAGTTTGTGGGCTTTCCCAGAATATACTTACGCCGAACATAGAGAGCCATTTGCTCACGTGGCGCAACAGGACTTTATAAGAACCTCTCAGGGATCACATAAGTGAGAGCATCTCGGTACTTGGCCAGGGCCGGAGTTCACCATACTCTCAGACAGTAAAAAAAACAGGACTATTTTCCGCTTCTTTGCCTATTGGCACTATGTCACACTCCATCCTTACTGCTGCTGTTGGCGTGCGTTGTCGAACAAATAGAATGTTCTTAAGATGTGTACTCAACCACAGTTAAGGGGGCAATAGTCTGCATATGCCCAGACCTTGAACCCAAAGATGGTAGAAGCTTTAGCTTGGGCATTGTACACTGCAAGGACTGGCTTAATTGCTCCTCCACCGTGCCTGAAATAGTAACTTTTCAAGGACCCCCTCTTTTTACACCAACGTGATCTTGGCCTTCGTGAGCTGTTGCAACTACCCGCCCCCTGATGAGAAACAGGTCCCCAAATAGTCATACCATGTTACCTGCTCAACACGGTGCATCCCACCATCACATTCAAACTCCTAGCTCTAGTGTTCCTTGGACCGAAGACTATTGATTTGGTCTCACTAGTGTTGATCTCCAGCCCAAGGTACCCACAGCTACTCTCAAAACAGTCCAATGCCCGCTATAAACCCATGAGGGGTGTGTACCGCAATACAGTATCATCTGCGAAAAGAAGTGCGGGCATCCTATCACCTCCAAGCCTAGGTGGATCCGAATTTGCAGCCAGAAGAGCTTCAACGATGGAGTCTATGTAAATGCAGAATAACAGGGGGGCCAAAATGCATCCTATCAACTCCCAGAGTCAGTTACATTCCCCTCCAGGATCCATTGGATGACTGCAGTATTATTAGAATACAATTGCTGTATTGGCTTCAAAAGGTTATCTGGGATGCTCCTGGTCCAAAGTACCTCCCACAGCTGCCCCATAGAGACGCTGTCGAAGGCCATCTTCAGGTCCACAAATACCATGTACAGCCTGTTCTAAGGGATTAGTAGATGTTTCTGAATGATCAAATAGAGCCTAAAGCTCTGATCCACTGTGCTCATGCCCGTATGGAAACCTGCTTGAAGATGGTTTAATGGAGATTATCCATCCCCCCCCCCCATGCCTGGAGGTGCTTCAAGATACTCTTGGCGAAAATAGGACGATAATTTGATGGTACAGCCCTATCCCCCTTCTTGTATATTGGGACAATTACTGCACCATTCCACGTGTCCAGCATCACGCCTGTACCTAATGTTGAATTAAAGACTTAAGTCAATATCGGGACCCAGATTACAGGCTCACTTTTCAAAAAGGTCTATTGTGATGTTATCAGGACCTAGGACTTTCCCACTGTTCTGGGGCCTCAGTGCCTCTTCTACCCCTCCACCCCCAGATTTAGTACCAAATTGGTCATCCCATGTCGATCATCTATGACAGGGGAGGCCAACTCTTCACCATCACTTATACATGGGGAATGATAGAGAGCCTCAAAGGGTTTGAAGCATGCATCAGGGGTAATACAAGCCTACACAGTAACATCACCCTTCAAATCTCTGTCTGTAACAGACAACCAAAACATTTTAGATTCCCCTGCCTTAGCATATTCCAACATCGAAACCCATTCCTCCTTCATATAAACCTGTTTCTTTGTCTTTAGTAGGGGTTTATACTTGCTTCTTAATACACAGAGATGCACCCTATCCAGTTGATCTTCGATCTTCAAGTAGGCCAACAATGTGTGTTTGGCATCTCTACAAGCCAAGTTGAACCATGGTTCCCCTCTCTTTGCGTTCCTGGGGTTTACTGATCTACTGGTGGTAATAACTGGCTGGATTTCTTTTACCATTTCCCCAAGCTCATGAAGGATGTTATTGTCCACACAATCCCCAGAGCACAACTACTCGATGTTCGCCATTATTGAACAAAAAATCAGTTTGACAAGATTCCTTTGCAACAAAATTTGCCATTTCACAGGGTGCTGTGCATGTCCAGTGATCTCAATTTCAGCAGGGGTGGCAGACGCCCGTTTCCCCCATGGTTGATCCCCTCAGGGAGAAGGCCAGGGGCCTATGATCACTCTCCAAACACACGGCCACCGCAAATCCCAGGACATTTTTCACCAATCTTGGGTGAGAAACAGAACATAGTTGATTCTTGTGCTCCCATTCGAGCCATAATAAGTGTTTTCGGTGGGCTGGTCCGAAAGAAACTGACCGTTACATGCCCTCAGTCCCAAATTATATAGAATTTGCAAGGATTCCATTGCAAGTTTTGGGGTTCTAACCCATGGGTTTGCAACTACTTGGGGAATGTCTAATGTAGCGTCCTAGTCTTCTCAGGCTGCCTCGAGTTCCTTTATGGGTTCCAGCTGCATGTTGAAATCCTGCATAACAATGGTCTCGTAACGATGACCGCCACTCTGTTCCCAACTAGCCACAAATCCTTCTAGCTTTGCTATAGCATTTGGTTGTGATCTTTTTTTCAGCCTATTATAGAGGGTTAACAGTAAAATACAGCGATTCTCAAGTATACTGATTGCCAGCTGCTGCAAGTCAGGGGAACCCGTATTAATCTCTATGACCTCCCAATTCATGGAGGCCTTTACTTTAACAACTAGTCCCCCATATGGTTTTCCCTTCGTGACCTTGTTAGCTCTGACAGCGAATGAGGCATACCCCTGGATTGTTATCTTAGCCATAGCCCATGTTTCTTGCAGGCCAATAACATTGAATGGCTCCATAGATTTCACCCAAGCACCATCTCCAAGATGTTAAGCCACCCCTGCAATATTGAAAAATGTCAGGTTGATGACATTACAACATGGGCAGGTCATCCTGCCAATTTCTGAGGGCAGTCAATCAATGTCCTCCAGGCCCTCATGTACAACTGGATGGTTGACAAAAACTTTACCTACAGCTGAGCCAATATCAGTTCCTCTAGCCCCAACAGTTTGTCTATCCGTAATAATTGTGGTCGAGGATAGTTCCATTGGAGCAACCATTATCTCTGGTGCAATTGCTCTTAGGACACTATTAATACTTGGAAGAGGGTAAGGTCCAGATTCACTCACCAAGACCCCCTGCACCAGTTTATCATCCCTCAAAACAATCTCAATGTAATCCACCCTGCAGTTATATTGGCTGAACCTTCTACAGGCCATAATGTCCTCCCAAATTACAGAGCCACTATACCTCTTATGGCAAATTCAATGTGTAAATTTATTGGTTAATTCCTCTTTATTTTCGAAAGACTCCTTTGATAACTTTGGGACATTAGGCATAAATACAGATCTAACTCTATTACCCATTAGGGCCTTTCTTATTGGATTATATACGCTTGGTTGTCTCACAGGGTGAGCGATATGGACATTATGGCTATGCTTTGCCACGGGTGCAGTTTGAAATAATGGGGAGGGCCCAGCATGTGGCAATATATTCTGACCAGTAGGGCCTCTCTGAGCTTGCCTCCCTATGACCTCAATAAGGGGGCCTGCCAATGTGGGACATTTATCAGCTGTTGAGCTGACTCACTCCTATGGTATTTAATTGCTGGCTCCTGGAGGTACCCCCGCCATCTGCTGTTTTTGCTTGAGTTCTGGGACTTGCAGTTTTCCTAAATTTCTAAAGGGGAAGAAAAAAACAAGTCCCAGAACACAAATGGAAAAAACTAAAAACTGGATGGCCTTCTGACGCATGGCCTCAAAAAAATGAAACACACTGCAATGAAATGTTGGCGATTTAGAGACGGTTTAAGCCCTGCCTATAATCTGCAACTATTGGTATGGAAAGGGAAGCTAGTAGAGAGATGGGGTGTGAGGGGGTGGGCACATGCTGTGGGTATTGTTTGGCTATGTATCCACCCATTGACCAGTCATGGACATTATAGTCCCTATGACTATTCTCATCCACTACCCGCTCCACCCCATCTAAAAACACCTTTCCCCCAGGATCTCTGCGCTTGCTCTGTGCTTTTAAGGTGATGTATATCCTATTTCTAAGCAGTCTTCTGAACAATAATGGAGTATTTGCAACTAAAGACTAGCTCTTGGCATAATAGAAATCTCTCAACCAAGTGTGCCTCAAGCACTTGATTTAGAATTAATATGTGTGTCCTTGAATATGTTCCTTCCACTGAATGCTTGTTAATATAAAGTATTGGCAAAGCCAATAGTTGTGGCTCCTGTATAGGCATTAGGTGGGTATTGGCCCGGCACTGTCAGAATATATTCAAGTGCTAACAAAATGTGCCCGCTGTCGCCGTTGTATGGCTAGATAATAGCATCAAAGAAGTGCCCGGAAAAAGTCTGTTCCATGCCTACTGTTAGGGAGAATTCTCTTATAAGGCCAATTTCCCAAACCTTGCGAGTCCCCCAGCACCTTTGCGGGATTTTTGGGGTTTGTTTTTTTCTCCTGCTAAGATTGAGACTCTTTTCCTCCCACTCTTAGGCATTATTTGAGGTATGTCTTTGACTTTTTCTGTGCTTATGGGATATGGGGTCTTTTATTCCATAGGGTATCATCTGTTTTTCATGTGTGTTGCACAGCACCCTCAGTACAGTAACACAGGGGTGTCATAGTGACCCCCAAACAGACTCCATACCCTGGGACTGACTACTGTCTCCCAGGGCATGTAAAGTCACCATTGACTTTACTAGTCCAAAATTGTGAACAGAACCAGTACAAGCCATCATATTGTGGAAGTACTGGAAGGGGATTCATTCGATTGCCCCTGGGTCTGTTTCCAAGGGCGCACTGTCCAGTCCCCCCCTTGGCGAGTTTCTGGCTGGTGGCAGTGGTTACCACGCAAAATATTCCACCAGACTATTTCCTATGGGATTTTCCCATTGATTTTAAACGCAGCACTTTTTGGTGCAATGTGAAAGATACCGCTGGTTTATTTAATATTAAATCAACGGTTGGGTCTTTTTGCCAGAACTCTTTTCTAAAATGGCGTTCGTGTCTGTCTCTGTAACTCTAACCAAGGTCGAGTCCTTTGTTCCACTTTTTGGCGGGCTTCTCCACAGAAGCCCTCCAAATGGTGCCACTCTTTCTGGGTTCCACAGGATGTGTGGGGAGGGGAATTGGACCCTGGACTGTGTTGCCTTAGCAACCCAAGTTGCACTCTATTCTGATTGGCCCAGTGGTGAGCCTCCCAGCTCACCACACCACTTAGCATGTGTGTGTGACAACTAGGCTGTTGAATAGGGGTTTTTCTGCATAAAAGCAGGGCCTTTGGGACTGGAACTTCAGAAGTCGCCACAGGACCTAAGAATCCGAAGAGGGAAGAAGCTGACCCATCTGCAACGACGACACCACCGGTGAAGCCCTGCTGCAACGAACTCACCACTTTCCCAACGACGAGAAGATCTTCTGCTGGACGAGTCTTCTTCCTCTGAGCTGGTGGGACCAACCAGTTCATCCCTTTTGCCTTCCAAAGACGTCTCTTGGTCGAATCGCCCGTGCCAAGCACCCCAGTGGCCGGATAGCCACGCTTCATCACTTTGACCGCGAATAAAAGGAACGCACCTTTTACCGACGAACTCCGCGGCTGGTTTCATCCCTGTGCAGTGCATCGACTCCACGTCTCCTCCTCAACGAGATCCTCTCTTCCCCTGGTCGAAACAATGAACTGCAACCACTGCCAGGAACAACTGCCACTGCTGGAGCTTCCTCTCTCTTTAAGGTAGTGTTCTGCCTGGCTTCCCTTTCTGCGGTTTGCCCAAGGTGACCCTTAAATCCTTGGCTTTCCAACTGGGTTGGCCCCAGACCTAACTAACTTCTTGAATCACCCCAACCTCTTTTGAACATTCTACAAAGACTTTTAGTGCATTTTAAATTGTGTGATCGTGGGCACATTTCTCTTTGCTCCATTTAAAGTGGGCCTGGCCTATGAACTTTGGCTCTACAGTGTATACTGCCTTTATTCCCTTGCCGAGAACTCCTAAAAGTGTTGGGACCTGTGTTATTACTATGCTCTGCCTTTTTCTCTCCCTTTAACTTAACTATTGGAGTGCCATCTAGGTTACGCGCTCACATCTGTTTTAACAAATCGTGGTGTTTTAACTCTGACTTGTCTAATAGTTATCAAGGGAGGTGTGTATACTTTACCTGACTGTGTTTTAACTTACTTTTGATTTAAAGTGCTAGTGTATTGCCTAAAGTGTGTTTTAAATAAATAATTATATACTTTTGATACAAAGCTCTGGTCAGTGTTTGTTTGCTCTACTGTGTTTTAGCCCTATTGTGTATACTCTACATACTGCCCTACTCTTCTTGAGAGAAGTCTGACTGCTCAGCCACAGCTACCAGGTAAATCTGGGTGGTACAGACTGCTACCAATTGGGTTTACTGCCTACTCCTGTAGTCTTAATCATTTTGCAGTGTTCCCCAAGGGAACTGCACAGGATTCTGCCTAACACCTACAAAAAAAGAAATACCAAAACTGTTGGCTTTGCCAATGCTTATTTGTGTTTGAAGAGCTGACAGACTCGACACTCCTTATGTTCCCAAGGGAGACAACTATTGCACACTGTATGTCACACCAGAGAAATAAATTATTGCAGGAGGGACAGAACTTAAAAGTAGTGTTCTCCATTGGAGCTAAATAAAATCAGCCAGCCAGTATCCAAAATAAATGGGGGATATGGAGCAGTTTGCAACCAGCCTAGCGTGTGAATGGAAAAAGTTTTCCCCACACTCTCCCTACTATAAGCCATTTGGCATAGAGACGCGAAGTCGCTGAAAAGTCTTCGTCCGGATGCGCTTTTTTTTGCCACAGTCGAGACGTGTACATCTTTGAAGAGGTAGCAATGTGTTGCTGAAGTCTGCCAGCATGCATTCAAATTGAGTAATGCTCTGAGTCGAGTGATCAATAGTATCATTTAACGCTACCTATATGCAAACAACCCAATGGCGGGAAAAATAAAACTATCGGACGTCGACGGGTGAAGGACCATGAGCAACTGCACACATAGGTTAGTGATAGTGTTCCAGAAAAGACCTTTTCGAATTCAGAAACGTATCACTATGCACCAACCACTGGATGTCACCCTATACAGAGCATGTGAATCCAAGCAAATTCACAAGTCTCGGGAATATATATACACATTTCAGTCAATAGATGGGTATCATTCTGATTTTTATTCCAATGCATTCTTAACCCAATCTTGTTCAGCTAGAGACATGCAAGTATCTAAAAAGATTCATTTATACCACAAGGAAGCAATGAAACACCTGTATACGATTTTTATACACACGCCTGAAACTGAATAAGAATCACACAAAGAAACACTAATATAAGACTGACATTGCTCTGGGCTTATGCTTGTATTTATGTATGCTAATATTTAAGAATGTATAATATTCCACTTATATAGCGCTTTCACCAAAGCACTTTCAATAAAACACTTACATAAAATGATTACACGGCAAACGCAATTAACACTTGTTTGTCGACTTCGGAAGAATGAAGGGCTAAGTAGTTGATTGAAGAGCATACTGCGTCACAATTGTATAGCTCAGCAAATTGAAAGCTCATCCCAGCCATGTGCCATAAATTAAGTGCTTTTATATATCACTAGAAAAAAAGTACTCTTTCTCTGAATGAGTTCTGTAGACAGACACGAACGATAACACTCATCAATTGCTCAAAGTCAATGATCCTGTAGGTCACTGTTCCGATTTGCTTGTCGCTTGAACTGCTTTGCACACTGAAATTAATTGCACTGAGAATGGGCACGTGTGGCTGGCTGACATACCCCGGAGCAGACGTTTGGGGGAGGCGAGAGTTGGTGTGCTGCTGCATATTGGCACCTACTGCACCGTCTCCCCACCTGTCGCCTCATCCTGGCGTGGTGCAAATTTCTCGAAAACCGTGAATCCTAGGACCTTGAAACGTGGTTTTCATAGGACCTTGAGTTTAGTAACTCGTGTAGAAACTGGTCCTTCCACGACAACATTGATGTTCCGCCGATTTCAGGCAACCGTCTCATGCGTGAAAGTGCTGAAATCCGGGGAAAGTGGTGGGGTGTCCAAATGTCAGGTAGCAGCCAGTAATGTCTAGAGGATCCTAACAGGTAACTGTGCAAAATTTGGTGCAGATTGGGGAAACGTGTGGAATCGTATAAAGAACAACGCTTCAATTTTGACTTTTGTTAATATAGATAGATATTAATAGTGCCTATTTTTACAAGGCTTAAAATCAAGAGGAGTCTGGAGTCCGAAAAAGTACTATACATTCAAATATGATCCAATACCAACTATTCTACCTGGATAAGTTAAAATATAGGCTGTGCACAAAATGATAGGCCTCAGAAACATACAACAATCAAGTTGACTCTAAACAAAAAGCTCTGTTCTGGGACATCCAATCTGTCTGGCCTACAAAGAGAAACACTAGCTGTACCTTTGCAAAGATAGCACATTAGTGAAAGTCAAAACATGCATGTGAAATGAGGAAGGCTTCGGGCACGGGGTATTGTGATGGAAGATTTCATCCGACTAGAGTGTACAATAAAGCTTCATGGTTCATGATTCTAGATACTGGTGAAAGAATACCTAGGTTGAGCAACCATGATAAGATGTGCAGTGTGTTATGTCTCAAAATTTACCCTACAAATGTTTTTAATGGTTAGTGCAATGGACCAACAAGGTTAGGCCAGGGGGTTTCATCAACATATATGCCCTCCACACAAACTTCAAGGGACAGTTTTGTGCCTCCCATTCGCAGTGGCACTGGTACAGTGCAAAAATTAACCAAGAGGCTCCACGAAATGTTTTGTCCAGGCACTTCCAAACCATGTGACAGCCCTGTACGTTTTTGCAGAGTATCCGCCCCTGCCCCGCCTCCCCCCAAGTCCCCTGGGGCCTAGTCACCCACTGAAATGTATGCAAAAACACTGGGCGCGTGAAAGTATGCACTGCTTGTGAAGCACATCCATTTAGCTACCAGACTCCAGGGAGGTGCGAGTTTAGACACTAAAAACAGTTCCCAAAAAGTACCCCTCTACTATCTCCTTCAAAGTTAAACTGTGCTTTTGAGCAGAACTCCAAAGCATTTCGATGCATGTTTGTGTTGAAAAGCTAGACTGAGTCGCATGACCCATTATTTACTATTCTCGTAACTCTGGCTGGAGCTGTAACTGATAGCGTTTCCTCTGCGGCGGGTCGGGTTCCAGCTGGCTGCTCTCCAGCAGGCATGTGACTGCGCTGAAGGGAATCCTCCATGCCAAACATTTCAGCAATAATAGAGCAGAAACCCAGGGCGCGAAGCAATTGCAGTGCTCAAAGAAGGTTAGCTCGTGGAGGAGGGTTCCCTCCGCAAACAAGCAAGTTGCAACAAAGCGGTTTAGATTTGTAGTTGTCAAATGATGGGATATACTAGTAGAAACCTCGCAGTACTGCAAAAGAACGGCACCCTCCCTCCATGTCGCGGGTTGATCTATGACGAGCCCAAAGAGCATACGTGTACTCCAGCCCGTGCTTTCTCTGTGCAATACGCGTGGGCGGCGCGTACGCCAAACATGGCATGGGTCCATTTCCCATGTAGTGCTATTTTCTAAAGCCATCTGGTGACATTGTTTACGAGCAGATCGGCGGGGCACGTGCCGAGTGGCGCGTACCTCTACTCTGACGACCTTGACCTTAACCGAGGGAAGCCAGGGAAAACACAACCATCATGCGACTACAATTTCGCACGAGGGTTCAAGTAATGTTAAATGGGTTTAAATTTAGTTAGAGGCTCCCTTTCCAACACCTCAAACTGTAAGATAGAGGAACTCATCATACGAGTACTCTGGCCTTAATAAGCAGGCGCATAAACGCGCACTTCTCCCTGCTTGGCTCACTTGACTGGGGTCCCTAAAAGGTAGGCACAGTGCATTTATCAGTCGCATATCCGACTACTTTTACAAGGTTGGCACAAGGCAAGGTGGGACAACTTTTCCTTACATTCTCTAAGTGCACTAAAACCCTGAATCTGCTGCTATGGCATGCCGCAACGCTGGACTGAAGGAGTGGAAGTGTTGCTACAAAACACTAGTTTACACAAGTTAGTGTCACTTTTGGAGAACTATGCAGATGCTGCCAACTTTTGCCCTCCCTCACTTCAGGAATCAATAATCCGTGTTTAGCTTAATTTTATTCATTTGTTTTTTGTAATGCCTTGGGAGACTAGCCGGTTTGGTGTGTGCAGCTGTTAGAATTATTTTATGAGGAGTGGTGGCGTGGATCGCATTTAGGCTTCTCTGGCAGAAGACCATTCAAGATGTGTAGTGATATCCTGGAATTAAGGCAGAAGTGTTTAATGTATGTGGATGAGGGTGCGAGTCTAATTTAACAGTCGCAGGACATCTACTTGTAAAGAGTAACCTTAAGTGCAGGTAGGAACAAGTTACTTACCTGTAACTACTGTTCTCCAGCATGAGTCTGGCATGTATTCACATGCTCGTGAATATTTTCCGTCATCAGGCTGGGAATCCTTGGTAAAAGAAAAAACAGTTTCACTCTCACTTACAAACTGTATTTCTCTTCTAAGACAATCACTGTACTCTGGGTCATACTGCCCCCAGACAATGACTGCCCTCTCACTAAGCCCCTCCTCTGGCAGCCATCTACAGATTTAGTAAACACGTAAAGTGGGAGTATGACCAAGAAGAGCCGCAGAGGGGTAGGAGAAAGGGTTCGCATGTGAATCCATGCCAGACCCATGCTGGAGAACAATAGTTACAGGTAAGAACTTGTTCCTTCTCCAGCATGGGGTCTGGCATGGATTCACATGCTCATGAATATAAGAATACATAGCAGTACACATGCACAACCATGGGAGGTAGCAAGGCTCAATAGAAGCAATTACTCTTATCTCTGGAACAGGCTCACCTTCAAGCAAACAGGTTGCGTAGCACTGCTTGGCTGACCCTAGACTCCTCCCTGAAATTCATGTTGACACAGTAGAATCTTGTGAAGGTGTGAGTGGACCTGCACGTAGCAGCCCTGCAGATGTCCAGCATGGGCACACCAGACAGGAACGCGGTCGTTGCAGCGATCGCTCTGGTGGAATAGGCTCTCGGCAGCAGTCAGTTCACCAACCAATGACAGTGCGTGATGCAGCCGGAGAGACACCTTGAGATGGAAGCCTTGGACAAGGCCTTCCCATGGTTCACAGGACCAAAGTTCACGAACAGTTGAGACGTCTTCCAAAAACTCTTTGTGCGTGCCATGTAGAACTTCAGAGCACGAGCAACGTCCAGCGAGTGCAAAGTCTTTTCAGCCGGTGACAAAGGTTTTGGAAAGAACACAGGCAACACCATAGGCTCGTTGAGGCGGAATTCCAACTGAACCTTTGGCATGAAGGAGGGGTGCGTCCGTAGCACCACCCTCGATTAGTGAAAAGTCAAATATGGCTGTTTGCAGGATAGGGCCTGGATATCATCCGCCCTCTTGGCACAGATGATGGCAACGAGGAAAGCTGTTTTCCATGAGAGGAACTTGAGAGGGGCCTGGTGCATAGGCTCGAACGGGGACCGCATGAGCCTCATCAGCACCACACAGAGTTCCCATGCCGGGGCAGGAGCCTTCACCGGCGGGAAAGCTCGAAACAGTTCTTTGAGGAACACCTTACGAGACAGTGGGACCAAAGAGAAGATAGTCCTGGAGACCGGGTGTAGCGGGAGATAACTGCCAGATGCACCTTGATAAAGGCATTCGCCAGCCCCACCTTGGCCTAGGACAACAAGTATGGAAGAATCTGCTGGGCCGTGACCCTCAGAGGGTTGATCTTCTGCAACCAGCACCATGTAGCGAAATGCTTCCACTTTTGCCCGTAGCACATAAGATTTGACGATGCTCTGACCTCGGCAAGGACCTCCCTGCAGTCTGCCGGCAACTTGTATCCTCTGAATTCTAGGACTGCAGGAGCCAAGCACTCAGGTTCAGCGATCCTGGGTCGTGATGTAGGATTGCGCCGCCTCCTCTGAAGAGCAGATCCACGTCCACTGGGGACGTTGTTTCACCAAAATGCCAGCAGTAGCGGAAGTGACATCACATGACCGTTAACCTCTGTTGACATCACAGGAAGTGATATCATGTGACCCCACCCCAAAGTGACATCACAGGAAGCGATGAAACACAAGCCCCTTGACAAAACAGCAAGTGGAATCACATAGCATTGTTCCTAACTACACTACGATAAATATGATTACAATATCACTGTAATGTGATATACATTTCATACAAGAATGATTCAACATATGCATCATTAATATCACAAAATTACTGTGAATGCAAGCAGACGTCCAAGGCCAAATTATAATGTGTTATTATATAGCACTTACGGTTAAGTCCTTTATAAAGAACAAATATACATACAATATTACCCAACCTGTGTTGGTAGTCATTTACAGACCTCAGAAGGATGAAAGGGTGAGTTGGCCGTGCCGGAATTCAAACCTGCAACCTGCAGATCACACACACATTGCAGCAGGAATTGCTCAACCCACTGAGCTACCTTACCAGCTATAGCCATTTTACTAGCTATAGTAAAATGAGCAAATCATGTCTGAATGTTCTCAAAGCCAGAAAGCAAATTACACTCTGTAGTGGATAGCAATAAACTCGTAACTGAGATTTACCGGCAGGCCAGTTCATCTGCAGTTCTGGTGAAAAGTTGGCCACATGTCAAGCCTCCACGGATCTACTTTTCAGGCTTCAGAGGTTGGCAAAATACATACCAACTGTGTATTAAAGAATCTAGAGTAGCGCAGGGAAAGCAGCACACTCACACAGCATCCTGTACTCTGGGCACTCGTTACCTTATACATGCAAACATCCTGAACAGAATGCCAGGTAGATAGTAAAGATAGACTCGTTACAACACAGCATTCATTGTGGCACAATGCAATTAAGGGCCACTTGATGTGTTATGGTCAAACAATTCTACACTGTTGTTGGGAAGGAAGGGTCTTTCTGACTTCTGACTCCCCTCGACATTCCCGCATGAAATGGATCTTGTGTTTGTTCAATGGTGGGAGACGAGATATATATATATATATATATATATATATATATATATATGGGATACATTACTCACCGTAATCGTATTTCTGATGCTTGTATCTGCTTAGATTCACATGCTGTGCATAGGCCGACATCTAGTGGAAGCTGCGGAGTATTACAGTTTGTTTTTCGAAAGTCGAAAATGGGCGTCGACACAGGCGTGCCAGTAATACTATCCCTAGTGTGACGTCCACTGTACCCAAGATCCCTCACGCGTGTAGGATCCTCAGATTGTATTTTTTCTGACATGAGGAAGCATGAGGAGTAGCGTGAGTACAGATAATCCAAGCAGATAGACAGAAAAGGTAAGACTACAAGCAATCATGCGCCTTCTCTCGGAGGGGAGGAAGGGTGGGTCGCATGTGAATCTAAGCAGATACAAGCATCAGAAATACGATTACGGTGAGTAATGTATCCCTTCTGAGGCTTGTGGAATCTGCTTAGATCACATGCTGTGCATAGATTAGCGAGCAGTACCAGAAGAAGGAGGTGGGATGTGAGAAGGGTCATGAGCAAACAGGTGTCTTAGAACCGCTTGTCCCACTTGTGTATCTGCCTTGGAATGAGTGTCAATGCAGTAATGCTGAGTAAAAGTGTGAATAGAGCTCCAAGTAGCCGCTTTGCAAATGGTGTCGAGGGGAACATTTGCAATGAAAGCCAGAGTGGCACCAATGCCTCTAGTAGAGTGGGCCCTTGGCGTAAAAGGCAGAGTCTTGTCAGAAAGAGAGTAACACAGCTGTATACAGTTGATAATCCACTTCGAGATAGCGCCCTTAGAGACGCGATCCCCCTCTCTGCCTGTAGCTACGGAGACAAACAGTTGATCTGTTTTCCTTAGCGGTCTGGTTTTATTTACATAGTATAGGACCGCCCTACGCACATCTAGGGTGTGTAGTTTCACCTCAGCCGAGCTTTGCGGGTTCTGGAAGAAAGCCGGAAGCTCGATGGACTGGTTTACATGGAACTTGGATATGAATTTAGGTGAGAACCTAGGGTGTGTGCGTAAAACCAGTTTGTCCTTGTGGATAGTAAAGAAAGGATCCTGCACTGACAGAGCCTGAATTTCACTGACCCTTCTTATGGAGGTAATGGCTACTAAGAAGGCCGTTTTATAAGTCAGGTGTTTGAGACTACTTTTATGCATGGGTTCGAATGGGGGTCCCATGAGCTTAGCTAGCACCACGTTGAGGTCCCATCCTGGCGGTGGGTTCGAAATAGGAGGGTGAAGTCTCTTTACTCCTTCCATGAAGGCTTTAACCACTGGTACTTTCCACCACGAGACCTTGTTATGGGATGTGGTGTAAGCCGAGAGGGCTGCCAGGTGTACTTTCAGCGAGTTAAAAACCAACCCTGCATCCAGCAGGTGGAGCATGTATGTCACAACGTTGGAAGGAGTGCAATCAACCGGGTTGATTTGTTTATTCTGGCACCAGATAACGAATCTTTTCCACTTATCAAAGTAACAGTGCCTTGTATTTGGTTTCCTGGACTCCTTTAGAATGTCCATACACCTCTGTGGTAATTTGAGATGTCCAAACTCTATGACTTCAGGAGCCATGCTGCTAGGTTCATAGAGTTGGGTTCCTGATGCACTGTTTGACCCTGTTGCTGGGACAGTAGGTTGTACCAGGCTGGGAGTCTGATGGGTTCGCACACCGCCATCCTGCGTAGGTGTGGAAACCATGGTTGTCTCGCCCACATGGGAGCAACTAGGATGAGCGTCATAGATTCCTTGTTCATCTTGTACACCACCTTCCTGATGAGAGGAGTTGGTGGAAAAGCGTACGCAAACATCCCTGACCAGTTCATCCACAGGGCATTCCCTTGGGAGTCCGGCTGGGGGAACCTGGATGCAAATCCTGGGCATTGTTTGTTTTCGCTTGTGGCGAATAGGTCTATAGTGGGGAAACCCCACTGAGAGAAGAGATCTTCTACTACGTCTCTGTGAAGGACCCATTCGTGTTCTTCTGGGAGGGAGTTTCTGCTTAGAGCATCCGCTAGGGAATTGAGCTCCCCTGGAACATGTTGCGATGACAGGAAGATGTTCCGTCTGAGTGCCCATATCCATATTTTCTGGGCAAGCTTGGACAGATTTGGCGAACGAGTCCCCCCTTGCTTGTTCAGATAGAACATGGCTGTCGTGCTGTCCGTCCTGATCTGCACCGACAAGTTCAGTAGATGGGGCTCGAACGCCCTTAGCGCTCGGAATACTGCCAGAAGCTCTAGCAGATTGATGTGGTTCTTGGCTACTGAGTGAGACCAGAGACCCTGAGCTGTGTGGTGGAGATGGTGAGCTCCCCACCCAGTCAGGCATGCATCTGTAGTCACCACGGCTTGTACTTCGGGATCGTAAAAGGGTTTCCCCTTTGCGAGATTCTCTCTTGTCCACCAGTGTAGGCTCTGTACGAGTGTTGGCGAAACGACCACTAGATCGTCCCAATGACCACTTGCCTGAGACCACTGTTTCGCCAACCATTCCTGCATGGGACGCATGCGCAGACGCGCGTGGGGGACCAGGTAAATGCATGACGCCATCATGCCCAGTAACCGCATAGCTTTGCGTACTGTTATCTGTTGACCTGACTGATAATGCGGAATTTGCAGAAGTATATTCCGAATTCTCTCTTCCGAAGGGAAGGTCAATCCTTTCTGAGTATCTAGGATAGCTCCTAGAAACTGTTTTGAGGTGCTTGGCACCAGACTTGACTTTTTCTCGTTGATGGAGAAGCCTAATTCGTGGAGGAGGTCGATAGTCCTCTGAATGTTTGACCTGCAAATTCCTGGGGTTTCCCCCGTTATGAGCCAGTCGTCCAGATAAGGGTACACCGGGATTGCTTCCCTGCGTAGGTGTGCAGCCGCCACCGCCAGTACCTTGGTGAATACCCTTGGTGCTGAAGCTATCCCGAAGGGCAGTACCTTGAATTGGTAGTGGCGACTGTCCACCTTGAAGCGCAAGTACTTTTTGTGCGCTGGGAGCATGGAAATATGAAAATAAGCATCTTTCATATCCAAGGTTGCCATGTAATCCCCCTTTTTTAGGAGGGGGATTACCTCTTGTAGCGTGGTCATACGGAATTTTTGGGGCTTGACATATTTGTTGGCAGGCCGTAAGTCCAATACTGGGCGCATTGTCAAATCTTTCTTTGGCACAAGGAAGTAAGTTGAATAGATACCCTTGTTTACCTGGTGTCCTGGGACGAGTTCTATCGCGTCCTTTTCTAGCAGAATGGCGATCTCCTCGAGAAGGATCCTTTGATGCTCTAGGGAGTGCACTCTTTGTCGTGGAGGATGATTCCGGGGACGCTGCAGTAGTTCTATACAATATCCTGCGGATACTGTTGACAGCACCCATCTGTCTGAGGTGATCCCTTCCCAAGCCTGGGTGAAGGTGGAAATGCGTCCCCCTACTGGGGTTGCGTGGCAAGGGACCCTGAACTGAGCGTCACTGTTTTGGTGGAGGCGTGCCACCGCCCTTGTTGGGGCTGCCTCTGCCTCTTCCACGACCTCTCTTGTTACCCCTGCCGTAACTCTGGGTAGACTGCTGGTTGTTATTCCATTGTGTACCTTGTCCCTGGGCATAGTTGCCTCTTTGTGAATTTTGGCCGCGTGGGCGACGAAAATTATTGTTCCCCCTCTGGTTAGGGGGTTTGTTGGTAAGCTGGCCAAGGGATTTGAGAGTCTCATATTCATCTTTGGCATTTTTAAGTGCGTCTTCGACCGCTTTCCCAAACAATAGGTCGGGTTCCACTGGCTTGTCTATTAAAGAAGCCTGGGTTTCTGTCTTGAATCCCGACTGCCGTAACCACGCATGTCTCTTGATAACAGTACCTTCTGCTATCAATCTCCCTGCGTTGTCAGCGGCGTCGAAAGTTGCTTTTAAAATGCAACCAGACACGGCTCTCCCCTCTGCCGAGATCCGAGCCAGCTGGCCCTTTAACGGTTCTGGAGCAGAGGCAATGAGCGCCGCGACTTCTTCCCATTGATGGCAATTGTAACTAGCCAACAGGGTGGTGGAATTCGCAATCCTTGCTTGGTAGGCGGACGTTGAGGCTACCTTTCTGCCAAACCCGTAAAGTTTTTTGCTCTCCTTGTCGGGAGGAGCTTCTGATGAAGATAAGGGCGTGCCAGCCCTCTTTCTAGTGTTGGTCACCACTAGGGAATCTGGTTTAAGATGTCCCTTTATATACAGAGGGTCAGACTGGGCTGCCCGGAAAATCTTTTCAATTCTGGGGTTGACCGCTCTGGTGAGGTTAGGATTCACCAGGGAAGGATCTATTCTCCGTTGGATGGATTTGAGGATAGGGATGGTCTGAGCGACCGGTCTTCTCTCTCCTACAAACTCCTCCGCGAAGTCCCTTTCCTCCTGTACACCGTGGGTGTCGATGTGGAAGTGTTCCGCTGCTCGAGCGAGAACCTCGTTAAGGAGGGGCTGGTTATCAACTGGAGAGTCAGTAACTGGGGCTTCGCTTTGTACTGGGGAATCTACTCTGTAAATTTCCTGCTCATCTTCTCCCTCCTCCAGGTCCTCATCCTCTGCATAGTAATCTGTCCCGGTTTGTTCTTCCATAATTGCAAACTCCTGGTCCTCTTCAGGGAAAACTTGTCCCTGATAACTGGGGAGTGGAGTAGAATATGGAGTGGAGTAAGGCTGAACCTCGAAGGGTTCAGGTCTTTCGACCCGGGGCTTCTTACTTAGCGGGATAGGATCGGAGGAGCCTGAGGGTGTGGCCCCTTGAGGGTTATATGAAAGAAAGTGTTCTGGGTTCTTATCATAAAAATCAGCCAAGGAAGACATCCTAGACATAACCCTGTCTATGTCTTCACTGGACCATTCCCTGGAACAGGGTATTACTTTAGCAGGTGATTTATTTTCAAGGGTAGACTTGTGTTTGCTTGTCTGCTTAGGCTTTACAGGGGTGGAAGGCTGTGCTTTCCGCTGTTTCCCCCCTTCTCCGTACGTGGAAAAATGTTTTCCCTGTCCCTTGGGGGCCCCAGAGACTTTCGACGCCTGGCGTCGAGGGTCTGGAAAGGTATCTGTGTGCTTCGGGCGTGGGGCCTCACTGGTGTTAACCGCGGTCTCGGTATCTTGGAGCGCGGCCTGGGGGTGGAAGTCGTCTTCGTCTCCCGACGATCGAACTTCCGTTAGTGTGTGTAGCGAGGCACTCTTGGCAAGAGTGGATGATTGCCTTGCGTCGTGAGGCGATCTCGATCGAGAGCGCCCAGAGGACACCGAGTCGGACCGTTCTTTTTGTGCCTCTTTCCGGGAAGTCGACGTCGTCGAGGTCCGGTTGGTCTTAGTGTGTTTAGTGTGTGTTAGGTGTGTAGCGCTTGCGTCGCCGGGGGTCTTCCCCATAGCCGCCTTGCCGGACGACCTTCCGAGGTCGGGGACCTGCGCTCGTCGGCTGTCTTTCGACGCCGTAATGCCCTCGCCGTCCGAAAGTACGGCGTCGCTGCCATCGCTGAAGGCGCCCTCCGCTGCCATGGCCTCCTGCCTGGCGTGGTGGGCCCAACGCTTTGTCGAACGGTCCTTAAGTGTCTTAGGTTTAAACCTACTACACGCTCTGCAGTTCGCTTCGGGGTGATCCCTCGGCAAGCAGAGATTGCACGTGGCGTGCCTGTCGACCCAAGGGTATTTGCGATTGCACTTGGGGCAGAATTGAAAAGGGGTACCCTCCATACGCACCTTAAGGCAGCGGGCTGCTAAGTGTAGGAATATATATAAATGTAACTATATATCAAGAGTGAAGAGTATGTACCACCCCCCACTCTCCCTACTTGTAAGGGCCGAGGCCAGCGGCCTACTAGGCCCGGGCCGAGGCCAGCGGCCTACCGAGGCCCAGATCCGTCGTGCAGCAGTCGACGGTCGATGACTTCTCCAGCCGTCGTCGAGGTTGAGGGTCGACGTTGGGGTGGGGAAGGGAATGAATAAGAATTAAAATTATAATAACAGCAAAAGTATGGCTAAGGCCAGGGAACTCCGCAAGATGCTTCCGACCAGTATGGCGGAAAAAAACAATCTGAGGATCCTACACGCGTGAGGGATCTTGGGTACAGTGGACGTCACACTAGGGATAGTATTACTGGCACGCCTGTGTCGACGCCCATTTTCGACTTTCGAAAAACAAACTGTAATACTCCGCAGCTTCCACTAGATGTCGGCCTATGCACAGCATGTGATCTAAGCAGATTCCACAAGCCTCAGAAATATATATATATGATACATTACTCACCGTAATCGTATTTCTGATGCTTGTATCTGCTTAGATTCACATGCTGTGCATAGGCCGACATCTAGTGGAAGCTGCGGAGTATTACAGTTTGTTTTTCGAAACTCGAAAATGGGCGTCGACACAGGCGTGCCAGTAATACTATCCCTAGTGTGACGTCCACTGTACCCAAGATCCCTCACGCGTCTAGGATCCTCAGATTGTATTTTTTCTGACATGAGGAAGCATGAGGAGTAGCGTGAGTACAGATAATCCAAGCAGATAGACAGAAAGGTAAGACTACAAGCAATCATGCGCCTTCTCTCAGAGGGGAGGAAGGGTGGGTCGCATGTGAATGTAAGCAGATACAAGCATCAGAAATACGATTACGGTGAGTAATGTATCCCTTCTGAGGCTTGTGAAATCTGCTTAGATCACATGCTGTGCATAGATTAGCGAGCAGTACCCGAAGAAGGAGGTGGGATGTGAGAAGGGTCATGAGCAAACAGGTGTCTTAGAACCGCTTGTCCCACTTGTGTATCTGTCTTGGAATGAGTGTCAATGCAGTAATGCTGAGTAAAAGTGTGAATAGAGCTCCAAGTAGCTGCTTTGCAAATGGTGTCGAGGGGAACATTTGCAATGAAAGCCAGAGTGGCCCCAATGCCTCTAGTAGAGTGGGCCCTTGGCGTAAAAGGCAGAGTCTTTTCAGAAAGAGAGTAACACAGCTGTATACAGTTGATAATCCACTTCGAGATAGCGCCTTTAGAGACGCGATCTCCCTCTCTGCCTGTAGCTACGGAGACAAACAGTTGATCTGTTTTCCTTAGCGGTCTGGTTTTATTTACATAGTAGAGGACCGCCCTACGCACATCTAGGGTGTGTAGTTTCACCTCAGCCGAGCTTTGCGGGTCCTGGAAGAAAGCCGGAAGCTCGATGGACTGGTTTACATGGAACTTTGATATAAATTTAGGTGAGAACCTTGGGTGTGTGCGCAAAACCAGTTTGTCCTTGTGAATAGTAAAGAAAGGATCCTGCACTGACAGAGCCTGAATTTCACTGACCCTTATTATAGAGGTAATGGCTACTAAGAAGGCCGTTTTATAAGTCAGGTGTTTGAGACTACTCTTATGCATGGGTTCGAAGGGGGGGCCCATGAGCTTAGCTAGCACCACATTAAGGTCCCACCCTGGCGGTGGGTTTGAAATAGGAGGGTGAAGTCTCTTTACTCCTTCCATAAAGGCTTTAACTACTGGTACCTTCCACCACGACACCTTGTTATGGGATGTGGTGTAAGCCGAGAGGGCTGCCAGGTGTACTTTCAGAGAGTTAAAAACCAATCCTGCATCCAGCAGGTGGAGCATGTATGTCACGACGTTGGAAGGAGTGCAATCAACAGGGTTGATTTGTTTATTCTGGCACCAAATAAAAAATCTTTTCCACTTGTCAAAGTAACAGTGTCTTGTGTTTGGTTTCCTGGATTCTTTTAGGATGTCCATACACCTCTGTGGTAGATTGAGATGTCCAAACTCTATGACTTCAGGAGCCATGCTGCCAGGTTCATTGAGTTGGGTTGTTGGTGCACTGTTTGACCTTGTTGCTGGGACAGAAGGTTGTACCAGGCTGGAAGTTTGATGGGCTCGCACACCGCCATTCTGCGTAGGTGTGGAAACCATGGTTGTCTCGCCCACATGGGAGCAACTAGGATGAGCGTCATCGATTCCTTGTTCATCTTGTACACCACCTTCCTGATGAGGAGTTGGTGGAAAAGCGTACGCAAACATCCCTGACCAGTTCATCCACAGGGCGTTCCCTTGGGAGTCTGGCTGGGGGAACCTGGATGCAAATCCTGGGCATTGTTTGTTTTCGCTTGTGGCGAATAGGTCTCTAGTGGGGAAACCCCACTGAGAGAAGAGATCTTCTACGATCTCTCTGTGAAGGACCCATTCGTGTTCTTCTGGGAGGGAGTCTCTGCTTAGAGCATCCGCTAGGGAATTGAGCTCCACTGGAACATGTTGCGATGACAGGAAGATGTTCCGTCTGAGTGCCCATATCCAGATTTTCTGGGCAAGCTTGGACAGATTTGGCGAACAAGTCCCTCCTTGCTTGTTCAAATAGAACATGGCTGTCGTGCTGTCCGTCCGGATCTGCACCGACAAGTTTAGTAGATGGGGCTCGAACGCCCGAAGCGCTCGGAATACTGCCAGAAGCTCTAGGAGGTTGATGTGGTTCTTGGCTACTGAGTGAGACCAGAGACCCTGAGCTATGTGGTGGAGATGGTGAGCTCCCCACCCAGTCAGGCATGCATCTGTAGTCACCACTGCCTGTACTTCGGGATCGTAAAAGGGTTTTCCCCTTGCGAGATTCTCTCTTGTCCACCAGTGTAGGCTCTGTACAAGTGTTGGCGAAACGACCACTAGATCGTCCCACTGACCACTTGCCTGAGACCGCTGTTTCGCCAACCATTCCTGCATGGGACGCATGCGCAGACGCGCGTGGGGGACCAGGTAAATGCATGACGCCATCATGCCCAGTAACCGCATTGCTTTGCGTACCGTTATTTGTTGACCGGACTGATAATGTGGAATTTGCAGTAGTATATTCCGAATTCTCTCTTCCGAAGGGAAGGTCAACCCTTCCTGAATATCTAGGATTGCTCCTAGGAACTGTTTTGAGGTGCTTGGCATCAGGCTTGACTTCTTCTCGTTGATTGAGAAGCCTAATTCGTGGAGAAGGTCGATAGTCCTTTGAATGTTTGTCCTGCAAATTCCTGGGGTTTCCCCCGTTATGAGCCAGTCGTCCAGATAAGGGTACACTGGGATTGCCTCCCTGCGTAGGTGTGCCGCTGCCACCGCCAGTACCTTGGTAAATACCCTTGGTGCTGAAGCTATCCCGAAGGGCAGTACCTTGAATTGGTAGTGGCGACTGTCCACCTTGAAGCGCAAGTACTTTCTGTGCGCCGGGAGCATGGAAATATGAAAATAAGCATCTTTCATATCCAAGGTTGCCATGTAATCCCCCTTTTTTAGGAGGGGGATTACCTCTTGTAGCGTGGTCATACGGAATTTTTGGGGCTTGACATACTTGTTGGCAGGCCGCAGGTCCAATACTGGGCGCATTGTCAAATCTTTCTTTGGAACAAGGAAGTAGGTTGAATAGATACCCTTGTTTACCTGGTGTCCTGGGACGAGTTCTATCGCGTCCTTTTGTAGCAGAATGGTGATCTCCTCGAGAAGGATCTTCTGATGTTCTAGGGAGTGTACTTTTTGTCGTGGAGGATGGTTCCGGGGACGCTGCAGTAATTCTATACAATATCCTTTGGACACTGTTGACAGCACCCATCTGTCTGAGGTGATCCCTTCCCAAGCCTGGGTGAAGTTGGAAATGCGTCCCCCTACTGGGGTTGCATGAGAAGGGACCCTGAACTGAGTGTCACTGCTTTGGTGGAGGCGTCCCACCTCCCTTGTTGGGGCTGCCTCTGCCTTTCCCACGACCTCTTTTGTTACCCCTGCCGTAACCTTGGGTAGACTGTTGGCTGTTGTTCCACTGTGTACCCTGTCCCTGGGCATAGTTGCCTCTTTGTGAATTTTGGCCGCGTGGGCGACGAAAATTACTGTTCCCCCTCTGGGTAGGGGGTTTGTTGGTTAGTTGGCCAAGGGATTTAAGTGTTTCGTATTCGTCCTTGGCGTTTTTCAGTGCGTCTTCGACCGCTTTCCCAAACAATAGATCGGGTTCCACCGGCTTATCTATTAAAGAAGCCTGAGTTTCTGTTTTGAACCCCGACTGCCGTAACCACGCATGTCTCTTGATAACAGTACCCTCTGCTATCAATCTCCCTGCGTTGTCCGCGGCGTCCAAAGTTGCTTTCAAAATGCAACCAGACACGGCTCTCCCCTCTGCCGAGATCCGAGCCAATTGGCCCTTTAAGGGTTCCGGAGCAGAGGCTATGAGTGCCGCGACCTCTTCCCATTGATGGCAGTTGTAGCTGGCCAACAGGGTGGTGGAGTTAGCAATCCTTGCTTGGTAGGCGGACGTTGAGGCTACCTTTCTGCCAAAGCCGTAAAGTTTCTTGCTCTCCTTGTCGGGAGGAGCTTCTGATGAAGATAGGGGTGTTCCAGCCCTCTTTCCAGTGTTGGTAACCACTAGGGAGTCTGGTTTAAGATGTCCTCTTATATAGAGAGGGTCAGATTGGGCTGCCCGGAAAAGTTTTTCGACCCTGGGGTTAACTGCTCTGGTGAGGTTTGGGTTCACCAGGGACGGATCTATTCTTCGTTGGATGGATTGAAGGATAGGGATGGTCTGAGCGACCGGCCTCCTCTCTCCTACCAACTCTTCTGCGAAGTCCTTTTCCTCCTGTACACCGTGGGTGTCGATGTGAAAATGTTCTGCCGCGCGAGCGAGAACCTCATTAAGGAGGGGCTGGTTATCGACTGGCGAGTCGGTAACTGGGGCTTCATTCTCTACCGGGGAATCTACTCTGTAAATTTCTTGCTCATCTTCTCCCTCCTCCTGGTCCTCATCATCCGCATAGTATTCCGTCCCGGTTTGTTCCTCCATAATTTCAAACTCCTGGTCCCGTTCAGGGAAAGGCTCTCCTTGGTACCTGGGGTGTGGAGTAGAGTATGGAGTAGAGTAAGGCTGTACCTCGAAGGGTTCAGGTCTTTCGAACCGGGCCCTTTTACTTAGGGGGATGGGATCAGTGGAACCTGAGGGTGTGGCTCCCTGAGGGTCATACGAGAGGAAATGCTCTGGATTTTTGTCGTAAAAATCAGCCAAGAAAGACATCCTTGACATGACCCTGTCTATGTCTTCGCTGGACCATTCTTTGGAACAGGGGATGACTTTAGTAGGCAGTTTAGGGGACTTATGAAGGGTACCCTTGCTGGATGTTGATTCCTCAGTAGACTTGTATTGGTTTGTCTGCTTAGGGGGGAAGGATGTTTTTACAGGAGTGGAAGAATGTGCTTTCCGCTGTTTCCCCCCCTCCCCGTGCGTGGAAAAATGTTTTCCCTGTCCCTTGGAGGCCCCGGAGACTTTCGACGCCTGGCGTCGAGGATCGGGAGAGGTATCTGTCTCTTTCGAGCGTGGGGCCTCGCTGGTGTTAACTTCGGGCTCCGTCTCTTGGAGCGCGGCCTGGGGGTGGAAGTCGTCTTCGTCCTCCGACGATCGAACTTCCATTAGTCTAGGGAGCGAGGCACTCTTGGCAAGAGTGGATGATTGCCTTGCGTCATGAGGCGATCTCGATCGAGAGCGCCCAGAGGACACCGAGTCGGACCGTTCTTTTTGTACCTCTTTCCGAGAAGTCGATGTCGTCGAGGTTCGGTTGGACTTAGTGTGCTTAGTGTGTGTAGGGTGTGTAGCGCTTGCGTCGCCGGGGGTCTTCCCCATAGCCGCCCTGCCGGACGACCTTCCGAGGTCGGGGACCTGCGCTCGGCTGTCCTTCGACGCCGTAATGCCCTCGCCGTCCGAAAGTACGGCGTCGCTGCCATCGCTGAAGGCGCCCTCCGCTGCCATGGCCGCCTGCCTGGCGTGGTGGGCCCAACGCTTTGTCGAACGGTCCTTGAGTGTCTTAGGTTTAAACCTACTACACGCTCTGCAGTTCGCTTCGGGGTGGTCCCTCGGCAAACAGAGATTGCACGTAGCGTGCCTGTCGACCCAAGGGTATTTGCGATTGCACTTGGGGCAGAATTGGAAAGGGGTACCCTCCATACGCACCTTGAGGCAGCGGGCTGATAAGTGTAGGAATTATATAAGTGTATCTATATACCAAGAGTGAAGAGTATGTACCACCCCCCACTCTCCCTACTTGCAGAGCCGAGGCCAGCGGCCTACTAGGCCCGGGCCGAGGCCAGCGGCCTTCCGAGGCCCAGATCCGTCGTGCAGCAGCCGACGGTCGATATCTTCTCCAGCCGTCGTCGAGGGTCGACGTTGGGGGTGGGGAAGGATGTCAAAGAATATTAAATTTCAATTATTAGTAAAAGTATGGCTAAGGCCAGGGGACTCCGCAAGATGCTTCCGACCAGTATGGCGGAAAAAAACAATCTGAGGATCCTAGACGCGTGAGGGATCTTGGGTACAGTGGACGTTACACTAGGGATAGTATTACTGGCACGCCTGTGTCGACGCCCATTTTCGAGTTTCGAAAAACAAACTGTAATACTCCGCAGCTTCCACTAGATGTCGGCCTATGCACAGCATATGATCTAAGCAGATTCCACAAGCCTCAGAAATATATATATATATATATATATATATATATATATATATATATATATATATATATATATATATATATATATATATATATGGGATACATTACTCACCGTAATCGTATTTCTGATGCTTGTATCTGCTTAGATTCACATGCTGTGCATGTGCATGCTGGTGTCGAGGGGAACATTTGCAATGAAAGCCAGAGTGGCCCCAATGCCTCTAGTAGAGTGGGCCCTTGGCGTAAAAGGCAGAGTCTTTTCAGAAAGAGAGTAACACAGCTGTATACAGTTGATAATCCACTTAGAGATAGCGCCCTTAGAGACGCGATCCCCCTCTCTGCCTGTAGCTACGGAGACAAACAGTTGATCTGTTTTCCTTAGCGGTCTGGTTTTATTTACATAGTATAAGACCGCCCTACGCACATCTAGGGTGTGTAGTTTCACCTCAGCCGAGCTTTGTGGGTTTTGGAAGAAAGCCGGAAGCTCGATGGACTGGTTTACATGGAACTTGGATATGAATTTTGGTGAGAACCTAGGGTGTGTGCGTAAAACCAGTTTGTCCTTGTGGATAGTAAAGTAAGGATCTTGCACTGACAGAGCCTGAATTTCACTGACCCTTCTTATGGAGGTAATGGCTACTAAGAAGGCCGTTTTATAAGTCAGGTGTTTGAGACTACTTTTATGCATGGGTTCGAAGGGGGGCCCCAGGAGCTTAGCTAGCACCACGTTGAGGTCCCATCCTGGCGGTGGGTTCGAAATAGGAGGGTGAAGTCTCTTTACTCCTTCCATGAAGGCTTTAACCACTGGTACTTTCCACCACGAGACCCTGTTATGGGATGTGGTGTAAGCCGAGAGGGCTGCCAGGTGTACTTTCAGAGAGTTAAAAACCAACCCTGCATCCAGCAGGTGGAGCATGTATGTTACAACGTTGGAAGGAGTGCAATCAACCGGGTTGATTTGTTTATTCTGGCACCAAATAAAAAATCTTTTCCACTTGTCAAAGTAACAGTGTCTTGTGTTTGGTTTCCTGGATTCTTTTAGGATGTCCATACACCTCTGTGGTAGATTGAGATGTCCAAACTCTATGACTTCAGGAGCCATGCTGCCAGGTTCATTGAGTTGGGTTGTTGGTGCACTGTTTGACCTTGTTGCTGGGACAGAAGGTTGTACCAGGCTGGAAGTTTGATGGGCTCGCACACCGCCATTCTGCGTAGGTGTGGAAACCATGGTTGTCTCGCCCACATGGGAGCAACTAGGATGAGCGTCATCGATTCCTTGTTCATCTTGTACACCACCTTCCTGATGAGGAGTTGGTGGAAAAGCGTACGCAAACATCCCTGACCAGTTCATCCACAGGGCGTTCCCTTGGGAGTCTGGCTGGGGGAACCTGGATGCAAATCCTGGGCATTGTTTGTTTTCGCTTGTGGCGAATAGGTCTCTAGTGGGGAAACCCCACTGAGAGAAGAGATCTTCTACGATCTCTCTGTGAAGGACCCATTCGTGTTCTTCTGGGAGGGAGTCTCTGCTTAGAGCATCCGCTAGGGAATTGAGCTCCACTGGAACATGTTGTGATGACAGGAAGATGTTCCGTCTGAGTGCCCATATCCAGATTTTCTGGGCAAGCTTGGACAGATTTGGCGAACGAGTCCCTCCTTGCTTGTTCAAATAGAACATGGCTGTCGTGCTGTCCGTCCGGATCTGCACCGACAAGTTTAGTAGATGGGGCTCGAACGCCCGAAGCGCTCGGAATACTGCCAGAAGCTCTAGGAGGTTGATGTGGTTCTTGGCTACTGAGTGAGACCAGAGACCCTGAGCTATGTGGTGGAGATGGTGAGCTCCCCACCCAGTCAGGCATGCATCTGTAGTCACCACTGCCTGTACTTCGGGATCGTAAAAGGGTTTTCCCCTTGCGAGATTCTCTCTTGTCCACCAGTGTAGGCTCTGTACAAGTGTTGGCGAAACGACCACTAGATCGTCCCACTGACCACTTGCCTGAGACCGCTGTTTCGCCAACCATTCCTGCATGGGACGCATGCGCAGACGCGCGTGGGGGACCAGGTAAATGCATGACGCCATCATGCCCAGTAACCGCATTGCTTTGCGTACCGTTATTTGTTGACCGGACTGATAATGTGGAATTTGCAGTAGTATATTCCGAATTCTCTCTTCCGAAGGGAAGGTCAACCCTTCCTGAATATCTAGGATTGCTCCTAGGAACTGTTATGAGGTGCTTGGCATCAGGCTTGACTTCTTCTCGTTGATTGAGAAGCCTAATTCGTGGAGAAGGTCGATAGTCCTTTGAATGTTTGTCCTGCAAATTCCTGGGGTTTCCCCCGTTATGAGCCAGTCGTCCAGATAAGGGTACACTGGGATTGCCTCCCTGCGTAGGTGTGCCGCTGCCACCGCCAGTACCTTGGTAAATACCCTTGGTGCTGAAGCTATCCCGAAGGGCAGTACCTTGAATTGGTAGTGGCGACTGTCCACCTTGAAGCGCAAGTACTTTCTGTGCGCCGGGAGCATGGAAATATGAAAATAAGCATCTTTCATATCCAAGGTTGCCATGTAATCCCCCTTTTTTAGGAGGGGGATTACCTCTTGTAGCGTGGTCATACGGAATTTTTGGGGCTTGACATACTTGTTGGCAGGCCGCAGGTCCAATACTGGGCGCATTGTCAAATCTTTCTTTGGAACAAGGAAGTAGGTTGAATAGATACCCTTGTTTACCTGGTGTCCTGGGACGAGTTCTATCGCGTCCTTTTGTAGCAGAATGGTGATCTCCTCGAGAAGGATCTTCTGATGTTCTAGGGAGTGTACTTTTTGTCGTGGAGGATGGTTCCGGGGACGCTGCAGTAATTCTATACAATATCCTTTGGACACTGTTGACAGCACCCATCTGTCTGAGGTGATCCCTTCCCAAGCCTGGGTGAAGTTGGAAATGCGTCCCCCTACTGGGGTTGCATGAGAAGGGACCCTGAACTGAGTGTCACTGCTTTGGTGGAGGCGTCCCACCTCCCTTGTTGGGGCTGCCTCTGCCTTTCCCACGACCTCTTTTGTTACCCCTGCCGTAACCTTGGGTAGACTGTTGGCTGTTGTTCCACTGTGTACCCTGTCCCTGGGCATAGTTGCCTCTTTGTGAATTTTGGCCGCGTGGGCGACGAAAATTACTGTTCCCCCTCTGGGTAGGGGGTTTGTTGGTTAGTTGGCCAAGGGATTTAAGTGTTTCGTATTCGTCCTTGGCGTTTTTCAGTGCGTCTTCGACCGCTTTCCCAAACAATAGATCGGGTTCCACCGGCTTATCTATTAAAGAAGCCTGAGTTTCTGTTTTGAACCCCGACTGCCGTAACCACGCATGTCTCTTGATAACAGTACCCTCTGCTATCAATCTCCCTGCGTTGTCCGCGGCGTCGAAAGTTGCTTTCAAAATGCAACCAGACACGGCTCTCCCCTCTGCCGAGATCCGAGCCAATTGGCCCTTTAAGGGTTCCGGAGCAGAGGCTATGAGTGCCGCGACCTCTTCCCATTGATGGCAGTTGTAGCTGGCCAACAGGGTGGTGGAGTTAGCAATCCTTGCTTGGTAGGCGGACGTTGAGGCTACCTTTCTGCCAAAGCCGTAAAGTTTCTTGCTCTCCTTGTCGGGAGGAGCTTCTGATGAAGATAGGGGTGTTCCAGCCCTCTTTCCAGTGTTGGTAACCACTAGGGAGTCTGGTTTAAGATGTCCTCTTATATAGAGAGGGTCAGATTGGGCTGCCCGGAAAAGTTTTTCGACCCTGGGGTTAACTGCTCTGGTGAGGTTTGGGTTCACCAGGGACGGATCTATTCTTCGTTGGATGGATTGAAGGATAGGGATGGTCTGAGCGACCGGCCTCCTCTCTCCTACCAACTCTTCTGCGAAGTCCCTTTCCTCCTGTACACCGTGGGTGTCGATGTGAAAATGTTCTGCCGCGCGAGCGAGAACCTCATTAAGGAGGGGCTGGTTATCGACTGGCGAGTCGGTAACTGGGGCTTCATTCTCTACCGGGGAATCTACTCTGTAAATTTCCTGCTCATCTTCTCCCTCCTCCTGGTCCTCATCATCCGCATAGTATTCCGTCCCGGTTTGTTCCTCCATAATTTCAAACTCCTGGTCCCGTTCAGGGAAAGGCTCTCCTTGGTACCTGGGGTGTGGAGTAGAGTATGGAGTAGAGTAAGGCTGTACCTCGAAGGGTTCAGGTCTTTCGAACCGGGCCCTTTTACTTAGGGGGATGGGATCAGTGGAACCTGAGGGTGTGGCTCCCTGAGGGTCATACGAGAGGAAATGCTCTGGATTTTTGTCGTAAAAATCAGCCAAGAAAGACATCCTTGACATGACCCTGTCTATGTCTTCGCTGGACCATTCTTTGGAACAGGGGATGACTTTAGTAGGCAGTTTAGGGGACTTATGAAGGGTACCCTTGCTGGATGTTGATTCCTCAGTAGACTTGTATTGGTTTGTCTGCTTAGGGGGGAAGGATGTTTTTACAGGAGTGGAAGAATGTGCTTTCCGCTGTTTCCCCCCCTCCCCGTGCGTGGAAAAATGTTTTCCCTGTCCCTTGGAGGCCCCGGAGACTTTCGACGCCTGGCGTCGAGGATCGGGAGAGGTATCTGTGTCTTTCGAGCGTGGGGCCTCGCTGGTGTTAACTTCGGGCTCCGTCTCTTGGAGCGCGGCCTGGGGGTGGAAGTCGTCTTCGTCCTCCGACGATCGAACTTCCATTAGTCTAGGGAGCGAGGCACTCTTGGCAAGAGTGGATGATTGCCTTGCGTCATGAGGCGATCTCGATCGAGAGCGCCCAGAGGACACCGAGTCGGACCGTTCTTTTTGTACCTCTTTCCGAGAAGTCGATGTCGTCGAGGTTCGGTTGGACTTAGTGTGCTTAGTGTGTGTAGGGTGTGTAGCGCTTGCGTCGCCGGGGGTCTTCCCCATAGCCGCCCTGCCGGACGACCTTCCGAGGTCGGGGACCTGCGCTCGGCTGTCCTTCGACGCCGTAATGCCCTCGCCGTCCGAAAGTACGGCGTCGCTGCCATCGCTGAAGGCGCCCTCCGCTGCCATGGCCGCCTGCCTGGCGTGGTGGGCCCAACGCTTTGTCGAACGGTCCTTGAGTGTCTTAGGTTTAAACCTACTACACGCTCTGCAGTTCGCTTCGGGGTGGTCCCTCGGCAAACAGAGATTGCACGTAGCGTGCCTGTCGACCCAAGGGTATTTGCGATTGCACTTGGGGCAGAATTGGAAAGGGGTACCCTCCATACGCACCTTGAGGCAGCGGGCTGATAAGTGTAGGAATTATATAAGTGTATCTATATACCAAGAGTGAAGAGTATGTACCACCCCCCACTCTCCCTACTTGCAGAGCCGAGGCCAGCGGCCTACTAGGCCCGGGCCGAGGCCAGCGGCCTTCCGAGGCCCAGATCCGTCGTGCAGCAGCCGACGGTCGATATCTTCTCCAGCCGTCGTCGAGGGTCGACGTTGGGGGTGGGGAAGGATGTCAAAGAATATTAAATTTCAATTATTAGTAAAAGTATGGCTAAGGCCAGGGGACTCCGCAAGATGCTTCCGACCAGTATGGCGGAAAAAAACAATCTGAGGATCCTAGACGCGTGAGGGATCTTGGGTACAGTGGACGTTACACTAGGGATAGTATTACTGGCACGCCTGTGTCGACGCCCATTTTCGAGTTTCGAAAAACAAACTGTAATACTCCGCAGCTTCCACTAGATGTCGGCCTATGCACAGCATATGATCTAAGCAGATTCCACAAGCCTCAGAAATATATATATATATATATATATATATATATATATATATGATACATTACTCACCGTAATCGTATTTCTGATGCTTGTATCTGCTTAGATTCACATGCTGTGCATAGGCCGACATCTAGTGGAAGCTGCGGAGTATTACAGTTTGTTTTTCGAAAATCGAAAAAGGGCGTCGACACATGGCGTGCCAGTAATACTATCCCTAGTGTGACGTCCACTGTACCCATGATCCCTCACGCGTCTAGGATCCCCAGATTGTGTTTTTCCTGACATGAGGTAGCATGAGGAGTAGCGTGAGTACAGATAGTCCAAGCAGATAGACAGAAAGGTAAGACTACAAGCAACCATGCGCCTTCTCTCGGACGGGAGGAAGGGTGGGTCGCATGTGAATCTAAGCAGATACAAGCATCAGAAATACGATTACGGTGAGTAATGTATCCCTTCTGAGGCTTGTGGAATCTGCTTAGATCACATGCTGTGCATAGATTAGCGAGCAGTACCAGAAGAAGGAGGTGGGATGTGAGAAGGGTCATGAGCAAACAGGTGTCTTAGAACCGCTTGTCCCACTTGTGTATCTGTCTTGGAATGAGTGTCAATGCAGTAATGCTGAGTAAAAGTGTGAATAGAGCTCCAAGTAGCTGCTTTGCAAATGGTGTCGAGGGGAACATTTGCAATGAAAGCCAGAGTGGCCCCAATGCCTCTAGTAGAGTGGGCCCTTGGCGTAAAAGGCAGAGTCTTTTCAGAAAGAGAGTAACACAGCTGTATACAGTTGATAATCCACTTAGAGATAGCGCCCTTAGAGACGCGATCCCCCTCTCTGCCTGTAGCTACGGAGACAAACAGTTGATCTGTTTTCCTTAGCGGTCTGGTTTTATTTACATAGTATAAGACCGCCCTACGCACATCTAGGGTGTGTAGTTTCACCTCAGCCGAGCTTTGTGGGTTTTGGAAGAAAGCCGGAAGCTCGATGGACTGGTTTACATGGAACTTGGATATGAATTTTGGTGAGAACCTAGGGTGTGTGCGTAAAACCAGTTTGTCCTTGTGGATAGTAAAGTAAGGATCTTGCACTGACAGAGCCTGAATTTCACTGACCCTTCTTATGGAGGTAATGGCTACTAAGAAGGCCGTTTTATAAGTCAGGTGTTTGAGACTACTTTTATGCATGGGTTCGAAGGGGGGCCCCAGGAGCTTAGCTAGCACCACGTTGAGGTCCCATCCTGGCGGTGGGTTCGAAATAGGAGGGTGAAGTCTCTTTACTCCTTCCATGAAGGCTTTAACCACTGGTACTTTCCACCACGAGACCCTGTTATGGGATGTGGTGTAAGCCGAGAGGGCTGCCAGGTGTACTTTCAGAGAGTTAAAAACCAACCCTGCATCCAGCAGGTGGAGCATGTATGTTACAACGTTGGAAGGAGTGCAATCAACCGGGTTGATTTGTTTATTCTGGCACCAGATAACGAATCCTTTCCACTTGTCAAAGTAACAGTGTCTTGTATTTGGTTTCCTGGACTCTTTTAGAATGTCCATACACCTCTGTGGTAATTTGAGATGTCCAAACTCTATGACTGTAGGAGCCATGCTGCTAGGTTCATAGAGTTGGGTTCCTGATGCACTGTTTGACCTTGTTGCTGGGACAGAAGGTTGTACCAGGCTGGGAGTCTGATGGGCTCGCACACCGCCATCCTGCGTAGGTGTGGAAACCATGGTTGTCTCGCCCACATGGGAGCAACTAGGATGAGCGTCATTGATTCCTTGTTCATCTTGTACACCACCTTCCTGATGAGAGGAGTTGGTGGAAAAGCGTACGCAAACATCCCTGACCAGTTCATCCACAGGGCATTCCCCTGGGAGTCCGTTTGGGGGAACCTGGATGCAAATACTGGGCATTGTTTGTTTTCGCTTGTGGCGAATAGGTCTATAGTGGGGAAACCCCACTGAGAGAAGAGATCTTCTACTACGTCTCTGTGAAGGACCCATTCGTGTTCTTTTGGGAGGGAGTCTCTGCTTAGAGCATCCGCTAGGGAATTGAGCTCCCCTGGAACATGTTGCGATGACAGGAAGATGTTCCGTCTGAGTGCACATATCGATATTTTCTGGGCAAGCTTGGACAGATTTGGCGGACGAGTCCCTCCTTGCTTGTTCAGATAGAACATGGCTGTCGTGCTGTCCGTCCTGATCTGCACCGACAAGTTCAGTAGATGGGGCTCGAACGCCTGCAGCGCTCGGAATACTGCCAGAAGCTCTAGCAGATTTATGTGGTTCTTGGCTACTGAGTGAGACCAGAGACCCTGAGCTGTGTGGTGGAGATGGTGAGCTCCCCACCCAGTCAGACATGCATCTGTAGTCACCACTGCCTGTACTTCGGGTTCGTAAAAGGGTTTCCCCTTTGCGAGATTCTCTCTTGTCCACCAGTGTAGGCTCTGTACGAGTGTTGGCGAAACGACCACTAGATCGTCCCACTGACCACTTGCCTGAGACCACTGTTTCGCCAACCATTCCTGCATGGGACGCATGCGCAGACGCACGTGGGGGACCAGGTAAATGCATGACGCCATCATGCCCAGTAACCGCATAGCTTTGCGTACTGTTATCTGTTGACCTGACTGATAATGCGGAATTTGCAGAAGTATATTCCGAATTCTTTCTTCCGAAGGGAAGGTCAATTCTTTCTGAGTATCTAGGATAGCTCCTAGAAACTGTTTTGAGGTGCTTGGCACCAGACTTGACTTTTTCTCGTTGATAGAGAAGCCTAATTCGTGGAGGAGGTCGATAGTCCTCTGAATGTTTGATCTGCAGATTCCTGGGGTTTCCCCCGTTATGAGCCAGTCGTCCAGATAAGGGTACACTGGGATTGCCTCCCTGCGTAGGTGTGCAGCTGCCACCGCCAGTACCTTGGTGAATACCCTTGGTGCTGAAGCTATCCCGAAGGGCAGTACCTTGAATTGGTAGTGGCGACTGTCCACCTTGAAGCGCAAGTATTTTCTGTGCGCCGGGAGCATGGAAATATGAAAATAGGCATCTTTCATATCCAAGGTTGCCATGTAATCCCCCTTTTTTAGGAGTGGGATTACCTCTTGTAGCGTGGTCATACGGAATTTTTGGGGCTTGACATACTTGTTGGCAGGCCGTAAGTCCAATACTGGGCGCATTGTTAAATCTTTCTTTGGCACAAGGAAGTAAGTTGAATAGATACCCTTGTTTACCTGGTGTCCTGGGACGAGTTCTATCGCGTCCTTTAGGAGCAGAATGTAGATTTCCTCGAGGAGGATCTTTTGATGTTCTAAAGAGTGGACTTTTTGTCTTGGAGGGTGGTTTCGGGGACGTTGCAGTAGTTCTATACAGTACCCCTTGGATACCGTCGACAGCACCCATCTGTCGGATGTTATCCCTTCCCATGCCTGGGTGAAGCTGGATATTCGTCCCCCTACTGGGGTTGCATGGGAAGGGACCCTGAAATGAGCGTCACTGCTTTGGTGGAGGCGTGCCGCCTCCTTTACTGGGGCTGCCTCTGCCTCTACCACGTCCTCTTCTACTAGCCCTACCATACCCTTGGGTAGACTGTTGTGAGTTGGTGTTCCACTGTGTACCCTGGGTGTGGGAATAGTTATTTCCTCTATTGGAATTTTGGCCGCGGGGGCGACGAAAATTGCCGTTCCCACTTTGGTTAGGTGGTTTTGTAGTTAACTGGCCAAGGGATTTGAGGGTGTCGAATTCCTCCTTAGCGTTTTTTAGTGCGTCCTCGACTGCCTTTCCAAACAGGAGATCACTTTCCACTGGTTTGTCTAAGAGTGCAGCTTGTGTTTCTGCTCTGAATCCCGACTGCCTCAACCAAGCATGTCTTTTGATGACAGTCCCCTCTGCAATAATTCTACCCGCATTGTCTGCGGCGTCTAAAGTTGCTTTTAAAATGCAGCCTGAGACGTTTCTTCCCTCTGCACAAATGCGAGATAGCTGGCTCTTAAGGGGTTCGGGAGCGGAATCTATTAGTGCTGCCACTTCTTCCCACTGATGGCAGTTGTAGCTGGCCAACAGTGTGGTGGAATTCGCGATTCTGGTTTGGTAGGCTGCCGTGGAAGCTACTTTTCTACCAAAACCATAGAGTTTCTTACTTTCCTTGTCGGGGGGAGCCTCCGAGGAAGATAATGGGGTTCCAGCTCTCTTGCGGGTGTTAGTTACGACTAGAGAGTCTGGCTTAAGTTGGCCTCTAATATATAGAGGGTCCGACTGGGCTGCTTTAAACAGCTTCTCTACTCTAGGGTTTACAGGTCTTGTCAGGTTTGGGTTGACAAGGGATGGTGCTATTCTGCGTTGAATAGATTTCAGGATGGGAATGGTCTGGGCTACTGTCTTCCTTTCCCCTATTAGTTCTTCCGCGAAGTCCCTCTCTTCTTGGACACCTTGTGTGTCTATGTGGAAGTGGTTAGCTGCCCGAGAGAGCAGTTCATTCAGTAGGGGCTGATTATCTATTGGGGAATCAGACACTGGGGCTTCCCTTTCGACTGGTGAGTCCATTCTGAAAATATCTGGGCTATTTTCTGGCTCATCCTCGTCTTCGTCCTCCCCGTAATAATCTGACACTGCGAGATCTTCTGGTGTCTCAAAATCCTGGCCCTCTATAAGGGAAGAGTCTCCTTGGCCTGTAGGGAAAAGGCAAGAATAGGGTTGGACCTCGAAGGGGTCTGAAGCCTTTAAAGGTGTCTCGACCCGGGGCCTTTTATTTGAAGGGATAGGGTCCCTTGAACCTGAGGGAGAAGATTCCTGAGGGTTTAAAGCTAGTAGTTGGTCAGGGTGTCTTTCGAAGAAATTTGCTAAGGAGGACATCCTTGACATTACTCTGTCAATGTCCTCGCATGACCAGAGTTTTGAGCTTGGGGTGACCTTGCTGGAACTCTCTATGGACTGTCCCTGAGAAGACTTGGACGGGGAAGTTAGTTCTATTGTTGTGGAGGATTGTAAGGTTTGTTTCCTTTGTTGCTTACCCCCTTCCCCGTGGGTGGAAGTGTGTTTACCATTTCCCTTATTTTTCGACGCCTGGCGTCGAGGATCGGAGGTGGAATCCCTGTGTTTCGAACTAGGCTTCGAAACTGGGCCCTCCTTACTCCCAAGTGATGTACCCTTTCCCTGGGGTGCAGGCTGGGGATGGAAGTCGTGTTCGTCTCCGGACGAGTGATCTTCCGTGATGTTAATGGGCGAGGCACTATGTGCAAGTGTGGAGGCTTGCCTGACGTCGTGCGGCGACCTCTACCGGGACCGCCCAGAGGACGTCCTTTCGGACCGCTCCTTCTGTGCCTCTTTCCGAGGTTTCGACGACGTCGAATCTCGGGTGGCTTTTTTGTGTTTAGCGTGTGTATGTGTAATGCTCTTGTCGCCGGGGGACTTCCCCATAGTCGCCGGGACGGACGACCTTCCGAGGCCGGGGACGTGCGTTAGGCTGTCTTTCGACGCCTTGTTGCCCTCGCCGTCCGAAAGTCCGGCGTCGCTGCCGTCGCTGAAGGTACCCTCCGCCTCCAAAGCTGCTAGCTTGGCGTGGTGGGCCCAACGCTTGGTGGAGCGGTCCTTAAGAGTTTTGGTCTTAAACCTGCTACAGGCCCTGCAACCCGCCTCGGGGTGGTCTCTGGGCAGGCAAAGGTTGCACGTAGCGTGCTTATCTACCCAAGGGTATTTCTTATTACACTTGGGGCAAAACTGAAAGGGCGTACCCTCCATACGCGCCTGTGGGCAGCGGGCAAGTGTGTGTAGGTAAGAAGGTGTCTATAACCGAGTGTGGAAGTGTACCACCCCCCACTCTCCCTACTTGTAGGGCCGAGGCCAGCGGCCCAGGCCCGAGCCGAGGCGGAAGCCTCAAGGCCCAATCCGTCGGGTTTCGACGTTGATCTCCTCCCCGGTTCGGCGTCGAGATGCTGATCGACGTAAGGGTGACAAAACGGGGCAAATTAGATTTAGTTTTAAGTGCAAATATGGCAAAGCCAGGGAACTCTGATGAAGTGCTTCCGACCAGAATGGCGGAAAAAAACAATCTGGGGATCCTAGACGCGTGAGGGATCATGGGTACAGTGGACGTCACACTAGGGATAGTATTACTGGCACGCCCTGTGTCGACGCCCTTTTTCGATTTTTGAAAAACAAACTGTAATACTCCGCAGCTTCCACTAGATGTCGGCCTATGCACAGCATGTGATCTAAGCAGATTCCACAAGCCTCAGAAATATATATATATATATGATTTGGACCAAGTATTAACAAGTAAGACGATAAACAGAACCATTTGGCGAGACATACAGACTCCATTTTGTGCCACCCTAAACACCATCTTTTGCTAGGCTGCTTAATGATCTCTAAAAACCATCTTTCCCTCAGTGCAGCGCCACACATAGCGAACCCAGCCTCCCCCGCCACCTCCTGCCAGCTGCGCACAAACCCATTTCTCATCGAAGTTCAGCCATGTATTGTTGCAAACATTTAGTACCTGTTCTCTTCCTATGAGCTCATTGCCCTGTGTGTGACCGGAGCAAACCATGGCCTGTGCGCCCATCCCATCCGTCTCCACAAACCTGCTTGTGCTCCCTTGACCACCCCCTTCTTGAGAAGTTACAGCTTACAGAGGGCCCAACCCGCATTCCCCACCTCTTTGATGCAGATATACATCTAACCCTTTGTAGTGACCAAACCGAGCACCCACCACAGTCCTAATTCCTTCACACCGTATATGCACTGTAGAAACAACACATGTCGATTTATATCATGAGGCATCAGACGGATCAACAACCCCAAAGGTGGGCACGTGGGTCAGGGTACTATGGTTTATGGGTCCTTGGGTATAAAGGGTAGATTAACCATATACTCGTCATATGGAACTTTGCAGCACCCCATAAATGCCAACTCTTTATGATAGTCATTTGTCTCGTGTCTTCAGTTCCCGTTGTGCTAAGATAGATTAGATATGTTGCATCTTGTGCGCCTGACCTTCACCCTGCGGAGACGAGCCCAGCTGACCCACGTGTTGCCCGCTGAATCTCCAAGCTCCCAGCCAATCCTGTGGGGCCAGCCCTTATGTTCCTATAATGTATCCATGTATTCCACCAATCCTTCTGTAATATCATGTACCTGAGGGGAAACATCAGTAGTGACGTTTCCAGAACTTATAATGTACTTTTCATGCAATATTTGACAGAGCGCTCTCAGGGCAGCAGAGTTCTCTGCATGCACAACTTTATTTTATAAAACTTTGTTCAACTTGCCATCCATCTCCTGGTCTCATTCCCTAACGGGGTGTGTCCATTATTTGGCTTTTTTGGTATCGTGTTGGGACCAGGTCTCTTTCACTGTACACAAGCTATTAGGCACAAGGATTTTGTCAAAGGACCGAGGACACCGAGATGGAATGTCTTGTGATGATCGCAACAGAGGCAACGGCAGAAAAGAATATACTACAACTTGCGAAAAGCTAGATACATATAAGGCCTGATTCATTGAACGTTTTCCTACGGGATTGCGCCATTATAAAACTTTCATGAATCGGGCCAATAGTTTGTCTGCATTGTGAATTTGAGGTGTTTAAGAACAGACTAAATCAGTGACTCACCCCCTGAAGTGTGCCTAAAAGAAACCTTTAATGAATCTAGCAATTATTATATAGAATTCCAGAAAGACTATTTGTTATTCTTATTCTTTCTTATTTAGGATCACTGCTCAAAGTGTTACACTTGTGGAACCCCCCGTTTTCTTTTTAAGAGGCCTGAACAAGAAAGCCAGCCACTGCAGAAACAAAGCCACATGGCATTGGCCACAGCCCTGAAGCTTCTATTTGAAAAAGAAAAGTTTATTTTTTTAGGGGTAGCAAGGAAGACCGTGGGGGTCGAAGTTGCGACCCCATGCAACTCCTAAATTACGTCCCTGACAACCACTGCCAGCTTGAGCAGAGGCGACGTTGACAGACTGAGAAGGTCCTGATACCAAATCTGTCTTGGCCACGCCGGGGCGACGAGTATCATCCTGCATCAGCGCTGTTTGAGTTGATTGATGTCTTGCAGCAGGAGAGGCAACAGAGGGAATGAGGTAATACATACAGGAACAGACCTTTCCACTGGAAGAACGCGTCCCCCCATGCTCCTCAGCTGGTGGAACCGGCTGGCGAATTTCTGGAATTTGGAGTTAACTGCAGTCGCAAACAATTCGATCTGGGGTCTGCCCCACTTGAGGAAGATGCGGTCCACCTGATTCTGCCAAAGTTCCCACTTGTGGCAGGAGCGCAGCTCCCTGCTGAGGGAGTCGGTGATGGTGTTCTTGACTAACGCCACATGAGAGGGTATGAGGAACATCTCTTGCTAGACAGCCCAGTGCCACACATCCTGCGCCTCTCTGGAGAGCGCTCGGGATCGGGTGCCCATCTGCTTCCTGATGTAGAACATCATGGTGGTGTTGTCCGCGAAGATCCTCACCACGTTACCGTTCAGGGATGGAACAAATGACTTGAGAGCCCAGAACACTGCCTGCAGCTCCAGGATATTGATGTGGAGATCCTTCTCCTCTTGCAGCCACAATCCTCTGGCGTGCAGACGTCCGGTGTGGGCTCCCCAGCCCGCCTGGGAAGCGTCCGTGGTGACCGTCTCCTGGTATGGGGAGGTTTTGAAACCCTGTGTCCCGGGTGACATTGTAGTGGACGCCCCACCACCTTATCGCCCGACGGAACTCCTCGTCGAGAGGGATCCTGTCTGCAAAGCTTCCGGACACTTGTATCCAGCGAACATCCAGAAACTCCTGAAGGTTGCATCCGAAACCTGGAGAGCTGGAAAAGGTAGATGCATAATGACATCATGCCGAGCAGCGACATGATGGTCCGCACTGTGGCAATCTTCAGTGACAACAGCCGTTGCACCTTCTCCTGTATGGCCGCTACCCTCTCCCCCAAGGGTGATGTCAGGCAGGAGACCGTGTTGAGCTTGGCTCCCAGGAACAGTGCGTTCTGCAATGGTATCAAGCAGGACTTTGGATAATTGACGGCGAACCCTAGACCCGTCAGCAGCTGGACGGTCCTCTCTGTGTGTTCGATGGCTACTTCCCTTGACTTGGCCTGGATGAGCCAGTCATCGAGGTACGGGTACACGTGTATCCCCTGTAGATGTAGATGGGCCACCAAAGGGCACCAGGCACTTCATAAATAACCTGGACTCCGCCTTCAGGCCGAAAGAGAGGGCCTTGAATTGGTAGTGTCTTCCCTGCACTACGACGCACAGGAACTTCCAATGCTTCCTGTGAACGGGGTTGTGGAAGTATGCGTCCTCCAGATCCAGCAACGTCAAGAAGTCTCCTTCCTCCAGCTGGCCGAGTACGTGCTGCAACGTGACCATCATTAATTTTTGGGACTTGAGGTACTTGTTGAGACGCTGCAAGTCTTGAATGGACCTCCAGCCCCTAGGCTTTTTTTTGACTAAGAAGTATCTGGAGTAGACACAGGAGCCGCGGAGCAGTCTTGGAACTAGCTCTTTTTCCCCTTTTCTTAGCATGGCCCGTACCTCCGGCAGGAGCTGAGGGATGTGCTGCTCATGCCGGGTCACTGGAGGGATCCACAGACACTTTTGCTGAAACTCCAGGGTAAGTCCGTGGGCGAGGGCATCCAGCACCCATCAGTTGGTGGAGATATTTTTCCACTCGCTGACCAATCCCGCCAGCCAGCCTCGCACCGGGGTGCATGGTTGGGGACCCGATGTCCTGGCCGGTTCATTCCTGCTTCGGCACCTGCTTTCCGCCTTGGGGGCAACAACAGCGCTGGCCACCTCCACTGAAAGCCTTGGAACGGCCTCTGTAGGCCTCCTGGGTCATGGACCGGGAGGGTTGATGGTACGACGAGCAACCACCACCAAACCCCTTCGTCGATCTGCAGGACTTTCCAGGGCACGAGCCATCTCTGTATCAGTCTTGATGGCCTGTAAGGACTCGTCGACTGTCTTCCCGAAGAGGTTGTCCCCATCAAAGGGCATGTCCAGTACCCTCGTCTGGACCTCCTAGTGAAAATTGTTGGCCTTCAGCCAGCCTCGGCAACAGAGGCAGACACTGTTCCCCATCTGTCGGAAGCCTGTGTCGGCGATGTCCAGGGCCACTGTGATGGCATGGTCCGACGCCAGTTCCTCTTCTTGGTGGAGGGAGATTGTCTCCACCCACTTGTTGTTGGGTAGGAACTCCAGAATCAGGGCCAGTTTGTACCACAGTTCCCTGTTGTCCGTAGCCAGGATCACCAGTGCATTGGCCGCCTTGACGGTTGATGCCGCAGAGTAGACGACCCTTCTCCCCATGGCGTCCAAATTCTTCCCCTCGCTGTCCGGATGGACGGAGGATGAAGACTTAGATGATCTCTTCCCGCAGCCACCGATACCACCAAGTCCGATGACGGCTGCGACCGTACACCCTTGGGTGCGGACTCCGGCACCTGGTACTTTTTCTCCAGCATATCCCGCTTAGCTGGGGCCGTGGCAGGATTCTTCAAAAGAGCCAGGACCACCTCCCAAATGTCATCCAGGAGGGGCACCACAATGATGGTCTTCCTTTTGGCCTTACACCTCTGGTAGAAGAAACCTTCCTTTTTGGTCTCCTCGGGCGTCAGCTGGAAGAGCTCAGACGCTCTGGCGACCATGGCATAAAACAACCCCATCCGGTGGGTACGCCCTTGGCTGCGGCGATCCGCCCGCCGTGACAGTGTTGTCCGTAGTCGCCACAGCTGTCTCCATCCCCGTCCCCAGGTCCCTCGGTGGCGGGGGGGGGGGGGTGATTTGGGGGGAGGCACGTTGCATGGGTGTGGAGGTTGATGCAGCAGTGTTGGATGGCGCTTCGTCTTCTTCGCTGGAGGGTGATCTGGTGCCGGCGACATCCTTTTCTGAATTTCCGACACCAACGTGTGCAGTGTTGAAACGATGTCCAGCGATACATCCCTCTACGGAGTTGTGGCAGTAGGCCTACTAGGCCCTGTGCCACCGTCGGCGTTTCTGCCGTCCTCGTCCCCCACGTCCTTGTGGTTCATGTGTATGGAATCCTGGTCTTCCTCGTCTGAGGAAGGAACATCAGTGCCTTGGAGTATGGCCTGACCCGAGGCCTCCTCGCCCCCCCTTTTTTGCATCCTGAACAGTCAGATTTGGTGTCCTCTCCACTGCCCCAGCCGAGGCCTCCTGTCTCTTAGTAGGGACACTCTGGGCCCAGTCGGGGCTACCTTCACCGGTCCAGCCCCTTTGGCCTTCGTGAGAGCGGCCGGCCACCACCTCGATCGTCGGCAATGATTTTTCTTGCGCTGCCTGGGACTTCTTGGGCAGGTCAGTCGCCTTTTCTTGCACTCTAGGCTTCTCGGGCTTCTCCGGAAACTAAGCCTGGTTGGCCTATTTCCTCTTTGAGGAGGAGATGGATCGATGGCTGGAGATGGAGGCAGATGGTGAGGTTGATTGCGCCCTGCCCTTCGTGGGACCCGTTTACGCAGCGACCCCAACGATGGGGTGACCTCAAAGGGCTTAGAAGCCCGGTCCTCAGACCGGCCGGTCCTGGGTGAGGCTTCTGCCCCCACTTGGGGCATGGGGCAGAGGCCTTAGTGCTGAGCCACACCACAAGTCTACTGTGACGATCCTTCATGGTTCTCTTGGTGAACCCGAGGCAGATTTTGCAATCTCCGTCTCTGTGGTCAGGGTGGAGACAGTAGAGGTACTGAAGGTGTTTGTCCTCCACAAACAAGTTCCGCAGTCCGCAGCTGGAACAGAGCTTGAAAAGGCAGCTTCCCTCTTTCTTCTCTTCCGACATGGTCCGAACTGTGGAATAGGCCCGAGGGCCTTCTGGAAACTTAGACGAAACTCGACAATCCTTGCCCATGAGGGGCGCAGAAATTCACTGACAAACAAACCCCCGCTTGTCAGCCTATGGGGAGAAAGAGCACAGTTTGACAATAGGATTTTTTCTTGAAAAAGAGCAAAAAACTTAGAATAGCTCACAGAGCAAAACTCAACGACTCCCAAATACATGTGGAAAAAATCTGAAGATGGCTGCCAGAGAAGGGACATAGGAAGAGGGCAGTATGACCCAGAGTACAGTGATGGGTTTAGAGGAGAAATACAGTTTGTAAGTGAAAGAGAAACTTTTTGCTTTTACCGAGGATTCCTGGCCTGACGATGGGGAATATTCATGAGCATGTGAATCCATGCCAGACCCCATGCTGGAGATGGGTTGCATACATTCCAACAAATCACATCCCATTCGGGAGGTGCTAGTACAGTTTTGGTTTTAACTTTGTATTCTGATATCACCAGTATGAACCCATCATTACGAGTCCCAACGTATAAAGTTAAAACCTGGACTGGATTTCTATCTCCCCAATGAAACGGGCCATGTGTGCGGTCATTAATGAAGTTCATGAATACTGTAACGGTTACGTTCAGGTAAGTCAGTTTGTGGCGTGTGGCGTCAGTATGCTGAGAATGTGTATTAGTTCACTAGTATGCTTGACTTAGTAGTGTCCACATATTTCAAACTGCTGGGGTGATAAATACATTGCATCTTAAATACAAGACACAAAGTAAACAGAGGGTCATCAAAATGACAGGGGGACCGGAAGTTGCATCAAACCTAATGACAACACTGGTGAGCATTTCATGACCTTTCGACCATCATTGCGTCAAACGAACTAATGTTACAAGGCTTGTGTCCCCTTTGAAATTCCCGAGAGGAACATTACTCATTTAAAAAAAAAATATTTGTCAAACAGTGATGAAATAAAACACTTCTGCAGAGAAAAATGTATTTTAGCTACCAACTATACATTTAGTCGAGTGCTGCTACGATGTGAGGTGCCATGGGAGCAGCCAGTATCTGTCATAAGCACACTGCAAATCTTTATATAGGCAGTTTAAATGACCAAAACGTCATGACCGTTATAGCCACATGTGCCAGGTACAGCCTCTTATGACAGACGCAGCCACAAAAACCAGATATAGTCATAACATGCAATACGTCCTGGTGTCACCATGGCATGGCATGTGGTGCCAGAAATACCCAAGTAATGCCCATTAGTGAGGTTTAGGATGGGCCTCCAACCTGCGCTAACTTTTTCCAAACCATGAAATAGGCCAAATACACCCCAAAATGTCCTTAAAAACCAAAACCTGCTCTTTGGCCTTTCTTCAGTACATCAATTATATGTGTTTCTGCAAGTGGAGGATGTAACCCACGGGTCCTTTCAGAAACATCCAGAGTGCGACTGTAAGGCGCTCTGCAAGGCACCCATTGGTCCGATGTTATACTTGTCCATTGATCTAAGAAGGCTAAGAGCGCCCCACCCTTATTGGGGTTCTGAAGTTTATGGCTGCTGATGGGAGGTGTCAAGCTTGTTTGTCTGACTCCCCTTTAGCTGATGAGCGATTCTCTTGTTGCCACTCTCATAGGACAGCGATCCCGAATTATCTCCTGTTATGTAGGAAGCTGCTCCAAGGCTTGCGAGTAAGAGAATGAACTAGATTCACGACTGGTCCTTGAAAAACTGCTTCTGGAGCAAAAGGACTGCTAGTGGCATCTCTGCTCAGGTGTGCCCAGCGATCGTGCTGTATCGGTCTGTTTTAATAGCCAGCAATGACAAGTCATCCACTGGTCTTCCAACTGCATTTTCTGTATACTGTGGAGGTTCTACTGTCGAATGGATCATTGATGTGTCTGGCAATCCTGACGTCACTGCAGGTAACATCATCACTGTTGACGAGGTAGTGGATTGGTTCATAGACTAGTGCCTTTCTGGTGCTGCGATCATTAACGGTACTGTGGAAACCTTTGTTTTCTGCTTGGATGTTATCAACAAGGTCGTGCTAGATGACTGCCGTGAACGCACGAGAAACCAAATGATTATTTGCCAGTGTTAGGTGCTGTGGACTGCTTCGTTGATTTGTCTGGCTTCGGACCAGAAGTGGATAACGAGGATGACGATGTGGATTTCTCAGGCAGGGAGGGCGTATATGAACCTTTTTGCGCCCAGGTAGGTTCCTTAGCCATTTACCCTTGGAGACCTCCTCATGGGTCCGAGCCCTTTTAGCAGCATAAGCATTTTCCAGCTGCCTGCTAGGGCTGACTGATGCCCAAATCCTGACTGAGTGTGTTTTTATTCAGCCATGCAACTAATCTTCCATGCCTGCCCAACAAAATGTTCTTGAAGGTCATGCAAGAGTTCATGTCATGGTCGGGTACAGGCAGCATTAGCACTCTTTATGCTGGTCTTCCACATGTGTTTTCTTAATTGCAAGCACAGCAAGTTTTACTCTTTTACTTTGGAATCAGTCATGGCGAAGTCAAGAGGAGCGCCTCAGAGAATTCCAATACTGGGAAACAACAGGTACTTTTGTGACCATCCCTGGGGAGTTCCAACAGAGTGCTAATATTCCCAAACACCCCCCCCCCCCCAAAACCCTCAAAAAATGAAATCCCTTATCTTGTTCTTCAAAATCAGATGAATCCTGAGAGTTTAGCTGAAAAGATACTTTCATAAATGTTGAAGAAAGTGGGAAACCAGGAGAGGACTCCCTCCTCTGAACGTGCAGTAAAGCATCTGAAAGGGCCTTCATGGCTGTACTGAAGGGAGAAGGGAGAGAGTGCCTATTGGCTAAGGGGCACATGTCCCAAAATAAGTCTAATAGAATACTAAAGTGAGTGAAGTTATCTTGTATTTAATATTTTAACTGCTTCAATAATGTACAAAGGACTCACAGGACTGACTCTCAGCATGTCGCTGAGAATATTCATCAGCATGTGAATCTATGACAGATCCAATCCTCATGAACCAATATATGTGGCTGAAATCCCAGGCTATTCCACTTGACCAAAATGTATTGTCGAAGAAACCAAGCTCAATAAATCGTTCTCGGATAGCAGCAGGGTTAGAGGCAACGTTATAATCTTTCAAAACAATCAGCAGAGCTTCGTGTTCATGCTCCTGGAACAGTATTGCAAAAACCTGACCCATCCACCAGTCTTTCACCTTTAAAGTTTAATACCTTGTGACCTAAAGTAAAACTGTCAAATGGAACGTAAACGTGAGTGAGAGGTATGGAAGTAAATATTATACATGTTGGAAAAAAAAGAATGTGACAAGAATACAACAACACCTAAAAAGAAATCTGCTTCCATAGTGCGATCTTGGCTAAATCAGCGCACAGTGGCTTATTGATATAAAGTAGCAACACGTCGATCTCATAGAAGGGATTCTTTTAGGTTCCACTTCAAAAACACCCACACTAAATCTAAAATGATTCACTCTCGCATGCGAGACAAGTAAAATGCTGTCCCCTCCAATCCATATCACTTGCCCCAAGTCCACAACCCACTGAAAGAGTGTCCTTTTTCATTCGCGCCTATGGAACACCTTATGTCTTAAAGCTGCCACTTCTGGAGGATTCCTATGGGAACTGGATGGGCCATGTGCGAATGAGGCTATACATGGGCCCCACTTGCCATAGGAAGGCAGAACCTGGGGTGTCAAGAAGCACCTTGCATATGAGGATTGTACTTGGCATTACCTGGAAATAAAAGTAACTACTTGGGCATTTGATATATGATGAAAGCACTTGGGCATGCGAGGCTACACCTGAAATGATGACTATACCCGACACATGAGGTTATAGCTGTCACAAAATTGCCGTGTTTGGGAATTTGAGGTTTCACTTGAACATGATGGCAGCACCTTAGCATGCAGGAGGCTTTACCTTAAAAAACTGATGACTGTACCGGATATATGAGGCTTTACCTCTCACAGAATGGAAGTACTTGGCCAGCTCAAGCTACAATTGACAACAGCAACACCTAGGCATGCGAAACTGCACTTTGAATATTAAGTAAAGACCTGGCAAATTAGGTTATAACTATAATACGAAATGGATTACATTGGCATAGAAGTCTTCATTTTGCATGCTATAGCAGCACCTGGGCATTTGGTCTTGTATTTAGCATGCTTAGACTTGACCTGACATCCTGGGCTATAACTGGCCATATGAAGCTGGACTAGCATATGAAGGCAGTGCCCCAGACGTATTATGGTGTTCCTCTGGCCTACTTTGACAGGAGCCACAGCTTATCAAGGCAACACCCTAGTTAATACATTGGTAGGTGAATAGTTGTTTGTCTGCTTTATTAACTTGTATTTATCTTCCATTAATAATAGTTTCATTACATCCTTGATGTCACTTTGTGATGTCCAATGGTCATGTGGCATCACTTCTTGTGACATCATATGGGCGAGTCCTTTTTTGTCACTTCCTGCGATTCTATTGAGCATGTGTCGTCACTTCCCCAATCCTGGCATTTTGGTGAATTGCTGCCTAAGTAGTGTGCCTAAAGAGCTCCTCTCCTTTATACTGTAGAGATCAGCTGGGGTGGGAGGCTCACTTTATGAAGACTAAAACACAATATTGCATATTGTTCTTCATAAATCGCTACAGCTAATTTCATACATACAATGTTACATCACTTAAACTTTTGAATTCGCTTTGATTGTCCTACAACATATCATACAAAGTAGAAATTAAGGTTATTATGACCAAAAGACGTAAATCCAACATATAGCTAAACATATGTGCACACGTTTTAGGTTGTGACGTTTTTCTAATGCACATGATTTAGTGAACGCAGGCATTCATTTGCCATAAGCATACAAAAGTACCATTAAGAATTGTCTTGCACAAAGAATGCATTTTCATTATTTTTTCTTAAACGTGTAGTATAGCAGTGTGATGATCATTCAATAGTGATGCCATTTTCAACATACATGCTTTGTTCAATAGGCAGAGAGTGTTACATATATTGTCGCTGTTAAGACTGTTTTTAAACCGAGAAAGACATCTGTTGAGTAGTCTAATTGCATAAAATACGTATAAGATTTCCAATTCTGAAATAAAAACATTATTACAGAACGATTTCGTGTCTCAGAGTGCGGAGTAGGAATTTTTTGGGGAGCCATTAAACTGGGGTCGTTTTCATCATCCATCAATCTGAAAGAGGTAATTGTACGAACCTTGCCTGGGGTGGGTTGTTAAGTTATCCTGAGCAGGTGCCGCCCAATGGAATAACCGACACTGTAGATGCTCGTTTTATTGAGTACACAGGCCTGGATACTAGAGTAATAAAGCAGCCCCATAGAACCGACTATAAGCCACCTAGCTGGTTCCATACACCAAAAAAAGTCATAACAAAACAGATACTTTACGCTATTTGACCTACTAAAATACTAATGTTAAAATTGCACGACTAACATCTAAAACTGAATATTCTACGAAAAAGTTATGAAATGAGTTGCGTTTTTATTTTTAAAGTACTATGTTATTCCCGTACAGATCTCTCAAGTTATTCCATACCAGTCATGAGTAGGTCATCCAGTCTTGATTTTATTCTTTGCATTCTGGCGCTTGTAGTTGGCGTTCCCCCGTTCAGATTGAGCTCTACTAGAACGGAAATGAGCAGGACTGGATGGCCTACTCCAACTTGGGACGGGGAAACTTGAGAGCTCAACATACGCAACCCGTTTTCAATGAACTGAACCAAATCCCATAACCCCAGATCTAGTGGCACGCCATCCAAGTTCAAATCAATGGTCTGCTCACCCGACAGGAAAACGCAAATAAATATGCTCTTATTTAGGGGTGTGAAGAGATTATTTTCTGGGAAGAAATGTTTACACGATTGAAAAAAAGTATTCTCAAAAAATGTGTAGCGAAATGACGAACAGAGTTTTGGGGAAAAAATGTTCACCTTGAAGTTCGAGGGTCAGTTTGAGAGGAAAAATGATAAGTATTGATTGCATGAGTAGCTTAATTCAGATACTCACCTGAACTCGTTGAGACCATCGACAATTCTGTTGTACACAGAACTCCGCTGATTAGAATCAACCGATCTGCGACTCATTTTCATGGCCTTCAAGACAAACGAAAACAGTTTGTAGGTAAATGCTTGCATAACATTTTAAAATGCATGCATGGAAACCTTATCACATGTGTTTCTAATCCAGGGAATTATTTTTTGTGACATATGTAAATGAACTTGGATAATACATAGGCATAGCTGGAAGCAGGCTACCCTTCTGTAATAACAAAATACATGGTCTTTCTAATACTTTATCAAACCTAATACCATAGCATATAAGACAAGTAAACGTGCATAATCAATACGTTGCAACGGAATGGGCCATAAAAGACCTTGACAGCGCAATATATATTACATGACATGTCAATTTAGATAAAGCATTTCAACTGAGACTGCCCAAGAACACACTCGCAAACTGAGCACTTAAAAGTGCTAAGGATGTGTACGTTGTGCTACATTCCCATAGTAAATCATTGTAGGCTTCGCCCACTCCAGCAGTTAATGTTGTATTTACCCAGATCAAACTATTACGAAACTTGATTACATTCGAAACGTCTGAGTGTATCAAGTGGGCAGAGGAAGTACAGAGCCCAGGCCAGAAGTCTGCCTCAAGAAGCTTTGGGAGACCTTCTCCATCTTTCGCCCACCCAGTACCCTCTCCCCCAATCCCCCAAGATACCTTTCATTCCAAAAGTCATGCTGAAATTGCCAGAGCACTGGATTAAGAGGCCTTGTCAGGAAAGACGGTGGTAAAATCAGAATGCAATGCATCCAACAAGTGGCTTAAAGAAGAGGTTGCAAACCTCGAAAGATCCGGCAGGAACTTAATGTTGCTGGTGAAAACCTCCACTGAGGCAAACTGATCTGCAGAATCCAGATGAAAGAATGTATTACATCTATTGTCCACAAACAAAAAGGCACATGTACAGTGAAACCTGAGCCAGACCAGGTGAAGAATAAGGATTGCCCCATCTGTGACGCTTGCTGATACTACTACTCTTTTTCCACTAAAAATCAACAGAAGCAAGTTGGAAACCATATCCATTTACAGTGAGAGGGCAGCGCCAGGGGTTGAGGAAAGCACTTGGGAGGAAAATTTTAAAATAAACGACAACAGTGTTTGTATAGGCATGGGAAAGGCATTTGCCAGTGCTTGTTTTTAATAGGACTCCAGTGAAGGCCACGTGTACTGCTTATAAATCATGTGGCTGGAGGTAGACCTGGTAAAGACATTTATATTACACCAGTAGCCAATTGAGAGCTCTATTTAAGTAATTAACTCTCAGTAGACTGCTTACAAAAATTCACTGGCAGGGACTTTAAGGGCAGCGTTTTTTGGTAAGGCTTGATAAAGGTAGCTCAAAGAAATCCCTGGAGGGTGTGTTGTGGACAGGGAGGGGCAAGACGTGTGGCAATGGCCATAGGGATTATCCTCGTCATTTGCAGTCAATGGGTTGGTAAATAAACATACAGCTGGAAGCTTTGTGGCCCGCCTCGTATGCCATGTCCCCCAGCTGTACTTTAGTGCAAATGTTTCGGCTTATAGGTGTCGCTAAAATGCCACCTAAAGGACAAAACTAATAACACCTTTGGACAAAATGCCGATATTGATGATGGCAAGGAGGGAAAGTTTAAAGGCATGCACACATAATTAGGCTTTCACATCTGTAGTGTACAGCAGAGGTAACAGTAGAACCATAATTTGTATCATTGCAGCACCCAGAAGCCAGTAAAATCCAGCATTATATTAAACGTGAAATGATTATCATTATTATTACTATAATTATTATTATATGGCGATGTCCCGCATGGCCAATAATTATGTCACCAGGAGTTCGACAAGTGACAAGAAAAGGCTCTTTTGGGTCGTGGGGTCCAGTCCCCAGCAGAGGAGAAGGGGGCCTCAGTTTCATCTGTTAGCTGTTAAAAGGCGCTGCCAGTTACCCCACCTACAAACACTGGGGGTAGGGAGAGGCGGGGTAACTGCTCGTGGTAACCTCCCTGCTGGCAGTTACCTTAAGGACAGAGGGCAGGACTCCCCGTCTGCCTCCGGGAGGGGGAGGCATGTTGCTTTGGGAGGATCATCCCTATGAATTCAATGGATGTGGCCAGTGTTTTGAAGGGTGCTGAATTTTTGATCAGTGGAGTTTTGAAATCCACGGGAGGTTTTGAATTCTTTGTAAGGTAAAGATGATATCAAGTGAGTGAGACACCCTCCAAATGAGGATGGGCTGCGAGCTATGACGGGGTAACAGTAACAGCTCTCAGGCCAAGGTCAGAATGAGGGAGACACCATGGTCGCAGTTAACTCCCTACTTATCCGCTGCGCACATCGTTGGGCTAATTGGGCTTTAGTCTCCACCCACCCCACTCCCCCATATCTCAGAAATTCTGGGCCATTTGTCACGCGACAGGCTCGACCCTAGGCAAGGGACACGCTGTGCTGCCAGCACCTTTGGAAGAGCATCGCAGTTACTTTTAAAAGCATCTTTGTATTAAGCCATGCCCTTTATCATGTGTTAATGATAAGCAATTAAAACTGTGATGGGGAATTTCCAACTGAAAGCCCACACACAGCTTCAACAACCTAGCAAATTCAAGCCTTCTTCCAAGACAATTAAAGTGAGTCACAAAATAAAGCCCTATTTAAATGCTTGGTTTATATATGTGATGTTACCAGTTTGACATGCCAAACAAGTTTTCCTTTTATGCGGATATGCAGAATTTTTTATTTCATAGTATAGGCAGACGATCCTATTGTTAGGCAGAGTTTGTATGCAGTACCCTTTAGGACCACTACACACAACTAAGACTACAGGTGTAAAGAAAACCAACCTTTGGTATAAGTCTGTACTACACAGTTTTTTGGTAGCGTTGCTGAGCAGCCAGGCTTATCTCAAGAGGGAATGTGAGCTGCAAGGGTGTTACACAGAGGTCTATAATTACAAGTATTCAAAGAGACTCTTATACTCAAGGTTTCTTGGTAAAACACTTATTAATTTATTTCACAGTCAGTTATAAAACATTCACTAGAAGGAGGCAATCTATATCACACAAAAATATACTTCAGTACTTCACAATATCAGATTCTGAGGCATTTAACCTACTTTGAAGGAGGAGCAAAAGGGTATTCAGAGCAGTTGAAGTAGAAGCAAAAAGGCACAAGTTAGTAAAAAGGAATATTACAGTTACTCTAAAACAGTGCAAATAGTTTGAATTCACCAGAGGAGTTGATTCAATGCAATAGGTTAGGCCAAAGTCAATGGGCTAAAATCTTGTAAAGGATAAAGCAGTTCTGGAGGTTAACTGAAAAGTCTTTCCCAAAGTTCTCAGAAGTAGTTCGTAAAAGAAATATTCATATGCTGGGTCACAAGCGGACTAGGCCTGCAAGTTGCCAAAGTTTCAAGCACTTTCGAAATTAGAGGTAAGTTCTCTCGGTCAGGTTTTCGCAGTACCTTGCAATGAAGAAAAAGATGCAGCTGAAGATGTCTGTTCCTGGCAGTTCCTGCAGATTTCGCTGTTCCTGAGCCTCAGTCGTGTGGACAAGAGGGAGGACGTCGGGGGACTCCTGCACTGCAGTGGGACTGGTCCAAAAGCTGGCAAAGGCAAATCTTCAATTCCGGTATCTGTAGTCAAGCACACAAACTGGTGTCCTTCCCCCTGGCTATTCGGCTTCCTCCAGCACTCTGAGGAAAATACAACCAGCTCCGAGAATGGTATCCCGGTGGCTTACGAATTGATTGGTCCCACCAACTCAAAGGAAGAAGTCGTCCTTCAAGGGCTTCTCTGTCGAGATAAACTTGGTAATTCGCACCTGCAGCAGGGCTTGAACGGGAAAACCAAATGTCGAGGAGTTGCAGCAGCTGTCCTCTTCCAGCTCGTCTTCGGTTCTTTTGTTCCAGTGGTCGACTCTGCCTTCCAAGCCAAGAGACTCAGCTTTTAAACAGTTTTCTCCCATTCCCACCAGCCTAGATGCCACTCACCCAGCAGGGTGGCTGTCCTTGCCGGACAGTCAGCCAGCCAATCACGCTAGAGTGCATTCAGGTCTCCTAGGAGACTAAGCACAGGGAGTTTTGGGCACCTCCCTCACAGTCCTGAAGCCTGCCAAAGGTGTAGGAACAAAGGGACCAAACCTGGTTTGGCATACAGAGTCACTCTAGAAGAACCTTTCCAAAAAGAAATGGTGAAAGAACAACATCGAGACCCTTTTAAACAAAGGAGGCTCAGCCGCCATCTTGAAAAACATGGCTTCCGCGATTTAACGCTACCAATGTTCGCAGTCTGATAAAATCATGCTAGCTCATTTTAAATCCACTGCCACCAGCCATTTCGAGAGATAAGGGTAGCATTTGACTGCTACATGAGTTTCTAGACATAGGGGATACTATGTAACCCCTCCAGCACTTCATTGTAAGATGGTGTGTGCTGGGTCTAGGAATTTGGAAAGACTACTAAAGTCAATTTCACTTTACTTTCTCTGGGAAACAGTAGTTTATCCCAGAGAAGGTATTTAAACCTTGGGACAGCCTGAAAGGCTTCCCTGTGTCACTGCACTGAGAGTGCTGTGTGACACACAGGAACAGATGATGCCTATGGAGTTGTCTTAAACTCCACATTCAAAGAACACAAGAGTAAAACACACATCAAAATACATGAGTGGGGAAAAAAAGGCTCACACTCTCTCCAGGTAAAAAAAAGAAAGTCCTCAAAATCCTGCAAAGTTGCTGGGGGTCTCTAAGGTGAAGGGAATGAGCACATTTATGAGAATTCTTCCTAACACCTATCACACGTCTTCTATGTGCCTTTTCATTCTGAAACAGGATTATTCTGGCTTGCATTACATTGCATAATGGTACCTGTAATCGTCATTTCAGGATGTGGAACATCAAACAGCGTCTAGCCATCACCAATATAAAACACATTCTAACAAGTTAAAACATTATTTCTATACTTTCCTGCTCCATGTTCCAAATAAGAGGCATAATACTTTGCACATATGTTTGGCCACATATTTAGAACAATATTCACAACCAATTTATCACAGTAAATACAAAGTAATTTACAAAGCGGAGTTGGCTGCAGAGTTGCAGTCTGTGGCAGTCACTCCAAACCTTTGCTCCAGAGACAGGAGTCTCTCTACCGTGTCTACTTGCACTAGTGGGAGGACCCATAAAACCACCACCCAGCCGCGGAGCGGCCGCGGAGTTGGCTGCAGAGTTGCAGTCTGTGGCAGTCACTCCAAACCTTTGCTCCAGAGACAGGAGTCTCTCTACCGTGTCTACTTGCACTAGTGGGAGGACCCATAAAACCACCACCCAGCCGCGGAGCGGCCGCGGAGTTGGCTGCAGAGTTGCAGTCTGTGGCAGTCACTCCAAACCTTTGCTCCAGAGACAGGAGTCTCTCTACCGTGTCTACTTGCACTAGTGGGAGGACCCATAAAACCACCACCCAGCCGCGGAGCGGCCGCGGAGTTGGCTGCAGAGTTGCAGTCTGTGGCAGTCTGTGCACGTCTGAAACAATGGAAACAGCGGCATCACCAGCAAACTCTACATCCATAGTCTCATCCATGGACCGAGACCCCAAGGACACACAGGAGGGTCGTCAGCTTCGAAGTGCACACTCACGCCCTGTTGCAGAAAAAAATCCACAACAACACAGTGTACAATCTTATCCCATGCCGGGACCATCTTACAAACACTCAAAAACTTTAACAGGCGCATCTGTAAACGCCCGTGGGAAACAGGATTCCCTAGAAAAACCCGGGCCCGACACGTCAAAACTAGCAGCTACTTACCAAAAGCCAGGCCTTGAAGAGACGGAGGACCAGCATCGACGGACCCGGGAGGACGTGCTCCCGGCATTAGTCCCGCTGAACCTGGACCGCGAGGGCGACTCGTTGGCACAGCAGAGCCCGCGCCGGCGAGCTCCTGCACCGGCCTCGGCGGAAAACGACAGCTGCAAACTGCGGCCTCGCACGCGCCTCCCACCCCCACTGCCCCGGGACCCGATGGCCTCCGGAGGGAGGATCGAGGACCGAGAGCGGGGGGAGGGTCCCTCTTTGCCAGGGAGTGCAGACCGCGCGCCGCGAGGTGCCCGGGTGGATGAGCAAGACCCGGCCCAGTCGATAACGGCCTCCTCGGAAATGGCCCCAAGCGAGGCGGAGCACCCGCGGGCCATTCTGGGGGAGGGGCCGATTTCCCGAGCCAACCCCACGACAGGAAGCAACAAACAGTGGGATGGGCTAGCCGGCCAAGGGGCCACACCCACTACCGAAGAAGACGTTTATCCATCGGAGTTAACACGAAACGGCAAAATAGACTCTTCAGTAGAGCTCAGAAGCACTGAATGCCATGGAAAAAATAAGGAAATTCGAGCCAGTAAGGCTCCAACACAATTAAAACCTCAAGTGCCTCCAAGTAAGTCACTGAACACCTTTCCTTGCGACTCAGCAGACGAGCACAGAGCTCTAGGGATTACAGGTAATGAAGTGCATGCCCTAGCACTGGTAGAGCCTTCACCACCATTGCCTGCACCCTCGGAGGTTTTGAAAAACAAAAAAAAACGCGCTAGAAAAGACACGGAGTCCTCTGACACCGGAAACGTAAGATCTAGTAGAAAGAAAGTCCCTTCAAATACTACAAAAAAATCTCAAAAAAATATAATCAAATCACACATGTCAAAAAATCAAAAAAACGACCAAACAACAAAAAACCTCTGGGGCCTGAAACCAACAAAATCATCGGTTGCTACCCTTGTAACAGACTTCTTCCATGCTTTTGCACCAGAGACGCACTCAAGGAAAGCGGACCTCACTGATGAGGAAATACTGGAGGCAATAAAAACGTGCCAACCACCTGAAAAAGCGAGAAAAATATGCACTCCGATAAATTCCTGTGTCCAACATCAAAACCTCGCAAATGACATTCAACCCGCCTCTCCCTTAAAACAGGCCTTACAGGCGAAATCAGCAAACCAAACAGACCCGACCTCACATCAAACACCGGGTCCCCAGGACATTCCAAAGAGGAAAGACACGCCGAAAAAAGCCACAGATGTTGTTCATGTTATCATTCACTCAGGAAAACCCGCTGATATGACGCAATTAGCCTCACTCAAGGAACACCAGGCCCCAGCTACTTGCAAAACGCCACAACCAGCCAGCGAAGAATTCTTACAGCCAAACCAATCAAACCCAACCAGCTCATGCGAAACTCTAGAACAGATAGGGTCTCAGCTTTCGCAAGACCCATCTTCTGATTCACGAAAGAAAACCCTCCCCCGACCTGACTATGAGTCTGAAATGCTCCCAAATAAAGCGGTAGTGATCAGCCAAATCAAGGAACGGCCGACTCGCACTAAGCAAGACGGACCACATTCCGTTCTCCCCTCAAAATCACATCTATCGGGGCGTCTCAGTGGTGGCCCTCCAGATCTCACCTCTTCGCCCACAGTAAGACGGATCCTAAATGAGTCCAGCATACTTTCGCCTGCTCCAAATCAAGGTCCCCCCCAGTTGGGTCCGCCAACGGAGCCGGCATCGCAGCAAAAGAGAGATCTTCTCCCAATAATGTCCGCCATCACCATCGCAATGAACCCGTTTACCAAATTATACGAGGGCATAAATGAAAATTTGAAAGACAACTCAGCTATTCAAGCCACAATGCTCTCGAAATTAACTTTTCTGGAAGGTTACATCACCGCTCTAGATGATAAATTCAAAACCCTAAAGCAAGCTATAGAAACCGGCCATAAAGGTACGCAAAATACTCTCACGCCGTCCGACATGGGGAAAAAATTGGGAGCTCAAAACCCCCCAGCTGGACACTCATTTCCACCCTCTAACACTCTCCCAAATAACCAACAGGCCGCCAGTTCACCAATCCTTGAACAAGAAGATGTGATTGACATTACAGAAGAAATGGCAAACGATCTTCCCCCTCCGAACAACCTAGCGAGTGAGTCAGATCAGTCATACCCTCTGTTTACTGGCATGAGACGGGAAACAAAAAAAACCAACCCTTGTGGAGGGAAACACGAAACTCCGAATCAAACCTCAGTACTGCGGTCAAACTCTGGGTCAGCAAAACAGTCCGAAAAAACAAGAACCTCGGCCCGGAGCCCGACCACACCCCAATTAACACAAAAAGCTTCGCCTAGATCACAAGAAAATATCCCAGAAGACGAGGATCTGATGAATATCTCCCAACACCTGGATGATACGGAAAACCCATCGCCTAACAAATATGAGAAAACACCTAACTCATCAAAGCAGCAATCTACCTCATATAAAGTAGATAAAGTCGCAAAAAAAGAAAATCCCAAAAAATCGTTTGATGAGGACTCCCCATTCTATTTTCTCACTTTGGAAGAGCACAGGAAACTACTCCATCGTCGGAAATCTGCCACCTCCGGCAGCCCAACGAGCTCAAGAGTGGTGTCATTCATGGATCCCCCAGCTCGTGAGGGGCAAACTCGCAAAAAGCTAGCCTCCAGCTACCGACTTAGCACACAGGAAGCACGCCAACCTCGGGACCCCCAACAAAAGTCAAAAGAAAATACACACCTAGAATCAAGAAAACCCGAAAAGAGGGAGCAACATTCGCGGCCCCACTACATTTCAAGGACCGAACAATACCGGAAAAGACTTGATTCCACAGGGGTGTCCCCGATTAAGCTTGAACAACACGCCGAAAACGACGACGATATTATACTGAATAGACGAGGGATCCTCACGCTATTTAGTCTGATACCGACCCTCCGGACGATCAAGTCCTCTGATTTAAAAATTGTTGATCCATACCATTCGAACGAAAGAGCAAAAGCTTACATCCACCCAATTTCGAAGTACATAAGGTCGAAAATAAAGGATGCAACAAGTGACCTGGCTATGCTAGGCTACACAGTGCCAAGTGAGCCTCAAAAGGGGCCCAACAGGGAAAAAGTGAACCTAGAAAAAAAATCGACCCGAACGCTAAAAACCTCGAGGCAAGACCAAAAAGTGGAACCACAAAGCCTCTCAGGGCTAACTCGAACTGTGACAAATCCATCCTCAAAGCCACCTGAAAGCCATCGAGAACCTAAATCTGTCATCCCCAGACGCGCCGAGACAAATGACCCCACAGAAGAGACCTCTTTGAAGCGAGATCAACCAAACCGCCTCAACTTGACCAAGACGGTGCCCACGGCGGAAAACAACAAATCAACATATAGAGTCCAAACAGAAAGCGCCTCTACAGTTCAAAAATCAACGGCAAAATTACAGGATTTGTGGGCATGGCTCCCAAAGGCCTTATCACAAGGATCCAAATCCAAATAGCAACTCGCCAGTCACCCAGTAGAGCCCAAGGGAAAACGGAACGTCAGCCGGCTCACACCATCATTAAATTTCTGCTCATGGAACACGAGAGGCCACTTACATCTTACCACAACGGGCGACGCAAACTTAGCCTCATTTGACATTATTTGTCTGCAAGAGACCTGGCTTAGACATAACCCAGCCATGGATGGGTACGATATAATTCTGGCACCCGCCAACAAAGGAGCTTTAGGTCGGCCGACTTCAGGTCTCCTTCTGGCTTGCCGACAGGGAATCGGGCTGACCCTCAAGTCAACCCTTCAAGCAAACCTGTCAATTCTAGCAGTTTTATGTGAATGGTCTGAAAAACCCCTCTCTCACCCGCAGCAAATAGTGGTGATAAACACTTACTGGAACCCGGCGGCAATAAACCATCAGTCTTATCTCTTAATGATGGAAAATCTGATTGATGAAATCCAAGCAACACGTCAGGTCTCTTTAATCATCATCTGTGGAGATTTGAATGCCAAATGCCCCAGAGACCCACGAACACTAGACGCATCCTCGCAAACTATAACAGCATTGAAAAGAGGCCTCTTGTGGTCTTCCCTGATGTCCTCCAGAAAATTTGAAAACCTGAATTTCGTCTTCCCAAACAACAACCGCCTGCCAACCTGGGAACAAGGCCCACTAAAAGCGACCATAGATTATATCTATGTATCCAGACCTCTTCTGAACAAAGTTCAATCCTTTGAAGTCCGACAGACCACAGCCAGCGACCACAACCAGCTGATAATGTCATTGGCAAATCACCACAGGGCACCTGAGCCGTATAATATGGAACTAGAATCAAACGCCTGCGGAAACCGGTTAAATTTGACAACCCGAGCGGTAAAAACGCTGCTGGCAAATTATACCGAGGAAGGAAAATCCAAGGGCGAACAAAAAAATCTTGATTACGTACCTCTGTTGCTAAAACATCGAACGAACGCAAAACAGAAAACCCCAGCTCATGCACCCCCAAAACATGCCTATGATGCCACCTTGGTGGCCAAAAGAAGGGAGCTGCGAAAACTTAAAAGACAACTAGGAAACGATTTGTCAAAGAAAGAAAAACTAAAAGCGGCAACCACAATTTACAAATCATGGGTGAAAGAACATCGCCACCGTCTATACCAACAAGACGCCGAAAAAATGTTAAAAGCCATAAATGGCAACAAAGCAAAAGAATTCTGGTCCCTGTTGAAATCCATAGCGCCTTCTTTGCACAACTCCCCAACCAATGCCATGCCAGAGCACAAATGGATCACGCACTTCTCCTCGGTCTTCCAAGCCACTGCTCAAATCACCTGTCAGGAGCGTACAATCCAGAAGTCAGCTTGGATTCAACTGAACGACCGGAAAGAAATTAGTAACCATATAAAAAAACTAAAGATCTCCAGAGCTGTGGGCCCAGACGGGATCTCAAACATCGATCTGAAAAACAACTGCCAGGAATGGGCCACTCTTCTAGCCTCTATCTTTCAGAAATGTTCCGAACAGCAATCTTTACCGCCGTCTTGGACAAAAGCTATTGTCGTCCCCATCTACAAAAAGGGGGACATCACCGACCCTCGAAACTATCGCCCCATTGCCCTGTTGGATTGCATTGGGAAGTCTATGGAAGTTTACTCTTGGACCGCTTCCAATCCTGGGCCGAAAAAGCCCCATGCAATGACAACTACCAATCGGGCTTCAAGAAAAATACGGGAACGATGGCAAACATCTTAGCGATCAGCACCCTAAAAAGTAAAGCCCGGGAAAAAAAATCACGGATTTTCATTGCCTTTATAGATTTAACGCAGGCTTTCGACCTCGTCGACAGACACCGCCTATGGACCAAACTGGAGAGATGGAATTGTCCCCAAGAAATATTCCAACCAATCAAAGCTCTCCACACGGACACTTCCCTCAGGGTTCGACTCTCCCAAAGAGGCGACCTGTCAGAAGAAATTCAAACCGGGCGAGGGGTAAAACAGGGATGCCCGCTAGCACCTGCCTTGTTCCTTGCATACCTCGGAGATTACGGCGATTCTGTAGACCTGGAGCACACGTTCCCGCCGTCCCTCGCATCCTCAAAAATAAGTTACCTTTTGTACGCTGACGATCTAATCCTCCTGGATCAAACTCAGATCGGCCTCCAGAGACAATTAACAAACCTTCTGAGATATACAGCCGAAAACAACCTAAAAATAAATCAAGAAAAAACTAAAATAATGACGCTGGAAGGAGGAGGGAAGAAAAACAAATCCTCTGGAAAATTCAAATGGTACTTAGAGGGCAAAGAGATCGAGCTGGTACCCGACTACAAATATCTAGGTGTCCAGATCGACTCCTCAAAAAACGAAACATCTATGCAGAGCGCTTTGGAAACAAAGTTGGGGAAACTAGCCGCACAAGCAAAAGCAATCGACACAAAATTTGGCAAATATTCGTGCATTCCGGTAATAGACTTCTATAAGAAAAAAGTCGTTCCATCAATCACCTATGGAACAGAGGCGATGCCAACAATCCCAGAAAGAATTTGGCAAAAATTGGAGAGCAAGTTCTGGAAATCAGTCCTGATCCTTCCAAAATCTACATCCATTGCTGCAATTCGCCAGGAACTTAGCCTACTGTCACTAACAGCAACAGTAAACCTAAACTCACTTAGGCTATTCAGAAAATGCATTACGGCCGACACCGACCAAATATTCGGCCTACTGAATAAAGAACTTCAAAATGGCAAAGTCAAAATGCTACAAACTTGGAAAAACAAAATCACGTCCAGTTTAGAATCAGTGTCATGCACGGAAGCTGATCTCATTTCTAACCCACTGCGAGTCTATAAGAAATTGAAAGAACTAGACTGGATACAGACCCAGGACCTGGCCAACAAAAATAAACTCCTTCTCCATCTTCCCACCATGTTCACTAAATTAAACGAGCCGATGAATTATCTTCGGAAATTTCCTAACAGGAGAGCAAGAAATTACATGTTAAGAATCCGGCTAAACCTACTGGAAACAAACGAGATCCTGAAGATTCGAGGCCTCTCTGACTCCAACACATGTCGTTTGTGCAATGTTGAAACCGAATCCATCAGGCACCTATTGATCTCATGCCCAGCAACTCTAGACTTAAGATCAGCCTATATAAAGCACTTTAGCCCAGAGGAACACGGATGGGACGAAGCTACGTGCTGGAACAGACTGATAGGTGGGGACCGAAACAGCTGGTTACTAGCATCAACTAAAATTCTGCAATTCACCATGCAGAGAATAGAGTCCAAACGACCCCACCCTTCGTGAATCTACCAGACTTCCTCTGGGCTTCCTTAGTGAAAGACTTTTCTTCATTTTCCTTTGTAAAGTTCTAAATGAACATACACAAATAAATAAAAAAAAAAATACAAAGTAATGAGCAGATTTTCGGAGGTGCTAATACGAAACACCAAACCATGAGTTGGGCAATACCCTTTCATTTCTGTTTGGACTTCCAACTAACCAGGCCAAACCACCACATCTTCTCCAGGCCTTGCGTATGATCCCTGCTGATCCACTTTCTGTCTTTGCTACATTCCGTTTTTTACAATATTTCCACCGCCGTCACAGACCGTGCCCTGTGCCTTTGAAACATGCCTATCATTTATGTCAGAGTAATAGTTTAGCCATAAAAGGAAAGAGATTAGCAGTAGAGACACACCAGTGAGTGGGTAAATGGGAGTACCTAATGTTAGTGGCTGCCCTTAAAATGTGTAAAGGGGGTGCTTAGAAATGCGAGCATTGCACAACAAGCTGCTTGCAGTCTGAAACAACTACAAGCAGGTAATGTCTTTCATTGTTGTGTTTTAGTGTCAATGGTACCGTTGTAAAACCAGAGGAGATGTGTATGCTCTCATTAATACATATCTTTAGTAAACATTGCTGGGAAGATATGTGGTCAACTGCCTACATTGCAGATGGGGCTCAAATCCCAGCTTCACCACTAAATCAAAGTTTGTGACCCCGGGCAAATCATTTAATGCTACTGTGCCTTAGCTGCCCACAATGGGATTCCATTGAAGTCATTCAGTTTGCAGTAAAGCACATTAATAAAAGGCTCACTCTTGGTTTACTATATTATAGTTTAGCCGTGGCAGAGCCAAAAATGATGGCTCGTGGAGAGTGATGTTTTTTTTTAAAAACATATGCACATTACTAAGGGATCTTTGTTGTTTTCCCAATACTAGTCTTGCCCTGAAACTGTTTGTGCTTCGATCGTTGAAAAGTGTTTCAATAAATTAAAACGGATAATAACATACGGAGTCTTTCGAGGGTCTAGAAACCGGATATAACAATCGGATTTCTGTATCCTATGTAGCAGTTTGATTCAGAGTGCATGTGACAAGACCAGTACACTCACGGCCAACAGGTTTCTTGTCAACCCAATCCACAATGGAGCCAAAAAAGGTAATGCCACAAATCCACCAAGGAGTAAACTAAAACAGTCCCGAATACAATAAGTCATTTAAAATACCAAGAAAACCAATCGGTTTCACCAAATCCAAAGGAAAATATTTAAGCAATCCAATGGTCAAAGCAAGGTATCAGAAACTAAGCCATGTCAGTAACAAATATTCGAGGAGGGCAGTCCAAGGAGGAGTCCAGTTGCCACAGGAGAAAGCGCAGGGGCAGCTAGCGCGAAGCACGGGAAATGACAGAATACACCAAAACAAGCGCAAGAGTTGGTTGAGAAGTGAGGCTCCTCCAGTTCGACTTCCTTTTTCTTCCTCGGTTGCCATGCACCCGCATGGCATGCCGTATGCGCTGATGCATACTGCCGCAAAAACCTGCAAGTGTTCTACTGAGTGGAAGCGGGTGTGTCAGAATAACAAGAAACCAACCCTTTTTCGGCCTGCCCACCACTCCTAACTGGACATAGTGTAAAAAAATAAGAAGACCCAAAGCGAGTGAAGGTGGAAAATTCAGCTGCAAGCTTTATTAGACAATAAGCTATGCATAGAAAACCAACCGACAAAAACCAGGAATGATAAAAACAAGTTGGGGGACATGGGATCAGGTGAGCGGGGACCCTGCTCCACTGTAGGGCCAACTCGAGGCTGATCCCTGCCGCCCTTCAAATATAAGCTCACGACAATTCTTGGACCAGGCGTTGAGCCGTGTCCTGTTCCACGTTTACCATTTGTTTCCGTATTTTGTCCATCAATTTTGTTTCACATTGCCTCTCCTTGAGGCGTTAGCTCTGTTACACCTTTATGGCCATTCCTTATGTAATTTTAGTTTTAATTTCCTTTGCCTCTATGGAAGCGCTTTAGGGCTGCGTCGTCCAACTCCATTTCTTTTATGTGTTTTCTTTGCCCTGATTGATGCTTCTTTCTCCTTGGCCCTCTTCAGGGTGGGAGGCAGGTTTTTCTTTTGTCCCATGTGTTTCTCCTCGCCGGAGCCTTGCACTGTGCAGCGAGGGGGAGATGTGTAAAGAGGGGCTTTTCTGCCTGCCCCCGATATAGGCCAAAATTGGCCTGAGGGCAGGTAGTCACCTTTTTTGACATTTTAAAGGCCCGGTGCCTCACATCAATCCAGATGGAAGTGGGGTCCTTGGATAGTGGTGTGAGGGGCTGGGACCTCCTGTTTAACAGGTGTCAGCTGTCCCAGCCATCTTCCAGCAGAACCGGGCACCAAGTTGTCTGCGTCACCTGTGTCCCGTTCTTTCTGAGCACCGCCCTGCACACCTGGGTGCCAAGGGAAATGTGCCTACCAGGTGTTGCCCATTTACTAGTGGGGGATGAAGGCTTCCTACCTACAAGCTGACCTTCCACCTTATGCTTCTGGGCCTTCCACCTCCGGGGCCCATGGGAAGTATGCCAATTAGTTCTCATGCAGTGCTGTGCTTGGGGCAAGCAGAATGTGACATTTTAGCCACTTTAGAAACCACTGAAAATTAAATGAAACAAACTATTTTGAAAATGTTGCTTTCAGTAGCACATATTTGCAACATTAGTACAACAAAGTCAAAGTCTGCGAGAGCATCAGGCAAGCCAAGCCGATGCCGACATTCACTTAGTTTCACTTACATTGCCAACAATAGCTTGTGTCAGGGAGGGGAGAGAAACGATGAACTCTGTCTGCTTCTGGGATCAAGCGGTTTCTCGTTTGCTAGGGTAATTGCAACCTTCTCAAATTGTAGTAACTCACTCATCCTATACGCATTCTCCTCCTCCTCCTCAGCTTTATTGATGTTCAGGGCAGGGCAACAACTGCATTCCGTTAGTAGCCCCGGAAAATTGCTGAGCTGAGTGTCCACAAACAGAGGAATGGCACAGTGAGTGCTCATATTTTCCAGTTGTAAAGACTGGAGAAATCAGCTACAGTGATTTTTCAAGGTTTGCGCTTTCTGGAATGTCTGTAGGTGCATGGCTTTATTGCGATGTAATAGTATTATAATATGTTTTAAATGCTGAAATTGCCTTCCTCTGGCACACCTAATACAATGCAATGTATACAGCGCACTCATGTATACAAATTTCACATTCAAAGATGACCACCTTGTTATGACATAATAGGGATCATCATAAAAGATGAACTGCACTTATTCTCCCTGTATGCAGATGATATGCTGTTGTATTGTTGTACTTACGTTACCCCGAAGAAAACCTCCAATGTGTCCTGGAAGTGATGGAGCGAGGGCTGTCTGGCATTGCGGTGAATGTGAATCCAAAAAAATCTTGCATATTCCCACTGGGCAGATACAAAGGGATCCCACTAGAACAATTACCTGTTTCACAGATATCATGGGAGGTCAACACGTTCAGATATCTTGGGATAGATATCTATCACACGTTGGAGGCAGAGCACCAATATAATACTGAGAAAGCGATCAAGAGTATTGAAAATAGTATGAAGTTCTGGGTGAAGCTCCCCCTGGTCGATGATGGTAAGGGGGCAATGCTGAAAATGGTGGTCCTGCCAAGACTACTGCACTATTTTGGGAATATACCATACCTGATACCAAGGCGATTCTTTGTTAAGGTACATAGCATATGTAGGGAATTCCTCTGGCATGGGACGAGGAACAGAATTGCCCTTTGGAAGCTACAAAACTCACATGATAGTAAATTTCATAATTTGGCAATTTTATACCCCCTCTATCTAGCAAGCCAGCTACAATATGTAGCAAAATGGCTATCAGAAGACCCAACCTCAGAATCCAGGCTGTTTCAATGGGACTGTGCCCCATTCTTCTTAAAAGAAATGATGTGGCTGCCCGAATCAGATATGGAAGGGCGCCCAAAGATGATGATATTAGGGTGGAAGATATGGCACAGAGCATGTGAGATAATGGAGAACCCATCCCTGTGTTCCCCGCAGGTGCCACTAGTGTCGCTGGCGGGAAAGGATAGGCAACTAATGATGATAATTAGGAAGCATTGGGAACCGGTAGGGATAGCAACAATGGGAGATATCTGGCAAGATGGGAGGACAAATATTTTGAGACGTTGGAGGAGGAAACAGGGTTACATACAGTCCCATATATTACATACCATAGGGTGGTACGGCGACTCAGAGACATGGTCCGAAATAGTACTAGAAGATCAACCGGATGCCACCATAGACACAATATATGACATAGCAGAAGGTGGGCACGAGATATCCAGGATATATGAACGGGTGATGTCCAAAGTGGGGAAGGAAGTGGTACAACTGAGACAGGATTGGGAGGAGGAAGTGGGTGGCCCAATGAGTGATGGGATGTGGGAGAGAGCCCAAAGGTACCATGAACAAGTGTCAAGGAATGCAAGGTTACAACAAATACAACTATATATAACCCACAGGGCTTATATGACACCCCAGAGGATAGCTAAATTTAAAAACGCAGGACAATCATGCCACAAATATGACTAAGAAAATGCCGGAATGGCACATATGTTTTGGACATGTCCAGCAATTGAGAGATTCTGGGGAGAAGTGGCACATAGGCTGGAAGAAAAAGGGATTAAGATAGAGGTGGAAACAGCGTGGGCATGCCTGATAGGAGGGTTTTCCAGACCACGCAAACTTAAGCATGTAAGTAAACTAAAAGACTTGGCATACATACTTGTGAAGCGCAATATCGCTATTGGATGGAAAGCATGCCATAGACCGGGAATAGAAGTATGGTGGAAAGACCTTCAGAAATGGGCACAGGCTGAAACCGCAGTACGGCAGGAGGCTAGTGATTCCGGAGGGGAGGAGGAGGCTGAAACCTTGATCGCTTGGAAACATCCAATAGCCACACTGTTTGGGCCCACGCAAGGAAGGTCATGTGATCGGGACCCAGCAGAGAGCACAGGAGAGGGACCCCTGCTGCAAAGCGTAGAAATAGAACACGAAGGAGAGTAGGCTGGAACGGGGGGGGGGGGCGAACGGGAGAAACAGTGGACACCGATTAAGTGATATAAAATTGAAATGTTAGTACATGCACTGTAAATTTGGTTTGTTGAAATAAAATCAATCAAATTGGTTAAAAAAAAAAAATGACCGCCTTGTTTCCAGAGAGCTTCCTTAGAGACAGTCATCCAAGATAGCTGCCACCATGGAAGAGCTCATATCAAATCAAAGACTTCCGAGATGGGCAGGAATGGGTGGGATTAGCCATAGGGATTATAATGGCATGGGGCAGTGAATGGGAGGGATGACAACTGTATCCCTCCTCAAATGTCTCCATTGGAACACAAAGGGAATCATCAGTGTATGGGAGCACAGGGTGGAATAGCTCAGTGAAAAATTATGATGGAGCTACGAGAAAATAAATGCACGGAAACCCTTGAGGACTGCTACAAAAGTGTGCGACGATGCAGCAGATTAAAAAAATAACATAAAAACAGCATGGGCATCTAAAAAGGCACACCAACAGAAAACTTGAGAAGCTAGAAACATGCATAGTTGGCAAGTGTGCCCAGGGAATGTAAAAACCAAGGTCACTCTGGGATTTTAGTTACCGTTGTAACCATTATGGCCATAGGCCCAGTGTGAAATGTCCTGTGGGCTAGAAGCCATTACTAGTTGAAGATGTCACTGTAGCTACGTGGCCATTTGTCACCGATGTACTTTCCAAAAGTTAACAGTCTAGTAACTCAGGTGTCTGGAAACACAATGCACAGTGAGATAGACCCTACTGAGTGCAGAGATATAAGTACTACTTGAATATCAGAAAGATGGCATGGGCGGACAAGAAACTCAATCGAGTTTATTACACTGCAAGTTCACTCAAGACGTTGAGGATACTTCATCCTGATTTACAAAACTTACATCAGCTTTATTGCTTTGCTACAGGGGTCAGTTTCATAAAGGAGGTTCAGTCAGTCAATAAGTTTATTCGGATTCAAGAATCCATAAAACACATAAGAAAAAACATCACACATAAGCAAATACAATCAATACACCAACACCTAATACAACAGATCAACAGTTATTGAGGGGGAGGGAAAGATGTTCCTTGAGGCCCCTTCTCCCGAGTATGACTCGTTACGGGGGCCTATCCACCATGAGGCCTGTCCGATCTCGTCCTTGAGGAGTGAGGTTAGCACCAGACAAGGGAATGTTCCTCATAGTTGACCTCGTAGGACACCCAGAACCTAGGAGGAGATGTGGGCTAATTAGGATGCCACTCATGGGCGTCCATCCAGCCCCCGCCCACATTTCCCCAAGACTTCTTTTGCCACCCTCCAGCCCTAGAAGGCCAGTTCCACAATGTCACAAGACTGTTTGCCCAAGCTTAGCACTCTTCAACCTCCCACCATGGATTCCCTGTGCACAAAAGTTCATCCTCTTACAAACAGTAGCCAGTGTAGGCTTTTATTTAAGAGGGCATCCCTTGATTCATGGACATCGCTCGTCAATTTGGGTACCCTGTGAAGAAACACCAAGGTACATCTTGACCGACCTTGAGCAGGTTGCTGGTATGTACCCCCACTGCACCAAGGGACAAGAGCTCTCATCTCCCTTGAGCTGTGACATTTAGAGGCCGCTTACCTTGGGGCACACTCTCGCTGGGGGGTAGGTATTACCTTAGAAATGGGCATCCTATTAGGCACGCTGGTCTTTGCCCTGAGATCAGATACCTCCTCCCCTACACGTCCATCCCGTCACTTCTGACAGTCAGATGGGCAATCCCAGATTTCTGTTTCGGACTATGGTAACCCAAAAGGCCAAAGTCACCATGCTTCAAGGTGACGCTGGAGGACATTGAGGAGTTCACACAACAACTTATAGAATCATTTCAGTACTTCTCAATAAATAATAGAAACCATCCACAAAAGTATGCATCAGTGATCTGCTTTGATCGTTAAACACTGACCATATAGGCATTCAAACTATAACAAACTCCATTTCTACTCCTCATTCCCTTTTGTACCTGGAAATCTTTCATGTAAGTTATACCTTCGTTTCCCTTTGCACATTCCCCCTCCTCCTCTTCCCTCTTTCTTTTCAATTCACTCGCGAACCAAGTTCTGGCTAATCCTGGTGGGTCCACAATATGCCACTTTTTGGACAAACCTCAGAGTGGTTTCACCACTACAATGGTGGCTGGTACAGTATTAAAAAACAATAAGGAAGTAGCACTGACAAGTCATACTGGTGACAACTGTGCGGTATACTGCAATCAGTTGCTCTCGGATAGATGGTCATGTCTCTGGCACCGTCAAACGCACAGTGCTCCCCTCTGCCCTCCACTCAGCACATACATTTTGAAAGATAACCAAAAGTAATCTTCACCCCAGTACCAAAGAAATTATTATTTTCCTGCAATGTAATGCACAATCCAATCATGTGATATTCAATCTCTGTTCTAGTTTACTGCATTCACAGTTTGCACACAGCTCCTTGAGGCAACATAAATGGTATATAGGCAATGTATGTCGCACACAAAAAACCTTTGATATGGACTCTTTTCTGTTCCCTTATCCACTTTCCCCTTCGGTGTTATGAGACCGCCTACGAGCTCAACAGGTGGTACACAACTAAACATATCCGCATGTTCCTCAACCCAGTTTCTGTGTGTGTATTCCTACATTTCTCCTTTGAGCTGACCAATCTTATGTGTGTGTGTGTGTTTTCTGCCTCCACCAAACACAAACAAGTCTACATGCCCCCACTGGTTCTCTCTGAACTTAAAACGAGCATTGGAAATGCCAACCCTTCTGGTGTTTACTGTAGTTTCTTTGCATTTATAGGCACCAGGGTGCAAGGAGGAGAGTGCAAGGATTTAAAGGAGGATGTGATAAGGGGTATGCAAGAGATTGAGAAGGGGAATAGAAGGTACCATCGATGATGAGCAAGAGGAAATATGAGTGAGAAACCATCTAAAATAGACTTTTTCAAAATAAATCAAGGCCCAGCTGGTGCATCGCCCATTTCATTGCCAAGTTATCATGGCAATGCCGTAAACTGCTCCCAAACTCTCCTTACTCCCTTCTCTTTTACAGTACCAGGTGCGCAAAAACCAAAAAGGTATGTGGAAATCTTTTGTATTCATTAAATACATTAAAATACATTTACATTTTTTGCAGAGCCCACAGCTGCAATGGGATAATTAGAGGCATTATAAACTGACCATTCATGGGCATCACTAGGTTAACTGGGGGAGGGAGATTGACATGGTTGTTAGCGACTCCTCAAGCATATTATGCAATGCACCACTTGATTGTGCCATTTAATATCAGTCCAAACTGCCTCAGTACTTCGATGCCATTGCAACTGCAGTCAAGAACTTTACAAATTCAGCATAACATCTCCCTACCCGATGTAGAAGGTGCCGATCCTGTTGTTGAATTTGCAGCATATTCATTTGTGATTACACAGGTTTTGATGAGATCCCGCCTATCATTTAAAAAAACTTGTGAAGGATGTTCAAACCTATCCACTGTCAAAAAGTCACATTTTCCTGCAGCTCTCCCTCTTTTCTGATTTTGTGGGAATCTGCACTTTACTGCATTGACCGAAAAATGACTGTACACATATTTTACATAGTGTGTGTTTAAGTAGTGATATCCCTGTGTTTTCCATTACTCACGTGTGTTTGTTCTGGGCCCAATACATTGTGTATTTTTTATATGCTACTGTCTAAGGGTAATTCTAGTTGTCCTATTGTGTGTGCTCATCCAAGACCTCATCCCAACTACTCCTGAGACTTAGCCTTGACTGCTCTCCAAGCTACTTTGCATTGTCCTGTCTAACTTCACAGAAGTGTTCCCTGTTTCACTAACAAGGGTGGCCTGCCAAACATCTCACCAGAGCAGACTTTAGAAATCCATTCTAATACTCTCTCCCGAGGGATTCGCCAGACACATGATGGTGTTGAGTCGGGCACCCAGGATCAGTGTGTTCTGAGATGGCACTATGCAGGACTTCGAATAGTTGATTGAAAATCCTAGTTAAGTCAGATAGTCAGATGTATGCATGGGTGTGTCTGTTGCCAGAGAACTTCCCCATAGCAAAGCTTTTGGCTTGACTGGTGGGGATGGGGACAGACATGCAGGAGTCAAACGACTCCTCTTGTCTGTCATGGCGTAGGCCGTCCACCGATTCCTGTGCCTTTCTTTAAGCGTTTTACGTTTAAAGAGTTTTCAGCACTGGTAACGCTGTTCCTAGTGATCCCGTCAAAGACAAATATTACACACTAGGTGTGTCTCTTTCCAAGGGAATTTCCTATAACAGGAAGGGCAGAACTTAAAGGGCATCTATTTCCAATATTATGTCGAAAAAGTAACAGCAGCAACACAAATGTGAGCACAAAAGAAAGCAGCAGTAAGACTTTCTATGAAAAAAATGAGAATGCTGAAAACTCCCCGCTCTCCCTACTGCAAAGGCTGAAGCCCGGTGATGGCCGCAGCCAGCTGTCGAAAAGACAAGTCCCCGGAAGGCTTCAGCCGTTAGTTGATGAATCGTTGAAACAACCGTTGAGTTGATAATAATCTAACATTAATAACTCTAAACAGCAATATATATATCTAGTAGCACTGCTACAACTCGGCATGAAGCGACCAACCACTATGGTGGAAAAACAATCTAAGAAACCTCGACGCGTGAGGGATCATGGGTACAATACAAGTCACACAGGGATAATATTACAAACACGTCCAGTCGATGTCCCTTTTCGAAGTTTGAAAAAATGCAATACGCTGCACCTACCACTAGATGTCGGCCTATGCACAGCATGCGATTCCAAGCAGATCCACAAGCCTCAGATAGGCAGATTATTCTAAGAGCAGCAGAGCAACTGCTTAAGAGGGGCCCATTCGGCACCTCTCCCCTAAAATCCCCAGGTTTGCTAGCAGGGCCCAAAGACTACTCAGGCAGCAACCTCATGGGTGTTTTCTCAGACATATAGAATGCATTCCTAAAATGGTATTGTCTTCAGGGTCACCCATTTATCCTTACTACAGAAATGGTCATTCATGGCTATAGAAGAACTGAGGGCTTTTCCAGTACAGGCCTTTATCACACTGCGGCTTACATGGTTACACTACAGCCTTAAAGCACCCCTTCCTGTTCCTCACCCTTGGTGCGCCAAGGCGGCCATTGAGGCATAAAGTGACATACAAGCAACAAACTTGTCCTAAGCTTATATGGTGACCAATAATGTAAAACATGCAGCCCTCTGTATAGGAACCCACAGCTGGGCAGCGACTGCACTCAGAATATTACACTATTATATGTTGGTGGCTTCACTCGGATCCCATGGTTTGTGTGGTCCACATAGGGTCTTACCATCTCTATTTCTTAGATTATTAACCTGCAGTTTGGGTTCTTAATTCAGGTTGATTCTAGCCGAGGTTAGCATTTCCCCACTGCATTGCTCAGAAGGAAGTCGCATAGTACAGGTGGGTAATCTATACAGGGGCTATGCTGGCAGGTTGAAGCATCTGCTGACCAATTGTTATTTTCCCTTTCTTGGAGATACTACTTCACGGTGTATCTTGAAGGCCTTGCAGCTCTCGCCCTTCGCAGGAAGTCCCACCATTCATGCTCAATAGCTCTACAGTCTAAAGACCAATGAATCACTATAGGATTATCTGCACCCTGTCGCTGGAACAGTGCACAGGTGCCCCAGTCTAGGAACGGTCATATTGCAATCTCTACTTTGCCTCTGGATCTAGTCATATTAATGTATATCACAGATCTCCCCATTCAGATCAATAAGTCGTCATAGCCTGAAGGCGATAAGCTCCACCTATGTACATCATGGCACTGCATCGACAATATACATCAGTGAATGCAACATCAATGGAAGGTCATGTATGTAAGGGTTATGATGCGTCTGGATCACTTTACTCCTTACTCCAGCCTTCCCGGTGAACCATCTGTATTTACCTTTACACAGCCAACACTTGGCTCTGTCACTTGACAGTTGGCTTGGTAGACCCTAATAAATTCCCCAGGGATTTGGCAGGTGACACCTAAAAACTTCAACTGGCAATCAAGCCTCAATGTTTTAATGGCTCGCAAAAGCTGATCTTGGGTCCATCACACAACCATGGTCTAACTAATTCTAGTACAATCTTCCAATAGCTAGAAACATCCATTAGTGGAAAATTCTCATGAACACAAGATGTTCTATTTTCCCCCTCTTTCAGATCAAAGTCCTTTGATCTATCGCCAATGACTACACCTCTAACACTGCTATTTCAATCAAATTTCCTCTCTCAACCCCTTCGTACCTTTCCAATTATTAGTATATTTTTCTATTCTTATTCCAACCTTTCTCTTCCTCACACCATTTGCCTTCTTTCACAGACCAAAGACTACAACTTCCAGCACACAACATGGCAGTGGCAGAGGACATGCACATAACATTTGTGCATCCTCTCATTATCTTCATCAAATGCATCATGCGTGCAAACCATGTGGCATGCGCATCTCATACAATGAAAATGTATTGGGGGAAAACTATCATTTAGCAGTCTGCAAAATGCCTACATGAGACCACAAACTCCACCTCAACATCTGAACACTAACAAATGGCTGCAATATAACAATAAACATCAACCCTTATTTTGATTGGGATAAAACTAACCAGAACGACATAAAATGAGGGCACTTAAGAGAGACACTAAATACCAAATAGGAGATATTTCCACCACTGCATACATGATTGGCACCTGTGAAAGAGCCAAAGCACCCTAGGGAGGAGAGCTTTAGTAAATCAATAACCAAGTGCCTTCCTTGCACAGTTCGCCAGGTACACCACGCCAAGTAGGACCAGCTGGAAGCACAGAGACAGTATCCCCATAATGAGGCAAAACCAAGATCTAAAGTTGTTTGAAGATTTGCCAAGAGGCATAAAAAAGAAGAGAAAAGCACCCTGAAGTTGGTTGCAAAGAACAGAAAGCAAAAAACATTTAGAACTCCTGGGGATTCAAACTAATTCCTTTGAATTACACTTGAAAAAGCAAACTGTTCACAGAGTACAGGAGCACGAGCTCTGCAAATAGGGCAGACGTTGATTGGTTGAAGAATTATGAAGCTTTTAGTGGTGGCCGTGTCTAGTGATGGTTTGAGTTGACATGTTTTTTTTTAAATATATTTATTTTAAACAAAGGCAGGGTGACAACAGTACAGCAAAAAAAAAAAAAAAACGACATGCAAGACAAAACCACAACTCCCCTCCATTCCCCCAGCCGCCTCCCCCCATGCCTGTCAGTCTGGGGGCGCTACCCTCGGTATGTTTCCCCCTTTCAGGTGGTGTCCTGATTTCCCAAGGCCCGCCGGATGTTGATGGGCTTGTAGGTCAGTGCGGGGAATCTTTGATCATACTCCAACACGGGGGCCCACATGTTCTGGAAACGGTGGAGGGTTCCGGCCCTTGCCGCTGTGACCTTCACCGCGATCAGTATGTCCCATATCTTCCCTCACCATTGGGTTATAGCGGGGCCGTCCAAGGCTTTTCAGAAGCAGGCAATCACAACTTTTCCCGCCAGCAGGCATTGGGTCAGCAATTTAGCTCTGTTTCCGGAGCGTGAGTAAACCCCGGGAACCGGGGCCCCTAAAAGGACAGGCTCAGGTCTAAGGGGAGGGCCATCTGAGTTATTTTCTCGATAGTGGCTAAACATAGTTTCCAAAAGTGTTGAATCTTCGGGTATGCCCACCACATGTGGAAAAAGGAGCCCGGCTGGCCGCACCCTCTCCAGCAGGTATGTTCGAGTGAATGGTTCATGTGGTGGAGCCTGAGAGGGGAGTAGTACCACCGCAGCAACATTTTATACGCGCATTCTCTGTTAGTGACACAGGCGGAGGACGTGTGTCTTCGGGACCAGTTGTCCACCAAGGTCTGGTCTTCAACTGGGTGTCCCAAGTTCGCCTCCCACTGAGCCATACATCAGGTTTTTGAAGCCAGGAAGTCCCCCAGGAATCGCCTGTATAGAGTGGAAATCCTTCCTCGGGCTGGAAGGGAGTTGACATGTTTTAAAGACCACTAGAAGAAGTACCCGTTCACCAAACGGATTCTGTAGACGGACATGATAACACTAATCCTGTAGGTTGCTGTTCCAATTTGCTTATCGCTTGATGTGCTTTGCACCCTGAAGTAAACTGCACTGAGAATGGGCATGTGTGGCTGGCTGAAATACCCCAGAGCAGACGCTGGGGGGATGTGAAAGTTGGTGTGCTGCTGCACACTGGGCCATTCTGTGCTCTCTCCCCACCTGGCCCCTCACCCTGGTGCATGCAGTGCAAAAATCTTGGAAACCATGCATCGTAGAGCCTGCACCTAGAGTTTTGTTCCTTGTGTGTGGACCAGTCATTCTACGATCACATTGATGTTTCGCCAATTTCAGACAACCATCTCATGTGTGAAGGTGCTGAAATCCAGGGAAAATGGTAGGGTCTCCAAATGTCATGCGGCCAGTAATGTCCGGAGGGTTGTTAAGGATTTCAATCAGGCAATACACCCGGGTCTCAGCCTAGCATGCAATGCACACATCAAATACTTATTTATTGTGACTATAGGTTCAATATTCTGAGTGATATACCACTCATATCACACCCCTTCTCAAAATACCCCTAGGTCACAATAGACCAGGAATCAGGCTGGTTGGTAAAGGTAATATTTATTTATTTAAAATTCAAATGAAGCACAAGTTTTAATATGTGGGGCAGCAATCACCAATCTGGTGACAATACAAATAGGAAAGTAGATAAGGCAGTTGAAATCACTTTTTAGCACACAGAATATAAAACATAGAGAACAGATCAGTTTTGGCTTGCCTGAAATATAGCCCTTAATTAAGATTTCCCCCTGCAAAGTTCTCAATTCACAAATGAGCAATTCTACACAGATGTAAGTAAGCAGCAGGTATTCAGGAATATAGAACAGGGTTTGAATACTATCTTCCCTCCTCAAACAAGCGAGAAAAGAATTTTGGAAATTTTACACTTTTAAAATTACATTTGAAAATGGCTTAGGAAAACAATGAAAAGTGTGCACAAATCCTTAAATTGATATAAATTCCTATGGGAGCAACACTAAATAGATCCTAACAAACATACGCTTTAATATGAGCAACACTACACACTTTGAATCCGAATGGAAGTTTGGAAATACTTTGGATGGGAAAACACACGTGTAAAACTTTTGCAAAATTGCGAATTCCCGCCTAAATTTCACTATGCCGTTTTTAAGAAAAACGGGTCAAATACACTGTTTTTGCGGCTTTTGGGTAGGGATGTAGCTAAAGGTCTTAGATTTAAGACAGAGCTGAAATTAAGTCTCTAGCTATACAATTTAGAAAGTGATGCAAGTTCGAATGAGAGGCGTTTCTAGAAAAATAAAACAGAGAAAAAGAGAAAATCAGTTTTAAAATGACAGGTTCACTTTACTTGAACTAGATTAATGGCCAAGAAACAGAATGCCACCCATGAATCTCCACATTTACACACGACCGCTTGTAATCATTCACGTGGTGGATACCCCATTCTTTATGGGAATTACTTTAGTTACTCAAATCACTAATGGCTTGTGGTCTGGTAAAACAAAAACGAGATGAGGTTGGTGCTAACGTTACGAATTACAAACAGAGTTGCAAGAATGGTTCTGACAATATTATAGGTTCTTAAGTTAAAGATGGGATAGGTTATAGATTGGGATAGGACAAGGCAATATATGCTATGGTTCACTATGATTCCTATTGATACTTACAGTCCACTTTAATTTAAGATTGCCCCTCAGCACTGGACTCACTGGACCCGGTGGCTTGCACGTCCCTGGCATTAACGAAAACGTGGAAACTGTTTGACACTGCCCACACGTTCCATGGCAACCTCCCGCTCTCGAACTTTCTCCCGGGGGTCCCACGAGTACCGCCGCCAATGGTGCGCCGTTGGGCTGAGGCGGGATATGAGCTGATTCGGGACGTCTTCGAGCAGGGCAGCTTTATTGAATGGCCGGACCTCCCATTGTCCCCGAGACGAGGGCCGTGTGCATGGCTCTAGTACTCGTCCCTCCGAAAAACCCGCAAACAAAAATACCCCATGTTCCCAGCGATACCACCAGACGATCCCACTATTGAAGAACTGACTTCCCTTATACCCACTAGAGGTAAAATATCTGGGCTGTACACCATGGCGCAATCCAGATCTACCCCGGAATTCACTAAACTGAGGCGAGCATGGGAAGACGACCTCGGGTGGAGGTGACTGACGAACGCTGGGCTCACATGTGCGCTCGTATACACATGGTATCCTTTAACTCCCGCTTCAAATTGATTCAACTTAAGGTAATACATAGGTTTCATTATACCCCGAGCAGATTGCATCGTATGCTTAGTGATCACTCCCCAAGATGCCCCAGATGTGGCCAGGATACTGCCGACTATATTCACATGATTTGGTCCTGCCCCCACCTTACCCAATTTTGGGGTATGGTGTGCTCAACCGTATCCGCTGTCCTTGAACATCCTATCGACCCTTCCCCAATAAAGTGCCTCTTCCACGACTTCCCCAAACTCCCCCGGGATTCCAAAAAACTGGCTGGCCTTTGCATGCTTCTCGCAGTGCGATCCATTCAAATTTGTTGGCTACGCCCCACACACCCCACTCACGCACAGTGGCTCAAGGCAATCACTTGGGCCTCAGATACTGAGGAAACATGGTCTTCTCTACAACCCACTCATTCAAGACACAGACGTCTGGCTTAAATTTCGATCCTATATGTCCGATTTAAATGCGGCATCGGATGCATCTTCCCCAGCTGTTACCCCTACTCGCCTCAGTCTCCCATCCTGAATCACAGTTCCCACTACCTCACGGCTACTCCGCATGTGTGCCTGAAGAACACGTCCACATTGAAGCAGTTGCTATACGCCTGTATTATTTCAACTGCAATTACACTGTACTTGCCTTGTGTGTTGCTCGCCTATGTTGTGCTGCCAAGCTAAATAAATAAAAGTAAAAAAAAAAAGATTGGACCATCAAGGGCTCTGGTCATCACAGATCAGGTCTACAGACAGCAGGGCATCTCTGGTGGGATAGGTCAGCTGGGCGGTGCTGGTCAACTGGACGGAACCTCAGACTGGATAGGATTGGCCCTCCTGGTTGCTAGACACTGTAGATCAGTGGGATGGCGAGTTTCAGCAGGCACGCATTAATGGTAGCAAGCCAAACTGGATAAAAATTGTTTCCCTTTGGTTTTGGGATGGTTTCAGGATTTGGGCCTAGCTGAGAAAGAGTTCAGCAATGCTGAGGCCTTGGCTTTGCAAAGAAATCAGGAACAAAGATGGAGAATTCAGAAACAGGGCGCAATGAATCATGATGGAGTCAGGAATCAGTGTGTCTGTGTGTTGCGAGGTTCCCTTATTTATCCTGCCAAATGACATCACTAAGTTTATGGTAGGGGCAGACTTACAACCCACACCCACAAGGCTATGATTGGTCAAAGGCACAGTTCCCGCGTTGCTTTTTGCTGGTTGGATGACAGAAAGGGTTGTCAAATTTTATGATGTGACTTGGGAACCTCCCACAGTTATTTGCAACAAAATGTAACTTTCCCACTAATACATCTTTATATAATTATGCCCTCTAATAAAGTCAGACACATACATTACATATTTTGTGGGTTACATTTACATCCAACTCCCAAGTCGGTGGGACCCGATGTCTTTCTGTGGAATTTTGTCAATTTTAATCATAAAGGTTTGGCCTAACAATTCCTAATTCGGTACATATATGTGAAATAACCCCTAGAACATGGGTACACAATATTAGATTTGCAGCATTAATAGTCTTAGCGCAATTAGTCCTTTTTCATAACTTCAGTTCCTTACGCAGTAAGAAATCCTACCAAGTCCTCAGATGTCTATCATAAATTCAGATTTCAATGCATGTACTTTTCATTTCTTTACTTATTTTTGCTGCCAAGTTCTCTGGCAAAATAAGCAATTTAAACCCAAAATCACAGGTCAGTTTATTTTCTTACTTCCCAAGTGTGAGCAAATGGCCAATCCTTTGAAGTTCACTGAGAAGCCTCTCCCAGCATCCTGCCCCTCCCCTGGAAGGATGAGTGTCCAAGCCTTCTATTGTCTTTGCCTGAGGCAGAGACGAATGTCTAATGAAGTGCATTGTCATGAGTATGCGAGGCCTCCCAGCAGCAATTAGGCCTTCCTGCCAGCAGTGAAGTGTCAACCTTTCCCAGGCTGAAGACTGTCAAGGCAGAATTGATTTTTGAAAAAAAAAAATAACTCCAAGCTGGGTTACTTTAAGTTTTACCTACATATTTCATTTAAACCTATAAAATGAACACAGTTTATAGGTGGATTTTTACATTAGCAATCCTTTGACATTTCTTAAAGAATTAGGCCTTTCAACAAAAACATGCTTTGAAAACATGCGATTTTGCACTTTCTTCATGGAAAAACACATTAAACAGTTCTTTTAAATCCGATTTTCCTATGCAGCACCTACACATTTGATTCAGCATTCTTTCTTCCTTTGAGTGCTGGGATTGTTTACAGTCTGGGTACATGTATCCAGCCTTTGTTTGGAGTTTGTCTGCACAGCTGATTCTGTTACATTTTGCAATTTTAGCCGTGGAACTGAAAACAAATGTTCCTGGGCTGCTTATTCCTCAGATACATTTCATAAAGCTGTCAGTCAATGAGGCCCGGTTCCTCTGAGCCACACTAGATGATCCTAGCATTTCAGTACCCTTTTAATCTCAATGATTCAATGGACATAAATGGATCTAGAGCCAAAAACAGCACTTTTGAAGGTTGCAAAGCTAACATTTTGAAAGGCATTTTCGGTTTTCAGCCCAATTCTAATGCTTTGCTCTATGTTGAATGTGGCAGAGCCCACTGGCATGCTCCTGCAGTGAGAACTCCGTTTTAACCCCCCCTGACTCTGTGGCAGGGTGTGCAGCATTTTCTGGTTGTGACAACGCAGTTTTGAAGATTTTGGCAGACACAGGAGTCTGCGCATCCATTTTGGGCTGTTTCTTTCATCCTTTGTAAGTGATGCAGTGGGGAGCATTGGAATAGGTCAAAATATCCCACAGGGTCTTAACAGGCAACTATGCACAATTTGGTGCAGATTGGTGAAACGGTGTGGAAATTGTATAAGGAACAACGCTTTACCACAAATCCCGCCACAAACACATGTTGACTTATATATATATATTTATTGTTTATCATTTAAGGACTAAGGTGTAATTGAATTTAAGAATACACCTAATAAAGATTTATGTAAAAAACAAGATAACAGGTCTGATGAAGATAGACCCCCCGCAATAGCCAAAACGGAGATAGTCAAACGAGCAGAGTTGTTCAGCAAATCATGAGTACCCTAAACGCTCATAAAGGAAGAGGTGCCTAGCTCTCACTCACAATGCAAAAGAAAACTGATGGAAAGTAACACACCTTAAGGTTTAATGGGAAGAATAGATTTCAGAGTGGGATAAAGATTAAGCTGTTTTACAAAACTACCAGCAAAAACTGAACATGATGAAAAAGGACCTTGAAATTGGAGAAGAGGACTCATTTGAATTAATAGAAATGCATAACAGTGAAGTATTTTGCTATTCGAAATGTTCTTAGAAGGCAGGCAAACAAATGCTTGGGTTTTGTGTTCTCGGGCTCAAGAGTAAAATGGAAAGACAGTGAAGATGATTGGAGGGTTGTTGAGTGCTGTGTAGTGGGGTTTGCATCAAAAGTATAAAGCTATACTGGACAAATATGGCTTAACGTTTGTGAAATATGCAAAGGATATGACAGAGGAATTTTCAACGTTCTCTAGGCCACTGACACAAATCTATTTGATCTGGATAAAGTCAAGCAATTGACTAATACTAATGGAATGCGAATCTGCTAAATAGGCTAGAGAGCGATGACCCTAGAAAACCAATTACCTACAAGGATGCTAACGAAACAAAGCACTACAGAATAGCAAATCCTAAAAGAATGACAGATTTTCATCAGAATTCTATGCAATATCTAAAGGACGACAAAACCCTGTGAGGAATCTGAGGGTGTCCTCATTTCTTTCCCCAACATATCCTCCTCCCAGGTGGCCAGGGAAAGGCTGTCGCTATCGGATCCTGATATGCAAGGGAGGATCATCGGGTGGTGGACACTCGTGGAGTGGGGATGAAGCTCTGAACCTTTATTTTGAACACTTTTCTCATTTGCTGCTAACATCCATACACATTGTATTCAATTAGATGTGAGGGCAAGCATAGGTTTTTGACAAAGACAGATATTTGCTTTGGACTTCCTGACACAGATTATCATTACTTTTATTTATGTAGGGAAATCCCACCTTAGCATAGGGCAGGTTAGGCCTTTCTCCAACCCTCCTTATTGGTTAATAAAAGAGTATCTCAAAATGTCATTCAGTTGTCTGTGTATACTTCATGATGCCTTCACAAAGTTACCATTATAATATCCTAAATAAGCAACCAAGGCTAACTTGATTGACAACTAAGGCAGGGTTTAACGGATGCATTTTTACAAAGACTGTGTTGAGGATAGTAGAGCTTGCTTAAGAAATGTTTTTTGTTCACAGAATATATTGCTGCCTATGAACGATACGCCCCGATAAAATATACATCTAAAAAAAATTCAAATGTTTCAATGATAATAACTAACATGTAGCAATCATGAAGACATCAATAACACATTACTAAAGAGTCCTGAAGTTTGAGTAATCTGGTATAAAAAGATATATAAAAACAGGATAATTTACCCAATGTACAGTTTAGCAGAATACTAGTCAGACTGCATGAAACGAGTACGTGTATGTTTAAGCTATGCTGAGTGCAACGTTATTCAAGTATGACACAAACTAATTTTGCATGAGTGAGCTTGCCAAGTACTTCTACAATGTCTCTTCCTGCAATAATGTTCCACAGAAAAGGCAGTTTTTTGGTTACAGCTCTATTCGACAGCCTTCATCAAAAACTGCTGTATGGCCAGAAGCAGAGTGTAGCTAGTGGAAAAAAGCACTGCAATTCGGAAAGTTCATTCGATTACCTGCTCTATTGCACTTTTCAGTTTGTTCATGTGTCCTTCAAAGAGAGGGAAATGTGAGAAAAAGAATTCGTAAAATGTGTTTTCTTCCTTTTCACCCTTGGATAGTGTGAAGATGACACCAATGGCAATCTTCTTTTTTCTCACAATTGCAGAGTTAGAACAGCCACTTTCATCTGACATGTTGAAGCTTTCCTCTACAGACCTAAGAAAAGGGGAGACAGTGCATTTAGCTACTTTTTGATGTCTTTGGAGGTAGTCCCATATTAAGTGCTTAGAAAGGATATTCCTAGAAAAAGAGAAAATCAAGCATTTCAGTGAAAAGGCTATCAACGGTGGCAATTGTTAATCAAGAAAACAGTGGCAAAAAGACACACCGTAAGGAGATGCACGTTGACTGCTTCAGTACATCAACTATGTATGGGAGCAGTTACTAGGGATGCGGGAGACCAGAGGAGATGATATGATAGGTTATTTATAACGCGCTTAATACCCAGAGGATTCTAAGCGCGGACCCAGGGATCGAACCTGTGTTGCTCCGTGTCATCTTGCTTCCAAGGCGAGCACGTTGCCCCTGAGCTATCCTCCCGAGACTGATTATCAGTAAAATAACTCATAGGGTTACCGTTCAATCACAATTCATTTGACTTAGGTAGCCTGGTTACCACATATCAAGCAGCTGTACAGTAAGGCATGGGTTCAAGGAGTTAGGTTATACATTTTTCCATCTGGTTTGAGCTGACAGATGTGCGACTAAGCCTATTAAATGTAATGGGAAAGCAATTATAAACGTTTCGTGTTAGTAATAGTAAAGGTTATAGACTTATGTGCTTCTCACGTACATGACCAAAAGAGCACTTTAAAGATGAAGGGCATTTTCACTGCAAGGGCTGTGGTTTTCTTTTGCCCAAAATTATTTTCATCTATAAATAGCACTATTAGCAACTAATTCTCTCCGTCCGGCTAGAAGGGCACAACTAAAACACACACAAGACTATGCTTTTCAAGGCACATATTAGAAGTTCATAAATCTCTAGGTACATGACACTAAGAACCCCTGAAGGGGTTCACTTGAGCATTAACAGCACTAATCTACTCCAAGATAAGCTCTTGGTATTACTTTTCTTGAGCCATATCCCTGCTCCAGCAGGTGACATTGAACCATGAAAGGGCTCCCACAATGTATCGAATTTGAAAGGTAAGCTAGATGGGTGGAATCAATGATACTCACAAATGTGTGTGGGCCTCCATCTGAAGTGCCCTCAATCTGGATGCGTGCCAGTTCTCGTTGAATGGGCCCTTCTCATCTTGTGGTGGGCACCTCTGGTTACTGGAGGACCTGATATTTATAAGGATGTTTAGTAGATCTAGGAATGCTATGAAGTGGAGGAATTATGGTAGTTGGAGAAGTCTTCCCAAGACATGCAATAAAGAAGTGTTTCTGTCTGCGTGCGTCTGCCTGTCTGCTGTAATGAATCTGGAAAATTCGTCCCTTCTCCCCAGAGGTGAGACACCCCCTATGGGGCTAGGGAGGTGAGCCTGGTCTGCGAGACCCTCAGTAGTGGTCTGGGCAAGTGCTACTTCACTTAGAGCGACTCCCCTCCTGGGGACCGGGAATCCCAGTCCAAGGAGGACCTCCCTGAACAGGCTACATTGTCCGCCTACATGACACTTGAAAGAGCTGGTTGTTCTCAGATTTTAAATGCAAATACCAGCAATCCTCCTTCCACCCTGTTGCCTTCAGGTAATGCTGACTTTCATCGGAAGGTAGCCGTAAAGGAAGAAGTACAAACCTTTTTTGAATGTGTTGAGGTATGTATACACAATAAGAACATTGAATGGAGAGAAATAGAGAGCGACATTGTGCGCGACTCGTATGAAGGGAAGAAAGTCCACGAAAAACACAGAGGCGTGACTCTGATCATGTCCTTGAGTGGCAGAGCTATGCGCAGCCACACAGCCAGCAGGAGCGAAGCCCTCTAGCTCGAAGCTACGAAGCAGGTATGCTGACCAAGCAAGAGGACTTGGTCTGGAAAGGAGCCTAGACTGGAAGCAAACCGTCTTTCCTTGTGTCACAACCACTAAAGCTCAGTGGTCCGCTGGGCGCCCAGTAACCAATGCCGGGACCAGGAGAAAGCAAGGAGCCAGAGTCACCAGCTCCAAAAGGCGAGTGCCAGTACTAGAGAGACGAGCACGAACAGGGTAGCAAATGCTCCCACCGCAAGAACGCCAACTAGGGCTGTAAACTATGGGGTCAAAAACTGCCAAAGCTGTTCACGGTAAGATAAGTTGGGAGAGAGGAGGAGGGGGCGTGGCTAACCGCCATGTAAACAAGTCGTGTTCTGGTGGAGCTCCTGATGATGTGAACAACGATCCGCCGCTAATCATGACAATACTGCCTTAATCTATCGGAAAGCCGTCTCATCAACCCGCGGAAGCCTGAAGTACCCATGTGTAAAACCTGAAGCGGCTCCGTAAGCCCGCTCGATTGCCGCTGCGAAGAAAAGTTGGAGCGCTGCGACCCTGAAAATGGCGGCCGCCTGACGGATCATTGCCCTGGGGGCGCCAACGCCTAGCGCGGGAGCGCTACGAGGCTGTGAAACAGTGGGACTGACGGCCGCGAAGCAGCCTAGCCTGCGGCGCGCGACTGCCAGAGTGAGCCGGCGTGGAGAGAGATCCGGACCAGCATCGGCGCACCCCTGGTCGTAGGGGGAGGGGAGCCCGGCGAGGACGGGGGCTGGCGCCGGGTTGGAAGCGAGGAGCGCTTCGATCTTCGGTTGACCCACACGCAGATCCGCGGTCCGTGAGAGCGGACGGCGCTGGAGCGGTGCCCGGCACACTAGGATCCAGGGGCGGACTGGCCCCCACGGAGCACGCCGCGACCAGCGCGGGCGTTAAAGGTGGCTCTGGAGCGGCTGGGAGAGAACAGTGAGGAGTCGGGGGAGGGGTGCTGAGCGCAAATACCAAGCTGCCGGACCTTAGCACATGCCACGTAGACCCTGCGCTCGCACACAATGCGCTGGGAAGCGTAGTGTGGCTGCTGGGGGGCAGAAACGAGAACCTCGACTACCCCGACCAAGGCAGAGCCGGGTGACCAACAGGGGGCGCAAACACTCACCTCCCTAAGCAGTGGCAGCTGGCAACACGAACAGTGCTACGGAACTTTGGACTGTCAAATTCAGGGCATACTTTGCACTAGATAAGCGGCCCCCCAGAGCTGGGGGCACCGAAGCCACTGCCTCTGAGCGGCGTTTGAAAACACGCCACATACAAACCTCCCTGCTGTGCCTGGACGCCGCAACGGCCCTCCGCCCGGGCCTTGCCGCTGATTACCCCAGTCCCTAAAGGAAAGAGAACAACGCGCTCAGACCACTGCGGCTGTGATCTGCCCAACACTATACCCCCCAAGATTATACAGCTCCTATCACCACAGCGGAACTTCTAGGGCCACGGTGGATGGCCAACACTGCAGCAATGTCCGCCAAAAACGCCAGGACCAAGCACAGACAGACCACCATGGAAACCTTTGCCGCCACTAGCGCTCCAGGGCGGGAGGCCGGGCGGGAGGCCGCCCACGCCGGCGGCGAGTCACCAGAGGCAGATACACTGGAACCAGCTAATTCACAGCTTCTGGAAGCCATCATGACATTGCAGAAGTCCATGGAAAATAAGATAGACGCGGTGGCGATTGACTTGAATCTGTTGAGACAGGACGTGCGCTCCATCGCCAGCAGAACAGACACACTAGAGACCCAAGTCCGTGAACACTCCGAATCCAAAGCGCAGCTGGCGAGGGAAGTAGACGCCTTGGTACAAAAGGTGAAGAACCTTGAAGATAGAGCCGACGAGGCCGAAGGTAGGGCCCGAAGAAGTAATATCAGAATCATCGGGCTGCCCGAGGGTATCGAGGGTAATGACCCCACAAACTACGTTGAAGATCTACTCCTACACGAAATCGGCGCCGGGAAATTGTCACAAGGTTTCACTATTGAAAGGGCCCACCGATCACTTGCCAGACGGCCGCCTCCCGGAAACCCACCTAGGCCCATAATAGCTAAAGTACTAAACTATAAGGACAGAGAGGCAATATTAGCCTTCTCCAGGATGGGTGGCTCCATACATAGAGACTCCGCGAAGGTGGCCATTTACCCCGACTACACCCTGCAGGTCCAGAGAAGCCGGGCCCTGTTCGGCCACGCCAAAGCCAGACTGAAACACGCAGGACTCCGATACATGTTACTATACCCGGCCAGATTAAAGGTCCTACACAATAACAAGGCTCACCTCTTCGAAACCCCGACCGAAGTGTTGGAATGGATGGACAGAACGCAGTTACCTGATTTAGAACCGAAACAGCGCAAACCAAAATCAATCGAACCATAAGGGCCTGCTCATGCTACCTGCAGGCAGTACTTAGTCATTAAATGAGCTAGAAACACATTGACAAGCGGCAACTCAGATAAACCCAGAGCAACACTAGCGACGCATCATCCCTTATCAGCAACATCAGGAGGTGAAACCACACCCGCCCCGAATTTTTCTCTTTTTTTGGGTAACTCACCCGCCCGTAGGGCATCCAGGGACCAGGTCCATGATGCAGAAACGGGAAAGTCAGAACGGGGGACACCCCGCTAGACGTGTTAAGTTATTAGTTCAGTTCAAAGTTACTGTTTACTGGAACAGGGAAGAACAAGACCAACGAAGCCACCGCATACCACCTTTCTGGGCAAATAATGTCCTAAGAACCCACCGACGCCAAATACCATATGACACACTAGGAGACTCATGGCAGGCACCGCCACATGGCCCGCCCAAGAACTTCTATATAATCCATACTCATGGCTAACACGATCAAGATTATGACATGGAATGTCAGAGGATTGAGTAGCTACATCAAACAGCACAGAGTTCACACTTTCCTTAGACGCCACAAGATAGGTATCGCTCTCCTACAAGAGACCCATCTTAATGCGCAGAAATTAGCTGCGATGGCCAGAGCGTGGAGGGGGACCCTAATAGGAACCACATACTCCAGTTATGCTAGAGGAGTGCTAATATGGATAGCTCCCACCATCCCCATTAAGGTGTTACAAACAAACATTGATGATGAAGGTAGAATGATACAAATGCAGTGCACCATAGAAGGTAAAGAACTCTGGCTGGTCAACACTTATGCCCCTAACCATGATGCCACAGTTTTCTTTCGCTCATTGTACACGCGGCTGAACACAAGTCGTAATGGCACGTTCATATGGGGAGGAGACCACAATTGTACCTTAGATCCATGTGTAGATAGATCGGACAGCAAACACTCCCAGCCCTCCCCCCCTGCTAAAATACTGAAGGCCCTCACACGACAATATGACCTAATTGACCTCTGGAGAGCACAGCACCCTGATGTTAGGAAATACTCCTTTTATTCACCGCCACACGCGGTACATACCAGGATAGACAGCATACTAGTTAGTGGCGAACACTTAGACACATTTGAAGATACGCAATATTTGGCTAGAGTGCTGTCAGATCACTCTCCCTTGATGACTACATGGACCCTGACTGCACCCAGGCCTCCCATACCCACATGGAGACTCCGAAGTGAGGCGTTACTGGATAAGGCTTTTTGCGAACAAATACGACAAAGCACATCTGCCTACTGGCAGATAAACATTGATAGTGTCCAGCACATCAGCACTGCATGGGAGGCATATAAGGTGGTGATCAGGGGAGAAATGATAGCCGCAGTGGGGGGAGCCCAGAGGTCCATCACTTCACTACTGACGCGTGCAGAAGACGAGCTCAAACACCTAGAGTCCGATACCTCATCGGACCCTGCCCACACACGGAGGAAAGTCGAACTCAAGCAGGCTTGCCTGCAACACTGGGAGGCGCTGAGCAAGCTTAGTTATGCCAAACACATCGAAAGAAATCATGCATTGGGGGACAAACCAGGAAAGCTACTAGCGTGGTTGTATAAACGTGAAGCACCTAGAAAACCCATCTGTCAAATCCTGGATGCAGACGGCCAGGACATACACTCACAAGTAGATATAAACCGCACCTTCGCAGAGTTCTACCATAAGCTCTACACAGACTCCTCACCGCCCACAGCCACGGAAATAGAGGACGTGTTAGATAGTATAATGCTACCACACTTAGAGGAGTGTATAGCGGAGTCCATGGAGGGCCCTGTCACCCCAGAGGAAGTTACGGCAGTTATTAGATCACTGCCCACTGGGAAGGCTCCCGGGCCAGACGGACTCCCAGGAGAGTTCTACAAGAAATACGAAGACGCACTAGCACCGATATTGGCCCAAGTCTTCAACGAGGCATACGAACTAGGACTCCTCCCGAACACCATGAGAGAGGCAACTATTATCCCACTACTAAAGCCCAATAAGAACACCACAGAATGCGGATCATACAGGCCCCTGTCCCTTCTAAACACAGATAGTAAGCTTCTGACGGCAATACTTGCCATGAGGCTACGCAAGGCCATTCATGTCCTAATTCACCAGGACCAAACGGGGTATGTGCCTGGAAGGACTATCACCGAAAACTTAAGGAAACTGCACCATGTCATTTACAGCACTGACAGCAGGCAAGATACAGGCGCGGTGGCGTCCCTTGACGCCTCCAAAGCATTCGACTCGGTCCGTTGGAAATGGCTCTTAGCCACCTTGTCCAAAATGGGAGTAGGGCCCAGCTTTATTAGATGGGTTACACTCATCTACACTAACCCAGAGGCTAGAGTGCGGATCAACAACACCTTCTCTGACAAATGGGAGCTGTCCCGAGGCACTAGACAGGGTTGCCCCCTATCTCCCATGTTATACATCATTGCCATCGAACCTGTAGCAGCATACATCAGGCAGGAATATGGAGACACGGGCATTGAAATAGACGGGGTAACCCATTTAGTCTCTATGTACGCAGACGATATGCTCCTTTACTTAAAGAACCCCGAATACGTATTGCCATACATACTGGAAACATTGGAGGGGTTTCATAAAGTCACTGGGATCCAAATCAATCACAGCAAATCCTGCCTCTTCCCCCTAGCAGCCTTGAGTAGACTTAAGCCAGATGAACTCCCCACACTATCATTGAAATGGGAACCCATCTCCTTTAAATATCTGGGGATTACGATCCACCGGGACCCCAAGACAGAGCACGCTCTGAACACAGTGAGAGCCAAGGAGGGCCTGGCGAAATCGATGGACTTCTGGGGCAAACTCCCGATTTCGGTGGCTGGCAGAGTAGGACTGCTCAAAATGGTGGCGTTACCCAGACTTCTTTACCATTTTACCAATGTACCATACTATATTCCACATCATTTTTTCAACGACCTACACAAGCTTTGCAGGAAATTCCTGTGGCAAGATGGAAGGCAAAGAGTCGCCCTGGACACCATGCAGAGACCATACGAAAAGGGTGGCCTGAAGGTCCCTAATTTTGAGCTTTACTACCTGGCAGGTCAGCTGAAACATGTGATCCAGTGGATGGCAGACGACCCCTCCACGGACACCCGCCTACTGCAGCCAGGTATCACCCATATGCTAATGAAAGACCTGCTATGGGCCGACGCAGGCCACAAACACCAATATCCACTGTTGGCCCAACTAGGTATCCAGATATGGAAAAGAGCCTGTAGAGTCATGGACTTCAAAGACCCTTATTCCCCACTGATCCCGATTGCGGCACTCATGGCAAATAGATTAGAGAGCTTGAAATTAATAAGGAACACATGGGAGCTATGCGGCGTCGCCACCGTTGGAGACCTGGTGGACGAACAGGGCATCCTGACCTTTGCTGAATTACAAGAAGCCTCGGGCATACACACGGGACAGTTTCTGCTGCACACTGCGGTAGTAAAAAGAATAGCTGCCCGCTGGCCGTCAATGGTCAAGTTAGACACTGGCCATGAAGTGTTAGAAGGCCTACTGGCAACAGCTGAAGGTGGCCATGAGACCTCGAGGGTCTATGAAACGCTGCTCCATAACGCGGCCCGACTCAATCTTAAGTGCAAGACGAAATGGGAATTGGAAATTGGGCAGCAATTCACAGAAGCAGAATGGGAAACCATCACTGGATACCACAAAAAAGTATCTAGAAATGCCAGGTTCCAGTTAATACAATTTTACATTCTGAACAGAGCATACCTTACCCCAGGAGTCATCTCCAGTTTCACTGGTGCTAACATCGTCGGATGCCCCAAATGCCACGAACCCCAGGCGAACTTGACCCATATGTTCTGGGGGTGCCCCGCTATACAAATCTTCTGGGCGCAAATCCAAACCAGGGTTGCCAAGGCCGCCATTACCCTGGAAGTGCAAACGCCCATTGCATGCATTCTGGGAAAATACCCCAGAAACAGCAAAAACAAGCCGCTGAATAAGCTAAAGGATTTAATGTACATACTTGCGAAAAGACGCATCGCCATGGGTTGGAAAAGGCCCCAAGCACCGTGTTTAACAACATGGTGGGAAGATCTCCGTAAATGGACGCAGGCTGAAACAGGAGCCTGGGAAATAGCCCAACGTCAACAAGGACAAGATACTTCCAATGATTTACTACAATGGGTAGAGCTCACAGAGACACTATTCAGCCCCAATATGACAGACTCGTCGAGTGAGAGTACAATCACTCCAGAATGAAAGGTGGAACATAGATATCTCACCGTGTAGTCTACAACGGTCTTGAAGGGAAGAAAGGTGGGAGGGAGGCTAAGAGGGGAAGGGAATGTTTATTTACTTTTATTTGGTTACTTTGGTTATTGGAGGCCATGTTACGGCCCCGTTGACTGCATTGCTACAAAATGTAATAAAATAAAAATAAAATAAATTTAAAAAAAAAAAAGTTGGGAGAGAGGAACAGGCACAAGACTCCAGTAATACAGAGAGAGGGATGTGAATATTGCATACCGCTGGAGAAGTTGCTGTGAGTGGGAAAGCCTGAAAGAGTGGAACGACCCAAGTAAAAGAGTGAGGGAAACACAAGCACTGTATATGAAGGCTGGGGAAGCCGTCTACCGTATCTGAAAGTGAGAGAATTGTATGGACACACAACCTGTGAACCAGGGCTGAGGAGGACCATAGATGTACGAGACTGAATTGGGCTGAGAATCAATAATCCTACCTCTCACACTCAGGCACAAGTTTCAGCCATACCCATGGAGTCTCTCATAGGTATCTCCCCGGGTTCCTCTAATGTAATACCACAAGTTGAGCAAATGTCTTTTTTGTCATGGAATGTGGCAGGGGTTAGCACTAGACTAGCATACTTGGAGATGCTGGTGCTACCGGCGGGTTGCCGCTGGACAAACATTGTTTCTGCTGCCTGATATCCCGGTGCCACCGGGACATTACAAGTCCTGGCAGTCTGGGATATCAGGCAACGGAAAATATTAGTCCCCATTCCCGTGGAGTCCTATGGAACTCAACGGGAATGGGCACTCGGAAGCAGTGGCACCATTGCTAACGGTGCTTCTGTGATAACTCTATTTTCTGGGGCTGTTGTGCCCGGCAGATCAGACCTGCCGGGCCACAGGCCCAGGAAAGCAGAGTTGTAGTCTGCCAGTCCGGAAAGGTTGCCAGTACATTGGTACAGGCACTCTTATTTCCAGACAGGCAGACTCATAATGAGGTCCACAGTCTGCATTCTCCTGCAAGAGTCATGGTGTCAAGATAAAATCAATGTGGATGGCTACGTTTAGTATGTAGCGCTGGCACAAAGAAATAAGAGGGGGCAGAATTATGGAGGTCTCTTCACTCTTGTTAAATCTAATTTGGAGAGCAAGCTGGTCGTATTGAAGTCCTCATCCTCCTTTATTCTGTTGGTTAGAATCTTTAGACCCGGTACGTATGATATATTGGTTGTTAACTTCTATAATAGTCTGCACAGTCAATATACTAAGAACTGCTTATATGTCCTCGCCTCACTGTTAGAGGATTATACCCCCCAGATAACCTTGAAAAAAGTTTGTGTGATGCCAAGGGGGGACTTTAATGCAAAGTTTGGAGGAGAGCCAGGCCATATGTTGTATGATAATATGGTGGCAAGGATTCCGCCTCCAATTATGACGGATTCCAGACTAGGCGCAGAAGGGCAGAAGTTATGGCACTACCTCCATGACCGGGGTATCCGCACTGTAAATGATCATATTTCTGCAGATATCCCAGAGAGGTTAACTTTCTCTTCTGTATTGGGTAGCTCCACTATTGATTCTCTGTGTCCAAGTCAAATTTTAGGGTGAAATGATGGGGTTTAAAGTGGTGGACAATATCTGTAGTGACCACTTTACTATTAGGCTCAACATTGGACTGGGTCATAGGGACGTTTCTCCTGGGCAGGTCTATCTGCCGGAGGTATCTTTAAATGTCCCCGAACATAGGCTCAGATGGAACTGTGATAGGAGGGAGGAACTACTGAGAAAGGCGGTCCAATCCAGTACACAGGAATTAGAGTTCTTCTTGTTGGGGACTAGGGAGCACTCGTTATTGTACAATCTGGCATCAGTGTTCTCCCGGACAATTGGTAAAAGAATGGAAACACTGAAGGTGGGTTGGTTTGACTCTGAATGTACTAGAGCCAAGTCCCACCTACTCAGTATTGAGAAGTCCTTTGGCCTCCAAACATTCTATCATCTGTGCAAGGTCCCTTTTCAAGAAGGTCCTTGCCAGGAGGAAAAGGACTATAGAAAACGAGCCATGGGACACGTGGGTTAGAGCTTCCCAGGATATGACGTAAACATTTTCTAGGAAATTGTGACTCACAGCCCGTTTTATAAATTTAATCAGAATGTCCCGGTCTCTAATGTATCAGATAAGGCTTGGCTGGACCATTTTTCATGTTTATATTGCATATGTCGAGAGCAGGTGTACTGTAGCCCTGCTCCCTGGGCAGTCTGGGGAACCTGGTGGAAGGGAGGATTGTTGCAAGGATTTTTCTTACGTTGGGTGAAATAACCAAAGCGCTCTGACCGGGCACCTGGACCTGACAATGTTCTGCACAATCTGTTTTCTATGATTTCGGAACTGTGGGTCCCGGTATTGACCCAGGGGTTTAATGCTACATGTGCTGGGGGCATGCTACGTCCATCTTGGTCTCGCGCCATCATCCAGCCAATATACAAAAAGGGGCCACCGTAAGCTTCTGCCTCATATAGGCCAGATTGTTGTTGGACTCCATCTTTAAAATTCTAGGCAATTCCATTCATGCTAGGCTAGAGGAGTGGGTTGAGGGCAGTGGGTATCTCTCATTGGTGCAGTTGGTAATCTGACCGGGTCTGAGTATGGCTGAGCAATCGCTTAATCTTTGGTTGTTCATTCCATCTATATAAAGAAGGAGCCAATTTACTTGGCATTCATGGATCTGAGCATAGATTTTGACAAGATCAATCGTACCAGGTTATGGGCCTTGCTCAGATTCATGAATTGTCCCCCCTGCTTTGGCGAGTCTCCTGGCCATACTGCAGGACTCAACACAGGCTTGTGTCAGGAGTGGTGCTAATGGGAGATGTACAGGTTCCTTCAAAGTGGAGCTAAGGGTGCGGCAGGGCTGTGTCCTGGCCGCCCTTCTATTCTGTTTGTATGTTAATGGTATATATGAACATCTATTGAGATCCTCACCCGATGATCCCAGGATGGGTGGCCGGCCTCTTAGGGAGAATTTCACTTACTGCTATTTTACCTCTATATTTGTGGACCACCCCAAACCTTTTTGCTTTTGTTTCAGCCTCCTGTCCTGACTTCTGCCATTGGAGCACAGCCTCCTGCTACAGTGGGCTTCCGCTCACCGTTATGGGTAAACTGACATGTCCTTCAGATAGTCAGTACTGGGAAACTTTGTTTCTCTTAGTCTTATGACTTGGTCGCCACTTTTAGCAACGGTATTTCACAGTACCGTGCAAAGGGGTCCTTGCGTTTTTTGGGCTCTAGACATCCACTAAGGATTTTCTGGTAACTGGACAATGCGCCCAGGAGTAGACTGGTGGCAGAAGCGTTTTTTATGAACTTTTACTGAGCCATACCGTGCTTGGCTCATGACTGGATAGTGTTTGTCATGGCCATGCCACAAGGTATTTTATCTTCTACTTTCACCATTTTGTTCATCGGGCTTGCTCCTGATCTTTGTGACCCAGGGAGTTCTTATTTGCGCATGCATTCACCCACGAAAGACACTGCTTTTCGCGGGCTAATGCATGTCACATGTGTTGGTACTGTGAGAAACTCATGGAATCAAAAGGAGAGTCACACACAAGAGATGCAAGTTCAACAGCTTTATTTACAACTTTGCAAGGGGTTGGAGACTTCCTAACTGGCCGTAATCCTAAAGTGGGAGTAAACTCGACCATAAAGTAAAAGTAAAACAGTCCTAGTCAGCACAGTCAAAATAAAAGGTTCTAAACCTAATGCCTGCCCTAATTCTAATACAAAAGGGGCAAGGAAAATGAACACAAAATGAAAAGGATAGTATTCTCAACAAAAGGATCAGGATGGTAAGGGGTTTAAAGCAATGATGAATCTCTTCCCTATGATTTCACCTTGGGACAATGGGATTCAAGGGCATAGGGACTTAGGAAGCACAGTTTTCCGCAGTGAGGCACACTCTGCCTTACTGGGGCGAGTCAACAGAATGTTCAGGTTTCTTTCACAATCAAATGTTAGTTTGCTTTTTCCAAAAACAAAGGTTGCAAAGACTTATTTGTTTTGAAACAAAATTTCAATAGTCACAATCTTTCATAAAGGTCTCAGGGCTACACTGCCCTAAGCTTTCTTTGTTGAAGACTTTCAAGAGGGCATGTATTTGGCTTCTTACTATGCCCGATCACTTTGATAAGCGCAACCTTTACTTCCTCCCAATGCTTTCTGGTACTTGTAGTTGCAAGGTCATGGGCTTCTCTCTGTCGTGCTCAAGCCACTCACAATATTACTGGTTTTTCTCAGTCGGGCTCAGGCCTTCAATACATTTTCCACAGTTCACACAAGCCTCCCTCATTCAGGCTCAGGCTTGAAATGAATTTCTCCAGCTCACACAAGCTCCCATCGATCGGGCGCGAGCTTCAATGCACGTTATTTTCTATTTCCAACAATCCCTTTTGCCTAGGGACTTTGTGCGCTACGTTTATAACACCTTCCCTTTCATCTTTACATAGTTCAAAAGTTACTTCTATTCAGGCATGTTACTATAGAGACTTTCGATTGTGCAGTATCCAACAGCAGGACCACACTGTGCACATTGTATCACACTGTCTCTTTAAAGCGTTGATCCTTCTTTACTCAGGGTTGCCGTATTACGCACAACCTTATCTTGATACAGTTACTTTCAAACAAAAACAACCAGGCCTTTGTTCTTTTTTGTTAACTCACCGGCTGTGTTTTAATATTATTTGTGTGTCCGAGTTCAAGGTTCCTTCACTCCTAGCTTTATCAAACCTCCCAAATTCAATCATTCACCATGAGGGAGGAAGGCTTCTCATCAAGGTTCCCAAGAAGGACGAATTCCAGCTCAGGTTATCAGCTGCACGGTTCTTTGGCCTTGCTTTCTTGAGACTTCTCTGCACCTCATAAAGTCCTCTGGCTTTCTGTCCTCCAATCTCACATTCGCAGCAGCTCCTGAAGTCCGGTCCCATCTCGCTCCCAGCCTCGCTCAGTGTACACCTGTGTGCTCTGCCTTTTATCCCAGGTGGGGAAGTTAACAGGTTTCAGGTGGGGATGATTGGAAAGGGAGGCCTGACCTTGCCTGGCCTCATTACCGGTACAGAGCCACTGACAAGATGGAAAGGTAATCTTCATGACTCAGTTCCTGATCTTCCTCGGCCCAGTAGTACTGAGAGTAGGAAGGGTGAGGATCATGGTAATTGTAGTGTCCACCAAAGTAGGTTAGGATAGGGAAGGTGCTCGTGGGTGTTACACCCCCCACTCCTGAGGAAGCCTTACCTAGGTGAACCTCCCTTGCCTGTCCACCCCCATGGTCGGCATCCAAAAGCGATGGCCCTCGTCTGACCACCTGAGTAACAGATCCTCGTGGTTTAGGTAGTGAAACACAGTACCCAAGAAGTGTGTTGGGACTGTCTGGTCCCAATCCACACTACTGGTGCCAGAATGTTTGGTGTGCACTAGGGCATGAGAGCCGCAGTGGTCCCCGATTGGACCACTGCTGGTGTGCATGAGTGTGAGCACTCACTGGACTTGTAGATATGAGGAGGGGTCCTGAATGCAGACCAGCAGATCACAAATAGGTCCAAATCGACCCATACACGGAGCCAAGTATCCAGATGAGTGAAGCAGATCCAAGGACTATCCGGAACCGCGCAGAAGAAGGTTGGCACCCTGAGCCCGCTGCTGTCCCTGTAGAGTCCTGCTTTGCGCTTGATCTCCAAAGGCCCTTGGAGTGCTGGAACAAATCACTCTCAAGGTCTTCTTGTTGCCCTGCAAAAGAGCCTTCTCGGAAGTGTCCCTGGGCCCTCTTGGGATCAGCTCAAACCTCAGCAACTACAAAGGAGCGATGTCTTATCGAGTTTTACCTCGAGCTTTGGGGAAATTCTAGTTCGCACTGCAAAGCATCTTCTTGCCGGCTGCTTTCAGCTGCGAGAGAGAAGCGTATGTCAGACCGCAAGAATTGGGTGTCCCTGCGTTTCTGTGCGACAGTGGCAGTCGCTGCTGGCAACTTTCACGCCTTTCTTCAAGTGTCCTGAGACTAGCTACATCAGTGCTTTCTTTGTCCTACAATCTAGACGAGATACAGCTCCAGTTGTAAATCAGACCCAGCATCTTCACCCGCAGCGTGGGTGCACTTTGAAGCTTAACCAAGGGTGGGATTTCGTACTCCAGGTGACCCTCTCCACACCTGCCAAGTTTGGACCCAGATTTAGCTAAGGGCGTTGAGTAATCATACCACTTAACGGAAGTCTCCAGTTCATCCATTGCATTTTTAGGCACAAAGGATCCCATGTGCTCCTTGTCTCGGCTTGGGTGGCCCCCGCTTCTTAAAGCCGTCCAAAAGTTGGGAGTAGCCTTATTTTGTGCAGCAGATCCTCCCCAGACTATCGCACCCATTTCAACACTTCAGAATCCTATCTAACTTTGCCCCCGACTTGAATATTGTACTTTGTGTGTTTACACACGGCCAAACACTTTTACGCGTGCATCTGATCTTGAGCACAAGGCACCAATTTTCGAAGGGCTGGACTTCTAAAGTTAGGGTAATCATCTTTTGCCAATGTGATGAAGTGTCTGCTTTCCCTCCTTACAGGTTTTGGTGGGATTCTGCACTTGACAGCATTTACCAAAAGTGACTGTATATATATCTTACCTAGTGTGTGTTTAATTAGTGATATTACTGTGTTTTTCTCTATTCACTTGTTTTGGTTCTGGACCTTATAAATTGTATATATTCGATATATTACTGTCTAAAAGCTATTTTTGTCGTCCTACTGTGTGTGCTCATCCAAGACCCCAGATTGAGGAAAAAGGGGCTGTTGCCTTTGAAGAAACGGTGTTAAATGGTTTTTGGTGAAAAAGGGGTTAAAACACTACAATCCCCAAGTTTCTTCGGTGGCAGTTGGCTGGGGAAGGCAGGTGTAGCCAACTGCTATTTAAGGACTTCCTTGGCCCATGCTGTCTGCTGGGGATTGTTGGCGTGGCATGGGTTGAGGAAGCAGATGCTCAGTCGGAGCACGTGGGGACTCTCTGTATGCAGAACAGGGTCCGGCTGTGATTTCCTCGAGTCCCGGGCCCTGCGGTGAAGCTCTGCAGCTCTTTATCGAAAGCGGAGCTGTGCACAGCAGGACGCCATACAACACGGGATATTCACTGCCTGGGGAGGTGCCGGCGTGCCCCCCAGGCCTCACATAAGTACTTGCTTGAAAGTTTTGTGCTGTTAATGATGAGTTCTCATGGAAAGTCTTGTGAGGAGTGCACCAGTAAATGTTTGCTATGAGCTACGCACAACGGTGCTGTGCGGTTGGGAAACACACATGATTTACGTTTCTGTGGCTAGATATATGCATGTGAGAAAACAACGCGGGTGTTTCCCGACTGTGAAAAACACTCGGCAGGGTGGAAGCAGGGGTCAAGGCATATCTGAAGGTTGTTCGTGGCTGCTCCATGTCTCATTTAATGTTGTATCATTTATCATGTTTCAAGTAATGTCCAGTGTCACCAGTAGGATCAGGTGCCAGGAGATGAGCGCTAAGGCACACATTGAGGGGTATTACTAATTAAGAAGTACTTTCCTGGAAATATTCTCTGTGGTTCATGAGTATGTAAGTGCTCTAGTGTTATGTTATCATTCATCCATGCTTTATGTTCTTATGTTTGTGGCTATCCCAGGAAAACCTGCAAGTGCAGAGTGGAGAGTTAGTATTCTAAATTAGGATACTGACAGTAAGTGTTAGGAAGTAAGCCAAGTATTGTTCATGTTCTTGTTTGGTATTTTATCCACTTCCCTTTTCCGGGTACCGTAAACACCCCCTCCCTATCCACAACCTCTCCCTAACCCACTTCCCCTCTTAGGCTGCCTCAGGGTACCTGTGTTATAAGATCAGGAGCCCACGCCAACCAAGGTGGGAGGGGTCACTACATTTGGCTTCTGTGGCTAGGAAGGAGTTGTGTATACTCCAGAGGTGTGACACCAGATCACCCCACTACTCCTGAGACTTAGCCTTGGCTGCTCTCCAAGCTACCTTTAATTGTCTTGGCTAACTTCACAGAATTGTTTCTCGTTTCACTAAGAAGGGTGGCCTCCTAAACCTCTGTTCACCAGAGCAGAGTTTAAAAATCCATTCTAACACATTGGTGGCAGCTGTGGGATAGGAACTGAAGTAATTGGGTGTTGCACACTGGTGTTACACTGGATTACATTTACACAGTAACACAGTGACATTTGTTAGCCAGTAGTTGTAAACCACTTAACTAAATTTGAAAAATGGAATAAGTCACTGCTATTTCTTTGAGTGCTTCTAAATCGGAGTTAATCCAAAATATTGTTGATTGGCAGGCAAGTAGAATTGCACCTCTTCCCTCTTACGATAGTGCAGAGGGTGCTGGGGCTGCTCTCAGTAGCATTCATGCTATGTCTGTTGCTGCCATCCGAGAGAGAGGATGATTATGTCCAATCCACTGTGTCATCTGTTTCCTCGGAGGCTGAGGTTGTGTTAGAACACAAGAGACACAAGCTTAGGCTAAGAGAAAAAGGCTTGAGTTTAACATGACTGAGCTTGCCAAGCTTCAAACTGTCTACAGTTCCTCAAGAGGATCTGGGAATGGGTCTAGTCCCTCCTAACATCCTAGATTTCCTAAAGATCTCCTCAGTGTGTATGATGAAAAAAATTACATCATGGACAGGCTGACTGCATTTGAGTATGCATGTGAAGTACAAGACGTAGTATATGCTGATAAGATTGCATGGTTGCTCAGTATACTGCCCCACTCTGGCTGCAGTGCCATTGTGGAAATGTCCAAGACTGACAGAAAAGATTTTGCAAAATTGAAACAAACCCTGATCTTGAAGTCTGAGAAGACTCCTACCCAATACTTGAAAAGATTTAGCAAGTACAAGAAAAGAGAAGGTAGTACTTGGGTCACATAAGTTACGGAATCTTTAAAGACCTTGACTGATTGGAGAGAAGGTTATAAAGTTACGACCTTTGAAGGCATGATACATTTGGTTATGCTGGAACATACGTTTGCCTCATGTTCCCTTGAGCTTAAGCAACATCTGGCTGACTCTAAGGAGATATTACCTTAAATTTTAGCCACAGCAGCAGATGTATGGGTATCCCTGGAAGGTAAGAAGCAAAAAGAGAAATAGGCTGGGTCATCTGAAAAATCAGGGCCATACATTTAAAAAAAAAACAAAGTGTAAATTACATGACAATGTAAAGGGTAGTGGGATTAATCATCCCAAGCACAACTCTGGTTATTGTAAGCCTCCCTATGTCCCCAGACCCAGTGGATCTTGTGAGACCTGTGGAGCAAATGAGCATGTAAAGAAGAGGGACCCCAGATGTAAGGTCCACTCTGTGAATCTGGCAGTCTCTCATGATGAGGAAGAAATACTCACAAAGGCATCATTCCTTTCCGATTCCTTACCCTGTGGATAGGATCAGACGTAGACTTAGTTTCCATAGGATCCTGCAAACCTGGAGTAGCTGAAGGCATATGCTCCATCCCTGATAATACAAAGCATTACTTTAAGGATAGTGTCTTGGTAGATGGTGTAGACACCTCTGCCATTAGGTACACTGGGGCTAGCAGAACTGTAGTGGATTCCACTTTGGTCAACCCAGAGGAGCTAGTAAGAGTCCCTCTGATGCCCACTAAGTTGGCTGATGGACCCCCTCTCAGGTTTCCAGTTATGCCTGTAACTCTAGCTGTGAATAGTGGAGTAGTAAGGATATCTGTAAGTGTTCAGAGGCAAGTCCCTGGGAGAGTTCTGCTGGGAAATGAAGCAAGAGACTTAGGACTTGTGGAAGACCCAGCAGAACGACTGTGCATTAGGCCTCAAAATCAAGGCTGCCCTGGCCAAGTCAAAGGCTGAGCCAAAGACAAAGGGGAAACCCAAGGCTAAAGGAGTCAACAAGCAAAAGAGAATATTCCCCTCCAACTCACCTACCACTGATGGGGAGGCAGTTGGCCAAGCCCTTGAACCTGATGAGGAAGAGGGGCTGCCTGAAATACTTAACCCACATGACCATCTTGAACTGAAGTCTAGTCTACTTGCAGAAGGTGGTCCTGATAGGGAAGAGTTCAGTAAGGGCCAACGAGAGTCCCTATCTTTGGAAAGCCTTAGGAGACAGACCTGTTCCCAGCTGGAGGGTGAATCTCCGGGAAACACAGAATGGATTGGAAGTGGGCTACTATACAGTGAGCCCACAGAGTCCACTTTAGGAGACCATAGGAGGTTTGTGGTCCCCCTTCAAGTGAGACCCTTCCTCCTGCAGTTGGCACATGAGGTCCTCCTTGCCGGTCATCTTGGCATCAAGAACACTAGGGAGAGGTTATGCATGCACATCTACTGGCCCAAGATGGGGGTAAAGGTAGAACACCACTGCAGGACTTTCGTAAGTTGCCAAATCTCTGGTAAAAATGGTGCAACAATTCAGGCTCCACTGGTACCACTACCTGTGCTAGGTGTACCATTTGATAGGGTAAGGATTGGCATTGTTGGTCCCCTTGACCCTCCAAAATCCTCTGGCAGCAGGTTTATTCTGGTTTTAGTTGACGATGCATGCAGATATCCTGAAGCCATCCCACTGAAGACAGTAACTGCCAAGTCAATTGCTAGAGCATTACCTGGCATTTTCACTAAAGTTGGCTTCCCTAAAGAGGTTGTGTCTGACAGAGGCAGCAACTTCATGTACATGCAAGCCATGTGGAAGGAGCGTGGGGTCTCCTATATGTTTTCCTCAGCTTATCATCCACAGACAAATGACTTAGTTGAGAGGTTTAACAGAACCCTCAAAAGCATAATTGGAACTCTTGAGGCACCCCAAAGGAGAAATTGGGATCTCTGTTTACCATGCTTACTCTGTGCTTACAGAGAGGTCCCTCAACAAGTGTTTGGATATGGTCCTTTTGAGTTTCCCGTTGGTCACCCCGTCAGGGGACCCCTAGCTGTAGTCAAGGAAGAATGGGAGCTCCCCACTGCTCCTGTCACTCCAAATGTAGTGGACTATGTGTTGGGATTGAGAAAGAGAGTGGCCTTACTGAAGGCTCAGGCCAGTGACAAGCTGAAGGCTGGTCAGGCATTGGACAACCGTTGGTATGAACAGAAATGTTCATTTGTACACTTTCCCCCCCAGCCAGGAAGTCCTGATTATGAATCCCATAAGACCCAGGGCCCTACAGGATAAATGGTCAGGCCCTTACATGATTGTGGAGCAACTAGGTGAGGTGAACTATTAAGTGGACCTTGGAGAGCCTGATCAAGCCCCAAACGTGTTCCATATAAACACACTGTAACGCTCACCTGAATCCCTCGGAGGCGCAGGTCCGGGCTTGGAGATCTCAGTGTCTTTTAGGGTCACGCGCAGGCCTCTGGTAACACCCTAGTCTATCTAAAGCACTAATATATTGTATATAATTTTCCTTTTATAGAAATTGTTTGATGAATATGTCGCCCCTGATGAAGAGTTTTTTCGACTCGAAACGCGTTGGGCACTTGAAAACACAAATAAATAACAGAATTTACTGTTGATGATCACTAATTGTCTATTGAATGTGTTTTTCCTAAATCTTCTGTATTTTGAATATAAAGAAATTCATAAACTTTCAAAATAATCTTCGGATTATCAACTCCATTAGGCCGTTCGGCCTGTTAGACAGTGTGCAGGGGACGCGGCTATCCCTCACGGATTGCTTTCTCTTTTTTGCATATGTTTCCAGCCTAGATACCAAGGCTGTGTATTTTCTCCCCTGCACCTTGAACTCTGTAATCATTATTTGGAACAGTCCTCATTTTACAAATTTGAATTGTTATTAATTTGGTGTGCAAGTGTATTTACCAGTTTGTGTTCAACACCCTGGATAGACCCTCTCCTCACCGTAATTTTGACCTGGAGGGCGAGGTGTCTGCAAGTAGGAGAACAAGGGGTTAATGTATGTCTGGTTGGCCAATCTGACCTTCCCCTTTTCTGGACTCCCCACGTTACTCGTAGGCTGAATGTGCTCACCTTATATAGGTGAAAGCGGAGCTCTCCATCCTGCGTCTGTGCAGGGGGTGCTGATGCCAGTTGCTTCACTGGTTAATTGCCCAGCAGAGGATGAAGTCAGGGTCCAAGGCGGTCATTAGCTGCACGAACGGTGATTGCTTGAATATGGAGTTTTATTTATATGACCCCTTAAATGTCTCTCGCCATTGCAGGTCCGGTATGTAGATAAGGTAAGCGAGAAGAATGCCGGAGCTCGTGAAGGCACGTAAGTAAAAGAATGTTATTCGAAGTTAAATGCACTTCTTAATGTCTCTTTTCCCTTTCGAAGTTAAATGCACTTCTTAATGTCTCTTTTCCCTTTTTCAGGTAGCAGTCGGCGTGGAGATGGACGCCGAGGTACGTGCCGGAGAATGGGCAAGCCGATGACAGCTAGAAGGCACGTGAGTAGTGATGGCGTACAGTGCCCCTAATGATGTCCTTCTTGTTTTAGCAGGTGCGGACAAACAGCGCCTGACGAAGATCGAGGCGTACGTGGCACAGGTAAGCAGAATAATCACGGAGGTTCACTAACCAATGTCCTTTGTTTCTGCAGGATTGCCGGAGTATGAAGAGTGCGGCACGCGGCCTCGGGATGCTCCGATGGACGAGGTAAGTGCTGCGCTGGTTTTGTCTTGTCCTAACCTGGTGTCCTTGTTCTCTTTCAGACGCTGCTGAAGACTGAAGACTGATCTTCCGGGAGGTAAGACTGAAGATTTCTTATTCACAGATGCAGAAGCTGAAGATTCTCTGGAGCTGACACGGTGAGCGTCCTGCTGCTAGTGCAGAATAACGCGAAGCACGTTGCACTGATCGGGTGTGGTTTAAATAGGCCACTGGAGTGCTTAGGTGTCTCCTTCCACAGCCTCGCCCAGACAAGAAAGAAGTTCCAGCTTCCATAACAGTTCCAGTATCCAGTCCCAGGGAGTGGTGCTGGCCACACCCAGAAGGTAAAGTAGTTCCAGCCAGGAATGGATGAGGATATCATCCTACAGGTAAGTGAGCAGCATGGTCTGCAGCAGGTAGGTCCACCCAAGCACCATTCCTCTCGATATGAGCCTGGCGCTTCCTGTGCCGGGACTGGGTTCCCTTATGAGCCTGGCGCCACTGGCGCCAGGACAAGGTCCAAAAGGCCCCTGTGGGGACCGGCTGGTGCCTGGAATGGAAGTTGTGACCCTGCTTCCAAGGATGTTGGGCTGGGTCTGACTCCTTGGAGGCAGCGGTCATGACACAGACTGAAGGCATTCATCCCTAGGGTTGAAATGGATGCCCTGCTCTTGGCATCAGACAGAGGAAGAAGAATCTGAACCACTCCCTGACCTGTTCCATGGCAGTGCTTCAGATGGCTCCATTGATGGTGTCAAATTGTCCCCTCAGCCGTCTCCTCAGCAACAAGGTGAGGTGAGAACTTTACTGAAACAATTCTCACCCTTGTTTTCACTCACTCCAGGATTGACAATTTGGTGCAAAAATGACATTAACACTGGAGATAGTGTGCCTACCAAAGGTAGGAGGTATAGGGTGTCCGACAAAGTTTGGTCCCACATCAAGTCAGAGGTCAACACGATGTTTGATCTAGGGGTGACTGAACCCTCCAGTACTCCATGGTCCAGTCCTGTGGTTCTGGTTCCAAAGGCATGTATCGCTGAGGTGAGGCTCTGTGTGGATTACAGGGCTCTGAATGCTGTCACCATGACAGATGCTCACCCCTTACCAAGGACAGACAAATTGGTAGACAAGCTGGGTGCTGCCAAGTATCTCAGCATCTATGATATTGCTGCATGGTTATTGGCAAATATCCCTGCCCAAGAATGCCAAGGAGAAGACAGCATTTTCAACTCCAGAAGGGCTTTACCAGTTCAGGGTAATGACATTTGGATTGAAGAATGCACCTGCCACAACCCAGAGGTTGGTTAACCATGTTCTGAATGGGTTGGATGAATTTTGCATTGCCTATCTGGATGATATAGCAGTCTTCAGCCCCACTTGGGGGGAACAAGTGATACTAGGTGATTGTGTTTCAGGCTCTTCAGAAGGCCCACTTACCATAAAGGCCAGTAAGTGTCAAATTGGTCGGGGCTCAGTGGTCTACCTTGGGCATGAGGTTGGTGGAGGTAGAATTCTGACTCTTCCCAGTAAGGTACAAGCAGTACAAGACTGGTCTACCCCCACAACCCAAACTCGAGTGAGGGCTTTCCTGGGCCTCACTGGGTATTACAGGAATTTCATGGTAGACTAGGGTATCATAGCTGCCCTCCTGACTGCCCTCACTACTCCAAAGAAACCCCAAGAAGGTAACTTGGTCTGAAGACTCCTTGTGCCAGGCCCCTGTTCTCAGGACACATGACTATCAGAACTTTTATTGTGCAGGCAGATGCCTCCGACACTGATCGGTGCAGTTCTATCACAGCTAGATGAGAAGAACTAGTTTCTTACCCCGGTGACATTCTTTCGACTGGATGTTGCTCCCACACATTCCTCATCTTTAATATTCAATATCCAGCTTCAGCTGCTTCGGCAAACACATTTTGTCAGAGGGTGCTGTGCGTCGATGCAGTGAACTCGATGTCCCTCAAGGGCCTCTGTCTCGAGGATGATGTCATCGAAGGCATATAGAGCACGAGCAGTAGAAATAACTGCATAACCAGGGGAATAACCATACTCAACTATGAAGGAGCGAAAGCTGTAATAGCATGTGAAATTCTACTGAGGGTTAGGTTGGGAGGGCGGTGAGGAATATGTGGGAGGAACATCCAGTCAAAGGAACGTTAGCAGGGGTAACTAACTAGTTCTTCCAATGATTGTGTCCTCCAATGTATTTCTCATCTTTGATAGACTCCCAAAGCAGTATTAGATTTCATTGAGGGTGTAAGAATTTAGTTTTTTTAATGGTTTTCATAAACCAAATGCAGGACTGCTTTACCAAAGCTCCCAACCTGACCGAGGGAAGACTCCAGGCAGTAATGTTTGGTGAATGCGTGAATAGTAGACCATGTTGCCGCCTCACAAATACTTTTTATCGGTACGGTACACCCATTTGCAGGGCTGTAGAGGTAGCCATGCCCCTGGTGGAATGGACCCTTATCCTGATCATGTGAGGAATGACAGGGACTGGAGGAAACGCGTACAGGAATGGAAATTCCCAGTCCACCACGAATGTGTCTCCTAGAGCTCCTCTTCGGGGAAATTCCCTGGAGCAGTACAGTTCGCAAATCCGGTTGACACTGGTCGCGAACAGATCCACTCGAGGGGTTTACCAAGGGGTGAAGATCTCTTTAAGGACTTCCTGAGATAGTTCCCACTCAGAGCGTCGGCCACTGTGTTCTCTTTTCCAGCTAGGTGAACTGCCAATAGAGAATCCTTCTTGAATTGCCCAGTAACAGAGCTGCATTGCCTCTCTGCACAGTGTTAGTGACCCTACACCACCTCTCTTTTTGAGGTAGTAGATGGCCACTGTGTTGTCTGTCATAATCTGGACATTCTTCCCCTTCCACACAAGGCAGGAAGGTCTTCAGCGCTTGCCTGATTGCCCTCAGCTCCAAAAGATTGACATCTAGTTTGGACTCCGATGGGGACCAATGACCGCTGACTGTCAGATTGTTGGTGTGGGCTCCCCAACCCGTAAGTGAGATGTCTGTCACTACTGTTATGTCCAGCCATGGTTGCCAAAAGGGTTCTCTCTTCAGAACATTGTCCTTGTAAGCCCACCACAGAAGATCCTGTGCAACCCTGCTTGGAACCTGAAGTAGGTCGACATCTTTCCTGAGAACTGGGACCATTTTCCCTCACACCAGTGTTGCTGAGCACATCCCACCATCTCCCTGCCCGCACTCTCGTTCCGATGGTGCTTGCTTTCCTTGACTGGCAAGGAACTCCATGATGGCCGCCACGCACGGCCTGCTGAAACAGCTGATCGTTGCAGGCCCCTTGACTCATGGAGGCGTCCGAATTGGATGGGTCTCAACACTATCTCCGGACCACTGCGGGAGCCCCTCTAAGGGTCATGCCCTGTCTGACCCTGTCTGAGACTGGCCAAACTGTTGGCCCCCTTTCTTCCGCTGCCGCCTCCCCACCATCCCACGTAATTCATCAGGACTGGATGCTTTCGATGACCACTCGCGCAATGCTTGGCTCCACGGAACATTTGGCTTTGCTCTTTACCCTTCCTTCCTGGAGCCACGAGGGCGTGACTCCCTGTATTGCCTACCTGGAAACCACTCACATGGAAAGCGCTCCCGCCTTTCCATTGATTGCAGAGGTAGGCTGACTATTAAAATGAAGATTTCACAATATATTGGGAAAAATGCCTGATATTTTACATCAGCGCTCGCCAGAATGCACTTCCTTTTCTGCAGCCACACTGCTGCTCTTCCTAAACCCTGGGGCGGCCTGCGCCTTGGCTAATGTGAGGCTCCATACTTGGGTCCATTCTGCGGGGTGGTTGTTGCGGACAGTCCAAGATGGCTGATGTTTTTGCCCTGCAGCGGTGTATAATCCCCAGAGTAGTGCTCTTCCTCCTGCCTGCACTAGGATTGGGCGTTGCTGTCCTACCAAATGGCCTATGGGGGACCAACAGGCTTTGCCGGCCCCCTCTCCAAAGGACCATTCCTTAGGCCCATTCCTAAGGCCCATGTCTTCTCCCCATCTGCTATCAGGCTACCCCCTCGCTCTCATGAGGCAACTATCCCAAGGTAAGTTCCCTCGACAGACTCCCTCGTTCCTCTTCCCCTCCACCGTGACTCACAACAATCATAGTTAGCTGTCCCAACTTACTGTATGAGAGTGCTTGCATGCCTATAATTGCAGTTGCTGTCCCCCCGATTGCTGT